>NC_092343.1:122531250-124025000 GCF_046630445.1 Rutidosis leptorrhynchoides | reverse complement strand
AGTGAAAACAGTGGTGGTGGTTTTTCTTGGTGATGGTGGTTTCCTTCATTTGATGAACAGAAGGTGGTAGCCGATGGTGAGTTTTATCGATTAGTAGAAGGTTGCAGGTTCGATGGGGTGATGAAGGTCTTGATTATGGTTGTTCATCGATCCAAGAATAAGAAAAAGAGAAGTAAGTGGCAGTGGGTTTGAGTGATGGTTTAATATGTTGAATATGGTGACTCCATTCATACTTATGTAACATAAATATATATAAAGTATGATAAAATACATTTAATAATTGAATCACAGTATCTAAATTCAATTCGCGGTTATCTATCAATCAATTGAGAACATGAATTATTATATTAATAATATAATAATAAACGTGTTTTAAAAAACATCTAGCAGCCTTAACTTTAAATTTTTGTGCCGACAGTTTTTCACGGAATGCTATATCGTACTCCGTTGTTAATTAGTGGCGGATAAAAGTCTTCGGAAAAATCCCAAATTTTTACATTAATTATCTTTATTCATTTTGGTCATTAAGGTATAAAATTCGATCATTAACTATTTAAAATTATTAAACAAAACTTAACTCACTGTCCACTCCCGATCTTAGATAAAATATAAAAAAAATTTAAAACTTAACAAATAGTTCCTAAATACATATTGAATAAACCTGTAAATTATATAACTCTTTTTTGAATCACCGTTTATTTTAAAATCATATAAGTTCGTATTAAACTTGTTTAAGATTCATCAAATGGCAATTGAGTGTTACTGTCATTTACTAAATAGATTCGAAATAACGAAATATATATTTAATATACTTTATTTATATATATAGATATGTTTCAAATCGTAGTTATCATAATATCATATTTTTATTTTATTTTACATAATTAATTTTTTTAATACAACATATAATATTTCAAATTATATTTCAATTATTATTTATATATATATATACACACATATCTATTTACAATTAATTGTTCGTGAATCATCGGAAATGGTCGAAGTCAAATGAATGTACGAAAATAGTTCAAAATTTTTGAGACGCAACATAACAGACTTTTCTTATCGTGTCAAAAATATAATATCGTATCGTGAGTTTGGTTCAAAATTATTCGAAATTTTCCGGGTCGTCACAGTACCTTTCCGTTATTCGAAATTATCCGCATTGATATACACGATTTGTAATTTATGTGTTTGTGATCGGCGTTATATTTTCCTTTATATTTCGGAGTTCCATGCTCTTGTTTTCTCTTCCCGATTCTAAATCAAGCGAATAATGGTCCAAAATTCGTAGATATAGATTTCGAATGATCATAATGTTCTAAGTAGGAAGGAACATAATAGCACGATTTGATTTGTTAAATTACCAGAATCACTGAGGAGAGTTCTTGATATGTTCAAAGGTTAAGTAGAATGAAAGAGTTATGTAACATGGCACATGATGACGGTAGAATCTGTGAATCATCATGTTTCATTAGAACTTCCAGCATGAGTTATTGTAATATAACCACGTTGGCCTGACGTCATTATATTGTAGCGACCCGGCAAAATCGTCATTGACGGCGCCGCTAACTTAGGTCCCGTTACGTGGTCGTAGTCCCTATATGTGACTCGTTTGACCAAAATTATGTCGCATTCTTTTGAAACGTATCATGCTTGCAAAGTTCAGTTTACCAAAAGGTTCGACAACGAGTTTAAGTTTACAAAAGTTACAAAGTGTAAATGAAATAACTTGCGACATAATTAGTTGATAATCACAGTTACTATAAATAGCGTAAGTATGTAGACAAATGTTTGAATCCAAAGGTGCTATCACTAGCGTATGTAAGTATGCTTGCTTGACTCCAAGCAAGTAATCAGAGTGTATGCATGTATGCTCAACCCCAAGCAAGTATGAATGTACGCGGAAGCATGTATTAAATAGCCAAATATGAACCTGAGAAAACATGTAGAAAACTGTCAACGAAAAATGTTGGTGAGATCATAAGTGTATTTGTAAAAGTATGTTTTTAAACCATAAGGTTTAGTATCAAATAGTATACATCTCAAAAGATGTGTTTGTATTAAAGCGTATACATCTCAAAAGATGTTGTTTGTAAACCACAAGATTTAGTATAAAGTGAATATCAAGCGTATACATCCCAAAGGATGTTGTATGTATCACGAGCACCCAATTTACCAAAACTTAACTGAATCCTACCTCTACATAATAGTGTTAGAACCTACACTATACACCGAAAATACGTTTCATCCGTCAGATGAGGGTTCGTCAAACCCGTATGGCCACACAACATAATTTCTCGCTCACACCCTACAAGTGTAACTAATGGTAATTGGTCTTGAGGATTTTTGTTCTAACTCGTAGGTATCTTTGCTCTTGTATTCGTATTTGTTCAAAGTATAAAAGTATGAAAAGAATGTATACAAATGAAATGTATATAAGTATGTAATGTATATGTTTCTCAGCCCACAATTTAAAACAATAAAAGTATTTGAAAAGGTGGGACTATGATCTCACCTCGAGTGCACGAGTATAAAGGTACTTCACAAAGTAAACATGTGCATGATAATTGCTTAGCCTTGACCTAAACAAGTAAGTTGTATCAATTAACTGGTTACGACACAAGGTCGGGCGAAATGTGTTCAATTAGTCCTATGGCTCGTTACGACTCGAATATATAGCATGTGAATCACGTTGTCAAGTTTCATGCAAGAATCAAGTATGAAACAAGATTAGAACGATTGCATAAGTGTTTTGTTAAGTTTGACTAAAAGTAAAACTTGGTTAAAGTCAACGAAAAAGTCAACGGGGTCAGGTCGGGTCCCGAACTATTTTTCTGGGCTTAGAAGTCATGTATAAGCATGTTGTCCAAGTTTCATGTTGATCGGGGGTGTGTAGCATACTTAGAATTAAGCGAAAATTGACGTTTTTGGGCAGTCTGCCTCAGATGCACCGCATCTGAGGCAGATGCGCCACATCTGCATCTGTATCAGCCAGTTCTGGGCAGTTTAACACTTAGACGATTTCAACTTCAAACGATCATAACTTTTGACTCGTTAATATTCAAAACACGTATCTTATATCGTTGGAAAGGTAATTTAAAGAGGAATAAAACTAAACACATTTCATGAATCAAATCCATCATTATCAACAATGAAAACCTCAATAAATGATCATTAAACGTTCAAAATCAAGGTTTCAAGTTCACAAAACGCATTTCTTAACTCGGGAATCCAATTTACACATACGATACATCGTTTTGAAGGTAATGAAACATACAATACAATTAAACACTTACTAACAACATTAACAAGCATTCAATGCATAAAAATCCCGTTTTAAAGTTCATCAAACCCTAACCAAAATCATGAATTCAACAACTTTGTAAATGAAGCTTTTTCTAAATCAAACTACACATCAATTTGAAGCTAATGATGCTAGTAACACTTTTAATACATGAACTTTAACATTTAAACAACATTTAATCAACCAAAAACAAGGATTAAGCACACCCATTTCAAATGTTCAAACTAGTTACTCAAAACAACAAATCGAGCATACTAAACACATATTCATGTTAGACTTGAGCCATAGACACTAATTAACACCATTTCAAGTATATAAAATGAATTTAGAGAAATCTAGTGTTTTTAGAAACCTTTCTCCGAGCTATGAAATTTGTACCAAATCGAAGAGGATGAAGAGAGGATTCCAAATATGTAATTTGTTTTGATGTTTGCTTGCTAAATCCGATTTAGATGATGAATTAGTGAGTTGGTTGAAGTTGATGTTCTTGGTGACTAGAGAGAAAACAGAAGTAGGAGATGGATGGAAATGAATGGTTGAAAGAGTGGGTTGACTAGTTGACCTAGTCAACTAGTTTGCCCACTTGACAACTTCGGTCCCTCAATTTTGAAAGCGGGTGCGTGAATTAACCAAACGAATATTTTAAAACGCTAGAGTAAACGAGTGATGTTATAATCAAATAACGGAAATATCACGAATGTTAGTTAACGAAAGACGCGAATTTAGATAACAAAAGGTATCATCTAAAAAAAAAGACGGCGTTAAAATAAATTTAACGAAAAAATGCGGGATGTTACATTACCTACACCTTAAAAGAAATTTCGTCCCGAAATTTAGTTGGAAGTAGTAGCTGTTGTTTCTTCCTCGAGATCTTGCGTTGCCAATTATACGAATAAATGAAAGTACTTCCTTGGGCATTTCAACGAACTTTACGGTCGGGATTTTACGTTGTTTCAAAGTTTGGTTTCACGATCCATAATTTCAACCGGTCCTCCTAGGAAGCGGAGTTTATCATCGATAGTAAGCTCATCGAAAACGATAACAAGTTCTTGTTCCACAAGACACTTCTTTAAGTTTAATACATGGAATGTACGATGAACGGAGACTCAAATGAGTCGGAAATCTAAACGGCTAACAACGGGTCCAAAATTCCCCAAGATTTCCAAAGGATCAAAATATTGCGGATTTAGCTTTCTACGTTTCCCAAAATGGATTACACCTTTTCAACGTGCGACTTTTAACGTTATGCGGTTTCCCAGTTGGAATTCGAGAGGTTCACGTCTAACATTTGCATGGCTCTTTTGGCGACTACAGATCGTCTTGGGCCTCTCTTGGATTTGAATGACCTTAACGGTTATTTCATGAATGAGTGCGGGTCCGGTGATTTGATTATCATTTACTTGGTTCTACAAAAGTAGAATGACGTTTCCGGTCATATAAGATTTCAAAAGGTGTAACGTTAAGACTTGAATGATAACCATCGTTGTAAGAGAATTCGGTTAAAGGCAAAGACTTTTCTCAAGAAATTTTGAAGTCGATAACACAAATTCGTATTACAGTTTCCAAGGTTTGAATCCTATGTTTGTTCGGTTCGTCGGGTTGTGGTTGATGTGCGGTACTCATGTCTAAACGTGGTCCCGAGGCTTTTTGTAAGGCACCCCGAAATTTAGAAGTGAAACGGGGATCTCGATTCGAAACGAGGTACAGTTCTTTTAAGATACATTTGAACAAGCTTGTTAGGACCTGAAAACGTTTGTTAGAATTTTTTTTTCTGTTTTCACAATAATTTCGCGTCGCGGAAGATTTATCGGTTTTCGAAAATGTTCGTTAGGACTATTCTCCCTCGTGGTGAATACTAGTATAATGTGAAGAGTCTCTCTCTCCATTGAGAATTTAGAATAAATATTTCCTTATACGGAAGTACGAGTGTAAGGCGAGAGAAGTTTCCGCCTCGATGTGAGCATAACAAGTATATTGTAGTTCGTCGATAAAACTCCGCGAAAATGAGATAGTATACATGTGTAACATATGTTTGAAGTCGAAAGAATTTATCATTCGTTAGGAAGCATAAATATGATTCGAATATAATTGATGATGTGTCCCGGGTACGGTTGTTATCAATATTCTCGGAGTTGTCGGATGTTCAAACAAGAAAAATGAATTCATGTACATGGCACATGGTGGTGATTAGGTTGATCGAGTCCAACCACCATCACGTGTCATTAGAACTTTGGTATGAATTACCGTAATATAACCACGTTATATTACGCTATCTCATACCTCCATTCCCACATCACTCCATAGATTCAAGTTCGTGTAATCGTGAAAATTTAAAATGAATAAAGTGTAACGACATCTCTAACGTGACTCGTATTGAATCGAAAGAATTAGTGCAACTCTAAAGAAGCGTTCCCCGAGGGAAGTGTATAAATGATTGTTCACGTCAATGCGGTTCAAGTCAAACGATAATGTATTTAGGTATGAAAAGAGTAACGAATCATGATAACGAGTAGTACGCAACCGTAGTGATAAGTATTGATGACGATACTCACCTAGAGTAGTGATGGTAGTAACACAAAGTGGTAGATAGTAAGGAACACTGGTGTGACACCGATAGTAAGTTGAAATGGTGGCGAATAACAATCTGGGAGACAGAGTTCCCAAACAAGTGTGACTAATGAAGTCGTCGTCATCCTTATGCGTATGAATCTTGAATTTACGTGTGTTACCAGAAAGTGGCAGAATACGGATTCGTATGATGAAAGTTTGGTACCATTAAGAAGTTTGCCTAAGAATGATTCAAGTATAATGCACAAGTAGTCAAGTAAGTGCTATCTATAGAAAATGTATGTCAGAATGTAATGGCTAACTATCCGGTTGTAGTCTAGACTCACTAATGCGTCCTAACGACTCTGTCAGACACACTAATGCACATCCTAGATCCCTACAACCAACGCTCTGATACCATCTGTAGCGACCCGGAAAAATCGTCATTGACGACGCCGCTAACTTAGGTCCCGTTACGTGGTCGTAGTCCCTATATGAGACTCGTTTGACCAAAATTATGTCGTGTTCTTTTGAAACGTATCATGCTTGCAAAGTTCAGTTTACCAAAAGGTTCGACAACGAGTTTAAGTTTACAAAAGTTACAAAGTGTAAATGAAATAACTTGCGACATAATTAGTTGATAATCACAGTTACTATAAATAGCGTAAGTATGTAGACAAATGTTTGAATCCAAAGGTGCTATCACTAGCGTATGTAAGTATGCTTGCTTGACTCCAAGCAAGTAATCAGAGTGTATGCATCTATGCTCGACCCCAAGCAAGTATGAATGTACGCGGAAGCATGTATCAAATAGCCAAATATGAACCTGAGAAAACATGTAGAAAACTGTCAACGAAAAACGTTGGTGAGATCATAAGTGTATTTTTAAAAGTATGTTTTTGAACCACAAGGTTTAGTATCAAATAGTATACATCTCAAAAGATGTGTTTGTATTAAAGCGTATACATCTCAAAAGATGTTGTTTGTAAACCACAAGATTTAGTATAAAGTGAATATCAAGTGTATACATCCCAAAGGATGTTGTATGTATCACGAGCACCCAATTTACCAAAACTTAACTGAATCCTACCTCTGCATAATAGTGTTAGAACCTACACTATACACCTAAAATACGTTTCATTCGTCAGATGAGGGTTCATCAAACTCGTATGGCCACACAACATAATTTCTCGCTCACACCCTACAAGTGTAACTAATGGTAATTGGACATGAGGATTTTTGTTCTAACTCGTAGGTATCTTTGCTCTTGTATTCGTATTTGTTCAAAGTATAAAAGTTTGAAAAGAATGTATACAAATGATATCTATATAAGTATGTAATGTATATGTTTCTCAGCCCACAATTTAAAAGTATAAAAGTATTTGAAAAGGTGGGACTATGATCTCACCTCGAGTGCACGAGTATAAAGGTACTTCACAAAGTAAACGTGTGCATGATAGTTGCTTAGCCTTAACCTAAATAAGTAAGTTGTATCAATTAATCGGTTACGACACAAGGTCGGGCGAAATGTGTTCAATTAGTCCTATGGCTCGTTACGACTCGAATATATAGCATGTGAATCACGTTGTCAAGTTTCATGCAAGAATCAAGTATGAAACAAGATTAGAATGATTGCATAAGTGTTTTGTTAAGTTTGACTAAAAGCAAAACTTGGTCAAAGTCAACGAAAAAGTCAACGGGGTGGGGTCAGGTCCCGAACTATTTTTCTGGGCTTAGAAGTCATGTATAAGCATGTTGTCCAAGTTTCATGTTGATCGGGGGTGCGTAGCATACTTAGAATTAAGCAAAAATTGACGTTTTTGGGCAGTCTGCCTCAGATGCGCCGCATCTAAGGCAGATGCGCCGCATCTGCATCTGTATCAGCCAGTTCTGGGCAGTTTAACACTTAGACGATTTCAACTTCAAACGATCATAACTTTTGACTCGTTAACATTCAAAACACGTATCTTATATCGTTGGAAAGGTAATTTAAAGAGGAATAAAACTAAACACATTTCATGAATCAAATCCATCATTATCAACAATGAAAACCTCAATAAATGATCATTAAACGTTCAAAATCAAGGTTTCAAGTTCACAAAACGCATTTCTTAACTCGGGAATCCAATTTAAACATACGATACATCGTTTTGAAGGTAATGAAACATACAATACAATTAAACACTTACTAACAACATTACCAAGCATTCAATGCATAAAAATCCCGTTTTAAAGTTCATCAAACCCTAACCAAAATCATGAATTCAACAACTTTGTAAATGAAGCTTTTCTAAATCAACCTACACATCAATTTGAAGATAATGATGCTAGTAACACTTTTAATACATGAACTTTAACATTTAAACAACATTTAATCAACCAAAAGCAAGGATTATGCACACCCATTTCAAATGTTCAAACTAGTTACTCAAAACAACAAATCGAGCAAACTAAACACATATTCATGTTAGACTTGAGCCATAGACACTAATTAACACCATTTCAAGTATATAAAATGAATTTAGAGAAATCTAGTATTTTTAGAAACCTTACCCCAAGCTATGAAATTTGTACCAAATCGAAGAGGATGAAGAGAGGATTCTAAATATGTAATTTGTTTTGATGTTTGCTTGCTAAATCCGATTTAGATGATGAATTAGTGAGTTGGTTGAAGTTGATGTTCTTGGTGACTAGAGAGAAAAAGGAAGTAGGAGATGGATGGAAATGAATGGTTGAAAGAGTGGGTTGACTAGTTGACCTAGTCAACTAGTTTGCCCACTTGACAACTTCGGTCCCTCAATTTTGAAAGCGGGTGCGTGAATTAACCAAACGAATATTTTAAAACGCTAGAGTAAACGAGTGATGTTATAATCAAATAACGGAAATATCACAAATGTTAGTTAACGAAAGACTCGAATTTAGATAACAAAAGGTATTATCTAAAAAAAATACGGCGTTAAAATAAATTTAACAGAAAAATGCGGGATGTTACATATATTATACTAACTCATGCTTCAATTCCCAACACTTCTCCAGAAATCATTCATAATTTAAACTCAAATTTTACAGAATGATAGAAACTAAATCAGTTTCTTTTATGATGTAATATAGATAGCACGAGGAGATAATTAATTTTGGACAAGAATATTTATGAAAATATCCTCAGAAATATCGAAGATATTTATGATGAAATATCGAAGATATTTATGATGATATTTTCAGAATTTCTATGATCGAAGGTTGATGAAGAAAGATTTTCCACAAGATTTAACATGAGTGAGGAGCAAGATATTTGCTGAATATTTCATTGGATCCATAATTACCTGGATTCTTTGAATATAGAGTTTGGTCCTTGTATTGGTCCTTGGTCTCCTTCATGGTTAGCTCAATCCGTTTTTCAGTACTAAATTTTCTATCGAGCGTTCCCAACATTCCATTCTTTATTATCAAACTTTTGGCCATTTAGACCATCTATAATTTTTTTGTTTCCTCTGCATTTAATGCTACCATATCTGGATCATCGGTTAACAAACCAAGGGGTTTCAAGAGAATCGTGTTTTTAGATGATTAAACGCTGATGGTAATTGTCAAGATACAAAGGGTGTTTAAGATTTAATTAAGTGGCAAACTTAAAAACAAGTTTAGTTTCATATGTTATAATCAATATTTTAATTCATTTTAATTGTCCAATGTTAATAGTCCACAGTTAATTATCCACATTTAGTAGTTCAATAATTCATATATAGTTTAATATTTTATATTCGAATTAATTAATACGTGTCATTATCCATTGTATACATGTCTCAGACTCGATCACAACTCAAGGTATATATATTATTTTAGAATCAATCTAAACCATATATAGCTAACTCGATCATTACCACATATAGAGTGTCTATGGTTATTCCAAATAACATATATAGATGACGTCGATGTGATATGTCAAAACATTGTATACGTGTCCCGATATTTAAAATGTGTAAATAACAGTATTTAAATGACGATAAATAAAGTGCATAAAATAAATAACAGAAATTAAATGACGATAAATAAATTTACGAGAATTAAAATTGCGATAAATAAATTGCGATAACTAAATGTAATAAGGAATTAATAGTTAACTGGGAACAGTTAGCTAGGATTTTGTTAGCGTGGTTTCTTAACAAAATTTCTCATAGTTAATTTGTTAGTTTCTAACAAATTTTATTTTTGTCCAATGTTTTCTTCATTATGCCACTTGTTGGATTCTGGTAAGTCAAAATCTAAATATGAAATTGAATGAAAATGGTTATTTTGCGGTGAATGGATACGTATATATGTGGATGTAAGTAGGATAGTAAATGACTGTTGAATCAGATTCGAAGAATGTAAAGTGTAACTTATTAATGTGAAATCTAAATATTCCTCGGGTATTACCTACCCGTTAAAATATTTTCACCATCAACAATTTGTACAAAAGAATTTTTAATTACAATCTATATAAAATATATATACATATATATTTTCTTCAGATGTAATATAGATTTAATGAGTTAATATGATATTAATCTCATTTGGTTGGAACTAGAATGAATAAGCTCTAAGACTTTAGAGATTATATAATCGCCATGTCGAATGATAATAAATGAGGTAGAACGATACGTAGAACGAAGATCATACTCGAAGTACAGATGGTGATATTGAGGCGTGTGATGTTGAGGCTTATGTTATTGGTGGTACTGGTGCCGATGTTGGTGGTAATGAAGCTGGTACGTTTTGCACCATATTCTCCAAGTTGATTACTTTAGCACGAAGCTCGTTGACTTCTTCCATCATTCCAGGATGATTATCAATTGGGACAAGCGGACGAATAAGGTTTAGAATTGTAGATATAATATAATTGTTGCGAGCTATTCTGGAAATGCGGGTGAAAAAGGTGTTTCGGACTGGTTCGCCGGTAAGTGCTTTAGGTTCTTCGCCAAGAGGTGAATTTGGTTGATGGAAAGGATCACCTTCTTCTCATCTCCATTTATTAAGTCGACTACGAACTCATCCCCAATTCATCCAGAATTGATGATGGCTAATTGGTTGGTCCATTCCAGTTACACTGCTTTCGAAGCTCAGGTGAATATCCATGTCAGAATAGCTATCAGAATTCGAGGAATTTGAACTAGTTGCGAGTTTCATCTTGCACGGGCAGATAAAGTATTTTTGATAGGAAATATATTATAGGATTTAGTTTGGTATGCTTCAATACATAATTTATATATGTATATACAACACCAAAATCCCATAAGTCACGGAGGAATCTTCGGAAGCTGTCAGACAAAGTTTATAGTAACAGATATGCTAAGATATGAATTTATCTATACACTATCTACGCAATAAGTGCAGGAAGACGTGTCTAGTCTTAGGAATGATAGGCAGGAAATTTTCCACTAGGAATGATAAGCAAAACTTATAATATGCAGCTAAGGTCAAAGTCCAAACTCACTAATGCATCCTATCAACTATCAGTTAGACACACTAATGCAAGACCTGGTTCGCTAAGACCACCGCTCTGATACCACATGTCATACCCCGTCCCAATCCATCTGGACGAAGTCATCAACATTTGGTCCCATTGCGAGGTGCTGTCCTAAATATGCCATGAACGACTCCATGTAATATCCTTTCAAAGAGCAAATGCATAGCGGAAGATTTCTTTCATACATGAGAATAAACATGCTTTAAAGTGTCAACCAAAAGGTTGGTGAGTTCATAGGTTTATCATAATCATTCATTTCCATAATTTTAATAGACCACAAGATTTCCTTTTTATAAACATACATCTCATATCACGCATTTCGCAAACTGCAGAGAGATAAAAATCATTCATATGGTGAACACCTTGTAACTGACATTAACAAGATGCATATAGAATATCCCCTAAATAGAATCCTCTCGTCTATATAATAATAAGTCGAAGTACTAAAGCATCCGTACCTCGGATGGGGTTTGTTAGGCCCATAGATCTATCTTTAGGATTCACGTCAATTAGGGGTACTGTTCCCTAATTCTTAGGTTACCAAGCTAAAAAGGGGCATATTCGATTCGATAATCCAACCATAGAATGTAGTTTCGATTACTTGTGTCTATTTCGTAAAACATTTATAAAAGTAGCGCATGTATTCTCAGTCCCAAAAATATATATATTGCAAAAGCATTTAAAAAGGGAGTAAATGAAACTCACAATCCAATATTTTGTAGTAAAAATATTCATACGACGTAACTGAACAATGGAAGGTTGGCCTCGGATTCACGAACCTATAACATTTATATATGGCAAATAATATTATAAACATGTTATAGTAATCGAACAAGATTATATATATATATATATATATATATATATATATATATATATATATATATATATATATATATATATATATATATATATATATATATATATATATATATATATATATATATATATATATATATATATATATTTTTAAGTTGTACGTTTTTAATATTTATTATTAGATTATCAAAATAAATTATTAACATTATTATATTAGATTCTTATTAAAATAATTTAATACATAATATTAGTATGTTTTTAAATATTAATAATTTTTAATGTAATCCATTGATAAGTGTTATTGATAGATTATCTTTATATAATATTTTTCATATATATATATATATATATATATATATATATATATATATATATATATATATATATATATATACACACTTCTTTATAAAATATGTTAATTTATAATACATTTCATATATATCTATATATATAAGTTAGTACGTAGTAATAAAATTAATAATAATAAAAGAGTCATATTTTATAACAATAATAATAATAATAATAATAATAATAATAATAATAATAATAATAATAATAATAATAATAATAATAATAATAATAATAATAATAATAATAATAATAATAATAATAGTAATAGTAATAGTAATAGTAATAATAATAATAGTAGTAATAATAATAATAATAATACTTATAATAATTGTGATAATACTAAATAATGATATTAATGATAATACTAATAATAATAGTAATGATAATCCTAATACTCATTTTAATGATGATAATAATAATAAAAATAGTAATGATAATAATAATAATAATAATAATAATAATAATAATAATAATAATAATAATAATAATAATAATAATAATAATAATAATAAGAGACTACCTTCAAAGCAAGCTTTTAAAAAAAAAAAAAAAAATTGCCACGACCGAAGCTCGAACCCAAGACCTCTCATATAACACCAACACCCTTAACCATCCGATCTACCTTGCCTTTCTGCTATAATTACGAACTAAAACTATATAAACCGTATCCTCTCTATAATTTAGCCCAAATTTCCTTTTTGGCCCAACAGCAGCTTAATATTATCTCGGCCCAAACATCCCTATTAAGTTTACGACCCAGTTTGGTAGTGTATAGGGTTCGGTTCATCAGTCAACCATGATCTCTTAGTTTATATTTTTTTTTATCACAAATCACCAATGAAACCGTCCCTCAATTTCGTCATCTTCATCCATTGTTCATCACCGAAATCATCATCATTGCTTATCATCTTCTTCGTAACCATTTCATTAAACGGGTTTCTTCTTTGCTTTCCCTTCGAACAACAGTAATTAATAAAAAGGAAATTGGTGGTGGTTTGCGAGGTTGAACAGGAAAATAACAGCAGCATGAGACCCATCAAGAACAGGAGGATCGAAATAGTACACAATTCAAATGATAGTTACAATTGTAAGGAAACCGAAGGTGTTACGTTGATGATTTGATAAAGAAGGTGATGTTCGGATTGGGTTTATAACTGAAACAGTATTAGAATATAGCAACAGTAATCGAATGGTGATGATTCTTCGTTAATCACCATCATACGTTCATCGTCATAATCGAACATCACTTATCATAATCGCGTTTCATCACTATCTACTACTTCATCACCATACATTATCATCGTTACCCATCATCATATCCTTTTTGAATCATCATCTTTGTGATCATCGTGCATCACATATTCTTCATAATACCATCATCATCATCATAGTTACCGTTGTTTCACAGAAAATAGAAGTAAAAGGACAGTAGCAATAACGAGTGAAAACAGTGGTTGTGTTTTTTCTTGGTGATGGTGGTTTCCTTCGTTTGATGAACCGAAGGTGGTAGCTGATGGTAAGTTTTATCGATTAGTAGAAGGTTGCAGGTTCAATGGGGTGATGAAGGTCTTGATTAAGGTTGTTCATCGATCCAAGAATAAGAAAAAGAGAAGTAAATGGCAGTGGGTTTGAGTGATGGTTTAATATGTTGAATATGGTGACTCCATTCATACTTATGTAACATAAATATATATAAAGTATGATAAAATACATTTAATAATTGAATCACAGTATCTAAATTCAATTCACGATTATCTATCAATCAATTGAGAACATGAATTATTATATTAATAATATAATAATAAACGTGTTTTAAAAAACATCTAGCAGCCTTAACTTTAAATTTTTGTGCCGACAGTTTTTCACAGAATGCTATATCGTACTCCGTTGTTAATTAGTGGCGGATAAAAGTCTTTGGAAAAATCCCAAATTTTTACATTAATTATCTTTATTCATTTTGGTCATTAAGGTATAAAATTCGATCATTAACTATTTAAAATTATTAAACAAAAATTAACTCACTGTCCACTCCCGATCTTAGATAAAATATAAAAAAAAAATTTAAACTTAACAAATAGTTCCTAAATACATATTGAATAAACCTATAAATTATATAACTCATTTTCGAATCACCGTTTATTTTAAAATCATATAAGTTTGTATTAAACTTGTTTAAGATTCATCAAATGGCAATTGAGTGTTACTGTCGTTTACTAAATAGATTCGAAATAACGAAATATATATTTAATATACTTTATTTATATATATAGATATGTTTCAAATTTTAGTTATCATAATATCATATTTTTATTTTATTTTACATAATTAATTTTTTTAATACAACATATAATATTTCAAATTATATTTCAATTATTATTTATATATATATATATATATATATATATATATATATACACACACATATCTATATACAATTAATTGTTCGTGAATCGTCGGAAATGGTCGAAGTCAAATGAATGTACGAAAATAGTTCAAAATTTTTGAGACGCAACATAACAGACTTTTCTTATCGTGTCAAAAATATAATATCGTATCGTGAGTTTGGTTCAAAATTAGTCGAAATTTTCCGGGTCGTCACACAAACCATTTGCCGTTCATCCGACTCTGCATTTTTGTGGCCCTGCCTTATGCCCTTTTGTACCGTTCTCACTTTTCCATCCACTTCTAACTTTATAGTTGCGACTCCCCACTTTGTTGGGAATCTTAATAAACCGTGTATTGTGGATGGTATAGCTCCTAATTTTTTCAAGGTTCTTCTGCTTAACAGCGCATTATACTCAGCTTTTGACTTGACTATAGCAAACTCAATGTCAACATCCCTTCTCTTTTTACCATTGCTATCGTCTCGTACTTCTAACTCAACCCTAACCATCCCTAATGTCGGGACTTGTTCACCAGTGAAATCGTATAAGTTAACTGCTTGCTTCTTTAGTTGTGACTTAACAGATCTAGGTAACGACATATAACAATGCTCATATATGATATCCGTATCGCAGCCAGTGTCGACATACAGACCTTTAAGTTCCTGATTATAGCTTTTGATGTACCCTTTAATCACCACGGGTGCATTGAACTGCTGCCTTTCGCTTGCTCCGAATAAGATTGTCGCATCTTTCCAATCTTTTACTTCTTTTAGTTCTGCACTTATGCTTTTACTCATTACCATATTTATGGTTTTTTCCGCTTCTTTTGCCTTTGATTCGCTCTTCTTCTGCCACGGGTATTCTTTTTCCTGCTTTGACTTACTACCCTCTGTTTTAGCCGATTTCTTCAGGTGTTGCAATCTTCCCTTTTTTAGTTCAGCGACCACCTTTTCGATTAACTTCCTGCATTTGTTAGTTTCATGACCAAAATTGTCATGAAAGTCACAGAATTTGGTTTTGTCTTTCTTCGCATAATCGGGTAGCGGTGTTGGAGCTTCGAAAGTCTTACACACTGGCTCGGTTGCTAATATTTCCTTTGGTCTTTTGCTGAGATCTTTTATGATTGCGTAATCGTCATCATGGGCGCTCTTGCTTTCGTAATTGCCTCCTGCTCTGCTATTGTTGAACCTGCGGTATTTATTGTTACTGTTGTAACTTCCGCCTTTCAGCGGGCTGTTATTGTTATACCCTGATCGCGATGGTGATCGTCATCATTATTTCTTCCCGTATAGCTTTTTCAGCAATTTTGCGTTATATCTTCTTGCACCCGCATATAATCATGCGCTTCTTTTATCGCTTCCACAAATGTTTGCGGTACTTTCCATCGCAACCTCTGCCATAACGACAAGTGTCTTTCTGTATCAAGGTAGTGAATAAACCCTGACACCTTTTGGCTTTCTGGTAGATCTGGTATTTTAGCTATTCCTTTGTACACCTATCAACAAGGTTGAAAAAGACGTGAGACAGGGCCGAAACGTTAGTGACCTCAAAACGTCGCAACGGAAAAAACGGGGTCAAAACGGATGCTGACTAACGTTGACTTATATATATATATATATATATATATATATATATATATATATATATATATATATATATATATATATATATATATATATATATATATATATATATATATATATGTATATAAATATAAAGCTGACCCTTTTTTTCCGTCTTTGACCTTTTTTTTTCGTTTTTTTCCGACTATGACCGTTTTTTTCCCTCTTTGACCGTTTTTCACCGTTTTTAGCGTTGTTGACCTTTTTTAAGCATTGACCGTCTTTTTTGCCATTTCAAGGCCCGTTGCAACGATACTAAGAAAAATCCGTTGCGGCGTCCGTTGCGGCGCCCATTTCGGCCGTCTTTTACAACACTGCCTATCAATAACCTCACCCAAAGATTCTTTGGGTTTTTGTTTGATGTCATGGTACTCTACGTGCGTTCTTCTGCGTGCGCGCAGACTATGAAAATTAAGTAGAAATCGAGATCTTAAGTCTGCTTAACCTGTTATGCTCCTCGGAGTTAGATTGTTGAACCACACCCGCGCTACTCCTTGCAGCACTATTGGTAACATGTGGCATGCTACCGTATCTCCCCAATTATGGGTTCTCGCAGTTCCTTCAAACCTCTGTAGGAAGTCATCGGGGTCAGATAACCCGTCATAACTTCCCAATGTTAACGGTATTACTGGTGCTTCCGGGAACGGATGAATCGATATGTGTGCGAAAAAACTTTTCTGTGGTGGGAGCCACCTCCAGAGATTGTCTTGCTTTATGCCCTTGCATCACTGCAAACCAATTTTGCATGAATTCCTGAAATCGCGCTAGTTCATTGAGTGCTTGTGCTAGGTACGGAGGTGCAACTTGCTGTAGTTGTGTAATAAAGTTATTTGAACTGCTTGGCTCTAGAGGGTCATAAGGTGTACCCCCTGGTCACCCTGATGTTGAGTTTGCATCAACTCGCATATATTTGGCTGGGGTGAGGTATAAGTCATTCTTGCTTGTAGTGGTGCTACTGTAATCTATGAACCGTCCAGATTTCTCAAACCCATTTTCCTAATTTCTTCCTGTGTGCTTGCCGGGGTAACCCTTAAAGTTTGAGTTCCCGGTTCTATCGTTGTGATAATTAGGATTGTTCCTACGTACGTAGTTTTTGCCATTAACTTGACATTACCTGGTGGGGATTCATACCCATCATCTACTTCCTTGGAACGTATATAGCTAGTGCTTGCTGGAGATCTGAAACTTATTTTTTCTAGAGACTTCATGTGTCCAGTTTCCGTTTCTTTGAAATGGATGTAGCTAGTTTATACTCCTGGGGGTGTATATTCCCTAACGCTCTGTAGCCACTCGCTTTCTTCCTCATCCACGGTTGGAGGAACCGTTTTCGTGATTTCAGCGCTTGTTGGTCCCATTGGGATAGCCTCTGTTGAAGGAGGTTTTGACACCTTTTTCCCTTCTGTCGTAGATGCCCGTTTTGACGTTTGTACAGGTGCTCGTTGACCTGGGAATGTCGAAAAAGATGGCGTTGAACCTTTATTGCCCGCCATTGATTTTAATTAGGCGAATCACCTAAAATTGATCGATTAATTTAAACAAAAAGGTTTTATTGAAAGAAGATATATATAATAAACTATACACAACATACATTCCAATCTTATTTGTTTATATAACCGGTCCCATGGATGGCGCCAAATGATCAAGCACATTTTCACAAGGTCAAGGTGAACCTACTCTTGATTACATGATAGGGTTTAAGGACTAAAAATATTCGAACCTCCGACGATTAGTCGTGGATAACCCACATAGGTATCGCTTCGATTCCGACAGGGTGGCCGATTTGAGAGTCCACCAACAACCCAGCATACGGGGTTGAGTGGCCCAAAGACATGAATTTTATACTTCAAGACATACCTGAAAGTCTTTATGTGTTAGATCGTATGAAGCTTTGTTCGTACGATGATGATGTGTATGCTTTTGTTACGTATCAGTAACCAAATATGTTTTTAGGGTTTATGAGCTATGTATTTATAGGGTCACGAATTAGGGTTTCGATAGAATCCCTTCCCTAATTAAATGCGATCTCATCCCAACCAACTTTCGTTATTTAAGGAAAAGAATCCGAATTAATTATACCGTACATTCTTCTAGAATGTACTGGACCCTTATGCAAGTATATGAAACTCACATCAGATGGTATAGGCGCCTAGAGTGTGACTATACCCGTGCCATATGTCTTACATGGCAATTAGTGCGCGGTTCAGGGTTTTGGATGCGTAATCCGCATCATCATGCGGATATGCGTATCATTAGCTGACAAATAGATAAGCTAATAAAATTAATCAGATCATCTCCAGTTACTAGCTTAAAGGCAATCTTAATCAAATTCTCATGCAATGGACACTCATACACAAATAAACGAAGGTTCTTCGACTAGGACTAACAAAAGCAAGATTACTATGCAAGCGTAAATTATCATCTCTCTAATTCAATTCTACCAATAATCTTAACTTAAGTTTCATGCAATTCAAATACCTTGTTTGGTGTGATTTACCTAGAAGATTAGATGAATCGAGTAAAAGCTTACTTAGAATTAACTACTAGTTAATCCTAACTCTTATTACTTAATCATTAAGCATGCAAACATAAATATTCATCATGGAAGAATCAAACAGGATGAATAATAATCACAGAAACATAATTATACAGAACTACACAATTCGAAGCTCGAAGCTGGCGGTTTCATCTTATGATTCCATCAATTTGCAGTTTTCGTACAAGTAATCACTCTGAACGTTTAGTTCATGATAGAAGACGAATAAAAATCACAAAATAAAGATTTAAACATAATTAAATAAAGATGCAATAAAATAAATATAGAATTACCTTAAAAGTTGAAGGTAAATTGAATAACTTGAATAATCTTGAATCCTCAAAAGATTTTTACAATGAAAGAAACTTATAATAAACCCTAAGACTAATAAATTCGTAATGTAAAACCTATAATCTATAAAAAAATTTCTGTCTCTCAAAACAGCAAAATTCAGCCTCTATTTATAGATTTTGAAAATCGACAGCTAAGCCGGCTACTCAGGATCTCTAGCCGGCGGCTAGGACTTAATCGGTGACTTGTTATTCAAGTTTAACTTTATCTTCATGCCAAATTAAGTTTAACTGTGTTGCTTAGCAGGCGGCTTGGCTTCACCAGCCGGTGGCTTGTGTGTCTTCCGAATTAAATAAAATCTTTTCCATATTTATCTTAAACATGAGCCTTACGTACAAGTAACCCTAGCCGGTGGCTCAGATTTATCAGCTGACGGCTCCAGTTTATTTTTTTGGTCAACAATTTCTTTCATTTTTGACTTGAATTCTGGAACTTTCGGGAATTTCTCCGCAAAGCTGGCGGCTTGGAGTCCTTAGCCGGCGGCTAACCTTTGACTTTTTGACCATTTTGCTATTTTCTTCACTTTTAGACCTGTTTTATCACACTTTCTAAACAAACACATTAAAAACACCTTTTTGCAAGAATTGTTAACTTTTATCTAAAAAGGTGTTAAAAACTATGTTTAAATGGCAAGATAACGTGTAAAAAGCATGTATAAAATATTTATAATTCGAGCGTTATCAAATTCCCCATACTTAAACTTTACTTGTCCTCAAGTAAACTAAGAAAAATTTCTAAAAAACTAGCATATGTCTTAGTATATTTGAAATTCATTGGGAATTGTATACTTAATGTATTTTTATTATTTTCCTCTTCCCATACTTGAATTATGCAATGTCTTTATTTTCATGAACATTTGATAACGCTAAAATTATACATATTTGTTGTCGTTATTTCGATCCGATTTTGAATCATTTTGTATGTAATTTTTGTACTTGTGTATTATAATAAGTTAAAATGTGTGTATAATCCATTGCGAGTGTTGAAGCGAAGATTTATGAAAAATATTGCTGATTTTAGAAGATTCTGCGCACCTGCACCGTTTTGGCCATAACTCGGTCATACGAACTCGAAAAAGGGTGAATCTGGAGCCCAGACGTCCGTAAATCAGAGCTCTACAACATCATATTGGAAAATTACCAATAAATAGTACCAGATGCGGTGCATCGCTTTAGATGCGGCGCATCTGAGGCTAAAAAAGTCCCGAAAGTTTCATATGCGGAGCATCAGACATCAACAAATCCAGATGCGGCGTATCTCATCCAGATGCGGCGCATCTGAAGGGCTACCGACTGTTTTGGGTGCTAAAATGTGCTGGAATCCATTAAAAGTAAAGAGATACGGCGCATCCCTTTAAGATGCGGCACATCTGATGATATTTTGGCCAGATTGCTTAACTTTTGAGCTTATTTAAGGGAGCTTTTGATTCATTCTTTCATACACCACAATATAGATCAGTAGCAGTCCGTGAAGGAGGTTTCCCCAGCCATTCTAAAGGGTTCTTCACCCTTTTGAGCATCAATATTGAAGAAGGGATCATACGCTACAATAGGTACTCTCGATTTCATTTATTTTAGTGATAAGATTATGAAATCCTCTTGTTTCGATTGTATCATTGTAACCTTCATTATTATGATTGGCTAAAGCCTTGTGTGTTTACTTAAATGTAAGATTTATGGTTTGGGATTGTTCTATCTTTTAATGTTATTTAAGTTACTATGATGTTTGATTGATTAAATTACCATGTCCAACCAAAAGAACCATAATTATGCTAGTTTGGTACTTTCCTTCAATTACATAGATTGTTAACTACATGTGACACTAGGAACACGATCTATGCTTCAATACTTTTAGTAATCTAGACGGGTAAACATATACTTAATTGACGACTTTGCTATATGTTTAGATCTGTAATTGAATAGGTACTAGAACCACATAGTCATGAATTTACCTCAAGTGATTGTTGTAATTTAGGTTTTACGTGAGTTTAACCGGGTTGGGTCTAAGTAATCTAATCAATCTAAATCAATTATGTTCTTCCATAGATCCATTATTGTAAGTATCCATTTACTTTAGTTCAATTATACAAGTTATGAATTGGTTTATGTGAGTTTATCAATATTCATGGCTTGTACGTCAACACTTAGTGATTTAGACATCTACATGTGAGTGTAGGATGGTAATTGAATGGTAACTAGATTTCACAATAGTGTAGTTTATTTAGAGTGATCTTAATAAACTAGGTATATGTGAATTCAACCAAGAGTCTTATTGATTAAACATAGGTAAAGAAGAACTAATGACAAGGTTTATGTAAATTTACTAAGTTTATAGTTCTCGGTTTATAGATATTGTGAGATTGATATGAACCATTTACTTGTAACTACAAATTAACAGGTTTAAGTACAAAAGAACAATTCCCTATCATTTATCAAGCATTGAAGTAAACACCGCCTTCTCATCCTTGTTATTTATCTCATTTTATTTCCCGTTTGTTACTTAACAATTCTACAATTAAAACTCCCTCTTTTAGAATGATTAATCGTTTAAAGTCCTTAAAACAAACTTCTCCCTGTGGATCGAACTAGTCAATTTACTTGCTAGTTACTACATGATCGGGTTTTAGTTGCCTGTATTATGTGTTAATTATTAAGCATATTGTCTACATTTTAAAGGTTACGTCTTAACACATAAACTTTTTGGCGCCGTTGCCGGGGAGCTGTTTTGTTTAAAAGATTTTAATAGACTTTTAGTTATTCGATCCTTTCGTGGGAAGTTATTTTCACGAAAGTTACCTGCTTTATTTTTGTTTTTGTTTGTTATGTTTTTCTTTTGTGGTGTGATTGCAGCTAGGTTACAGGTATAATATGGATGGGTATGATTATATGATTTCGGAAGCCATGTATGATGTCCAACAAGTGGGTGAATCATCGGTTTTCATGGGTATGAATGATGATTGGTATATGGGTTCTTGGGAAGCTAGGATTGAACCAAGAGGTATTTATGAGACTTATGGAGGTTACTATATGCCCGAGGAGGGTGATGATAATCTTATGTATCATTATGCCCCTATGGACCAACCATGGGATTATTATGAAGATGGTAACTCATCCTGGGATTCATCTCAACAACACTTTCAAATTCAACAAGGAGAGGAGAGTCAGTTGAATTTAGAAGATGTAATTTTAGACTTCATGAGAAACGAGACTGAACTAATCCAATATTTGCAAGAAACACTAGCGGCCCAATAAGAATCCATTGAGCATTTACAGAGGACCATGAGCTGTCTACTCCAGTAAATTGAAGAAAGGGAGCCGGACACTTTTTCGGCTAATTCACTAGCTGATTCGAGGGGTAATACGCAGATACCCGAGGTGGAGAGTGTTGAGCCTACCATCATTACAACACCCACCACCCAGTTGTATGTACTTTTGAAATGCTTAAGTCGGATATATATGAAGGAGAATCCTGGGATACAATTTTGTATTCATGGGATATTGATAATGATGAAGTTTTAATTCCGGAGATTGAAGTGGTGAAATCTTCCGAAATCGTAGAGGGTGACGAACTTGATATAAAGGAACCACTTGAGGAATCACCTCCTCATATGGGTTCTATATATCCTCACGAAATTGGTATTTGGGATACGGTGTATGAAGATCCATTTGGACAGGATCCACCTGAAAGAATAAAATTTTTGCTGCAAGCCGCACTTAGGAGAGAGTCATTTGTTGACTCTCGAGTTAGGTATTCCTTTTTCAAAAAATTGAGAAAGGAATTATATGATATATTATATACCACCAGAGGGGTTAATGACAGGCTCACGTTACTTATTCGTGGAACTTTTTCCGCTGATTTTACATGTCGTCCGATAAGTGTGAGGAAGAATGACCCCATTAGGTATTAAAAGAAGGGGTAAAGTTGGGTGCACAACTCATTAATAAATATGCACCATATAAAATGAGTATTGTGCTATGTGCTGCAATTTTCAAAGACTGGCATGAAGTTCAGAAAAATACTTGCATGATGATTGGTTTGTGATAGCGTTTAAGGAATGGATGATGTTCTTATCGTGACAGCCAATTAAGCGCCATCATCCTGTGATCTTCGACTTAAAGCCTAGAAAGTATTAAATCTCTTTCATACTATCTGCCCTCTAGAATTTACAATTTTTCTGATTTCATGTAACGAGGGCATTACATGATCTTAAGTGTGGGGAAGGAGTAAATTCTTTCGGGTTTTACAAAAACATGGTTTAAAATGGCTTAAAATGTGGGTTTTACAAAAAAAAATGGTTTAAAATGGCTTAAAATGTGAAAATTTTTAACTTTATAAATTCATTTGCATGAATTTATTTTGTATAAAAGACTCGAGAAATAGCCAACTAAGGAAATGATCAACACACTATATCACATACTTCGCGCAAGGATTCTATAGTACTTTGTTGAATCGGAAATCAAATCCAATACTCATTGAATTAAGGAAGTCAAGTCTTCCAAAATGACTCACTTGCTAACTTATGTTAGAAGATGTAGTCCAGAACAGCTGTAGGTTGACGAAAAATCTTGAAAAGTCATCTCTATCATCGACTGGAAATCCACCTCACCTCAGCATCAAACAGGGTTTTTGGTGGTCAGACTTATCCTGACCATGAGATGGATCTGTCTCGTACAATTGGGGGGGGGGGTACAGTGCAAAGTAGCTATTAAGACTAATGAATCTAATCCCCAGATAGATGATCTCCGTAACGATCAACCGCATCTATGTTGACCGCGGTCAACATACATATGCTATAACAAATTGAGGTGTGCAAACTCATGGTTCACCTATGATATTTGGACATGATATAGTTTCTTCTAAAACTTATGCTATTTTATGAACTATATTGTGTAAAACCATTTTTAGGACATCCGGTTACAAGTTTCATGATACTACAATCATGGGGGAGAGTAGCTTGCTAAGCGCCGATTGAGGCTTCGATTTTCAGTTACCCTCAACCGGACTTTGAGGTTAAAACCGAAAAACTTGTTAGTGTAAAAACTAACATGACTATTTTTCAAAATATCAAAGGTTTTTCGCAAAGGTCCTAATTTTCCAAAGGATCCAAATTTTCAAGAAATGTAGACTTTAAAACCCACCTTTCGACTTTGGTGTGCTTTCATTTCGTGTGTGTACTCAAAGTGTGTGTATTACATTGTGAAATAAATAAAAGCGTGTGTACTCTAAAGGTGTGTGTATAATCAAAACGCGTGAGTTTGATTCTTGTGTGAAATAAAAAGTGTGAGTGTGTATATATTGTGATTCCAGTGTGTTTTCATCAATGTGTGTTCACTATAGTAAATTTTAATTTCTTGTACGTCTTGCTTGAGGACAAGCAAGATTTAAGTGTGGGGATTTGATACGCTAAAATTATACATATTTGTTGTCGTTATTTCGATCCAATTTTGTATCATTTTGTATGTAATTGTTGTACTTGTGTATTGTAATAAGTTAAAATGTGTGTATAATCCATTGCGAGTGTTGAAGCGAAGATTTATGGAAAATATTGCTGATTTTAGAAGATTCTGCGCACCTGCACTGTTTTGGCCATAACTCGGTCATACGAACTCGAAAAAGGGTGAATCCAGAGCCTAGACATCCACAACTCAGAGCTCTACAACATCATATTGGAAAATTACCAATAAACTGAAATGTCCCATTTATATCAATTATAAACGTTTCATATTAATTGATCTCTTTGAGAGGTTTTGACATCTATATGAGACGTTTTTCAAAGACTGCATTCGTTTTTAAAACAATCCATAACCTTTATTTTATCGACAAGGTTAAAAAGACACCACCTAGATTATCAAGAAATTATAATCTAAAAATATCACACTTACACACTACCAATACATATTGGTTTACAATATTAATATGTTACAACAAAGTAAATCTCGAATGCAGTTTTAAACAATATTATACAATCTTGCTGACACCGAATCTTGTCCATATTTTAGCATGCAACAGCGGAAGCTCTTAATAATTACCTGAGAATAAACATGCTTTAAACATCAACAAAAATGTTGGTGAGTTATAGGTTTAACCTATATATTTATCAAATCGTAATAATAGACCACAAGATTTCATATTTAAATATACATCCCATACATAGAGATAAAAATCATTCATATGGTGAACACCTGGTAACCGACATTAACAAGATGCATATAAGAATATCCCCTATCATTCCTGAAAATCCATCGAACAAGATAAAAATGAATTCGAAGTACTAAAGCATTCGGTACTTTGGATGGGGTTCGTTAGGCCCAATAGAGCTATCTTAGGATTCACGTCAATTAGTAGATCGGTTTACTAATTCTTAGGCTAACTAGCAAAATGAGCATATTCGGCTTCGATCATTCACCCATATAATGTAGTTTCAATTACTTGTGTCTATTTCGTAAGACATTTATAAAACTGCATGTATTCTCATCCCAAAAATATTAGATTTTAAAAGTGGGACTATAACTCACTTTCACAGATTTTTACTTCGTCGGGAAGTAAGACTTGGCCACTGGTCGATTCACGAACCTATAACAAATATGTACATATATATCAAAGTATGTTCAAAATATATTTACAACATTTTTATTACGTTGTAATGATTTGAGTTTATTAAGTCAGCTGTCCTCGTTAGTAACCTACAACTAGTTGTCCACAGTTAGATGTACAGAAATAAATCAATATATATTATCTTGAATCAATCCACGACCCTGTGTATACATGTCTCAGCCTAGATCACTACTCAAAGTATATATATTTTTGGAATCAACCTCAACCCTGTAAAGCTAACTCAAACATTACTGCATATAGAGTGTCTATGGTTGTTCCAAATAATATATATACATAGGTCGATATGATATGTCAAAACATTTGTATACGTGTCTATGGTATCCCAAGATTACATAATATATTAGAATATATGTATTATACAATATAATTTTGCTAGGATATGATTAATATAGATTTGTTACCAATTTTCACGTAGCTACAACATGCAAAATTATCCAATCTTGTTTTACCCATAACTTCTTCGTTTTAAATCCGTTTTGAGTGATTCAAGTTGCTATGGTTTCATATTAAACTTAAGTTTATGAATCTGAATAGAAAAAGTATAAGTTTATAGTCGGAAATACAGGTTACAATTCAATATTATAAGAGGTAGTCATTTCAGTCGAAAGAACGACGTCTTGATGACCATTCTGAAAAACATACTTCCACTTTGAGTTTAACCATGATTTTTGGATATAGTTTCATGTTCATAATAAAAATCATTTTTCCAGAAGAACAAATTTTAAATCAAAGTTTATCATAGTTTTTAATTAACTAACCCAAAACAGCCCGCGGTGTTACTACGACGGCGTATATCCGGTTTGACGGTGTTTTTCGTGTTTTTAGATTTTAAATCATTAAGTTAGCATATCATATAGATATAGAACATGTGTCTAGTTGATTTTAAAATTCAAGTTAGAAGGATTAACTTTTGTTTGCGAACAAGTTTAGAATTAACTAAACTATGTTCTTGTGATTACAAGTTTAAACCTTCGAATACGATAGTTTTATATATATATATGATTCGAATGATGTTATGAAAATTATTACTACCTAAAGTTTTGTGGATAAACCTACTGGAAATGAGAAAAATAGATCTAGCTTCAAAGGATCCTTGGATGGCTTAAAAGTTCTTGAAGCAAAATCATGACACGAAAACAAGTTCAAGTAAGATTTTCACTCGAAATAAGATTGTTATAGTTATAGAAATTGAATCAAAGTTTGAGTATGAGTATTACCTTGAATTAGAAGGATATATTACTATAAATAATAAAGATTTCTTGAGATTGGATGATCACTTGAAATGGATTTGCAAGATTGAAAGTAAGCTAGCCAACTTGGAAGTGTTGTTGGTGTGTTCTTGAGTAGTTGTTTTGTAACTTGGTTTATGTATGGATTTATGAACTAGATTGAGCAAGATTTTGATGAAGATGATTAAGAACACTTAGAACAATGGAAGAACACTTGAGAGAGTTTAGTTTGATGCATAAAAATTGAAAAATGAAAGTGTTTATGGTGATGATTGAAAACGTGATGTAGGTACTCCATATAAGGTCACATTAGTTTGTAATTTTGTGTAATCATTCATGCTAGTTGCCAAATAATGGTTCCCACATGGTTAGGTGACTCACATGGGCTGCTAAGAGCTAATAATTGGAGTGTATATACCAATAGTACATACATTTAGAAGCTGGGCATTGTACCAGTACGAATACGGATGCATACAAGTAGAATTGTTGATGAAAATGAACGAGGATGTAATTGTAAGCATTTTTGTTAAGTAGAAGAACTTTGATAAGTGTCTTGAAGTCTTTCAAAAGTGTATGAATACATATTAAAACACTACATGTATATACATTTTAACTAAGTCGTTAAGTCATTGTTAGTCGTTACATGTAATTGTTGTTTTGAAACCTTTAACTTATCGATCTTGTTAAATGTTGTTAACCCATTGTTTATTATATCTAATGAGGTGTTAAATTATTACATTATCATGATATTATGATGTATTAATATATATTAATATGATATATATACATTTAAATGTCGTTACAACGATAATCGTTACATATATGTCTCGTTTCGAAATCCTTAAGTTAGTAGTCTTGTTTTTACATATGTAGTTCATTGTTAAAACACTTAATGATATGTTTACTTATCATTTATCATGTTTAAATGTAGTGTATCAATATCTTAATATGATTCATATGTATTTAATAAGACGTTGTTATAACGATAATCGTTATATATATCGTTTTCGAGTTTCTTAATTCAATAGTCTCATTTTTATGTATATAACACATTGTTAAAATACCTAATGAGATACTTACTTATCATAATATCATGTTAACTATATATATATCCATATATATGTCATCATATAGTTTTTACAAGTTTTAACGTTCGTGAATCGCTGGTCAACTTGGGTGGTCAATTGTCTATATGAAACCTATTTCAATTAATCAAGTTTTAACAAGTTTGATTGCTTAACATGTTGGAAACACTTAATCATGTAAATATCAATTTCATTTAATATATATAAACATGGAAAATTTCAGGTCACTACAGTGCCTACCCGTTAAATAAATTTCATCACAAAATTTTTAGTAGTTGGAGGTGTTGACGTATCTTCTAGAAATAAGTGCGGGTATTTCTTCTTCATCTAATATTATCATTCCCAGGTGAACTCGGGTCCTCTACGAGCATTCCATCGAACCTTAACAATTGGTATCTTGTTTTGCTTAAGTCTTTTAACCTCACGATCCATTATTTCGACGGGTTCTTCGATGAATTGAAGTTTTTAGTTGATTTGGATTTCTTCTAACAGAATTGTGAGATCTTCTTTAGCAAAATATTTCCTTAAATTCGAGACGCGGAAAGTGTTATGTACAGCCGCGAGTTGTTGAGGTAACTCAAGTCGGTAAGCTACTGGTCCGACACAATCAATAATCTTGAATGGTCCAATATACCTTGGATTTAATTTCCCTCGTTTACCAAATCGAACAACGCCTTTCCAAGGTGAAACTTTAAGCATGACCATCTTTCCAATTTCAAATTCTATATCTTTTCTTTTAATGTCAGCGTAGCTCTTTTGTCGACTTTGGGCAGTTTTCAACCGTTGTTGAATTTGGATGATCTTCTCGGTAGTTTCTTGTATTATCTCCGGACCTGTAATCTGTCTATCCCCCACTTCACTCCAACAAACCGGAGACCTGCACTTTCTACCATAAAGTGCTTCAAACGGCGCCATCTCAATGCTTGAATGGTAGCTGTTGTTGTAGGAAAATTCTGCTAACGGTAGGTGTCGATCTCAACTGTTTCCGAAATCAATAACACATGCTCGTAGCATGTCTTCAAGCGTTTGTATCATCCTATCGCTCTGCCCATCAGTTTGTGGATGATAGGCAGTACTCATGTCTAGACGAATTCCTAATGCTTGCTGTAATGTCTGCCAGAATCTTGAAATAAATCTGCCATCCCTATCAGAGATAATAGAGATTCGTATTCCATGTCTGGAGATGACTTCCTTCAAATACAGTCGTGCTAACTTCTCCATCTTGTCATCTTCTCTTATTGGTAGGAAATGTGCTGATTTAGTGAGACGATCAACTATTACCCAAATAGTATCAAAACCACTTGCAGTCTTTGGCAATTTAGTGATGAAATCCATGGTAATGTTTTCGCATTTCCATTTCGGGATTTCGGGTTGTTGAAGTAGACCTAATGGTTTCTGATGCTTAGCTTTGACCTTAGAACACGTCAAACATTCTCCTACGTATTTAGCAACATCGGCTTTCATACCCGGCCACCAAAAATGTTTCTTGAGATCCTTGTACATCTTAATTGCTCCAAGATGTATTGAGTATCTGGTTTTATGAGCTTATCTAAGTACCATTTCTCTCATATCTCCAAATTTTGGTACCCAAATTCTTTCAGCCCTATACCGGGTTCCGTCTTTCAGAATTTTAAGATGCTTCTTCGATCCTTTGGGTATTTCATTCTTTAAATTTCCCTCTTTTAAAACTCCTTGTTGCGCCTCCTTTATTTGAGTAGTAAGGTTAATGTGAATCATTATATTCATAGCTTTTACTCGAATGGGTTGTCTGTCTTTTCTGCTCAAGGCGTCGGCTACCACATTTGCCTTCCCCGGGTGGTAACGAATCTCAAAGTCGTAATCATTCAACAATTCAATCCACCTGCGCTGCCTCATGTTCAGTTGTTTCTGATTAAATATGTGTTAAAGACTTTTGTGGTCGGTATATATAATACTTTTGACCCCATATAAGTAGTGCCTCCAAGTCTTTAATGCAAAAACAACCGCGCCTAATTCTAAATCATGCGTCGTATAATTCTGCTCGTGAATCTTCAATTGTCTAGACGCATAAGCAATTACCTTCGTTCGTTGCATTAATACACAACCGAGACCTTGCTTTGAGGCGTCAAAATATATATCAAAATCATCATTCCCTTCAGATAATGATAATATAGGTACCGTAGTTAACTTTTTCTTTAACAATTAAAACGCTTTCTCTTGTTCATCCTTCCATTCAAATTTCTTCCCTTTATGCGTTAATGCAGTCAAGGGTTTTGCTATTTTGGAAAAATCTTGGATGAATCTCCTGTAATAACTAGCCAGCCCTAAAAATTAGCGTATGTGTTTCGGAGTTTTCGGGGTTTCCCACTTTTCAACGGTTTCAATCTTTGCTGGATCCACCTGAATACCTTCTTTGTTCACTATGTGACCGAAGAATTGAACTTCTTCCAACCAAAATGCACACTTTGAAAACTTAGCGTACAGTTTTTCTTTTCTCAGCAACTCTAGCACTTTTCTCAAATGTTCTTCATGCTCTTGATCATTTTTCGAGTAAATAAGTATGTCATCGATGAAAACAATGAGAAACTTGTCAAGATATGGCCCACACACTCGGTTCATGAGGTCCATGAACACAGCTGGTGCGTTAGTCAATCCAAACGGCATAACCATAAACTCGTAATTACCGTAACGCATCCTAAAAGCAGTCTTCGGATTGTCATCCTCCTTCACCCGCATTTGGTGATATCCAGAACGTAAATCGATCTTCGAATAAACCGACGAGCCTTGTAGTTGATCAAATAAGTCATCGATTCTCGGTAATGGGTAACGGTTCTTGATGGTAAGTTTGTTTAACTCTCGGTAGTCGATACACAACCTGAATGTACCATCTTTCTTCTTGACAAACAGAACAGGAGCTCCCCATGGTGATGTACTTGGTCGAATGAAACCATGCTCTAAAAGTTCCTTTAACTGACTTTGTAATTCTTTCATTTCGCTGGGTGCGAGTCTGTATGGAGAACGAGCTATTGGTGCAGCTCCTGGTACAATGTCTATTTGAAATTCAAAGGATCGATGTGGGGGTAATCCCGGTAATTCTTTCGGAAATACATCGGGAAATTCTTTTGCGACGGGAACATCACTGATGTTCTTTTCTTCAGGTTTAACTTCCTCGATATGTGCTAGAATGATGTAACAACCTTTTCCTATTAGTTTTTGCTCCTTCAAACTACTAATAAGATTTAATTTTGCATTGTTCTTTTCTCCGTACACCATTAAATGTTTTCCTTTTTCACGCATAATGCGAATCGAATTTTTGTAACAAACGACATCTGCTCTCACCTTTTTCAACATTCCATGCCAATTATTACATCAAAACTCCCTAACTCGACTGGTATTAAATCAATCTTAAACGTTTCATCCCTCAGTTTAATTTCTCTATCCCGACATATAATATCTGCTGAAATTAATTTACCGTTTGCTAATTCGAGTAAAAATTTATTATCCAAAGGCGTCAATGGGAAATTTAATTCAGCACAAAAATCTCTACTCATATAGCTTCTATCCGCACCCAAATCAAATAAAACATAAGCTGATTTATCGTCAATAAGAAACGTACCCGTAACAAGCTCCGGGTCTTCCTGTGCTTCTGCCGCATTAATATTGAAAACTCTTCCACGGCCCTGCCCATTAGTATTCCCCTGATTCGGGAAATTTCTAAAAATGTGGCCCGGTATTCCACATTTATAACAAACATCATTGGTATTACTTGCTCCGACACTATTCGTTTTGGCATTACTTGTTCTGACACTATTTGTTCCTTTAGTTCTGTTAAACCTTGGTCCGTAGACCTCACACTTTGTCGCGCTATGACCATTTCTTTTACACCTGTTGAAAAATGTCGTACAAAACCCCGGGTGATTTTCTTGACACCTATGACATGGCTGATTTTGGTTTTTGTTGCCGTTGTTGTTATTGAGATTGTTGTTGGGATTGTTATTGTTGTTGAAATGGTTGTTGTAGTAGTTGTTGTTGTTGGGACATTTGTTGTAGTTATTGTTAGGATTGCGGTTGTTGTTGCGATTGTTGTTGCGGTTGTTGGGATAGTTGTTGCGATTGTGGTTGTAATTGTTATTGTTGTTGTACTGGTGACTCTTGTCACCATTTTCCTCCCACTTCCTCTTGAGTTGTTTCGTGTTGGCTTGCCTGCTCTTTAATTCTTCCCTCAATCTGATTTATGATTTTATGAGCCATTCAACTTGCCTTTTATATGGAAGTGGGCTGGTGTGAACTCACATCTTCTTGAATCCTTACTGGTAACCCTTTTACAAACGCGTCGATCTTCTCTTCTTCATCTTTAAACGCTCCCGAACACAATAGGCACAACTCTGTGAATCGTCGTTCATACGTGGTAATGTTGAACCCTTGTGTTCGTAACTCTCTAAGCTCTACCTTGAGCTTATTGACCTCATTTCAAGGACGGTATTGCTCGTTCATCAATTGCTTGAATGCCGACCACGGTAGTGCGTAAGCAGCATTTTGTCCTACCTGTTCCAGATAGGTGTTCCACCACGTTAACGCAGTACCTGTGAAGGTATGCATAGCATACTTAACTTTGTCCTCTTCAATATACTTACTTATGGCAAACACTGATTCGACCTTCTCGGTCCACCGTTTCAATCCAATTGGTCCTTCGGTTCCATCAAGTTCCAGAGGTTTGCAGGCAGTGAATTCTTTGTAGGAGCATCCTACATGATTTCTTGCGCCGTTAGCAGCATTGCTAGATTCAGAGTTATTTTTGGTATGTAGTGCAGCCTGTACTGCGGCTATGTTTGTAGCAAGAAAGGTACAAAATTCCTCTTCGCTCATATTCATGGTGTGTCGAGTAGTCGGTGCCATTTCCTTCAAAATAGCCAACTGAATCGAGTTAATCATACAGAATATTAAGAGTAGTCAATAGTATTTCGTAGCATAATATGAACTCATTTATAAAAGCTTTTTCTTCATATTAGCATTTTATAAGTTTAAATTCGGGTACTACCTACCCGTTAAGTTCATACTTAGTAGCTAATATACAATTCAACTACTACAATTCCATATGAAAAACTGATTATAATAATATACCACATTCAAATATTCTTCAAACTTACAATTCCGCTATATTACATATAACATGAAATATAGCACACTTTGATACAAGACAGTTTTGAAGATAAATCTAGTTAATACGCAAGTCGTTCAGCAAAGGCAATAAAAACACGCAATTCATAAGTCCAGAAACAAGTCATGCATTCTGGTTTTACTAAGACGACTTCCCATCCTTAGTCTTGTGGGAAGTAACCGTTATGACCGTTGGCTAGACAACATGTTGTAATGTCGTCAAAAGGACGAGGGTTACGTAATGCCCACAGCCTTGTAACAATCTAAAAACCTTATTTCTCACCCCAACTGAAAGGACCCGTCCTAATCCACCTGGACGAAGTCATCAACATTTGGTCCCATTGCGATGATTGGCTCCAAGTAATATCCTTATATTGAGCAAATGCACAGTGGAAGACTTAATTCGTACCTGAGAATAAACATGCTTTAAAGTATCAACCAAAAGGTTGGTGAGTTCATAGGTTTATCATAACAATCATTTCAATATGTTAATAGACCACAAGATTTCATAATCATAAACATAATACACTCGCAAGTGTATGTAAAGCATTCTAAGTGGTTGATCACTTGGTAACCATACTTAACATTTAATCAACGTCGCATATTCCCTTTATTATGAAATCTCACTACACCGTACCAAGTGTAGTCACCGAAACGAAGTACTGTGCAACCGTTGAATACTGGTCGTCCAGTCCGGTTGGGGTTGTCAGGCCCGATAGATCTATCAACAGGATTCACGTTTACAATACCCATGTAAATAGTAGTTACCAAGCTACAGGGAAATATGCCAGTGGTACAACTCAACGTAGAATATATTTTTAAGTACTTGTGTCTATTTTGTAAACATTTATAAAAGCAGCGCATGTATTCTCAGCCCAAAAATATATATTGCAAAAGCAATTAAAAAGGGAGCAAATGAAACTCACTTTTGCCTTGAAGGTATTTAATTCGACTTGGTCTCCGATAGATATCACGAACCTAACCATATATATAATATATCAACATATTTTCTTTTTAAGTAATCGTTACATATATATATATATATATATATATATATATATATATATATATATATATATATATATATATATATATATATATATATATATATATATATATATATATATACTTTTAATATTTTCTTAGTCCGTAGTTAGCAGTTCGATGTTAGTGGTCCACAATTAGTTGCTTAAATAAAATAAATAAAGACCCCATCGTATTCGTATTGATCAGAATTAATCTCGACTCACGGTACCATGTTGTCAAATGACGTGTTGCCTACATAAAGTACCGTGTTGTCAAATGACGTGTTGCGTACAATCATGAGGTCTTATGATTAATCTTCTCGTGTTGTTTACGAGTGGTCCTGAAATACATAAAATCAAATCATAAGTAATTATATATAAAATATCATATTAATTAGAAAAGATATGATTAATTTACTTTTTCTCCAAATATTTTCGTATCTAAACTAGCTTCGGATACCCAATCTTGTTTTAGTCGTAGTTTCTTCATTACAACTCCGTTTTTGTTGGTTCAACTTGTCACTTCCTTGGATCGAGTCAAATTTTAATAATATGAACTGAAAATACCTTAGTTTGTATTCGAAATCATAGGTTATAAGTCAAACTTTGGTGAAACTTATGAAAGTGATCATTTTCCATCATAAAAACAACATTAAATGATCATTTTTCTAAAAATACTTACACTTTGAGTTAAACCATGAAACTTTTATATGTTAACATATTCATAAAAAATATTATTTTTCCAGAACATGCACTTCCAATTCAAAGTTCAAGATGGTTTTTAAATATGCAACCCAAAACAGCCCCCGGTTGCACTCCGACGACGTAGATTCAGTTTTTAAGATGTTCTTTGTAAAACCAAGTTATATCTTGTTAGGTTAGTATATCATTATGATATATTAAAGGTCTTGAAGTGTTTTAAAAGTCAAGTTAGAAGGATCTATTTAGTTTGCGAACAAGTTTGAAATCATTCAAACTATGTTCTTGTTGTTAAAATTTTATACCACAAAATAAGATAGCAATATGAATATGAATTGAATAAGATTATGAACAAGGTTACTACCTCAAGTTACTTGGACAAAGTTACTGCAAAAGATAAGAAATAATCTTGGAATCAAAGAGTGGTGGAGTTAGATCAAAAGGTTGGAAGTTAACTTCTTCAAATGGGTGGTTATTTTGATATGTTCTTGAAAGAGTTTTCTAATGGTGTTTAAGGCTTGTAATTGAAGCTAAATGATGGGGAAAATGCTTGGAGATGATCAAGTATGAAGTTAGGAGTATTTTGAGAGAAAAATGAGGGTGTAGGTATGAGAAAATGGAGTGAAGAAATGGTGTTCATTTATAAAAATGTTTTTAGTTTATAAAGAAAGAAAAGGATTCCTAATTTTGTTTTCTTACTAATAATTCATACTACTTGACAAATCCTAGTTACCTCATATCTAGGGCAGTAATAATGTTGATTAGGATGTTGATTTGATGTGTATATACCAATAGTAAATACGTATAGAAGCTGGTTATGATACAGGTACATATACCCTAGATATACGTATAGAAATCTTGAGGAAACGGAACGAGAATTCAAATATAGCTATCTTTTGTGAATATACTTATATTGTTTTATGTATTTAAGTCCTTAAAAAGTGATTAAATACATTATATATACGATACATGTATAAACATTATAGATTATAAGTATATATATCAAAGAATGTTACGTATAGTTATCGTTTTGAAAACTTAAGTTAGTAGTTTCAAAATATACTTATAACTCATTGTCATTAGTACACAATGAGATGTTAAACCATCCTTAGATCATGTAAAATATATATAAATACATATATATACACAAACGTATAATTATCGTATGTTATATAGTTCGTGATATCATCGGTCATATTGGACAGTCAAACGTTGTGTAAAACTCTTTTCAAAAACACAAGTCTCAACAATTTGGATTGCTTATAATGTTGGTATGGTTTAATTTATGTAAATATTAATCTCATAAGTATAATTTGGTCGAAAAATTCCGGGTCATTACAGTACCTACCCGTTAAAGAAATTTTGTCCCCGAAATTTAATAGAGGTTGTTATGGATAACAATAAGAAGGTTTTCATGATAAATATAAGGTGATAATGGAGTTTTATCATCATTGAGTAATGTAGATAAAACGATTCGATTATGCGAAGAATATAAATGAGACTATCGTAAAAGAGTGAGATGAGTAAAATATATTCGTCTTAACCAATGACGTAGTTATGATTGATTTTCTGGATTTAAGGGATTTAAAGAGAATCTTACGTAATAAGATTTGGTTCTTTGGTGATTAAGGAAATCAGGATCTTCTTTGATTATATGCAATAATCTGTTTAAATTGCTCTGTCGGATATTTCACTATAAATTCACCCCTTCGTTTCCTTATTTTCCACGACTCACACCTTCTATTCTTTCTCCCTTGATTCTTACTTTAAAGCATTCATCTATATGCTCCATCCAGTCCTGATTCTTGATATACTCCTAACTTTTATATCTGTCATTCTTCTTTTTCATCTACTACCAGAAGAATCTATTTACTTCTACTATACTCTTGTGTTTATAGTGTTTCTAATTCTCCCGTGTCTCTATATTGCTATCTGCATCGATATACACGGTTTGTAATTTCGGGGCTATTATCGAAGTTTATATTCTTCATTATTTTTCGGAGCTTCATGCTTTCGTTTTCTCTTCCCGACTTCGAGTCAAGCGAGTAATGGTCCGGAATTCATAGATATGAAATTCAGAATGAACATAGCTAATGCTCTAAGAAGAAAATGGTAATAGAACGATTTTGATTTGTTAAATTACCAGAATACCCTGGAGAAGACCGAGTCATCCAGAAAAATATTCTTTTGATATGTTTAGAGATTAGATAGAATGTAAGAGTCGTGTAAATGGCACATGATGACAGTACTGTGAATCATCATGCTTCATTAGAAACTCAGCATGACTTACTGTAATATAATGACATTGATCAAGTGTCATTATATTATACTAATCCATGCTTCAGTTCCCAACACTACTTCAAAGCATTCATATTTTAAACTCGAAGGTTTCAGAATTTAGAAACTAACACAGTTTCTTTTATGTTGCAGATATTACGGAGAGATAAATGATCTCAGATAAGAATAGTTGTGAAAATATCGCCAGAAATATGGAGGATATTTATAATAGAACATACGAGAATATCTTAGAATTTCTAATATCAATGGATGATGAAGAAGATTCGTCTGTGAAGGTTTAGAATGAGAAATAAGATGTTTGCTAACGATTTCAGCAGGCACAGAATCATTTGGATTCTTTGAATTCAAACTTATTCTTTGTGATTTGTCCACGGCTTTCTTCATAGTTTCGCATAATCCGCTTTTCGGTACTAAATTTTCTATCGAGCGTTCCTAACACTCCTTTCTTTATCATCAAACTTTTGGCCATTAAGATCATCTACAACATGCTGCTTCGTCAGCATTTTCAAAGTTAACTGATCTGGGTCATCGGTTATCAAACTGAGGTAGTTTCAGGAGAATTGTGTTTTTAGAATGATTAATCGCTGATGGTAATATTGTGGAATATAAAAGGTTCCCCAGTAACAATAAAGAGTACGCATATATATCGCGGTTATAATAAAGTTATTTTGGATGAAAAGTCGGAGTTGACTTGCTGGAGCTGTGACAAAATTAGCTACTTTGGAAAGGGATTGCAAAATGATCTTCGGTAATAACAATGTCAAAGGAACTAGAACAGATACGTGTCAAACGTTTACTCAATTTCCGAGGGTTTTTCAGGTGCATAACTATATGCATCAATCTTTTCGTCCGTAGATGAAGTGCGGTTGGTTTATCCTCTCGATTGAGGTGTTTTTAAGAATCATGATAGATTTGAACGCTGATTGTAGATACAATGAGGTTTAAGATGAAATCAAGTGGCAATCTTGAAGAAATGTATAGTTTCATATGTTATAATCAATATTTTAATTCATTTTAATTGTCCAATGTCATTAGTCCATAGTCGATAGTCCACAGTAACAGTCTAATAATTCATATATAATATATGAATTAATTAATACATGTCGTGACCCGTATACGTCTCAGACTCGATCACAACTCAAACTATATATATTATTGTAGAATCAACCTCAACCCTGTATAGAGAACTCGATCATTACTGCATATAGAGTGTCTATGGTGATTCCAAATAATATATATAGATGCGTAGATATGATATGTCAAAACATTGTATACGTGTCCCGATATTTAAAGTGCGTAAAATAATTACAGAAATTAAATGACGATAAATAAAAGTGCGATAATTAAATTGCGATAAATAAACTGCGATAAATAAAATGTAATCAGTTAGCTAGGAACAGTTAGCTGGAACAGTTAGCGTGGATTCTTAACAAAATTTTTCATAGTTAATTTGTTTGTTTCTAACTGATTTTATTTTGTCATATGTTTTCTTCATATGCCACTTGTTGGATTCTGGGAAGTCAAAATCCAAATATGAAATTGAATGAAAATGGTTATTCTGCGGTGAACGGATACGTATATCGGTGGTTGTAAGTAGGATAGTAAATGACTGTTGAATCAGCTTCGACGAATGTACAATGTAACTTATTAAGATGAAATCTAATTATTCCTCGGGTATTACCTACCCGTTAAAAAAAATTTTCACCATTAACATTTTGTACAAAAGAACTTTTAATTACAATCTTTATGGAAACATATATATATATATTCTTCAGATGAAATCATGAATTTAATGAGTTAATATGATATTAATCTCATTTGCTTTTCGGTTTGAGCTAGAATAAGAAATCTCTAAAACTTTTTGAAACCACATATTCTTCGCAGAATATCAATGAAGTTATGGATCAATACTTCATCGTTCATTATTGTTGGTACTCCTTGGTATCTATGGTGCGTATGATGTTGATGTTTGTGGGACAGATTATGATGTTGAGACGTGTGATGCGGATGTTGTTTGTTAGTGGTGATGATGGTATTGTTGATGTTATTGATGGTGGTGCTGATTATGCTACTGGTGCTGTTGCTGGTGTTTGCAACCTTCGCACCATGTTCTCCAAAGCCGTCACGCGAGCGCGAACTTCGTTAACTTCTGCTAGTACACCGGGATGATTGGCGGTTGGAGCGAGCGAATGAACAAGATTTGTAATATGGGATAGTATATAATCGTGACGAGATACTCTAGAAATGAGAGAGAAAATGGTGTTTCGAATAGGTTCGTCGGTAAGTGCTTCAGGTTCATCGCCAAGAGGGCAATTTGGTGGATGGAATGGATCACCTTCTTCTTGTCTCCAGTGATTTAGTATATTACGAACCCATCCCCAATTCATCCAGAATAGATGATGGGAAATTGGTTGATCCATTCCGGTGACGCTGCTTTCGGAGCCCGAATGGAAATCCATATCGGCATAACTGTCGAAATCTGAAGAATTCGAACTAGATGCGGAATCCATCTTGTATAATGGGGAAAATGAATTTTTGGTATGGAATAGATTATAGGAGTTAGATTTGGTACTCTTCAATATATAATTTACATATGTATATATAATACCAAAATCCCGTAAATTACGGAGAATCTTTGAAAAGATATCAGTCAAAGTTCGCAATAACAGATATGCTAAGATAAGAATTCGTCTATACACTATCAATGCAGTAAATGCAGTAAAACGTGTCTATACTTATGAATGATAAGCAGGTAATTTCCTAAGGATGATAAGCAGATGATTTCCGACTAGAAATGATAAGCAAAACTTTTGACATGTAGACACGGTCGAAGTCCAGACTCATTAATGCATCCTAACAACTACTAGTTAGACACACTAATGCAAGACCTGGTTCGCTACGACCACCGCTCTGATACCAACTGAAAGGACCCGTCCTAATCCATCTGGACGAAGTCATCAACATTTGGTCCCATTGCGATGATCGGCTCCAAGTAATGTCCTTATATTGAGCAAATGCACAGCGGAAGACTTAATTCGTACCTGAGAATAAACATGCTTTAAAGTGTCAACCAAAAGGTTGGTGAGTTCATAGGTTTATCATAACAATCATTTCAATATGTTAATAGACCACAAGATTTCATAATCATAAACATAATACACTCGTAAGTGTATGTAAAGCATTCTAAGTGGTTGAGCACTTGGTAACCATACTTAACATTTAATCAACGTCGCATATTCCCTTTATTATGAAATCTCACTACACCGTACCAAGTGTAGTCACCAAAATGAAGTACTGTGCAACCGTTGAATACTGGTCGTCCAGTCCGGTTGGGGTTGTCAGGCCCGATAGATCTATCAACAGGATTCGCGTTTACAATACCCATGTAAATAGTAGTTACCAAGCTACAGGGAAATATGCCAGTGGTACAACTTAACGTAGAATATATTTTTAAGTACTTGTGTCTATTTTGTAAACATTTATAAAAGCAGCGCATGTATTCACAGCCCAAAAATATATATTGCAAAAGCAATTAAAAAGGGAGCAAATGAAACTCATTTTTGCCTTGAAGGTATTTAATTCGACTTGGTTTCCGATTAATATCACGAACCTAACCATATATATATATATATATATATATATATATATATATATATATATATATATATATATATATATATATATATATATATATATATATATATATATATATATACTTTTAATATTTTCTTAGTCCGTAGTTAGCAGTTCGATGTTAGTGGTCCACAATTAGTTGCTTAAATAAAATAAATAAAGACCCCATCGTATTCGTATTGATAAGAATTAATCTCGACCCATGGTACCATGTTGTCAAATGACGTGTTGCGTACATAAAGTACCATGTTGTCAAATGACGTGTTGCGTACAATCATGAGGTCTTATGATTAATCTTCTCGTGTTGTTTACGGGTGGTCCTGAAATATATAAAATCAAATCATAAGTAATTATATATAAAATATAATATTAATTAGAAAAGATATGATTAATTTACTTTTTCTCCAAATATTTTCGTAGCTAAACTAGCTTCGGATACCCAATCTTGTTTTAGTCGTAATTTCTTCATTACAACTCCGTTTTTGTTGGTTCAACTTGCCACTTCCTTGGGTCGAGTCAAATTTTAAGAATATGAAATGAAAATACCTTAGTTTGTATTTAAAATCATAGGTTATAGGTCAAACGTTGGTGAAACTTATGAAAGTGATCATTTTCCATCATAAAAACAACATTAAATGATCATTTTTCTAAAAATACTTACACTTTGAGTTAAACCATGAAATTTTTATATGTTAACATATTCATAAGAAATATCATTTTTCCAGAACATGAACTTCCAATTCAAAGTTCAAGATGGTTTTTAATTATGCAATCCAAAACAGCCCCCGGTTGCACTCCGACGACGTAGATTCAGTTTTTAAGATGTTCTTTGTAAAACCAAGTTATATCTTGTTAGGTTAGCATATCATTATTATATATTAAAGGTCTTGAAGTGTTTTAAAAGTCAAGTTAGAAGGATCTATTTAGTTTGCGAACAAGTTTGAAATCATTCAAACTATGTTCTTGTTGTTAAAATTTTATACCACAAAATAAGATAGCTATATGAATATGAATTGAATAAGATTATGAACAAGGTTACTACCTCAAGTTACTTGGACAAAGTTACTGCAAAAGATAAGAAATAATCTTGGAATCAAAGAGTGGTGGAGTTAGATCAAAAGGTTGGAAGTTAACTTCTTCAAATGGGTGGTTATTTTGATATGTTCTTGAAAGAGTTTTCTTATGGTGTTTAAGGCTTGTAATTGAAGCTAAATGATGGGGAAAATGCTTGGAGATGATCAAGTATGAAGTTAGGAGTATTTTGAGAGAGAAATGAGGGTGTAGGAATGAGAAGATGGAGTGAAGAAATGGTGTTCATTTATAAAAATGTTTTTAGTTTATAAAGAAAGAAAAGGATTCCTAATTTTGTTTTCTTACTAATAATTCATACTACTTGACAAATCCTAGTTACCTCATATCTAGGGCAGTAATAATATTGATTAGGATGTTGATTTGATGTGTATATACCAATAGTAAATACGTATAGAAGCTGGTTATGATACGGGTACATATACCCTAGATATACGTATAGAAATCTTGAGGAAACGGAACGAGAATTCAAATATAGCTATCTTTTGTGAATATACTTATATTGTTTTATGTATTTAAGTCCTTAAAAAGTGATTAAATACATTATATATACGATACATGTATAAACATTATAAATTATAAGTATATATATCAAAGAATGTTACGTATAGTTATCGTTTTGAAAACTTAAGTTAGTAGTTTCAAAATATACTTATAACTCATTGTCATTAGTACACAATGAGATGTTAAACCATCCTTAGATCATGTTAAATATATATAAATACATATATATACACAAACGTATAATTATCGTATGTTACATAGTTCGTGATATCATCGGTCATATTGGACGGTCAAACGTTGTGTAAAACTCTTTTCAAAAACACAAGTCTCAACAATTTGGATTGCTTATCATGTTGGTATGGCTTAATTTATGTAAATATTAATCTCATAAGTATAATTTGGTCAGAAAATTCCGAGTCATTACACCAACTACTGAGTCCGTCACTTGTGGGAATGTTTCATTTAATACTTGTAATCCGATGTTCTTTTTCTCACTTTGGTGAGAAGCGAACATCACTAACCCGTAAGCATAACATGCTTCTTTATGTTGCATGTTTGAAGCTCTTTCTAATTCACGAAATCCTATGTTGGGATATGTTGAGTCAAAATAGGTTCTTAACCCGTAGCGAAAAATTGCATTTGGGTTCCCCGCATTTAACGCTTTAAAGAAAACACGGCGTAACTTACGGTGTCTCCAATGTGATATACCCCACCTATCAAAGGAAAGCCTTTTATAAACTAAGATATTTCTGGAAAGTCTTTCAAATGTTTGACAAGTTAATTTCGCCATAACTAATTTTGCCGATGAATTCTGACCGACTCTAGATAAGATTTCATCAATCATATCCCCTGGTAGGTCTTCTAAAATATTTGGTCATCTATCCTTAACGTCTATTTTGTGCTTTTATACTGTAAAAATAGACGAGGGTTAGATTCATAAAAGATAATTAACAAACAATACATGCATTTTTTACATTTATCATAAAAGCACAAACACACTATATTACATATATTACAAAACATGATTACAACTCTTTAATCCGACTCACTCATTTCTTTTTCTTTGGACTTGGTTCGTTTTGCTAATTTCCTAGGGATATATGGTGCTCCCCTAATACGAGTTGTCGTTTTCCACAATGGTTTAGAAAAACCTGGTGGTTTAGAGGTTCACGGGTTATTGTTACAATTTAGGAAATACAGATGTTGCCGATACATATAAAGTTCATCGAGGTTGGAATTAGGTTTCTTTATTTTTACACCTTTTCCCTAATTATTTTCTTTTTCTTTATTAAATTAGGTCGAGGTAATTTCTATAACATCATCGGAATCCTCTTCGAGATGCAATTCATCGAAAAATTGGTAATCTTCCCAATATTTTGCTTCCTCGACGGAAACACCATTGACCATTATTAACTTTGGTCCTTTGGTTGAGGATATTCTTTTATTTAATCGATTTACTGTAGGTATCAATATTTCTTCCTCCGGAACCTCTTCGAATAAGATAGTTTTATATATATGATTCGAATGATGTTATGAAAATTATTACTACCTAAAGTTTTGTGGATAAACCTACTGGAAATGAGAAAAATAGATCTAGCTTCAAAGGATCCTTGGATGGCTTGAAAGTTCTTGAAGCAAAATCATGACACAAAAACAAGTTCAAGTAAGATTTCCACTCGAAATAAAATTGTTATACTTATAGAAATTGAATCAAAGTTTGAGTATGAGTATTACCTTGAATTAGAAAGATATCTTACTATAAATAATAAATATTTCTTGAGATTGGATGATCACTTGAAATGTATTTGCAAGATTGAAAGTAAGCTAGCAAACTTGGAAGTGTTGTTGGTGTGTTCTTGAGTAGTTGTTTTGTAACTTGGTTTATGTATGGATTTATGAACTAGATTGAGCAAGATTTTGATGAAGATGATGAAGAACACTTAGAAAAATGGAAGGACACTTGAGAGAGTTTAGTTTGATGCATAAAAATTGAAAAATGAAAGTGTTTATGGTGATGATTGAAAACGTGATGTAGGTACTCCATATAAGGTCACATTAGTTTGTAATTTTGTGTAATCATTCATTCTAGTTGCCAAATAATGGTTCCCACATGGTTAGGTGACTCACATGGGCTGCTAAGAGCTAATCATTGGAGTATATATACCAATAGTACATATATTTAGAAGCTGGGCATTGTACGAGTACGAATACGGGTGCATACAAGTAGAATTGTTGATGAAAATGAACGAGGATGTAATTGTAAGCATTTTTGTTAAGTAGAAGTAATTTGATAAGTGTCTTGAAGTCTTTCAAAAGTGTATGAATACATATTAAAACACTACATGTATATACATTTTAACTGAGTCATTAAGTCATTGTTAGTCGTTACATGTAATTGTTGTTTTGAAATCTTTAACTTATCGATCTTGTTAAATGTTGTTAACCCATTGTTTATTATATCTAATGAGATGTTAAATTATTATATTATCATGATATTATGATGTATTAATATATCTTAATATGATATATATACATTTAAATGTCATTACAACGATAATCGTTACATATATGTCTCGTTTCGAAATCCTTAAGTTAGTAGTCTTGTTTTTACATATGTAGTTCATTGTTAATACACTTAATGATATGTTTACTTATCATTTATCATGTTTAAATGTAGTGTATCAATATCTTAATATGATTCATATGTATTTAATAAGATGTTGTTATAACGATAATCGTTATATATATCGTTTTCGAGTTTCTTAATTCAATAGTCTAATTTTTATGTATATAACACATTGTTAAAATACCTAATGAGATACTTACTTATCATAATATCATGTTAACTATATATATATATCCATATATATGTCATCATATAGTTTTTACAAGTTTTAACGTTCGTGAATCGCTGGTCAACTTGGGTGGTCAATTGTCTATATGAAACCTATTTCAATTAATCAAGTCTTAACAAGTTTGATTGCTTAACATGTTGGAAACACTTAATCATGTAAATATCAATATCATTTAATATATATAAACATGGAAAAGTTCAGGTCACTACAGTACCTACCCGTTAAATAAATTTCGTCCCGAAATTTTAAGCAGTTGGAGGTGTTGACGTATCTTCTAGAAATAAGTGCGGGTATTTCATCTTCATCTGATCTTCTCATTCCCAGGTGAACTCGAGTCCTCTACGAGCATTCCATTGAGCCTTAACAATTGGTATCTTGTTTTGCTTAAGTCTTTTAACCTCACGATCCATTATTTCGACGGGTTCTTCGATGAATTGAAGTTTTTCGTTGATTTGGATTTTGTCTAACGGAATAGTGAGATCTTCTTTAGCAAAATATTTCCTTAAATTCGAGACGCGGAAAGTGTTATGTACAACCACGAGTTGTTGAGGTAACTCAAGTCGGTAAGCTACTGGTCCGACACGATCAATAATCTTGAATGGTCCAATATACCTTGGATTTAATTTCCCTCGTTTACCAAATCGAACAACGCCTTTCCATGGTGAAACTTTAAGCATGACCATCTCTCCAATTTCAAATTCTATATCTTTTCTTTTAATGTCAGCGTAGCTCTTTTGTCGACTTTGGGCGGTTTTTAACCGTTGTTGAATTTGGATGATCTTCTCGGTAGTTTCTTGTATTATCTCCGGACCCGTAATCTGTCTATCCCCCACTTCACTTCAACAAATCGGAGACCTGCACTTTCTACCATAAAGTGCTTCAAACGGCGCCATCTCAATGCTTGAATGGTAGCTGTTGTTGTAGGAAAATTCTGCTAACTGTAGGTGTCGATCCCAACTGTTTCTGAAATCAATAACACATGCTCGTAGCATGTCTTCAAGCGTTTGTATCATCCTATCACTCTGCCCATCAGTTTGTGGATGATAGGCAGTACTCATGTCTAGACGAGTTCCTAATGCTTGTTGTAATGTCTGCCAGAATCTTGAAATAAATCTGCCATCCCTATCAGAGATAATAGAGATTGGTATTCCATGTCTGGAGATGACTTCCTTCAAATACAGTCGTGCTAACTTCTCCATCTTGTCATCTTCTCTTATTGGCAGGAAATGTGCTTATTTAGTGAGACGATCAACTATTACCCAAATAGTATCAAAACCGCTTGCAGTCTTTGGCAATTTAGTGATGAAATCCATGGTAATGTTTTCCCATTTCCATTTCGGGATTTCGGGTTGTTGAAGTAGACCTGATGGTTTCTGATGCTCAGCTTTGACCTTAGAACACATCAAACATTCTCCTACGTATTTAGCAACATCGGCTTTCATACCTGGCCACCAAAAATGTTTCTTGAGATCCTTGTACATCTTCCTTGCTCCAAGATGTATTGAGTATCTGGTTTTATGAGCTTCTCTAAGTACCATTTCTCTCATATCTCCAAATTTTGGTACCCAAATTCTTTCAGCCCTATACCGGGTTCCGTCTTTCAGAATTTTAAGATGCTTCTTCGATCCTTTGGGTATTTCATCCTTTAAATTTCCCTCTTTTAAAACTCCTTGTTGCGCCTCCTTTATTTGAGTAGTAAGGTTAATGTGAATCATTATATTCATAGCTTTTACTCGAATGGGTTCTCTGTCTTTTCTGCTCAAGGCGTCGGCTACCACATTTTCCTTCCCCGGGTGGTAACGAATCTCAAAGTCGTAATCATTCAATAATTCAATCCACCTGCGCTGCCTCATGTTCAGTTGTTTCTGATTAAATATGTGTTGAAGACTTTTGTGGTCGGTATATATAATACTTTTGACCCCATATAAGTAGTGCCTCCAAGTCTTTAATGCAAAAACAACCGCGCCGAATTCCAAATCATGCGTCGTATAATTCTGCTCGTGAATCTTCAATTGTCTAGACGCATAAGCAATTACCTTCGTTCGTTGCATTAATAGACAACCGAGACCTTGCTTTGAGGCATCACAATATATATCAAAATCATCATTCCCTTCAGGTAATGATAATATAGGTGCCGTAGTTAACTTTTTCTTTAACAATTAAAATGCTTTCTCTTGTTCATCCTTCCATTCAAATTTCTTCCCTTTATGCGTTAATCCAGTCAAGGGTTTTGCTATTTTGGAAAAATATTGGATGAATCTCCTGTAATAACCAGCCAGCCCAAAAAATTGGCGTATGTGTTTCGGAGTTTTCGGGGTTTCCCACTTTTCAACGGTTTCAATCTTTGCTGGATCCACCTGAATACCTTCTTTGTTCACTATGTGACCGAGGAATTGAACTTCTTCCAACCAAAACGCACACTTTGAAAACTTAGCGTACAGTTTTTCTTTTCTCAGCAACTCTAGCACTTTTCTCAAATGTTCTTCATGCTCTTGATCATTTTTCGAGTAAATAAGTATGTCATCGATGAAAACAATGAGAAACTTGTCAAGATATGGCCCACACACTCGGTTCATGAGGTCCATGAACACAGCTGGTGCGTTAGTCAATCCAAACGGCATAACCATAAACTCGTAATGACCGTAACACATCCTAAAAGCAGTCTTCGGATTGTCATCCTCCTTCACCCGCATTTGGTGATATCCAGAACGTAAATCGATCTTCGAATAAACTGACGAGCCTTGTAGTTGATCAAATAAGTCATCGATTCTTGGTAATGGGTAACGGTTCTTGATGGTAAGTTTGTTCAACTCTCGGTAGTCGATACACAACCTGAATGTACCATCTTTATTCTTGACAAACAGAACAGGAGCTCCCCATGGTGATGTACTTGGTCGAATGAAACCACGCTCTAAAAGTTCCTGTAACTGACTTTGTAATTCTTTCATTTCACTGGGTGCGAGTCTGTATGGAGCACGAGCTATTGGTGCAGCTCCTGGTACAATGTCTATTTGAAATTCAAAGGATCGATGTGGGGGTAAACCCGGTAATTCTTTCGGAAATACATCGGGAAATTATTTTGCGACGGGAACATCACTGATGTTCTTTTCTTCAGGTTTAACTTCCTTGATGTGTGCTAGAATGACGTAACAACCTTTTCTTATTAGTTTTTTCTCCTTCAAACTACTAATAAGATTTAATTTCGCGTTGTTCTTTTCTCCGTACACCATTAAATGTTTTACTTTTTCACGCATAATGCGAATCACATTTTTGTAACAAACGATCTCTGCTCTCACCTTTTTCAACAGTCCATGCCAATTATTACATCAAAACTCCCTAACTCGACTGGTATTAAATCAATCTTAAACGTTTCATCCCTCAGTTTAATTTCTCTATCCCGACATATAATATCTGCTGAAATTAATTTACCGTTTGCTAATTCGAGTAAAAATTTATTATCCAAAGGCGTCAATGGGAAATTTAATTCAGCACAAAAATCTCTACTCATATAGCTTCTATCCGCACCCAAATCAAATAAAACATAAGCTGATTTATCGTCAATAAGAAACGTACCCGTAACAAGCTCCGGGTCTTCCTGTGCTTCTGCCGCATTAATATTGAAAACTCTTCCACGGCCCTGCCTATTAGTATTCCCCTGATTCGGGAAATTTCTAATAATGTGGCCCGGTATTCCACATTTATAACAAACAGCGTTGGTATTACTTGTTCCGACACTATTCGTTTCGGCATTACTTGTTCTGACACTATTTGTTCCTTTAGTTCCGTTAAACCTTGGTCCGTAGACCTCACACTTTGTCGCGCTATGACCATTTCTTTTACACCTGTTGAAAAATGTCATGAAAAACCCCAGGAGATTTTCTTGACACCTATGACATGGCTGATTTTGGTTTTTGTTGCCGTTGTTGTTATTGAGGTTGTTGTTGGGATTGTTATTATTGTTGAAATGGTTGTTGTAGTAGTTGTTGTTGTTGGGACGTTTGTTGTAGTTATTGTTAGGATTGTGGTTATTGTTGCGATTGTTGTTGCGGTTGTTGGGATAGTTGTTTCGATTGTGGTTGTAATTGTTATTGTTGTTGTACTGGTGACTCTTGTCACCATTTTCCTCCCACTTCCTCTTGAGTTGTTTCGTGTTGGCTTCTTCGGCCGCCTGCTCTTTAATTCTTCCCTCAATCTGATTTAGGAGTTTATGAGCCATTCGACTTGCCTTTTGTATGGAAGTGGGCTCGTGTGAACTCACATCTTCTTGAATCCTTGCCGGTAACCCTTTTACAAACGCGTCGATCTTTTCTTCTTCATCTTCAAACACTCCCGAACACAATAGGCACAACTCTGTGAATCGTCGTTCATACGTGGTAATGTCAAACCTTTGTGTTCGTAACTCTCTAAGCTCTACCTTGAGCTTATTGACCTCATTTCAAGGACGGTATTGCTCGTTCATCAATTGCTTGAATGCCGACCACGGTAGTGCGTAAGCAGCATTTTGTCCTACCTGTTCCAGATAGGTGTTCCACCACGTTAACGCAGTACCTGTGAAGGTATGCATAGCATACTTAACTTTGTCCTCTTCAGTATACTTACTTATGGCAAACACTGATTCGACCTTCTCGGTCCACCGTTTCAATCCAATTGGTCCTTCGGTTCCATCAAGTTCCAGAGGTTTGTAGGCAGTGAATTCTTTGTAGGAGCATCCTACACGATTTCTTGCGCCGTTAGCTGCATTGCTAGATTCAGAGTTATTGTTGGTATGTAGTGCAGCCTGTACTGCGGCTATGTTTGTAGCAAGAAAGGTACAAAATTCCTCTTCGCTCATATTCATGGTGTGTCGAGTAGTCGGTGCCATTTCCTTCAAAATAGCCAACTGAATCGAGTTAATCATACAGAATATTAAGAGTAGTCAATAGTATTTCGTAGCATAATATGAACTCATTTATAAAAGCTTTTTCTTCATATTAGCGTTTTATAAGTTTAAATTCGGGTACTACCTACCCGTTAAGTTCATACTTAGTAGCTAATATACAATTCAACTACTACAATTCCATATGAAAAACTGATTATAATAATATATCACATTCAAATATTCTTCAAACTTACAATTCCGCTATATTACATATAACATGAAATATAGCACACTTTGATACAAGACAGTTTTGAAGATAAATCTAGTTAATACGCAAGTCGTTCAGCAAAGGCAATAAAAACACGTAATTCATAAGTCCAGAAACAAGTCATGCATTCTGGTTTTACTAAGACGACTTCCCATCCTTAGTCTTGTGGGAAGCAACCGTTATGACCGTTGGCTAGACAACATGTTGTAATGTCATCAAAAGGACGAGGGTTACGTAATGCCCAACAGCCTTGTAACAATCTAAAAACCTTGTTCTCACCCCAACTACTGAGTCTGTCACTTGTGAGAATGTTTCATTTAATAGTTGTAATTCGATGTTCTTTTTCTCACTTTGGTGAGAAGCAAACATCACTAACCCGTAAGCATAACATGCTTCTTTATGTTGCATGTTAGAAGCTCTTTCTAATTCACGAAATCCTATGTTGGGATATGTTGAGTCAAAATAGGTTCTTAACCCGTAGCGAAAAATTGCATTTGGGTTCCCCGCATTTAACGCTTTAAAGAAAACACGACGTAACTTACGGTGTCCCCAATGTGATATACCCCACCTATCAAAGGAAAGCCTTTTATAAACTAAGATATTTCTGGAAAGTATTTCAAATGTTTGAAAAGTTAATTTCGCCATAACTAATTTTGCCGATGAATTCTGACCGACTCTAGATAAGATTTCATCAATCTTATCCCCTGGTAGGTCTTCTAAAATATTTGGACGTCTATCCTTAACGTCTATTTTGTGCTTTTATACTGTAAAAATAGACGAGGGTTAGATTCATAAAAGATAATCAACAAACAATACATGCAATTTTTACATTTATCATAAAAGCACAAGCACACTATATTACATATATTACACAACATGATTACAACTCTTTAATCCGACTCACTCGTTTCTTCTTCTTTGGACTTGGTTCGTTTTGCTAATTTCCTAGGGATATATGGTGCTCCCCTAATACGAGTTGTCGTTTTCCACAATGGTTTAGAAAAATCTGGTGGTTTAGAGGTTCCCCGGTTATTGTTACAATTTAGGAAATACAGATGTTGCCGATACATATAAAGTTCATCGAGGTTGGAATCAGGTTTCTTTATTTTTACACCTTTTCCCTAATTATTTTCTTTTTCTTTATTAAATTGGGTCGAGGTAATTTCTATAACATCATCGGAATCCTCTTCGAGATCCGATTCATCGAAAAATTGGTAATCTTCCCAATATTTTGCTTCCTCGGCGGAAACACCATTGACCATTATTAACTTTGGTCCGTTGGTTGAAGATTTTCTTTTATTTAATCGATTTACTGTAGGTATCAATATTTCTTCCTCCGGAACCTCTTCTTCTTCCGGTTCCTCCTCTTCCGGTTCCTCCTCTTCCGGTTCCTCTTCGGGAATTTGTGAATCTTCCCAAAATATATTCGACTCTTCATTATTATTTGGTGAGTCGATGGGATTTGTACTAAAGGTAGACATCTATCACACAATATCAAACATGTTAAGAGATTAATATATCACATAATATTTACATGTTACAATTTGTAGTTTTCAACAAAAAATATTAAGCAATCATTTTTAAAGAAAACACGGTCAAAGTCCAGACTCGCTAATGCATCCTAACAAACTCGATAAGACACACTAATGTAAATTTTCTGGTTCTCTAAGACCAATGCTCAGATACCAACTGAAATGTCCCATTCATAACGATTATAAACGTTTCATATTAATTGATCTCTTTGCGAGGTTTTGACCTCTATATGAGATGTTTTTCAAAGAATGCATTAGTTTTTATAACAAACCATAACCTTTATTTTATCGACAAGGTTAAAAAGACACCACCTAGATTATCAAGAAATGATTATCTAAAAATATCACACTTACACACTACCAATACATATTGGTTTACAATATTAATATGTTACAACAAAGTAAATCTCGAATGCAGTTTTAAACAATATTATACAATCATGCTGACACCAAATCTTATCCATATTTTAGCATGCAATAGCGGAAGCTCTTAATAATCACCTGAGAATAAACATGCTTTAAACGTCAACAAAAATGTTGGTGAGTTATAGGTTTAACCTATATATTTATCAAATCGTAATAATAGACCACAAGATTTCATATTTCAATATACATCCCATACATAGAGATAAAAATCATTCATATGGTGAACACCTGGTAACGGACATTAACAAGATGCATATAAGAATATCCCCTATCATTCCGGGAAATCCATTGGACATGATAAAAAACAAATTCGAAGTACTAAAGCATCCGGTACTTTGGATGGGGTTCGTTAGGCCCAATAGATCTATCTTTAGGATTCACGTCAATTAGTAGATCGGTTTATTAATTCTTAGACTACCAAGAAAAAGGGCCATATTCGGCTTCGATCATTCACCTATATAATGTAGTTTCAATTACTTGTGTCTATTTCGTAAAACATTTATAAAATTGCATGTATTCTCATCCCAAACATATTAGATTTTAAAAGTGGGACTATAACTCACTTTCACAGATTTTTACTTCGTCGGGAAGTAAGACTTGGCCACTGGTCGATTCACGAACCTATAACAGATATGTACATATATATCAAAGTATGTTCAAAATATATTTACAACATTTTTATTACATTTTAATGATTTGAGTTTATTAAGTCAGATGTCCTCGTTAGTAACCTACAACTAGTTGTCCACAGTTAGATGTACAGAAATAAATCGATATATATTATCTTGAATCAATCCACGACCCAGTGTATACACGTCTCAGGCTAGATCACAACTCAAAGTATATATATTTTTAGAATCAACCTCAACCCTGTATAGCTAACTCAAACAATACTTCATATAGAGTGTCTATGGTTGTTCCAAATAATATATATACATGGTTCGATATGATATGTCAAAACATTTGTATACGTGTCTATGGTATCCCAAGATTACATAATATATTAGAATATATGTATTATACAATATAAGTTATCTAGGATATGATTAATATAGATTTGTTACCAATTTTCACGTAGCTACAACAAGCAAAATTATCCAATCTTATTTTACCCATAACTTCTTCGTTTTAAATCCGTTTTGAGTGATTCAAGTTGCTATGGTTTCATATTGAACTTAAGTTTATGAATCTAAACAGAAATAGTATAAGTTTATAGTCAGAAATACAGGTTACAATTCAATATTATAAGAGGTATTCATTTCAGTCGAAAGAACGACGTCTTGATGACCATTTTGAAAAGCATATTTCCACTTTGAGTTTAACCATGATTTTTGGATATAGTTTCATTTTCATAAGAAAAATTATTTTCCCAGAAGAACAACTTTTAAATCAAAGTTTATCATAGTTTTTAATTAACTAACCCAAAACAGCCCGCGGTGTTAATACGACGGCGTATATCCGGTTTTACGGTATTTTTCGTGTTTTCGGGTTTTAAATCATTAAGTTAGAATATCATATAGATATAGAACATGTTTCTAGTTGATTTTAAAAGTCAAGTTAGAAGGATTAACTTTTGTTTGCGAACAAGTTTAGAATTAACTAAACTATGTTCTAGTGATTACAAGTTTACACCTTCGAATAAGATAGTTTTATATATATGATTCGAATGATGTTATGAACATCATTACTACCTCAAGTTTTGTGGATAAACCTACTGGAAATGAGAAAAATAGATCTAGCTTCAAAGGATCCTTGGATGGCTTGAAAGTTCTTGAAGCAAAATCATGACACGAAAACAAGTTCAAGTAAGATTTCCACTCGAAATAAGATTGTTATAGTTATAGAAATTGAATCAAAGTTTGATTATGAGTATTACCTAGAATTAGAAAGATATCTTACTATAAATAAGAAAGATTTCTTGAGATTGGATGATCACTTGAAATGGATTTGCAAGATTGAAAGTAAGCTAGCAAACTTGGAAGTGTTGTTGGTGTGTTCTTGAGGAGTTGTTTTGTAACTTGGTTTATGTATGGATTTATGAACTAGATTAAGCTAGATTTTGATGAAGATGATGAAGAACACTTAGAACAATGGAATAACACTTGAGAGAGTTTAGTTTGATGCATAAAAATTGAAAAATGAAAGTGTTTATGGTGATGATTGAAAACGTGATGTAGGTACTCCATATAAGGTCACATTAGTTTGTAATTTTGTGTAATCATTCATGCTAGTTGCCAAATGATGGTTCCCACATGGTTAGGTGACTCACATGGGCTGCTAAGAGCTAATCATTGGAGGGTATATACTAATAGTACATACATTTAGAAGCTAGGTATTGTACGAGTACGAATACGGGTGCATACGAGTAGAATTGTTGATGAAAATGAATGAGGATGTAATTGTAAGCATTTTTATTAAGTAGAAGTACTTTGATAAGTGTCTTGAAGTCTTTAAAAAGTGTATGAATACATATTAAAACACTACATGTATATACATTTTAACTGAGTCGTTAAGTCATCGTTAGTCGTTACCTGTAAGTGTTGTTTTGAAACCTTTAAGTTATCGATCTTGTTAAATGTTGTTAACCCATTGTTTATTATATATAATGAGATGTTAAATTATTACATTATAATGATATTATGATGTATTAATATATCTTAATATGATATATATACATTTAAATGTCGTTACAACGATAATCGTTACATATATGTCTCGTTTCGAAATCCTTAAGTTAGTAGTCTTGTTTTCACATATGTAGTTCATTGTTAATACACTTAATGATATGTTTACTTATCATTTTTCATGTTTAAATATAGTGTATCAATATCTTAATATGATTCATATGTATTTAATAAGACGTTGTTATAACGATAATCGTTATATATATCGTTTTCGAGTTTCTTAATTCAATAGTCTCATTTTTATGTATATAACACATTGTTAAAATACCTAATGAGATACTTATCATAATATCATGTTAACTATATATATATATATATATATATATATATATATATATATATATATATATATATATATATATATATATATATATATATATATATATATATATATATATGTCATCATATAGTTTTTACAAGTTTTAACGTTCGTGAATCGCTGGTCAACTTGGGTGGTCAATTGTCTATATGAAACCTATTTCAATTAATCAAGTCTTAACAAGTTTGATTGCTTAACATGTTGGGAACACTTAATTATGTAAATATCAATTTCATTTAATATATATAAACATAGAAAAGTTCGGGTCACTACATAAACAGTACTAGATGCGGCGCATCTGCATTAGATGCGGCGCATCTGAGGCTAAAAAAGTCGCGAAAGTTTCATATGCGGAGCATCAGACATCAAGCCAGATGCGGCACATCTCATCCAGATGCGGCGCATCTGAAGGCCTGCCGACAGTTTTGGGTGCTAAAATGAGCTGAAATCCTTTAAAAGTAAAGAGATGCGGAGCATCCCTTTAAGATGCGGTGCATCTGATGATATTTTGGCCAGATTGCTTAACTTTTGAGCTTATTTAAGGGAGCTTTTGATTCATTCTTTCATACACCACAATATGGATCAGTAGTAGTCCGAGAAGGGGGTTTCCCCAGCCATTCTAAAGGGTTCTTCACCCTTTTGAGCATCAAGATTGAAGAAGGGATCATACGCTACAATAGGTACTCTCGGTTTCATTTATTTTAGTTATAAGATTATGAAATCCTCTTGTTTCAATTGTATCATTGTAACCTTCATTATTATGATTGGGTAAAGCCTTGTGTGTTTTAATTTAATGTAAGATTTATGGTTTGGGATTGTTCTATCTTTTAATGTTATTTAAGTTACTATGATGTTTAATTGATTAAATTACCATGTCCAACCAAAAGAACCATAGTTATGCTAGTTTGGTACTTTCCTTCAATTACATAGATTTTTAACTACATGTGACACTTGGAACACAATCTATGCTTCAATACTTTTAGTAATCTAGACGGGTAAACATATACTTAATTGACGACTTTGCTATATGTTTAGATCTGTAATTGAATAGGTACTAGAACTACATAGTCATGAATTTACCTCAAGTGATTGTTGTAATTTAGGTTTTACGTGAGTTTAACCGGGTTGGGTCTAATTAATCTAATCAATCTAAATCAATTATGTTCTTCCATAGATCCATTGTTGTAAGTATCCATTTACTCTAGTTCAATTATACAAGTTATGAATTGGTTTATGTGAGTTTATCAATATCCATGGCTTGTACTTCAACACTTAGTGATTTAGACATCTACATGTGAGTGTAGGATGGTAATTGAATGGTAACTTGATTTCACAATAGTGTAGTTTATTTAGAGTGATCTTAATAAACTAGGTTTTATGTGAATTCAACCAAGTAAGAGTCTTATTGATTAAACATAGGTAAAGAAGAACTAATGACAAGGTTTATGTGAATTTACTAAGTTTATAGTTCTCGATTTATCGATATTGTGAGATTGATATGAACCATTTACTTGTAACTACAAATTAACAGGTTTAAGTACAAAAGAACAATTCCCTATCATTTATCAAGCATTGAAGTAAACACCGCCTTCTCATCCTTGTTATTTATCTCATTTTATTTCCCGTTTGTTACTTAACAATTCTATAATTAAAACTCCCTCTTTTAGAATGATTAATCGTTTAAAGTCCTTAAAACAAACTTCTCCCTGTGGATCGAACTGGTTAATTTACTTGCTAGTTACTATATGATCGGGTTTTAGTTGCCTGTATTATGTGTTAATTATTAAGCATGTTGTCTACAATTTAAAGGTTACGTCTTAACACATCAACAATACACGAACGAAAGGGTGAAAATTAGAATTACATAACATTTTGGCTTATAATAGGAGCAGTAATGAAATAACACAAGAAAATATCACTTTATTACTAAAAAGACAAACACCATAATTGTTTGAAACATATAATTGAAACGGAACAAAAATGAAAATCCTATGAAAATAAAAAGACAGGAAATGTAGTTTTGATTAGAGAGTCGTTTGCGCGACTCTTTCTTCCTTCTTCAATTACTCCTCAAGCTCATAATATTCCAATGCGGCCTTTTCTTCTTTTAACTTCATCCCTTCAAAATTAATTCTCACTTTACGAAACACCTTAAGAGCAGCCATTTTTAACTTATGAACCAGAGTGGCGTGAGCTAGCATTCTGTCGGACAGTTTTTTTTTCAATTTTCTTATTGATCTTTAATTGGTCCTTCATATATTCCAATACTATCTCATATACAGTAATTTCCTCTTATTCAAATAACTCAAGTAATTAACACTATTACTTCCTTCCACACCTTTATCTTTCACCACTTTCACAAAATTCCTTCTAAGATTTTCTCTAGGCATAATAATGATGTATTCAACTAGAGTTCCTTATTGAAGGACAAGTGTATTATTACCATAATCAATACTAGCTCGCTCAGTCGAAAGAAATGGAGATCCTAAAATAATAGGATTTTCAGGATCCTCCTTTACATCCATCACCATAAAATTAACAAGATAGAAGGCGAAACCTATTCGAACTGGAATATCTTTAGTAATGCCAAAAGGTTGGTGCATTTTTCTATCGACGAATGCGATGTTACCATTAAGTGGTTGAAGAGCGGATAATCCTAGACGATTAAAACTAGAAACCGACATCATATTAACACTTGGTGCATTTTTCTATCGCCTAAATTTTGGATCGAGATGGGACCTTGAATAAGACACAGAACATGAAATTCTCCAGGATCAGAACAAATTGGCTGAAGGAACGATGTAGGGATAGGTGCACTAGCTTGCTCTTCTTCTTTCTTTCTTAAATTTTCTAAACGCTTAAATACTTCTTCTATTGCTTCATCACTTACTTAAAAACAATCATGAATATCAACGGAGCAAACAACCTCTTGCCTCATATTGTTACTTACATTAACCTCAAAATCATACGGTTGAAAATACTAGAAATTTTCATTAGCTTTTAACAACTCCATCACTTGATGTAGGAACTCTTCATCTTCCTCATCATTCAACCTTTCATCGTCAGAGATTTCTTGAGCATCTTTTCCTCTCACATCATCATTTTCTAAATCATCTAAAGTTAACACATCATCAAAGTTTAATTCATCATGACTTAAATTTTTATCATCAACCTTACTAAAAACTTCCTTCATTACACCATCCTCATCTTCTAAGGTTTGGATGGACGATTGATGGTTTTTTTTTGCCCACTTGTGATAGTTGAGATTTGATGGTTTCATTGGCTTCTTATTGATTCTTAATGAAATTAATGATATTTTCCTGAATACTTATGCGTCTCTCATTTTGAGTAGGTGCATAAGTGTTGGGATTGAAGGGAGTTCTTGGTTGTTGATAGCCAGGTGGAGATCTAGAATTGTTAGGATATGGAGTTTGATAGTTATTTTAATTTCTAAAGTTTGGATTCCTCCTTGGAACTGATTAACATAAGCTACATTCTCCAACTGTTCTATACTAGCAACACAATCTTTTGTTATATGGGGACCATTAAATTTTTCACAACCCACCTTCATTGCATGCATCTCTTTACTTAACTTCTCCACTTGCCTTCCTAAATTTCCTAATTGAGCATTCATAGATTTCAGCACATCCTTTGAATCATAACCAACAACATTAACATGACGAGAAATACCCAGATCTTGATGCCACTCATGTGAATGGGCAACCAACTTATCGATCAAGGTATGAGCTTCTTCAGCAGTTTTGCTCATAATATTTCCTCCAGCTAAGGTTTCATTATTCTTTTGTCAGAAATTAGCGATTTCCATTTGAAGAGCTATGGTTTTAGAAGCAGGAATGAAATGAGTAAGGAACTTTTCTATCATATCATGCCATGTTATGATTTCTCCCTCGGGTAGTGAATTCAACCAATCTTTAGCGTTGTCCTTTAAAGACCACGGAAACAACCTTAAGTAAACCACATTGTCATCAACCCTAGTAATCTTAGATAGGTTACAAATTGCCTTAAGTTATCTTTATGATCATTCGGATCTTCCTTATCAATACCTCTGAAAACATTGTCCTTGATTAGGTGCATTATCGCACCTTTTACTTCAAAATTCGATTCAATTGTTGGTTGGGTAATAGAGAGACCTAACCCTTGATGGTTTGCTTTCATCAACAACTCCATAGAATTATCATACATTTCGATTTCTGAATCAAAAATAGAATCAAAGAGAGACCCCAAACGATTAGAATCGGGAGTAGGAGGTGAATTTTGCATAGTATGATAAATCGAAGATGATCCTTTGTCGAAATTTAATCTCCTAACTAAGGCATCCTTAGTATAATTATATTTATAAATGATCAGGATCAGACAATTGCCTTTCTAAAATAGGTTTCTTGGATCGGGTATTCATTTTATATGAAAAAAACTAGGGAAACGTTAATATTGAGTTTTGGGGAATTTAGGATTTTAATTCTATGAGAGAAGAGTTTTTAAAGAAAGGATTTAATTAAAGGAACAAATTATAAACTATCTAAATTATAAATATAAAGAATACATAAATAAATTTAACTAATCAACTTTTATCGCTTATCAATAAATAAGTAAACATAATTCAGGTTGTTGAATCTTTCAAGATTAAATGGCCGTCAACGTCTAGGTTCAGGCATGATCCTTTAAATCGGAAAATCCAGCAACCCTTCCCTAAAGGAGGACCATCACCACTCTTTCAAGAAATATCAATAATCATAGGTACATTCACAAATTCATCTTTACCGCGCTCCCCGACAGCGGCGCCAAAAAGTTGATGTGCGATAACTCTGCGTGTCCTTAGTTTGCTTTTTAACTTTTAAATTTATATACCCTTTTTTATTAATTCGCTTTTAACACCCTAACGAGCAACAAAACCCAGTCAAGTGTAGTATTTTAGTAACTTAGGAAAGTATTATAAGTGATTAAATGAGTATTTTAATTAATTGAATTAACGAAACGAACGAATAGGAAAGATAGGAAACGAGTATTAAAAAGGAAGTGATTATAAGGACTACAAACAATTGAAGGAACCTATTATATAGTTTCATACTTACATTGATAAGTAGCACATCAATCATAGACCAATCACTATTCCTAAAAGGCTATGCTACAAATCGCGTAAAACATGCAAAGTAGGACCTAAATCATATGTCAACTAAGTAGATGTTCAAAGTTAACATCTTAATTCATAGCATTTGAATAATCACATTTTGAATAATCACATGATACATATCATCTTAATATTATGATAGGGACTAAGGCAACATGCAATTAGGCTAACAAATATATAAGCTAATAAACTTAATTAGATCATATCCAGTAACTAGCTTAAATGCAATCTTAATCAAGTTCTCATGCAATCAAAAATCAAACACATATAAATGAAGGTTCTTCGGCTAGGCCTAACAAAAGAAAGATTATTATGCAAGTGTAATTTATCATCTCTGTAATTCAATTCTATCAATAATCTTAACTTAAGTTTCATGCAATTCAAATGCATTGTTTGGTTTGATTAACCTAGAAGATTAGATGAATTGAGTAAAATCTTACTTAGAATTTGTGGAGACCCGTCCTAATCCATCTGGATGAATACATTACATTTGGTTACATCGCGAGGAACTTGACCTCTAAAAGACAAACTTTCCTTAAATCGAAAGTTGACAGGCATGCATACCCTTTCATAATATAACCAAACTATAAATGACTTAATCAGTCATTTAGTTAATAATAATCTTTATTGAACTCATTGAATCGAATGCAACGTCTTTTGAAATATGTCATGAATGACTCGAAGTAGTATATCTAAAATGAGCAAATGCACATCGGAAGATTTCTTTCATACCTGAGAATAAACATGCTTTCAAGTGTCAACCAAAAGGTTGGTGAGTTCATTAGTTTATCATAATCAATCATTTCCATAATTTTGATAAACCACAACATTTCATATTTCAATTTCTCATAAACATCATGTATGCATATAGCCATCTGCATAAAAATCATTCATATGGATTGAACACCTGGTAACCGACATTAACCATAATGCATAGAATATCCCCACAGACATCGACGTATGTATAATAATAATCTCGAAGTACTAAAGCCATCCATAGACATGAATGGGGGTTGTTAGGCCTAATAGATCTATCTTTAGGATTCGCGTCAATTAGGGGCCATTTCCCTAATTCTTAGGTTACCAGACTTGAAGGGCGATATTCGATTTCGATAATTCAACTATAGAATGTAATTTCGATTACTTGTGTCTATTTCGTAAAACATTTATAAAAGCAGCGCATGTATTCTCAGTCTCAAAAATATATATTGCAAAAGCATTTAAAAAGGGAGCAAATGAAACTCACGATACAATATTTTGTAGTAAAAATATTCATTCGACTGTACTGAACAATGCAGGGTTCGCCTCGGATTCACGAACCTATAACATTTATATGTATATTAACACATATAATGGTAATCGAACAAATTTATATATTCTTATTAATTATTATTTTAGTAAATTATATGTTTCATTAATAATTTAATTAGATGTATTTATTTTATATACTTTAAATAAATAAAAAAGTTACTATAGTTTAGTTAAGTATATTTCTATATGACTAATTTTTATTGTAGTAATGATAATAATATTAGTAGTAATATTGATAATAATAATATGGTTTTTATAAAATAATAATGATACTAATAATATTAAAATGATAATAATAATATTAATGTTAAAATAATAATAATAGAAATAATAAAATAATAATGATAAAAATAATGATAATTCTAATAATAATAATAATGATAATTTTAAATGTTTATTCTAATAATATTGTTATTTTTGTTAAAAAAAAAAGATAATTTTATATTTAAGACAAACTTTAACATTTTAATAACTTAATCATAATATTAATAATAGTAATATTAATAATAATAATAATAATAATACTTATATAGTAATAATAATAATTCTAATAATATCAATAATAATAATAATAATAATAATAATAATAATAATAATAATAATAATAATAATAATAATAATAATAATAATAATAATAATAATAATCATATTGATAAAAATAATAATAATTAAAAAAATGATAAGATTTATACCTTAAATCAATATCATATATCGTCATCGTTATCATTATCAAAACCGTATCAATCGTCATCAATATCTATGAACATCATCATCATCATCATCATCATCTATAAACCATCACGACATCATCATCTATATATCATGTATCATCTATCACCCTTAAACCCATCGGGATCATTATCATCAACATCCATGATCATAATCACTTATGATCATCATCATCATCATTCTTATTCCACAATCATCATTTTAACATCTTCATATCAACGCCATCGTTCTCCCATAATCATCATCTTAATTGTATCATTATCATTAACTATTCCATATACCGAATCATTTCATTTTATAAATTGTATCATTTATCACGAAATCACATAATATTACAATCTAGCATCTCGGCTCTATAGCAAAATTGAATCACAACCAAATAGCGAATTTGGATCACAGCCCAACAGAAGAAAGGTTACTGCCCAATATTCCTCTCAAGCCCAATAACATTCTATAAGTAAGTTTAAGGGCCCGTTAAGATTATGAGGGAGTGAGGGTTTTGTCCGGCTCCAAATACATAGTCGAAAGAAAAAAAATATTAATAAGCATAAAGAGTTTTACGATTTAAGTGGGAGAGACAAGGTGGGTTTGGCTTTTGACTCAACAATAAAGGAAACTGAATTCAGCATCTTCTTCGCTGTACCATCGTTTTCATCATCGACATCATCATTAATATCAATCATCATCTTTTGCATAATCCTCATCATTCCTCTTCCATTAAATCGTCTTTATCATTACCGTACACTATCACCATGTAACATCGTTATCATCACCAACTTCGACTTCAGTGTAAATAGAATATAAACAACAGAAACAGTAACGACAGTTATGGTGGTGGTTTTAAGGTTTTCGTGAACCAAAATGGCAACAGAAAGTCGAAGTTGCAGGTTGTTTCAAGACAGGTTTAAAATAGAAACCGAAAATATTATTACTTGTGGCTGTAGTAAATGGTAGCGAAGGTGGTTGAGCTGTTGTGGATCGAAATAGAAACAGAATTATTCAGGTATAATGAAATAGGTCAATGATACATGGTTCGGTGATGTGTTGTGGGTGCAACAAGAGAAAGAGCTTGGAGAGGATGGTGATTTTTATGGTTGGTGAAGGTGGTGGTGATAAGTTTCACGATGGCGGTTCGAATGGTGGAGGAGGGAGCATGATGGTGGTTACCGGTGGCCGGTGGTGAGGTTTAATTATGGTTGGTCTGTTTTCGTTCAGAACAGAAGGAGAATAGAGAGGGATAGAGGAAATAGATTGGTTGATCTAGTAGTAGAATACGTCGAGCTCACTTTTCCCATTTTAACTTTAGTTTGACGACAGTAGATCACGGGAACACGGGAAATTAAAGCAACTGATTTGTCAATTTGTAACTATCTGTACTCGTTTATTATAAAAAATATTATATATATATATATATATATATATATAATCTTTACAATTAATTAGATATTATATTTTATTTTATTCACATGCTTAGTAAACTTGTAATTTTAGTTCTAATGACTTGTACGTTGTCACCCGACTTATGTCTCAGTTCCAGTTTTTCGAACGATGTTTCGTACTCTTAGAAAACTAGCATTTTACGTTTCTTTATGTGTACCTTTCTCAAAAATTAGACTTAATTCACTAATAATTACACTAATTGAAATGTAACTTATTCATTTGAGTGTTTTAGTCATTTGCTCCTATAAATCAACGTCTCGTTATTTATCAAAGTATATTTAATTCAAAACGTTTTATATCTACGTTAATATTATATTTGGTAATATATATATATATATATATATATATATATATATATATATATATATATATATATATATATATATATATATATATATATATATATATATATATATTACCATTTAAAATATAAACTTGTACACATTATATATAATTGAAATATTTATCTAATAATATAATACTTAGTTTTTTTTTTCAAAACTAATTATATTTCAAAGACCGTTATATAATTTAAAACTATTTAAATATTTAACAATGGTTATGTCACATAACATTTACATAATAGAAATTATTATATCATATAACGTTTTCATTTTAAAACTTAACCAATTATAGTTCATTTATGTACTAGCGTTTATTTTAACTTCTTAAACGTACAAGTTATCATATCTACATATCAATCGAATCACTTAAGCGAGTGTTACTATCGTTTACTTAACTAAATTGAAATCATATGTATTTAATATACATAAACACGTTTTAAATACACGATGCAAGTTATTTATATATATAGTTCTAACAATTTACATTCTGACTTATTGTATATATTCAACTTCATACTTTAAAAGGTTTCATCTATATCATAAACGTTTTCAATAATTTGAAAATTAAATAATTATCTTATCAAAGACACTAGGTAATCATTGAATTGAAAGTTAATCAGTAATCTCTACTAACCTTTGTCCAGTTATCGTTAATTGACATATTTGTCCTTACTTGTAAATCACTTTACCATTTTCTGAATATTGTTAAAATGAATAGATTTCTTAAATCACAGTGGATCTTATAACAGAGACCTGTAATCATATCACAATGTATCTGATAATTCAATCATTTGATATTATCTTTTAATTTTGTCAATAAATATATTAAACATATATCGAAACAAATACGTTCATGTAAAGCATTATACATCAAATACTTTGTTAACGTTTTTAATTAATATAATTATATTTTATATATACATATCTATATACACATAAATGTTCGTGAATCGTCGAGCATAGACAAAGGGTAATTGATTACATGAACACAGTTCAAAGTTTTTGAGATTTCAATATTACAGATTTTGCTTATCGTGTTGGAACATATAAAGATTAAGTTTAAATTTAGTCGAAAATTTCCGGATTGTCACAGGATTAATTACTAGTTAATCCTATCTCTTATTACTTAATCATAAAGCATGCAAATACAAATCTTGATCATGGCATAATCAAACAGAATAAATATACATCACAGAAACATAATTATACAGTTCTGGGAAAAAAAAGAATTGCACAATTCGAAGCTCGAAGCCGACGGCTTTAGCAGATCCAGCCGGCGGCTAAGGATCTGGAAGTCGGCAGCTTCATCTTATGATTCCAGTAATTTGGAGTATTCATACAAGTAATCACGATGAACGTTTAGTTCATGATAAACGACGAATAAAAATCATAAAATAAAGATTTAGACATAATTAAATAAAGATGCGATAAAATAAAGATAGAATTACCTCAAAAGTGGAAGGTAAATTGAATAACTTGAATAATCTTGAATCCTTAAAGGATTTTACAATGAATGAAACTTGAAATAAATCCCAAGAGTAATAAATTCTTAATGTAAAACCTACAAACTATGAAAATTTTCTGCCTCTCAAAACTGCAAAAAAGCCTCTATTTATAGATTTCAAAAACCGACTGATTGGTGTCGAAGGGCCGGCCAAAAATAAACCTAATTACTCTACTTTAGATAGGGTAAGCAGGATTCGTTCCACGGGAAATAGTGGTTAAAAGAAAGCAATTTTCCAGGAATTGGTTTGTAGTGATTAACTAAGATTAACTAAAGTGACAACTAATGTAACCACTACTAAGCAAAGCGTAACTTGAAATGATTAAAGATTAAGAGCATAAAACAATAAGCTAAATGAAAAGGTTGTAAACAGTTGGATTAAAGCCTTATTCCTTTACAATTCCAATTATGCATGCACTAGTTCAAACAAGTCTTCATGCTATCGAATTATCAACTAAACATTATAGACAAAATTTCTTCAGTTTTACGATATATGATTGGCACAAACAACGTTACCTACACACGTTGTCTTTATCCCAATAATAAATTATCACTAGGTTGGATTAAGCACAATATGTCAAATAACAATCACTTGTTTTGCAACAATCAATAAACTTAAACTTGCGTTAACTGATAATTTAAAAGATTCAATAAAATCATAAACCAAAAGTCATAAGGATTACAAGATCAAGAATCACATAAATACATGAAGAACTAAGTATACAATAATTGTTCATGCAAGGAATAAAATGAAGGAGACTAGCCGCGCATGTTGGTGATGATGATTATGGTGATTTGATGATGAAACATGGAACCCTTGCCTTCGATTCTTGAAAGATGATGGATTTTTGGATGTTAGGGTTGATCTCTGCTCTAAAAACTGCTGGAAAAAGTGTTCTTTTCGTAACACAAACAATTCATAACACAAACAAATTCTGTTATCTATCGTGATCTGCTTTTAAATTGTTTATATTTTTTTCCTGTTCTTATTTTTGTCCGAGTGTTAAAGGTCGACACTCACATTTGCTATAAAAAGTGATCATATCAAGTTATTGAAGAGGCATTCGATTTCCACCATCATTATTAATCATACACTGCTTTCATCTTCTTTTAATTGTCAAATTTAAATAGAAAAAAACAAATAACTACTTCGCTATCTCTGTTCTCTCTAACTTTAAATCAAAAGCTTGATTCCGAATGAATTTTCAAAATGTAAAAATGCAGTTATGTTAGGAAACTTGTAATCAAACTATCTGCAAGGTTTCAAACTCCAATTTTTCCTATCGAGTTCTAATTGTCGAGTCAAAGTTTCGATTTGAAAAAGTCAATAATTGTTCTTCAATCAAATTCGAGTTATCTGTTATGTTTCAAGTTAAATTGAAGATTCATAAAGTTTCCAAGAATGATTTATAACCTATTTCATGTTATAATCATAAGCCAAAACAGTCTTAAATCCAAAATCACCATTTGAGTTGTTCATCGCGTTTTCTTTGCTGCTACTGCTTTTTATTTTTCTTATTTTCTGTTAATCCAAACCACTCATAAGAAATCGTATATGTTTCTATTTTAATACCCAAATCCAATAATTATTCACAAGTGTGATTATCATGGTCTCTGGTTGACTTGATTCTGTGAAAACGAAGAAGAAGAAGAAAGACACAGAAAGATGGGTTAAATATAATTATGGTATGGATAAAAACAGAAAAGCAGAAATTGAACAATAGTTAAAAGTGTTAGGGGGTTAGCGTGAGGTCGCGGGTTTGAGCCCGGGTGATGACAATTTTTTTTTTTAAAAGGCTTATCTTCAAAGGTTGAACTCTTTTATTATTATTATTATTATTATTATTATTATTATTATTATTATTATTATTATTATTATTATTATTATTATTATTATTATTATTATTATATACAAATACTAATAATATGATTAATTATCATCACTAATATTATTATCATTACTAGTATTACCATTAAGTATTATTATTATTATTATTATTATTATTATTATTATTATTATTATTATTATTATTATTATTATTATTATCAGTATTATTATTTTTATTAGTATTATTATTAGTATTATCACTAAGGTTAAAATTTAGTACCATTATCATTAAAACCATTATTTTAGTATTATTATCATTATTATTAAAATTATTGTTATTATCAAAATTATCATTAAGAATTAGTATTATTATCAAAAGTATCATTTTTATTAAAAATTATTATTTTATTATCATTAAAAACTATCATTATTACTATTATTAGAATTATCATTATTTTTATCATTATTATTTTATTATCATTATTATTATTATTTTTAACATTAATATTACTATTTTTACGTTATTATTATTATTATCATTTTTATTATTACTAGTATCATTATTATTATTATAATAACCATATTATTATTAATATCAATATTACTACTAATATTATTATTATTATTAAAATAAAAATTAGTCATATAAAAATATACTTAACAAAACGATATTAATATTTCTATTTATTTAAAGTATATAAAATAAATACATTTAATTAAGTTATTAATGAAACACATAATTTATTAAAATAACATTTATAATATATAAATATGTTCGATTACAATTAGCAGTGTTAATATATATTCTTGATATAGGTTCGTGAATCCGAGGCTAACCCTGCATTGTTCAGTTCCGTCGTATGCATATTTTTACTACAAAATATCGTATCGTGAGTTCATTTGATCCCTTTTTTTTATTAAGTGCTTTTGCAATATATATTTTTGGGCTGTGAATACATGAAATGCTTTTATAAATGTTTGACGAGATAGACACAAACAAAACATTCCTCGAATGAATTATTATACAGACGAGAGGTTCTGTAGGTTATTATACCAAATATTTCCCCTGATTATTATAGCTTGATAACCTAAGAATTAGTGTTTATTATAATTGCCACTAATTAACGCGAATCCTAAAGATAGATCTATTGGGCCTAACAAACCCCATCCAGGTTATGGATGCTTTAGTACTTCGAGGATATTATTATACAGGAGATACCTGTTTAAACAGACGAGAGGTTCTGTATTTATCATACTGATTGCTTTATGCCTGTATGTTTTGGGGATATTCTTTATGCGTATTATATGTTAAGGTCGGTTACCAAGCAATGTCATATATAGAGAGAATGATTTTTATACACAGGTTATGTGTATGATATTTTGTACACGAGATATGTGTACAGTTATTAAGAATTTTGAAAAATAGTTTCGTACACGAGATATGTGTACTGTATTTAAAAGAAGTCGCATGGACATTACATGTGGGTATAGGATACCCATTTGTGCCAAGCATATTTAAATCTTATGGTCTATCAAAATTACTGAATTTTATTGTTTATGATAAACCTATGAACTCACCAACCTTTTGGTTGACACTTTTAAACATGTTTATTCTCAGGTATTAAAGAAATCTTTCGCTGTGCATTTGCTCATTTTAAAGATATTACTTGGAGTCGTTCAAGGGATATTTCAAAAGACGTTGCATTCAAGTTGTTGAGTTCAAAAAGATTGTTATTAAGTCAATGGCAGATTAGTCATTCATATTATTGGAAAACATATAACATCTGGTTATTTTGAAATAAGTTGTCTTTTAAAATGAATGCAATGTTTGTAAAACGTATCATATACATGTCAGTACCTCGCAATGGGACCAGATGTTGATGTATTCGTCCAGGTGGATTAGGACGAGCCATCACAGTTTAAGTATAAACCATCGTGTCAAATAATGAGCAATCAAACCCCCTCACACTTGGCTTTTTCTTGTCCTCAAGTAAATCTGTTTTTAACTACAAATAACACACCTAGGCGATCTTCTTTTTACCATTAAAACAACCTTTCATGAAACAAGTTTAACTATCTATTGAGATGTAAAGGCAATATGCATCATTCATTCAATACCTCAAACATTTTTCACCTCTAATACATCAACCACAAAGCTTTTCCTCATAGCACATTTCCTTAACTTATTAAATCCGACTCTTTCTATAACATTATAAACCTTAATCATTTACCAATTCATCAAATGGATCAACACTTAGAACTCAATTAAAGCGAATTTTCTTCACAAACTTTCTCATGGGTTAAATTACATCCGGTTAAATTACATCCGGTTGGGTTTATCGGGTTAGTCGTCTGGATAAAAATTGGTGTAAAGCGGTTACGAACTTCTAACCAATCAAACTTTATAAAGTTTAGAAATTATAACGTGACCCTTATTCGTACAAAGATAAGTTAAATTTAAATATGAATGTTAATCATAACTAGAATCGTACATATGTTTGTGTTTTTATCCTCCTTAACTTTTCAACTAGCCAAACTCATGCCCTTGTCTACACTAGTACCAAATGCATAGGTATTAAGTCTCGAAACCAATGAACCCCCTAAGTCTAGTTAGATATACCCTATACCACAAGCTTGGTAAAGTGGATATTAGTTACATTGCCCATTTGTACAACGCATCATATGAAAGGTATATGTACTTTTGTGAGGTTATGAGAAGTCTTACTTTGATTTTGACTTTACACTTCAATGAGAACGATTTTTTATGCCTCATTCGTCCATGCTTTATAAGGCACTCGTTTCTCAATTTTGGCATACTCTTCTTCTACTCTTTTTTTTTCATCATTCATTTTTTTTTTTTCAAATTCGTCTCTCCTAACTTCCTCCTCTTCTTCTTACATGATAGCACAACATATACACATTTGGAACATTTAGGATGTAGCGGTGAATGTATGGTGATGGTGATAATGATATATAGATATATGTATGATGTAGGTGATGGGTGTGGGATGTGGTGAATATCATTGTCATAGCTTGTGATATAAAGTACTTCCTTTCGACCTTTGCCAAGGGAAGAGTAAACTCTATAAGTGTTGCATTAGCGTCAATCATCATTATTATGCACCTTCATACTAGTGATTAAATCGTGGATTCCAATGTGGAACCTAGGAAACCACTCTGAGTCAAACTAATCGAAAAGCCACAAACACTATAATATGATAGCTAGTTATAATTATGATTCTAATTTAAACCAATTATGTCTTAGCACAAATGAGTTGCATTGTCACCTAATGTTACCACGTCTAAACAAGATAAAGTAAGATTAAATTCGACATTAATAATCAAAAATAAGAGTAGGAATGGGAAGTTTTTTTTTCTAAAGGCTCAGGCTATTGATTCTAGCACACAATTTGTGTACTGACGACCTGGGTGGACTGGCTTAAAATGGTGTAAAATAAAAATGGTGTAAAAAGAAAATTCTAAAGTGTTTCTTTATCATTCATGTTACCTAGAACACAACAATGGTGTCTCATTTTCATCACTTCTTTTCTCCATGAGCATACATATTCTTAAAGTTTATAGGCCAAGGTCAATAAGATCAAATGCATCAAATAAATCTCCTAACACTATCATTCCTCACCGGCCATGTTCGAAAACCCCAAGTTAAATCTTAATCACTATTGTACTGTAATGGGTTAACATCTCAATTATAGCCTTAAAATTATAAAAACATTTGACCACCTAGGCAATTAAAAACCATTTATTTCATAAAACCATTAAACAACAACCATTCTTAAGCAAAGCCAAATGTGCAAATTTCCTCCCTCCCTCACACACTTAAGTCACGCTACGTCCTCGTATGCATGTTAAAATAATTTTTAAGCAAAAGTGAGGAAATTAAACAAAGAGAAGAAGAAAAAGAATAATATTACCCGGAGATAAAATCAACTTCCATAACAACTGTAACAAGCATACGAACTTCCCATATTTCATCACATAATATGTTTCCTTCATCCAACTTTATTCTTACAAAATAAAAACAAGAAAACATAAAATCTAACTAGCCCACTTTCGTATGGAGCCTGCTTGCACTTAGCGTGTGCAACAAGCCTTTAAACCACTCGATTCCCTCGGGTGGATGAGCTTTGTCCCGTGAGGGCTTGCAGTGAACATACTCACAAAGTTCATTTAACTAAAAAGAAAATAAAAAGAAAAGAAAATAAAAGTGTACATGTTGTTATTACAAACAGAGGACAAGATCTGATTAAAATCAGAGAGGCTCATCCCATCCTAGGATCGGGACCAAATATGCTCTCAAAAAAAATCCTCGATGATGGTACCATGTCAAACACTGACTTACTGCCTTTCTCCCTTACTCTCTCCATATCCGGCGGTAATGGTGTTGGTTGCAAGTGGATCAACATACTCTACACCTGCTGCAAACCCTGACGTATAAGTCATGTAATCAACCGGCTCATAGTATGGTGTAACCGGTCGTTGCTGAATAATATCCTCATACTGATGTCTCCGGTTATCCCTAACAAAAATATCCTGCTGATATCGCACAGTCAAATAAATCTGCGCTCTAGCTGCATCAAGAAGGGTGGCATTCTGCTCCTTCATCAAAGCCCACCTCTGTTCATCATGTGACGACCCAGAAATTTTCGACCAAATTTAAACTTAATTTATATAATTCGACACGATAAGCAAAGTTTGTAATGTTGAGTCTCTAAATTTTTTTTGAAACTATGTTCATGTATTCAATCACACTTTGACCATTCCCAACGATTCATGAACAATTGTGCGTAAATTATATATATATATATATATATATATATATATATATATATATATATATATATATATATATATATTAAAATGAATATAAGTACATATATATATATATATATATATATATATATATATATATATACACACACACACACACACACATATATGAAAATGATTTCTATATATATAATAAATGATCATATGTATATTGTAATATATTAAATACTAAATATAAGTTATTATATAATAGATTATACGGTTATTAAATATTACATAATTAATAATATATAATACAAATTAAAATATAGTTGTTATATTAATATCATTAATATAATAAATATTAAAATTAATGATAATATCAGTATTATTAATATATATAATATATAGATATGAAATATGGTTCATTTAATTTGTTATATTAATATTATTATTACTAACATTATCATTATCATTATTAATATAAGTATTATTATAAAAATTATCATTTATTATTAATCTTATTATTACTATTATTATCATTACTATAATTATGATTTTAGCTATTATTATGATTATTATTATTATTATTATTTTATAATAATTATAACCATTATCATTAAAATTCATTATTATTGATATAGTTATCATTATTATTACAAAAATACTACAAATTATTATTATTAGCATTAATAATATTATTATTATTATCATTTTTATAATTATTAATCTCATTATTATTATTTACTATTATTAGTATTGATATAATTATTATTATTAGTATTATTATTGTTAATATATTTATTAATTATGAATATTAAACAAAATACAATTTATGAAAACAGAATCTGTATGAAAAGTATTAGTCAGTATCTGTTAAATTGTTTTTTTTTTCATTCTTTTTCTTTCTCGTGAATTATGCATGTCCTTCCTGTCTGATTTGTTAAAGTGTCGACTTTAATTGAACTACAAAACAAATCTTAAGCGAATCTTGTAACTGTATTAGACTCACTTTCACTTCATATATTTATCTACTTGCTGGAATTAGTGAGATTTTTAAAACAGAAAGCATAAGAAAATCTTCGGTCCTCTGCTTGTTCATCTTTTTACTCACAATTCAAAAATGAACCAATTTCTAAAATGTATTAATGCAATTCTGTTAAGAATCCCTTTTACAAACTATCTGCAAAGTTGCAACATTCAATTTCTTTTCTCGATTCCTAATTTCTGAGTCAAAGTTTTGAATCGAAAATGTCAACCATTGTTCTTCATTAAAATTCGTAATTGTTTGGGTATCTCCAGTTAACTTTTCGATTGAGAAAGGTTATAAATGTGATTTGAAACCTAATTGGTGTTGCAAGTTTTGACTAAAACGATTTCAATCTCAAAATCATTAAAAAAAAATTTCTTCCTTCGTTAAACAGCGAGCTACAGCAGCAGCATCCGTTTTCATTTTTTTATATATATATTTTTAATCCAATTTATATCCAGTAATCATCTATGTATTTGATGTTAAATCCAAAAAAATCGATTTTATTAGTGTTATTAAGATTGAAAACGATTGAGTTGTGTGACCTGAGTGAAGAAGAAAGAATCAGAAAGTGTATGGGTTAAATATTTTCGGGTTAAGATGTTAAACAGAAAAAACAGATTCAGAGGGATGGTTAAGAAGGGGTGTCGGGTTTTGAGTGGTCGTGGGTTCGAACCCCAGCAAGGGCAACTATTTTTTTTAAACTCAAAAGGAGGTAGTTTTCTTCTTATTATTATTAATTATTATTATTATTATTATTATTATTATTATTATTATTATTATTATTATTATTATTATTATCATTATTATTATTATTATTATTATTATTGTTATTAGTTATTGTTATTGTTATTAGTTATTGTTATTGTTGTTAAGAATATCATTATTATTACTATTATAATACAAGTATTATTATCATATTAATATCATTATATAAATATTAATATCATTGTTATTATTATTAGCATTAGTATTAGTATTATCACTTAAAAATTATTAGTATTAACATTATTAATATTATTATTATTAGTATTATTATTATAATAGTATTACCGTTACTATTATTAGTATGCTTACGAACATGTTAATAACGTCTGTATTATAAAGATAATAATAAAAGTTGTTGTGGTAAAATTCTAGAAAATAGTTATGAGATTATATGAATACAGATGCAGTTATGAATATGACTATGAAATTAAGTTACATGAACTATAGTTATAAGTTAGAAATTAAACACTATGTTTATTATAAATCTGATTATTTTTACTAACACTGTTATTATTATCGTTATTATCATTACTAAGATTACCATTATTAATAGTGTTAATATTATTATCATTATGATTATTACTAAAATTATTATTTTGTTTTACATTAAAAACTATCATTATTATTATTATCAGTATTGTCTATACCATTATTATTAAAAATAATTACGTTTATGAAAGTAAAAGTTTTGAAGATATTATTAAGGTTATAAGTATATTTTAATCATATTAACAGTATTTATATAAATATTCATATATAACAAGTTGGGTATTTTTATTAAAATACTAATCAAATATATATTAATATAACTATATAAATATTAAACATCTTGAATATATACACAAAATAAATATATATAATATATAATTTAAGATATAATATATAAACTTATTCGATTACAATTATGTGTATTAATAAATATCCAAATGATATAGGTTCTTGAATTTGAGGCCAACCCTACACATGTTCAATGTCGTCATATGTATTTTTACTACAAAATAAAGTATTGTAAGTTTCATTACTCCCTTTTTAAATGCTTTTGCAATATATATTTTTGGGACTGAGAATTCATGCGCTATAACTGTTTTTACTAAATGCTTTTGAGATATATTTTGAACTGAGAATACATGAACTGTTTTTTATAAATGTTTGACGAAATAGACACAAGTACTAAAAACTACATTCTATGATAGAATTATTTGGATTCTGTGGTTCGATTGTTTACGGTGAGAAATTTTTGCATTGCACGATGCATTAGCTACCGTTGTTGAAATTGTTTACGGTGAGAAATTTTTGCATTGCACGATGCATTAGCTACCGTTTTGAAATTGTTTACGGTGAGAAATTTTTGCATTGTACGATGCATTAGCTACCGTTGTTGAAATTGTTTATGGTGAGAAATTTTTTGCATTGCACGATGCATTAGCTACCGTTGTTGAAATTGATTACGGTGAGAAATTTTTGCATTGCACGATGCATTAGCTACCGTTGGTGAGATTGTTTTGTAAATTTTTGGTGTTCTTCATATGAATGATTTTTACAGCAGTGAGTAGACCTGCACAGATTGTTTTCGAAATATGAACATCTTGTGGTCTATTATAATATTGGAAATGATAAATTATAATAAACTAATGAACTCACCAACCTTTTTGGTTGACACTTTAAAGCATGTTTATTCTCAGGTATTAAGGAAATCTTCCGCTGTGCATTTGCTCATTTTAAAGATGTTACTTGAAGTCATTCATGACATATTTCAAAAGACGTTGCATTCGAGTCGTTGAGTTCAACAAGATTATTATTAAGTCATTTATAGATTGGATATATTGTGAAATGGTATGCATGCCTGTCAACTTTCGATGAAATGAAAGTTTATATTTTAAAAACGAATGCAATGTTTGTAAAATGTATCATATAGAGGTCAGAACCTTGCAATGTAATCAACTGATATGAATCGTTTATAATCGATATGAACGGGTCGTTAAAGTTGGTATCAGAGCAGTGGTCGTAGCAAACCAGGTCTTGCATTAGTGTGTCTAACAAGTAGTTGTTAGGATGCATTAGTGAGTCTGGACTTCGACCATGTCTGCATATCAAATTTTTTTTTTGCTTATCATTTCTTGTCGAAAATTACCTGCTTATCATCTTAAGTCTAGACACGTCTTACTGCATTTAGTGCATCGATAGTGTAACGACCCTGGTTTTTCCAACGTTAATTATTAAAAATTGTTATTATTAATACGTGTGATTAAACGAATGTATGTTATTACATTTACATGTTGCCATGATTGCCCGTACTTGACTTTTAAATGCCCGAAACGTCTTTGTGACACACGAAACTTGCACGAATAATATTTTCACATATTATTTACATTCATGATTGATTTTATTAATCATTTTAATTAACTATGGTTATTAGTTAGTTACTTGGGCTTTAATTGGACTTATTTGTTAATTAATTGAACTTGGGCTTTGATTAATGTTATGGACCCTGAACATGGGCTTATTAGCCCACCCTACCCATTTATATGGATTAACTAGCCCATTAAGACATGTAAGTATTACTTGTAAGTGTAACTAGTTAGTTTTATGCACATGGAATCTAGTTGCACATCTTTCCCATAAACAACCACCTTGTAACCAACTTTAAAGAGCTTTACATGTATAAACCTAGTGGACTAATCCCTCCCCCTTGGAACCCCTCAAACCGTCGGCTTTCTTGATACAAGGGGGATTCAAATTTTTTTTTTTTACAAACACTTACTTAATTACACTCTCTCATTTTACTCTCCTACTTTTCACACACATACTTGCTTTCATTTTCTCTCATCTCTCTCTCAAGTTTGTAAGTAACAAGCTCTAAAATCTCTTCCTTTTTCTTCATCAAAACCGAATTACATATACTCATTCATCATCATTTGTTAGTTGATACTTATCCATGTTTGTTAATTAATTACTTGTTGTTTGTTATTTACTTACTAGTACAAGGATCAACTTTCTAGTTAGATTCTTCTTTTATCTTGTAATTACAAGAAAACTCAAGAACATAAACTTACTAACTTATGTTCTACCTTTATTGTTTCAAAAGTTTGTAAGTTCATGGTTGTAAAAATCATACTTGTGAATCATGTTTGTAAACTTAAAAGTTTACATTCTTAAAGATCAAACCTTGGTTTGAATCTTTAAAGTATGAACAACCCATGAACTAGTTACTAGTTACTTAGTTTATTTACTTCATATTATGCATTTTGAATTCATTTTTGTTGGTTGAAATTGGTCAAATGTTACTAGTTAACTTTGATCTCATTAATCTTGAACTAAAGTTAACTTTAAAAGTTCAAGAACATGTAAGTAAACTTTCTATTATTATAACTTGATACACTTATGTTAGATCTAGACTTTTGAGTCTTGGATCTTCAAGATCAAACTAAGAACTATGTTCTACAACTCAAGATCTTGATTTCATAAGTTTACTTTCAAGTTTGTAACTTATTATTAGTTTCAAAGTTCATGTATGTATTAGATCTAAGACTTTGATGAAACTTTTGTTCATCAAACTTCATACAACTCTTAAGTGAGTTGTGCTACATGTCTTAGACCTACATTTGTGTCATAATAGTCAAAACTTGGTTAATATTACTTTTACATTTCATGTATATGTTGAATCTAAGACTTTGATGTAACGTTGGTTCATCAAAACACTTGCAACACTTAAGTGGGTTATGCTTCATGTCTTAGACTTACACTTGGGTTATGATGGTCAAACCTTGGTGAAAATGATGCAAACACATCAACGAGTTGTACACTTGAAGCTATATGCATCAATGATGAGAACCATGATAGGCATCGAGCACCAAGACCACCGGAACCCACTATTTTTCTGTTTTCTGTCTTCTGCCTAATGTTTTCTGGGTTCTGTAACAGACCAGTACACCTGGGCTACTGTAACCTTGATTTTCAGATAGATCTTTTCGAGTAGATAATTTTTCATATAGGACTCGTCTTAATCCAAGTTACGGTTTAGGATTTATGGCTCTCCGATCGTCACTATGTCCTTTTAACGTTGTGCAGAAATTTCTGACCTACTCGCACTTAGACCATCGCCACGGTCAAACGAAGACGAGTTTGCTTCTGTAAATTTTAGCACACTTAAAGGACTCATATATGGATCCATGTCCACTGGTCTCACCTTATTTCAGTAACTGTAGAAGACGTGGTGACTGACCGAACTCAGCCTTTATTTTAAACTACTTTCATGAACGAAATTTACTTTACGCCTTTTGTTTGATGATGAATGATGATGACCCTTAAGACCTTATTTACATACTTTTAAAACTATTCGGACGATTTACTAACTTCGTACTATTTGACTTAGGTTGAGGACCCGTTTGGACAACCTTCATTACTTGCTTACTTTCCGAGTCATACTTTACCGCTACTTTATCATTGTGAGTTATAGCATTCCCTTTTTACTTTAACTTATTTTGGGAACTGAGAATACATGCGGATTTTATGTTTTACATACTAGGCACGAGTACTTAAACTTATATATGTGTGGGTTATACAACGGCATAAACATTCCCTTTAGCTCGGAAACGTTTAATCATTGGTTTTTGAACCGTGAACGCGAATCTTAGATATGGATCCATAGGGTTTGACATCCCCACTCGGGCTAGTAGCGCTAGTATTTAATGAGTGTTTAATACTTCGTAGACATACGCACTTGCCAAGTGTACTTTCAGGGGGTATAAACGTTAAGTTAGTTACCAAGTGCCCACGGTTAACATATACTTTATCATACTGTTTTGAAACGCTCTTTGTAGCACTGAAGTCTCGTGGCCTACCTTACTTACTGTTATACTTAAACTATAGCTCACCAACCTTTTTGTTGACATTTTTAAGTGTGTTTTTTCTCAGGTGCTTAAGGTTATTTGCTTCAGCTGTCGTGCTAGTCTTGCCGTAGACACCCGCTGCTCTAGTGTTATCACCGCATGAACTGTTTATCTTGCATTCAAACTTTAATACTTTTGAACTATGTTTTGTAATGACCTAAGGGTCACATACATTTATTCATGCTTGCTATTCGTAGAAGCATACTGTTGGTGTAAAACATTTGATGTCGGTTATGACGTCACCTTTTTATCGTGAATGCAACTTCTTTTATTACAGCATTTAGTACGTAACCTTGTAATGATCCTGTTATTGATGATTCATACATGATGGTTTTGTACGGGGCATTATATTTGGTATCAGAGCATTGGTTGTAGGGAATTAGGTTGCATTAGTGAGTCTAAGACCGACCCGAGTAGGATTCACTAATAGGACTAATCTACAACTTGCTAGTTTACTTGTTTTCGCTGAACTTACTGCATGCTGCTGCTTACTTTTACTGCTATATGCCGTATAATATTACATGATTTCACTACTGTATGATATTACTTACTTTCGATTGCATGCTACTTCTGTACGATTCGTTATTATTGCCATGCTACTTATTGTTATACATGATTTAAACTGTTGGCCTAATACGTGCTTGCTTTATGACTTACTGACATGGAAAATTTATTTTTCCTTGTTCAGATGTCGGATGTTCCACCTGCTATCGTTTTGGGCAGTTTAGACTCGTCAGCCACCCCACCTGCTGCTGCTGCCGACACACCGATCCCGCTACGCACCAGTGACCCCGGCGCTTCGTCTTTCGGAGCTAGTAGTAGTGCACCGGCACCAGTGGCTACTATTGACAGACACGTGGACCCTACGGAGATTCCAGCTCCGTCTGCTTCCGGACCCTCGGAGCCACAGCCCCGCATCAGTGGTGTTGTGATTCCTGCGGAGTTCGGGGAAGGGCCATTCCGTAACCATATGCGCATGCCGTGCCGATGCACTCCTAATGGACGTTTAGTGCCGATTCCGCCAGGCAGATACAGACAGATGATGGCCGCCCACGGACGGCCAGTTCAGCCACCCGTACAGCCACTACATGATTCGGATGACTCATCATCCGCCGATTCTTCATCAGATGACTCTTCCTCAGACGACTCCAGTGATGATGAGGACCCTGCTGATATACCTATTCAGCCACACTCCACCCCGCCGAAGAAGCGGTATCTCTTCGACGGTACCATCATTCCGGGGATCAACGGAGGCCGTGCTTTCACTGACGCATTTGGTCGGCATTGTAGGGTTACTGCTCATAAGCGGCTTGTGCCGTACCCTGCCGACCCACAAGTGCATAAGACACCCCATTACGTACTGACTATTTCTGGAGCCGGAACGTCTGCACCCTGTTTCGTGCGGTCTGCACCACCCGCACCACCGGCACCACCGGCACCACCGGCACCACCTACACCGCCTGCCCCACCATATCCCTCTAACGAGGAACTGAGGAGGGAGGTGGGAATCCTCCGAGCTCGGGTTACTGAGCTCGAGGATCAGTTGGCTCAGGTTTTAGACATCCTACACCCACCTTCACCGTAGGAACTTTTGTATTAGATTTCATGATGTAATCTAGTTGTAGTTTCATATTTTACTTATGTATTGTACGAATCTATCATGATGTATGAAACTTATTATTAATGAACGGAAACTTTGTGATGTTACTTTTTGCACAAGTGTTCTATTTACGTTACTGTATGGTGTTTTGCGGTACTTGTATCAACTTGCGTTACTTAATTAACATGTGTTGTGCTGTTTACATGTTGGTTGTTATATACTATATTATTATATATTGAATGATGGATTTTGACTTGAGTCAAAATGTTTGTATAGAACACCATGGCTAACGGTCGATCCACACCTACTGCTGCTCAAATTAAAGAGATGATCCAAGAACGTGTAGCCGCAGCCATTGCGGAAATGCAACCCCAAGCTCCACCGCCACTGATAATGCTAAAAATGAACATATATTTCATAGCATTATTCCTCAAGAAAGACAAGCTTTTAGTTGCAATTGTTCTATTTACAAGTGATATTCGTTTAAATAATAAAAGGTGAAGACAAAAGACAGATTCGACGAATTAAAGACGCAAACGACCAAAAAGCTCAAAAGTACAAAAGACAATCAAAGAGGTTCCAATTATTGATAAGAAACATCTCGAAATTACAAGAGTACAAGATTCAAAACGCAAAGTACAAGATATTAAATTGTACGCAAGGACGTTCGAAAATCCGGAACCGGGACATGAGTCAACTCTCAACGCTCGACGCAACGGACTAAAAATTACAAGTCTACTATGCACAAGAATATAATATAATATATAAATAATTATATTAATTATTTATATTTTATATTTATATATAAAATCCGTCGGCAAGAAAGACTCCAAAAGGAGTGAGCTGTAATTTGAATCTCCGCGACTCGCGGAGTTTGAAGGCCAAAAATGCCGCGAGTCGCGGAGCCCCAAGTTTTCAAAATCCCTATAAAAGCAAACGAATTCTGATCGCAAAAATCATCAATATATCCATCTCTCTATCTATATCGTATATATATATATTTATATTTTAATTTTAATTTTAATTTTAATCCTAATAATAAGGGTATGTTAGCGAATATTGTAAGGGTGTAAGTCGAAATTCTGTCCGTGTAACGCTACGCTATTTTTAATCATTGTAAGTTATGTTCAACCTTTTTACATTAATGTCTCGTAGCTAAGTTATTATTATGCTTATTTAATCCGAAGTAATCATGATGTTGGGCTAATTACTAAAATTGGGTAATTGGGCATTGTACCATAATTGGGGTTTGGATAAAAGAACGACACTTGTGGAAATTAGACTATGGGCTATTAATGGGATTTATATTTGTTTAACTAAATGATAGTTTGTTAATGTTAATATAAAGATTTACAATTGGGCGTCCCTATAAATTACCATATACACTCGATCGGACACGATGGGCGGGGTATTTATATGTACGAATAATCGTTCATTTAACCGGACACGGGAATGGATTAATAGCCACTAGAATAATTAAAACAGGGGTGAAATTATGTAAAAGGACACTTGGCATAATTGATTACAAAATATTAAAACCTTGGGTTACACTCAGTCGACATCCTGGTGTAATTATTAAACAAAGTATTAAAATCTTGTTACAGTTTAAGTCCCCAATTAGTTGGAATATTTAACTTCGGGTATAAGGATAATTTGACGAGGACACTCGCACTTTATATTTATGACTGATGGACTGTTATGGACAAATCCGTATGGACATATTAAATAATCCAGGACAAAGGACAATTAACCCATGGGCATAAAACTAAAATCAACACGTCAAACATCATGATTACGGAAGTTTAAATAAGCATAATTCTTTTATTTCATATTTAATTTCCTTTATTTTATATTTAATTGCACTTCTAATTATCGCAAGTTTATTTTATCGCACTTTTATTATTCGCAATTTCATTATCGTTATTTACTTTACGCTTTAAATTAAGTCTTGTATTTATTTATTATTTTACATTTGGTTTTAACTGTGACTAAAGTTTTAAAATCGACAAACCGGTCATTAAACGGTAAAAAAACCCCCCTTTATAATAATAATATTACTTATATATATATATATATTTGTATTTTTATAAAAGTAAACTAATATAGCGTTAAGCTTTGTTTAAAGATTTCCCTGTGGAACGAACCGGACTTACTAAAAACTACACTACTGTACGATTAGGTACATTGCCTATAAGTGTTGTAGCAAAGTTTAAGTATATCCATTCTATAAATAAATAAATATCTTGTGTAAAATTGTATCGTATTTAATAGTATTTCCTTGTAAAATTTAATAGTATTTTATACCCCTTAGCTTTGACATCAAGTATTTTTGGCGCCGCTGCCGGGGACCTCTTAAAAGCCGAAAGCACAACGCTACATTAAAAAAAAAGATTTTTATTTTACTTTTATTAAAATTCGTTTTTATAAAAGTACGTTTTAAATATTCGAAAATATAAAAAGAAAAACAAAATTTTATATATTTTTAAGAGTTTGTTAAAAGTTTTATAAGTTTCTTTATTTTTATTTTAGTATAAGTTTTATATAAATATCTTTTATTTATATAAAAACAGAAAATTAGAAAACATAAAAAAAAACGTCGAATAAAAAACGTACCTGAGTTGATTTTTGGAACCCCGCGACTCGCGGGGTTTGCTGCATTGAATACCGCAACTCGTGGAGCTTTTTTTGACATGCCTGCCAGAAACCCTAACTGCAATTAATACGGAGTAATAATTATTATTATTAATTAATTAAGATTTAGGTTTTAATTAAATTAATATTTAATTTTAATCATTTAGTTATATTAAGTTTTAATTAGATTTATTTATATATTTAAATTAATACTTTTATAAAATAATATAAAAATAATATTTTTATAAAAATTGTACTTTTTACAACTTTTAGTATATTTTTATATTTTATCCATTTTTAATCGTTTTAGCGTAACTTTTGTATTTTTCGCTCATATATAGTTTTAATTCATAGTCTTTGCCATAGTTTTTTTTTACTTCTAGATTTTTAGGCTTTGCCGTAGAATTCCTTAAGTGCTTTTTCTTTAGACTAAGATTTAGGTGCTTTAGAATTTTGCGACGCCTTTTTAAATTTTAGTTTCTTTTTAAGTTATTTCCATTTGGGATTTAGTTTTTCCTGTAAGCTTTAATATTTTTAGACGACTTTTACCTATGTATCAATTATCATTCCAATTAGAAATCTCAATTTGCGATTATAATTTTAAGGTAGTTGTAGTAATAAGGATAGGTTAGTCAAGTATTTTTAAGTTTTATAAGTTTCTTTTATTTTTCCGTCACCTTTTATTTTTCAACCATTTTTCTTTTTCGATTTTTTTCCAACGAACTCTTTTTCTTTCTTATTTCTCGCTATTCTAGTTTTAGAACATAGATTTTTATTCTACTTCTTATCTAAATTTCTTAAAATTACGAAAATTTATTTTAAGTGGTTAAATTGATAGACATCAAAATTTTCTGGTTCGTAGTAATAGTTGGATTTGTACGTGGACCGGGTTATTGGAGCCAAACAGTCCTCAATTATATTGAGACCAAACGAATTCTGCCCCTCTGCTGCATCTTTTGGCTATTCGAAACGTGGGCAAAATCAGAAAAGTCTATTGATTGGATAACTTATTATAATTTTTCTTTCCTTTTAAAAACTAATAGGATATTCAGTGAATGCACCGAGCAAGACGTTCACCACCTTTTATACGTTCACCACCTGTAACTAGATCAAGACATTTAGCAAATATTACTGCCGTTGATTTTTCTTTAGAATCGTCATCCAGTCGACCAAGTACTCCAGTTCAAATTTCCGATAATCCATTTTTTGAACCCGACCTCACAATTGAGAATCCGGAGAATATTCAGGAACGGTTCGTAGATCCTGAACCACTAAACTTTCCTCCGGAACCACCAATCATTCAAACAGAGATTGTTGAGGAATGAACCATTAAATCAGAATCCTCTAGTGATTCCGATTCAACAAATTCAATTATGGAGAATCTGAAACCTTTAAGTATGGAAGACCGAATGAGAGCTAAACGCACTGGCCAAGGTCACGCAATTACTCATCCAGACATTAATGCGCCAGATTATGAAATCAAAGGACAAATTCTACACATGGTGACAAATCAATGCCAATTTAGTGGTGCGCCGAAGGAAGATCCAAATGAACATTTACGTACCTTTAATAGGATCTGCACACTATTTAAAATCCGAGAAGTTGAGGATGAACAGATATATCTCGTGTTATTTCCCTGGACTTTAAAGGGAGAAGCCAAAGATTGGTTGGAATCGTTACCTGAAGGGGCGATCGATACATGGGACGTTTTAGTTGAAAAATTTCTTAAACAATTCTTTCCTACATCTAAAGCAGTAAGACTTCAAGCATGAATTGTTACGTTCACACAGAAACCAAATGAAACTCTATATGAGGCGTGGACTAGATATGGAAAGTTATTAAGAGGATGTCCGCAACATGGTTTAGACACCTGTCAAATAGTACAAATATTCTACCAAGGATGCGACATCACTACAAGGAAAGACATAGATATAGCAGCTGGTGGTTCTATTATGAAGAAAACCGAAACTGATGCTTACAAAATTATTGATAACACTGCTTCCCACTCACACGAGTGGCACCAAGAAAAAGATATCGTTAGATCATCTAAAGCAGCTAGATCTGATTCTAGCCATGACTTAGATTCCATTTTTGCAAAGATAGATACTGTCGAGAGACGAATGGAAAAGATGACTAAAGATATTCACTCAATACGAATTAGTTGTGAGCAGTGTGGAGGACCACATTTGACAAAAGATTGTCTCAGTATTGAACAAACAATGGAACAAAGAGAGAATATTTCATATATAAACCAAAGGCCTGTTACCATGAATGCTAATTGTTCAGCAGTGCTGTTGAATAAGATACCAGAAAAACTATCTGATCCAGGAAGTTTCACAATTCCATGTTTTCTGGGTAGTCTTAGTTCAATAGAAGCATTAGCAGACTTAGGTGCTAGTATAAATTTAATGCCGTATTCACTATACGCTAAACTAGACCTTGGAGAATTAAAACCAACAAGAATAAGCATATAACTAGCCGATAGATCAATAAAATATCCTAGAGGGATAATGGAGAACATGCTAGTTAAAGTTGGTACTTTAGTATTTCCAGTAGATTTTGTTGTTCTGGACATGGAAGAAGATTATCAAGTTCCTCTCATATTAGGAAGACCATTCTTAAACACGGCTAAAGCAATGATAGACGTGTTCGGTAAGAAATTGACCCTAAGTATAGAGGATGAGAGTGTTACCTTTTCAGTTGATAGAGCAATGCAACAACCACAATCTGCAGATGATGCATGTTATTATATTCAAACTATAGATGCACATGCAGAATTATTAGAAGAATTTTCAGAATTACAAGGAACAGGAGAATGTTCTTTAGGAGAAGGTAATGAACCAATTGATGAAGCTGAAATGTTAGCTACACTTATAGCTAATGGATATGAACCAACAACAGAAGAAATTCAAATGCTAAAAGAAGAAGACAGATATCGATATAAATCATCGATAGAAGAACCTCCGAAACTAGAGTTAAAGCCACTTCCAAACCATTTGGAATACGCTTATTTACATGGTGAAATTCGAATTACGTGTAATAATATCGTCTTCTCTTACTGAAAATGAGAAATCACAACTCATTTCTGTGTTGAAAGCTCATAAACCAGCCATTGCATGGAAGATTCATGATATTAAAGGAATAAGTCCTTCGTATTGCACACATAAAATCCTTATAGAAGAAGGTCATAAAACGTATGTGCAACGCCAACGAAGACTAAATCTTAATATGCAAGATGTAGTTAAAAAAGAGATTATTAAACTGCTAGATGCAGGTTTAATTTATCCAATCTCTGATAGTCCATGGTAAGCCCAGTTCAATGCGTGCCTAAGAAGGGTGGCATGACTGTCATTACAAATGAGAAAAATGAGCTTATTCCTACTAGGACTGTAATAGGATGGTATTGATTATAGAAAATTAAATGACGCCACCAGAAAAGATCACTTTCCCTTACCTTTCATTGATCAAATGTTGGAAAGATTAGCCGGAAATAGTTACTATTGTTTCCTAGATGGATTTTCCGGATATTTTCAAATTCCAATAGCACCCGAAGATCAAGAGAAAACCATATTCACGTGCCCTTATGGTACTTTTGCTTACAAACGCATGCCATTTGGACTTTGCAACGCCCCAGCAACCTTTCAAAGGTGCATGATGGCGATTTTTCATGACATGATAGAAGAATGCATGGAAGTTTTCATGGATGACTTTTCAGTCTTCGGTGATACATTTGAATCATGTCTAGTTAATCTTGAACGAATGCTTATTAGATGCGAACAATCAAATCTAGTTCTTAATTGGGAGAAATGCCATTTCATGGTTAAAGAAGGCATCGTTCTTGGTCATAAAATTTCAAAAGAAGGAATTGAAGTGGATAGAGCTAAAGTAGATGTAATTGCTAAACTTCCACATCCCACCAATGTTAGAGGAGTTAGGAGTTTTCTAGGGCATGCCGGTTTTTACCGACGTTTCATAAAAGATTTTTCTAAAATTGCCACTCCTATGAATAAACTCCTAGAAAAGGATGCTCTACTCATCTTTTCAGATGAGTGTATCAAATCTTTTAATATTCTTAAAGAGAAACTCACTAATGCGCCGATCATGATAACACCAAATTGGAATCTACCATTTGAACTAATGTGCGATGCAAGTAATTTTGCAATGGGAGCCGTTTTAGGACAAAGGATTGAAAAACGATTTCAACCTATATATTATGCTAGTAAGACGTTACAAGGAGCACAAACGAACTATACAACTACTGAAAAAGAACTCCTTGCTATTGTCTTTGCTTTTGACAAATTTTGATCATATCTCGTTCTAGCAAAATCGGTGGTCTATACCGACCATTCTGCTCTTAGATACCTATTTTCAAAACAAGATGCTAAACCAAGATTAATTCGTTGGATCTTACTCTTACAAGAGTTTGATATTGAAATCCGAGATAAAAGAGGAGCAGAAAATCTCGCCGCTGATCATCTTTCTCGTCTTGAAAATTCCGAATTAGAAGTTCTAAATGAATCAGCCATACAAGACAACTTTCCTGATGAATATCTATTGAAGATAGATTATAAAGAAATCCCATGGTTTGCAGACTATGCAAACTACTTAGTTTGTGGATTCCTTGAAAAAGGATTATCGTACCAAAGACGAAAGAAATTCTTCAGTGATATAAAACACTATTTTTGGGAAGATCCACATTTATTTAAAAGTTGTCCTGATGGAATAATACGCCGATGTGTATTTGGAGATGAAGCTAGTAAAATATTAAACCATTGTCACACAGGACCAACAGAAGGGCATTATGGGCCTCAACTAACAGCAAGAAAAGTTTATGATGCTGGATTCTATTGGCCTACAATTTACAAAGACGCACACCTTCTTTGCAAATCCTGTGATGCTTGTCAAAGGGCTGGAAAAATAAGTCAACGTGATGAAATGCCACAAAATGTTATCCAAGTATGTGAAGTATTTGACATTTGGGGTATTGACTTTATGGGTCCATTTCCAAAATCTCATAATAATCTATATATACTCGTAGCCATTGATTATGTATCTAAATGGGCGGAAGCACAAGCTCTCCCAACTAACGATGCACGAGTTGTAGTCAACTTTTTAAAACGTCTTTTTGTAAGGTTTGGAACACCGAAAGCTTTAATAAGTGATCGGGGTACCCATTTCTGTAATAATCAACTTGAGAAAGTTCTTAAAAGATATGGAGTAACTCATAAAATCTCCACCGCATATCATCCACAAACAAGTGGACAAGTTGAAAATACCAACCGAGCTTTAAAACGTATTCTAGAGAAAACTGTAGGATCAAATCCGAAGGAATGGTCCATTAAATTGGAGGATGCACTCTGGGCTTTTAGAACAGCCTACAAAACTCCAATTGGAACCACACCTTTTAGACTTGTTTATGGAAAAGCATGTCATCTTCCAGTAGAAATTGAACACAAAGCATTTTGGGCTTTGAAGACATGTAATCTTGATTTACATGAAGCCGGACATCTACGATTAAGTCAACTAAACGAATTAAAAGAATTAAGACATGAAGCATACGAAAATTCGTTAATCTATAAAGAAAGAACGAAGAAATGGCATGATAAAAGAATCAGAAGTTCAAAAGAATTTAAAGAAGGAGACAGAGTTCTTCTTTTCAATTCACGATTCAAGCTATTTCCTGGAAAATTGAAATCAAGATGGTCTGGACCATTCATAGTCAAAAGAGTTTTCCCATACTAAACGATAGAATTAATAAATTCAAATGGGATTGAATTTAAAGTTAATGGTCACAGAGTTAAACATTACATACATCGTCCGATGAAAGTCGACAACGAAGTTAATCACAATTTCGACACCACAGCTAACTAAGTGTGGGGAGAATCAAGTCTTTAAAGGTTTATGTATTTCTGTTAGAGTTAGATTGTCTGTTTTCATGTAGTTCTCGAAAATGGAACCCGAATGGTCTTTCCCTAGCAGACCCTAAAGAACTAGTCTTCTCCCCCCATTCTGAATTTTTATTTTTTTAGGTTTTTACAAAATGAAGACTGCCTGTGAACTAAACCATGGTCTAATGCTACACGCTTTGATCACTAAACGTAATAATGACACACTACCGAGTGAAATAGTATCAGTAAACAGAGAAAGAATGGATGGAGTTAGAAAAGAATCTAGATGCGAAGATAATAAGTTACAATTTGGTAAAGGAAAATCAAAATCCGCAGCAAAAAGAAGAGCACGACACCTAGAAAGATGTCACAAATGCAGAAAATGGTCACATGGAGGTAAATGTTCAAATAATCAAACCTATTCAAACACCGAATTTGTTACTTTATGCAGAGACGGACCGTTCATATGTTTAGAAGAAAAGACACTGAATGCTCGAGGTTACGCCTATGTAGCTATGGAAAACCAATTAAACCGACTATCTTATGAATGGGATAGATCATATAACTAAGAAATCTATTTCACAGGTAAGTCTGTACAGTTTTTATTTTATTTTTTTTTATTTTTAACCTTTTGATAATAAACGCTAATTTGTTCGCTATAAAGTATTAAATTGGTATTGAATAAAATTAGGTTTGGCGACCGAAATTATTGATATCATTCAAAAATTTATTACATCACTGCGAAATTTAACGTTTATTCTTAAGGTATAAATATCTTTAATCAATCAACCCAAAATATTTCAAAAATTCGTCATGAGTTAAATTAAGTCTTGGAACCGAAATTACTTTACCGAAAAGAGGGGCGTATATTTTTGATAATATTTGATTGATTAAAGTAGGATAAAAAGCCAAAAAGATTTTTAATTTTATTTTTACCATATTTTTAAAATTAATATTTAAATCTTAAATTAATATTGTAAACTTTGTAAAAACAATATATTTAAAATTGTAAATATTTGAAAAATTAATATAAGTTTGGTGTGAATTTATAATATGAATTTTTAAATTAAGTTTGGTGTGAATTTTTTTTTTTTTATTATTAAAATATGAATTTTTAATTTTATGCATTTTAAATATTAAGTTTGGTGTGAATTTTAATATTAATTTTGAATTTTATATTTAAATTGTGTGAATTTAAAAACAAAAATTTACTTTATTTCATTTAGTTAAAAATATGATTTTTAAAATTCATCGTAAGTTGAAGACTAGGTCTTTGAACCGAAATTGCTTTACCCAACGGAGGGACGAGAACTTTTATTATCATTATTTTTAATCTTATTGAATTAAAGTATGCCAAAAACAATAAAAAAAAAAAAACCCAAAAATCTTAGCTTTTAAAACAATCGCTACAAAAAGACAAATTTTAAAATTTTGTCGAAGGACGGACTAGGACATCGATCGGAAACGACCTCGTCCTAAATAATAAGGGAAACAAAATTTTAAAATTAATTACTTAATTGTTTTAATTAATATAAGATGTTAAAAAAAAAAAAAAAAAAACAAACTCCGCGACTCGCGGAGTTTGAAACTCGCGGAGATATCGGATTACAGAAAAAAAATAAGAGCTGGAACTGATCAGTCCCAACACACCACAAACAAAAAAAAACTGCGAAAACCTGCGCAAAAAACCCGAAAAATACACCCCAAAATCACAATTTTTAACCGTTAATCATCAAATCTTTTACTAAAATCATGTTGAGAAGGATGCTATCAAGGAATTACTCAAGAAAAACGGTAAATTTCTACACCTAAACACCATTTAATCCGAAATTTGTGTTCTTGAGCAAATTTTTTCCCCAATTTGATTTTGATGCTTTTTAGTGTAATTATGCTTAAATTGTTTATGTATTATGCTTGTATAACCTAGATTGATGCTATTTAACATGATTAGAAGCCTTAAACTTCAAATTTTGAGTAATCTAGGGTTTGCGTTCTTGAGCAAATTTGGGGCTTTTTGATATAAACAGGTTATGGCCGATTTTTGTCATGAATTGTTGCTAAATTAAGTAGTGTAACATGTTTAGGTAGTTAAATGATCCAAACTTTGAGCCTAAACATGATTTTGAGAATTAAAGTGGACTTTTTCAAGTCTAAAATTCATGAACTTGATTTTTGAGAGATAATGCCATTTGAAACTTGTTTAATTGCTAGTAATGATTATTTTGACATGTTATTTGAGTTGAATGCGTATGAAATTGGCGAACATTTTCGTATATGCTTATTTGAAAAAGTGTAGATTTGATGAAAATATGAAAATGAGCTTAAGTTTGATATAAATTGATCATGTCATTGTAATTATTTTGATTGATGATTTTGCTGACACTAATGCATATTTGGATGCATAAAAATTGTGTTTGATGTGTTTTGCAGACTGAAAGGGGTGAATCTTCATCCCAAGCCCGCAATGCTCCTGCTGAGAATGCGGAACAACAGGAGGTGGATAACTACTACAAGCAGGATATACCTCATCCAGTCATGACATTTTCTGATATGCACTTGGAAGAGTTGCACCCGAACCTGAGATTTGACAGACTTTGGATAGATTATCCAAAATATCAAAGGGGTTTGCATACTCTTCATTTCAAAGTTGTTGAGGTACCTAGGGTCATAGAATGGGGACCCTTAGAAGCTGTAGAATTGGCCGGGCCAATTAGGGAATTACTTGTACAGAGGTATGGTAATTCTACTTTTAATGACTGGGTACGTTTATTCACCATGCGTAGACCTGTATATAAAGTATGGTGTGAAGAATTGTTATGTAGTATAGAATTAAATGATCGGGTAGCTAGTTTAACCGACCGATCTTTTATTAGATTTTTGTTAGGAGGTTTGATGCGCCACATGTCTTTACTAGACATGGCTCAGGCTTTACGTATATATACGCCTGAGGAGTTAGCATCTGCCGATTGTAGAGGGTTGATACTAAATGGTAGAAAGATAGATGAAAATTTTGATACACACGGTGTATGGAGTCAAATGACAAGCCATCACCGATTCAAAGGGGGAAATTACTCTTATTTGGATATAGATAGAGCTGAATTAAGAGTGATTCATAGGTTTTTAGCTAATTCGATTACACAAAGAGGTAAGAACAAGGAAAAGGTAAATGAACAGGATTTGTTTTACCATATGTGTATTCGAGACCCACAAAGCGCTGTAAGTATACCTTATTGTGTGGGTTACTATTTATCAGCTATGGTTAGGGGGATGAGACCGCATAGCATAATAGGAGGTGGTATGTTTATTACTTTGATTGCTGAATATCTCGGTGTGGATATAAGTCGGGGGGGATTATTAGTCGAAGAACCAGAACCCCGCGATACTATAGGTTTAAATGTATACCATGGTGCGAAAGTTTTGAAGAGGCAAAATAATGCCGCAGTACAATACCATGGTAGACATCCACAGGTTGAGAGAAACCAACAGCAAGGTAATGTAGGAGGGGGAAATGAGATGCAAGAAATGCAAAGGTTTATAGCTTTACAGGAGTACGAAAATGCTAGACAGAGAGCATTTGAAGATTGGCAAGTTCATCAGAACCAAATCATAGCTCATTGCCAACATATAGGTAGAAACTATATTCCTACACCAAAACCCATATTCCCTTCCTGGTCTATAGAGATGCAACCACCGTATCCTACGTATAACCCTGCCGAAGCATTCTATAGCACCTATGGTTATGCTTGGAACCCCTATTGGTACCAGTATCATCCCTAGTCTACTTAGTTTTATTTATTTTGTAATTTGTAATGTTGATACATTTAATACTTATGTTAATATTGTAATAGTTGTTATAATTTTCTAACTTTTATTCTTAGATTTTAATAATTTTTGAATGTGGGGTAATATACCAAACTTCAAAAATATGTATATATGTTTGCAGTTTATCTTATGCACACAACAGGGTAAAACAACGCATTTTCAAAGACTGGCATTAAGTTCAGCAAAAGCAACTAATTTTGACGACAAGATGCAAAATATATGTGAAATAACAACAAGACGGAATGAACAAATGATGTGCACCATTTATCATTCAGCAAACAAACGCCAATATATTTGGAAACTTTGGTAAAAATTTAATCATTTTCACACAAATCACCCTCAATAATTTAAATTGTTACTGATTTCTTGCAAATGAGGGCATTGCAAGATCTTAAGTGTGGGAAGGGGTTAAATTCTTTCGGATTTTATAATTTCTATCTTAAACACTTGGTTACCATTAAAAATGCTAGTAAAGCAGTAGTTGTATTAGAATTTAGTGCTCTCTAATAATAAAGAACAGCCCTAGTCTTATATACTGACTACCCAATTCTAGTAAAATTTTACAAAATTTTCAATTAAATGAACTCAAAATCATGTTTATACATATTTATGAACCATAAAACTAGGTTTTAACACCGAAATTATTGTTACCTCAGAAAGGACATAAATTGAGAAACAAACCAAAATGTTAAAATTCATTTAAAATGGAATAGAGGACGATAAAAAGGAAAATAAAAGCCAAGTGTGGGAAAATTTACCAAGTTATCTTAAACATATGTCACATATATCTGTAACAAATAACTGAAAATACTTTTGCTTTGGACTAAACTAAAAAGTTTTACCTGATTTACTGTAAGAAAGATGGATCTACACGATGAATCAATTCCATCATTAAAAGGAAGTAAAGTCTTCCGAAAAAGAAACGCGCTTCTTGATTTAGGTCATGAAGTTGTCGTCCAGACCAGCTGTAGGTTGACGAAAAATCTAGAAAAGTCATCACTAAAATCAGCAGGAAATCCACGGACCTCAGCATTAAACAGGGTCGCCAAGTGGTCAGATTTATCCTAACCATGAGAAGGATTTATCTCGTACAATGGGGGGCACCATGCAAATTAGCTGGATAAGACTAATGAATCAGATCCCCAGAAAGGATAATCTCCTTAAAGATCAAAAATCAGCTTTTAAGCCTGATATAACTCAATCCTTGAGATTGACCTTAAAGATTGAGAATTCAAACTCATGGAATTCGATGATATCTAAACTCGAGCTTGAACGATAAAATATTTTGATCAAAATTACAAACCGATTTGTTTTCTGAAAACCCTATTTTCAATGTGTTCATTACCATTGAACGTAAAATCCTAGGAATTCACGTGGAATTCATTAGGTCACCTGAACCAAATCGGGTGTCAACCGTAAGAACGGTGGTTGCATAGTGGTCAAGGACAGGACCTTGTGCCAGACCGAAAAATTATAAGGGTGAGCCTTACTATTGCTCCTACCAAGGATAGTAATTGCGTCTGACACGTTATAGACCATAATTAAAAGCATGTCAGGGGACATTGCCTTAACAGTTGCTTGTTCAACGCTTTCCTTTACAACTGGACTGTAGTTTACCGAAAGATAATATACGGGACAAGTAAACTGGACGTGTTGCTTTCCAAATACAAGGTTAGCGAGTGGGTGACACAAAACCGCAAGTTTTGAGCTAAAATTTTCAAATCTGAAACCCACCAAACCCACAAAAATATTTTGCAAACACCGGTAAAGGGTTATTCCGGAAAACTTATCTAGGGTAAAAACTAGATTTAATTTTCAAAAGATCAAATGTTTTCATAAAGATCCAATTTCCTTAATGGATCTAAATTTTTATAGTCATGTGGGACTGTAAACCATATCGTTACTACCATTGTTTATACCGCCGTATAGAAATCACTGATGTACAAAGTGTGAAGAATAAAGAAGTGATTCTAGTATTTCAAGACGATATTGCTTGAGGACAAGCAACGCTCAAGTGTGGGAATATTTGATAATGCTAAAAACGAACATATATTTCATAGCATTATTCGTCAAGAAAGACAAGCTTTTAGTTGCAATTGTTCTATTTACAAGTGATATTCGTTTAAATAATAAAAGGTGAAGACAAAAGACAGATTCGACGAATTGAAGACGCAAACGACCAAAAAGCTCAAAAGTACAAAAGACAATCAAAGAGGTTCCAATTATTGATAAGAAACGTCTCGAAATTACAAGAGTACAAGATTCAAAACGCAAAGTACAAGATATTAAATTGTACGCAAGGACGTTCGAAAATCCGGAACCGGGACATGAGTCAACTCTCAACGCTCGACGCAACGGACTAAAAATTACAAGTCTACTATGCACAAGAATATAATATAATATATAAATAATTATATTAATTATTTATATTTTATATTTATATATAAAATCCGTCGGCAAGAAAGACTCCAAAAGGAGTGAGCTGTAATTTCAATCTCCGCGACTCGCGGAGTTTGAAGGCCAAAAATGCCGCGAGTCGCGGAGCCCCAAGTTTTCAAAATCCCTATAAAAGCAAACGAATTCTGATCGCAAAAATCATCAATATATCCATCTCTCTATCTATATCGTATATATATATATATTTATATTTTAATTTTAATTTTAATTTTAATTTTAATCCTAATAATAAGGGTATGTTAGCGAATATTGTAAGGGTGTAAGTCGAAATTCTGTCCGTGTAACGCTACGCTATTTTTAATCATTGTAAGTTATGTTCAACCTTTTTACATTAATGTCTCGTAGCTAAGTTATTATTATGCTTATTTAATCCGAAGTAATCATGATGTTGGGCTAATTACTAAAATTGGGTAATTGGGCTTTGTACCATAATTGGGGTTTGGATAAAAGAACGACACTTGTGGAAATTAGACTATGGGCTATTAATGGGCTTTATATTTGTTTAACTAAATGATAGTTTGTTAATGTTAATATAAAGATTTACAATTGGACGTCCCTATAAATTACCATATACACTCGATCGGACACGATGGGCGGGGTATTTATATGTACGAATAATCGTTCATTTAACCGGACACGGGAATGGATTAATAGCCACTAGAATAATTAAAACAGGGGTGAAATTATGTAAAAGGACACTTGGCATAATTGATTACAAAATACTAAAACCTTGGGTTACACTCAGTCGACATCCTGGTGTAATTATTAAACAAAGTATTAAAATCTTGTTATAGTTTAAGTCCCCAATTAGTTGGAATATTTAACTTCGGGTATAAGGATAATTTGACGAGGACACTCGCACTTTATATTTATGACTGATGGACTGTTATGGACAAATCCGTATGGACATATTAAATAATCCAGGACAAAGGACAATTAACCCATGGGCATAAAACTAAAATCAACACGTCAAACATCATGATTACGGAAGTTTAAATAAGCATAATTCTTTTATTTCATATTTAATTTCCTTTATTTTATATTTAATTGCACTTCTAATTATCGCATCTTTTAATTATCGCAAGTTTATTTTATCGCACTTTTATTATTCGCAATTTCATTATCGTTATTTACTTTACGCTTTAAATTAAGTCTTGTATTTATTTATTATTTTACATTTGGTTTTAACTGCGACTAAAGTTTTAAAATCGACAAACCGGTCATTAAACGGTAAAAAAAACCCCCCTTTATAATAATAATATTACTTATATATATATATTTGTATTTTTATAAAAGTAAACTAATATAGCGTTAAGCTTTGTTTAAATATTTCCCTGTGGAACGAACCGGACTTACTAAAAACTACACTACTGTACGATTAGGTACACTGCCTATAAGTGTTGTAGCAAGGTGTAAGTATATCCATTCTATAAATAAATAAATATCTTGTGTAAAATTGTATCGTATTTAATAGTATTTCCTTGTAAAATTTAATAGTATTTTATACCCCTTAGCTTTGACATCAGCCACCACCACCACCACCGGTTATTCAACCCGTTCGAAATGGGTGTACTTACAAGGAATTTCAGAGCTGTAAACCACATAACTTTAGCGGCACCGAGGGACCGGTTGGTATCACTAGATGGTTCGAGAAACTTGAATCAGTATTCTGAGTTAGTAACTGTTCGGAGGACAACAAAACCAAATTTGCTTCTTGCACGCTATCTGACGGCGCGCTCACGTGGTGGAACACAATGGCACAGGCACAAGGCATTGATGAGGCATATGCTACGCCATGGGAAGCATTTAAGTGTGCCATGATTGAGGAGTATTGTCCGAGAACCGAAATCCAAAAGATGGAAATGGAATTCATGCAGTTAAAGGCCGTTGGGAACGACCTTGATGGTTACATCAGGAGATTTTTTGGAACTAGCCCTGATGTGTCCGACAATGGTCACCCCAGAATTCAAGCGAATGGAGAGATACTTCTGGGGACTCCCTAAGAGCATTAAGGGAAATGTCACCTCCTCCAAACCACCAAATGTTCCAGAAGCGATGCGCATGGCGCATACTTTGGTGAATCAAATAACCATCGATGAACCGGAGAAAACTATGACTGAAGCGGGTACTAGTGAGAAGCGCAAATGGGATAACCACAACAACAACAACAACAACAACAACAACAACAACAACAACAACAACAGGGGAAGAAACTATGAACAGAACCCGGCGAAATGACATGAGGGTTTCAGAGGAAATAACAACGGTGGAAACCCCAACCCCAACAACAACACCAACTCCAACCCTAACTACAAGGGAATCCTACCACAATGCAAGAGGTGTTACAAACACTACACTGGGTATTGCAATGTTGTTTGTGAGAAGTGCCAACGGACTGGGCATGTTGGAAAAGACTGCAAGGTCACCACTTTGAATGGCAATCCGAACACCAACGGGCCAAAGAAATGTTATGAATGCGGGAAGACGGACCATTTAAGAAATGCGTGTCCAAATAAGCGAAAAGATGGCGGACCATCGCGCGCTAGAGCTTTCAATGTTAATGCAAGGGACGCACTCGAAAACCCCGACTTGGTGACAGGTATATTCAAAATCAACAATCTTTTAGCTTCTGTCTTGTTTGATACTGGTGCGGATAGAAGTTATGTATGTAGACATTTTTGCGATAAGATTAATTGGTCATTAGTCCCGTTAAAAGAGAGTATGCTTGTCGAGGTCGCCAATGGAAAACTTGAGAAAGTTGACCATATTAGTCGAGGAGCTATTATCAACATAGTTGGTGCAGATTTCGAAATTGATTTAATACCTATCAAACTGGGAAGTTTTGACGTGATCGTTGGTATGAATTGGTTGAGCAAGATAAGAGCCGATATCATTTGTGGAGATAAAGCTCTTTGTATACCACAAGGAGATGGTGAGCCACTGGTTATCTATGGGGAGAGATGTACCTCGAAGTTGAACCTCATTAGTTGCGTGAAAGCACAAAAGATTATGAAGAAGGGACGTTTTGTTGTCCTAGCACATGTGAAAGCGGTAGAAACTGAGCTGAAGAGCGTGAATGACGTTCGAATTGTGAACGAATTTTCCGATGTCTTCCCAGAGAAATTGCCTGGATTATCGCTGCCGAGAGCCGTAGAGTTTCAGATCGATTTAGTGCCAGGAGCTGCACCTGTAGCTCGCGCACCTTATAGACACGTACCTTCCGAGATGCAAGAATTACAAAGCCAACTACAAGAACTACTTGATCGTGGATTTATCCAACCAAGTTTCTCGCCTTGGGGCACACATGTGTTGTTTGTGAAGAAGAAGGATGGATCCTTCCGTATGTGTATCGACTACCGTGAACTCAACAAATTGACAATCAAGAATCGGTATCCTCTGCCCCGAATTGACGACCTTTTTGATCAACTACAACGATCGAGCGTTTACTCTAAGATCGATTTGCGATCCGGATATCACCAGTTGAGGGTGAAGGAAAGTGACGTGATGAAAACTGCATTCAGAACCCGTTATGGTCATTATGAGTTTCTCGTGATGCCATTCGGTTTGACAAATGCACCTGCCGTGTTCATGGACCTCATGAATCGTGTCTGCAAGCCGTACTTGGATAAGTTTGTTATCGTCTTCATAGATGATATCCTCATCTACTCTAAGAGCGAAGAAGAGCATGAGCAACACCTCCGACTAGTACTTGAACTCTTGAGACAAGAGCAACTTTACGCCAAATTCTCCAAGTGTGAATTTTGGTGGAAGGAAGTACAATTTCTTGGTCATGTTGTGAGCGACCAGGGTATCAAAGTTGATCCCACTAAGATTGAAGCTACCAACAAGTAGGAGACCCCCACTACTCTGACTCATATTCGCCAATTCCTAGGTCTCGCTGGTTACTACCGAAGGTTCATTGAAGGATTTTCTCTGATTGCGCGTCCTTTGACCGCGCTGACTCATAAGGGCAAGAAGTTCATTTGGGAACCCGCACACGAATCAACATTTCAAACTTTGAAGAAGAAGTTAACCACCGCACCTATCCTATCACTTCCTGAGGGCAGTGACGACTTTGTTGTTTATTGTGATGCATCGAAAAGTGGTTTTGGTTGTGTACTGATGCAACGATCAAAAGTTATTGCCTATGCCTCTCGGCAACTGAAGATTCACGAGTGGAACTACACTACACATGATCTTGAACTTGGAGCCGTTGTCTTTGCGCTTAAATTGTAGAGACACTATTTGTATGGAACTAAGAGCACTATCTTCACCGATCACAAAAGTCTCCAGCACATCTTTGATCAGAAGCAATTGAATATGAGACAGCGTTGATGGATCGAGATGCTCAACGACTACGATTGTGAACTCCGTTATCACCCTGGCAAGGCCAATGTTGTAGCTGACGCTTTAAGCCGAAAGGAGAGGACGGCACCTCTTAGTGTTAGGGATCTGAACATCACCATTCATTCGAACCTCAACAGCCAGATCAGAGTAGCCCAAGATGAGGCTCTCAAGGAGGAGAACATATCCCACGAACATTTGAACATACTTGTCTCTCGATTCGAGGTTAGGGAGTCTGGACTCCGATGTTATGCCGGAAGAATTTGGGTACCTTATTATGGAGATCTACGGAATCTTATACTTGATGAAGCCCACAAGTCGAGATATTCGATTCATCCTGGAGCGGGCAAAATGTACCACGACCTTAAAGAACAGTATTGGTGGCCGAATCTTAAGAAGGACATTGCGACTTATGTTGGTAAGTGTTTGACTTGCTCGACGGTTAAAGCCTAGCATCAGAGACCTTCTGGTTTACTTCAGCAACCGGAAATCCCACAATGGAAATGGGAAAGGATCGCAATGGATTTCATTACTAAGCTACCAAAGATGATGGGCGGATACGATACTATTTGGGTTATTGTTGACCGCCTTACCAAATCTGCACACTTCCTAGCGATGAAGGAGACGGATACAATGGAGAGACTTGCTCAATTATACATCAAGGAGGTTGTATCTCGTTATGGTGTACCTTTATCGATCATCTCCGATCGCGATCCCCGTTTTGCTTCTAGATTTTGGCGTTCTTTGCAAGAAGCCATGGGAACTCGTCTTGACATGAGTACTGCTTATCACCCTCAGACTGACGGGCAAAGTGAACGAACGATTCAGACCTTGGAGGACATGTTGCGTGCATGTGTCATTGATTTTGGAAAGGCCTGGGAAAGGCATTTGCCGTTAGCCGAATTCTCGTACAACAACAGCTATCACTCGAGCATTAATGCCGCACCATTTGAAGCATTGTATGGCCGCAAGTTCCGATCTCCTATTTGTTGGGCCGAAGTAGGCGAAAAGCAAATCACCGAACCCGAGGTAGTCCATGAAATGACGGAGAAGATTGCTAAGATTCAAGCTAGACTTAAGACTGCCTGTGATCGCCAAAAGAGTTATGCTGATCTTAAACGTAAAGACTTTGAATTCAACGTTGGTGATCGTGTAATGTTAAAGGTTGCACCTTGGAAAGGTGTGATCCGTTTTGGAAAACGTGGAAAGTTGAACCCACGATACCTTGGTCCTTTTAAAATTTTGGAACGTGTTGGACCCGTTGCTTACCGTTTGGATCTACCAGCACAATTGAGCTAAGTTCATCCTACCTTTCACGTGTCAAACTTGAAGAACTGTCTTGCTGCACCTGAACTTATCATACCACTGGAAGAACTTACAATTGACGACAAACTCCACTTCGTGGAAGAGCCTGTCCGAGTATGATGGAATGCCAAACGAGGACCTGAGTTTACTTGGGAGCGAGAGGATCAAATGATACGGAAGTATCCTCACCTTTTCCCAACTCCTCCATCTACCTCAGCTTAAATTTCGGGATGAAATTTTCTTTAACAGGTGGGTAATGTAACGACCCTGGTTTTTCCAACATTAATTATTAATAATTATTATTATTAATACGTGTGATTAAAAGAATGTATGTTATTACATTTACATGTTGCCATGATTGCCCGTACTTGACTTTTAAATGCCCGAAACGTCTTTGTGACATACAAAACTTGCACGAATAATATTTTCACATATTATTTACATTCATGATTGATTTTATTAATCATTTTAATTAACTATGGTTATTAGTTAGTTACTTGGGCTTTAATTGGACTTATTTGTTAATTAATTGAATTTGGGCTTTGATTAATGTTATGGACTCTTGAACATGGGCTTATAAGCCCACCCTACCCATTTATATGGATTAACTAGCCCATTAAGACATGTAAGTATTACTTGTAAGTGTAACTAGTTAGTTTTATGCACATGGAATCTAGTTGCACATCTTTCCCATAAACAACCACCTTGTAACCAACTTTAAAGAGCTTTACATGTATAAACCTAGTGGACTAATCCCTCCCCCTTGGAACCCCTCAAACCGTCGGCTTTCTTGATACAAGGGGGATTCAATTTTTTTTTTTTTACAAACACTTACTTACTTACACTCTCTCATTTTACTCTCCCACTTTTCACACACATACTTGCTTTCATTTTCTCTCATCTCTCTCTCAAGTTTGTAAGTAACAAGCTCTAACTTCTCTTCCTTGTTCTTCATCAAAACCGAATTACATATACTCATTCATCATCATTTGTTAGTTGATACTTGTCCATGTTTGTTAATTAATTACTTGTTGTTTGTTATTTACTTACTAGTACAAGGATCAACTTTCTAGTTAGATTCTTCTTTTATCTTGTAATTACAAGAACACTCAAGAACATAAACTTACTAACTTATGTTCTACCTTTATTGTTTCAAAAGTTTGTAAGTTCATGGTTGTAAAAATCATACTTGTGAATCATGTTTGTAAACTTAAAAGTTTACATTCTTAAAGATCAAACCTTGATTTGAATCTTTAAAGTATGAACAACCCATGAACTAGTTACTAGTTACTTAGTTTATTTACTTCAGATTATGCGTTTTGAATTCATGTTTGTTGGTTGAAATTGGTCAAATGTTACTAGTTAACTTTGATCTCATTAATCTTGAACTAAAGTTAACTTTAAAAGTTCAAGAACATGTAAGTAAACTTTCTATTATTATAACTTGGTACACTTATGTTAGATCTAGACTTTTGAGTCTTGGATCTTCAAGATTAAACTAAGAACTATGTTCTACAACTCAAGATCTTGATTTCATAAGTTTACTTTCAAGTTTGTAACTTATTATTAGTTTCAAAGTTCATGTATGTATTAGATCTAAGACTTTGATGCAACTTTGGTTCATCAAACTTCATACAACCCTTAAGTGAGTTGTGCTACATGTTTTAGACCTACACTTGTGTCATAATAGTCAAAACTTGGTTAATATTACTTTTACATTTCATGTATATGTTGAATCTAAGACTTTGATGTAACGTTGGTTCATCAAAACACTTGCAACACTTAAGTGGGTTGTGCTTCATGTCTTAGACTTACACTTGGGTTATGATGGTCAAACCTTGGTGAAAATGATTCAAACACATCAATGAGTTGTACACTTGAAGCTATATGCATCAATGATGAGAACCGTGATAGGCATCGAGCACCAAGACCACCGGAACCCACTATTTTTCTGTTTTCTGTCTTCTGCCTACTGTTTTCTGGGTTCTGTAACAGACCAGTACACCTGGGCTACTGTAACCTTGATTTTCAGATAGATCTTTTCGAGTATATAATTTTTCATATAGGACTCGTCTTAATCCGAGTTACGGTTTAGGATTTATGGCCCTCCGATCGTCACTATGTCCTTTTAACGTTGTGCAGAAATTTCTGATCTACTCGCACTTAGACCGTCACCACGGTCAAAGGAAGACGAGTTTGCTTCTGTAAATTTTACCACACTTAAAGGACTCATATATGGAGCCATGGCCACTGGTATCACCTTATTTTAGTAACTGTAGAGGCCGTGGTGACTGACCGAACTCAGCCTTTGTTTTAAACTAATTTCATGAACGAAATTTACTTTACGCCTTTTGTTTGATGATGAATGATGATGACCTTTAAGACCTTATTTACATAATTTTAAACCTATTCGGATGATTTACTGACTTAGTACTATTTGACTTAGGTTGAGGACCCGTTTGGACAACCTTCATTACTTGTTTACTTTCCGAGTCATACTTTACTGCTACTTTATCATTGTGAGTTATAGCATTCCCTTTTTACTTTAACTTATTTTGGGAACTGAGAATACATGCGGATTTTATGTTTTACATACTAGGCACGTGTACTTAAACTTATATATGTGTGGGTTATACAACAGCATAAACATTCCCTTTAGCCCGGTAACGTTTAATCATTGGTTTTTGAACCGTGAACGCGAATCTTAGATATGGATCCATAGGGTTTGACATCCCCACTCGGGCTAGTAGCGCTAGCATTTAACGAGTATTTAATACTTCGTAGACATACGCACTTGCCAAGTGTACTTTCAGGGGGTATAAACATTAAGTTAGTTACCAAGTGCCCACGGTTAACATATACTTTATCATACTGTTTTGAAACGCTCTTTGTAGCACTGAACTCTCGTGGCCTACCTTACTTACTGTTATACTTAAACTATAGCTCACTAACCTTTGTGTTGACGTTTTTAAGCATGTTTTTTCTCAGGTACTTAAGGTTATTTGTTTTCGCTGTCGTGCTAGTCTTGCCATAGACACCCGCTGCTCTAGTGTTATCACCGCATGAACTGTTTATCTTGCATTCAAACTTTAATACTTTTGAACTATGTTTTGTAAAGACCTAAGGGTCACATGAAATGTCCCGTTCTTATTGATTAAAAACGTTTCATATTAATTGATTTCGTTGCGAGGTTTTGACCTCTATATGAGACGTTTTTCAAAGACTGCATTCATTTTTAAAACAAACCATAACCTTTATTTCATAGATAAAGGTTTTAAAAAGCTTTACGTAGATTATCAAATAATGATAATCTAAAATATCCTGTTTACACACGACCACTACATAATGGTTTACAATTCAAATATGTTACAACAAAATAAGTTTCTTGAATGCAGTTTTTACACAATATCATACAAGCATGGACTCCAAATCTCGTCCTTATTTAAGTATGCGGCAGCGGAAGCTCTTAAAAATCACCTGAGAATAAACATGCTTAAAACGTCAACAAAAATGTTGGTGAGTTATAGGTTTAACCTATATATATCAAATCATAATAATAGACCACAAGATTTCATATTTCAATACACATCCCATACATAGAGATAAAAATCATTCATATGGTGAACACCTGGTAACCGACATTAACAAGATGCATATATAAGAATATCCCCATCATTCCGGGACACCCTTCGGATATGATATAAATTTCGAAGTACTAAAGCATCCGGTACTTTGGATGGGGTTTGTTAGGCCCAATAGATCTATCTTTAGGATTCGCGTCAATTAGGGTGTCTGTTCCCTAATTCTTAGATTACCAGACTTAATAAAAAGGGGCATATTCGATTTCGATAATTCAACCATAGAATGTAGTTTCACGTACTTGTGTCTATTTTGTAAATCATTTATAAAACCTGCATGTATTCTCATCCCAAAAATATTAGATTTTAAAAGTGGGACTATAACTCACTTTCACATATTTTTACTTCGTCGGGAAGTAAGACTTGGCCACTGGTTGATTCACGAACCTATAACAATATATACATATATATCAAAGTATGTTCAAAATATATTTACAACACTTTTAATATATTTTGATGTTTTAAGTTTATTAAGTCAGCTGTCCTCGTTAGTAACCTACAACTAGTTGTCCACAGTTAGATGTACAGAAATAAATCGATAAATATTATCTTAAATCAATCCACGACCCAGTGTATACGTATCTCAGTATTGATCACAACTCAAACTATATATATTTTGGAATCAACCTCAACCCTGTATAGCTAACTCCAACATTCACATATAGAGTGTCTATGGTTGTTCCGAAATATATATAGATGTGTCGACATGATAGGTCGAAACATTGTATACGTGTCTATGGTATCTCAAGATTACATAATATACAATACAAGTTGATTAAGTTATGGTTGGAATAGATTTGTTACCAATTTTCACGTAGCTAAAATGAGAAAAATTATTCAATCTTGTTTTACCCATAACTTCTTCATTTTAAATCCGTTTTGAGTGAATAAAATTGCTATGGTTTCATATTGAACTCTATTTTATGAATCTAAACAGGAAAAGTATAGGTTTATAGTCGGAAAAATAAGTTACAAGTCGTTTTTGTAAAGGTAGTCATTTCAGTCGAAAGAACGACGTCTAGATGACCATTTTAGAAAACATACTTCCACTTTGAGTTTAACCATAATTTTTGGATATAGTTTCATGTTCATAATAAAAATCATTTTCTCAGAATAACAACTTTTAAATCAAAGTTTATCATAGTTTTTAATTAACTAACCCAAAACAGCCCGCGGTGTTACTACGACGGCGTAAATCCGGTTTTACGGTGTTTTTCGTGTTTCCAGGTTTTAAATCATTAAGTTAGCATATCATATAGATATAGAACATGTGTTTAGTTGATTTTAAAAGTCAAGTTAGAAGGATTAACTTTTGTTTGCGAACAAGTTTAGAATTAACTAAACTATGTTCTAGTGATTACAAGTTTAAACCTTCGAATAAGATAGCTTTATATGTATGAATCGAATGATGTTATGAACATCATTACTACCTTAAGTTCATTGGATAAACCTACTGGAAAAGAGAAAAATGGATCTAGCTTCAACGGATCCTTGGATGGCTCGAAGTTCTTGAAGCAGAATCATGACACGAAAACATGTTCAAGTAAGATCATCACTTGAAATAAGATTGTTATAGTTATAGAAATTGAACCAAAGTTTGAATATGATTATTACCTTGTATTAGAATGATAACCTACTGTAAGAAACAAAGATTTCTTGAGGTTGGATGATCACCTTACAAGATTGGAAGTGAGCTAGCAAACTTGAAAGTATTCTTGATTTTTTGTAACTAGAACTTGTAGAATATATGAAGAACACTTAGAACTTGAAGATAGAACTTGAGAGAGATCAATTAGATGAAGAAAATTGAAGAATGAAAGTGTTTGTAGGTGTTTTTGGTCGTTGGTGTATGGATTAGATATAAAGGATATGTAATTTTGTTTTCATGTAAATAAGTCATGAATGATTACTCATATTTTTGTAATTTTATGAGATATTTCATGCTAGTTGCCAAATGATGGTTCCCACATGTGTTAGGTGACTCACATGGGCTGCTAAGAGCTGATCATTGGAGTGTATATACCAATAGTACATACATCTAAAAGCTGTGTATTGTACGAGTACGAATACGGGTGCATACGAGTAGAATTGTTGATGAAACTGAACGAGGATGTAATTGTAAGCATTTTTGTTAAGTAGAAGTATTTTGATAAGTGTATTGAAGTCTTTCAAAAGTGTATAAATTCATATTAAAACACTACATGTATATACATTTTAACTGAGTCGTTAAGTCATCGTTAGTCGTTACATGTAAGTGTTGTTTTGAAACCATTAGGTTAACGATCTTGTTAAATGTTGTTAACCCAATGTTTATAATATCAAATGAGATTTTAAATTATTATATTATCATGATATTATCATGTATGAATATCTCTTAATATGATATATATACATTAAATATCTTTACAACGATAATCGTTACATATATGTCTCGTTTAAAAATCATTAAGTTAGTAGTCTTGTTTTTACATATGTAGTTCATTGTTAATATACTTAATGATATGTTTACTTATCATAGTATCATGTTAACTATATATATATATATATATATATATATATATATATCCATATATATGTCATCATATAGTTTTTACAAGTTTTAACGTTCGTGAATCACCGGTTAACTTGGGTGGTCAATTGTCTATATGAAACATATTTCAATTAATGAAGTCTTAACAAGTTTGATTGCTTAACATGTTGGAAACATTTAATCATGTAAATATCAATCTCAATTAATATATATAAACATGGAAAAGTTCGGGTCACTACATCACATACATTTATTCATGCTTGCTATTCGTAGAAGCATACTGTTGGTGTAAAACATTTGATGTCGGTTATGACGTCACCTTTTTATCGTGAATGGAACTTCTTTTATTACAGCATTTAGTACTTAACCTTGTAATGATCCTGTTATTGATGATTCGTACACGATGGTTTTGTACGGGGCATTATAGATAGTGTATAGAAAAAATTTATATCTTAGCGTATCTGTTACTATAGACTTTTCCTGATGAAATGTCCCGTTCATATCGATTATAAACGTTTCATATTAATTGGTTTCGTTGCGAGGTTTTGACCTCTATATGAGACATTTTTCAAAGACTGCATTCGATTTTTAAAACAAACCATAACCTTTACTTTATCGATAAAGTTTAAAAGACATAGCGTAGATCACCAAATAATGGTAATCTAAAGTACAACGTTTACATACGACCATTACATAATGGGTTACGATATATATTACAACAATTTATTTTCAGAATGCAGTTTTTCTTTAAACATTATCATACAAGCATGCTGACTCCAAATCTTGTCCTTAATTTAGCATGCAACAGCGGAAGCTCTTAATAATCACCTGAGAATAAACATGCTTGAAACGTCAACAAAAATGTTGGTGAGTTAAAGGTTTAGCCTATATATATATATATATATATATATATATATATATATATATATATATATATATATATATATATATATATATATATATATATATATATATATATATATATATATATATATATCAATTTGTAATAATAGACCACAAGATTTCACTTTTCATAAACATCCATCTCATATCAGGCATTTCGCAAACTGCATAGAGATAAAAATCATTCATATGGTGAACACCTGGTAACCGACCTTAACAAGATGCATATAGAATATCCCCATCATTCCGGGACTCCCTTCGGACATGATAAATTCGAAGTACTAAAGCATCCGGTACTTTGGATGGGGGTTGTTAGGCCCAATAGATCTATCTTTAGGATTCACGTCAATTAGGGTGTCTGTTCCCTAGTTCTTAGATTACCAAACTAAAAAGGGGCATATTTGGTTTAATAATTCAACCATAGAATGTAGTTTCACGTACTTGTGTGTATTTTGTAAAACATTTATAAAACTGCATGTATTCTCATCTCAAAAATATTAGATTTTAAAAGTGAGACTATAACTCACTTTCACGTATTTTCACTTCGTTGAAAAATAAGACTTGGCCATGGGTCGATTCAGGAACCTATAACAAATATATACATATATATCAAAGTATGATCGAAATATATTCATACCATATTTTATTACGTGTTAATGATTTAAGTTTGTTAAGTTGACAGTCCAATGTTAGTAGTCCATAACTAATTGTCCACAGTTAGTAGTACAGAAATAAATCAATATATATTATCTCGAATCAATCCACGACCCAGTGTATACAAGTCTCAGACTCGATCACAACTCAAAGTATATATATTATTTTGGAATCAACCTCAACCCTGTATAGCTAACTCAATCATTACCGCATATAGAGTGTCTATGGTTATTCCAAATAATATATATAGATGACGTCGATATGATATGTCAAAACATTGTATACGTGTCTATGGTCTATCAAGTTTACATAATATATGTTAGAATACATGTATAATATAATATAAGTTATTTAAGTTATGGTTAGTATAGATTTGTTACAAAGTTTCACGTAGCTAAAACAAGCAAAAGTATCCAATTTTGTTTTACCCATAACTTCTTCGTTTTAAATCCATTTTGAGTGAATCCAATTGCTATGGTTTCATATTGAACCAAATATTAATAATCTAAACAGAAAAAGTATAGGTTTATAGTCGGAAATATAAGTTACAAGTCATTTTTGAAAGAGATAGTCATTTCCGTCGATAGAACGACATCTTGATGACCATTTTGAAAAACATACTTCCACTTTGAGTTTAACCATGATTTTTGGATATAGTTTCATGTTCATATGAAATATCATTTTCTCAGAAGAACAACTTTGAAATCAAAATTTATCATAGTTTTTAATTATCTAACCCAAAACAGCCCCCGGCTTTACTATAACGGCGTATGTCCGGTTTTACGGTGTTCTTCGTGTTTCCAGGTTTTAAATCATTAAGTTAGCATATCTTATAGATATAGAACATGTGTATAGTTGATTTTAAAAGTTAAGTTAGAAGGATTTACTTTGTTTGCGAACAAGTTTAGAATTAACTAAACTATGTTCTAGTGATTACAAGTTTAAATCTTCGAATAAGATAGTTATATATATATATATATATATATATATATATATATATATATATATATATATATATGAATCGAATAATGTTATAAATATCATTACTACCTCAAGTATAGTAGGTAAACCTACTGAAAATGATAAGAAATGATCTAGAGCTTCAAAGGATCTTGGATGGCTTGAAAGTTCTTGAAGTAGAATCATGACACGAAAACAAGTTCAAGTGAGTTTACTACTCAAATTAAGATTGTTATAGTCATAGAAATTGAATCAAAGTTTGAATATGAGTATTACCTTGAATTAGAAAGATAACCTACTATAAATAACAAAGATTTCTTGAGATTGAATAATCACTTGAAATGGATTTGCAAGGTTGGAAGTAAGCTAGTAAACTTGAAAGTGTTCTTGATGTGTTCTTGAGTTGTTGTTTTGTAAGTTGGTTTATGTATGGATTTATGAGCTAGATTGATGTAGATTTTGATGAAGATGATGAAGAACACTTAGAACAATGAGTGAGAACTTTAGAGAGAGTAGTTTGATGCATGAAAATTGAAATGAGAATGTGTTTGTGGTTGGTGATCTTCACATGAATTAGAGGAGTCCATATAGGCTCCATTAGTTTGTTGTTTTGTTAGATATTTCATGCTAGTTGCCAAATGATGGTTTCTCACATGTTTAGGTGACTCATTAAGGCGGATAAGAGCTGATATTTTGAAGTGTATATACCAATAGTAGATACATTTAGAAGTTGTGTATTGTATGAGTACGAATACGAGTAAATAGTGTTTAATGTAGCAAATAGTGTGTACTGTAGCAAAGCAAAAATTTACTATAGAAAATAGTGTTTTACTGTAGCAAATAGTGTTTTAATGTTGCAAATAGTGTTTTACTGTAGCAAATAGTGTTTTACTTGTACATCTTTGATTTAATTGTATTTCTTCTTATATATAAAATAAAAACTTACATCATAAAAAAATTAAAACGATTATATAATTATCACAAGTTATGACGTTCGTGAATCATCAGGCAAACGGGGTGGTCAATTGTCTACATAAACTCATTTCAATTAATCAAGTCTTAACAAGTTTGATTGCTTAACATGTTGGAAACATTTATTCATATAAATATTAATCTCATATAATATATAATCATGGAAAAGTTCGGGTCACTACACCTGACAGCTTCCGTAGATTCCTCCGTAACTTTTGAGATTTTAGTATTATATATGCATATGTAAATCATGTATTGCAGGGTACTAATCAATATCCTATAATCTATTTCATATCAAAAATCTTTCATCTGATCGTACGAGATGGATCCCTCAACTAGTTCGAGTTCCTTGGATTCCGACAGCTATTCCGATATGGATTTCCACTCGAGCTCCGAAAACAGTGTGACCGGAATGGATCAACCAATTATCCATCACCTATTCAGGATGAATTGGGGATGGGTTCATAGTCGACTTAATCAATGGAGACAAGAAGAAGGTGATCCTTTTCACCAACCGAATTCACCTCTTGGCGAAGAACGTGAAGCCCTTACCGGCGAACCTGTTTGTAATACCATTTTCTCTCTCATTTCCAGAGTAGCTCGTCATGATTATATCCTATCTCAAATTCTATATCTTATTCATCCGCTCGTCCGAACCGCCAATCATCCCGGTGTAGTAGAAGAAGTCAATGAGCTTTGCGCTCGAGTAGTGGCTTTGGAGAATATGGTACAAATGTTACAAGCACCAGCAGCATCACCGGCAGCAACAGTACCACCAGCATCAGCACCAGTACCATCAACAACCTCCTCCGCACCGCAAACCTCAACTTTAAAATCTGACCCACGAACATCAACGTCGTACGCACCATAGATACCAAGGAGTACTAATAAAAATCAACGATGAAGTATTAATTCATAACTTCATGGGAGAACTATTAGGCGGCGATTATGTAATCTTTAAAGTCTTAGAGATTATTTATTCTAGCTCAAACCAAAAAGCAAATGAAATTAATATCATATTAACTCATTAAATCCATGATTATATCTAAAGAAAATATATATGTATATATGTTTTCATAAAGGTTGTAACTAAAAATTCTTTTGCACAAACTGTTAATGGTGAAAATATTTTAACGGGTAGGTAATACCTGAGGAATATTTAGATTTCACATTAATAAGTTACATTGTACATTCTTCGAATCTGATTCAACAGTCATTTACTATCCTACTTACATCCACAGATATACGAATCTGTTCACCACAGAATAACCAATTTCATTCAATTTCATATTTGGATTTTGACTTATCAGAATCCAACAAGTGGCATAATGAAAAAAACATTGGACAAAAATAAAATTTGTTTGAAACAAACAAATTAACTATGAGAAATTTTGTTAAGAATCCACGCTAACAAAATCCTAGCTAACTGCTTGCTAGCTAACTGCTAATTCTTTATTACATTTTATTTATCGCAATTTATTTATCGTAATTTATTTATCGCAATTTTAATTTTCGCAATTTTATTTATCGTCATTTAATTTCTGTTATTTATTTTACGCACTTTAAATATCATCGTATAAATCGGGACACATATACAATGTTTTGACATATCATGTCGACGTCATATATATATATATATTATTTGGAATAACCGTAAGTCACTCTATATCACGGTAATGTTCGAGTTAGCATATAAAGGGTCGAGGTTGATTCTAAATAATATATATACTTTGAGTTGTGATCGAGTCTGAGACATGTATATAATGGGTCATGATACGTATTAATTAATCGAATATTATATATTAAACTATATATGAATTATTGAACTACTAACTATGGACTACTAATTGTAGACTACTAACCTTGGACAATTAAAATGAATTAAAAATATTGATTATAACATATGAAACTAAATATTTTCTTCAAGTTTGCCACTTGATTTCATCTTAAACCTCGTTTGTATCTTGACGATCACAATCTGCGTTCAAACTTTTCATAATTCTTGAAAACACATCAATCGAGAGGATGAACCAACCACACTTCAGCTACGGAAGAAAAGATTGATGCATATAATTATGCACCTGAAAACAATCAGAACCTGAGTAAACGTTTAACACGTATCTGTGCTAGCTCCTTTGGCATTGTTATTACAGAAAATAACATTGCAATTATTTTTCACAATAACCAATTTTGTCACAGCTTCAGCAAATCAACTTCGACTTTCATTCGGATTAGCCTTATTATAACCTTGATATATAAGATTGCCTTTCGTCATCGTTACCGGGGAATCGTATATATTCCACCACATTAGCAGTAAACTTACCAACAACTTCATCCACCTTTGAATTTTCGAAAAATCATTATATTCATTGAAACTCTATCATATACTCATCCGCATCTTGTAACAAGAATTGCCATACCAATTACCAGAAATTAGCAATCAATATTTTAAATCTCGCAGCATTTCTACATCAACAGATATATGTATACATATAACATTTATCTCTTAGAACTATGATCTTCCATTCTGAAATCCTGGAAAGGACCCAGTCTACGAATCAATACTCAAAATTTTGAAAAAGCTGAATAAAGCAGCAAAAATTGTAGACAACCGTAAACAATCTTAACCGTCGGAAGTTTGATGATAAAGAATAGTACGTTGGCAAAGCTCAGAAAAGTTGAAAACGGATTGAGCAAACCATGAAGGAGGTTGTGGACAAATCATAAAGACTAAACCGGCCTTCAAAGAATCCAAATGATTCAGTATCGGCTGAAGTCATTAACGAATACCTTGCTCCTGACTCTAAACCTTTACAGACAAATCTTCCTCATTATCCTTTGATATTAGAAATTCTAAGATATCATCGTATGTTTCATAATAAATATCCTCGATATTTCTGAAGATATTTTCATAACTATTCATATCTAAAATCATTTATTTCCTCGCGTTATCTGTATTACATCATAAAGGAAACTGTTTAGTTTCTATATTCTATAAACCTTCGAGTTTAAAATATGAATGTTTTTGAAGTAGTGTTGGAAATTGATGCATGAGTTAGTATAATATAATGACACTTGATCAATGTGATTATATTACAGTAAGTCATGCTGAGTTTCTAATGGAATGTGATGATTCACAGATCATAACGTCTTCATGTGCCATGTTACACGACTCTTACACTCTATCTAATATATAAACATATCAAGAACATAATTTCTTGATAGTTCTATCTTTTTGCCTGAATTTGGCTAATTTAACCAATCAAGATCGTGCTATTACAATTTCTCTCTTAGAACGTTAGTCATGTTCATTCAAAACTCCATACCTATGAATTCTGGACCATTGCTTGCGGAGAGAAAGCAAAAGAATGAAACTCCGAAATAGAAATGGGAGTATAAATCGCAGTAAATAAAAAAGAGCGTTAACTGTGAATGACAATGATTATAGAAGACAGAAGATGGGACTTCGAAATATAAAGGAAAATATAAAGCCCAACAACAACGCCAAAATTACAAACCGTGTATATCAATGCGTATAGCAATATAAAGACTCGGGAAAACTAAAAACACTATAAACCCAAGAGCATAGTAGAAGTAGACAGATTCCTCCGATGGTAGTTGGAAAAGGAGAATGATTGATATGAAAGTCAGGAATATATCCAGAATTAAAACTGGATGAAGTATATTGACTGATGATTTGGAAATATTAATTAAAGTATAGAGAATAGGAGTGATGGAAAATAATGGAACAGAAAAAGTTTAATTTATAATGAAAAAATCAGGCAGAGTAATCGAGGCAGATCTGTGACGACCCGGAAATTTCCGACCAAATTTAAACTTAATCTTTATATGATTTCGACACGATAAGCAAAGTCTGTAAAGTTGCGCCTCAAAAATTTTGAACTGTTTCATATAATCAATTAACCTTTGACTGTTCTCAACGATTCACGAACAACTATTTGTAAATAGATACATATATATATATATATATATATATATATGTATACATATATGAGTGTTAATTGTAAATATATATATATTTGAAAATATAAATATATTTAGTTATATGATAAAACCTGATATTAAAATGTATTTATATATACATTTAGTATAACAATTACTATTATTATTAATATCATTATTTACACTATTATTAATATAAATAATTATCATTATTATTATCATTGTTATTAACATCTATTATCATTATGATAATTATTATTATTAATATCAACAATATTATCATATTTAGTAATTACTAATATTAAAAATAATATATAAAAAAAATAAATAAATAAATATGCGTTATATAATTTGTTAGGTATCCCTTTCAGTTGGGTTATTCTTGCCTCCTAACTCTATCCGTGACCTCTAACGACAAAGAATAGTTTGATCCGTGATTAAATTCATTAAAGGAGAATACACCTTTCTTTCTTGTCCCCCATTACCAAATTCATAATTGATATATCTATCTTTATTGATTTATATTTCTACACATACATGATACATGAGTATCATCCTCTAGTCCTCAACCTTCTTTCATTGTTGTTCTTCCATTTTTCTTCTTCTATTCTTCTTGTGAACACAACACCACCGGACACCCTACAAACACCCTCCACGATACCTTGAAGCCACCAACCATACACCATCACGATCAAACTATTTTCCTATTTCTACCCAATGAACAACCATCACCATAAACCACTATATTCGTTGTTATTTTTCTTTTCGGTTATCAACAAACAAACGCCACCATCACACCTTTTGAAACCAAACTTCCACCTTTTCTCCTGATTTCGCCGTCGACAACCAACCAACACCACTTTAAACTAACCGTCAATTTCAGAATTCTGTTTCTTGTTGGGTTAATCACATCACCACCACCTTCTTTAACGGAACCAAACACATCATCATCATTATCGAAACCACCACCAACTTATCACCAGTAATGCTGCTATGTTCTCTTTCGTAAAACACCAACAGCTCATCATTTTTTTCTCCTTCTTTTCACTATTATGGTGATCAAAGTAAACCACCACTACAAACGTTTCACTAAGGCTGCCATGATTATCATTAACTACTACTGTATTCATTATATTACGGTTCCTGTCTCCCTGTTTTAGTACCGACTACAACCACCACGCATACAAATTATTGCAGCTGCGTTTTTCTTTCCATTTTTGTTTACTGTTACCAAGAAGACAAAGGAGAAGTGATGATGAACAATGAATTATTACTGCTACTCTAGTTGCTTCCTTATATTATTCTTAGTGTAACCCATTTGTGGGTGTTAATGCAATAAAGTGAAGTGAGTGTGTGTGCTTTTTTTCTGATTTTTCTTTGTACGACAAATCCCGCTTCACCAATTGATAAGTTTTAAAGGTATATTATTATTATTATTATTATTATTATTATTAATTATTAATATTAAAAATTATTATTATTATTAGTTTGAATTGTGAATAAAGTTTAATATTGATAATGATGATCATAGGTATATTGATGAGGAGAACGATGAGGACGAGATGATATTTATATTGATATTGATATTGATATTGATATAGTTTGATGATGGTTACGGTGACAAAGGGTTATGATGTTAAGATATTGATGATGATGTTAATGTATGATGATGATGATGATTATGGTGATGCTAGAGAGAAGATGATAACAGCCACTTATAATTAAATATATATAAGGTTTATATAATACTAGATGTGAGATTGTAGCTTGATGGTTTTGGAGGTGGTATAGTGAGCGAGAGGTACAAAGATCGAACCTAGCCGGCTGGATGTTTTTTTTTTTAATTAAATAGAAGTTGCTGGGCCGTATCATTGGACTTCCAAAATTTAATCAAGTTTTCCTTAAATCAGAATGGGCCGTATACTTGTTTTACTAATTGGGCCGAGGGATTAATAAATGATGATGATGCTACGTTGATAATAATAGAAAAGATGAAAAACAGAATATGCGGGATAAAAGAAAATAGGGTAGTAAATAAATAAGATAAGTAACAGGCAGAGGAGTGGTTGGAAGGGTTATTTGGTTAGCGAGAGGTCATGGGTTCGAGCCTGGTTTGGGGCATTTGTTTTTAGAAAAGCTTTGGAGAGGTAGTTTACTTATCAAATTTCTTTTTGTTATTATTATTATTATTGTTATTGTTATTGTTATTATTAGTATTATTTTTATTTTATTATTATTATTATTATCTTATTATTATTATCATTACCCTATTTATTATTATTACTATTATCATTATTATTAAGTATTAAGTATATTTATAAAAATTATTATTTCCATTATCGTTATTATTAAACTTATCACTTTATTTAAAAACTACTATTATTATTATAAATATCATTATTTTTATTATCATTACCATTTTTATTAGCAATATTTTTATTATCATTATTATTATTTTTAACATTATTATTATTACTATTATTATTATTATTATTATTATAAGATAACACAACTTTTTATTTATTATTGTTAATATTATTGTACCAAATAACAATTAGTTACGTAAAACTATAATTAATACATATAACATACTAAAATAACAAGTATATTACTAATATTAATATATAAACTTATTTGATTATTATTATATGTTTTAATATATATAAATGATATAGGTTCGTGAATCCGAGGCCAACCTTACACTTGTTCATTGTCGTCATCTGTATTTTTACTACAAAATACAATATGTGAGTTCATTTTTTCCCTTTTACTCTTTACGTTTTTGGGCTGAGAATACATGCAAATGCTTTAATTACTGTTTTACAATATTTATATGCGTGAGTTCATTTGATCCCTTTTACTCTTTACGTTTTTGGGCTGAGAATACATGCAAATGCTTTAATTACTGTTTTACAATATTTATATGCGTGAGTTCATTTGATTCCCTTTTACTCTTTACATTTTTGGGACTGAGAATACATGCGCTGTTTTTACAACTGCTTTATTAAATGCTTTTGAAATACATTTTGAACTGCGAATACATGAAATGCTTTTATAAAAGTTTGACGAGATAGACACAAGCAAAACATTCCTCGAATGAATTATTATGCAGACAGAAGTTCTGCAGATTATTGTTGAATTATGTGGACATGATAATTGCCACCATTGAATTATGTGGACATGATAATTGCCACCATTGAATTATATGGACATGATAATTGCCACCAATTGATATGAATGTTATGTATTGAGAGAATGATTTTATACACAGGTTATGTGTATGTTATTTTTGTGCACGAGATATGTGTACGGTTACTAAGATTTATGAAAGATGATTTCGTACACAAGAAAGGTGTACTGTATTTAAAAGATATCGCATGTACATTACAGGTGGGTATAGGATTCGGGCCCATTTGTACCATGCAGGATTTAAATTTTGTGGTCTATCAAAATGATGAATGAATTTTATTATTTTATGATAAACCTATGAACTCACCAACCGTTTGGTTGACACTTTAAAACATGTTTATTCTCATGTATGAAAGAAATCTTCCGCTGTGCATTTGCTCAAACTACATGGAGTCGTTCATGGCATATAGAGGTCAGAACCACGCAATGGGACCAACTGTTGAAGACTTCGTCCAGATGGATTAGGACGGGTCACTACAAGATCACCGTATTTAATTATAGAAATCTTAATTTCCTTATTCGCCGAATAATCAAATCTTTTAGAGTTCGAAGATTTTCTTTATATCCTGTGAATTTCGGAAATTCAACCAAGACAACATCAAAAGTTAAGATGCACCTTATTTTCTAAATTCAAACCTGACTACGTCAAAAGTTAAAACAAATCTTTGTTTTTCATTTCAATATTTTATGATAGCTTCACCCGTACGCTCCGAGTAATCGAATTATTTTATCTATATTATTCAATGGTGATAAACTCTATATTTTCAACTCATATGAGTCATGAAAACATACTTATTGTCAACCATGATGATCCCAATCAAATTTCTAGACGAAATTTCTTTAACAGGTAGGTACTGTGACGACCCGAAAATTTCCGACCAAATTTATACTTAATTTATATAATCTCGACACGATAAGAAAAGTCTGTAATGTTGGGTCTCTAATTTTTTTTTGAAACTATGTTCATGTATTCAATCACACTTTGACCATTTCCAACGATTCACGAACAATTGTGCGTAAATTTATATATATATATATATATATATATATATATATATATATATACTTATATTCATTTTAATATATATATATATATATATATATATATATATACACATATGAATATGATTTCTATATATATAATAAATAATCAGATGTATATTGTAATATATTAAATACTAAATATAAGTTATTATATAATAGATTATACGCTTATTAAATATTACATAATTAATAATATAAAATACAAATTAAGATTTAGTTGTTGTATTAATATCATCACTATAATAAATATTAAAATTAATGATAATATCAGTATTATTAATATATATAATATATAGATATGAAATATGGTTCATTTAATTTGTAATATTAATATTATTATTACTAACATTATCATTATCATTATTAATATAAGTATTATTATAAAAATTATCATTTATTATTAATATAATTATCATTACTATAATTATGATTTTAGCTATTATTATGATTTTTATTATTATTATTATTTTATAATTATTATAACCATTATCATTAAAAATCATTATTATTGATATAGTTATCATTATTATAATAAAAATACTACAAATTATTATTATTAGCATTAATAATATTATTACTATTATTATTATTATCATTTTTATAATTATTAATCTCATTATTATTTTTACTATTATTAGTATTTATATAATTATTATTATTAGTATTATTATTATTATTAATATATTTATTAATTATTAATATTAAATAAATACAATTTATGAAAATAGAATCTGTATGAAAAGTATTTGTCACTATCTGTTAAAATGTTTTTTTTCATTCTTTTTCTTTTTCGTGAATTATGCCTGTCCTTCCTGTCTGATTTGTGAAAGTGTTGTAAGACCCTAATCAGTTTGTACAGCAGTGTAAATATGTTACATAGAGTGTGGGTGATGTTGTGCAGTTAAACAGAAGTCACTGAGTGAGCAGAGCCTAGTGCGCGCCGCGCACACGAAAGGGAGCGCGCCGCGCACCCTTACTGTAGCCGGGTTCCAACTTTTTAAATTCTATATTTTGATGGGCATTTTGGTAAATTCACTTATGGACGGGTTAAAGACAGATAGGTCAGTTTGTGGAGCACCATTACTCCATTATCAACAACCTTATCACTTTAACTTTAATTCTAGAGAGAGATTGTGATTTTTGAGAGAGAAAGCTTAAATCCAAGAGGAAGGAGCTTGTTTTGGGTTAAAGTTCAAGTATTAAAGTCGTTCAACTTATCTCTAGCGTCGTTGTGGTAGTTGTGGTATGTTCTAATTTTATTTTCCTTACTTTGATTTAGTGTAAGGGTTAGGGTTTGAGTAAATGATGAACATAAAACCCATTATTGGTGATTTTGGGTGTTCTTGGGTAAAATTGAGTCTTGAATACTAATTGGTGACTAGTCTAGGGTTTCAAAGTATTAAATGATGTTTATGAACCCTAATTGGTGAGTTAATTGCTAACACACCTAGTTATTTAGTAAATGAGTGTTGGTTAGTTAGTGGATGACCCGAAATGGGTGTGTTGTCTTAAAATAGTTATTTGGGTAATAAATTGACCTAGTTTGGAAAGATGGGTATGAATTACCCTAATTATGTATTAGTTGGTGTTGTTGGACCTTAATCACTAGCTTTTAAGTGATTAGTGGTGGTCTTGACTTTAATTGGGCGGTTTTGGTATAAATGGGCGATTTAATACATTAAGTCATTAAATGCTAATGTGTAAGTGTTAGTATTGAGTCCACTTAGCTTGTGTGTTGATCAAGTACTTATTATATTAGGTACTTTGCTTTGAAGCTTGTGGAGGTTGAAATCGTCATCTAATTGTTAAGGTGAGTGGAATAATTATATGCGTATGTATATAATGTATCTATTTGTTGTAGCGTGAAAGGTGTAGTGTCGAGGTGTTAAGACACCACGTTTCATGTGAAGGGTGTAGCATCGAGGTATTAAGATGCCACCTAGGAGTGTAGTGTCGAGGTGTTAAGACACCACTCCGTAAAATAATGAGTGTTGCATCAAGGTGTTAAGATGCCACTCGGGGTGATGTGCCGAGGTGTTAAGGTGCCACCCTAGGGGTTAGTGGTGCGAGGTGTTAAGTGCCCTAATGGATGTTATGAACACCGATGGCATTTTCGCGAGCGCCGTTCCCTTGTACTATTGGTCGACCATGGTTACTTGTGTTGTAAGCATATTATATCATTTCGAGTTATATTATTATGCGGTTGTTGCTAGCTTGTGGTATTGGAGATTATAGCTTGTTAATGTGACGATAAGCTAATTGTGTTACTAGCATGTTTGCGGTTTGTGTAAGTGTATGCAAGTAGGTATAATTATATATGTATTCGTATAATTATTGCATTCACTAAGCTTTGCTTACCCTCTCGTTGTTTACCATTTTATAGGTTCGGTTTTGGACAATGGTAAGGGCATCGTATTGGACTAGAGATCCCGCTTGATGCTAGGGGACACTTTTGGCTTTAGTAGCTCTTGGAGTTTGACCGGTAGTTGGGTAGTTTAATCCCAAACGCCATGCTCATTTTGTAGTTTGAACTTAAACTTTTTGGTGGTCAAAACTCTAAACTTGTATTAAACTTGTATTTTGGGTCGTGTGGGCCCCGCTTGTAAAACATCATTTTTATGTTTGATTCCTGTTAGTTTTACATATATAAGTTTGTTGTGAAAAGCGTTCGGTCTAAAAATGTCGGGAAGTGGTCCATCTTTTTGTGTGTTAAAAAACAGTTCGGACAGAAGCTGGAGTGCTCTGTGCGCGCCGCGCACTATAGGGGATGCGCGCCGCGCACTCCCCTGTCCAGCAGCTTTTAAATTTTTTTTTCTTGGGACTGTTTATGGTCGGTTATCGGGTTGGGTTGTTACAAGTGGTATCAGAGCATGGTCTAAGGGATTTAGGCGACTTGAGATAGGTGCCTAGACTTAGACTTTAATGTGTATGCGCTTTTTGCGGGACTTGTAGGAGACGGGTCGGACCAGGGATTTGGTTAGTGCTTAGGTCTATGTGAACTAACCTTGCACTAATCGTTTTGTGTTGTTTTAGCAATCATCAAGCGAGATAGACGTTGTACTAGCAAGTTAATGCGACGTGCTCGCGTAACAATGATTAGCTACCATTGTTACGGGTTCAAGACGTGTCAAACAAGAAATGTACGATGAGTATCAACCAAGACGGGGCGGTGTGGTATATGTATGTCGTTCTTTTTCGTTTCGTTGTTTAATCTATATGCATTCTTTAGAATGAAGACGGAAGATGGAACCGGAACGGACGCGCCTATTGATAGTGCTCCAAATGAACATATATTTAGTAGAAATATCCTCCCAACATGTAAATTATTTAGTTGTAATTGTCCTATTTTAAGTTTTAATCGTTTATATTAAATAAGTGCGAAGACAAAAGGCGAAAACGACGATTTGAAGACGCAAATGACCAAAAAGCTCAAATGTACAAGATACAATCCAAGTGGTTCAATTTATTGATAAGAAACGTCTAAAAATGACAAAAGTACAAGTTGCGAAACGCAAAGTACATGATATTAAATTATACGAAAGGACGTTCGAAAATCCGGAACCGGGACATGAGTCAACTATCAACGCCCGACGCAACGGACTAAAAATTACAAGTCTACTATGCACAAGAATATAATATAATATAAAAATAATTATATTAATTATTTATATTTTATATTTATATATAAATTATGTCGACAAGCTAGGAGCCAAAAGTTTGTGAGCTGGATTTTCAAACTCCACGACTCGCGGAGTTTGAAGGCCAAAAACTCCACGACTCGCGGAGCTGCCAAATTCCAAAATGTCTATAAAAGGTCACGAATTCTGCGAGTAAAAATAACATAATAATAATAATACTCCGTAGTATAATATAAATATATATATATATATATATATATATATATATATATATATATATATATATATATATATATATATATATATATATATATATATATGATATAGATTAGTGTTATATTAGATTAGTTCGGGTTATGTAAAGGTTATTTTACGGGTTTTAAAGTCGGAGCTCTGTCCGTGCAACACTACGCGATAAATAATCAATGTAAGCTATGTTCTCCTTTTAAAATTAATGTCTCGTACTTAAGTTATTATTATGCTTATTTAAGATGAAGTAATCATGATGTTGGGCTAAAAATATTAAAATTGGGTCATTGGGCTTTGTACCATAATTGAGGTTTGGACAAAAGAACGACACTTGTGGAAATTAGACTATGGGCTATTAATGGGCTTTATATTTGTTTAACTAAATGATAGTTTGTTAATTTTAATATAAAGATTTATAATTGGATGTACCTATAAATAACCATATACACTCGATCGGACACGATGGGCGGGGTATTTATATGTACGAATAATCGTTCATTTAACCGGACACGGGAATGGATTAATAGTCTATGGAATTATTAAAACATGGGTGAAATTATGTACAAGGACACTTGGCATAATTGATAACAAAGTATTAAAACCTTGGGTTACACGCAGTCGATATCCTGGTGTAATTATTAAACAAAGTATTAAAACCTTGTTACAGTTTAAGTCCCCAATTAGTTGGAATATTTGACTTCGGGTATAAGGATAATTTGACTAGGACACTCGCACTTTAAATTTATGACCGATGGACTGTTATGGACAAAAACCAGACGGACATATTAAATAATCCAGGACAAAGGACAATTAACCCATGGGCATAAAATTAAAATCTACACGTCAACCATCATGGTTACGGAAGTTTAAATAAGCATAATATATTTTATTTCATATTTCATCGTACTTTTATTTACTCGCTATTTTATTTAACGTCATTTATTTATTATCATTTATTTTTAGCTACTTTAATTATCGTCATTTATATTTTGCATTAGGTTTTAATTGTAACTTAAAATATAAAATCGACAAACCAGTCATTAAACGGTAAACCCCCTTTTATATATTATCAATATAATATATTTTGTACAAATATAATTGTTTAAAAATATAGTGTGCAATAAGCCCGCTCCCTGTGGAACGAACCGGACTTACTAAAAACTATACTACTCTACGATTAGGTACACTGCCTATAGTGTTGTAGCAAGGTTTAGTTATATCCATTTTGTAAATAAATAATTAAAACTTGTGTAATTTGTATCGCTTTTCGTATAAAAAATATATAGTATTTCACGTACACCTCGCATGACATCAAGTTTTTGGCGCCGCTGCCGGGGACTCGGCAAAACGCTATATTTTTAATTTATTTTTGTATAAATATATTTTTATATATTTTTAGAAAAACAATATAAAATTTAAAAAAAAAACGTTTTTTTTCAAACTCCACGACTCGCGGAGTTTGCAGGCTTAAAACTCCACGACTCGCGGAGCCGCCCTGACCAGCCTGACCAGAAACCCTATTTCGCATTAATTACGGGGTATTATTAATTATTATTATTATTATTATTATTTAACCCTAATTACTTTATTATTATTATTATTTAGTTTAAGTTTTTAATTAATTAGTTATAATTAATTATATTTAGTTTTAATATATAAAAAATTAATACTTTTATAAAATATAAAAATAAAAATATAAAAATAATATTTTTTATAAAAATAAGTAATTTTATCACTTTTTATAATTTGTATCCTTTTATTTAGTGTAATCGTAATATTTTATATATTTTTCGTTCGCAATTAGTTTTAAAATTAGTTTTTCCGTAGTTATTTTATATGTATAGATTCTTAGGCTTTGCCGTAAAATCCCTTAAGTGCTATTTCTTTAGACTAAGATTTAGGTGCTTTAGAATTTTGCGACGATTTTAAAATTTTAGTGCCTTTTAAGTCACGACTCGCTACTTTCTTATTTTTATTTTTCGACATTTTTTGACGCGCATTCTTTTTCTTTCTTATTTCTCGACGCTTTAGTTTTTAGGACTTAGAAATTTTCTCTATTTCTTATCTACTATCTCAAACGGAAAGAAAAATTATTTAAGTGGTTAAATTAATGGACGTTGACAATTTTCTGCTTCGTAGTAATAGTTGGATTTGTTAGTGGCTGAGTTGTGAGCTTCCGATTTAAAGGGTTCTGGCTCCCTGCTGCATCTTTTGGCTATTCGAAACGTGGGCAAAAGCAGAAAAGTCTATTAATTGGACAACTTATATAAGTTTTTCTATTTTTATAACTAATAGGATAATTAGTAAATGCACCACATTGTAGCTAAAATTTGGCCATCGCAATAAAATGGAAAATTTTGAAAACAAGGCTATGGAAACTCTTTTTGATATCCAAAATCAATTAAATCAATACTCTCAAACGGGTGTTGATGACAATTCGTTCGGTCAATCTTGGATCACGAATGACGAAACAATAACTGGTTGTGAAATCTGTGGAGATTATCACTCAACATGGGAATGTTATTATTACGTTCCTATGGAAAATTACGCACCCACGGAACCTGAATGGAATGATTATGAAGAATACAATTCAAATTGGGATTATTCCCAAAAATATTTCCAAACTCAACAACCAGTAGACGAGGAAAATTACGTGTCTGAAAATTTATTAGACAATATGAAAATCAAACTCGAAGAACCAAATGCTCAAAATGAACAAATGAGAGAGTTTGTAAACCGGCAAGCTGAAACTCTATCAGACTACACACCTGTTGATCTGAGGAGTATTGTGCAAGAAAATCTCATATCATCGAATTTTAATGAATTCGAGAGCTCCGAAATCACCAATTATCCCGATGATACTTTTTATTCAGTCTTACCAATTTCACAACATATCGACACATTAGCCTCTACAGACGAAATCATCGATCCATCAATGGATAAAGAAGAAGTAAGGGTGACAAATTGGTACTCTTGGGAATACGATAACGTTGAAAATTTTACCCCCGAGGCCAAACCGAACTTCACCATTCCACAACCTTCCAACCCAATATTCTCAATAGACGAGTCATCCACCGGAAATGAACTACGAGCTGTAATAGATAATGACAACTCGAATTTCACCCAATTGGGTAATAGAGGTGAAAACTTTGATCCTGAGAATAAAAGGAAGGAAATATTAGGAATTGTCCACCCTATAGAAATAAGTATGTCGGTGTATATCGATCCATTTGACCAAGAACCAGAAAAAAAACATATCCATTTACTAAAAGCTACACTTAAAAAAGAATTAAGTAGTGACGATCGGGTGAGTCTAAACTTTAAACCCATTGATATATTATACACCACCCGAGATGTAAATAACTGGCTCACTATTTTAATTCGTGGAACTTATTCTACCGACTTCACATGTCGTCAGCTAAGTGTGGGGAAGTGTAACCCCACTTAACGTTAAATTAGGGGTTCGGGTTAGTGCATAACTCGTTAATAAACATGCATAATAAATTAGGGTAAAAGACGCATTTTTAAAGATTAGCAAACAGTTCAGAAAAACAACCGTTTTTGAAGAAAAATATGTGTGATAAAACAAGAAGGAATGAACGATAAGGCGCGCCATCTATCATTCGACGAGCTTTGTAATTACAAACTGGGTATTTTTAATTACTTTTCTACACTAATCACCCTCATGAATTTATAATTATAGTCTGATTTCATGCAAATGAGGGCATTGCATGATCTCAAGTGTGGGGAAGGGTTATAAATTCTCTCGGGTTTGCATTTAGTTTATTTGCCAAATTTTGTGAAAATTTGAAAAAATTTCAACTAAATGAAGTCAAAATCATGTTTATACATATTTATGAACGATGAAAACTAGGTGTTAATACCGAAATTATCATTACCTCGGAAAGGACATAAATTGAGAAACACCCTAAAACGATTGAATTCATTTAAAATGGAATAAAGGAGAATAAAAAGGCAAAGAAAGAAACTAAGTGTGGGGAGAATGTACCAAGTTATTCAATTAAGAACTATCTATCACATGTTTCTGTAAATTATTGCAGGTACTTTTGTTTTGGACCATTTTAATCAGTTTTACCCGATTTACTGTAATATATTTGAAAAAAAAGATGGATCTACACGATGAATCAATTCCATCATTAAAAGGAAGTAAAGTCTTCCGAAAAAGAAACGCGCTTCTTGATTTAGGTCATGAAGTTGTCGTCCAGACCAGCTGTAGGTTGACGAAAAATCTAGAAAAGTCATCTCTAAAATCAGCAGGAAATCCACGGACCTCAGCATCAAACAGGGTCGCCAAGTGGTCAGACTTATCTTAACCATGAGAGGATCTGTCTCGTAAAATGGGGAGGGCGCCGTGCAAATTAGCTTGATAAGACTAATGAATCAGATCCCCAGAAAGGATAATCTCCTTAAAAGATCAAAAATCAGCTTTTAAGCCTGATATTACTCAATCCTTGAGATTAACCTTAAAGATTGAGAATTCAAACTCATGGAATTCAATGATATCTAAACTCGAGCTTGAACGAGAAAATATTTTGATCAATTTATAAACCGATTTGTATTCTGAAAACCTATTTTCAATGCGTTCATTACCATTGAACGTAAAATCCTAGGAATTCACCTGGAATTCATTAGGTCACCTGAACTAAATCGGGTGTCAACCGTAAGAACGGTGGTTGCATAGCATGGTCGAAGACAGGACCTTGTGCCAGACCGAAAAATTATAAGGGTGAGCTTTACTATTGCTCCTACAAAGGAAAGTAATTGCGTCCGACACGCTATAGACCATAATTAAAAGCATGTCAGGGGACATTGCCTTAACAGTTGCTTGTTCAACACTTTCCTTTACAACCGGACGGTAGTTTACCGAAAGGTAATATACGGAGCAAGTATACTGGACGTGTTGCTTTCCTAATACAAGGTTAGCAAGTGGGTGACACAAAACCATAAGTTTTGAGCTAAAATTTTTAAATCTGAAACCCACAAAACCCACAAAAACATTTTGCAAACACCGGTGAAGGGTTATTCCAAAAAACTTATCTAGGATAAAAGCTAGAATGAATTTTCAAAAGATCAAATGTTTTCATAAAGATCCAATTTCCTAAAGGATCTAAATTTTTATAGTCATGTGGGACTGTAAACCACATCGTTACTACCATTGTTCATACCGCCATCTCAAAATCACTAATGTATAAAGTGTGAAGAATAAAGAAGTGATTCGTGTGATGTATTATATTTCAAGTTCTGTATTGCTTGAGGACAAGCAACGTTCAAGTGTGGGAATATTTGATAGTGCTCCAAATGAACATATATTTAGTAGCAATATCCTCCCAACATGTAAATTATTTAGTTGTAATTTTCCTTTTTTAAGTTGTAATCGTTTATATTAAATAAGTGCGAAGACAAAAGGCGAAAACGACGATTTGAAGACGCAAATGACCAAAAAGCTCAAATGTACAAGATATAATCCAAGTGGTTCAATTTATTGATAAGAAACGTCTAAAAATGACAAAAGTACAAGTTGCGGAACGCAAAGTACAAGATATTAAATTATACGAAAGGACGTTCGAAAATCCGGAATCGGGACATGAGTCAACTATCAACGCCCGACGCAACGGACTAAAAATTACAAGTCTACTATGCACAAGAATATAATATAATATATAAATAATTATATTAATTATTTATATTTTATATTTATATATAAATTATGTCGACAAGCTAGGAGCCAAAAGTTTGTGAGCTGGATTTTCAAACTCCACGACTCGCGGAGTTTGAAGGCCAAAAACTCCACGACTCGCGGAGCTGCCAAATACCAAAATGTCTATAAAAGGTCACGAATTCCTCGAGTAAAAATAACATAATAATAATAATACTCCGTAGTATAATATAAATAAATAAATAAATAAATAAATAAATATATATATATATATATATATATATATATATATATATATAAAATATAGATTAGTGTTATATTAGATTAGTTCGGGTTATGTAAAGGTTATTTTACGGGTTTTAAAGTCGGAGCTCTGTCCGTGTAACACTACGCGATAAATAATCAATGTAAGCTATGCTCTCCTTTTTAAATTAATGTCTCGTACTTATGTTATTATTATGCTTATTTAAGTTGAAGTAATCATGATGTTGGGCTAAAAATATTAAAATTGGGTAATTGGGCTTTGTACCATAATTGGGGTTTGGATAAAAGAACGACACTTGTGGAGATTAGACTATGGTGAAGGTATTTCGTATGCCCGAGAGACATATTAAATTAATGTGGCTAATATGTTATGATCCAAGTCGGGTCATACCCAATAACAAACTTACCGACACCTCATACGTATTTGATCTTAACGATTGGATCATTAAACAAATACGCAGCACTTGGATTTTAGAAAATCGGGTTTCTAAAATATTATCACTTGAGATAAATTATTTGGATAATTTTTATATAATTGTTTATGGGTTTAAATGATTATATTGTGTTATATTTTATAAAAGGTTTTATAAAATATATATAAGTAACAAAATAATACATAAGTTTATAATAAGTTTATAAACTTTTATAAACTTACATGTATTATTATTAAACAAATATGTGGCAGAATTTTGGACTCCAAGGAAGGGCTCACATGCTTGTTTTGTTACTTTTAATACTACACAACTCCTCATAAGCATGCTTAACACTTCTACCAAGTATTGCACTTATTCTCTCAAGTGATACACATCAAAATACTTCAAAAAAAAAAAAAAACTGCATTATCCTCTAAAAACAGGCTGCTGGAGCCGTGGCCTTTTGGAAGGCAAAAGGGATTCATAATTTATTTTTTTGAAGCTCATTCAAGTGAAGATTAAATCCTAACCAAAAGCTAGGGTGTTGGTGGAAAGTTTGGGGTATAACTACTTGAGGTTTCATACTTTTGGAGCTCCATTCATCATCATCATCTTCATCACTCATCAACAAGCTTGGAGTAGGTATAAACTCTTTTCTTGCTTGTAGTTTGTAAGTATGTTTCACAACTTGATCCTAATTGGGATTTAACTTTAAATGGTTAAAGTTTAACATGTTCTAAAATAGTAATTACATGCTTCCGCTTTATCTTATTTACTAAATGGTTTTAGAAATAATGGAACTTGTTAAATCCCAACAATGGTATCTAGAGCCGAAGTTGTTGAAATATGCTTCGAGATGGTTATTAAACCCACTATAATTTTGCATTCTATGAACATGCATGAAGTAGAATGTAAAATTTTCGGTTTTGGGTGGTTGTCATTTTGGCCAAAATCACTTGTGATTCTGCATTCTGTACTGCCAATCACTTGTGATTCTGTACTGCCAATCACTTGTGATTCTGTACTGCCAATCACTTGTGATTCTGTGTTGCCGATCACTTGTGATTCTGTATTGCCAATCACTTGTGATTCTGTGTTGCAGATCACTTGTGATTCTGTGTTTCCAATCACTTGTGATTCTGTGTTGCAGATCACTTGTGATTCTGTGTTTCCAATCACTTGTGATTCTGTATTGCCTATCACTTATGTTGATGATGTTCACAATCTAAGCCTTGACCTTGTGTTTGGTTGCATGCATGGTTGATTGATATTTATTCAATTGGTTTGTAATAATATTTATTCATTTGGCATGTAATAATTCATTTGGTTATGTAATTTATTTTATATTTGGTATGTAAAATAGATTAGGTTGTAATTTCATTTTTTAGACAAAATGTATTAGGATATATTTTGTAAAATGATGAAGAATGATGAAGACTTGAAGAAAACATGAAGAAGCATTTGGATGCAAGGTTAAGTGGGAGATTTGAAATCTCCTACTTTGTGTAATTACCCCTTATCCGGTGGCATTTGTTTTCGGCTAAACAAATGTCTACCAAAATGGCTTGATTGTGAACATATTTGTTTTGCATGCATGGTTGTTTATTGTATGATTGTGGATTGTATGTTTGTATGCTACAAGTTAATCACACAAGTTAACAACAAGCAAAATGGAAATTTAATTGGTTAAATTATACATTAATTAACGACATGCAAAACGACAATTTAATTGGTTGAATTAAAAATGGCTAAAAGGACATTAATAAACGGTTATTAAGATCATGATTAGGATCATATATATAAAATGGTTTATAGACATGAAATTGGCTTTTCATAATGAACTATACACCAAATGCATGTTGGTGTATGGCAAATGTTTTCTTAAACTAGAATTTATGAAAACTTAAAATCCCTTAACTAAAACAAGGTAAACAAGTTAAACGCCATCCTTTTGTGGAAACACTTAGACATATTAGGAATCTCTTGATGGGATAAAGGTCACCTAACCGTCATGAGTGAACTAATATGAATAAGGTACACTTCGCATACATGTGGGATAAAGGTCACCTAACCACTTGTATGTTAAGTCTACATGTTTACACAAGTAGGACGACTTGATTTAGGAATCATGAACTTAGGGTCACCGAAGCATGAGGAACAAATAGGCGTTGATGGGATAAATATGCCATGCAAAAGGATTGCATGATCCCATAACTTAGAAGTTGCAAAAGGATTGCAATTGTCACATAAATGACTACCTAGCTAAATCAAATAACGTGATAAAGGTCACCTAACCGAAATTTGATTTACCGTTGGATTCTAAGATTTAATAAAACAATTAAAAATAAAAGGGTATTGTTTATTAAATTTAAAATCGATACTTAAAAGGACTTTGTTAAATTTTGTAGATGGCCGCAAATAACAACAACATGCAAAATGCACCACTTAACCTAAACAACCTATCATTAAGGTCTCTCCTCGAGAAAGACAAACTCAACCATACGAACTTTATGGATTGGTTCCGTAATCTTAGGATTGTCCTCAAACTTGAGGACAAAGCGTATGTGTTGGAGGACCCTATTCCCGACCAACCGGATGAGGAAGATATAGAGGGCATGGCTTATTATGACAAGTATTGCGCCGATTCGGTGCAAGTCGCTTGTCTAATGCTTGGGACTATGATACCCGAACTCCAAAAGGATTTCGAACATCATAGTGCATATGACATGATTACGCAATTGAAGGAGATGTTCCTTCAACAAGCACGTGTCGAGCGCTTCGAAACGGTTCGAGCGCTACATGCATGTCGTATGGATGACACCCAATCCGTCTCCTCTTATGTCCTCAAAATGAAGAGCCTTATTGATCGTGCCAACCGTCTTAACCTAAACATATCAAATGAGTTAGCCACCGATCTTATCCTTAATTCCCTATCAAAAAGGTTTGATCAATTTGTAATTAATTACAATATGAATGGGATGGATAAGAGCATAGGTGAGCTTCACGGTATGCTTAGAACGGCGGAAACTAGCATGGGTAAAAGGGCTTTACCCGTGTTAGCAATCGATCAAGGTGGGTCCAAAGGTAACACCTCTAAGCCAAAGGTGGCTAAGAGAAAAGGACCCGCCTATCAAGGCAAAAGGAAGGGGAAGATGGTTACCCCAACCATCAACAAGGCCAAGAAGCAAAAGGTCACCGAGAAGGCAAACCCCAAGGAAGACCCATGTTTCGGTTGCGGTGAGATGGGTCATTGGAAACGAAACTGTCCGGTCTACCTTAAGGAGTTGAAGGACAAGAGGGATGCAGGGCAAACCTCAGGTAATATATATATGGTATATATAGAGCTAAGTATTACTTCTTCTAATACATGGGTATTAGACACTGGATGTGGAACTCATATTTGCAATTCTTTGCAGGGGTTCAAAAGAAGTGATCATAAGGCGGGAACATCAAGTCTCTATATGGGCAATGGTGCAAAGGTGCATGTTAAAGCTCAAGGAGATTTTATTTTGAAGCTTCCAAGCGGATTGGAACTTATTTTAGAAAATGTTTTGTATGCTCCGGATTTGTGTAGAAACATTATTTCTATTTCTCGCTTAAAACAATGTGGTTACGTTGTTAATTTTATTGATGATGATATTCATGTTTCTAAAGATAATGTATTCTATTTCAAGGCTTCGCCTTCAAATGGAATTTATGAATTGGTTCATGATGACACATCATCTAGTAGCTCAATGTACCATACAAGCACCAAGAAACTCAAAAGGGATTTGAGTGATTCCTACTTATGGCATTGTCGCCTTGGTCACATAAACAAGAACCGAATGCATACACTTCAAAGGAATGGACTTTTGAAATCAAATGAAATGGATTCATTTGATGTATGCGAATCTTGTTTACAAGGCAAGATGACTAAAGCACCTTTCAAAGGGACTTATGAAAGGGCTAAAGATTTATTGGGATTAATACATTCGGATGTATGTGGACCCTTTAAACCCATGACTAGGAAAGGTGAAAGATACTTTGTTACTTTCATTGATGACTTTAGTCGTTTCGGATATGTCTACTTATTAAGACACAAGGACGAAACGTTTGAAGCATTCAAAGAATATCAAAACGAAGTACAAAATCAACTCAATAAGACAATTAAGGTACTACGTACCGATAGAGGAGGTGAATACCTAAGCGATGCCTTCCAAGATCATCTTAGGAGTTGTGGGATTATCTCACAACTTACTCCACCCGGAACACCCCAACTTAATGGAGTTTCCGAAAGGAGGAACCGAACCCTAATGGATATGGTTCGATCTATGATGGCAAGAAGCTCGTTGCCTCTATCATTTTGGGGTTATTGTCTAAGCTCCGCGGCTCGTATTTTAAATATGGCCCAACCAAGAAGGTGGAACGAACTCCTCATGAGATGTGGTTTGGAAAACCTCCTTCTCTTTCATACTTGAAAGTATGGGGATGTGAAGCTTATCCTAAGCGTTATGTAGCAAATAAGCTACATGCTCGATCCACAAAGTGTATCTTCATAGGATATCCCAAAGATGACATGGGATATTACTTCTATGATCCATCCGAGCAAACTGTATTTGTTGCTCGGAAAGCGGAATTCCTTGAAACCAAGTTCCTTATGGAAGGTGATGGTGAAAGGAAGATAGATCTTGTAGAGGTACAAGATCAAGCCGATGATACACAATTGGTTGGCACTAGTACTCAACATGAGGATGTTGAAAATGATCAAGTGGATGATCAAGGTACACAAGACGTTCGAAGATCTAGTAGGATTAGTAATCCTCCCGAGAGATATGGGTTTCTCGTGGAAGGTTGCTATACGGTTGATTTGGATGAACCGACAAACTACAAAGATGCTTTATCAAGAATTGATAAAGATAAATGGCAGGAAGCCATGAACGCCGAGATGCAATCCATGTATGAAAACCAAGTTTGGGAACTTGTTGTGCAACCTCCTAGCTCCAAGCTAGTTGATTGCAAATGGCTTTTCAAGAAGAAAACCGACATACATGGAAACTTGGATACATACAAAGCTAGACTTGTAGCAAAAGGTTTCACTCAAACTCAAGGGGTTGATTATGATGAAACTTTCTCGCCAGTGGCAATGCTAAAGTCTATTAGGATATTATTTGCCATTGCTGCTCACTATGACTATGAAATATGGCAAATGGATGTCAAAACCGCTTTCCTAAATGGATATCTTGAGGAAGATGTCTATATGGTACAGCCCGAAGGTTTTGTTGATCCGAAAAATCCTAAAAAGGTATGCAAGTTGAAGAAATCAATCTACGGATTGAAACAAGCATCTAGAATGTGGAATCATCGCTTTAATGAAGAGGCAAAGAAATTTGGCTTCATTAAAAATGGTGATGAAGCTTGTGTGTACAAGAAGGCTAGTGGGAGCTCTACAATGTTCCTTGTGCTATATGTGGATGATATATTATTATTTGGAAATGATATTACCACAATGCAAGGAGTCAAAACTTGGCTAAAGAGTTGCTTCTCCATTAAGGATCTTGGAGACGCACAATACATATTGGGGATAGGGATCTATAGGAATAGATCCAAGAGATTGATAGGTTTAAGTCAAAGTGCATACATTGATAAAATCTTGAAAAGGTTCAAGATGGAAAACTCTAAGAGAGGTTTGGTACCTATTCAAAGAGGAACCGTTCTCAATTCATCTCAGTGTCCTACCACGAAAGATGAACAAGAGAGAATGAAGAAAGTCCCATACGCATCTGCTATTGGGTCTATCATGTATGCAATGATATGTACTAGACCGGATGTGTCATGCGCTCTAAGCTTGACAAGTAGATACCAGAATAACCCAGGAAACAGTCATTGGATTGCTGTTAAAAGTATATTGAAATACCTTAGGAGAACTAAGGATATGTTTCTAATATATGGGTCTGGTGAGGAGGAACTCGCCGTAAAAGGTTACGTGGACGCGAGTTTCCAAACTGATCGAGATGACTCTCGATCACAATCCGGTTATGTCTTCATGTTAAATGGTGGTGCGGTCTCTTGGAAGAGTTCGAAACAGGAGGTTGTTGCGTTATCCACTACAGAGTCGGAGTACATTGCCGCCTCACTGGCAGCTCAGGAAGCTGCATGGATGAAGAAATTCATCGACGACTTAGGAGTGGTCCCTTCCATTCAGGATCCTCTTGAGATCTTTTGTGACAACGAGGGTGCGATTGCTCAAATCAAGGAACCTCGTGCTCATCAAAAGACTCGTCACATTGAGCGGAGATTCAACTACATCAGGGATGAGGTTGAGAAGGGAAAGATATGTATTCACAAAGTTCACACAGATCAAAATGTTGCGGATCCACTCACGAAGCTTTTACATGGGCCAAAACATGAGGGACATGTTTGTGCATTAGGGCTTCGATATTCTAGTGATTGGAATTGATCTACTTTATGTATTGTAACGGAACGAATTAGTTCAAACTCATTAATATAATTATGGTATTAATTTAATTATGAGTCATGTTCCAATTTAGCATATTTCATCCATGAATAAACTATTATTCTAAATTCCGTAGTTGATCACATTTGTGGGAACAAGTGTGAGGTTTAGACTATTATGAACTCGGATTGGTATACATTCATAGGTTGAATGTGGGGCAAGGTTGCAACCAAGGTTCATAGATATTTGTGGGAAACAAATATTGGAAGACCCGCTCTCAAGAATTACTGTATAGAACTTTTGTGGTTGATCACATGTAATCTTGAGTAAAGGCGAATATCATTGTATCCTCTAACCTGAGATACATATTGGGTTCGGATATTCACCAAGTACTGTGCCTTGATTCTTTCCTTCGCTATTCTGAAACATGGTAGTACATAAGGAAGAACTCAGGTATATTACAAAGTGTACATCTAGGACGTATGTAGTCAAGATGGAATTTGTCCCTCTTATTCGTTGAGAGTCAGATGTCTAAGGCCTGAAAAGTTAAATCTATAAGAGAGTGATCACTCTGTATCTCTTGGATTTAACATGACATCTAGGACGAAAGGAAATAATGAAAGATTCACCTAATCATATTCGAGATGGGAACTCGAAAGGGATGATGTTATTGAATGGCACAAAGTCATAACATATTAGGGGTGATGGACGGTGTGTTAGGCTGTATCCATCACTTGCATTAATTTCTTATGTTTCTCGTGCAAGTGGGAGATTGAAGGTATTTCGTATGCCCGAGAGACATATTAAATTAATGTGGCTAATATGTTATGATCCAAGTCGGGTCATACCCAATAACAAACTTACCGACACCTCATACGTATTTGATCTTAACGATTGGATCATTAAACAAATACGCAGCACTTGGATTTTAGAAAATCGGGTTTCTAAAATATTATCACTTGAGATAAATTATTTGGATAATTTATATATAATTGTTTATGGGTTTAAATGATTATATTGTGTTATATTTTATAAAAGGTTTTATAAAATATATATAAGTAACAAAATAATACATAAGTTTATAATAAGTTTATAAACTTTTATAAACTTACATGTATTATTATTAAACAAATATGTGGCAGAATTTTGGACTCCAAGGAAGGGCTCACATGCTTGTTTTGTTACTTTTAATACTACACAACTCCTCATAAGCATGCTTAACACTTCTACCAAGTATTGCACTTATTCTCTCAAGTGATACACATCAAAATACTTCAAAAAAAAAAAAAAACTGCATTATCCTCTAAAAACAGGCTGCTGGAGCCGTGGCCTTTTGGAAGGCAAAAGGGATTCATAATTTATTTTTTTGAAGCTCATTCAAGTGAAGATTAAATCCTAACCAAAAGCTAGGGTGTTGGTGGAAAGTTTGGGGTATAACTACTTGAGGTTTCATACTTTTGGAGCTCCATTCATCATCATCATCTTCATCACTCATCAACAAGCTTGGAGTAGGTATAAACTCTTTTCTTGCTTGTAGTTTGTAAGTATGTTTCACAACTTGATCCTAATTGGGATTTAACTTTAAATGGTTAAAGTTTAACATGTTCTAAAATAGTAATTACATGCTTCCGCTTTATCTTATTTACTAAATGGTTTTAGAAATAATGGAACTTGTTAAATCCCAACATATGGGCTATTAATGGGCTTTATATTTGTTTAACTAAATGATAGTTTGTTAATTTTAATATAAAGATTTACAATTGGATGTACCTATAAATAACCATATACACTCGATCGGACACGATGGGCGGGGTATTTATATGTACGAATAATCGTTCATTTAACCGGACACGGGAATGGATTAATAGTCTATGGAATTATTAAAACATGGGTGAAATTATGCACAAGGACACTTGGCATAATTGATAACAAAGTATTAAAACCTTGGGTTACACGTCGTCGATATCCTGGTGTAATTACTAAACAAAGTATTAAAACCTTGTTACAGTTTAAGTCCCCAATTAGTTGGAATATTTGACTTCGGGTATAAGGATAATTTGACGAGGACACTCGCACTTTAAATTTATAACCGATGGACTGTTATGGACAAAAACCAGACGGACATATTAAATAATCCAGGACAAAGGACAATTAACCCATGGGCATAAAATTAAAATCAACACGTCAACCATCATGGTTACGGAAGTTTAAATAAGTATAATATATTTTATTTCATATTTCATCGTACTTTTATTTACTCGCTATTTTATTTAACGTCATTTATTTATTGTCATTTATTTTTAGCTACTTTAATTATCGTCATTTATATTTTGCATTAGGTTTTAATTGTAACTTAAAATATAAAATCGACAAACCAGTCATTAAACGGTAAACCCCCTTTTATATATTATCAATATAATATATTTTGTACAAATATAATTGTTTAAAAATATAGTGTGCAATAAGCCCGCTCCCTGTGGAACGAACCGGACTTACTAAAACCTATACTACTCTACGATTAGGTACACTGCCTATAGTGTTGTAGCAAGGTTTAGGTATATCCATTTTGTAAATAAATAATTAAAACTTGTGTAATTTGTATCGCTTTTCATATCAAAAATATATAGTATTTCACGTACACCTCGCACGACATCACCTATTCATGAAGGGAAGGATGAGTTAACATTAAGGATTGAGGCAGAGTTCGAACGCTATATCTTGATTTTCGCCAACAAGGTTAAGCAAGTTCTCCAAGAGTCGTTCGAGGGAATAGTGACCGAGATGGTTCGAGACAGAGTGCCTAAGGTCGTGAAGGAAGAGTTAGAAAAGAGGTTTCCTAAACCTCAAGGTGACGGTGACGAAGGAGCAACTATGGGGATTGAATCTCATGCTTCAAAATTTGCTGATCACTCTTTGGGTAAGAGAAAGTTAGAATCAAGAGTTGCTCCTAGTAAAAGGGCGAGAAGTACGCCCGGAGGTGTTGAAAAAGTGAAGAAGAGGAGTAAGACAGGTTATGGGCCTACGTGCTTTCGGTGTGGAGGACGAGGTCATTTTGCATGGGATTGTACGAGTGTACCTTTAAGCACGATCAAGTGCTTTATTTGCCAAAAGAAGGGACACCGTAAGTCAGAATGTTCCGAATAGTTTGTAGATCGGGTTAGGAGGTTAGAGCGTGACTATCTGATGATCAGTGGAGCACAAGGGTCCAACGATGATGTTTCAGGTATTTTCGTCTTTGGTACAAATATTCCTTATTATTGTTTATTTGTGACGATGGATTCGTGTATGTATTAGGGACTAAAACTTTGCTTCGAGATCTATTTAGACTCAAGTGAACTCGGTGAAGATTCGGTTTGTTGAAGGTTTTGATGATAGTGCACCAGGGTAGCGCCTGAGTCGTTGACTCATGGAAACGCGCCCTGGGGACGAATGCATAGTGGTAATACGTAGTATTGATGTGGGTGACATTCCTAATGGAAATACCCTATGATGACATTTGTATTGACGGACGAGGGTGTAAGACTTGGTGCAATCAAGCATTTCTTAGTGATAGGGTAAATGAATCCACTAAGCCATGAGAACGAACTTTGGCGTTAGGTTGTGAGCGCGTGTTCGCGTTTGTAGTGAAGTGGGTGAAACCCTTGAGAGCATGTGTGTATCGTTGACCGGATGCTTTCGTAGTGGTAACGGGTAGAAAGGATTTGATAGTTGGAAAAGTCTACCTTGCGGGTAGCGGTAATTTCGTTCTAAAAGGATACGTGTTATGTTGACATTGTGTCATCACTTCAGTGGCGCAATTGGGTGACGGTAGACGTTAGTATTTATTATTATCAAATTGAGCTCTCAAGAATTCAGGAAGAGGGACCGACGCCAAGTATGGTCGTGTACGACGGTAAATGGCGAAATCGTTTGACTTTGTAATCTTGACGATTTGATTTAGGAACGAGGTTCTACATTGGGAAGTTGGTAGTGTTACATCAAAGAAATTGTGTCGAATTTATTAGGATTTATATTCCTACCGAGGAAGTGTAATGGGATTTGAGAAAGGGTACGATGCCTCATTGTCGTATACTTTGGGTAGTAGTTACAAAATAGCCATTTTGTGTACTACGAGGAAATTAGATATATGTGTTTATTTGGGGTCATCTCTCTGTTGACCGCGTTTGACTTGTGATAGGTGATGAGGGATATCCGGAAGGATTAACTCTTCGTTACCACCCTTGGTTGTGATGGATGGCAAGCGGCTCTCGGGAAGAACCGTTACTTGTGTATTTACGATTTTAATTGCCCGTAGGAATTGTGCACATAGCCGTTTTGTGCACATGGTTGTGAGTAATAGTCGGTTTTACTCACACATTGGTATTAATAGTGCGGTAGCCGTGTTTCACACACATATTGTTGGTAGTGTTGCAATAGCCGTTTTTGCGCACTACGGATATATCACGATAGCCGTTTTTGTACACCTTGAGTTTTGTATTGAATAACCTTCTTATTGTTAGTATTGAAAACTACTGGTTGTATACGCCGGTGGTTCGGTCATGAGGACCATGTCATGTGACTAGTGATACAATAGCCGTGTTCTGATCAAATACTTGTGGTAGATGCCTATTAGCCGTGTATGCGTACTAAGAGGGGTGTTAGGTAAAGGTGTTATCCGTAAGGATTCATTTTTACTTGGCCTTCATCTTTTGGGTTGTTGACATTAGGTTGAGACTTGGTGGTTTTTTAGCATTGTACTTGGTAAGGGTACGCTAGGGGATTGATATCTTGGCACGAGATCGGTTAAGTTCTTCCCGATATAAGGGATTGAGCAAACTTTGTACTCGGAATTGTGGACTTTAGTAAATTGCGGGTGACAATTTGGTTATTAATGTTGACTCTTAGAGAATGATTGCCTAGAGAAGTTGGAAGAATACGTGACAACTTCGCGTATTCTAAGTGATCATTATAGACTTCGGATGTTTTGTGTATTGCACGTTTCGGAATGCGGGCAAGTGTGTATTTAGTTATTGGAATAATCTTCGAATTAATGATTAATTGACGATTCGATTTCAATGGCGGTTTTGTGATTGTGTGGCGAGTGTTGTACGCTCTTGACGGCCACTCTTTTCTTTTATGATTTTGGGGGTGTACGCGGTGTGCCGTTCTAGAGGCATTCCCGTTAATCGCGTTCGTGTGCGAGTAGACTCTTGGTGGTTAACTATCCTTATGTATGTAGGTAACCGGGTTAATGGTTAGGACCAAGTTGGAAAGGTGTAAGCCTTGGTGTTCCAAGCGCCTCCTTAGTGTTGAGATGGAATATAAGTAGACTAGCTATGCGGCTTAGGTGGATAGTGACTAGCAGGTGCCGCTAGGAAGTCATGGGTGTTGAGCCGTAGGGTTCGTTAGATTTGTGTGACCGCGTGTAGTTAGGTGACGTGTGACATCAGGAGTAGACCCCGTAAGGGTCGAGTCTGGGAGACTCGGTGTTAGTAATCGGAGTTGGATAACACAACATCAGGTGCCTCCTTATACCTACTAGTGTAACTTTTGACCCCGATGATGTGATTGCTTTGATTTTGGGTACCGGTGAGAAACTCGAATTTACAACGGTGGTATAGTGTGATGTTTAGCGAGCGTTGACACTCAAATGATTTGAAAGACCGAGGTTCGAATATCTTATAGCGAGTCCTTGGAAGGATTATTTAGTATGACCAACGCCGGAGAATGCGGAAAAGTTCCTATCTAGTAGACGTGATGAGCGAACGGGTGTAGCTCATTTAGGAAAGGAAAGCTTCGATGGTCTTCGAAAAAGTCCCAAGTTGGACTTTGGAGTTAATTGCGAAGGTAGTTAGTGACGTGAGACGGTATGGCGAAGTTCCCGATAGAGGGATACAAGAGATTTTCGAAAAGTGTCGGGATGATTCCCGAATATTCCACGATTGATAGGCGTGACGACAATGATTGTCGGTGGATTGTACTACTTTTAGGACGATTGTGGAGTGTAGGGTACGAGTTTGGATACTCGGCGTAAGAGCAAACGGTTGTAGTTATTGGGTCTCGTGGGTTGATTACCCGATATCGTGAAATGATGGAGTGCTATGGCTTTTGGAAAGATATATTATGATGTTTTCACGGTGTATTTCCGAGTGAATGGTGAGAATTTTGATCGAATGGAAGTGTGAAGTACGGTTGTTGTATTATGATGCGTTAGTGTACGAAGTGAGAACCCTGATGAGTGATTGCTACAAGTGTAATTCCGCATTGGAGATGGAAATGTTCAAGGTAGAGTGCTTAACTTCTAGTATTTGGTGCGGATCACGAGGACGTGATCCAATCTAAGTGGGGGAGAGTTGTAAGACCCTAATCAGTTTGTACAGCAATGTAAATATGTTACATAGAGTGTGGGTGAAGTTGTGCAGTTAAACAGAAGTCACTGAGTGAGCTGAGCCTAGCGCGCGCCGCGCACACTAAAGGGAGCGCGCCGCGCACCCTTACTGTAGCCGGGTTCCAGCTTTTTAAATCAGATATTTTGATGGGCATTTTGGTAAATTCACTTATGGACGGGTTAAAGACAGATATGTCAGTTTGTGGAGCACCATTACTCCATTATCAACAACCTTATCACTTTAACTTTAATTCTAGAGAGAGATTGTGATTTTTGAGAGAGAAAGCTTAAATCCAAGAGGAAGGAGCTTGTTTTGGGTTAAAGTTCAAGCATTAAAGTCGTTCATCTTATCTCTAGCTTCGTTGTGGTAGTTGTGGTATGTTCTAATTTTATTTTCCTTACTTTGATTTAGTGTAAGGGTTAGGGTTTGAGTAAATGATGAACACAAAACCCATTATTGGTGATTTTGGGTGTTCTTGGGTAAAATTGAGTCTTGAATAATAATTGGTGACTAGTCTAGGGTTTCAAAGTATTAAATGATGTTATGAACCCTAATTGGTGAGTTAATTGCTAACACACCTAGTTATTTAGTAAATGGGTGTTGGTTAGTTAGTGGATGACCCGAAATGGGTGTGTTGTCTTAAAATGGTTATTTGGGTAATAAATTGACCTAGTTTAGAAAGATGGGTATAAATTACCCTAATTATGTATTAGTTGGTGTTGTTGGACCTTAATCACTAGCTTTTAAGTGATTAGAGGTGGTCTTGACTTTAATTGGGCAGTTTTGGTATAAATGGGCGATTTAATACATTAAGTCATTAAATGCTCATGTGTAAGTGTTAGTATTGAGTCCACTTAGCTTGTGTGTTGATCAAGTACTTATTATATTAGGTACTTTGCTTTGAAGCTTGTGGAGGTTGAAATCGTCATCTAATTGTTAAGGTGAGTGGAATAATTATATGCGTATGTATATAATGTATCTATTTGTTGTAGCGTGAAAGGTGTAGTGTCGAGGTGTTAAGACACTACGTTTCACGTGAAGAATGTAGCTTCGAGGTGTTAAGATGCCACTCGGGTGTAGCATCGAGGTGTTAAGATGCCACCTAGGAGTGTAGTGTCGAGGTGTTAAGACACCACTCCGTAAAATAATGAGTGTTGCATCGAGGTGTTAAGATGCCACTCGGGGTGATGTACCGAGGTGTTTAGGTGCCACCCTAGGGGTTAGTGGTGCGAGGTGTTAAGTGCCCTAATGGATGTTATGAACACCGATGGCGTTTTTGCGAGCGCCGTTCCCTTGTACTATTGGTCGACCATGGTTACTTGTGTTGTAAGCATATTAAATCATTTCGAGTTATATTATTATGCGGTTGTTGCTAGCTTGTGGTATTAGAGATTATAGCTTGTTAATGTGACGATAAGCTAATTGTGTTGCTAGCATGTTTGCGGTTTGTGTAAGTGTATGCAAGTAGGTATAATTATATATGTATTCGTATAATTATTGCATTCACTAAGCTTTGCTTACCCTCTCGTTGTTTACCATTTTATAGGTTCGGTTTTGGACAAGGGTAAGGGCATCGTATTGGACTAGAGATCCCGCTTGATGCTAGGGGACGCTTTTGGCTTTAGTAGCTCTTGGAGTTTGACCGGTAGTTGGGTAGTTTAATCCCAAACGCCATGCTCATTGTGTAGTTTGGAACTTAAACTTTTTGGTGGTCGAAACTCTAAACTTGTATTAAACTTGTATTTTGGGTCGTGTGGGCCCCGCTTGTAAAACATCATTTTTATGTTTGATTCGTGTTAGTTTTACATATATAAGTTTGTTGTGAAAAGCGTTCGGTCTAAAAATGTCGGGAAGTGGTCCATATTTTTGTGTGTTAAAAAATAGTTCGGACAGAAGCTGGAGTTCTCTGTGCGCGCCGCGCACTACAGGGGATGCGCGCCGCGCACTCCCCTGTCCAGCAGCTTTTAAATTTTTTTTCTTTCTTGGGACTGTTTATGGTCGGTTATCGGGTTGGGTTGTTACAAGTGTCGACTTTAATTGAGCTACAAAACAAATCTTAAGCGATTCTTGTAACTGTATTAGACTCACTTTCACTTCATATATTTATCTACTTGCTGCAATTAGTGAGATTTTTAAAACAGAAAGCATAAGAAAACCTTCAGTCCTCTGCTTGTTCATCGGTTTACTCACAATTCAAAAACGAACCAATTTCTAAAATGTATTAATACAATTCTGTTAAGAATCCCTTTTACAAACTATCTGTAAAGTTGCAACATTCAATTTCTTTTATCGGTTCCTAGTTTCTGAGTCAAAGTTTTGAATCAAAAAAGTCAACCATTGTTCTTCATTAAAATTCGTAATTGTTTGGGTATCTCCAGTTAACTTGTCGATTGAGAAAGGTTATAAATGTGATTTGAAACCTAGTTGGTGTTGCAAGTTTTGGCTAAAACGATTTCAATCTCAAAATCATTAAAAAAAAATTTCTTCCTTCGTTAAACAGCGAGCTGCAGCAGCAGCTTTCATTTTCATTTTTTTTATATATATATTTTTAATCCAATTTATATCCAGTAATCATCTATGTATTGGATGTTAAATCCAAAAAATCGATTTTATTAGTGTTATTAAGATTGAAAACGATTGAGTTGTGTGACTTGAGTGAAGAAGAAAGAATCAGAATGTGTATGGGTTAAATATTTTTGGGTTAAGATGTTAAACAGAAAAAACAGATTCAGAGGGATGGTTAAGAAGGGGTGTCGGGTGTAGTGACCCGAACTTTTCCATGTTTATATATATTAATTGAGATTGATGTTTACATGATTAAATGTTTCCAACATGTTAAGCAATCAAACTTGTTAAGACTTGATTAATTGAAATAGGTTTCATATAGACAATTGACCACCCAAGTTGACCGGTGATTCACGAACGTTAAAACTTGTATAAAAAAAACTATATGATGACATATATATGGTTATATATATAGTTAACATGATATTATGATAAGTAAACATATCATTAATTATATTAACAATGAACTACATATGTAAAAACAAGACTACTAACTTAATGATTTTGAAACGAGACATATATGTAACGTTTATCGTTGTAACGACATTTAATGTATATATATCATATTAAGAGATATTCGTACATCATAATATCATGATAATATAATAATTTAAAATCTCTTTTGATATTATAAACATTGGGTTAACAACATTTAACAAGATCGTTAACCTAAAGGTTTCAAAACAACACTTACATGTAACGACTAACGATGACTTAACGACTCGGTTAAAATGTATATACATGTAGTGTTTTAATATGTATTTATACACTTTTGAAAGACTTCAATACACTTATCAAAATACTTCTACTTAACAAAAATGCTTACAATTACATTCTCGTTCAGTTTCATCAACAATTCTACTCGTATGCACCCGTATTCGTACTCGTACAATACACAGCTTTTAGATGTATGTACTATTGGTATATACACTCCAATGATCAGCTCTTAGCAGCCCATGTGAGTCACCTAACACATGTGGGAACCATCATTTGGCAACTAGCATGAAATATCTCATAAGATTACAAAAATATGAGTAATCATTCATGACTTATTTACATGAAAACAAAATTACATATCCTTTATATCTAATCCATACACCAACGACCAAAAACACCTACAAACACTTTCATTCTTCAATTTTCTTCATCTAATTGAACTCTCTCAAGTTCTATCTTCAAGTTCTAAGTGTTCTTCATAAATTCCAAAAGTTCTAGTTTCATAAAATCAAGAATACTTTCAAGTTTGCTAGCTCACTTCCAATCTTGTAAGGTGATCATCCAACCTCAAGAAATCTTTGTTTCTTACAGTAGGTTATCATTCTAATACAAGGTAATAATCATATTCAAACTTTGGTTCAATTTCTATAACTATAACAATCTTATTTCAAGTGATGATCTTACTTGAACTTGTTTTCGTGTCATGATTTTGCTTCAAGAACTTTGAGCCATCCAAGGATCCATTGAAGCTAGATCCATTTTTCTCTTTTCCAGTAGGTTCATCCAAGGAACTTAAGGTAGTAATGATGTTCATAACATCATTCGATTCATACATATAAAGCTATCTTATTCGAAGGTTTAAACTTGTAATCACTAGAACATAGTTTAGTTAATTCTAAACTTGTTCGCAAACAAAAGTTAATCCTTCTAACTTGACTTTTAAAATCAACTAAACACATGTTCTATATCTATATGATATGCTAACTTAATGATTTAAAACCTGGAAACACGAAAAACACCGTAAAACCGGATTTACGCCGTCGTAGTAACACCGCGGGCTGTTTTGGGTTAGTTAATTAAAAACTATGATAAACTTTGATTTAAAAGTTGTTATTCTGAGAAAATGATTTTTATTATGAACATGAAACTATATCCAAAAATTATGGTTAAACTCAAAGTGGAAGTATGTTTTCTAAAATGGTCATCTAGACGTCGTTCTTTCGACTGAAATGACTACCTTTACAAAAACGACTTGTAACTTATTTTTACGACTAGAAACCTATACTTTTTTGGTTTAGATTCATAAAATAGAGTTCAATATGAAACCATAGCAATTTGATTCACTCAAAACGGATTTAAAATGAAGAAGTTATGGGTAAAACAAGATTGGATAATTTTTCTCATTTTAGCTACGTGAAAATTGGTAACAAATCTATTCCAACCATAACTTAATCAACTTGTATTATATATTATGTAATCTTGAGATATCATAGACACGTATACAATGTTTCGACCTATCATGTCGACACATCTATATATATTTCGGAACAACCATAGACACTCTATATGTGAATGTTGGAGTTAGCTATACAGGGTTGAGGTTGATTCCAAAATATATATAGTTTGAGTTGTGATCAATACTGAGATACGTATACACTGGGTCGTGGATTGATTCAAGATAATATTTATCGATTTATTTCTGTACATCTAACTGTGGACAACTAGTTGTAGGTTACTAACGAGGACAGCTGACTTAATAAACTTAAAACATCAAAATATATTAAAAGTGTTGTAAATATATTTTGAACATACTTTGATATATATGTATATATTGTTATAGGTTCGTGAATCAACCAGTGGCCAAGTCTTACTTCCCGACGAAGTAAAAATCTGTGAAAGTGAGTTATAGTCCCACTTTTAAAATCTAATATTTTTGGGATGAGAATACATGCAGGTTTTATAAATGATTTACAAAATAGACACAAGTACGTGAAACTACATTCTATGGTTGAATTATCGAAATCGAATATGCCCCTTTTTATTAAGTCTGGTAATCTAAGAATTAGGGAACAGACACCCTAATTGACGCGAATCCTAAAGATAGATCTATTGGGCCTAACAAACCCCATCCAAAGTACCGGATGCTTTAGTACTTCGAAATTTATATCATATCCGAAGGGTGTCCCGGAATGATGGGGATATTCTTATATATGCATCTTGTTATTGTCGGTTACCAGGTGTTCATCATATGAATGATTTTTATCTCTATGTATGGGATGTGTATTGAAATATGAAATCTTGTGGTCTATTATTATGATTTGATATATATAGGTTAAACCTATAACTCACCAACATTTTTGTTGACGTTTTAAGCATGTTTATTCTCAGGTGATTATTAAGAGCTTCCGCTGTCGCATACTTAGATAAGGACGAGATTTGGAGTCCATGCTTGTATGATATTGTGTAAAAACTGCATTCAAGAAACTTATTTTGTTGTAACATATTTGTATTGTAAACCATTATGTAATGGTCGTGTGTAAACAGGATATTGTAGATTATCATTATTTGATAATCTACGTAAAGCTTTTTAAACCTTTATTGATGAAATAAAGGTTATGGTTTGTTTTAAAATGAATGCAGTCTTTGAAAAACGTCTCATATAGAGGTCAAAACCTCGCAACGAAATCAATTAATATGGAACGTTTTTAATCAATAAGAACGGGACATTTCAGTTGGTATCCGAGCGTTGGTCTTAGAGAACCAGAAAATTTGCATTAGTGTGTCTTATCGAGTTTGTTAGGATGCATTAGTGAGTCTGGACTTCGACCGTGTTTTCTTTAAAAATGATTGCTTAACATTTTTGTTGGAAACTATATATTTTTAACATATGAATATTATGTGATATATTAATCTCTTAACGTGTTTGATATTATGTGATAGATGTCTACCTCTAGAACAAGTCCCATTGACTCACCTAATAATAATGAAGAGTCAAATGTAAATTGGAATGATTCGTGGACTGATTCACAAGTTCCCGAAGAGGAACCGGAAGAGGAGTCGGAACCGGAAGAAGAATTGGAACCGGAAGAAGAATCGGAACCGGTGGGGGAAATAATAAAACGGTTAAGTAAAAGAGAATCCTCAACCAACCGACCAAGGTTAATTATGGTCAATGGTGTTTCCGCCAAGGAAGAAAAATATTGGGAGGATTACCAATTCTCCGACGAATCGGATTCCGACGAGAATTCCAATGATGTTATAGAAATTACCCCAACTGAATTTAAAAAGGCAAAAGAAAATAATAAGGGAAAGGGCATAAAAATAGAGAAATCTAATTCCAACCCCGATGAACTTTATATGTATCGTCAACCCCCGAAGTCCTTAAGTTGTAACAATGACCCGGGAACCTCTAAACCACCAGGTTTTTCTAAACCAATGTGGATCACGATGGCTCGTATTAGGGGAACATCATATATCCCTAGAAACTTGGCAAAACGAACCAAAACCGAAGAAGAAGAAACGAGCGAGTCGGAATAAGATAGTTGTATTCGTGTGGTGTAATATATGTAATATAGTGTTCGTATGCTTTATGATATATGTAAAAATTGCTTGTATTAATAAGTATTTTTTTTATGAATCTAACTCTTGTCTATTTTACAGTTTAAAAACACAAAATGGATAGACAACCCAATATTTTAAGAGACCTACCTGGAGACATGATTGATGAAATCTTGTCTAGAGTCGGCCAGAATTCCTCGGCACAACTATTTAAGGCTAGATCAGTTTGTAAGACATTCGAAGAACGTTCCAAGAATGTCTTGGTTTATAAGAGACTTTCGTTTGAAATATGGGGGATATCACATTGGGAAACCCATAAGTTACGATGTGTTTACTTTGACGCATATATTGCGGGGAACCCAAATGCTATTTTACGCAACGGGTTAAGAAATTATTTTGACTCAATATATCCGAATATTGGACTTCGTGATTTAGAAAAAGCGGCTAACATGCAACATAAAGAAGCATGTTATGCTTACGGATTAGTAATGTTTGCTTCTCACCAAAGTGAGAACAAGAACATCGGGCTACAACTATTAAACAAAACGTTTCCACAAGTGACGGAGTCGGTAATTGGGGTAAGAAATGAGGTTTTTAGATTATTACGGGACTGTTGGACATTACGTAACCCTCGTCCCTTTGATGACGTTACAACACGCTGTCTTATAAACGGCCATAACGGTTATGTTGCACAAGACCAAGGATGGGAAGTAGTCCTAGTAAAACCAAAATGCATGACTTGTTTCTGGACGTATGAATTACGTGTCTTTATTGCCTTTGCTGAACGACTTGTGTACTAGCTAGAATTGTCTTCACAACTATCTTGTATCAAAGTTATTGTGTGCTATATTTCATGCTTTATGTAAAATAAGCGGTATTGTAAGTTTGTAAAATATTGTATAAAAGTTTGAACGCGAAATATTATTATAATCAGTTTTTCATATAGAATTGTAGTAGTTGAATTGTATATTAGCTACTAAGTATGAACTTAACGGGTAGGTACTACCCGAATTTAAACTTATAAAACGCTAATATGAAGAAAAAGCTTTTATAAATGAGTTCATATTATGCTACGAAATACTATTAACTACTCTTAATATTCTGTATGATTAACTTGTTCCATTTAACTATTTTGAAGGAAATGGCACCGACTACTCGACACACCGTGAATATGAATGAAGAGGAATTCCGTACTTTTCTAGCTTCAAACATAGCCGCAGTACAGGCTGCGCTACATACCAACAATAACCTTGGATCTAGCAGTACAGGAAATCGTGTAGGATGCACCTACAAAGAATTCACTGCCTGCAAACCTTTGGAATTTGATGGAACCGAAGGACCGATCGGATTGAAACGGTGGACCGAGAAGGTTGAATCGGTGTTTGCCATAAGTAAGTGTACTGAAGAGGACAAAGTGAAGTACGCTACGCATACCTTCACAGGTTTTGCGTTAACATGGTGGAATACCTATCTAGAGCAAGTGGGACAAGATGATGCGTACGCACTACCGTGGTCAGCATTCAAGCACTTGATGAACGAGAAGTACCGTCCCAGAACCGAGGTCAATAAGCTCAAGACAGAACTTAGAGGGTTACGAACCCAAGGATTTGATATTACCACGTACGAAAGACGATTCACAGAATTGTGCCTATTGTGTCCGGGAGCATTCGAAGATGAGGAAGAGAAGATCGACGCGTTTGTGAAAGGATTACCGGAAAGAATCCAAGAAGATATAAGTTCACACGAGCCCGCCTCCATACAACAGGCATGTAGAATGGCTCACAAACTAGTGAACCAGATTGAAGAAAGAATTAAAGAACAGACTGCTGAAGAGGCCAATGTGAAGCAAGTCAAAAGAAAGTGGGAGGAAAACGGTGATAAGAATCACCAATACAACAACAACAGCAATTACAACAATAATCGCAACAATTATCCCAACAATCGCAACATCAATCGCAACTACAACAAACGGCCCAACAACAACAACAACAACAACAGCAACTACAATAATCATCCCAACAACAATAATAACCGCAACAACAACAACAATCAGAAGCAACTATGCCAAAGGTGTGAAAAGAATCACTCGGGGTTCTGCACCAAATTTTGCAACAAGTGTAAAAGAAATGGTCATAGCGCGGCGAAGTGTGAGGTCTACGGACCAGGGGTTAATAGAACGAAAGGAACAAATGGTGTCGGAACGAGTAATGGCGGAGCAAGTAGTGTCGGAGCAAGTTATGCCAATGTAGTTTGTTATAAATGTGGAAAACCAGGCCACATTATTAGAAATTGCCCGAACCAGGAGAACACGAATGGACAAGGCCGTGGAAGAGTTTTCAATATTAATGCGGTAGAGGCACAGGAAGACCCGGAGCTTGTTACGGGTACGTTTCTTATTGACAATAAATCTGCTTACGTTTTATTTGATTCGGGTGCGGATAGAAGCTATATGAGTAGAGATTTTTGTGCTAAATTAAGTTGTCCATTGACGCCTTTGGATAGTAAATTTTTACTCGAATTAGCAAATGGTAAATTAATTTCAGCAGATAATATATGTCGGAATCGAGAAATTAAACTGGTTAGCGAAACATTTAAGATTGATTTGATACCAGTAGAGTTAGGGAGTTTTGATGTGATAATCGGTATGGACTGGTTGAAAGAAGTGAAAGCGGAGATCGTTTGTTACAAAAATGCAATTCGCATTATACAAGAAAAAGGAAAACCCTTAATGGTGTACGGAGAAAAGGGCAACACGAAGCTACATCTTATTAGTAATTTGAAGGCACAAAAACTAATAAGAAAAGGTTGCTATGCTGTTCTAGCACACGTCGAGAAAGTACAAACTGAAGAAAAGAGCATCAATGATGTTCCCATTGCAAAAGAATTTCCCGATGTATTTCCGAAAGAATTACCGGGATTACCCCCACATCGATCCGTTGAATTTCAAATAGATCTTGTACCAGGAGCTGCACCAATAGCTCGTGCTCCTTACAGACTCGCACCCAGCGAGATGAAAGAACTGCAAAGCCAATTACAAGAACTTTTAGAGCGTGGTTTCATTCGACCAAGCACATCACCGTGGGGAGCTCCTGTTTTGTTTGTCAAGAAGAAAGATGGTACATTCAGGTTGTGTATCGACTACCGAGAGTTGAACAAACTTACCATCAAGAACCGCTACCCACTACCGAGAATCGACGACTTATTTGATCAACTACAAGGCTCGTCTGTTTATTCAAAGATTGACTTACGTTCCGGGTATCATCAAATGCGGGTGAAAGAAGATGATATTCCAAAGACTGCTTTCAGAACACGTTACGGTCATTACGAGTTTATGGTCATGCCGTTTGGTTTAACTAATGCACCAGCTGTGTTCATGGACCTTATGAACCGAGTGTGTGGACCATACCTTGACAAGTTTGTCATTGTTTTCATTGATGACATACTTATTTACTCAAAGAATGACCAAGAACACGGTGAACATTTGAGAAAGGTGTTAGAAGTATCGAGGAAGGAAGAATTGTACGCTAAGTTTTCAAAGTGTGCATTTTGGTTGGAAGAAGTTCAATTCCTCGGTCACATAGTGAACAAAGAAGGTATTAAGGTGGATCCGGCAAAGATAGAAACTGTTGAAAAGTGGGAAACCCCGAAAACTCCGAAACACATACGCCAGTTTTTAGGACTAGCTGGTTACTACAGAAGGTTCATCCAAGACTTTTCCAGAATAGCAAAACCCTTGACTGCATTAACGCATAAAGGGAAGAAATTTGAATGGAATGATGAACAAGAGAAAGCGTTTCAGTTATTGAAGAAAAAGCTAACTACGGCACCTATATTGTCATTGCCTGAAGGGAATGATGATTTTGTGATTTATTGTGACGCATCAAAGCAAGGTCTCGGTTGTGTATTAATGCAACGAACGAAGGTGATTGCTTATGCGTCTAGACAATTGAAGATTCACGAACAAAATTATACGACGCATGATTTGGAATTAGGCGCGGTTGTTTTTGCATTAAAGACTTGGAGGCACTACTTATATGGGGTCAAAAGTATTATATATACCGACCACAAAAGTCTTCAACACATATTTAATCAGAAACAACTGAATATGAGGCAGCGTAGGTGGATTGAATTATTGAATGATTACGATTTTGAGATTCGTTACCACCCGGGGAAGGCAAATGTGGTAGCCGATGCCTTGAGCAGGAAGGATAGAGAACCCATTCGAGTAAAATCTATGAATATAATGATTCATAATAACATTACTACTCAAATAAAGGAGGCGCAACAAGGAGTTTTAAAAGAGAGAAATTTAAAGGATGAAATACCCAAAGGATCGGAGAAGCATCTTAATATTCGGGAAGACGGAACCCGGTATAGGGCTGAAAGGATTTGGGTACCAAAATTTGGAGATATGAGAGAAATGGTACTTAGAGAAGCTCATAAAACCAGATACTCAATACATCCTGGAACGGGGAAGATGTACAAGGATCTCAAGAAACATTTTTGGTGGCCGGGTATGAAAGCCGATGTTGCTAAATACGTAGGAGAATGTTTGACGTGTTCTAAGGTCAAAGCTGAGCATCAAAAACCATCAGGTCTACTTCAACAACCCGAAATCCCGGAATGGAAATGGGAAAACATTACCATGTATTTCATCACTAAATTGCCAAGGACTGCAAGTGGTTTTGATACTATTTGGGTAATAGTTGATCGTCTCACCAAATCAGCACACTTCCTACCAATAAGAGAAGATGACAAGATGGAGAAGTTAGCACGACTGTATTTGAAGGAAGTCGTCTCCAGACATGGAATACCAATCTCTATTATCTCTGATAGGGATGGCAGATTTATTTAAAGATTCTGGCAGACATTACAGCAAGCATTAGGAACTCGTCTAGACATGAGTACTGCCTATCATCCACAAACTGATGGGCAGAGCGAAAGGACGATACAAACGCTTGAAGACATGCTACGAGCATGTGTTATTGATTTCGGAAACAGTTGGGATCGACATCTACCGTTAGCAGAATTTTCCTACAACAACAGCTACCATTCAAGCATTGAGATGGCGCCGTTTGAAGCACTTTATGGTAGAAAGTGCAGGTCTCCGATTTGTTGGAGTGAGGTGGGGGATAGACAGATTACGGGTCCGGAGATTATACAAGAAACTACCGAGAAGATCATCCAAATTCAACAACGGTTGAAAACCACCCAAAGTCGACAAAAGAGCTACGCTGACATTAAAAGAAAAGATATAGAATTTGAAATTGGAGAGATGGTCATGCTTAAAGTTTCACCTTGGAAAGGCGTTGTTCGATTTGGTAAACGAGGGAAATTAAATCCAAGGTATATTGGACCATTCAAGATTATTGATCGTGTCGGACCAGTAGCTTACCGACTTGAGTTACCTCAACAACTCGCGGCTGTACATAACACTTTCCACGTCTCGAATTTGAAGAAATGTTTTGCTAAAGAAGATCTCACTATTCCGTTAGATGAAATCCAAATCAACGAAAAACTCCAATTCATCGAAGAACCCGTCGAAATAATGGATCGTGAGGTTAAAAGACTTAAGCAAAACAAGATACCAATTGTTAAGGTTCGATGGAATGCTCGTAGAGGACCCGAGTTCACCTGGGAGCGTGAAGATCAGATGAAGAAGAAATACCCGCATCTATTTCCAGAAGATTCGTCAACACCTTCAACAGCTTAAAATTTCGGGACGAAATTTATTTAACGGGTAGGTACTGTAGTGACCCTAACTTTTCCATGTTTATATATATTAATTGAGATTGATGTTTACATGATTAAATGTTTCCAACATGTTAAGCAATCAAACTTGTTAAGACTTGATTAATTGAGATAGGTTTCATATAGACAATTGACCACCCAAGTTGACCGGTGATTCACGAACGTTAAAACTTGTAAAAAAAAAAACTATATGATGACATATATATGGTTATATATATAGTTAACATGATATTATGATAATTAAACATATCATTAATTATATTAACAATGAACTACATATGTAAAAACAAGACTACTAACTTAATGATTTTGAAACGAGACATATATGTAACGTTTATCGTTGTAACGACATTTAATGTATATATATCATATTAAGAGATATTCGTACATCATAATATCATGATAATATAATAATTTAAAATCTCTTTTGATATTATAAACATTGGGTTAACAACATTTAACAAGATCGTTAACCTAAAGGTTTCAAAACAACACTTACATGTAACGACTAACGATGACTTAACGACTCGGTTAAAATGTATATACATGTAGTGTTTTAATATGTATTTATACACTTTTGAAAGACTTCAATACACTTATCAAAATACTTCTACTTAACAAAAATGCTTACAATTACATTCTCGTTCAGTTTCATCAACAATTCTACTCGTATGCACCCGTATTCGTACTCGTACAATACACAGCTTTTAGATGTATGTACTATTGGTATATACACTCCAATGATCAGCTCTTAGCAGCCCATGTGAGTCACCTAACACATGTGGGAACCATCATTTGGCAACTAGCATGAAATATCTCATAAGATTACAAAAATATGAGTAATCATTCATGACTTATTTACATGAAAACAAAATTACATATCCTTTATATCTAATCCATACACCAACGACCAAAAACACCTACAAACACTTTCATTCTTCAATTTTCTTCATCTAATTGAACTCTCTCAAGTTCTATCTTCAAGTTCTAAGTGTTCTTCATAAATTCCAAAAGTTCTAGTTTCATAAAATCAAGAATACTTTCAAGTTTGCTAGCTCACTTCCAATCTTGTAAGGTGATCATCCAACCTCAAGAAATCTTTGTTTCTTACAGTAGGTTATCATTCTAATACAAGGTAATAATCATATTCAAACTTTGGTTCAATTTCTATAACTATAACAATCTTATTTCAAGTGATGATCTTACTTGAACTTGTTTTCGTGTCATGATTTTGCTTCAAGAACTTTGAGCCATCCAAGGATCCATTGAAGCTAGATCCATTTTTCTATTTTCCAGTAGGTTCATCCAAGGAACTTAAGGTAGTAATGATGTTCATAACATCATTCGATTCATACATATAAAGCTATCTTATTCGAAGGTTTAAACTTGTAATCACTAGAACATAGTTTAGTTAATTCTAAACTTGTTCGCAAACAAAAGTTAATCCTTCTAACTTGACTTTTAAAATCAACTAAACACATGTTCTATATCTATATGATATGCTAACTTAATGATTTAAAACCTGGAAACACGAAAAACACCGTAAAACCGGATTTACGCCGTCGTAGTAACACCGCGGGCTGTTTTGGGTTAGTTAATTAAAAACTATGATAAACTTTGATTTAAAAGTTGTTATTCTGAGAAAATGATTTTTATTATGAACATGAAACTATATCCAAAAATTATGGTTAAACTCAAAGTGGAAGTATGTTTTCTAAAATGGTCATCTAGACGTCGTTCTTTCGACTGAAATGACTACCTTTACAAAAACGACTTGTAACTTATTTTTCCGACTAGAAACCTATACTTTTTTGGTTTAGATTCATAAAATAGAGTTCAATATGAAACCATAGCAATTTGATTCACTCAAAACGGATTTAAAATGAAGAAGTTATGGGTAAAACAAGATTGGATAATTTTTCTCATTTTAGCTACGTGAAAATTGGTAACAAATCTATTCCAACCATAACTTAATCAACTTGTATTATATATTATGTAATCTTGAGATACCATAGACACGTATACAATGTTTCGACCTATCATGTCGACACATCTATATATATTTCGGAACAACCATAGACACTCTATATGTGAATGTTGGAGTTAGCTATACAGGGTTGAGGTTGATTCCAAAATATATATAGTTTGAGTTGTGATCAATACTGAGATACGTATACACTGGGTCGTGGATTGATTCAAGATAATATTTATCGATTTATTTCTGTACATCTAACTGTGGACAACTAGTTGTAGGTTACTAACGAGGACAGCTGACTTAATAAACTTAAAACATCAAAATATATTAAAAGTGTTGTAAATATATTTTGAACATACTTTGATATATATGTATATATTGTTATAGGTTCGTGAATCAACCAGTGGCCAAGTCTTACTTCCCGACGAAGTAAAAATCTGTGAAAGTGAGTTATAGTCCCACTTTTAAAATCTAATATTTTTGGGATGAGAATACATGCAGGTTTTATAAATGATTTACAAAATAGACACAAGTACGTGAAACTACATTCTATGGTTGAATTATCGAAATCGAATATGCCCCTTTTTATTAAGTCTGGTAATCTAAGAATTAGGGAACAGACACCCTAATTGACGCGAATCCTAAAGATAGATCTATTGGGCCTAACAAACCCCATCCAAAGTACCGGATGCTTTAGTACTTCGAAATTTATATCATATCCGAAGGGTGTCCCGGAATGATGGGGATATTCTTATATATGCATCTTGTTATTGTCGGTTACCAGGTGTTCATCATATGAATGATTTTTATCTCTATGTATGGGATGTGTATTGAAATATGAAATCTTGTGGTCTATTATTATGATTTGATATATATAGGTTAAACCTATAACTCACCAACATTTTTGTTCACGTTTTAAGCATGTTTATTCTCAGGTGATTATTAAGAGCTTCCGCTGTCGCATACTTAGATAAGGACGAGATTTGGAGTCCATGCTTGTATGATATTGTGTAAAAACTGCATTCAAGAAACTTATTTTGTTGTAACATATTTGTATTGTAAACCATTATGTAATGGTCGTGTGTAAACAGGATATTGTAGATTATCATTATTTGATAATCTACGTAAAGCTTTTTAAACCTTTATTGATGAAATAAAGGTTATGGTTTGTTTTAAAATGAATGCAGTCTTTGAAAAACGTCTCATATAGAGGTCAAAACCTCGCAACGAAATCAATTAATATGGAACGTTTTTAATCAATAAGAACGGGACATTTCATCGGGTTTCGAGTGGTCGTGGGTTCGAACCCCAGTAAGGGCAACTATTTTTTTTTAAACTCAAAAGGAGGTAGTTTTATTATTATTATTATTATTATTATTATTATTATTATTATTATTATTATTATTATTATTATTATTATTATTATTATTATTATTATTATTAATTATTATTATTATTATTATTATTATTATTATTATTATTATTATTATTATTATTATTATTATTATTATTATTATTATTATTATCATTATTATAATTATTGTTGTTATTAGTTATTGTTATTGTTGTTAAGAATATCATTATTATTACTATCATAATACAAGTATTATTATCATATTAATATCATTATATAATTATTAATATCATTGTTATTATTATTAGCATTATTATTAGTATTATCACTTAAAAATTATTAGTATTAACATTATTAATATTATTAGTATTATTATTATAATAGTATTACCGTTACTATCATTAGTATGATTACGAACATGTTAATAACGTCTGTATTATAAAGATAATAATAAAAGTTGTTGTGGTAAAATTCTAGAAAATAGTTATGAGATTATATGAATACAGATGCAGTTATGAATATGACTATGAAATTAAGTTATAGGAACTATAGTTATAAGTTAGAAATTAAACACGATGTTTATGATAAATCTGATTATTTTTACTAACACTGTTATTATTATCGTTATTATCATTACTAAGATTACCATTATTAATAGTGTAAATATTATTATCATTATGATTATTACAAAAATTATTATTTTGTTTTTCATTAAAAACTATCATTATTATTATTATCAGTATTGTCTATACCATTATTATTAAAAATAATTACGTTTATGAAAGTAAAAGTTTTGAAGATATTATTAAGGTTATAAGTATATTTTAATCATATTAACAATATTTATATAAATATTCATATATAACAAGCTGGGTATTTTTATTAAAATACTAATCAAATATATATTAATATAACTATACAAATATTAAACCTCTTGAATATATACACAAAATAAATATATATAATATATAATTTAAGATATAATATATAAACTTATTCGATTACAATTATGTGTATTAATAAATATCCAAATGATATAGGTTCGTGAATCCGAGGCCAACCCTACACATGTTCAATGTCGTCATATGTATTTTTACTACAAAATACAGTATTGTGAGTTTCATTACCTCCTTTTTAAATGCTTTTGCAATATATATTTTTGGGACTGAGAATACATGCGCTATAACTGTTTTTACTAAATGCTTTTGAGATATATTTTGAACTGAGAATACATGAACTGTTTTTTATAAATGTTTGACGAAATAGACACTAGTACTAAAAACTACATTCTATGATAGAATTATTTGGATTCTGTGGTTCGATTGTTTACGGTGAGAAATTTTTGCATTGCACGATGCATTAGCTACCGTTGTTGAAATTGTTTACGGTGAGAAATTTTTGCATTGCACGATGCATTAGCTACCGTTGTTGAAATTGTTTACGGTGAGAAATTTTTGCATTGTACGATGCATTAGCTACCGTTTTTTAAATTGTTTACGGTGAGAAATTTTTGCATTGCACGATGCATTAGCTACTGTTGTTGAAATTGTTTACGGTGAGAAATTTTTGTATTGCACGATGCATTAGCTACCGTTGTTGAAATTGATTACGGTGAGAAATTTTTGCATTGCACGATGCATTAGCTACCATTGTTGAGATTGATTACGGTGAGAAATTTTTGCATTGCACGATGCATTAGCTACCGTTGGTGAATGATTTTTACAGCAGTGAGTAGACATGCACAGATTATTTTCGAAATATGAACATCTTGTGGTCTATTATAATATTGGAAATGATTAATTATAATAAACTAATGAACTCACCAACCTTTTGGTTGACACTTTAAAGCATGTTTATTCTCAGGTATTAAGGAAATCTTCCGCTGTGCATTTGCTCATTTTAAAGATGTTACTTGAAGTCATTCATGACATATTTCAAAAGACGTTGCATTCGAGTCGTTGAGTTCAACAAGATTATTATTAAGTCATTTATAGTTTGGATATATTGTGAAATGGTATGCATGCCTGTCAACTTTCGATGAAATGAAAGTTTGTCTTTTAAAAACGAATGCAATATTTGTAAAATGTATCATATAGAGGTCAGAACCTCGCAATGTAATCAACTGATATGAATCATTTATAATTGATATGAACGGGTCATTAAACATCTACCTGAATAAACCTCATACCGCTACTTATTCCCTCACCATGAGGGTTATAATCTAGATCACTATCCCTATCATAAGTATCCCAAACAACTAGTTTAACTTCCTCACGTGTATCCTGCGAATAATAATCTTCTTCCTCCATAGGAAGATCATCATCCTCTACTCCAAAAGTATGCCGCTCTACGTGAGTCGAATCCTCAATCACATACCCTAATCCTTCTTCATAAACTCAAGACCGGGCACAGTTTCCTTCACTTTTGCAATAGCTTCTTTCTTTTTCATTGGGTTGTTCACAATCCCACCATTCCTCCACAAAAAGAAAGATAAAAACCTCATATGAGGGATCACCGCCCTTGTTTTCAACTGTTCTCTACATTCCCAAATCCAACTCATTATAACCAATCTCAACAATGACACCATCGAATTTGTAACCATAGCATACAGTAAAGGTATTTCAGGAATCTGAATCAAAGTAAGATCATTCTTCCTTGGAAGTATGTTGTAGTTGATTATTGTTGATAACAAACTCGGAACATTCCTTAACTTGCTTTTCAAAAGCTCAAAGTTTTAATATCGGGTCGATCAACATGAAACAGTGTTTCAACCATGGTGACATACATATTAGTCGGTACCTTGAACAATTGTTTAGAAGTCAGATAATCATACTCGTTCCTTCCTGCAATCGATATTCCCGCATCATACGCAACACATGAATGTGCCAACTGATTGAAGGATTCCATTGTCATCGGAACCACATTGTTCCCCACTTTACCCTCTAAAACCAATGTTTGCGGAAAATTATCCCATGGAATCCATCTCAACATCGACATCCATTTAAACACTTGAGTAGGCTAACTCATATCCCATGTACAATTCAACCGAATTTTCATATACCCCATCTGAATTGGTTGCAACGCAACTTCCCAACCCCAATCTGTGAATACCTGAAAAACCCCATAATTCCGCCAAACACTTGCAGTTATGTACCGATCATAGAAGACATTTCTCAGAAGTTGCTCCTTCTTTTTCGTGTACAAATGCACATGCCAATCATAAGGTAACTCGCTCAACCATTTCTTATTCATCCAATTTGGGGTAGCTTCTTCTTGTTGGTTACAGCGGCCTCTCTTAGCTCGCCCTCTTCCAAACATTTTCTGCAATTACACAAGCTTAACAAATGCTTTAGTACTTAAATAAAAGAGTTTACATGGTATTGCGTGACAAATATCTTTTACAAACACATAGTAATACATGTAAACCTTAAGCTTGTACACTAAATTCTCAATAAAATCCACCAATGTCAATGTGGTCAATCTTAACAATCTACTCTTGCATTCATTAACTTAAAAACCACTTAATTCAATCTTCTTAAATCACCCATTAGTACAAGCCAACCCAATTCAAATTAAATATCTTAAGCAATTGTAATCATCATCCCTAAAAAGCAAACACTAACCTCATCACATAGCATACATTAATTCGAATCAACACTTAAATCTAAAGAAAAACATTCTAATCTCAAGACATCATTAACTTTGGTCAAAAAGTTAACCCTAGTCAACTACTAGTAAGCAATCAACAAGTTTTAACCTAAATCCCCAAATTGATCATGCATACATATTCTATTCACATGTTTAAGTATAAGTAACACAAGCTAAAACATAAACAATGCATAAACATCACTAATTCGGATTAACCCTAACACATAAACATGAAAATCACTAAAACTCAAAATTAATCACCAAAACACAATGAAAACATGAGAATGATGACTACCTTGTTGTTATATTACTTGATTTGGATGAACGCTTGAAGAATTAAACCCCAAAATCGAAACCCTTAAACTTGGGTTTTTGGTCAAGAACACAAATCAACACCCAATGTGTTTGATTTAGTAAGAATTAAGGTGTTTGAATGATGTGTAATGATGAATTGATGATGTTTAAGCTTTGATTTGGTGATTAGACTTTGCAAAGTTAGGATTTTGGGTGTTGGTGGTCATGGTAGTGGCTTCACTTGGAGGGAGTATGTTTTTTTTTTTAATTTTCGTCTATTTAAAATACCCTACCCGACTACCAACAAACACTGGCATAATTTACGCCGGGCTGACATAAGTTACCCCATACTTGTACTGGCGTAAAATCTTGGCGTATTTGTACGCCCAAAAATGTCTTTTTACTGATTTTGAAACTTGCCTGGTGTAAATTATGCCAGCCTGGTGTAATTTAAGCCTTTGTTACTGACCTAATGGAAAAATTCAATTTTTTTTTGTTTTTTCGCGTTTTCCCATTAACTCGTTTTCGGGACTAAAAACCTGACACCCTCCCACAATTTGAGCAATGCATTGTCCTCAATGCTCAAAATAAGAGATAGTCATTGAACCAACCCGAATTACTTCCTCGAAAATGATTCTTTGACCCGCCTGCATGCATAAAAACAAAATAAACTATCCTACAACTTACAAACTTTACAAATGTGTGCGGTCTTTATTTTAAGAGTCGTGCACTTGACTCTTCCTCCTTAGCTATCAATCTTTGGCATCCTCTACTTCGATGTTGCTAGAGTTGAGTCCATATCTAAATCGATCATTAAGAGTGATCATTATGTCTTCATCTTTTATCACCAATGTTCCCGTATCAAAATCTAATGACATTCACACAGTTTCCAAGAAACCCCACCCCAACACAACTGGAGTTTTCTCATCTGGTACACAATCCATTATGAAAAAAGTCTTCTTTATATCCGACACCGTGAATAAAAAGAGCAACATCTTCCGCAATTCCGATTGGCTTATCAACGGTTTGATTCCCAAAATGAATACCTGTATTGGAACAAACTAACTCCTGAATACCCAAAGATTTTGCAATTATAGCCAGCATAGTATTAACACTTGCACCTGAATCTAACAATGCCGAATAAGTCTTTTCATTCCAAAACCAACACACAACCGAGAACTCACTCGGATCTCTCAACCTTCTCCGAGGCTTATATTGACATTGTGGTATGGGCTTCATGCACTCAACCTCTTCAGTTGTGCAACCTTCATCAACGACAAAAGAAGTCTTAGTGGTTTTCATAAACTTGTCCGTTTGTTATTTGCCCCACATATGCTCGAGTGTTTCTCGAATCTCCTCCACATTCATATCCGGTTCCTTTTATTCTTTAGGTGCTTTTTCTATTGTTTTCACACGAACGTTTCAACTTTACTTGAACCTTCATCACTTTTTCACTTTAATTGTCTTTCCAAGTAAAATTGAAACGACTTTTCTTCTTCAATGAGTTCTAGAAGCACTTCTCATTCCTCTGATTTTAATTCAAACAACATTCTTTCGGTCAACTTATGGTCACCTCTACCTTCCTTGAATTCTTTGTACTTTCATTTCATTGAATCGTAAAAAATCTCACCTTTCTTATCTTCACTCAATTCAGAATTTAAGCATTGATCGGGTAGATTTTCCCCACACTCAACACTTTGATAAATCTCCTCCATATCTATAGTATCATTAACTACTTCTTCATCTAACACTTCATTCATTTCATCATCTTGCACCCCGAGCATCATAGCATAGTCATCAATGAACCCTTTCTCTCTCAACTATATATACCGAAGGAAATCTCATGTTCTCCGAATTACAAAACCTGAAAATTCCATTCCCTCCTTCAAAAGTGATAGCACCCGCCGCCGGATCTAATTTACCACCCGCAGTTACAAAACCACTACGTCCCACTAACAAAGGGACTTCTTAATCCGTTGGCATGTCGAAAATTGTGAATGGTACTTCAATAAAAACTCCTTTAACACTAACCATCACATTACGAAGTAACCCGTATGCCTTACACTTTATGTTGTTGTCAAGTGTAATTACTGAGTTTGATTCACTCAACGAATGTAAGGAACACTTCTCATGAAACAATCGCTTGTACAACTCATATGAAATGATATTAATCGAAGATCCCAAATCGGCTATCACTTTGAATTCATGATGATCATTACCAAAATGGGGTAACGCCCCGATGAAACTTAACTCAAACAATATCTCACCCGAATCTTCTTCTTGGTGAAGGATCACCGGTCTTCCTCTAACATCTTCATCCGTTGGAAAATCTTCATGAAATTCCTCAAAACACTCATCCGAAATAACCTCGGATACCGCATCATCGGACGCATCATCAAATTACCCATCATAGTCCCAAGTATCATGACCGGGCATATGGCTAATAGTAACATTTCATCAAGCCATACGTCAATACTTTCTTTGCTAACACACTTCTTTGGTTCTCCAACCCGAATCATTTTAAGTTGATGAACTACCATTGGTTCGAAGTGAACCGTTTCAACTAATTTAGCGTCTTCAAGTGAATAATTCAAAGCGATTTTTAATCGTTGCCCATCGACCAAAAATGGTTCTCTGCCCTTTGGATCTTGTATTTCAATTGCCCCATGCTAAGTAACTTTAGTGACAACATATGGCCCGTCCCATTTACTTCCCAATTTTCCTGCACATAACTTCAATCTCGAATTAAACAACCACACACTTTGTCCTACCACAAACGTCCGCCTTATGATTTGCTTATCATGAAACGCTTTTGTTTTCTCCTTGTAAATTTTTGAGCTTTCATATGCATCACGTCTCAGCGCCTCTAACTCTGACAGTTCTGACTTCCTTGCTTTTCCTGCCTCATCCATGTTCACTTCGATGCTCAATGCTCAATTTCACCTTTTTTATTCACCTTGCTTTTGTGAGCTTTCATATGCATCACATCGAAGTGACAGTTCTAACTTCCTAGCTTTTTATTCACCTGTTTAATGACCCACTCTGCACGATGCTCAATTTCAACAGGTAAGTGACATGCCTTCCCATATACAAGTCGGTAAGGTGAAGTACCAATAGGGGTTTTATATGCCTTCTGATAGGCCCAAAGCGCATCGTCCAGTCTTAAAGACCAATCTTTGCGATTAGGATTCACAGTTTTTTCTAAAATTCTTTTGAGTTCCCTATTAGATACCTTCACTTGCCCACTTGTTTGGGGATGGTAAGGCGTAGAAATACAGTGATTTACCCCATAATCCCTCAAAAGTTTAGCAAAATGGGAGTTCTTAAAGTGTGAACCTCCATCACTAAAAATAACCCTTGGGATACCATGACGACATAAAATAATTTTCTTGACAAACTTTAGAACAATCTTGTGGTCATTGGTTAGAGTGACCTCAGCTTCCACCCATTTGGAAACATAGTCAACGACCACTAATATGTACTAAAACCCAAAGGACGATGGGAAAGGCCCTATAAAGTCTATACCCCAGACTTCAAAAATTTTACAAACCAGAATTGGGTTCATGGGCATTTCATCGCGTCTATAAATTCCCCCATCCATTGACACCTAACACAATTTTTAACATACTCACATGCATCTTTAAAAATAGAAGGCCAAAAGAAACCCGAGTCGAGTACTTTGTACCCGATCTTCTTTATTCCATAGTGCCCTCCACATGCAAAAGTATGACAATGAGCTACTATGTCGTTATGCTCGTCTTCCGCTACACACCTCTGTATGATTTTGTCGGGTCCAATTCGGTAAAGAACCGGATCCTCCCAAATATAATGCTTAACCTGTGAGAAAAAAAATCCCTCCTGTGCTTGTTCCAATGCTCCAGTATTTTGTTAGTCCCCAAATAATTAATAATATTAGCAAACCACGGTACCTGCACAACACTAAACAAACACTCGCCGGAAAATTTTCATGGATCGGCTTAGTAGGGTCGAAAGGTGGTGGAGATATCCTAGACAAATGGTCTGCTACTACATTCTCTACCCCTTTCTTATCCCTTATGTAGTGACCCGAACTTTTCCATGTTTATATATATATTAAATGAAATTTTTATTTACATGATTAAGTGTTTCCAACATGTTAAGCAATCAAACTTGTTAAGACTTGATTAATTGAAATAGGTTTCATATAGACAATTGACCACCCAAGTTAACAAGTGATTCACGTACGTTAAAACTTGTAAAAACTATATGATGACATATATATGGATATATATATAGTTAACATGATATTATGATAAGTAAACATATCATTAAGTATATTAATAATGAACTACATATGTAAAAGCAAGACTACTAACTTAATGATTTTGAAACGAGACATATATGTAACGATTATCGTTGTAATGACATTTAATGTATATATATCATATTAAGAGATATTCATACATCATATTATCATTATAATATAATAATTTAAAATCTCATTTGATATTATAAACATTGGGTTAACAACATTTAACAAGAACGTTAACCTAAAGGTTTCAAAACAACACTTACATGTAATGACTAACGATGACTTAACGACTCAGTTAAAATGTATATACATGTAGTGTTTTAATATGAATTCATACACTTTTGAAAGACTTCAAGACACTTATCAAAATACTTCTACTTAACAAAAATGCTTACAATTACATCCTCGTTCAGTTTCATCAACAATTCTACTCGTATGCACCCGTATTCGTACTCGTACAATACATAACTTTTAGATGTATGTACTATTGGTATATATACTCCAATGATCAGCTCTTAGAAGCCTATGTGAGTCACCTAACACATGTGGGAACCATCATTTGGTAACTAGCATGAAATATCTCATAAAATTACAAAGATATGAGTAATCATTCATGACTTATTTACATGAAAACAAAATTATATATCCTTTATATCTAATCCATACACCAATGACCAAAAACACCTACAAACACTTTCATTCTTCAATTTTCTTCATCTAATTGATCTCTCTCAAGTTCTATCTTCAAGTTCTAAGTGTTCTTCATAAATTCTACAAGTTCTAGTTTCATAAAATCAAGAATACTTCCAAGTTTGCTAGCTTACTTCCAATCTTGTAGAGTGATCATCCAACCTCAAGAAATCTTTCTTATTTACAGTAAGATATCTTTCTAATACAAGGTAATACTCATATTCAAACTTTGATTCAATTTCTATAACTATAACAATCTTATTTCGAGTGGAAATCTTACTTGAACTTGTTTTTCGTCTCATGATTCTGCTTCAAGAACTTTCAAGCCATCCAAGGATCATTTGAAGCTAGATCGATTTTTCTCATTTCCAGTAGCTTTATCCAGAAAACTTGAGGTAGTAATGATGTTCATAACATCATTCAATTCATACATATAAAGCTATCTTATTCGAAGGTTTAAACTTGTAATCACTAGAACATAGTTTAGTTAATTATAAACTTGTTCGCAAACAAAAGTTAATCCTTCTAACTTGACTTTTAAAATCAACTAAACACATGTTCTATATCTATATGATATGCTAACTTAATGATTTAAAACCTGGAAACACGAAGAACACTGTAAAACCGGACATACGCCGTCGTAGTTAATTAAAAACTATGATAAACTTTTATTTAAAAGTTGTTCTTCTGGAAAAATGATTTTTCTTATGAACATGAAACTATATCCAAAAATCATGGTTAAACTCAAAGTGGAAGTATGTTTTCTAAAATGGTCATCTAGACGTCGTTCTTTCGACTGAAATGACCACCTTTACAAAAATGACTTGTAACTTATATTTCTGACTATAAACCTATAATTTTTCTGTTTAGATTCATAAAATAGAGTTCAATATGAAACCATAGCAATTTGATTCACTCAAAGCGGATTTAAAATGAAGAAGTTATGGGTAAAACAAGATTGGATAATTTTATTGTTGTAGCAACGTGAAAATTGGTAACAAATCTATATTAATCATATCCTAGCTAACTTATATTGTATTATACATGTATTCTAATATATTATGTAATCTTGGGATACCATAGACACGTATGCAAATGTTTTGACATATCATATCGACCCATGTGTATATATTATTTGGAACAACCATAGACACTCTATATGCAGTAATGTGGGAGTTAGCTATACAGGGTTGAGGTTGATTCAAAAAATATATATACTTTGAGTTGTGATCTAGCCTGAGACGTGTATACACTGGATCGTGGATTGATTCAAGATAATATATATCAATTTTTTTCTGTACATCTAACGTTGGACAACTAGTTGTAGGTTACTAACGAGGACAGCTGACTTAATAAACTTAAAACATCAAAATGTATTAAAAGTGTTGTAAATATATTTTGAATATACTTTGATATATATGTACATATTTGTTATAGGTTCGTGAATCGACCAGTGGCCAATTCTTACTTCCTGACGAAGTAAAAATCTGTGAAAGTGAGTTATAGTCGCACTTTTAAAATCTAATATTTTTGGAATGAGAATACATGCAGGTTTTATAAATGATTTACAAAATAGACACAAGTACTTGAAACTACATTCTATGGTGGAATTATCGAAATCGAATATGCCCCCTTTTTATTAAGTCTGGTAATCTAAGAATTAGGGAACAGACACCCTAATTGACGCGAATCCTAAAGATAGATCTATTGGGCCTAACAAACCCCATCTAAAGTACCGGATGCTTTAGTACTTCAAAATTTATATCATATCCGAAGGGTATCCCAGAATGATGGGGATATTCTTATATATGCATCTTGTTAATGTCGGTTACCAGGTGTTCACCATATGAATGATTTTTATCTCTATGTATGGGATGCATATTGAAATATGAAATCTTGTGGTCTATTGTTACGATTTGATATATATATATAGGTTAAACCTATAACTCACCAACATTTTTGTTGACGTTTAAAGCATGTTTATTCTTAGGTGAATACTAAGAGCTTCCGCTGTTGCATACTAAAATAAGGACAAGATTTGGAGTCCATGTTTGTATGATATTATGTAAAAACTGCATTCAAGAAACATATGTCGATGTAATATATTTCTATTGTAAACCATTATGTTATGGTCGTGTGTAAACAGTATATTTTAGATTATCATTATTTGATAATCTACGTAATGCTTTTGAAACCTTTATTGATAAAATAAAGGTTATGGTTGTTTTAAAAATGAATGCAGTCTTTGAAAAATGTATCATATAGAGGTCAAAACCTCGCAACGAAATCAATTAATATGGAACGTTTATAATCAATATGAACGTGACATTTAAGTTGGTATCTGAGCGTTGGTCTTAGAGAACCAGAAAATTTGCATTAGTGTGTCTTATCGAGTTTGTTAGGATGCATTAGTGAGTCTGGACTTCGACCGTGTTTTCTTTAAAAATGATTGCTTAACATTTTTGTTGGAAACTATATATTTTTAACATGTGAATATTATGTGATATATTAATCTCTTAACGTGTTTGATATTATGTGATAGATGTCTACCTCTAGAACAAGTCCCATTGACTCACCTAATAATAATGAAGAGTCAAATGTAAATTGGAATGATTCGTGGATTGATTCACAAGTTCTCGAAGAGGAACCGGAAGAAGAGTCGGAACCGGAAGAAGAATCGAAACCAGAAGAATCGAAACCGGAAGAAGAAATAGAACCAGTGGGGGAAATAATAAAACGGTTAAGTAGAAGAAAATCCTCAACGAACCAACCAAAGTTAATTATGGTCGATGGTGTTTCCGCCTAGGAAGCAAAGTATTGGGAGGATTACCAATTCTCCGATGAATCGGATCCCGACAAGGATTCCGATGATGTTATAGAAATTACCCCAACACAATTTAATAAGGCAAAAGAGAACAATAAGGGAAATGGCATAAAAATAGAGAAATTTGATTCCAAACACGATGAACTTTATATGTATCGTCAACACCCGTATTTCTTAAGTTGTGACAATAACCCGGGAACCTCTAAACCACCAGGTTTTTCTAAACCAATGTGGGGAACCCAAATGCTATTTTACACAACAGGTTAAGAAATTATTTTGACTCATTATATCCTAATATAGGACTTCGTGATTTAGAAAAAGCGGCTAACATGCAACATAAAGAAGCATGTTATGCTTACGGGTTAGTAATGTTCGCTTCTCACCAAAGTGAGAACAAGAACATCGGGCTACAACTATTAAACAAAACGTTCCCACAAGTGACGGACTCAGTAGTTGGGGTGAGAAACAAGGTTTTTAGATTGTTACCGGACTGTTGGACATTACGTAACCCTCGTCCCTTTGACAACGTTACAACACGCTGTCTTATCAACGGTCATAACGGTTATGTTCCACAAGACCAAGGATGGGAAGTAGTCCTAGTAAAACCAGAATGCATGACTTGTTTCTAGACGTATGAATTACGTGTCTTTATTGCCTTTGCTGAACGACTTGTGTACTAGCTAGAATTATCTTCACAACTATCTTGTATCAAAGTTATTGTGTGCTATATTTCATGTTATTTGTAAAATAAGCGGTATTGTAAGTTTGTAAAATATTGTGAAAAAGAATGAACGCGAAATATTATTATAATCAGTTTTTCATATAGAATTGTAGTAGTTGAATTGTATATTAGCTACTAAGTATGAACTTAACGGGTAGGTACTACCCGAATTTAAACTTATAAAACGCTAATATGAAGAAAAAGCTTTTATAAATGAGTTCATATTATGCTACGAGATACTATTGACTACTCTTAATATTCTGTATGATTAACTTGTTTTATTTGACTATTTGAAGGAAATGGCACCGACTACTCGACAAACCATGAATATGAGCGAAGAGGAATTTCGTACCTTTCTTGCTGCAAACATACCCGCAGTACAGGTTGCGCTACATACCAACAATAACTCCGAATCTAGCAATGCAGCTAACGGCGCAAGAAATCGTGTAGGATGCACCTACAAAGAATTCACTGCCTGCAAACCTTTGGAATTTGATGGAACCGAAGGACCGATCGGATTGAAAAGGTGGACCGAGAAGGTCGAATCGGTGTTTTCCATAAGTAAGTGTACTGAAGAGGACAAAGTGAAGTACGCTACACATACCTTCACAGGTACTGCGTTAACATGGTGGAATACCTATCTAGAGCAAGTGGGACAAGATGATGCTTACGCACTACCGTGGCCAGCATTCAAGCACTTGAGGAACAAGAAGTACCGTCCCAGAACCGAGGTCAATAAGCTCAAGACAGAACTTAGAGGGTTACGAACCTAAGGATTTGATATTACCACGTACGAAAGACGATTCACAGAATTGTGCCTATTGTGTCCGAGAGCGTTCGAAGATGAGAAAGAGAAGATCGACGCGTTTGTGAAAGGATTACCGGAAAGAATCCAAGAAGATATAAGTTCACACGAGCCCGCCTCCATACTACAGGCATGTAGAATGGCGCTCAAACTAGTGAACCAGATTGAGGAAAGAATTAAAGAACAGGCGGCTAAAGAGGCCAATGTAAAGCAAGTCAAAAGAAAGTGGGAGGAAAACGGTGATAAGAATCACCAATACAACAACAACAGCAATTACAACAATAATCGCAACAACTATCCCAACAATCGCAACATCAATCGCAACTACAACAAATGGCCCAACAACAACAACAACAACAGCAACTACAACAATAATCCCAACAATAATAACAACCGCAACAACAACAACAATCAGAAGCAGCTATGCCAAAGGTGTGAAAAGTATCACTCGGGGTTCTGCACTAAATTTTGCAAAAAGTGTAAAAGAAATAGTCATAGCGCGGCGAAGTGTGAGGTCTACGGACCAGGGGTTAACAGAACGAAAGGAACAAATGGTGTCGGAACGAGTAATGGCGGAGCAAGTAGTGTCGGAGCAAGTTATGTCAATGTAGCTTGTTATAAATGTGGAAAACTGATCCACATTATTAGAAATTGCCCGAACCAGGAGAATACGAATGGACAAGGCCGTGGAAGAGTTTTCAATATTAATGCGGCAGAGGCACAGGAAGACCCGGAGCTTGTTACGGGTACGTTTCTTATTGACAATAAATTTGCTTATGTTTTATTTGATTCGGGTGCGGATAGAAGCTATATGAGTAGATATTTTTGTGCTAAATTAAGTTGTCCATTGACACCGTTGGATAGTAAATTTTTACTCGAATTAGCAAACGGTAAATTAATTTTAGGAGATTATATATGCCGGAATCGAGAAATTAAACTGGGTAGCGAAATATTTAAGATTGATTTGATACCAGTAGAGTTAGGGAGTTTTGATGTAATAGTTGGCATGGACTTACTGAAGAAGGTGAAAGCAGAGATCGTATGTTATAAAAATGCAATTCGCATTGTACGAGAAGAAGGAGAACCCTTACTGGTGTACGGAAAAAAGGGCAACACGAAGCTACATCTTATTAGTAATTTGAAGGCACAAAAACTAATAAGAAAAGGTTGCTATGCTGTTCTAGCACACGTCGAGAAAGTACAAACTGAAGAAAAGAGCATCAATGATGTTCCCGTCGCAAAATAATTTCCCGATGTATTTCCGAAATAATTACCGGGACTACTTCCACATCAATCTGTTGAATTTCAAATAGATCTTGTACCAGGAGCTGCACCAATAGCTCGTGCTCCTTATAGACTTGCACCCAGCGAGATGAAAGAACTACAAAGCCAACTGCAAGAACTATTAGAACGTGGTTTCATTCGACCAAGCACATCACCATGGGGAGCTCCTGTTTTGTTTGTCAAGAAGAAGGATGGTACATTTAGGTTGTGTATTGACTACAGAGAGTTGAACAAACTTACCATCAAAAACCGTTATCCACTGCCGAGAATTGACGAATTATTTGATCAACTACAAGGCTCGTCGGTTTATTCGAAGATCGATTTACGTTTTGGATATCATCAAATGCGAGTAAAGGAGGATGATATTCCAAAAACTGCTTTTAGGACGCGTTATGGTCATTACGAGTTTATGGTTATGCCGTTTGGATTGACTAACGCACCAGCTGTGTTCATGGACCTTATGAACCGAGTGTGTGGGCCGTATCTTGACAAGTTTGTCATTGTTTTCATCGATGACATACTTATTTACTCAAAGAATGATCAAGAGCACGAAGAACATTTGAGAAAAGTGCTAGAAGTATTGAGGAAAGAAAAACTGTACGCTAAGTTTTCAAAGTGTGCATTTTGGTTGGAAGAAGTTTAATTCCTCGGTCACATAGTGAACAAAGAAGGTATCCAGGTGGACCCGGCAAAGATCGAAACCGTTAAAAAGTGGGAAACCCCAAAAACTCCGAAGCATATACGTCAATTTTTAGGATTGGCTGGTTACTACAGAAGATTCATCCAAGATTTCTCCAAAATAGCAAAACCCTTAACTGCATTAACGCATAAAGGGAAGAAATTTGAATGGAAGGATGAACAAGAGAAGGTGTTTCAATTATTGAAGAAAAAGCTAACTACGGCACCTATATTGTCATTGCCTGAAGGGAATGATGATTTTGTGATTTATTGTGACGCATCAAAGCAAGGTCTCGGTTGTGTATTAATGCAACGGACGAAGGTGATTGCTTATACGTCTAGACAATTGAAGATTCACGAGCAAAATTATACGACGCATGATTTGGAATTAGGCGCGGTTGTTTTTGCATTAAAGACTTGGAGGCACTACTTATATGGGGTCAAAAGTATTATATATACCGACCACAAAAGTCTTCAACACATATTTAATCAGAAACAACTGAATATGAGGCTGCGTAGGTGGATTGAATTGTTGAATGATTACGACTTTGAGATTCGTTACCACCCGGGGAAGGCAAATGTGGTAGCCAACGCCTTGAGTAGAAAGGACAGAGAACTCATTCGAGTAAAATCTATGAATATAATGATTCACACTAACCTTACTACTCAAATAAAGGAGGCGCAACAAGGAATTTTAAAAGAGGGAAATTTAAAGGATGAAATACCCAAAGGATCGAAGAAGCATCTTAATATTCGGGAAGACGGAACCCGGTATAGGGCTAAAAGAATTTGGGTACCAAAATTTGGAGATATGAGAGAAATGGTACTTAGAGAAGCTCATAAAACTAGATACTCAATACATCCTGGAACAGGGAAAATGTACAAGGATCTTAAGAAACATTTTTGGTGGCCAGGTATGAAAGCTGATATTGCTAAATATGTAGGAGAATGTTTGACGTGTTCTAAGGTCAAAGTTGAACATCAGAAACCATCAGGTCTACTACAACAACCTGAAATCCCGGAATGGAAATGGGAAAACATTACCATGGATTTCATTACTAAATTGCCAAGGACTGCAAGTGGTTATGATACTATTTGGGTAATAGTTTATCGTCTCACCAAGTCAGCACACTTCCTGCTAATAAGAGAAGATGACAAGATGGAGAAGTTAGCATGACTGTATTTGAAGGAAGTTGTCTCCAGACATGGAATACCAATCTCTATTATCTCTGATAGGGATGGCTAATTTATTTCAAGATTCTGGCAGACATTACAGCAAGCATTAGGAACTCGCCTAGACATGAGTACTGCCTATCATCCACAAACTGATGGGCAGAGTGAAAGGACGATACAAACGCTTGAAGACATGCTACGAGCATGTGTTATTGATTTCGGAAACAGTTGGGATCGACATCTACCGTTAGCAGAATTTTCGTACAACAACAGCTATCATTCAAGCATTGAGATGGCGCCATTTGAAGCACTTTATAGTAGAAAGTGCAGGTCTCTGATTTGTTGGAGTGAAGTGGGGGATAGACAGATTACGGGTCCGGAGATAATACAAGAAACTACCGAGAAGATCATCCAAATCCAACAACGGTTGAAAACCGCCCAAAGTCAACAAAAGAGCTACGCCGACATTAAAAGAAAAGACATAGAATTTGAAATTGGAGAGATGGTCATGCTTAAGGTTGCACCTTGGAAAGGTGTTGTTCAATTTGGTAAATGAGGGAAATTAAATCCAAGGTATATTGGACCATTCAAGATTATTGATCGTGTCGGACCAGTAGCTTACCGACTTGAGTTACCTCAACAACTTGCGAATGTACATAAAACTTTCCACGTCTCGAATTTGAAGAAATGTTTTGCTAAAGAAGATCTCACTATTCCGTTGGACGAAATCCAAATCAATGAAAAACTTCAATTCATTGAAGAACCCGTCGAAATAATGGATCGTGAGGTTAAGAGACTTAAACAAAACAAGATACCGATTGTTAAGGTTCGATGGAATGCTCGTAGAGGACCCGAGTTCACTTGGGAGTGTGAAGATCATATGAAGAAGAAATACCCGCATTTATTTCCAGAAGATACGTCAACACCTCCAACTGCTTAAAATTTCGGGACGAAATTTATTTAACGGGTAGGTACTGTGGTGACCCGAAATTTTCCATGTTTATATATATATTAAATGAAATTTTTATTTACATGATTAAGTGTTTCCAACATGTTAAGCAATCAAACTTGTTAAGACTTGATTAATTCAAATAGGTTTCATATAGACAATTGACCACCCAAGTTGACCAGTGATTCACGAATGTTAAAACTTGTAAAAACTATATGATGACATATATATGGATATATATGCATATAGTTAACATGATATTATGATAAGTAAACATATCATTAAGTATATTAACAATGAACTACATATGTAAAAGCAAGACTACTAACTTAATGATTTTGAAACGAGACATATATGTAACGATTATCGTTGTAACGATTATCGTTGTAACGATATTTAATGTATATATATCATGTTAAGAGATATTCATACATCATATTATCATGATAATATAATAATTTAAAATCTCATTTGATATTATAAACATTGGGTTAACAACATTTAACAAGATCATTAACCTAAAGGTTTCAAAACAACACTTACATGTAATGACTAACGATGAGTTAACGACTCAGTTAAAATGTATATACATGTAGTGATTTAATATGTATTCATACACTTTTGAAAGACTTCAAGACATTTATCAAAATACTTCTACTTAACAAAAATGCTTACAATTACATCCTCGTTCAGTTTCATCAACAATTCTACTCGTATGCACCCGTATTCGTACTCGTACAATACACAGCTTTTAGATGTATGTACTATTGGTATATACACTCCAATGATCAGCTATTAGCAGCCTATGTGCGTCACCTAACACATGTGGGAACCATCATTTGGCAACTAGCATGAAATATCTCATAAAATTACAAAAATATGAGTAATCATTCATGACTTATTTACATGAAAATAAAATTACATATCCTTTATATCTAATCCATACACCAACGACCAAAAACACCTATAAACACTTTAATTCTTCAATTTTCTTCATCTAATTGATCTCTCTCAAGTTCTATCTTCAAGTTCTAAGTGTTCTTCATAAATTCTACAAGTTCTAGTTTCATAAAATCAAGAATACTTCCAAGTTTGCTAGCTTACTTCCAATCTTGTAGAGTGATCATCCAACCTTAAGAAATCTTTCTTATTTACAGTAAGATATCTTTCTAATACAAGGTAATACTCATATTCAAATTTTTATTCAATTTCTATAACTATAACAATCTTATTTCGAGTGGAAATCTTACTTGAACTTGTTTTTCGTCTCATGATTCTGCTTCAAGAACTTTCAAGCCATCCAAGGATCCTTTGAAGCTAGATCCATTTTTCTCATTTCCAGTAGCTTTATCCAGAAAACTTGAGGTAGTAATGATGTTCATAACATCATTCGATTCATACATATAAAGCTATCTTATTCGAAGGTTTAAACTTGTAATCACTAGAACATAGTTTAGTTAATTCTAAACTTGTTCGCAAACAAAAGTTAATCCTTCTAACTTGACTTTTAAAATCAACTAAACACATGTTCTATATCTATATGATATGCTAACTTAATGATTTAAAACCTGGAAAAAGAACACTGTAAAACCGGACATACGCCGTCGTAGTAACACCGCGGGCTGTTTTGGGTTAGTTAATTAAAAACTATGATAAGCTTTGATTTAAAAGTTGTTCTTCTGGGAAAATGATTTTTCTTATGAACATGAAACTATATCCAAAAATCATGATTAAACTCGAAGTGGAAGTATGTTTTCTAAAATGGTCATCTAGACGTCGTTCTTTCGACTGAAATGACTACCTTTACAAAAACAACTTGTAACTTATATTTCTGATGATAAACCTATACTTTTTCTGTTTAGATTCATAAAATAGAGTTCAATATGTAACCATAGCAATTTGATTCACTCAAAACAGATTTAAAATGAAGAAGTTATGGGTAAAACAAGATTGGATAATTTTTCTTGTTGTAGCAACGTGAAAATTGGTAACAAATCTATATTAATCATATCCTAGCTAACTTATATTGTATTATACATGTATTCTAATATATTATGTAATCTTGGGATACGATAGACACGTATTCAAATGTTTTGACATATCATATCGACCCATGTGTATATATTATTTGGAACAACCATAGACACTCTATATGCAGTAATGTGGGAGTTAGCTATACAGGGTTGAGGTTGATTCCAAAAATATATATACTTTGAGTTGTGATCTAGCCTGAGACGTGTATACACTGGGTCGTGGATTGATTCAAGATAATATATATCAATTTTTTGCGGTACATCTAACGTTGGACAACTAGTTGTAGGTTACTAACGAGGACAACTGACTTAATAAACTTAAAACATCAAATGTATTAAAAGTATTGTAAATATATTTTGAATATACTTTGATATATATGTACATATTTGTTATAGGTTCGTGAATCGACCAGTGGCCAAGTCTTACTTCCCGACGAAGTAAAAATCTGTGAAAGTGAGTTATAGTCCCACTTTTAAAATCTAATATTTTTGGGATGAGAATACATGCAGGTTTTATAAATGATTTAAAAAAATAGACACAAGTACTTGAAACTACATTCTATGGTTGAATTATCGAAATCGAATATGCCCCCTTTTTATTTAGTCTGGAAATCTAAGAATTAGGGAACAGACACCCTAATTGACGTGAATCCTAAAGATAGATCTATTGGGCCTAACAAACCCCATCCAAAGTACCGGATGCTTTAGTACTTCGAAATTTATATCATATCCGAAGGGTGTCCCAGAATGATGGGGATATACTTATATATGCATCTTGTTAATGTCGGTTACCAGGTGTTCACCATATGAATGATTTTTATCTCTATGTATAGGATGCGTATTAAAATATGAAATCTTGTGGTCTATTGTTACGATTTGATATATATATATAGGTTAAACCTATAACTCACCAACATTTTTGTTGACGTTTAAAGCATGTTTATTCTCAGCATGAATACTAAGAGCTTTCGCTGTTGCATACTAAAATAAGGACAAGATTTGGAGTCCATGTTTGTATGATATTATGTAAAAACTGCATTCAAGAAACATATGTCGATGTAATATATTTCTATTGTAAACCATTATGTAATGGTCGTGTATGAACAGTATATTTTAGATTATCATTATTTGATAATCTACGTAATACTTTTGAAACCTTTATTGACAAAATAAATGTTATGGTTGTTTTAAAAATGAATGCAGTCTTTGAAAAACGTCTCATATAGAGGTCAAAACCTCGCAACGAAATCAATTAATATGGAACGTTTATAATCAATATGAACGGGACATTTCAGTTGGTATCCGAGCGTTGGTCTTAGAGAACCAGAAAATTTGCATTAGTGTGTCTTATCGAGTTTGTTAGGATGCATTAGTGAGTCTGGACTTCGACCGTGTTTTCTTTAAAAATAATTACTTAACATTTTTGTTGGAAACTATATATTTTTAACATGTGAATATTATGTGATATATTAATCTTTTAACGTGTTTGATAGTATGTGATAGATGTCTACCTCTAGAACAAGTCCCATTGACTCACCTAATAATAATGAAGAGTCAAATGTAAATTGGAATGATTCGTGGATTGATTCACAAGTTCCCGAAGAGGAACCGGAAGAAGAGTCGGAACCGGAAGAAGAATCGGAACCGGAAGAAGAATCGGAACCGGAAGAAGAAATAGAACCAGTGAGGGAAATAATAAAACGGTTAAGTAGAAGAAAATTCTCAACCAACCGACCAAAGTTAATTATGGTCAATGGTGTTTCCGCCAAGGAAGCAAAGTATTGGGAGGATTACCAATTCTCCGATGAATTGAATCCTGACAAGGATTCCGATGATGTTATAGAAATTACCCCAACACAGTTTAATAAGGCAAAAGAGAACAATAAGGGAAAGGGCATAAAAATAGAGAAATTTGATTCCAAACACGATGAACTTTATATGTATCGTCAACACCCGTATTTCTTAAGTTGTGACAATAACCCGGGAACCTCTAAACCACCAGGTTTTTCTAAACCAATGTGGAAAACGACGGCTCGTATTAGGGGAACATCATATATCCCTAGAAACTTGGCAAAACAAACCAAAACCGAAGAAGAAGAAACGAGCAAATCGGAATAAGATAGTTGTATTCGTGTGTTGTAATATATGTAATATAGTGTGCTTATGCTTTATGATATATGTAAAAATTGCTTGTATTAATAAGTATTTTTTTATGAATCTAACTCTTGTCTATTTTACAGTATAAATACACAAAATGGATAGATAACCCAATATTTTAAGAGACTTACCCAGAGACATGATTGATGAAATCTTGTCTAGAGTCGGTCAGAATTCCTCAGCACAACTATTTAAGGCGAGATCAGTTTGTATGACATTCGCAGAACGTTCCAAGAATGCCTTGATTTATAAAAGGCTTTCGTTCGAAAGATGGGGGATATCACATTGGGAAATCCATAAGTTACGATGTGTTTACTTTGACGCATATATTGCGGGGAACCCAAATGCTATTTTACACAACGGGTTAAGAAATTATCTTGACTCAATATATCCGAATATAGGACTTCGTAATTTAGAAAAAGCGGCTAATATGCAACATAAAGAAGCATGTTATGCTTACGGGTTAGTAATGTTCGCTTCTCACCAAAGTGAGAACAAGAACATCGGGCTACAACTATTAAACAAAACGTTCCTACAAGTGACGAACTCAGTAGTTGGGGTGAGAAACAAGGTTTTTAGATTGTTACGGGACTGTTGAACATTACGTAACCCTCGTCCCTTTGACGACGTTACAACACGCTGTCTTATCAACGGCCATAACAGGTTATGTTCTACAAGAATAAGGATGGGAAGTAGTCCTAGTAAAACCAGAATGCATGACTTGTTTCTGGACGTATGAATTACGTGTCTTTATTGCCTTTGTTGAACGACTTGTGTACTAGCTAGAATTATCTTCACAACTATCTTGTATCAAAGTTATTGTGTGCTATATTTCATGTTATATGTAAAATAAGCGGTATTGTAAGTTTGTAAAATATTGTGAAAAAGATTGAACGCGAAATATTATTATAATCAGTTTTTCATATAGAATTATAGTAGTTGAATTGTATATTAGCTACTAAGTATGAACTTAACGGGTAGGTACTACCCGAATTTAAACTTATAAAACGCTAATATGAAGAAAAAGCTTTTATAAATGAGTTCATATTATGCTACGAGATACTATTGACTACTCTTAATATTCTGTATGATTAACTTGTTTCATTTGACTATTTGAAGGAAATGGCACCGACTACTCGACAAACCATGAATATGAGCGAAGAGGAATTTCGTACCTTTCTTGCTACAAACATAGCCGCAGTACAGGCTGCGCTACATACCAACAATAACTCCGAATCTAGCAATGCAGCTAACGGCGCAAGAAATCGTGTAGGATGCACCTACAAAGAATTCACTGCCTGCAAACCTTTGGAATTTGATGGAACCGAAGGACCGATCGGATTGAAAAGGTGGACCGAGAAGGTCGAATCGGTGTTTGCCATAAGTAAGTGTACTGAAGAGGACAAAGTGAAGTACGCTACGCATACCTTCACAGGTACTGCGTTAACATGGTGGAATACCTATCTAGAGCAAGTGGGACAAGATGATGCTTACGCACTACCGTGGTCAGCATTCAAGCACTTGATGAACCAGAAGTACCGTCCCAGAACCGAGGTCAATAAGCTCAAGACAGAACTTAGAGGGTTACGAACCTAAGGATTTGATATCACCACGTACAAAAGACGATTCACAGAATTGTGCCTATTGTGTCCGAGAGCGTTCGAAGATGAGGAAGAGAAGATCGATGCGTTTGTGAAAGGATTACCGGAAAGAATCCAAGAAGATATAAGTTCCCACGAGCCCGCCTCCATACAACAGGCATGTAGAATGGCTCACAAACTAGTGAACCAGATTGAGGAAAGAATTAAAGAACAGGCGACTGAAGAGGCCAATGTGAAGCAAGTCAAAAGAAAGTGGGAGGAAAATGGTGATAAGAATTACCAATACAACAACAACAGCAATTACAACAATAATCACAACAACTATCCCAACAATCGCAACATCAATCGCAACTACAACAAACGGCCCAACAACAATAACAACAACAACAACAACAACAACAACAACAACAACAACAACAACAACAACAACAACAACAACAACAACAACTACAACAATCATCCCAACAATAATAACAACCGCAACAACAACAACAATCAGAAGCAGCTATGCCAAAGGTGTGAAAAGTATCACTCGGGGTTCTGCACCAAATTTTGCAACAAGTGTAAAATAAATGGTCATAGCGCGGCGATGTGTGAGGTCTACGGACCTGGGGTTAACAGAACGAAAGGAACAAATGGTGTCAGAACGAGTAATGGCGGAGCAAGTAGTGTCGAAGCAAGTTATGCCAATGTAGTTTGTTATAAATGTGGAAAACCGGGCCACATTATTAGAAATTGCCTGAACCAGGAGAACACGAATGGACAAGGCCGTGGAAGAGTTTTCAATATTAATGCGGCAGAGGCACAGGAAGACCTGGAGCTTGTTACGGGTACGTTTCTTATTGACATGCAGGTTTTATAAATGATTTACAAAATAGACACAAGTACTTGAAACTACAGTCTATGGTTGAATTATCGAAATCGAATATGACCCCTTTTTATTAAGTCTGGTAATCTAAGAATTAGGGAACATACACCCTAATTGATGCGAATCCTAAAGATAGATCTATTGGGCCTAACAAACCCCATCCAAAGTACCAGATGCTTTAGTACTTCGTAATTTATATCATATCCGAAGGGTGTCTCGGAATGATGGGGATATTCTTATATATGCATCTTGTTAATGTCGGTTACCAGGTGTTCACCATATGAATGATTTTTATCTCTATGTATGGGATGCGTATTGAAATATGAAATCTTGTGGTCTATTGTTACGATTTGATATATATATATATATATATATATATATATATATATATATATATATATATATATATATATATATATATATATATATAGGTTAAACCTATAACTCACCAACATTTTTGTTGACGTTTAAAGCATGTTTATTCTCAGGTGAATACTAAGAGCTTCCGCTGTTGCATACTAAAATAAGGACAAGATTTGGAGTCCATGTTTGTATGATATTATGTAAAAACTGCATTCAAGAAACATATGTCGATGTAATATATTTCTATTGTAAACCATTATGTAATGGTCATGTGTGAATAGTATATTTTAGATTATCATTATTTGATAATCTACGTAATACTTTTGAAACCTTTATTGATAAAATAAAGGTTATGGTTGTTTTAAAAATGAATGCAGTCTTTGAAAAATGTCTCATATAGAGGTCAAAACCTCGCAACGAAATCAATTAATATGGAACGTTTATAATCAATATGAATGGAACATTTCACCTTATCTCCAAGTCAAACTCTTGTAACAACAAAATCCACCTAATCAACCTAGGCTTGGTCTCCTTTTTCTCTAACAAGTGTCTTAAGGTGCTATGGTCCAAGAAAATGACTACTTTAGATCCCCACAAATATGATCTAAATCTAACGACTCGTCCTAATCCATCCGGACGAAGTCCATATCGATTACAAACGATTCACAATATTTGGTTACATCACGAGGTACTTGACCTCTATATGATACATTTTACAAACATTGAATTCGTTTTTAAAAGACAAACTTTCATTACATCGAAAGTTGACGGCATGCATACCATTTCATAATTTATCTAACTATAATTGACTTAATAATAATCTTGAAGAACTCGATGACTCGAATGCAACGTCTTTTGAAATATGTCATGAATGACTCCAAGTAATATCTCTAATATGAGCAAATGCACAGCGGAAGATTTCTTTCATACTTGAGAATAAACATGCTTTAAAGTGTCAACCAAAAGGTTGGTGAGTTCATTAGTTTATCATAATCATTCATTTTCATCATTTTAATAGACCACAAGAATTTCATTTCCAGTTCTCATAAATATACGTCCCATGCATAGAGACAAAAATCATTCATATGGATTGAACACCTGGTAACCGACATTAACAAGATGCATATAAGAATATCCCCTATCATTCCGGGAAATCCTTCGAACATGATAAAACAACATCGAAGTACTAAAGCATCCGGTACTTTAGATGGGGTTCGTTAGGCCCAATAGATCTATCTTTAAGATTCGCGTCAATTAGGCATGCACTAATTCTCAAAATTAGTGATGTTCCCTAATTCTTAGGCTACCAAGCAAAAAGGGGCATATTCGGCTTCGATCATTCAACCATAGAAAGTAGTTTCATGTACTTGTGTCTATTTTGTAAAACATTTATAAAGTTGCATGTATTCTCATCCCAAAAATATTAGATTTTAAAAGTGGGACTATAACTCACTCTATAATATTTTGTAGTAAAAATATTCATACGATGATACTGAACAATGCAGGGTTGGCCTCGGATTCATGAACCTATATCATTTGTATATAGATTAAAACACATATTTGCAATCGAACAATTATATTTATGTGAATTTATTGGTTATATCATATCTATATTAGCAATATGTATATGTTTCCTATGTTCATTTTGTATATAAAATATAAACTTTGTTATGTTATATGTATTAAATATATTTATATATATTTATAAATCATTTGTTTGCTAATAAAAATAATAATTATAATAGCATTAAAATAATATTAAATATGATAATAATTATAATAATTTAGTTTTCTAAGAAAAGTAATAATGTTAATAATTTTATTAGTGATAAAATTAATGATATTAATGATAATAAATGTAAAATTATTAATTTTACTGTTACTGATAGTAATAATAATGATTTTAGTAATTACATAATAATATTCTTGATAATATAAATAATAATGCCGATAACGATAATAATCATAATAATGTTAATAATACTAAAATGATACAATTTATAATAATCTTACTTATAAAAATATATTAATGATAAGTAATGTTCCTAACACTTATAGTTATAGTTATGATATTGGTAATAATTATGATACTAAATATATCAATAATAATAATAATAATAGTAGTAACCCTAAATATTAATACTTTGTAATAATAATAATATTAGTAATGATAATAATAATGATAATAATATTAATATTAATGATGATATTTACAAAAATCATAATATTTGTAATAATCTTAACACTAATAATGTTAATGATAAAAGTAATAATAATACTAATAATTACTACTTCTTAATTATAACAATAAAAATCATACTTATATATTAACAATTTCTCATCTTATACAATTAACCTTAACTATAATAACATTAAAATTAATAATAATAATAATAATAATAATAATAATAATAATAATAATAATAATAATAATAATAATAATAATAATAATAAATATATCAAATTATACCTTAGAAGTGTTAAAAATAAATAAGCTGCCCGGGAGGGGACTCGAACCCGCGACCACTCGAAATCCGACACCCCTTCTTAACCATTCCGTTGAATCTGTTTTTCTGAAATTTTAGCTAGCCTATCTGTATATATATCTAACTGTGTATCCTTCCTCTTCCTCATACTTTAGTCAACCAGAGATCAATCCGAGATATAACCAAGTTTTATGTTTTGATTTACATTATAAATTGAGACAGAAACGTGTTGTGATGTATGATTATCTTAATTGAAAAATGAAAATATATAAAAAAAAAGACCAACCTGATGGGTTACAGACTCACGATGAACAACTTAAACTCAACCCTTGACTTTGAATTTAAGGCAGTTTTATGTAATGATGTTAACATGAAAAAGATTCAAAATCTTCTTTAGAAACTTTCTGTACTTCCAATTTAACTTAAAACACAACATATAGCTCGAATTCGATTGAGGAACAATTGTTTAACTTTTTAAACCCAATACTTTGACTCGTGAATTAGAACTCGATAAGGAAAATTGGACTTTGAAATCTTGCAAATTGTTTGAGTAGGAGATTCCAAACATAACTGCTTTTAAAGATTTTAACAATTGATTCATTTTCGAGCTTTTTGAAAAATTAACATGAAAACAGGGTAGCCGTCTGTTTCTCCTTTCTTTTCTATTTTAATTCGATGAAATAAAAACTGTAAAGGGTTGTTGGGATTGATAAATGATAATGTAACTCGTTTTTGTTTCATTACAACTGGATTGGATCAATTATATGAAAAATAGGGGTCGATAGATAATTGAAGCAGGTACAGAGAATAACTAAAAAAATTCAAAAGGTGAAAGGGATTCCTAACCGATTTTGATGGTATTAGGGATGGAGATTCTATCAGTACAGATTTACACACAGGATTAACCTTTTAGAATAGTTTGAGATCGACTGCAAACAGAATACGTAATATGTTTATATTTAATTATGCATAAATTGTATTTATATATATATATATATATATACTGTTTCTTTTTATATAAATAAATATAATTAACTATCTGTGTATGTATTTGGTAATATGCTCGACGGTGTTTAACATATATATATATATATATATATATATATATATATATATATATATATATATATATATATATATATATATATATATATATATATATATATATATATATATATATATATATATATATATATATATATATGTTTATCTGAATATAACCTGTATTGTTAAACATATATATTTGTATTAATGCTAATAAATATTATACACAATTTATAATAATAATAATAATAATAATAATAATATCAATAATCCTAATAATAATAATTATATTGATAATAATAAACAATAATAATAATATTAATAAAAATGATAGTGATAATATTATTAATAATAATAATATTTTTAGTATAATAACAATATAACAATTTATGTATCTTAAATCTTCATATTTATATATCATATATTAGTATTAATAATACCGATATTAATCTTATTATGAATATTAATATTAATAATAATAATAATAGAAGTAATAATATATCATCTATATTTTCTTGTAATTAATATTACATATCATTAATTATGTAATATTACTAATTATATAATATATATAATAACATATATTGAAATGTTTACTTTTAATATAATTACATTATTTATGTGTTTGTATATTAAATATGAAAATATAATTGTCTTTTATACATATATATATTTATTTATTCAAGATATTATATTAACCGATAATAGAATTAGATATTGTATATTTCAACACATAATATCTATATCTTTTATATATTTTACTATATATAATAATAATTACGTATAGAATTCATATACATACATATATTCAAACTATTATATATAATATTACGTTTTAAGGTTTTTAAGTAGATGATTAAATTAATTTTATATATTGAAGCAAATAAACTCTGAGTATATTATTTAATACTTTGTTACTATTTTATCATATATATAATTAAATCTAAACATAAACCACTGTTCGTGAATCGTCGGAAATAGTCAAGGTCAAATGCTTTCCATATAAACAGTTAAAGATTTTTGATATTCAATTAAATAGAATTTGCTTATCATGTCGAAAGTAAATAAAGATCAAGTTTGAATTTGGTCGGAAATTTCCGGGTCGTCACAGTACCTACCCGTTAAAGAAATTTCGTCCCCGAAATTTGATCGAGGTCGTCATGGATAACAATAAGAATGTTTTCATGACTTATATGAGTTGAAAATTAGAGTTTTATCATCATTGAGTAATATGGATAAAACAATTCGAGTACTCGAAGCGTACGAGTGAAGCTTTCACAAAAGATTGAGATAGAGATTTAACTTTTGACGTAGTCACGATGGATTTAGGAAAATAAGGTTCATCTTAACTTTTGACGTTGTGTTGATTAAATTCCAGAATTCAAGGGATTTAAAGAAAATCTTCGAAATCTATAAAAGATTTGATTCTTCGGGATTTAAGGAAATTAGGATCCTCTTTAATTAAATGCGATCATATGTCTTGATTGCTCTGTCTGATATTTCTACTATAAATGAAACTCTTTCGTTCCATTATTTTCACCACTCCTATACTTTCTTTCTTAGTTCATACATCCAAAAGACTGTGAAAATGCTTAATCCAGTTCAAATCCTTGATATTTTCCTAATTATCATTTCTGTCATCCTTCTTTTCAATCTTCCACCAGAAAAATCTGTTTACTTCTACTATTACATTGGGGTGATACTATTCTTAATTCTACCGTATCTTTATATTGCTATTCATATTAATATCCACGATTTGCAACCTCTGTATTGTTATTGGGTTTTATATTTTCTCTTATACTTCAAAGCTCCTTCTTCTGTCTTCTATAATCATTGTCATCCATGGTTAATGTTCTCTTCTATTTGCTGCGATTTATACAACCACTTCTATTTCGGAGTTTCATTCTTTTGCTTTCTCTTTGCAAGTAATGGTCCAGAATTCATAGGTATGGAGTTTCGATTGAATTTAATGTTCTAACCAAGAAAGAACGTAATAGCACGATTTGATTTGTCAAATTACCAGAATTACTGAGAATAGAACTATCAAGAATATATTTTCTTGATATATTCAGAAGTTAAGCAGAATGAAAGAGTTATGTAACATGGCACATGATGACGTTATGATCTGTGAATCATCATGTCCCATCAGAAACTAAGCATGACTTACTGTAATATAATTACATTGATCAAGTATCATTATATTATACTAATTCATGCTTCAGTTCCCAACACTACTTCAAAATCATTCATAATTCAAACTCGAATTTTAAAGAAATTTAGAAACTAAAGTAGCTTCCTTTATGACGTAATATAGATAGCACGAAGAGATAAATAATTCCGGATGAGAATATTTATGAAAATATCTTCAGAAATATCGAAGATATTTATGATGATATTTTGGAATTTCTAAGTTCGATTGTTGATGAAGAAAGATTTTCTGTAAAATTTTAACATGAGTACGGAGCAAGATATTCGTTGAAGGTTTTATCGGATCCAGAATTACCTGGATTCTTTGAATATATGGTATGGTCCTTATATTTGACCTTGGTCTCCTTCATGGTTTGCTCAATCTGTTTTTCAATACCAAATTTTCTATCGAGCGTTCCTAACACTCTCTTCTTTATCATCAACTTTTGGCCGTTTAGACCATCTACACTTTTTCTGTTTCCTCTACATTTAATGCTACAATATCTGAATCATCGGTTATCAATCCGAGGTGATTTCAGGAGAATTGTGTTTTTAGATGATTAAACACTGGTGGTAATATGGTGGAATATAAAAGGTTCCCCGGTAACAATAAAAGAGCACGCATATATATCAAGGTTATAATAAGGTTGTTTCGAACGAAAAGTCGATGTTGACTTGTTGGAGCTGTGACAAAATTTGGTACTTTGAAAGGGATTACTAAGTTATTTTGGGTAATAATAACACTAGGGAATTAGCACAGCTATGTGTTAAACGTTTACTCAGGTTCCGAGAGTTTTCAGGTGCATAACTATATGCATCAATCTTTTCTTCCATAGATGAAGCACGGTTGGTTCATCCTCTCGATTATGGTGTTTTCAAGAATCATGAAAGGTTTGAATGCAGATTGTAATCGTCAAGATACAAATAAGGTTTAAGATGAAATCAAGTGGCAAACTTGAAGAAATGTTTAGTTTCATATGTTATAATCAGTATTTTAATTCATTTTAATTGTCCAATATTATTCGTCCACAGTCGATAGTCCACAGTTAACAGTCCAATCATTCATATATAGTTTAATATATAGTATTTGAATTAATTAATACGTATCGTGACCCGTGTACATGTCTCAGACTCAATCACAACTCAAAGTATATATATTATTGTAGAATCAACCTCAACCCTGTATAGCTAACTCAAACATTATTGCATATAGAGTGTCTATGGTTATTCCAAATAATATATATATATATATATATATATATATATATATATATATATATATATATATATATATATATATATATATATATATATATATATATATATATGCGTCGATATGATATGTCAAAACCTTGTATACGTGTCCCGATATTTAAAGTACGTAAAATAAATAACAGAAATTAAATGACGATAAATAAAATTGTGAGAATATAATTTGCGATAATTAAATTGCGATAAATAAAATGTAATCAGTTAGCTAGGAACAGTTAGCTAGGATTTTGTTAGCGTGGATTCTTAACAAAATTTCTCATAGTTAATTTGTTTATTTCTAACAATTTTTATTTTGTCCAATGTTTTCTTCACTATGCCACTTGTCGGATTCTGATAGGTCAAAATCCAAATATGATATTGAATGAAAAGAGTTATTCTGCGATGAACAGATATGCATATCTGTGGATGTAAGTAGGATAGTAGTTGGCTTGTTGAATCAGATTCGAAGAATGTACAGTGTAATTTATTAATGTGAAATCTAAATTTTCGATGGGTATTACCTACCCGTTAAAATATTTTCATCATTAACAGTTTGTACAAAATAATTTTAATTACAATCTTTATGAAAACATATATATATATATATATATATATATATATATATATATATATTCTTGAGATGTAATCATGGATTTATTGAGTTAATATGATAGTAATCTCATTTGCTTTACCGTTAGAACAAGAATACATAATCTCTAAAACATTAGAGATTACATAATCGTCATGTCGAACGAAGATCAAGGATGTAGAACGATTTGCAGATTGATGATTATGCTCGAGGTACATAATGAGATGTTGAGGTGTGTGTAGTGACCCGAACTTTTCCATGTTTATATATATTAATTGAGATGGATATTTACATGACTAAATGTTTCCAACATGTTAAGCAATCAAACTTGTTAAGACTTGATTAAATTAAATAAGTTTCATATAGACAGTTGATCACCCAAGTTGACCGGCGATTCACGAACGTTACAAAATTGTAAAAACTACATGTTGTGGTATATATTAACATATATATATATATGGTTGACATAAGATTATGATGAGTAAGTATCTTACTAAATATATTAACAATGTGTGATATACATAAGAAATGAGATTACTAAGTTAAGAAACTCGAAATGATATATATGACGATTATCGTTATGATAACGTCTACTAAATACATATGTATCATATTAAGATATTGATACACTATATTTAATATGATAAAATGATATTTAAATATATCATTAAGTGTGTTACCAATGAACTACATATGTAAAAACAAGACTACTAACTCAAGAATTACGAAACGAGACTTATATGTAACGATTATCGTTGTAACGATATTTTAATGTATATATCATATTAAGAGATATTCATACATAATAATATCATGATAATATAATAATTTAACATCTCATTTGATATAATAAACATTGGGTTAACAACATTAATTAAGATCGTTAACTTAAAGGTTTCAAAACAACACTTACATATAACGACTAACGAAGACTTAACGACTCAATTAGAATGTATATACATGTTATGTTTTGATATGTATTCTTACACTTTTGAAAGACTTCAAGACACATATCAAAGTACTTCTACTTAATAAAAATGCTTACAATTACATCCTCGTTCAGTTTCATCAACAATTCTACTCGTATACACCCGTATTCGTACTCGTACAATACACAGCTTTTAGATGTATGTACTATTGGTATATATACTCCAATGATCAGCTCTTAGCAGCCCATGTGAGTCACCTAACATATGTGGGAACCATCATTTGGCAACTAGCATGAAATATCTCATAAAATTACAAAAATATTAGTAATCATTCATGACTTATTTACATGAAAACAAAATTACATATCCTTTATATCTAATCCATATACCAACGACCAAAAACACCTATAAACACTTTCATTCTTCAATTTTCTTCATCTTATTGATCTCTCTCAAGTTCCATCTTCAAGTTCTAAGTGTTCTTCATAAATTCCATAAGTATAGTTTCATAAAAATCAAGAATACTACCAAGTTTGCAAGTTTACTTCCAAGCTTTCTAATCCATTCCAAGTAATCATATAAGATCAAGGAACCTTTGTTATTTATAGTAGGTTATCTTTCTAATTCAAGGTAATATTCATATTCAAACTTTGATTCAATTTCTACAACTATAACAATCTTATTTCGAGTGAAAATCTTACTTGAACTGTTTTCGTGTCATGATTCTGCTTCAAGAACTTTCAAGCCATCCAAGGATCCTTTGAAGCTAGATCAATTTTTCTCATTTCCAATAGTTTTATCCAGAAAACTTGAGGTAGTAATGATTTTCATAACATCATTCGATTCATACATATAAAGCTATCTTATTCGAAGGTTTAAACTAGTAATCACTAGAACATAGTTTAGTTAATTCTAAATTTGTTCGCAAACAAAAGTTAATCCTTCTAACTTGACTTTTAAAATCAACTAAACACATGTTATATATCTATATGATATGCTAACTTAATGATTTAAAACCTGGAAACACGATGAACACCATAAAATCGGATATACGCCGTCGTAGTGAAACCGGGGGCTGTTTTGGTTTGGATAATTAAAAACTATGATAAACTTTGATTTAAAAGTTGTTCTTCTGAAAAAATAATTTTTCATATGAACATGAAACTATATCCAAATATTTTGGTTAAACTCAAAGTGAAAGTATGTTTTTCAAAATGGTCATCAAGATGTCGTTCTTTCGACGAAAATGACTACCTCTTTAGTAATTGACATGTAAATTAAATTTCCGACTATAAACCTATACTTTTTCTGTTTGGATTCTTAAATTAGAGTTCAATATGAAACCATAGCAATTTGATTCACTCAAAACGGATTTAAAATGAAGAAGTTATGGGCAAAACAAGATTGGATATTTTTGATCTTTTTAGCTACGGGAAATGTTTAACAAATCTATACAAATCATATCCTAGCTAACTTATATTGTATTATACATGTATTCTAATATATTATGTAATCTTGGGATACCATAGACACGTATGCAAATTTTTTGACATATCATATCGACCCATGTATATATATTATTTGGAACAACCGTAGACACTCTATATGCAGTAATGTTGGAGTTAGCTATACAGGGTTGAGGTTGATTCCAAAAATATATATATACTTTGAGTTGTGATCTAGCCTGAGACGTGTATACACTAGGTCCTGGATTGATTCAAGTTAATATATATCGATTTATTTCTGTACATCTAACTGTGGACAACTAGTTGTAGGTTACTAACAAGGACAGCTGACTTAATACACTAAAATCTTTAAAACATAATAAAAATGGTTGTAATTATATTTTGATCATACTTTGATATATATGTACATATTTGTATAGGTTCGTGAATCGATCCGTGGCCAAGTCTTCTTTCCGAGGAAGGAAATATCTGTGAAAGTGAGTTATAGTCCCACTTTTAAAATCTAATATTTTTGGGATGAGAATATATGCAGGTTTTATAAATGATTTACAAAATAGACACAAGTACGTGAAACTACATTCTATGGTTGAATTATCGAAATTGAATATGCCCCTTTTTATTAAGTCTGGTAATCTAAGAATTAGGGAACAGACACCCTAATTGACGCGAATCCTAAAGATAGATCTATTGGGCCTAACAAACCCCATCCAAAGTACCGGATGCTTTAGTACTTCGAAATTTATATCATATTCGAAGGGTGTCCCGGAATGATGGGGATATTCTTATATATGCATCTTGTTAATGTCGGTTACCAGGTGTTCGCCATATGAATGATTTTTATCTCTATGTATGGGATGTGTATTGAAATATGAAATCTTGTGGTCTATTGTTACGATTTGATATATATAGGTTAAACCTATAACTCACCAACATTTTTGTTGACGTTTAAAGCATGTTTATTCTCAGGTGAATATTAAGAGCTTCCGCTGTTGCATACTAAAATAAGGACAAGATTTGGAGTCGATGTTTGTATGATATTGTATAAAAACTGCATTCAAGAAACATATGTCGATGTAATATATTTCTATTGTAAACCATTATGTAATGGTCGTATGTAAACAGTATATTTTAGATTATCATTATTTGATAATCTATGTAATGTTTTTAAAATCTTTATTGATAAAATAAAGGTTATGGTTTTTTAAAAATGAATGAAGTCTTTGAAAAACGTCTCATATAGAGGTCAAAACCTCGCAACGAAATCAATTAATATGGAACGTTTATAATCAATATGAACGGGACATTTCAGTTGGTATCCGAGAGTTGGTCTTAGAGAACCAGAAAAATTTGCATTAGTGTGTCTTATCGAGTTTGTTAGGATGCATTAGTGAGTCTGGACTTCGACGGTGTTTTCTTTAAAAATGATTGCTTAACATTTTTGTTGGAAACTATATATTATTAACATGTAAATATTATGTGATATATTAATCTCTTAACATGTTTGATATTGTGTGATAGATGTCTACCTCTAGCACAAGTCCCATTGACTCACCTAATAATAACGAAAAGTCGAATATATATTGGCAAGATTCACAAGTTCTCGAAGAACTGGAAGAAAAGGAAACGAAACCGGAAGAAGAGGAACCGGAAGAAGAGGAACCGGAAGAAGAAGAGGTTCCGGAGGGGGGAATAGTAGGAACCACAGAAAACCAGTCAAATAAAAGAAAATCCTCAACCAATGGACCAAAGTTAATAATGGTCAATGGTGTTTCCGCTAAGGAAGCAAAATATTGGGAAAATTACCAATTTTCTGATGAATCGGATCCTGATGAGGATTCTGATGATGTTATAGAAATTACCCCGACCCAATTTAATGAGGCAAAAGAAAATAATAAGGGAAAAGGCATCAAAATAGAGAAATCTGATTCCAACCCCGATGAACTTTATATGTACCGTCAACACCCGTATTTTCAATATCGTGACAATAACCCGGGAACCTCTAAACCACCAGGTTTTTCTAAACCAATGTGGAAAACGACAACTCATATTAGAGGAACATCATATATCCGTAGAAGATTAGGAAAAAGAACCAAGTCCGAAGAAGAAGAAACCAGTGATTCAGATTAGAGGGGTGTGAGCATATTGTGTAATAAATGTATTGTAGTGTGCTTGTACTTTTATGTTCTATGTAAAAATTGCTTGTATTGTTTGTTATTATGAATCTAATCCTTGTCTATTTTACAGTATAAAAACAAAATGGACGTTAAGGGTAGACAATCGAATATTTTAGAAGACCTACCAGAGGATATGATTGAGGAAATCTTGTCTAGAGTCGGTCAGAATTCATCAGCACATTTAGTTATGGCGAAATTAACTTGTCAAACATTTGAAAGACTTTCCAGAAATGCCTTAGTTTATAAAAGGCTTTCCTTTGATAGATGGGGTATATCACATTGGGGAGACTTTAAGTTACACCGTGTTTTCTTTAAAGCGTTAAATGCGGGGAGCCCAAATGCAATTTTACGCTACGGGTTAAGAACCTATTTTGACTCAACATATCCCAACATAGGATTTCGTGAATTAGAAAGAGCTTCTAACATGCAACATAAAGAAGCATGTTATGCTTACGGGTTAGTGATGTTCGCTTCTTAACAAAGTGATAAAAAGAACATCGGATTGCAACTTTTAAATAAAACTTTCCCACAAGTGACGGATTCAGTAGTTGGGGTGAGAAACAAGGTTTTTAGATTATTACGGGGCTGTTGGACATTACGAAACCCTCGTCCTTTTGACGACATTACAACATGCTACCTAGCTAATGGTCATAACGGTTATTTTCCACAAGACCAAGGATGGGAAGTCGTCTTAGTAAAACCAGAATGCATGACTTGGTTCTGGACTTATGAATTACGTGTCTTTATTTCCTTTGCTGAACAACTCGCGTATTAACTAGATTTATCTTTAAAACTGTCCTGTATCATAGTGTACTATATTTCATGTTATATGTAATATAGCGAAGTTGTAAGTTTGAAGAATATTTGTATGTGATATATTATTATAATCAATTTTTCATATGGAATTGTAATTGTTGAATTGTATATTAGCTACTAAGTATGAACTTAACGGGTAGGTAGTACCCGAATTTAAACTTATAAAATGCTAATATGAAGAAAAAGCTTTTATAAATGAGTTCATATTATGCTACAAGATACTATTGACTACTCTTAATATTCTGTATGATTAAATTGTTTTATTTGACTATTTTGAAGGAAATGGCACCGACTACTCGACATACCTTGAATATGAGCGAAGAGGAATTTCGTGCCTTTCTTGCTTCAAACATAGCCGCAGTACAGGCGGCGCTACATACCAACAATAACTCTGAATCTAGCGATACAGCTAACAGCGCAAGAAATCGTGTAGGATGCTCCTACAAGGAATTCACTACCTACAAACCTTCAGAATTTGATGGGACCAAAGGACCAATCGGATTGAAACGGTGGACCGAGAAAGTTGAATCGGTGTTTTCCATAAGTAAGTGTGCTGAAGGAGACAAAGTGAAGTACGCTACGCATACCTTCACAGGTATTGTGTTAACATGGTGGAATACCTATCTAGAGCAAGTAGGACAAGATGCTGCTTACGTGCTACCGTGGTCAGCATTCAAGCACTTGATGAACGAGAAGTACCGTCCCAGAACCGAGGTCAATAAGCTCAAGCCAGAACTTAGAGGGTTACAAACACAGGGATTCGATATTACTTCGTACGAAAGACGATTCACATAATTGTGCCTATTGTGTCTGAGAGCGTTCGAAGACGAGGAAGAAAAGATCAACGCATTTGTGAAAGGGTTACCGGAGAGAATCCAAGAAGATATAAGTTCACACGAGCCTGCCTCCATACAAAAGGCATGTAGAATGGCTCACAAACTAGTGAACTAGATTGAGGGAAGAATTAAAGAACAGGCGGCCGAAGAGGTCAACGTGAAGTTAGTCAAAAGAAAGTGGGAGGAAAACGGTGATAAGAGTCACCAAAACAACAACAACTATCCCAACAATCGCAACATCAATCGCAACTACAACAAACGGCACAACAACAACAACAACTACAACAATCATTCCAACAGTAATAATAACCGCAACAACAAAAACAATCAGAAGCAGCTATGCCAAAGGTGTGAAAAGTATCACTCGGGGTTCTGCACCAAATTTTGAAACAAGTGTAAAAGAAATGGTCATAGCGCGGCGAAGTGTGAGGTCTACTGATAAGGCTAAAAAGGAACATATATTTCATAGCAATATCCCTCCTAAATAATAGGTTTTCATATGTAATTGTATTATATTTTCATTGTAATTGTTTAAATAAATAAGTGCGAAGACAAAAGGCGAAAACGAACATTTGAAGACACAAACGTCCAAAAAGCTCAAATGTACAAGATACAATTCAAAAGGTTCAATTTATTGATGAAAAACGTCTAAAAATGACAAGAGTACAAGTTACAAAACGCAAAGTACAAGATATTAAATTGTACGCAAGGAAGTTCGAAAATCCGGAACCGGGACATGAGTCAACTATCAACGCCCGACGCAACGGACCAAAAATTACAAGTCAACTATGCACAAGAATATAATATAATATATAAATAATTATATTAATTATTTATATTTTATATTTATATATTTATTATTTCGACAAGCTAGGAGCCAAAAGTTTGTGAGCTGGATTTTCAAACTCCACGACTCGCGGAGTTTGAAGGCCAAAAACTCCACGACTCGCGGAGCTGCCAAATTCCAAAATGCCTATAAAAGGTCACGAATTCTGCGAGTAAAAATATAAAAAATAAACATAATAATAATAATACTTCGTAGTATAATATAAATAAATATATATATATAATATATATATATATATATATATATATATATATATATATATATATATATATAGTATAGATTAGTTTTATATTAGATTAGTTCGGGTTATGTAAAGGTTATTTTACGGGTTTTTGAAGTCGAAATTCTGTCCGTGTAACACTACGCGATAAATAGTCAATGTAAGTTATGTTCTCCTTTTTAAATTAATGTCTCGTACTTAAGTTATTAATATTCTTATTTGAGCCAAAGTAATCATGATGTTGGACTAAATATTAAAGACTAGGTAATTGGGCTTTGTACCATAATTGGGGTTTGGACAAAAGAACGACACTTGTGGAAATTAGACTATGGGCTATTAATGGGCTTTATATTTGTTTAACTAAATGATAGTTTGTTAATTTTAATATAAAGATTTACAATTGGACGTCCCTATAAATAACCATATACACTCGATCGGACACGATGGGCGGGGTATTTATATGTACGAATAATAGTTCATTCAACCGGACACGGGAATGGATTAATAGTCACTAGAATTATTAAAACAGGGGTGAAATTATGTACAAGGACACTTGGCATAATTGATAACAAAGTATTAAAACCTTGGGTTACACGCAGTCGATAACCTGGTGTAATTATTAAACAAAGTATTAAAACCTTGTTACAGTTTAAGTCCCCAATTAGTTGGAATATTTGACTTCGGATATAAGGATAATTTGACAAGGACACTCGCACTTTATATTTATGACTGATGGACTGTTATGGACAAAAACCAGACGGGCATATTAAATAATCTAGGACAAAGAACAATTAACCCACGGGAATAAACTAAAAATCAACACGTCAAACATCATGATTACGGAAGTTTAAATAAGCATAATGTGACAACCCGGAAATTTCCAATCAAATTTAAACTTTATCTTTATATTATTCTGACACGATAAGCAAAGTTTGTTAAGTTAAATCTCAAGAATTTTAAATTGTGTTCATACATTCATTATAACCTCGACCAAATTTAGACGATTCACGAACCGTTATATATAAATAAATATGTATATATATATATTATAACTTGAGAATATTAATAAAGTATTAAACGTATAATACTTTACATGATCGTATTTGTTTCAATATGTTTATCGGTGGAATTAGAAGATAATATCAAATTGTTGATTTATCAGATACATTATGATATGATTACGGGTCTATGTTATGAGGTCCACTGTGATTTAAGAAATATATTCTTTTTGACAACATTCGGAAAATGGTAAAGTGATTTATAAGTAAGAACGTGAAGTGTAAATAACTTAGATGTTGGATATCGACAAGTTAAGTAACTCGACATTTTTTATTAAGATGATTTCATACGTTTATTTAACCTTTGAACTTTATCCCATGCTTCACCAACAAACTGTAATTTAAAAACTTGAAACCTATTATGAATATATATGATTCTACTTTTTTAAAAACATTTTATGATATAACGATTTCCATTATTTTAACCTTTAAACAAAATGATTCTTAAAAATATATTTGGTTTTGGAAAACAAAATTATTATATTTATTTGATTTAGTTTCAAACGTACAAAAACGTTTTCAGTTTAAAAAGAACTTTATTATTAAAACGTATATAACTTTTATAAATATCTAGAACCACTTTTGATAACTCATTACTTAACCAATATGATAAAGATAACGATATTTATATTTTATTTTATTAAATATATATAACGATTTAAATTAATATTATATATATTTATACGCGTATTATACGTACATAGTTTTATACTTTTACTATACTTAAACTTTACCTTTACTTTATTTTTACTTTACTTTAACTTTAATAATTCACTTTAATAATTCATACTTTAATAATTCACTTTAATAATTCATACTTTAATAATTCACTTTAATAATTCATACTTTAATAATTCACTTTAATAATTCATATTTTAATAATTCACTTTAATAATTCATACTTTAATAATTCAAAAATCTATTATAAATAAAATTCAATAGGTTTCATTATTTCATAGAAACTTGAAAATATTTTTCTCTAAACTCTCTCAATCGATTTACATATATATATTTACTCCGTATTATTTCAAGATATTATTAGTATACATAAAATATTAAGTCAGAGTGCTGTCCGAGTGATTTCGAAATTGTTTTTCGAGTGGGATTGGATTAAGGAAATTATGGGTTATAGCTATGGAGGTGATTGGTATGGTTCATGGGTATGCTCGTGAGGTCAATATAGTGTTTATCATCTCCGTTGCGTCTACGTACCTTTCCTGCAATATTGAATCTCAATATTGATACGTGAGTACTCATAATTTAACTTTTACATACTAATAGTGTATCCCTGACTAGTGCTCGAGTATATAGGATTATGCATGTTTGTACTTTTGATATTGCCTTTAGTTAGGTTATGTTGAATCCTGAATTAGTTATATATGCGACTGAGATAAGGTATAAGATATGCATGTCGTTGGAAAGCTAGCGAAAAATTAAGAACTTTTCATTTAGATATCGAATGATTTCGATGAACGGATTTGAAGTTATAGTCCATCGAATTTTTGTATTATTATTAAAAATGATTATTATTATCGTCGTTATTATCGTCGTTCTAGTTTTATCTTATTATTATTATTATTATTATCTTTATCAATAAAAGGATTTATCATTAAAAATTGTTATTTTTTTATTATTACTATCGTTATTATCGTTAAAGTTATAATTAGTATTATTATTATTATCCAATTATTATTATTATTATTATTATTATTATTATTATTATTATTATTATTATTATTATTATTATTATTATTATTATTATTATTATTATTATTATTATTATTATTATTATTGGTATTATTAATATATATATCATTATTTAAAAATGGTTATTGTTATTGTTATTATTATTATTACTATATTATCATTAAGATAATTATTAGTATTATCGTTAATAATGTTATAGTAACTATCATTATTAATATTAGTGTAATTAAAACAAATATTTGTAACATCTAATTATTTTGATTACTATTATTATCATTATTACGAACACGATATAAAAAACGATTAAAAGCTATTAAACGAAACGATTAGGAAATAATGGGTAAGAGTATCATGATGAAATTAAATATTATAAGATATTGATTTAGATAAAATTATCGTTCTTATTATTTTTAACATTACTATTATTATTAAAATTATCGTTAGTATTAAAACTATCATTTTAACAAAAATTATCATTTTAATAGAAATGTCATTGTTACTATAAAATATCATTATTATTATTATTATTTTAAATAGATTTATTATTTTAAAGATAATATTAAAAATTATCGTAAATATTAAAGTTATCATAATTAGAATTATCGTTTTATCATAATGTCATCTTAGTAATTATAAATATTGATATTTTTATAAAAATAATTATTATTACAAAATAATACAACTTTTACTTACTATCATTATAGATATTATTTTATCAAATAAATATTTGATACAAACATATTTTACTACGTGTAATAACTTACTTTAATAATACGTATCATATTATCTTTATAATATTAAATGAACCCTATAAATTTTATTACTTAATATATATAAAAGTATATTTTATTATATAAATATAATATAAAATTTTATTTATTAATAAATAAATTATATTATATTATTTACTCTAATAAATCTTTTAAAAATATTTAAAAATATAAAACGACGATATTTAAACTATATATTAATCATGTATAAATTTTTGGAAATTATTTTGAGTCAAATTTACTTTTGTTGACTTTTGCATATTAGTCTCGAGCATTAGGATTGTGGTACACTATGACTTGACCTAATTTGTTAGACAAATATTGACCAACACATAAATATATATAATTAATTTAGGTTCGTGAATTCGAGGCCAACCTTGCACTTGTTCAATGACGTTATATGTATTTTTACTACGAAATACAGTATGGTGAGTTTCATTTACCTTTTTACCCTTTATATTTTTGGGACTGAGAATACATGCGCTTTTATAAATGCTTGACAAAATAGACACAAGTAATTGAAACTACATTCTATGGTTGAATTATCGAAATCGAATATGCCCCTTTTTATTAAAGTCTGGTAATCTAAGAATTAGGGAACAGACACCCTAATTGACGTGAATCCTAAAGATAGATCTATTGGGCCTAACAAACCCCATCCAAAGTACCGGATGCTTTAGTACTTCGAAATTATATCATGTCCGAAGGAGGATCCCGGAATGATAGGGGATATTCTTATATGTATCTAGTTAATGTCGGTTACCAGGTGTTCACCATATGAATGATTATTTTTTGTCTCTATGTATGGGACGTATATTTTTGAGAACTGGAAATGAAATTCTTGTGGTCTATTAAAATGATGGAAATAAATGATTATGATAAACTAATGAACTCACCAACCTTTTGGTTGACACTTTAAAGCATGTTTATTCTCAGGTGTTAAAGAAATCTTCCGCTGTGCATTTGCTCATTTTTAAGATATTACTTGGAGTCTTTCATAGCATATTTCGAAGAACGTTGCATTCAAGTCATTGAGTTCATCAAAGATTATTATTAAATCAATTTATAGTTGGATAGTGGATATTATGAAATGGTATGCATGCCTGTCAATTTTTGATGTAAAGAAAGATTGTCTTTTAAAAACGAATGCAATGTTTGTAAAATGTATCATATAGAGGTCAAATACCTCGCAATGTAATTAACTATTGTGAATCGTTTATAATGTATATGAACGGGTCCTTTCAGTTGGTATCAGAGCGGTGGTCTTAGCGAACCAGGTCTGCATTAGTGTGTCTAACTGATAAGTCGTTAGGATGCATTAGTGAGTCTGGACTTCGACCGTGTCTGCATGTCAAAAGTTTTGCTTATCATTTCTAGTCGGAAATCATCTGCTTATCATCCATAGGAAATTACCTGCTTATCATTATTAGTCTAGACACGTCTTGCTACATTAATTGCATGAGTAGTGTATAGACAAACTTCATATCTTAGCGTATCTGCTAAATCATATCTTATCGTATCTGTTACTTTAAACTTTACCTGACATACCCCGCAAATTCCTCCATAATCTATGAAATCTTTTGATCTCTATATATAGATATCCTATGTAAATAGAATACCACCCGATAGCCGAAAAATCATTTTTATATCGAAAATCCTTTATCCAATCGTACGAAATGGAATTTGTCATCAGTTCAAGTCACTCGGATTCTGAAATGGAATCTCACTCAAGCTCCGAAAGCAGTGTGATCGGAATGGATCAACCAATTAGTCATCACCTATTCTGGATGAATTGGGGATGGGTTCGTAGCCTCCTCAATCATTGGAAACAAGAAGAAGGCGATCCTTTCCATCCACCACAATGCCCTCTTGGCAAAGAACCTGAAGCACTTACCGGCGAACCTGTTCGAGACACCATTTTCTCTCTCATTTCCAGGGTATCTCGTCACGATTATATACTACATCAAATTCTAGATTTTATTTATCCGCTCATTCCGACCGACAATCATCCTGGAATAATAGAAGAAGTCAACGAACTTCGCGCTCGGGTAGTGGCTTTGGCGAATATGGTGCAGAGATTACAAACACCAGCAGCAGCACCAGCAGCATAACTAGTACCATCATCATCAACGCCAACAGTACCATTACCACCTCCAACCACAACCGCGTTGTAAACCTCAACTTCACAATCTGTCCCACGAGCATCAACGTCATACGCACCATAGATACCAAGGAGTACCAACAACAATAACTGACGAAGTATTAATTCATAACTTCATTGGAGAAACATTCCGCGGCAATTATATAATCTCTAAAGTCTTAGAGATTATCTAATCTAGCCCTAACCATAAATCAATTAAGCGAACAAAAATGATAGAAGGAAGAGTAGAAACCTTGACAAAAATGGTGTGTGATTAACAAGTTAAACTTGTTTTACCAACAGCATCAACAGTACCGTCAACATCACCAGCATCGTCAGTACAGTCAACATCAGAATCAACAACACCTATAACATCACAAACTCCGTCAGTTCAAGAATCACTGTGGACATCATTACGAATCAATAACGCGTATATTGTATCAACAAGTTATGAAGAATTAACTCATTCCCTCTGAAGAAATTATATATATATTTTATATATATATATATTTTTTGAAATAAAAAATAAATCTTTCCGTGCTAAGCTATTGTGTGTGAATCTTAACTACTCAGTTAATTCATATTACAAATATGCAATAATGTACGTCCCTCACCCGCGACTTAACCATCGTTAACTACAATCTCTGTCTCAATTCAACAAATTCCAATTCCTAATAAATCAAGTATATATTTGATTTTACACTTCATCATTGATGTAACCGAAACTTTTCAGATAACATCATTCGTACTTTGCGAAGTTCACAAGAATTTAACGAAAACCAACATCACATCTCAACAAATAACGAAGTATTGATTCATAATTTCAATATTATTGAAGAAATACTTATGTAACCTCTAAACTTTCAAGGAATTATTCAATTCTAGTTCCAACCGTAAATCGAATGAGTTTAATTTAGTATTAACTCATTAAAATCTATGTTACATCTGAGGAGAATATATACATATATATTTTCATAAAGACTGTAATAAAATTCTTATGTACAAAATATTAATTGTGAAAAATTTTTAACGGTTAGGTAATACTCGAGAGATATATATAAATTCATAATTAATATGTTACATTCTTCGAATCAGATTAAGAAAATTATCAATTATACTTCCTACTTTCACAATAATATACATTCTTTCATAAAAATCAAAACAACCATACTCATTCAAACCCAATTAAGTATTCTGATTTTAAAATCTCAGAATTCAATTCGAGATATAACCGGTACCATTACTTTTAGATTCCTACATCTTTCAAAGCTATACTTTGACTTCAAAAGTGTGTTAGAACATCAAATGTATACAAACGATTACAATCGATGTTCAAACCCTTCGAAAATCTCTGAAGATACTTCAAATAATGAGCAATCGAGATGATGATCCAACCACATATTACCCACAGTTATGTACTTAAAAAGCTCTCGAAACTAAAGTCATAATTCAACACATATCTGTGTCAGATCTTTTGGCATTTATTAGCAAAAATAACCTTGCAATTCCTTTGCAAAGTAGCAAATTATATCACAGCTCCAGCAAGACAACTTCGATTTTTTCATTCAGAGTAGCCTTATCATAATTTTGATATATGTGATTACCCTTTTGTTACCGGAGAACCTTTCATATTCCACCACATTAGCAATAAACTTACCAACAACTTCACTGATCTTGGGCATTCTGAAGAATCTTTATATTTATCGAAACCTCATCATTTACTCATCTGCCTCTTGTAATGAGAATTGTCATACGAATTATTGGGAGTTAGCAATCAGTATTTTGAAATCTCACAGCATGTTGACGCCAACAGTTATACATAACGTCTATTTCCAAGGCTTACATACTTCGAATGTGAAGTTTCTGAAAAACACTCTGAATCGCGAACTAGTTCTCGAAATGCTGATGAAGCAACAAAAACTGTAAACGACCTTTGCAGTAAAAAGTTTGATGATAAAGATTAGTGTATTAACAAAGCTCAGAAATAGAGAAGTTTTGGAACTGGAAAACGGATTGAGCAAAGTATGAAGGAGGCTGTGGACAAATCACAAAGACTGAACCTGCCTTCAAAGAATCCAAATGATTCAGTGTCTGCTGAAGTCATTAACGAATACCTTGCTCCTGACACTAAACCCTTACAGACAATATTCTTCATCATCCTCTGATATTAGAAATTCTAAGATATCATCGTATCTTTCATTATAAATATCCTCCATATTTCTGAAGATATTTCCATAACTATTCTTATCTGGAATCATTTATCTCTTTGCGCTATCTGTATTACATCAAAAAGGAAACTTTTTAGTTCCTATACTCTGTAAACCTTTGAGTTTAAAATATGAATGTTTTTGAAGTAGTGTTGGAAACTGAAGCATGAGTTAGTATAATATAATGACACTTAATCAACGTGACTATATTACAGTAATTCATGCTGAGTTTCTAAATGGAACGTGATGATTCACAGATCATAACATCATCATGTGCCATGTTATACGACTCTTGTATTCTATTTAACCTCTAAAATATCAAGAAAATATTTCTTGATGATTCGGCCTTTTCCAAGGTATTCTAGTAATTTGACAAGTCAAGATCGTGCCATCACAATTTCCTTCCTAGAACATTAACAATGTTCATTCCGAAAATCATATTTGTGAATTCTGGACCATTACAAGCGGTGCTTAATCGCAAGAAGAAGAAACGAAAGGACAAAACTCTGAAATAGAAATTGGGGTATAAATTGCAGCAAATAAAAGAGAGCATTAACTGTGGATGACAATGATTATAGAAGATAGAAACAGAGACTTTGAAATATAAGGGAAGATATAAAGCCCAACGACAAACCAAAAATTATAAACCATATATATCGATGCATATAGCAATATAAAGACACAGGAGAACTAGAAACACTATAAACCCAAGAGTATAGTAGAAGTAAATAGATTCTTCCGGCGGTAGATGAAAAAGAAGAATGACCGATATGAAAGTTATAAGTATATCGAGAATCAGAACTGGATGGAGCATATTGATGAATACTTTAAAATATGAGTTGAGGGGGAAAGAATAGAAGGTGATGAAACATGACTAGGAACTTAGAAATCAACAGATTTAACTCACACAATGACGGAATAAGTGAATCAAACCCTCTAGTGAATAGGTTAAGTTTTTTTGTGATTAATTTAGTCATACCACAACTAAATCAAGTGTGATTAGATCAACACCTAGAGCTATTATTCACCACCTGGGTGATTTGGGTTAAGAGAGAATCGGAGGAGCTCACCAGATCTGAGTGTGTGTAACAAATGAGAGGCTTAACCTAAAAATGAAGAACATAAGACTTTATATACCCCTGCTGTTGACTCACCCGTACAATTCATCCATCACACATATGAGTTGGCTTCATCAGCCATACGAGTGATCACTCACTCGTGTCTTCTCATTTAGGTTGTAATTGTGACTTAGCTCAGCATCAATCGTGCGTATGAGCCTGTCAGCCATACGAGTGAGGCTTCACTCGGACGTCTGACTAAGTCTAACATAGTCAAACATCCACATCTCATTCCTGCAGTTGCTTTAACCACATACAAACACGGATAGGATAATAACGAACGATCATGGTGGCCTGTAAACTGTTGTACCTGCAATGGATGTGGGTAGATGTCTAGGGACTTGCATAAAATGCATCAACAGAAGGTGTGAGTTGTAAGAAAAGGAAGGAGGTGAATTTATAAGAAAATCTCCGACACAACAATTAAAATGGACGATCGCATTTAAAGCGGATCCTAATTCCTTTTGTTACCTAAGAATTAAATCTTATTACAAAGATTTTCTTCAAATCCCTTGAAATCTGGAAATCAATCATATCTACATCAAATGATAAGATGAATCTACACTTACTCATTTCACTCTTCTATGTTAGCTTCATTCGTACTCTTCATATAAATGGATTGTTTATCCAAATTATTTGCTGATGATAAAACTCTAATTTTCAGCCTGTATGCATCATGAAAACATACTTATTATCATTCACGTCCTTTTCACTCAAATTTCGGGACGAAATTTCTTTAACGGGTAGGTACTGTGACAACCCGGAAATATCCAATCAAATTTAAACTTTATCTTTATATTATTCTGACACGATAAGCAAAGTTTGTTAAGTTAAATCTCAAGAATTTTAAATTGTGTTCATACATTCATTATAACCTCGACCAAATTTAGACGATTCACGAACCGTTATATATAAATAAATATGTATATATATGTATATATATATATATATATTATAACTTGAGAATATTAATAAAGTATTAAACGTATAATACTTTACATGATCGTATTTGTTTCAATATGTTTATCGGTGGAATTAGAAGATAATATCAAATTGTTGATTTATCAGATACATTATGATATGATTACGGGTCTATGTTATGAGGTCCACTGTGATTTAAGAAATCTATTCTTTTTGACAACATTCGGAAAATGGTAAAGTGATTTATAAGTAAGAACGTGAAGTGTAAATAACTTAGATGTTGAATATCGACAAGTTAAGTAACTCGACATTTTTTATTAAGATGATTTCATACGTTTATTTAACCTTTGAACTTTATCTCATGCTTCACCAACAAACTGTAATTTAAAAACTTGAAACCTATTATGAATATATATGATTCTACTTTTTTTAAAACATTTTATGATATAACGATTTCCATTATTTTAACCTTTAAACAAAATGATTCTTAAAAATATATTTGGTTTTGGAAAACAAAATTATTATATTTATTTGATTTAGTTTCAAACGTACAAAAACGTTTTCAGTTTAAAAAGAACTTTATTATTAAAACGTATATAACTTTTATAAATATCTAGAACCACTTTTGATAACTCATTACTTAACCAGTATGATAAAGATAACGATATTTATATTTTATTTTATTAAATATATATAACGATTTAAATTAATATTATATATATTTATACGCGTATTATACGTACATAGTTTTATACTTTTACTATACTTAAACTTTACCTTTACTTTATTTTTACTTTACTTTAACTTTAATAATTCACTTTAATAATTCATACTTTAATAATTCACTTTAATAATTTATACTTTAATAATTCACTTTAATAATTCATACTTTAATAATTCACTTTAATAATTCATACTTTAATAATTCATACTTTAATAATTCAAAAATTTATTATAAATAGAATTCAATAAGTTTCATTATTTCATAGAAACTTGAAAATATTTTTCTCTAAACTCTCTCAATCGATTTACATATATATATTTACTCCGTATTATTTCAAGATATTATTAGTATACATAAAATATTACGTCAGAGTGCTGTCCGAGTGATTTCGAAATTGTTTTTCGAGTGGGATTGGATTAAGGAAATTATGGGTTATAGCTATGGAGGTGATTGGTATGGTTCATGGGTATGCTCGTGAGGTCAATATAGTGTTTATCATCTCCGTTGCGTCTACGTACCTTTCCTGCAATATTGAATCTCAATATTGATACGTGAGTACTCATAATTTAACTTTTACATACTAATAGTGTATCCCTGACTAGTGCTCGAGTATATAGGATTATGCATGTTTGTACTTTTGATATTGCCTTTAGTTAGGTTATGTTGAATCCTGAATTAGTTATATATGCGACTGAGATAAGGTATAAGATATGCATGTCGTTGGAAAGCTAGCGAAAAATTAAGAACTTTTCATTTAGATATCGAATGATTTCGATGAACGGATTTGAAGTTATAGTCCATCGAATTTTTGTATTATTATTAAAAATGATTATTATTATCGTCGTTATTATCGTCGTTCTAGTTTTATCTTATTATTATTATTATTATTATTATCTTTATCAGTAAAAGGATTTATCATTAAAAATTGTTATTTTTTTTTTTATTATTACTATCGTTATTATCGTTAAAGTTATAATTAGTATTATTATTATTATCCAATTATTATTATTATTATTATTATTATTATTATTATTATTATTATTATTATTATTATTATTATTATTATTATTATTGGTATTATTATTATTATCATTATTAATATATATATCATTATTTAAAAATGGTTATTGTTATTGTTATTATTATTATTACTATATTATCATTAAGATAATTATTAGTATTATCGTTAATAATGTTATAGTAACTATCATTATTAATATTAGTGTAATTAAAACAAATATTTGTAACACCTAATTATTTTGATTACTATTATTATCATTATTACGAACACGATATAAAAAATGATTAAAAGCTATTAAACGAAACGATTAGGAAATAATGGGTAAGAGTATCATGATAAAATTAAATATTATAAGATATTGATTTAGATAAAATTATCGTTCTTATTATTTTTATCATTACTATTATTATTAAAATTATCGTTAGTATTAAAACTATCATTTTAACAAAAATTATCATTTTAATAGAAATGTCATTGTTACTATAAAATATCATTATTATTATTATTATTTTAAATAGATTTATTATTTTAATGATAATATTAAAAATTATCGTAAATATTAAAGTTATCATAATTAGAATTATCGTTTTATCATAATGTCATCTTAGTAATTATAAATATTGATATTTTTATAAAAATAATTATTATTACAAAATAATACAACTTTTACTTACTATCATTATAGATATTATTTTATCAAATAAATATTTGATACAAACATATTTTACTACGTGTAATAACTTACTTTAATAATACGTATCATATTATCTTTATAATATTAAATGAACCCTATAAATTTTATTACTTAATATATATAAAAGTATATTTTATTATATAAATATAATATAAAATTTTATTTATTAATAAATAAATTATATTATATTATTTACTCTAATAAATCTTTTAAAAATATTTAAAAATATAAAACGACGATATTTAAACTATATATTAATCATGTATAAATTTTTGGAAATTATTTTGAGTCAAATTTACTTTTGTTGACTTTTGCATATTAGTCTCGAGCATTAGGATTGTGGTACACTATGACTTGACCTAATTTGTTAGACAAATATTGACCAACACATAAATATATATAATTAATTTAGGTTCGTGAATTCGAGGCCAACCTTGCACTTGTTCAATGACGTTATATGTATTTTTACTACGAAATACAGTATGGTGAGTTTCATTTGCCTTTTTACCCTTTATATTTTTGGGACTGAGAATACATGCGCTTTTATAAATGTTTGACAAAATAGACACAAGTAATTGAAACTACATTCTATGGTTGAATTATCGAAATCAAATATGCCCCTTTTTATTAAAGTCTGGTAATCTAAGAATTAGGGAACAGACACCCTAATTGACGCGAATCCTAAAGATAGATCTATTGGGCCTAACAAACCCCATCCAAAGTACCGGATGCTTTAGTACTTCGAAATTATATCATGTCCGAAGGAGGATCCCGGAATGATAGGGGATATTCTTATATGTATCTAGTTAATGTCGGTTACCAGGTGTTCACCATATGAATGATTATTTTTTGTCTCTATGTATGGGACGTATATTTATGAGAACTGGAAATGAAATTTTTGTGGTCTATTAAAATGATGGAAATAAATGATTATGATAAACTAATGAACTCACCAACCTTTTGGTTGACACTTTAAAGCATGTTTATTCTCAGGTGTTAAAGAAATCTTCCGCTGTGCATTTGCTCATTTTAAAGATATTACTTGGAGTCTTTCATAGCATATTTCGAAGAACGTTGCATTCAAGTCATTGAGTTCATCAAAGATTATTATTAAATCAATTTATAGTTAGATAGTGGATATTATGAAATGGTATGCATGCCTGTCAATTTTTGATGTAAAGAAAGATTGTCTTTTAAAAACGAATGCAATGTTTGTAAAATGTATCATATAGAGGTCAAATACCTCGCAATGTAATCAACTATTGTGAATCGTTTATAATGTATATGAACGGGTCCTTTCACATAATATATTTTATTTCATATTTCCTCGTACTTTTATTTATTGTCATTTTAATTATTGTTATTTATTTTATATTGTTAGTTAAATATCGTCATTTACTTTACGCTTCGCTTAAAATATAAAATCGACAAATCGGTCATTAAACGGTAAAACCCCCTTTTATATATTATTAATATAATATATTTTGTACGAATATAATTGTTTAAAATATAGTGTGAAATAAGCCAGCTCCCTGTGGAACGAACCGGACTTACTAAAAACTACACTACTCTACGATTAGGTACAGTGCCTATAGTGTTGTAGCAACGTTTAGGTATATCTCATTTGTAAATAAATAATTAAAAGTTGTGTAATTTGTAACGTATTTCGTAGTAAAATATAGTACTATTTCATATACCCCCACGCTACGACATCAAGTTTTTGGCGCCGCTGCCGGGGACTCGGCGAAACGCTATATTTTTAATTTATTTTTCTATAAATATATTTATATATCATTTTAGAAAAACAATATAAAATTTTTTTAAAAAAAAAACGTCTTTCAAACTCCACGACTCGCGGAGTTTGCAGGCTTAAAACTCCACGACTCGCGGAGCCGCCCTGACAGACGCACACAGAACACTAATTTGGCATTTATTACGAGTATAATTTAATTATTATTATTAAAACTTAATTAGGTTTATATTTAATATTAATATTTAGTTTTAGTTTTTAAATTAATTTGTATTTTAAATATTAATTAGTATTATTAAATATATATATAAATTAATACTTTTATAAAATAAATAGGATAAAAATAATATTTTTATAAAAATTATAATTTTTACAACTTTAATTTTATTTTTATATTTTGTATCTTTTTAATCTTTTAATCGTAATATTGTATATCTATCGTTCGTAGCTAGTGTTAAGTTTAGTTTTCCCGTAGCCTATTATTTTTATTTCTAGATTTTTAAGCTTTGCCGTAAAATCCCTTAAGTGCTTTTTCTTTAGACTAAGATTTAGGTGCTTTAGAATTTTGCGACGCCTTTTTAAGTTTTAATACCTTTTTAAGTTATTGCCATTTGGGATATAGTTTTACTTGTAAGCTTTAATATTTTTAGACGCAACATTTAATTTTTTTAGTTTTTAGTACCTTTTAAGTTACGACGCGCTACTTTCTTTTTATTTTTCAACCTTTTATTTTTCGACATTTTTCGACGAGCAATCTTTTTCTTTCTTATTTCTCGACACGCTAGTTTTTAGGACTTAGAAATTTTCTCTATTTCTTATCTAATATCTCAAACGGAAAGAAAAATTATTTAAGTGGTTAAATTAATGGACGTTGACAATTTTCTGCTTCGAAGTAATAGTTGGATTTGTTAGTGGCTGAGTTGTGAGCTTCCGATTTAAAGGGTTCTGGCTCCCTGCTGCATCTTTTGGCTATTCGAAACGTGGGTAAAAGCAGAAAAGTCTATTAACTGGACAACTTATATAAGTTTTTCTATTTTTATAACTAATAGGATAATTAGTAAATGCACCACATTGTAGCTAAAATTTAGCCATCGCAATAAAATGGAAAATTTTGAAAACAAGGCTATGGAAACTCTTTTTGATATCCAAAATCAATTAAATCAATACTCTCAAACGAGTGTTGATGACAATTTGTTCGGTCAATCTTGGATCACGATTGACGAAACAATAACTGGTTGTGAAATCTGTGGAGATTATCACTCAACATGGGAATGTTATTATTACGTTCCTATGGAAAATTACGCACCCACGGAACCTGAATGGAATGATTATGAAGAATACAATTCAAATTGGGATTATTCCCAAGAATATTTCCAAACTCAACAACCAGTAGACGAGGAAAATTATGTGTCTGAAAATTTATTAGACAATATGAAAATCAAACTCGAAGAACTTGATGCTCAAAATGAACAAATGAGAGAGTTTGTAAATAGGCAAGCTGAAACTCTATCAGATTACACACCTGTTGATCTGAGGAGTCGTGTGCAAGAAAATCTCATATCATCGAATTTTGATGAATTCGAGAGCTCCGAAATCACCAACTATCCCGATGATACTTTTTATTCAGCTTTACCAATTTCACAACATATCAACACATTAGCCTCTACCGACGAAGTCATCGATCCATCTATGGATGAAGAAGAAGTAAGGAAGACAAATTTGTACTCTTGGAAAAATGATAACGTTGAAAATTTTACCCCCAAGACCAAAGTGGTTGGACCGATAAGTACCGTTAATGAAGAAGAATCTACTTCGATCCCGAAATTCACCATTCAACAACCTTCCAACCCAATATTCTCAATAGACGAGTCATCTACCGAAGATGAACTACGAGCTTTAATAGATAATGACACCTCGGATTTCACCCAAATGGGTAATAGAGGTGAAAACTTTGATCTCGAGAATAAACGGAAGGAAATGTTAGGAATTGTCCACCCTATAGTATGTATGTCGGTGTATATCAATCCATTTGACCAAGAACCAGAAAAGAGATATATCCATTTACTAAAAGCTACACTTAAAAAAGAATTAAGTAGTGACAATCGGGCGAGTCTAAACTTTAAACCCATTGATATATTATACACCACCCGAGATGTAAATAACTGGCTCACTACTCTAATTCGTGGAACTTATTCTACCGACTTCACATATCGTCAGCTAAGTGTGGAGAAGTCTAACCTCACTTAACGTTAAATTCGGGGTTCGGGTTAATGCATAACTCGTTAATAAAAATGCATGATAAGTTAGGGTAAAAGACGCATTTTCAAAAATTATCAAACAGTTCAGAAAAGCAACCGTTTTTGAAGAAAAACATGTGTGATAAAACAAGAAGGAATGAACGATGAGGTGCACCATCTATCATCCTGCAATTTTATGGTATCTTTAACTACTTTCTACACTAATCACCATCGTGAATTTATAATTAATGTCTGATTTCATGCAAATGAGGGCATTGCATGATCTCAAGTGTGGGGAAGGGTTATAAATTCTCTCGGGTTTGCACTTAGTTTATTTGCCAAATTTTGTGAAAATTTTAAAAATTTTCAAATAAATGAATTCAAAATCATGTTTATACATATTTATGAACTATGAAAATTAGGTGTTAATACCGAAATTATCGTTACCTCGGAAAGGACATAAATTGAGAAACAACCCAAAACGCTTGAATTCATTTAAAATGGAATATAAGAGAATAAAAAGGCAAAGAACATAATAAATATAAGCCAAGTGTGGGGAGAATATACCAAGTTATTCAATAAAAAATTATCTATCACATGTTTCCGTGAAGTTATTGCAGGTGCTTTTATTTTGGACTAAATTAACTGTTTTACCAGATTTACTGTAATGAAAGATGGATCTACACGATGAATCAATTCCATCATTAAAAGGAAGTAAAGTCTTCCGAAAAAGACACGCGCTTCTTGATTTAGGTCAAGAAGTTGCCGTCCAGACCAGCTGTAGGTTGACGAAAAATCTAGAAAAGTCATATCTAAAATCAGCAGGAAATCCACGGACCTCAGCATCAAACAGGGTCGCGAGGTGGTCAGATTTATCCTAACCATGAGAAGGATTTATCTCGTACAATGGGGGAACCGTGCAAATTAGCTTGATAAGACTAATGAATCAGATCCCCAGAAAGGATAATCTCCTTAAAGATCAAAAATCAGCTTTTAAGACTGATATTACTCAATCCTTGAGATTGACCTTAAAGATTGAGAATTACAAACTCATTGAATTCAATGATATCTAAACTCGAGCTTGAACGAGAAAATATTTTGATCAAAATTAAAACCGATTTGTTTTCTGAAAACCCATTTTCAATGCGTTCATTACCATTGAACGTAAAATTCTAGGAATTCACCTGGAATTCATTAGGTCACCTGAACCAAATCAGGTGTCAACCGTAAGAACGGTGGTTGCATAGCATGGTCGAAGACAGGACCTTGTGCCAGACCAGAAAAATTTTAGGATGATCTTTACTATTGCTCCTACCAAGGATAGTAATAGCATCTGACACGTTTTTGGACCATAATCAAATGCATATCATTAGACATTGCCTTAACAGTTTCTTGTTCATCGCTTTCCTTTACAACCGGACGTTAGTTTGCCGAAAGGGAATATACGGGACAAGTAAACTGGATGTGTTGCTTTCCTAATACAAGGTTAGCAAGTGGGTAACACAAAACCACAAGTGTTGAGCTAAAATTTTCAAATCTGAAACCCACACAACCCACAAAAATATTTTGCAAACACCGGTGAAGGGTTATTCCTGAAAACTTGTCTAGGGTAAAAGCTAGATTGAATTTTCAAAAGATCAAATGTTTTCATAAAGATCCAATTTCCTAACGGATCTAAATTTTCATAGTCATGTGGGACTGTAAACCGCCTTTCAAATGTGCACTTTTCTTTGGAAACCGAAAGTAACTCGGCTATTTGATTGCAAGTGTCGTTGACCTAAACCCGAGGCAACTGTGGATGACACACCCACTTTTAACCATGGTTCTATCGTTACTATCATTATTTATACCACCATATCAAAATCACTGATGTACAAATTGTGATGAATAAAAAAGTGATTCATATATATTTTTATTTCAAGTTCTGTATTGCTTGAGGACAAGCAACGCTCAAGTGTGGGGATATTTGATAAGGCTAAAAAGGAACATATATTTCATAGCAATATCCCTCCTAAATAATAGGTTTTCATATGTAATTGTATTATATTTTCATTGTAATTGTTTAAATAAATAAGTGCGAAGACAAAAGGCGAAAACGAAGATTTGAAGACACAAACGTCCAAAAAGCTCAAATGTACAAGATACAATTCAAATGGTTCAATTTATTGATGAAAAACGTCTAAAAATGACAAGAGTACAAGTTACAAAACGCAAAGTACAAGATATTAAATTGTACGCAAGGACGTTCGAAAATCCGGAACCGGGACATGAGTCAACTATCAACGCCCGACGCAACGGACCAAAAATTACAAGTCAACTATGCACAAGAATATAATATAATATATAAATAATTATATTAATTATTTATATTTTATATTTATAAATTTATTATGTCGACAAGCTAGGAGCCAAAAGTTTGTGAGCTGGATTTTCAAACTCCACGACTCGCGGAGTTTGAAGGACAAAAACTCCACGACTCGCGGAGCTGCCGAATTCCAAAATGCCTATAAAAGGTCACGAATTCTGCGAGTAAAAATATAAAAAATAAACATAATAATAATAATACTCCGTAGTATAATATAAATAAATAAATAAATAAATAAATAAATAAATAAATAAATATATATATATATATATATATATATATATATATATATATATATATATATATATATATATATATATATATATATATATATATATATATATATATATATATATATATATATATATATATATGTATATATATATAGTATAGATTAGTTTTATATTAGATTAGTTCGGGTTATGTAAAGGTTATTTTACGGGTTTTTGAAGTCGAAATTCTGTCCGTGTAACACTACGCGATAAATACTCAATGTAAGTTATGTTCTCCTTTTTAAATTAATATCTCGTACTTAAGTTATTAATATGCTTATTTGAGCCAAAGTAATCATGACGTTGGACTAAATATTAAAGACTGTGTAATTGGGCTTTGTACCATAATTGGGGTTTGGACAAAAGAACGACACTTGTGGAAATTAAACTATGGTCTACTAATGGGCTTTATATTTGTTTAACTAAATGATAGTTTGTTAATTTTAATATAAAGATTTACAATTGGACTGTGATGACCCAGGAATTTCCGAACAAATTTAAACTTTAATCTTTATATATATCCGACACGATAAGCAAAATATGTAATGTTGAGTCTCGAAAGTTTTGAAACTGTATTCATGTAATCAAATACCCTTTGACCATGTCTAACGATTCACGAACATTTATGTGTAAATAAATATATATACATAACCATGTATGATTATTAAGTTGAGATATATTAATAAAACATTGAACGGATTAGTTAATATGAATATAAGCTATGAGATCTATTTTATGAACTTGAAAATGCTATCACGGTATTGAATGAATAATATGTTACATGAATGTATTTGTTCGATGTAAGTTTATCGACAAGATTAAAAGATAATATCAAATGATTGAATTATCAGATACATTGAATTAAGATTACGAGTCTCTGTTATGAGGTCCACTTTGAATTGAAAACTCTTACTTTTAACGGTATTCGAAATATTTGGTAAAGTAATCACGGGTAAGAACAAAAGTGTTATTATTAAGGGTTAGACAAAAGCTAGTAGAGAAATGAATTCTATAATATTAGTTTGAATTATTTTTAACCGTGCGAAAACGTTTTTCGATATAATAGAACCTGGTTATTTGATTCGATCGATATTAAAATATTTTATTTAGAAAGTTTAAGGAAAACGTTGGCGCATAAATGAATTATATCGACATAAGTTTTAAAGTGTAAACGTTACGTGTTATAAGCTTTTCTAAACGAATTTAAAATAAGCTTTTAAACTATTATTAGTTTTGGAAAAATCTAATTATTGTATTATTAAATAAATATAACAAACCTACATATTAGGTATATATTTTGATATCTTAATTAATCATTAAAACGTTTTGATTTACACTAATGTTAATAAATATGCTTTGATAAATAACGAGACTACGATTTATAAAAGGAAATGATCAAAACACTCAAAAGACTAAGTTACACTTTGAGTGGGTTAGTTTTTAATTAATTTAAGTCTAGTTATTAATAAAGATACATGTCACAAAACGTTTAATTTAAAATAAAATATTTTGACAAACAACGAGACTTTGATTTATAGAAGGAAATGACCACAACGCTCAACTTTACAAGTTATATTTTTATAAAGGTAATTTATTGTTATGTAAGTCTAATTTTTGTAAAAGGTACACGTCACGTAACATAAAAGGCTAGTTTTCTAAACGTACGAAAGTGCGCACGAAAAACCGAAAGTGGTACATGAGTCGTGAGACCACGTCCGTGTCATTTTTGTAAAAATTATATTTTTACCATGAGCGTAAATATAATATAATATTTAATTAATTACATAAATTAAATATTATTATAAAATCTATACATATAAGGATATTTGTACGTGCATGATTTAGGCCGCAAATTGCGGTTCACTTTTCATACATTACTCCGAAATTTTGGGTTAATGGGTCCCAGAAACGTCCTATAAGTCTCAAACGCATTTTGATTCAATTCACAATTCCATTCATTGATCTATCTCTCTTATATTACATGTACTACTTAATATTTATTTTAGTTATTAAAAATTATTATAAATCTTATTATTATTATTATTAGTAGTATTAGTATTATTAATATTAGTACTATACATAAAATACTACGACGAGGTTCTGCTCGCGTGTATTCAAAACGGGTTTTATGAGCGGGAAAGAGCTAAGGAATTTATGGGTTATAGCTATGGAGGTTATGGGTATGGTTCATGGGTATGCTCGTAAGGTCAATCTAGTGTTGTCATCTCCGTTGTGTCTACGTACCTTTCCTGCAATATTGAATCTCAATATTGATACGTGAGTACTTGTAAATTAATTTTTATTTATTAATAGTGTATCCCTGACTAGTGGTCGAGAAAATAGGATTATGCATGCTTGTACTTTTGATATTGCCCTTAGATAAGTTATGTTGAATCTTAAAGGTTGTTATACTAGGGATGAAATAAGGTATAAGATATGCATGTCATTGGAAAGCTATTGAAAAATTAATAACTTTTCCTTTAGATGCCAAAGGGATCTGATGGACGGATTAGAAATTATAGCCAATTGAAATTTTGTAAAAATGATTATTCTTATTGTCGTTAATATCGTTGTTCTAATTTTTATTTAATTGTTAATATTAGTATTATTATTATTATTATCATCAAAATGAACGCGATATAAAAGACAAATTAAGAACTTTTAACAAATTAATTAGGAAATAATAAGTATGAGTATCATGATGAAATTTAAATATTGTAAAATAATGATTTAGATAAAATTATCGTTCCTATTATTTTTATCATTACTAGTATTATTAAAAGTATCGTTAGTATAAAAAAACTATCAATTATTCAAAAATTATTATTTTTAATAGGAATATCATTGTTAATATAAAATTTAATTATTAATAAGAATAATCATATTGTTATAATATCATTTTCGTAAATATAAATATTGTCATTAATATTAGTAGAATAATATTAATTACTAATACAAAATAATACAACTTCTATTTATTATTATTACCAATGCTATTTTTTTTATCAAATAAAAATGTGTAACAAATTATATAATTACCTCAATAGAATCTATCGCAATATTTTTATGAACTTTATAAATTTTATTACTTAAGACATATAAATGTATATTTTAATATAAAATTTTATTTATTAATAAATGAATGATATTATTTACTCTATTAAATCTTTTAAAAATATTTTAAAAATATAAAACGACGATATTTAATTTATATAATAATCATTTATAAATTTTAGAGATCATTTTGAGTCAAACTAACTTTTGTCGACCTTTGCATATTAGACTCGAGCATTAGGATTGGGGTACACTATGACTTGATTTAATTTGTTAGACAAATATTGACCAACATATAAATATATATAATTAATTTAGGTTCGTGAATCCGAGGCCAACCTTGCACTTGTTAAATGACGTTATATGTATTTTTACTACGAAATACAGTATGGTGAGTTTCATTTGCTCCCTTTTTATATATATTTTTGGGCTGAGAATACATGCGCTGATTTATAAATGTTTTACGAAATAGGCACAAGTACTAAAACTAATTCTATGTGGGTTTAAACCAGAAATATACCCTTAGCTTGGTAACATTAAACTACTTGTCTATGTACGGTAGGCGCGAATCCTAAAGATAGATCTATTGGGCCTGACAAACCCCATCCTGACTATGGGATGCTTTAGTACTTCGAGGTTATTTTAAACACACCTGATCTGGTGTACTTCAGAGGGTAAAACATGAACGTTAAGGCTTGTTACCGGGTGCCTACAACTTATAGAATACTTTTATACACTTGCGAGTGTACATATATTTATAAACGGAAATCTTGTGGTCTATTAATATATTGAAATGATTGTTATGATAAACCTATGAACTCACCAACCTTTTGGTTGACACTTTAAAGCATGTTTATTCTCAGGTATTAAAGAAATCTTCCGCTGTGCATTAGCTCATTTTAAGGATATTACTTGGAGTCATTCATGGCATATTTGAAAGACGTTGCATTCGAGTCATTGAGTTCATCAAGATTATTATTATGTCAATTATAGTTGGATGTATTATCAAATGGTGTGCATGCCGTCAACTTTCGTTGTAAAGAAAGTTTGTCTTTTAAAAACGAATGCAATGTTTGTAAAATGTATCATATAGAGGTCAAATACCTCGCGATGTAATCAACTATTGTGAATCGTTTATAATGTATATGAACGGGTCCTTTCAGTTGGTATCAGAGCGGTGGTCTTAGCGAACCAGGTCTGCATTAGTGTGTCTAACTGATAAGTCGTTAGGATACATTAGTGAGTCTGGACTTCGACCGTGTCTGCATGTCAAAAGTTTTGCTTATCATTTGTGTCAAAAATCACTTGCTTACCATCCTTAAGAAATTACCTACTATTCTTAAGTCTAGACTAGTTATCCTGCATTTATTGCATAATAGCGTATAGACGAAATCCTATCTCGGCATATCTGTTACTGTGAACTTTGACTGACATTTTTCAAAGATTCCTCCGTAATTTATGGGATTTTGGTATTATATATACATATGTAAATTAAGAATACCAAATCTAACTCCTACAATCTATATCAAAAATTCATTCCCTTGATCATACGAGATGGATCCCTCAACCAGTTCAAATTCCTCAGATTACGACAGTTATTCCGATATGGAGTTCCATTCGAGCTCTGACAACAGTGTGACCGGAATGGATCAACCAATCAGCCATCGTCTGTTCTGGATGAAATGGGGATGGGTTCGTAGCCTCCTCAATCATTGGAGACAAGAAGAAGGTGATCCCTTCCATCCACCAAATTGTCCTCTTGACGATGAACCTGAAGCACTTACCGGCGAACCTGTTCGAGAAACTATTTTCTCTCTCATCTCCAGGGTATCTCGTCACGATTATATACTACACCAAATTTTAGATTATATTTATCCGCTCGTCCGAACCGATAATCACCCCGGTGTGATAGAAGAAGTCAACGAGCTTCGCGCTCGGGTAGTGGCTTTAGAAAATACGGTGCGAAGGTTACAAACACCATCAGCAGCACCAGCAGCATAACCAGTACCGCCAATAACATCAACATCGCAAGCCTCAATACCCTAAGCACCAGCAACATCACCGGCATCAACAACACCACCATCATCAACAGGATCATTACCACCACCAACAATCACATCCGCATCACATGCCTCAACATCACCATCTGTACCTCGGATATCAACGTCACACGCACCATAAATACCAAGGAGTACTAACAACAACAAATGATGAAGTATTGATTCATAACTTCATCGGAGAAACATTCTACGGTGATTATGTAATCTCTAATGTTTTAGAGAAAATTCATTTCTAATTCAAGCCGAAAAATCAAATGAGTTTAATATGATATTAACTCATTTAATCTGTATTACCTCTGAAGAAAATATACCCATATATATTTTCATAAAGACTGTAAAAAAAAAAAAAAATTCTTGTTCAAAATATTAATTGTGAAATTTTTTTTTTTTTTTTTTTAACGGGTAGGTAATACCCGAGAGATATATGAAATTCACAATTAATATGGTTCTGATTCAGCAAACCATTAACTATACTCCTTATTTTTCACAACAAAATATATTCTTGTATAGTAATCAAAACAACCATTCTCACCCAAATTTGATTACGCATTCTGATTTTGACAAATCAAAATCCAAGTCATGATTTAACAGAAGACATCACTCTTAGATTCCTACATCTTTCAAAGCTATACTTTGACTTCAAAACTGTGTAACATCATATGTATATTAACGATTACAAACTGTGTTCAAACTCTTCGAAGTTTTCGAAGACACTTCAAACAATGAACAATCGAGATGATGATCCAACCACACGTTACCCAAAGTTTTGTACCCGAAAAGCTCTCGAAACCAAAGTCGTAGTTTAACACGTAACCGCGTCGAATTCTTTATCATTTATTAGCAAAAACAACATTTCGATTCCTGTTCAAAATAGCCAATTTTGTCACAGCTTCAGCAAGTCAACTTCGACTTTTCAGTCGGACCAGTCTTATTATAACCCCGATAGATATGTTGCCCTTTCGTCATTGTTACTGGGGAACCTTTCATATTCCACCATATTACCACCAGCGTTTAATCATCTAAAACACAATTCTTCTGAATCCACCTCAGATTGATAATCAGTGATTCAGATATTATTGCATTAAATGCAGAGGAAACATAAAATTGGTAGATGGCCTGAACGGCCAAAAGTTTGATGATAAAGAATAGTGTGTTGGTAAAGCTCAGAAAAAGAAAGGATTTGGTACTGAAAAACGGATTGAGCAAAGTATGAAGGAAGCCGTGGACAAATCACAGGGACTGAATCTGCCTTCAAAGGATCCAAATGATTCAGTGTCTGCTAAAATCGTTAGCAAACACGTTACATCTTATTCTAAACCTTCACAGACAGATATTCTTCATCATCATCATATCTTAAATATTATAAGATATCTTCGTATCTTCCGTTATACATAGTCTCCATATTCCTGGAGATATTTTCACAACTATTCTTATCCGAGATCATTTATCTCTCCGTAATATCTGCAACATAAAAGAAACGGTGTTAGTTTCTAAATTATGAAAAATTCAAATATGAATGTTTTGAAGTAGTGTTGGGAACTGATGCATGAGTTAGTATAATATAATGACACTTGATCAACGTCATTATATTACAGTAATTCATGCTGAGTTTCTAATGGACGTGATGATTCACAGAACATACCGTCATCATGTACCATTTACACGACTCTTACATTCTATCTAATCTCTAAACATATCAAGAAAATATTTCTTAATGATTCGGTTCTTTCCAGGGTATTCTGGTAATTCAACGAATCAAGATTTTACCATTACCATTTCCTTCTTAGTACAATTACTATATTCATTCTGAAATCGATACATACGAATTTTGGACCATTACAAGAGTTATTTAATCACAAGAAGAGGAAACGAAAAGGACAAAATTCCGAAATAGAAATTTGGGGTATAAACCACAGCAAATAGAAGAGAGCATTAACTGTGGATGACAATGATTATAAAAGACAGAAGCAAGGACATCGAAGTATAAGGGAAGATATAAAACCCAACAACCACCCAGAAATTATAAACCGTATATATCTATGCATATAGCAACGTAAAGACATGGGAGAACTAAAAACACTATAAACCCTAGGGTATAGTAGAAGTAAATAGATTCTTCCGGTGGCAGATTAAAAAGAAGAATGACAGATATGAAAGTTAAGAGGATATCAAGGATCAGAATGGATTGAAGCATATTAACAAATGCTTTAATGTATGAATTGAGGAAAAGAATAGAAAGGGTGAGTTGTGAGAAAACGAAGACGGTGGATTTATAGTGAAATATCCTACAGGGCAATCGGAACAGATTATTGCATTTAATGAGAGAAGAGCCTAATTTACTGAATCGCCGAAGAACCAAATCGTATTACGAAAATTTTCTTTAAATCCTTTAAATTCCGGAAATCAATCATGACTACGTCATCAGTTAAAATGTTTCTATATTTACTCATTCCACTCTTTTGCGATAGCTTCACTTATACTCTTCACATAATCAAATTGGGTTACCTATATTACTCGATGATGATAAAACTCTATGTATCAGTTTACATTCGTCATAATAACATTCTTATTGTTAGCCATGACGACCTCTATCAAATTTCGGGACGAAATTTCTTTTAATGGGTATGTACTGTGATGACCCAGGAATTTCCGAACAAATTTAAACTTTAATCTTTATATATATCCGACACGATAAGCAAAATATGTAATGTTGAGTCTCGAAAGTTTTGAAACTGTATTCATGTAATCAAATACCCTTTGACCATGTCTAACGATTCACGAACATTTATGTGTAAATAAATATATATACATAACCATGTATGATTATTAAGTTGAGATATATTAATAAAACATTGAACGGATTAGTTAATATGAATATAAGCTATGAGATCTATTTTATGAACTTGAAAATGCTATCACGGTATTGAATGAATAATATGTTACATGAATGTATTTGTTCGATGTAAGTTTATCGACAAGATTAAAAGATAATATCAAATGATTGAATTATCAGATACATTGAATTAAGATTACGAGTCTCTGTTATGAGGTCCACTTTGAATTGAAAACTCTTACTTTTAACGGTATTCGAAATATTTGGTAAAGTAATCACGGGTAAGAACAAAAGTGTTATTATTAAGGGTTAGACAAAAGCTAGTAGAGAAATGAATTCTATAATATTAGTTTGAATTATTTTTAACCGTGCGAAAACGTTTTTCGATATAATAGAACCTGGTTATTTGATTCGATCGATATTAAAATATTTTATTTAGAAAGTTTAAGGAAAACGTTGGCGCATAAATGAATTATATCGACATAAGTTTTAAAGTGTAAACGTTACGTGTTATAAGCTTTTCTAAACGAATTTAAAATAAGCTTTTAAACTATTATTAGTTTTGGAAAAATCTAATTATTGTATTATTAAATAAATATAACAAACCTACATATTAGGTATATATTTTGATATCTTAATTAATCATTAAAACGTTTTGATTTACACTAATGTTAATAAATATGCTTTGATAAATAACGAGACTACGATTTATAAAAGGAAATGATCAAAACACTCAAAAGACTAAGTTACACTTTGAGTGGGTTAGTTTTTAATTAATTTAAGTCTAGTTATTAATAAAGATACATGTCACAAAACGTTTAATTTAAAATAAAATATTTTGACAAACAACGAGACTTTGATTTATAGAAGGAAATGACCACAACGCTCAACTTTACAAGTTATATTTTTATAAAGGTAATTTATTGTTATGTAAGTCTAATTTTTGTAAAAGGTACACGTCACGTAACATAAAAGGCTAGTTTTCTAAACGTACGAAAGTGCGCACGAAAAACCGAAAGTGGTACATGAGTCGTGAGACCACGTCCGTGTCATTTTTGTAAAAATTATATTTTTACCATGAGCGTAAATATAATATAATATTTAATTAATTACATAAATTAAATATTATTATAAAATCTATACATATAAGGATATTTGTACGTGCATGATTTAGGCCGCAAATTGCGGTTCACTTTTCATACATTACTCCGAAATTTTGGGTTAATGGGTCCCAGAAACGTCCTATAAGTCTCAAACGCATTTTGATTCAATTCACAATTCCATTCATTGATCTATCTCTCTTATATTACATGTACTACTTAATATTTATTTTAGTTATTAAAAATTATTATAAATCTTATTATTATTATTATTATTAGTATTAGTATTATTAATATTAGTACTATACATAAAATACTACGACGAGGTTCTGCTCGCGTGTATTCAAAACGGGTTTTATGAGCGGGAAAGAGCTAAGGAATTTATGGGTTATAGCTATGGAGGTTATGGGTATGGTTCATGGGTATGCTCGTAAGGTCAATCTAGTGTTGTCATCTCCGTTGTGTCTACGTACCTTTCCTGCAATATTGAATCTCAATATTGATACGTGAGTACTTGTAAATTAATTTTTATTTATTAATAGTGTATCCCTGACTAGTGCTCGAGAAAATAGGATTATGCATGCTTGTACTTTTGATATTGCCCTTAGATAAGTTATGTTGAATCTTAAAGGTTGTTATACTAGGGATGAAATAAGGTATAAGATATGCATGTCATTGGAAAGCTATTGAAAAATTAATAACTTTTCCTTTAGATGCCAAAGGGATCTGATGGACGGATTAGAAATTATAGCCAATTGAAATTTTGTAAAAATGATTATTCTTATTGTCGTTAATATCGTTGTTCTAATTTTTATTTAATTGTTAATATTAGTATTATTATTATTATTATCATCAAAATGAACGCGATATAAAAGACAAATTAAGAACTTTTAACAAATTAATTAGGAAATAATAAGTATGAGTATCATGATGAAATTTAAATATTGTAAAATAATGATTTAGATAAAATTATCGTTCCTATTATTTTTATCATTACTAGTATTATTAAAAGTATCGTTAGTATAAAAAAACTATCAATTATTCAAAAATTATTATTTTTAATAGGAATATCATTGTTAATATAAAATTTAATTATTAATAAGAATAATCATATTGTTATAATATCATTTTCGTAAATATAAATATTGTCATTAATATTAGTAGAATAATATTAATTACTAATACAAAATAATACAACTTCTATTTATTATTATTACCAATGCTATTTTTTTTATCAAATAAAAATGTGTAACAAATTATATAATTACCTCAATAGAATCTATCGCAATATTTTTATGAACTTTATAAATTTTATTACTTAAGACATATAAATGTATATTTTAATATAAAATTTTATTTATTAATAAATGAATGATATTATTTACTCTATTAAATCTTTTAAAAATATTTTAAAAATATAAAACGACGATATTTAATTTATATAATAATCATTTATAAATTTTAGAGATCATTTTGAGTCAAACTAACTTTTGTCGACCTTTGCATATTAGACTCGAGCATTAGGATTGGGGTACACTATGACTTGATTTAATTTGTTAGACAAATATTGACCAACATATAAATATATATAATTAATTTAGGTTCGTGAATCCGAGGCCAACCTTGCACTTGTTAAATGACGTTATATGTATTTTTACTACGAAATACAGTATGGTGAGTTTCATTTGCTCCCTTTTTATATATATTTTTGGGCTGAGAATACATGCGCTGATTTATAAATGTTTTACGAAATAGGCACAAGTACTAAAACTAATTCTATGTGGGTTTAAACCAGAAATATACCCTTAGCTTGGTAACATTAAACTACTTGTCTATGTACGGTAGGCGCGAATCCTAAAGATAGATCTATTGGGCCTGACAAACCCCATCCTGACTATGGGATGCTTTAGTACTTCGAGGTTATTTTAAACACACCTGATCTGGTGTACTTCAGAGGGTAAAACATGAACGTTAAGGCTTGTTACCGGGTGCCTACAACTTATAGAATACTTTTATACACTTGCGAGTGTACATATATTTATAAACGGAAATCTTGTGGTCTATTAATATATTGAAATGATTGTTATGATAAACCTATGAACTCACCAACCTTTTGGTTGACACTTTAAAGCATGTTTATTCTCAGGTATTAAAGAAATCTTCCGCTGTGCATTAGCTCATTTTAAGGATATTACTTGGAGTCATTCATGGCATATTTGAAAGACGTTGCATTCGAGTCATTGAGTTCATCAAGATTATTATTATGTCAATTATAGTTGGATGTATTATCAAATGGTGTGCATGCCGTCAACTTTCGTTGTAAAGAAAGTTTGTCTTTTAAAAACGAATGCAATGTTTGTAAAATGTATCATATAGAGGTCAAATACCTCGCGATGTAATCAACTATTGTGAATCGTTTATAATGTATATGAACGGGTCCTTTCATGGACGTCCCTATAAATAACCATATACACTCGATCGGACACGATGGGCGGGTATTTATATGTACGAATAATAGTTCATTTAACCGGACACGGGAATGGATTAATAGTCACTAGAATTATTAAAACAGGGGTGAAATTATGTACAAGGACACTTGGAATAATTGATAACAAAGTATTAAAACCTTGGGTTACACGCAGTCGATAACCTGGTGTAATTATTAAACAAAGTATTAAAACCTTGTTACAGTTTAAGTCCCCAATTAGTTGGAATATTTGACTTCGGATATAAGGATAATTTGACAAGGACACTCCCACTTTATATTTATGACTGATGGACTGTTATGGACAAAAACCAGACGGGCATATTAAATAATCCAGGACAAAGAACAATTAACCCATGGGAATAAACTAAAAATTAACACGTCAAACATCCTGATTATGGAAGTTTAAATAAGCATAATATATTTTATTTCATATTTCCTCATACTTTTTATTTATTGTCATTTTAATTATTGTTATTTATTTTATATTGTTAGTTAAATATCGTCATTTACTTTACGCTTCGCTTAAATATAAAATCGACAAACCAGTCATTAAACGGTAAAACCCCCTTTTATATATTATTAATATAATATATTTTGTACGAATATAATTGTTTAAAATATAGTGTGAAATAAGCCAGCTCCCTGTAGAACGAACCGGACTTACTAAAAACTACACTACTCTATGATTAGGTACACTGCCTATAGTGTTGTAGCAAGGTTTAGGTATATCCCATTTGTAAATAAATAATTAAAACTTGTGTAATTTGTAACGTATTTCGTAGTAAAATATAGTACTATTTCATATACCCCCACGCTACGACATCATCTACGGACCAGGGGTTAACAGAACGAAAGGAACAAATGGAGTCGGAACGAGTAATGGTGGAGCAAGTAGTGTCAGGGAAGTTATGCCAATGTAGTTTGTTATAAATGTGAAAAACCGGGCCACATTATTAGAAATTGCCCGAACCAGGAGAACACGAATGGACAAGGACGCGGAAGAGTTTCAATATTAATGCGGTAGAGGCACAGGAAGACCCGGAGCTTGTTACGGGTACGTTTCTTATTGGCAATAAATCTGCTTACGTTTTATTTGATTCGGGTGCGGATAGAAGCTATATGAGTAGAGATTTTTGTGCTAAATTAAGTCGTCCATTGACGCCACTGGATAGTAAATTTTTACTCGAATTAGCAAATGGTAAATTAATTTCAGCAGATTATATATGCCGGAATCGAGAAATTAAACTGGGTAGCAAAATATTTAAGATTGATTTGATATAAGTAGAGTTAGGGAGTTTTGATGTAATAGTTGGGATGGACTGGCTGAAGGAGATGAAAGCAGAGATCGTATGTTACAAAAATGCAATTCACATTGTACGAGAAGAAGGAGAACCCTTAATGGTGTACGGAGAAAAGGGCAACACGAAGCTACATCTTATTAGTAATTTGAAGGCACAAAAACTAATAAGAAAAGGTTGCTATGCTATTCTAGCACACGTCGAGAAAGTACTAACTGAAGAAAAGAGCATCAATGATGTTCCCGTCGTAAAAGAATTTCCCGATGTATTTTCGAAAGAATTACCGGGACTACCTCCACATCGATCTGTTGAATTTCAAATATATCTTGTACCAGGAGCTGCACCAATAGCTCGTACTCCTTACAGACTCGCACCCAGCGAGATAAAAGAACTGCAAAGCCAACTGCAAGAACTATTAGAACGTGGTTTCATTCGACCAAGCACATCACCATGGGGAGCTCCTGTTTTGTTTGTCAAGAAGAAGGATGGTACATTTAGGTTGTGTATTGACTACAGAGAGTTGAATAAACTTACCATCAAAAACCGTTATCCACTGCCGAGAATTGATGACTTATTTGATCAACTACAAGGCTCGTCGGTTTATTCGAAAATCGATTTACGTTCTGGATATCATCAAATGCGAGTAAAGGAGGATGATATTCCAAAAACTGCTTTTAGGACGCGTTATGGTCATTACGAGTTTATGGTTATGCCGTTAGGATTGACTTACGCGCCAGCTGTGTTCATGGACCTTATGAACCGAGTGTGTGGGCCATATATTGACAAGTTTTTCATTGTTTTCATTGATGACATACTTATTTACTCTAAGAATGATCAAGAGCACGAAGAATATTTGAGAAAAGTGCTAGAAGTATTGAGGAAAGAAAAACTGTACGCTAAGTTTTCAAAGTGTGCATTTTGGTTGGAAGAAGTTCAATTCCTCGGTCACATAGTGAACAAAGAAGGTATCCAGGTGGACCCGGTAAAGATCAAAACCATTGAAAAGTGGGAAACTCCAAAAACTCTGAAGCATATACGTCAATTTTTAGGATTGGCTGGTTACTACAGAAGATTCATCCAAGATTTCTCCAAAATAGAAAAACCCTTGACTGCATTAACGCATAAAGGGAAGAAATTTGAATGGAAGGATGAACAAGAGAAGGCGTTTCAGTTATTGAAGAAAAAGCTAACTACGGCACCTATATTGTCATTGCCTGAAGGGAATGATGATTTTGTGATTTATTGTGACGCATCAAAGCAAGGTCTCGGTTGTGTATTAATACAACGAACGAAGGTGATTGCTTATGCGTCTAGACAATTGAAGATTCACGAGCAAAATTATACAACTCACGATTTGGAATTGGGTGCTGTTGTTTTTGCATTAAAGACTTGGAGGCATTATTTATATGGGGTCAAAAGTATTATATATACCGACCACAAAAGTCTCCAACACATATTTAATCAGAAGCAACTGAATATGAGACAACGCAGGTGGATTGAACTGTTGAATGATTATGATTTTGAGATTCGATACCACCCGGGGAAGGCGAATGTGGTAGCCGATACTTTGAGTAGAAAGGACAGAGAACCTATACGGATAAAAGCTATGAATATAATTATTCGTACTAACTTTACTACTCAAATAAAGGAGGCGCAACAGGGGGTTGTAAAAGAAGGATAGTTGAAGAATGAGATACCCAAAGGATTAGAAAAACATCTTAATATTTAGAAAGACGGAACCCGATATAGGGCTGATAGAATTTGGGTACCAAGGTTTGGAGATGTGAGTGAAATGGTACTTAAAGAAGCACATAAAACCAGATATTCAATACATCCTGGAGCGGGGAAGATGTATAAAGATCTAAAGAAACACTTTTAGTGGCCGGGTATGAAAGCCGATATTGCTAAATATGTAGGAGAATGTTTGACATGTTCTAAGGTCAAAGCTGAACATCAGAAACCATCAGGTCTACTACAACAACCTGAAATCCCGGAATAGAAATGGGAAAACATTACCATGGATTTCATTACTAAATTGCCAAGGACTACAAGTGGTTATGATACTATTTGGGTAATAGTTGATCGTCTCACCAAGTCAGCACACTTCCTGCCAATGAGAGAAGATGACAAAATGGAGAAGTTGGCGCTATTGTATTTGAAGGAGGTTGTCTCCAGACATGGAATACCCGTCTCTATTATCTGTGATAGGGATGGTAGATTTGTTTCAAGGTTCTGGCAGACGTTGCAACAAATATTGGTGACTCGTCTAGACATGAGTACTGCCTATCATCCATAAACTGATGGGCAGAGCGAAAGGATGATACAAACGCTTGAAGATATGCTACGAGCATGTGTTATTGATTTCGGAAACAGTTGGGATCGACACCTACAGTTAGCAAAATTTTCCTACAACAACAGTTATCATTCTATTATTGAGATGACGCCGTTTGAGGCACTTTATGGTAGAAAGTGCAGGTCTCTAATTTGTTGGAATGAAGTGGGGGATAGACAGATTACGGGTCCGGAGATAATACAAAAAACTACCGAGAAAATCATCCAAATTCAACAACGATTGAAAACCGCCCAGAGTCGACCAAAGAACTACGCGGACAGTAAAAGAAAAGATATAGAGTTTGAAATTGGAGAAATGGTCATGCTTAAGGTTTCACCTTGGAAAGGAGTTGTTCGATTTGGTAAACGGGGGAAACTAAATCCAAGGTACATTGGACCATTCAAGATTATAGATCGTGTCGGACCAGTAGCTTACCAACTGGAGCTACCTCAACAAATCGCGGCTGTACATAACACTTTTCACGTCTCGAATTTGAAGAAATGTTTTGCTAAAGAAGATCTATCTATTCCGTTGGACGAAATCCAAATCAATGAAAAACTTCAATTCATTGAAGAACCCGTCGAAATAATGGATCGTGAGGTTAAGAGACTTAAGCAAAACAAGATACCGATTGTTAATGTTCGATGGAATGCTTGTAGAGGACTTGAGTTCACCTGAGAGCGTGAAGAAATACCCGCATCTATTTCCAGAAGATTCGTCAACATCTTCAACAGCTTAAAATTTCGGGACGAAATTTATTTAACGGGTAGGTACTGTAGTGACCCGAACTTTTCCATGTTTATATATATTAATTGAGATTGATATTTACATGATTTAATGTTTCCAACATGTTAAGCAATCAAACTTGTTAAGACTTGATTAAATGAAATAAGTTTCATATAGACAATTGATCACCCAAGTTGACCGGCGATTCACGAACGTTACAAAATTGTAAAAACAACATGTTGTGGTATATATATATATATATATATATATATATATATATATATGGTTGACATAAGATTATGATGAGTAAGTATCTCACTAAATATATTAACAATGTGTGATATACATAAGAAATGAGATTACTAAGTTAAGAAACTCGAAATGATATATATAACGATTATCGTTATGATAACGTCTACTAAATACATATGTATCATATTAAGATATTGATACACTATATTTAACATGATAAAATGATATTTAAATATATCATTAAGTGTGTTAAAAATGAACTACATATGTAAAAACAAGACTACTAACTCAAGAATTACGAAACGAGACTTATATGTAACGATTATCGTTGTAACGATATTTTAATTTATATATCATATTAAGAGATATTCATACATCATAATATCATGATAATATAATAATTTAACATCTCATTTGATATAATAAAAATTGGGTTAACAACATTAATTAAGATCGTTAACTTAAAGGTTTCAAAACAACACTTACATGTAACGACTAACGAAGACTTAACGACTCCTTTAGAATGTATATACATGTTGTGTTTTGATATGTATTCTTACACATTTGAAAAACTTCAAGACACATATCAAAGTACTTCTACTTAACAAAAATGCTTACAATTACATCCTCGTTCAGTTTCATCAACAATTCTACTCGTATACACCCGTATTCGTACTCGTACAATACACAGCTTTTAGATGTAAGTACTATTGGTATATATACTCCAATGATTAGCTCTTAGCAGCCCATGTGAGTCACCTAACACATGTGGGAACCATCATTTGGCAACTAGCTTGAAATATCTCATAAAATTACAAAAATATTAGTAATCATTCATGACTTATTTACATGAAAACAAAATTACATATCCTTTATATCTAATCCATATACCAATGACCAAAAACATCTACAAACACTTTCATTCTTCAATTTTCTTCATCTAATTGATCTCTCTCAAGTTCCATCTTCAAGTTCTAAGTGTTCTTCATAAATTCCATAAGTATAGTTTCATAAAAATCAAGAATACTACCAAGTTTGCAAGTTTACTTCCAAGCTTTCTAATCCATTCCAAGTAATCATCTAAGATCAAGGAACCTTTGTTATTTATAGTAGGTTATCTTTCTAATTCAAGGTAATATTCATATTCAAACTTTGATTCAATTTCTACAACTATAACTGTAATACCCCGTCAGAATCCACTAACGAAATATTAACTCCTGGTCCCACAGTTTAGCGGTCACGCCCTCTATATGAGACGTTTCCAAAATGTATTCGCATTAACCATGAAAACAAAGTCATTTATTAAAGAAAATGTAACTGGAAACATTTGACATCAATGACCATAGTATATGAACCCAAAACATCAGAGAAAACTGTTTAAATGCGAATATTTGTTCTTGAAATAAAAATAGAAATCATGCTGGACGCCGTCCAGTTCTAGCAGCAAACAGCACATAACTTCAAATAAAGCGGAAGCACTAGCTCTATGTACCTGAGATGAAACATGCAAAACGTCAACGAAAACGTTGAGTGAAACTACAGGTTTAGTAAATCATTTCATAAGTAAGGCCACAAGATTTTCTTAGAAAACATCACTGGAAAAGTATACATTATCATGAGCACTTGATTATAAAGCTTTAACCTTTGCGTGAGCCGAGCACACGTCTTTAGTTTACCCTATACTGGTGATACACCAATCAAGTGTACGTGTTACAACTACATAAGCACCTGTTTAACGTTGCGGTAAGGTTTGTCAAACCTAACGGTACCGTCCCTATAAGTCGAGCTTACAAAGTAATTAATATAATCAAGTTAAGGGATTTTTGATCTGAACTCATATGTATATTCTTAGTAAGTTACTTGTGCCAAACACGTAAAACATTTGTAAAAAGCATGCATCTCATCCCTGTAAAAATGTAGTAGGGACTGTAGACTCACCTTAGCAAAAGCACTTGTAAAGATCTTAGCAAATCGTATTGTTGTCGAAACTTTCGACTTGAATAACGCAACCTAATAAAGTAAATCATCTTAAGTATACACTAATAGGTCAAAATTAGTCAACCCATAGTGTACGTAAAGTTCTATTGCTCAGACTGACTCAACAACCAAGTAAAAGTCAACTAATCCAAGCAAGCCAACCAAAGTCAACCAAAGTCAAACCAAAAGTCAACTCGGTCAAATAGGTCAACTAAAGTCAAGCATCTCAGTAAGTCATGCAAACATAGTCAACGAATCATACTTAAGTCATATAACATGTTATCGCTCGTAATTTAGTAAATCGCATTTCCTGCAGCTTAAAGTAAACCTTCGAAAATCATACGTCGTAAAGAGATACACTCATAGCACATAACACATAATTCATGAAATTTTGATCAACTCCAGATCATAACTAGACTTAAAATCTATTCCAAAAAGTCCACCAAAAGCCTCATACGATAATTAAAAGTCCAATATCAGAAAGGTTCAAGTTCAGGTTCATTACAGAAAATTCTGCTCGCGCGTCAGTTTTAAAACATTTTTTATAAAATATAGAAAATATATATTGATGAACGGCCAACTGGTGTCATCTAAAGACATCCCAAAATTTAAGTGATAAAATAACCAGAAACATTACTTTAGCCAATTCGTACATATTTGCAAAACATTACAGACTCATCAGTTTCTGAACATCAATCGGACATATCATTTAGACGAACATATATCTCATGGAAAATCACATTCTCGCAAGTTCTCATACAAATGAAACATGTCAATTAACATATAAACTAACATATTCCAGAAGTTCAAAGTCTAAATCAATACCTAGTTCATTCTAGAAATTTTTATGTAAACTTAAAAATAGATTCAGCATTATTTACGAACCAAAACTTCGTTTGATCATATCGGAAGCTTCATATAACCTTTTAACGCGAATCTTTAGTCTAAATTGCATAAATTTTTACAAGGAATACAGTAGCATAACTTTCATAAGCTAAAACACAAAGCATGTAACTCAGAAAATTCGGATTTCATGCAAAACCTAACGAAAACTTCGATTAAGCACGTCTTGATCATACGATAACGAAATCACGCAAAATCGGAGTCTAAAATTAATAACTTTTCGATATATTTCTAATTAAACATATTACAAAGTCATATTTCATGTCAACTTAATCAGATCATCAATAAATAAATTTGTTTTTCAATCAAACAACGTTAATTACGCAATCAATCAACAATTAACAACACTAGACACCATTAATTGAGCACTAGACTCTAATACACTATGTAATTGATAAAAAAAACTGATTTATAGAGATTAGGGTTTACAATTATACCTTTCTAACACAATCAATCAACAATACTAGATGTAGAACGATGTAACGAGCAACTTTGATCTTCAAAACTTGTCCTAATTTTGAGTGATGATGGTGGTTATGGTGGGGGTGATGTCGACGGCCAACAAGGGGGAGAGGGGAGCAAAATCTCGGCCAAGAAAACAAATGGGGAGGGTTTACAAGTTTCCTTTTCCTTTTATACTTCTAGTTTAGGGCCTTAATCTAATCCACCACTAATCACATAGCCCAAATAAGAAATTAAGAGTCCAAAAGGGGTCCACTAGGGGGGGTCGGCCGAATGGCCTTCTCATGGGGTCTCGGGCTCGGTTTTTGTTAAATCTTGGTACGCGCGTGGTTCGTTTCAAGTGCCGTTAACCGTACCGGGTCTCCGGAACGTTAACTAGTCATTGAAACGCAATCACCGAGTTTAATTCATTAAACTAATAATAAATTAAAAATAATAATTTCCTCAAAGTCAATAATTATCGAAAATAATTATTGTGTCGTTTTCCTGTTCCGTAAACTGAAAAGTCTTCTAGGCGATTAACCTTATCGTAACGTTTTCTAATTCTTTCGCTAACCGAAATAAATCGTAAATTAATATAGCATATTAATTCAAACATTCTTCTATTAGGTATGTATTTAATTTAATTAAATACACAAAGTTTAAATAATCACCGTTAAATACTTAACGGACAAGTAACGATAGTAAACGGAAAAAGTCGGGTTGTTACATTACCCACCTGTTATGAAAAATTTCGTCCCGAAATTTTAGTGGTCATCCGCCGTAGTCGTCTCCTCGGGAAACAGTTGCGGATACTTAAGTCTCATCTGATCTTCACGCTCCCACGTGAATTTCGATCCTCTTCGGGCATTCCATCTAACCTTAACCAATGGATTTCTGCTTTGCTTTAGTTGCTTAATCTCACGATCCATAATCTCAGCAGGTTCTTCAATGAAATTAAGCTTAGGATCTACTTGCACTTCATCTAAAGGAATCACCAAACTTTCATCTGATAAACACCTCTTCAAATTGGAAACATGAAAAGTATCGTGAATCTCGCTAAGTTCTTGTGGTAGTTTCAATCTATACGCTACCGGTCCAATTCGTTCGGTAATCTCAAACGGTCTAATATATCTCGGACTTAACTTTCCTCTCTTTCCAAAGCGCACTACACCCTTCCAGGGTGACACTTTGAGCATAACCTTGTCTCCAACCTGAAATTCCAAATCTTTCCTTTTAAGATCTGCATAGCTCTTTTGTCGATCTCGTGCTATTTTCATTCTTTCTCGAATCTGCACGATTTTCTCAGTCATCTCATGTACAATCTCAGGACCAGTTAACTGACTATCTCCTAACTCAGTCCAACATAAAGGTGATCTGCACTTTCTGCCATACAGTGCTTCGAAAGGCGCTGCCTTTATACTTGCGTGATAACTATTGTTGTAGGAAAACTCTACTAACGGTAGATGTCTATCCCATCCAATTCTGAAATCAATCACACACGCTCTTAACATGTCTTCTAATGTCTGAATTATCCTCTCACTTTGCCCATCAGTCTGCGGATGATAGGCTGTACTCATGTCTAAACGAGTTCCCATGGCATCTTGCAAAGCTTGCCAAAATCTAGATGTAAATCTACTGTCTCTGTCGGAAATAATAGATAGTGGTACTCCATGTCGGGAAACTACTTCCTTTAAGTAAATCTGTGCCAACCTCTCCATCTTATCTGTTTCCTTAATCGGTAGAAAATGAGCAGACTTCGTAAGACAATCCACGATAACCCATATCGTGTCATAACCTCCTACCGTTTTAGGCAACTTAGTAATAAAATCCATCGTAATATTCTCCCACTTCCATTGAGGAATCTCGGGTTGTGTCAGCAAACCTGACGGCTTCTGATGCTCTGCCTTAACTTTAGCATAAGTTAAGCATTTACCAACATAGGTAGCGATTTCCGCCTTCATATTAGGCCACCAATACAGTGCCTTAAGATCTTGGTACATCTTGTCGGATCCAGGATGAATAGAATACCTTGTCTTATGTGCCTCTTCTAGCACTAGTTCCCTTAATCCGCCAAAATTCGGTACCCATATTCTATCGATAAAATACCGGGTTCCATCGTCTCGAGTGACAAACTTCTTATCAATTCCTCGAAGTGATTCGGTAGCAACATTCTCTTCTTTCAACGCCTCTACCTGTGCATCACGTATCTGAGAAGTAAGGTTCCTTTGAATAGTCAAGTTCAATGCTCTAACTCGAATAGGCTTAACTCTCTCCTTCCTACTCAAAGCATCTGCCACTACATTAGCTTTACCGGGATGATAGCTAATGTCGCAATCGTAATCGTTTAACAATTTGATCCAACGTCTCTGTCTCATATTAAGCTATTTCTGATCGAAAATATGCTGCAGACTCTTGTGATCAGTGAATACAGTGAACTTCGTACCATACAGATAATGTCTCCACATCTTCAGTGCAAAAATTACCGCACCAAGTTCTAGATTGTGAGTGGTATAGTTTAACTCGTGTATCTTCAATTGTCGGGATGCATAAGCAATCACTTTCGTACGTTGCATCAACACGCAACCATAACCTTGTCGTGAAGCATCGCAGTAAACTACAAAATCCTCAGTTCCTTCGGGTAAAGACAAAATAGGCGCAGTCGTTAACTTCTCTTTTAACAACTGGAATGCAGCTTCATGCAACTTTGTCCATTCATACTTCTTACCCTTGTGAGTCAATGCTGTTAACGGTCGGGCAATAGTAGAAAATCCCTCAATGAATCTCCTATAATAACCCGCAAGACCTAAAAATTGTCGTATCTGTGTTGGCGACTTAGGAGTCTCCCATTGCATCACTGTCTCTATCTTCGCAGGATCAACTTGGATACCATTGACTCCTACGATATGACCCAAAAATTGCACTTCTCGCAACCAAAAGTCCCATTTCAAAAATTTCGCGTATAACTGCTCCTTCCTGAGCATCTCTAGTAACAAACGGAGATGTTGTTCATGTTCTTCCTCACTCTTGGAATACACCAAAATATCATCGATGAACAAAATAACAAACTTGTCTAGATATGGCTTACACACACGGTTCATGAGATCCATGAACACAGCCGGTGCGTTCGTCAATCCAAACGGCATTACGGTAAATTCATGATGACCATAGCGTGTCCTAAACGCTGTCTTTGGTATGTCCGCTTCCTTCACTCTCATCTGGTGATAACCTAACCTTAGATCGATCTTTGAATAACATGCTGATCCTTGCAATTGATCAAACAAGTCATCAATCCTCGGCAACGGATATCTATTCTTGATAGTCAACTTATTCAACTCTCTATAATCGATACAGAGTCTCATAGATACATCCTTCTTCTTCACAAACAGTACTGGAGCTCCCCATGGTGACGAGCTCGGTCGAATGAATCCTTTATCTAAAAGCTCTTGCAGTCGACTAGATAACTCTTGCAGTTCGGGTGGTGCAAGTCTATACGGTGCACGCGCTACAGGTGCCAACCTCTCCATTGATCATAAACATGGGTGAAGCCCTTTTACCCATGCTCGCTTCGGTCGTCTTAAGCATGGTGTGTAATTCGCCAATGCTCTTATCCCATCCATTCTTGTTGTAATTCATTACAAATGTGTTAAACCTCTTTGACAAGGAATTGAGAATAAGGTCCATGGCTAATTCATTAGACAAGTTGCAATTTAGATGGTTCGCTCGATCAATTAGGCTTTTCATCTTAAGGACATAAGATGAAACGGATTGGGAGTCGTCCATCCGACATGCATGAAGCGCTCGACACGAGATTGTTGAAGGAACATCTCCTTGAACTGTGTGATCATGTCATATGCACTATGATGCTCAAAATCCTTTTGGAGTTCGGGTATCATAGTCCCAAGCATGAGGCAAGAAACTTGCACCGAATCGGTGCAATATTTCTCCCAATAAGCCATGCCTTCCGTATCATCCTCGTCCAGTTGATCGGGAATGAGGTCTTCCAACACATACGCCCTATCCTCTAGTTTGAGGACTATTCTTAGATTGCGGAACCAATCCATGAAGTTCGTATGGTTGAGTTTTTCCTTTTCGAGGATTGACCTCAACGATAGGTTGTTAAAGTTGATTGGTGCGTTTGGAATATTGTTGTTATTGGCGGCCATCTACAAAATTTAACAAAGTTGTTTAAGTATTAATTTTAATTTAACAATCAATACCCTTTAAATCCAATTGATATTTATTAAATTTTAGAATCCAACGGTAAACCAAATTTCGGTTAGGTGACCTTTATCCCGTCATTTGATTTAGCTAGGTAGTCATTATATGACAATTGCAATCCTTTTGCAACTTCTAAGTTCTGGGATCATGCAATCCTTTTGCATGGCATATTTATCCCATCAACGCCTATTTGTTCTTCATGCTTCGGTGACCCTAAGTTCATGATTCCCAAATCAAGTCGTCCTACTTGTGTAAACTTGTAAATTTAACATACAAGTGGTTAGGTGACCTTTATCCCACAAGTGTGCGAAATTCACCTTAATCATATTAGTTTTCTCATACCGGTTAGGTGACCTTTATTCCATTATGAGTTCCCTAATATTTTTAAGTGTTGCACAAAAAGGATGGCGTTTAACTTGTTTACCTTGTTAATAGAAGGGATTTTAAGTTTCCATTAATTCTAGTTTAAGAAAACTTTTATGCCATACACCAACATGCATTTAGTGTATGGTTTATTTGAAATCCATTTTCAAGTCTTGTAATTTTAGCCAATTACTTGATATAAACCATTTTATATATATGATCCTTATCATGTTCTTAATAATCGTTTATTAATGTCCTTTTAGCCATTTTTAATTTAACCATTTAAATTGATGTTTTGCATGTCGTTTATAAATGTCTAATTTAACCAATTAAATTGCCATTTAGCTTGTTGTTAACTTGTGTGATTAACTTGTAGCATACAAACATACAATCTACAATCATACAAAAAACTACCATGCATTCACAACAAATATGTTCACAATCAAGCCAATTAGGTAGACATTTGTTTAGCCGAAAACAAATGCCCCCGGTAAGGGTTATAACACAAAGTAGGAGATTTTAAATCTCCCACTTAATCTTGCATCCAAATGCTTCTTCTTGTGTTCTTCAAGTCTTCATTATCTTCATCATTTTACAAAATATATCCTAATACATTTTTCTGAAAAATGAAAATACAACCTAATCTATTTTACATACCAAATATAAAATAAATTACATAACCAAAATAATATTATTACAAATCAAATGAATGAATTAATATCACATACCGAATGAATAAATATAAATCATTCAAACATCCAACCAAACACAAGGTCAAGGCTATGATTGTGAACATGAACATGCAACCAAATATGACCAAAATGGAAGAACCAAAACCCATTTTGGAACCCCTAAAATTTTGGCCAAATCAAACAACCCTCCCAAACCCAACAATTTTTGTATTCCATTTTCATGCATATACTTGGAATGCAAAATTATTGGATTTAAAGACAATATAAGAAGCATAATCCATAGACTTCGGCTCTAGATACCATTGATGGAATTTAATAACTTTAAAACCAACATGTTCTTAAAGTATACATGTTATGAAAATCATTTTAAGATAGTTATAGAAAGCGGAAGCAAGATAACAAGTACATGTTTATATGTTCAAACATTTAGGTAAATTCCTTGTTAATATCAAGTCTTGGATAAATGCTTACAAATATAACAAGTAGAGAAGATATATATACCTCCTCAAGCTAGTTGAGGGTTGTTACTAATGTGCTAGAAGATGATGAAGATGATGGAATGAAAGCCTCTAAGTTGAAGCCTCAAGAGTGTTATACCCACAAGCCTTTTGTTACCAACACCACCAAGGATTTGGTTAGGATTTAAGACACTTGAATAACAAGATTACCAAGCAAAAACTCTCCCTTTCTCCCTCTAAACTGCCACGGCCAGCAGCTCACTTACAGAAGAAATATTGCAGTTTTTTTATGAGTGTTTTGCTTGTTAACCTCTTCTTTTGAGTCAAAGAATGCATTGGTTAAAAAGAGTCTTGCATGCTTAAGGAATATGCTGTTCCAAGTAACCAAGCAAGCATGGGAATCACACCTAGGAGTCCCAAAAACTGCATCCTTTTTTTTATTTAAATAACAAGTGTAATTTATATAAAACTTGTTAATACAATTACAAAACTTGTTAAATAAAACCATGCATTATTTATGTTACTTATATTTTATAAACCTTTTATAAAATATAACATAATATAATCATTTAAATCTATAAACAATTATATATAAATTATCCAAATAATTTACCTCAAGTGTTAATACTTTAGAAAACCGATTTTCTAAAATCCAAGTGTCGCGTATTTACTTAACAATCCAATCGTTAAAATAAATACATATAAAGTGTTGGTAAGCTTGTTATTGGGTATGACCCGACTTGAATCATAACATAGTGGCCACGTTAATTTAATATGTCTCTCGGGCATACGAAATACCTTCAATCTCCCACTTGCACGAGAAACATAAGAAATTAATGTAAGTGATGGATACCACCTAACGACCGTCCATCACCCCCAATATATTATGACTTTTGCCATTCAATAACATCATCTCTTTCAAGTTCCCATCTCGAATATGAATAGGTGAATCTTTCATTAATCCTTTCATCCTAGATGTCATGTTAAATCCAAGAGATACAGAGTGATCACTCTCTTATAGATTTAACTTTATCAGGCCTTAGACATCTGACTCTCAATGTATAAGAGGGACAAATTCCATCTTGACTACATACGTCCCAGATATATACTTTGTATTACACCTGAGCTCTTCCTTATGAGCTACCATATTTTAGAATAGCAAAGGAAAGAATCAAGGCTTAATATTTGGTAGATATCCGAACCCAATATGTATCTCAGGTCAGAGGATACAATGATATTCGCCTTTTCTCAAGATTACATGTGATCAACCACAAAGGCTCCATTAAGTAAATCTTGAGAGCGGGTCTTCCAATATTTGTATCCCACAAATATCTATGAACCTTGGTAGCAACCTTGCCCCACATTCAACCTGAATGTATACCAATCCAAGTTCATAATAGTATAAACATCACACTTGTTCCCACAAATGTAATCGACTACGGAATTTAGAATAATAACTTATTCATGGATAAAATATGCAAAATAGGAACATAACTCAAAATAAATTAATACCATAATTATATTAATGAGTTTGAACAATTTCGTTCCGTTACAATACTTAAACAGATCATGACCACTCACTAGAATATCGAATCCCTAATGCACAAACATGTCCTGCATGTTTTGATCCATGTAAGAGCTTCGTGAGAGGATCTGCTATATTAAGATCTGTGTGAACTTTGCCAATACATATCTTTCCCTTTTCAACTTCATCCCTTATGTAGTTGAATCTCTGCTCAATGTGACGGGTCTTTTGGTGAGCACGAGGTTCCTTGATTTGAGCAATCGCACCCTCATTGTCACAAAAGATCTCAAGAGGGTCCTGAATGGAATGGACAACTCCTAAGTCGTCGATGAATTTCTTCATCCATGCAGCTTCCTGAGCTTCCAATGATGCGACGATGTACTCTGACGCTGTAGTGGATAAAGCAACAACATCCTGTTTCAAACTCTTCCAAGAGACCGCACCTCCATTTAACGTGAAGACATAACCGGATTGTAATCGAGAATCATCTCGATCAGTTTGGAAACTCGCATCCACGTAACCTTTTACAGCGAGTTCCTCCTCACCAGACCCATATATTAGAAACATATCCTTAGTCCTCCTAAGGTATTTCAATATACTTTTGACAGCAATCCAATGACTATTTCCTGGGTTATTCTGGTATCTACTTGTCAGGCTTAGAGCGCATGACACATCTGGTCTCATGCATATCATTGCATACGTGATTGACCCAATGGCAGACGCATATGGGACTTTCTTCATTCTCTCCTATTCATCTTTCGTGGTGGGGCACTGAGATGAACTGAGAATTGTTCCCTTTTGAATAGGTACCAAACCTTTCTTAGAATTCTCCATCTTGAACCTTTTCAAGATCTTTTCAATGTATGCACTTTGATTCAAACCTATCAGTTTCTTGGATCTATCCCTGTAGATCCCAATCCCCAAAACGTATTGTGCTTCTCCAAGATCCTTAATGGAGAAGCATTTACTTAGCCAAGTTTTAACACCTTCCATTACCGGAATATCATTTCCAAATAACAATATATCATCCACATATAGTACAAGGAACATGATAGTGCTCCCACTAGCTTTCTTGTATACACAAGCTTCATCACCATTTTTAATGAAGCCAAATTTCTTGGCCTCCTCATTAAAACGATGATTCCACATTCTAGATGCTTGTTTCAATCCGTAGATTGACTTCTTTAACTTTCATACCTTTTTGGGATATTTCATATCAACAAAACCTTCAGGCTGAACCATATAGACATCTTCCTCAAGATGTCCATTTAGGAAAGCGGTCTTGACATCCATTTGCCATATTTCATAATCATAATGAGCAGCAATGGTAAGTAATATCCTAAATGACTTTAGCATTGCCACAGGCGAAAAAGTTTCATCATAGTCAATCCCTTGAGTTTGAGTGAAACCTTTTGCTACAAGTCTAGCTTTATATGTATCCAAGTTTCCATGTATGTCGGTTTTCATTTTGAAAAGCCACTTACAATCAACTAGCCTTGAGCCAGTGGGTTGTACCACAAGTTCCTAAACTTGGTTGTCATACATGGATTGCATCTCAGCGTTCATGGCTTCCTGCCATTTATCTTTATCAATGCTTGATAAAGCATCTTGGTAGTTTGTTGGTTCATCCAAATCAACCACGTAGCAACCATCCATGAGAAACCCATATCTCTCAGGAGGATTACTAATCCTACCAGATCTGCGAACGTCTTGTGTATTTTGATCATCCATTTTATCATTCTCAATATTTTCACGTTGAGTGCTAGTGTCAACCAATTGTGTATTATCTACTTGATCTTGAACCTCTTCAAGATCTATCTTCCTTTCACTATTTCCTTCCATTAGGAACTTAGTTTCAAGGAATTCTGCCTTCTAAGTAATAAATACATTTTGCTCAGATGGATCATAGAAATAGTATCCCATATCATCCTTGGGATATCCTATGAAGATACACTTCGTGGATCGAGCATTTAACTTATTAGGGACATAACGCTTAGGGTAAGCTTCACATCCCCATACCCTTAAGTATGATAGAGATGGAGGTTTTCCAAACCACATCTCATGAGGTGTTCGTTCCACTTTCTTGGTTGGGGCCATATTTAAAATACGAGCCGCGAAGCATAGAAAATAACCCCAAAATGATAGAGGTAATGAGCTTCTAGCCATCATAGATCGAACCATATCAATTAGGGTTCGGTTCCTCCTTTCGGTAACTCCATTTAGTTGGGGTGTTCCAGGAGGAGTGAGTTGCGAGATAATCCCGCAACTTCTAAGATGATCTTGGAAAGCATCGCTTAGGTATTCACTTCCTCTATCGGTACGAAGTACCTTGATTATCTTATTGAGTTGATTTTGTACTTCATTTTGATACTCTTTGAATGCTTCAAAAGTTTCGTCCTTATGTATTAACAAGTAGACATATCCGAAACGACTGAAGTCATCAATGAAAGTAACGAAGTATCTTTCACCATTCCTAGTTATAGGCTTAAAGGGTCCACATACATCCGAATGTATTAATCCCAATAAGTCCTTAGCCCTTTCATAGGTCCCTTTGAAAGCTGCTTTAGTCATTTTTCCTTGTAAACAAGATTCACATACATCAAACGAGTCTAGTTCATTTGATTTCAAAAGGCCATTCTTTTGAAGTGTATGCATTCGATTCTTGTTTATGGGACCAAGGAGACAATGCCATAAGTAGTAATCACTCAAATCCCTTTTGAGTCTCTTGGTGTTTGCATGGTATATTGAGCTATTGTATGATGTGTCATCATGAACCAATTCATAAATACCATTCGAAGGCGAAGCCTTAAAATAGAACACATTATCCAAAGAAACATGGATATCATCATTAATAAAATTAAGACTAAAACCATATTGTTTCAAACGGGATACAGAAATAATGTTTCGAGATAAATCGGGTGCATACAAAACATTTTTCAAAGTAAGCTCCAAACCACTTGGTAGCTTCAAAACAAAGTCTCCTTGAGCTTTCACTTGCACCCTTGCTCCATTTCCCATGAAGAGACTTGTTGTTCCCGCATCCTGATTACTTCTTTTGAACCCCTGCAAAGAATTACAAATATGAGTTCCACATCCTGTGTCTAATACCCATGTATTAGAAGAAGTAATACTAAGCTCAATGTATAGCATATATACATTACCTGAGGTCTGCCCTGAATCTCTGACCACTGAGTGTACCTCAGATACTGATTTTAGGGTCTGCCTCTCGGCTACTACCAACCCTCGTAAGGGATCACAAGGAGTAAGAGCCATTGCTTCGTCACAGGTAACATTGTGAGAACCTCCTTTACGACTAACCCACCACACATGGATGGCGTTATACCAGCTCTGATACCAACTCTAACGACCCTTCCTAATCCATCCGGATGAAGTCCATATCGATTACAAACGATTCACAATAGTTGGTTACATCGCGAGGTATTTGACCTCTATATGATACATTTTACAAACATTGCATTCGTTTTTAAAAGACAAACTTTCATTACATTGAAAGTTGATGGCATGCATACCATTTCATAATTTATCCAACTATAATTAACTTAATAATAATCTTGAAGAACTCGACGACTCAAATGCAACGTCTTTTGAAATATGTCATGAATGACTCCAAGTAATATCTCTAATATGAGCAAATGCACATCGGAAGATTTCTTTCATACCTGAGAATAAACATGATTTAAAGTGTCAACCAAAAGGTTGGTGAGTTCATTAGTTTATCATAATCATTCATTTTCATCATTTTAATTGACCACAAGAATTTCATTTCCAATTCTCATAAATATACGTCCCATGCATAGAGACAAAAATCATTCATATGGATTGAACACCTGGTAACCGACATTAACAAGATGCATATAAGAATATCCCCTATCATTCCGGGAAATCCTTCTGACACAATAAAACAACATCGAAGTACTAAAGCATCCGGTACTTTGGATGGGGTTCGTTAGGCTCAATAGATCTATCTTTAGGATTCGCGTCAATTAGGCGTGCACTAATTCTCAAAATTAGTGATGTTCCCTAATTCTTAGGCTACCAAGCAAAAAGGGGCATATTCGGCTTCGATCATTCAACCAAAGAAAGTAGTTTCATGTACTTGTGTCTATTTTGTAAAACATTTATAAAGTTGCATGTATTCTCATCCAAAAAATATTAGATTTTAAAAGTGGGACTATAACTCACTCTACAATATTTTGTAGTAAAAATATTCATACGACGATACTGAACAATGCAGGGTTGGCCTCGGATTCACGAATCTATATCATTTGTATATAGATTAATACACATATTTGCAATCGAACAATTATATTTATGTGAATTTATTGGTTATATCATATTTATATTAGCAATATGTATATGTTTCCTATGTTCATTTTGTATATAAAAATATAAACTTTGTTATGTTATATGTATTAAATATATTTATATATATTTATAAATCATTTGTTTGCTAATAAAAATAGTAATTATAATAGCATTAAAATAATATTAAATATGATAATAATTATAATACTTTAGTTTTCTAAGAAAAGTAATAATGTTAATAATTTTATTAGTGATAAAATTAATGATATTAATGATAATAAATGTAAAATTATTAATTTTACTGTTACTGATAGTTATAATAATGATTTTAGTAATTACATAATAATATTCATGATAATATAAATAATAATGCCTATAATGATAATAATCATAATAATGTTAATAATACTAAAATGATACAATTTATAATAATCTTACTTATAAAAATATATTAATGATAAGTAATGTTCCTAACACTTATAGTTATAGTTATGATATTTGTAATAATTATAATACTAAATATATCAATAATAATAATAATAATAATAATAATAATAATAATAATAATAATAATAATAATAATAATAATAATAATAGTAGTAACCCTAAATATTAATACTTTGTAATAATAATAATATTAGTAATGATAATAATAATGATAATAATATTAATATTAATGATGATATTTACAAAAATCATAATATTTGTAATAATCTTAACACTAATAATGTTAATGATAAAAGTAATAATAATACTAATAATTACTACTTCTTAATTATAACAATAAAAATCATACTTACATATTAACAATTTCCCATCTTATACAATTAACCTTAACTATAATAACATTAAAATTAATAATAATAATAATAATAATAATAATAATAATAATAATAATAATAATAATAATAATAATAATAATAATAATAATAATAATAATAATAATAATAATAATAATAATATAATAATAATAATAATAATAATAATAATAATAATAATAATAATAATAATAATAATAATAATAATAATAATAATAATAATAATAATAATAATAAATATATCAAATTATACCTTAGAAGTGTTAAAAATAAATAAGCTGCCCGGGAGGGGACTCGAACCCGCGACCACTCGAAACCCAACACCCCTTCTTAACCATTCCGCTAAATCTGTTTTTCTGAAATTTTAGCTAGCCTATCTGTATATATATCTAACTATGTATCCTTCCTCTTCCTCATACTTTAGTCAACCAGAGATCAATTTGAGATATAACCAAGTTTTATGTTTTGATTTACATTATAAATCGGGACAGAAACGTGTTGTGATGTCTGATTATCTTAATAGAAAAAAATATAAAAAAAGACCAACCTGATGGGTTACAGACTCACGATGAACAACTTAAACTCAACCCTTGACTTTGAATTTAAGGCAGTTTTATGTAATGATGTTAACATGAAAAAGATTCAAAATCTTCTTTATAAACTTTCTATACTTCCAATTTAACTTAAAACACAACATATAGCTCGAATTCGATTGAGAAATAGTTGTTTGACTTTTTAAACCCAATACTTTGACTCGTGAATTAGAACTCGATAAGGAAAATTGGACTTTGAAATCTTGCAGATTGTTTGAGTAGGAGATTTGAAACATAACTACTTTTAAAGATTTTAACAATTGATTCATTTTCGAGCTTTTTGAAAAATTAACATGAAAATAGGGTAGCCGTCTGTTTCTCCTTTCTTTTCTATTTTAATTCGATGAAATAAAAATTGTAAAGGGTTGTTGGGATTGATAAATGATAATGTAACACGTTTTTGTTTCATTACAACTGGATTGGATCAATTATATGACAAATAGGGGTCGACAGATAATTGAAGCAGATACAGAGAATAACTAAAAAAATTTAAAAGGTGAAAGGGATTCCTAACCGATTTTGATGGTATTAGGGATGGAGATTCGATCAGTACAAATTTACAGACAGGATTAACCTTTTAGAATAGTTTGAGATCGACTGCAAACAGAATACATAATATGTTTATATTTAATTATGCATAAATTGTATTTATATATATACTGTTTCTTTTTATATAAATAAATATAATTAACTATCTGTGTATGTAGTTGGTAATATGCTCGACGGTGTTTAACATATATATATATGTTTATCTGAATATAACCTGTATTGTTAAACATATATCTGTATTAATGCTAATAAATATTATACACAATTTATAATAATAATAATAATAATATCAATAATCCTAATAATAATAATTATATTGATAATAATAAACAATAATAATATTATTAATATAAATGATAGTAATAATATTATTAATATTAATAATATTTTTAGTAGTAATAACAATATAACAATTTATGTATCTCAAATCTTCATATTTATATATCATATATTTGTATTAATAATACTGATATTAATCTTATTATTAATATTAATATTAATAATAATAATAATAGAAGTAATAATATATCATCTATATTTTCTTGTAATTAATATTACATATCATTAATTATGTAATATTACTAATTATATATATATATATATATATATATATATATATATATAGTAACATATATTGAAATGTTTACTTTTAATATAATTACATTATTTATGTGTTTGTATATTAAATATGAAAATATAATTGTCTTATATATATATATATATATATATATATATATATATATATATATATATATATATATATATATATATATATATATATATATATATATATATATTATTCAAGATATTATATTAACCGATAATAGAATTAGATATTGTATATTTCAACACATAATATCTATATCTTTTATATATTTTACTATATATAATAATAATTACGTATAGAATTCATATACATACATATATTCAAACTATTATATATAATATTATGTTTTAAGGTTTTTAAGTAGATGATTAAATTAATTTTATATATTGAAGCAAATAAACTCCGAGTATATTATTTAATACTTTGTTACTTTTTTATCATATATATAATTACATCTAAACATAAACTACTATTCGTGAATCGTCGAAAATAGTCAAGGTCAAATGCTTTCCATATAAACAGTTCAAGATTTTTGATATTCAATTAAATAGACTTTGCTTATCATGTCGAAAGTAAATAAAGATCAAGTTTGAATTTGGTCGGAAATTTACGGGTCGTTACACTAAACTTATTTAAAGCAGATACTACCGCTAATAGTTCCTTCTCAGTTATGTTGTAGTTGACTTGGGCATCCAAAAAGGTCTTACTAGCATAGTATATGACTACGGGATTCTTGTCTACCCATTGTCCTAACACCGCCGCAGCAGCATAGTCACTTGAATCACACATAATCGTGAAGGGTTTGGTCCAATCGGACTTTTGCAAAATAGGTTCCTCGGTCAACTTATGATTAAGAGTACTAAAAGATTCCTTACATTGGTCATCAAAGTCAAATGGTGCATCTTTTAACAATAAATTGCATAACGGTTTAGAGATTGAAATGTCCCGTTCATATTGATTATAAACGTTCCATATTAATTGATTTCGTCGCGAGGTTTTGACCTCTATATGAGATGTTTTTCAAAGACTGCATTCATTTTTAAAACAACCATAACCTTTATTTTATCGATAAAGGTTTAAAAAGCATTACGTAGATTATCAAATAATGATAATCTAAAATATACCTTTTACACACGACCATTACATAATGGTTACAATAAGAATATATTACATCAAAAATAAGTTTCTTGAATGCAGTTTTTACATAATATCATACAAGCATGGACTCTAAATCTTGTCCTTATTTTAGTATGCAACAGCGAAAGCTCTTAATAATTACCTGAGAATAAACATGCTTTAAACGTCAACAAAAATATTGGTGAGTTATAGGTTTAACCTATATATTTATCAATCGAAATAATAGACCACAAGATTTCATATTTCAATATACATCCCATACATAGAGATAAAAAAATAATTCATATGGTGAACACCTGGTAACCGACATTAACAAGATGCATATAAGAATATCCCTTATCATTCTGGGAAATCCTTCGGACATGATAAAAATGAATTCGAAGTACTAAAGCATCCGGTACTTTGGATGAGGTTCATTAGGCCTAATAGATCTATCTTTAGGATTCGCGTCAATTAGTAGATCAGTTTACTAATTCTTAGGTTATCAAGCAAAAGGGGCATACTCGGCTTCGATCATTCACCCATATAATGTAGTTTCAATTACTTGTGTCTATTTCGTAAAACATTTATAAAACTACATGTATTCTCATCCCAAAATATTAGATTTTTAAAAGTGGGACTATAACTCACTTTCAAAGATTTTTACTTCGTCGGGAAGTAAGACTTGGCCACTGGTCGATTCACGAACCTATAACAAATATGTACATATATATCAAAGTATGTTCAAAATATATTTACAACACTTTTAATACATTTTGATATTTTAAGTTTATTAAGTCAGCTGTCCTCGTTAGTAACCTACAACTAGTTGTCCATAGTTAGATGTACAGAAATAAATCGATATATATTATCTTGAATCAATCCACGACCCAGTGTATACATGTCTCAGGCTAGATCACAACTCAAAGTATATATATTTTTGGAATTAACCTCAACCCTGTATAGCTAACTCCAACATTACTGCATATAGAGTGTCTATGGTTGTTCCAAAATAATATATATAGATTGGTCGATATGATATGTCAAAACATTTGCATACGTTTCTATGGTATCCCAAGATTACATAATATATTAGAATACATGTATAATACAATATAAGTTAGCTAGGGATATGATTTGTATAGAATTGTTACAATATTTTCCCGTAGCTACAACAATCAAAAAATATCCAATCTTGTTTTACCCATAACTTCTTCGTTTTAAATCCGTTTTGAGTGAATCAAATTGCTATGGTTTCATATTGAACTCTATTTTATGAATATAAATAAAAATAGTATAGGTTTATAGTCGGAAATATAAGTTACAAGTCGTTTTTGTAAGAGGTAGTCATTTCAGTCGAAAGAACGACGTCTTAATGACCATTTTGAAAAACATACTTCCACTTTGAGTTTAACCATGATTTTTGGATATAGTTTCATGTTCATAAGAAAAATCATTTTCCCAGAAGAACAACTTTTAAATCAAAGTTTATCATATGTTTTAATTAACTAACCCTAAACAGCCTGCGGTGTTACTACGACATTGTATATCCGGTTTTACGGTGTTTTTCGTGTTTTCCGGTTTTAAATCATTAGGTTAGCATATCATATAGATATAGAACATGTGTTTAGTTGATTTTAAAACTCAAGTTAGAAGGATTAACTTTTGTTTGCGAACAAGTTTAGAATTAACTAAACTATGTTCTAGTGATTACAAGTTTAAACCTTCGAATAAGGTAGTTTTATATGTATGAATCGAATAATGTTATGAGCATCATTACTACCTTAGTTTTAGTAGGTAAATAAGAAAGACTGGAAGTAAGCTAGCAAACTTGGAAGTATTCTTGATTTTATGAAACTAGAACTTATAGAATTTAAGAACAACAATTAGAACTTGAAGATAGAACTTGAGAGAGATCAATTAGGTGAAGAAAATTGAAGAATGAAAGTGTTTGTAGGTGTTTTTGGTCATTGGTATATGGATTAGATATAAAGGATTTGTAATTTTGTTTACTTGTAAATAAGTCATGAATGATTACTAATATTTTTGTAATTTTATGAGATATTTCATGCTAGTTGCCAAATGATGGTTCCCACATATGTTAGGTGACTCACATGGGCTGCTAAGAGCTGATCATTGGAATTTATATACCAATAGTACATACATTTAAAAGCTGTGTATTGTACGAATACGAATACGGGTGCATACGAGTAGAATTGTTGATGAAACTGAACGAGGATGTAATTGTAAACATTTTGTTAAGTAGAAGTATTTTAATAAGTGTCTTGAAGTCTTTCAAAAGTGTATGAATACATAATAAAACACTACATGTATATACATTTTAACCGAGTCGTTAAATCATCGTTAGTCGTTACATGTAAATGTTGTTTTGAAACCTTTAGGTTAACGATCTTGTTAAATGTTGTTAACCCATTGTTTATTATATCAAAATAGATGTTAAATTATTACATTATCATAATATTCTGATATATTAATATATCTTAGTATGATATATATACAGTTAAATGTTGTTACAATATATATGTCTCGTTTCGAAATCATTAAGTTAGTAGTCTTGTTTTTACATATGTAGTTCATTGTTAATACACTTAATGACATGTTTACTTATCATTTATCATGATTAAACATAGTGTATCAATATCTTAATATGATTCATATGTATTTAGTAAGACGTTATTATAACGATAATCGTTATATATATCGTTTCGAGTTTCTTAATTCAATAAACTTAATTTTATGTATATAACTTATTGTTAAAATACCTAATGAGATACTTACTTATCATAATATCATGTTAACTATATATATAATCATATATATGTCATCATATAGTTTTTACAAGTTTTAACGTTCGTGAATCACCGGTCAACTTGGGTGGTCAATTGTCTATATGAAACCTATTTCAATTAATCAAGTCTTAACAAGTTTGATTTCTTAACATGTTGGAAACACTAAATCATATAAATATCAATTTCATTTAACATATATAAACATGGAAAAGTTCGGGTCAATACAGTACCTACCCGTTAAATAAATTTCGTCCCGAAATTTTAAGCAGTTGGAGGTGTTGACGTATCTTCTAGAAATAAGTTCGGGTATTTCTTTTTCATCTGATCTTCTCGTTCCCAGGTGAACTCGGGTCCTCTACGAGCATTCCATCGAACCTTAATAATTGGTATCTTGTTTTGCTTAAGTCTTTTAACATCACGATCCATTATTTTGACGGGTTCTTTGATGAATTAAAGTTTTTCGTTGATTTGGATTTCGTCTAATGGAATAGTGAGATCTTCTTTAGCAAAACATTTCTTCAAATTTGAGACATGGAAAGTGTTATGTACAGCCGCGAGTTGTTGAGGTAACTCAAGTCGGTAAGCTACTGGTCCGACACGATCAATAACCTTGAATGGTCCAATATACCTTGGATTTAATTTCTGTCATTTACCAAATCGAACAACGCCTTTCCAAGGTGCAACTTTAAGCATGACCATTTCTCCAATTTTAAATTCTATATCTTTTCTTTTAATGTCAGCGTAGCACTTTTGTCGACTTTGGGCGGTTTTCAACCGTTGTTGAATTTGGATGATCTTCTCGGTAGTTTCTTGTATTATCTCGGGACCCGTAATCTTTCTATCCCCCACTTCACTCCAACCAATCGAAGACCTGTACTTTCTACCATAAAGTGCTTCAAATGGCGTCATCTCAATGCTTAAATGGTAGCTGTTGTTGTAGGAAAATTCTGCTAACGGTAGATGTCGATCCCAACTGTTTCTGAAATCAATAACACATGCTCGTACCATATCTTCAAGCGTTTGTATCGTCCTTTCGCTCTGCCCATCAGTTTGTGGATGATAGGCAGTACTCATGTCTAGACGAGTTCCTAATACTTGCTGTAATGTCTGTCAGAATCTTGAAATAAATCTGCCATCCCTATCAGAGATAATAGAGATTGGTATTCCATGTCTGGAAACGACTTCCTTCAAATACAGTCGTGCTAACTTCTCCATCTTATCATCTTCTCTTATTGGCAGGAAGTGTGCTGATTTGGTGAGACGATCAACTATTACCCAAATAGTATCAAAACCACTTGCAGTCCTTGGCAATTTATTGGCAGGAAGTGTGCTGATTTTCGAAGTAGACCTGATGGTTTCTGATGCTCCGCTTTAACCTTAGAATACGTCAAACATTCTCCTACATATTTAGCAACATCGACTTTCATACCCGGCCACTAAAAATGTTTCTTGAGATCATTATACATCTTCCCCGTTCCAGGATGTATTGAGTATCTGGTTTTATGAGCTTCTCTAAGTACCATTTCTCTCATATCTCCAAATTTTGGTTCCCAAATTCTTTCAGCCCTATACCGGGTTCCGTCTTCCCGAATATTAAGATGTTTCTCCGATCCTTTGGGTTTTTCATTCTTTAAATTTCCCTCTTTTAAAACTCCTTGTTGCGCCTCTTTTAATTAAGTAGTAAGGTTAGTGTGGATCATTATATGCATAGCTTTTACTCGAATGGGTTCTCTGTCCTTTCTGCTCAAGGCTTTGGGTACCACATTTGCCTTCCCCGGGTGGTAACGAATCTCAAAGTCATAATCATTCAACAATTCAATCCACCTACGCTGCCTCATATTCAGTTGTTTCTGATTAAATATGTGTTGAAGACTTTTGTGGTCTGTATATATAATACTTTTGACCCCATATAAGTAGTGCCTCCAAGTCTTTAATGCAAAAACAACTGCGCCTAATTCCAAATCATGCGTCGTATAATTCTACTCGTGAATCTTCAATTGTCTAGACGCATAAGCAATTACCTTCGTTCGTTGCATTAATACACAACCGAGACCTTGCTTTGAGGCGTCACAATATATCACAAAATCATCATTCCTTCAGGTAATGACAATATAGGTGCCGTTGTTAACTTTTTCTTCAATAATTGAAACACTTTCTCTTGTTCATCCTTCCATTCAAATTTCTTCCCTTTTTGTGTTAATGCAGTCAAGGGTTTTGCTATTTTGGAAAAATCTTGGATGAATCTCCTGTAATAACCAGCCAGCCCTAAAAATTGGCATATGTGTTTCAGAGTTTTCGGGATTTCCCACTTTTCAACGGTTTCAATCTTTGCTGGATCCACCTGAATACCTTCTTTGTTCACTATATGACCGAGGAATTGAACTTCTTCCAACCAAAATACACTCTTTGAAAACTTAGCGTACAGTTTTTCTTTTCTCAGCAACTCTAGCACTTTTCTCAAATGTTGTTCGTGCTCTTGGTCATTCTTTGAGTAAATAAGTATGTCATCGATGAAAACAATGACAAACTTGTCAAGATGTGGCCCACACACTCGGTTCATGAGGTCCATGAACACAGCTGGTGCGTTAGTCAATCCAAACGGCATAACCATAAACTCGTAATGACCGTAACGCGTCCTAAAAGCAGTCTTTGGAATATCATCCTCCTTCACCCGCATTTGGTGATATCCAGAACGTAAATCGATCTTTGAATAAACCGACGAGCCTTGTAGTTGATCAAATAAGTTGTCGATTCTCGGTAATGGGTAACGGTTCTTGATGGTAAGTTTGTTCAACTCTCGGTAGTCAATACACAACCTGAATGTACCATCTTTCTTCTTGACAAACAGAACAGGAGCTCCCCATGGTGATGTACTTGGTCGAATGAAACCACGCTCTAAAAGTTCCTGTAATTGACTTTGTAATTCTTTCATTTCGCTGGGTGTCTGTATGGAGCACGAGATATTGGTGCAGCTCCTGGTACAAGGTCTATTTGAAATTCAACGGATCGATGTGGGGGTAATCCCGGTAATTCTTTCGAAAATACATTAGAAAATTCTTTTGCGACGGGAACATCACTGATGTTCTTTTCTTCAGGTTTAACTTCCTTGATGTGTGCTAGAATGATGTAACAACCTTTTCTTATTAGTTTTTGCGCCTTCAAACTACTAATAAGATTTAACTTCGCGTTGTTCTTTTCTCCGTACACCATTAAAGGTTTTCCTTTTTCACGCATAATGTGAATCGCATTTTTGTAACAAACGACCTCTGCTCTTACCTTCTTCAACCAGTCCATGCCAATTATTACATCAAAACTCCCTAACTTGACTGGTATTAAATCAATCTTAAACGTTTCATCACCCAGTTTAATTTCTCTATCCCGACATATATTATCTGCTGAAATTAATTTACCATTTGATAATTCGAGTAAAAATTTATTATCCAAAGGCATCAATGGGCAACTTAATTTAGCACAAAAATCTCTACTCATATAGCTTCTATCCGCACCCGAATCAAATAAAACATAAGCAGATTTATCGTCAATAAGAAACGTACCCGTAACAAGCTTTGGGTCTTCCTATGCTTCTGTCGCATTAATATTGAAAACTCTTCCACGGCCCTGCCCATTAGTATTCCCCTGATTCGGGCAATTTCTAATAATGTGGCCCGGTTTTTCACATTTATAACAAACAGCGTTGGTATTACTTGCTCCGACACTATTCATTTCGGCATTACTTGTTCCGACATTATTTGTTCCTTTAGTTCTGTTAAACTTTGGTCCGTAGACCTCACACTTTGTCGCGCTATGACCATTTCTTTTACACCTATTGCAAAATGTCGTGCAAAACCCCTGATGATTTTCTTCACACCTATGACATGGCTGTTTTTGGTTTTTGTTTTCGTTGTTGTTATTGCGGTTGTTGTTGGGATTGTTATTGTCGTTGAAACGGTTGTTGTAGTTGTTGTTGTTGTTGGGATGTTTGTTGTAGTTATTGTTAGGATTGCGGTTATTGTTGCAATTGTTGTTGCGGTTGTTGGGATAGTTGTTGCGATTGTACTGGTGACTCTTGTCACTGTTTTCCTCCCACTTCCTCTTGAGTTGTTTCGTGTTCGCTTCTTCGGCCGCCTGCTCTTTAATTCTTCCTTCAATCTGATTTATGAGTTTATGAGCCATTCGGCTTGCCTTCTGTATAGAAGCGGGCTCGTGTGAACTCACATCTTCTTGAATCCTTACTGGTAACCCTTTTACAAATGCATCGAACTTCTCTTCTTCATCTTCGAACGCTCCCGGACACAATAGGCACAACTCTGTGAATCGTCGTTCATATGTGGTAACGTCGAACCCTTGTGTTCGTAACTCTCCAAGTTCTGCCTTGAGTTTATTGACTTCGTTTCTAGGACGGTACTGCTCATTCATCAATTGCTTGAATGCCGACCACGGTAGTGCGTAAGCAGCATTTTGTCCTACCTGTTCAAGATAGGTGTTCCACCACGTTAACGCAGTACCTGTGAAGGTATGCGTAGCGTACTTAACTTTGTCCTCTTCAGTACACTTACTTATGGCAAACACCGATTCGACTTTCTCGGTCCACCGTTTCAATCCAATTGGTCCTTCAGTTCCATCAAATTCCAAAGGTTTGCAGGCAGTGAATTCTTTGTAGGAGCATCCTACACAATTTCTTGTGGAATTAGTTCCACTGCTAGATCCAGAGTTATTGTTATTTTGCATCGCAGCCTATACTGTGGCTATATTTGCTGCAAGGAAAACATGGAAGTCTTCCTCGCTCATGTTCAAATTCTGACAAGTCGCTGGTGCCATTTCCTTCAAAATAGCCAACTGAATCGAGTTAATCATACAGAATATTAAGAGTAGTCAATAGTATTTCGTAGCATAATATGAACTCATTTATAAAAGCTTTTTCTTCATATTAGCATTTTATAAGTTTAAATTCGGGTACTACCTACCCGTTAAGTTCATACTTAGTAGTTAATATACAATTCAACTACTACAATTCCATATGAAAAACTGATTATAATAATATATCACATACAAATATTCTTCAAACTTACAACTTCGCTATATTACATATAACATGAAATATAGTACACTTTGATACAGGACAGTTTTGATGATAAATCTAGTTAATACGCAAGTTGTTCAGCAAAGGAAATAAAGACACTTAATTCATAAGTCCAGAAACAAGTCATGCATTCTGGTTTTACTAAGATGACTTTCCATCCTTGGTCTTGTGGAAAATAACCGTTATGACCATTGGCTAGGCAGTATGTTGTAATGTCGTCAAAAGGACGAGGGTTTCGTAATGTCCAACAGCCCCGTAATAATCTAAAAACCTTGTTTCTCACCCCAACTACTGAATCCGTCACTTGTGGGAAGGTTTTATTTAAAAGTTGCAATCCGATGTTCTTTTTCTCACTTTGGTAAGAAGCGAACATCACTAACCCGTAAGCATAACATGCTTCTTTATGTTGCATGTTAGAAGCTCTTTCTAATTCACAAAATCCTATGTTGGGATATGTTGAGTCAAAATAGGTTCTTAACCCGTAGCGTAAAATTGCATTTGGGTTCCCCGCATTTAACGCTTTAAAGAAAACACGACGTAACTTACGGTCTCCCCAATGTGATATACCCCACCTATCAAAGAAAAGCCTTTTATAAACTAAGGCATTTCTGGAAAGTCTTTCAAATGTTTGACAAGTTAATTTTGCCATAATTAATTGTGCTGAAGAATTCTGACCGACTCTAGACAAGATTTTCTCAATCATATCCTCTGGCAGATCTTCTAAAATATTCGGTTGTCTACCCTTAACGTCCATTTTGTTTTTATACTGTAAAATAGACAAGAATTAGATTCAAAAAAGATAATTAACAAACAATATAAGCAATTTTTACATGGAACATAAAAGTACAAGCACACTATAATACGTGTAATACACAACATGATTACAACCCTCTAATCTGAATCACTGGTGCTTCTTCGGACTTGGTTTGTTTTCCTAATTTTCTAGGGATATATGGTGTTCCTCTAATACGAGCCGTCGTTTTCCACAAAAGTTTAGAAAAACCTGGTGGTTTAGAGGTTCCCGGGTTATTGTTAAAATTTAGGAAATACTGACGTTGCCGATACATATAAAGTTCATCGGGGTTGGAATCAGGTTTCTCTATTTTTATACCTTTTCCCTTATTATTTTCTTTCGCTTTATTAAATTGGTTCGAGGTAATTTCTATAACATCATCGGAATCCTCATCGGGATCCGATTCATCGGAAAATTGGTAATCTTCCCAATATTTTGCTTCCTCGGCGGAACACCATTGACCATTATTAACTTTGGTCCGTTGGTTGAGGATTTTCTTTTATTTAATCGAATTACTGTAGGTATCAATATTTCTTCCTCTGGAACCTCTTCTCCTTCCAGTTCCTTCTCTTCCGGTTCCTCCTCTTCCAGTTCCTCTTCTTCCGGTTCCTTCTCTTCCGGTTCTTCTTCGGGAATTTGTGAATCTTCCCAAAATATATTCGACTCTTCATTATTATTAGGTGAATCGATGGAATTTGTACTAGTGGTAGACATCTATCACACAATATCAAACACATTAAGAGGTTAATATATCACATAATATTTACATGTTAATAATATATAGTTTCCAACAAAAGTGTTAAGCAATCATTTTTAAAGAAAAGATGGTCGAAGTCCAGACTCAGTAATGTATCTTAACAAACTTGATAAGACACACTAATGCAAATTTCTGGTTCTCTAAGACCAACGCTCGGATACCAACTGAAATGTCCCGTTCATATTGATTATAAACGTTCCATATTAATTGATTTCGTCGCGAGGTTTTGACCTCTATATGAGACGTTTTTCAAAGACTACATTCATTTTTAAAATAACCATAACCTTTATTTTATCGATAAAGGTTTAAAAAGCATTACATAGATTATCAAATAATGATAATCTAAAATATATCGTTTACACACGACCATTACAAAATGGTTTACAATAAGAATATATTACATCAAAAATAAATTTCTTGAATGCAGTTTTTACATAATATCATACAAGCATGGACTCCAAATCTTGTCCTTATTTTAGTATGCAACAGCGGAAGCTCTTAATAATTACCTGAGAATAAACATGCTTTAAATGTCAACAAAAATGGTGGTGAGTTATAGGTTTAACCTATATATTTATCAATCGAAATAATAGAACACAAGATTTCATATTTCAATATACATCCCATACATAGAGATAAAAAACTCATTCATATGGTGAACACCTGGTAAGCGACATTAACAAGATGCATATAAGAATATCCCCTATCATTCCGGGAAATCCTTCGGACATGATAAAAACGAATTTGAAGTACTAAAGCATCCGGTACTTTGGATGGGGTTCGTTAGGCCCAATAGATCTATCTTTAGGATTCGCGTCAATTAGTAGATCGGTTTACTAATTCTTAGGTTACCAAGCAAAAGGGGCATATTCGGCTTCGATCATTCACCCTTATAATGTAGTTTCAATTACTTGTGTCTATTTCGTAAAACATTTATAAAACTGCATGTATTCTCATCCCAAAATATTAGATTTTTAAAAGTGGGACTTTAACTCACTTTCACAGATTTTTACTTCGTTGGGAAGTAAGACTTGGCCACTGGTCGATTCACGAACCTATAACAAATATGTACATATATATCAAAAGTATGTTCAAAATATATTTACAACACTTTTAATACATTTTGATGTTTTAAGTTTATTAAGTCAGCTATCCTCGTTAGTAACCTATAACTAGTTGTCCATAGTTAGATGTACAGAAATAAACCGATATATATATTATCTTGAATCAATCCACGACCCAGTGTATACACGTCTCAGGATAGATCACAACTCAAAGTATATATATTTTTGGAATCAACCTCAATCTTGTATAGCTAACTCCAACATTACTGCATATAGAGTGTCTATGGTTGTTCTAAATAATATATATAGATGGGTCGATATGATATGTCAAAACATTTGCATACGTGTCTATGGTATCCCGAGATTACATAATATATTAGAATACATGTATAATACAATATAAGTTAGCTAGGGATATGATTTGTATAGAATTGTTACAATATTTCCCGTAGCTACAACAATCAAAAAATATCCAATCTTGTTTTACCCATAACTTCTTCTTTTAAATCCGTTTTGAGTGAATCAAATTGCTATGGTTTCATATTGAACTCTATTTTATGAATTTAAATAGAAATAGTATAGGTTTATAGTTGGAAATATAAGTTACAAGTCGTTTTTGTAAGAGGTAGTCATTTTAGTCGAAAGAACGACGTGTTGATGATCATTTTGAAAAACATACTTCCACTTTGAGTTTAACCATGATTTTTGGATATAGTTTCATGTTCATAAGAAAAATCATTTTCTCAGAATAACAACTTTTAAATCAAAGTTTATCATAGTTTTTAATTAACTAACCCAAAACAGCCCGCGGTGTTACTACAACGGCGTATATCCAGTTTTACGGTGTTTTTTGTGTTTTTCGTGTTTTTCGGTTTTAAATCATTAAGTTAGAATATCATATAAATATAGAACATGTGTTTAGTTGATTTTAAAAGTCAAGTTAGAAGGATTAGCTTTTGCTTGAGAACAAGTTTAGAATTAACTAAACTATGTTCTAGTGATTACAAGTTTTAACCTTTGAATAAGGTAGTTTTATATGTATGAATCGAATGATGTTATGACATCATTACTACCTTAATTTTAGTAGGTAAACCTACTGGAAATGATAAAAATAGATCTAGCTTCAAAGGATCCTTGGATGGCTTGAAAGTTCTTGAAGCAGAATCATGACATGAAAACAAGTTCAAGTAAGATTTCCACTCGAAATAAGATTGTTATAGTTATAGAAATTGAATCGGAGTTTGAATATGAGTATTACATTGTATTAGAAAGATATCTTACTGTAAATAAGAAAGATTTCTTGAGGTTGGATGATCACTTTACAAGATTGGAAGTAAGCTAGCAAACTTGGAAGTATTCTTGATTTTATGAAAACTTATAGAATTTATGAAGAACACTTAGAACTTGAAGATAGAATTTGAGAGAGATCAATTAGATGAAGAAAATTGAAGAATGAAAGTATTTGTAGGTGTTTTTGGTCGTTGGTATATGGATTAGATATAAAGGATGTGTAATTTTGTTTACTTGTAAATAAGTCATGAATGATTACTAATATTTTTGTAATTTTATGAGATATTTCATGCTAGTTTCCAAATGATGGTTCCCACATGAGTTAGGTGACTCACATGGTCTTCTAAGAGCTGATCATTGGAGTGAATATACCAATAGTACATACATCTAAAAGCTGTGTATTGTACGAGTACGAATACGAGTGCATACGAGTAGAATTGTTGATGAAACTGAACGAGGATGTAATTGTAAGCATTTTTGTTAAGTAGAAGTATTTTGATAAGTGTCTTGAAGTCTTTCAAAAGTGTATGAATACATATTAAAACACTACATGTATATACATTTTAACCGAGTCGTTAAATCATCGTTAGTCGTTACATGTAAATATTTTTTTGAAACCTTTAGATTAACGATCTTGTTAAATGTTGTTAACCCATTGTTTATTATATCAAAAGAGATGTTAAATAATTACATTATCATGATACAATTAAATGTTGTTACAATGATAATCGTTACATATATGTCTCGTTTCGAAATCATTAAGTTAGTAGTCTTGTTTTTACATATGTAGTTCATTGTTAATACACTTAATGACATGTTTACTTATCATTTATCATGATTAAACATAGTGTATCAATATTTTAATATGATTCATATGTATTTAGTAAGACGTTGTTATAACGATAATCGTTATATATATCGTTTCGAGTTTCTTAATTCAATAAACTCAATTTTATGTATATAACTCATTGTTAAAATACCTAATGAGATACTTACTTATCATAATATCATGTTAACTATATATATAATCATATATATGTCATCATATAGTTTTTACAAGTTTTAACGTTCGTGAATCACCGGTCAACTTGGGTGGTCAATTGTCTATATGAAACTTATTTCAATTAATCAAGTCTTAACAAGTTTGATTGCTTAACATGTTGGAAACACTAAATCATATAAATATGAATTTCATTTAATATATATAAACATGCAAAAGTTCGGGTCACTATAGAGATAACACTAAAGTCTTTGATAAATCTACGATAGAAACCCGCATGACCCAAAAATGATCTCACCCCCTTAACATTGGTTGGTGGTGGCAACGTTGAAATAAGTTGCACCTTGGCCCTATCCACTTCAAATCCCCTTTCCGATACGATGTGACCCAAAATCACCCCTTCGCTTACCATGAAATGACTCTTTTGCTAACTAAGGTCATGGTTAGTCTCGTTACAACATTTTAAAACTTTTTCCATCATGTTAAGACATGACTCAAAAGGCTTGCCAAAAATTGAAAAATCATTCATAAAATTTCCAATGACTCGTCTATTAATTTCGAGAAAATACTCATCATACACCTTTGAAAAGTAGCAGGTGCATTACATAAACCAAAAGGCATTCTTCTAAATTCATAAGTTCCATATGGACAAGTAAAAGTTGTTTTTTCTTAGTCGTTAGGATGGATAGGTATTTGGTTGTATCCCGAATACCCGTCCAAGAAACAATAAAACTTTTGACCCGACAACTTTTCAATTTTGGTCAATAAAAGGCGAAGGAAAATGGTCTTTTGAGGTCACAGCATTTACTTATCTATAATCAATACATACCCGCCAACCCGTCACAGGACGAGTTGTAATCTTCTCACCTTCCTAGGTTTCCATAACCGTGATTCCTGCTTTCTTTGGTACCATTTGAGTGGGACTCACCCACACTGACTATATGAAATAGGGAAAATGATCCCTGCATCCAACCACTCTAAAACCTCTTTTTTTACAACCTCTTGCATATTCGGGTTTAACCTTCATTGAGTGTCACGAGCAGGTTTAACCTCAGGATTTGTAACAATACGATGCATACACACAGATGGACTTATCCCTTTCAAATCTGCTATTGTCCATCCCATCGCAGCCTTGTACTTATTAAGCACCTCCATTAAAGCTTGATCGTGCAAACCTGTCAAAACCGATGCAATAATAACTGGCAAAGTGCCATTAGTACCCAAAAATGCATACTTTAAATGGGATGGAAATGGTTTAGGCTCAAGGTTTAGTGTTTACTCTAATGAAGGCTTTGTATTCGTATCTATGGACTTAGGTATTGGTTTATATTTATGAGTTCAAGGTGGTAACCTAGAGTCCATTGTAATAGCTATAGCCAACTCAACTGCCTTAACTTCCTCACGCTCGGTATCATCCTCATCACCAAGAAAAAATACTTCCACTAAATCACTTGTTATCAAATGGGATGCATGTTTCTTAACTTGTTCATCAATTATGTCTACTTGGTAACATTCATGGACACATGGGGCATGAAGAGAATTAAATATATTAATCCTCATTTTCCGGTTTCCAAATGATATGTCCATGGCCCCTATTCTACAATTTATATGAGCATTTATTGTGGCCAAAAATCGGCGCCCCAAGATTATGGTAGGCTAGACATCTTTAATCCCTAGGTTTGATATCCATTACAATAAATTCAACCAGGTAATAGAAATCCTCCACTTTTACAATCACATCCTCAAACATTCCTCTAGGTATTTTAATCGATTGGTCCGCTAGTTGAATGATTATGTCGGTTCTTTTCATTAAACCTAATTAAAAACGACCAACTAGACAAAAAGGTAAGATGTTAATACTCGCTCCTAGGTCCAACAATGCCTTTTTCACGTTCACATTACCTACTGTCACCGCTATTAATGGGGTCCCTGGGTCCTTAAACTTAGGTGGGAGTGTACCGAAAACAATCGCACTTAAGTGTTTGATTAACTCCACCCTTTTGGTTAAATATGCACTTTGCTTCCCCTTTTGAGTGCAAAGGTCTTTCAAAAACTTAGTATAGGACGAGGCTTGCTTAATAGCATCAAGAAGGGGAAAATTAATCTTAACTTGCTTAAACGTTTCCCACATATCCTCTTGTTGAGGTCCCTTCTTCCCATAAAGGAATTAATTTGGGGACTCTAAGGCCTTAGGAAATGGAACTGTTTTCGATCCCGTTTCTGATTTCCCAAATTCATCAATGATTGGTTCTTTAGTTTTTACCCCATTCCCATAGTCATCACTTTCACTTACCTCGTCTTCCTCATCAAGAATGATAGGAGACTTACCTGAGTCATGTTAAACTTCCTCTTTCTCCCCTACTTTGTTGTTGTATTTCTTTCCATTACGCAAAGTACCTACCATGTTCACACTATGTCCTTTTCTCGGGTCCTTGTGATTTAGGTTTAACACCGTATAACTTGGAATAGTACCTGGTTCCCGTGTTCCCTAACTTTCCGCTACATTACCAATTTTTTTAGCCAACACACCAATAAATTAATTTTGAACCGCCACTATTTTTCGCATCTTGGAAACAAATGCATCCATCTTTGCATCCGAACTCGATGGTTGATTTGGTGGAGCATTGTTTTATTTTTGACCTTGGTGTCTTTTATTTTGACTTTGGTTTTGGTAATTGTTTTGGTTTTGGTTTCGGTTATTGGGATAGGGCTTTTGGTAGTGTCTTTGGTAATTTCCTTAGTTTTGGAAGTTTCCTTGATTTTAGAAGTTATTTTGAGGTCTCGGTTGATTTCCCTCTGTTGGTCCCTTGATTAACAACAGGAGTATTGTAGGGGGGGGGGGTTGAATACAATTCTTTTTGTTTAACTTAACATTTTAAGCAAATTAGTATTCATGCAAGTTAATCAGATAAGAGTCAAAGGTAATTTTCAACGATTATTCTTAATTGATATGAATCACCAAGAATCACAACTATCCTTGGCGGAATGATAATTGGTTGATACAGATTTACCTAAGTTATAGCTATCGAGGTGATATAAAGCTATTACAAGTTTGCACTCTTAATAAATAAAACACACACCACTTAATATTACAATAGTGAATACTTCTATTTATAGTTGTCTTATTATCCAGGTAATTGATCCATTATCCATTGGTACATATGATGTTTGTACTTGTGGGGACAATTGCATTCCCTTCTTTCCTTTTTGATAGCTATTTACAGAAACACCCCAATTCGGTTTAGCACCACTATTTGATTAAACAAATAGAATGTTTTGTTCCCTAGGCGTTGACAAAGAATTACACATGTCTGCACATGCGTTAAACTTCTGCATTCTCACGTGGTCTTGTAAGGTCACTTGTCAGCCACCGACGTGTGTCCTTTTCTGTTCAACATTGTCTTTGACTTCTGTTGAATACTACAATTGATGTAGACCACTCAGCTTACCACTATGCTTGTAATGGAGAATAGCTATCTTGTGTTGTATGCTGCTCACCAGCTATGCTGGTTCTTCTATGCCGAGTCACTTGATCTTCATGATTTACTGAGCACTCATCCTGTGCTAAATGAAGAATACTGTCTACCTTGTGCTGATAGACCAGACAACATACTAAACACTCGACACAGCAATATTTGTTGTCTGTACATAACTAAACCTATGCTGGCTGCACATCACATTTTAGTGTACATAAATTCCTGTTTTGTCATAATTAAATCGATAATTATTTTGGGGACTCAACAATCTCCCCCTATTTGATGATGATAAAACCTATGACATATAGAGAAAACACTAAAGCTAGCACTAAGGGACCTAATGAAAAATAGGCAGTAAATTTGTCCCTTTTGGTTTTGTTTTGGAATCTTTTGCTGAGTTATCTATATCTTATAAATTGATATGATTTTGAAGATAAACTCATTTCATTTTCATTACAACAGAATATATACAATAATTACAAGGCAGTATAATGAAATATGAAATAACAAAAGATATAGTTTATGCACTAGAAGGCTATCTATTTTTATCCTTCTCTTTATCTTGTTCATCTTCAGATAGCTCTTCTTCTTTCACTTTTATAGCTACCCAGTCTTCATGAAACAAAATAGGTAAGTCAGCAGGATTAAAGACAGGTATTTGAGGAGGTAAGATAATTGGATCTCTTCTGTGTGGGCCAGCACCAATAGACTTCTTTCTTTTAGGCTTTTGATCCAGCACATCTTCTACAATCAGTATTGGTGCATTCCCATACTTGACTCCTTTATCAAATAGATCTTGTCATTCAGGTTTCAGTGCATCTCTGAGAGCACTTTTACCCTTACCAATGAAGTACTACAGTATCTCCATCCATTCACTAAATCCAAAGGTTCTCAAATTAGTGTAATCTACCTTCTCATATACATGATTATCTCTGCTGATACTGAAGGTCCTTTTGGTTCCTCTATGGCACTTGATAATTTTGCTAGGATTAAATCTTCTGGTCATTACTGTAGCGACCCCGACAAATCGTCAAGTGACGGCGTCGACTACGTAGGTCCCATTACATGGTCATAAGTCTTTAAGACAACGTTTGACCAAAATATGTCGCATTCATTTCAATGTAAAAGGGTGTTTCAAGTTTACAAAAGAAGTTCGACGGCTAGTTACATTACAATGTTAAACGTACAATTGAAACCTATGCGACAAAATTTAAAAGTAGTCAAAAAGATGCTCCAAATATGCATGTATACTCGACATCCAAGCAAGTATCAAAAGAGTGCGGAAGCATGTATCACTAAGCATTCAAAACCTGAGAAAAACATAGAAGAATCTGTCAACGAAAACGTTGGTGAAATCATAGGTTTAGTAAGTAAATTGTATTGAACCACAAGGTTCTTTATGAATTGCTTAACCAAAATCGTTCACATTCCAAAATAGTATTTATATCACGAGCACCCAATTATCAAGGCTTAACCGAATCTTCCCTCTGAATTTTGAATTTAGTGTTAGAACTTACACTATACATTGTTGAATTTATATTTCATTCACTAACGGTAGCGAACCGTCTGAATGAGGGTTTGTTAAACCCGTATGGCCACACAACATAATTACACGCTTACACTTACACCCTGCAAGTGGAACTAATGATAATTGGATTGAGGACTTTTGTTCAAACTCGTATGCATCTTTGTATTCGTATTTGTTCACAATGTAAAAGCATGAAAAGTAAATAAGTATGAAATGTATGTGTTTCTCAGCCCACGATGTAAAGAATAAAAGTGATTAAAAAGTGGGACTATGATCTCACCTTGAGTGCAAGAGTTAATAAAGTACTTCGACAAGTAAACGCGTGCAAAGACAAAGCTAGTCTTGACCTAAACATATAGGTTATATCAATAACGGTAAACACAAAACGGTCAAAGATGTTCAATTAGTCCTATGGCTCGTTACGACTCGATTATATTAGCATGTGAATCAAATTGTCAAGTTTCATACAAGATACAAGTATAGAATCATGTTAGAAAGATTGCATAATTAATTGGTTAAGTTTGACAAAAAGTCAAACTTGGTCGGGTCAAAGTCAACGAAAAAGTCAACGTGTTCGGGTCGGGTCCCGGACTATTTTTCTATGCTAATTATTCATATATAAGTATATTAGAACAAGTTTCATGTGAATCGGAGGTCGATAGCTAGTCAAACATTTCGCGTGAAAAGTGACATAATGAGCAGAATCTGGCCAGGCCTAATTGCGCGCCGCGCGGGGAAGGGGCGCGCCGCGCCACCATCTGGGCAGACACTTTTCTGTTTTTCACAAGTATGCACGAGCTAAAAACCAAATAACCACATTTTATGATCCGTAAACAATTAGAACATGTATCTTATATCATCGGAAAGGTAATTTGACGAGGAAAACACCTAGACACATTTCATCAAGCAATTCAACACTTACAACAACCCAAAACCGCATTAAACGTTCATAATCAAAGTTTCAAGTTCTAAAAACGCATTTCATGATTCGGGCAACCAATTTACATGTATGATATGCCGTTTCGAAGGTAATCAAACACACATTGCAACTAAACACTCATCAACAACAATTCATAGCATTTGATGCACCAAAAGTTCATATAAAGCTTATCAAACCCTAATCCAAAATCACCAAAATCACTAATCAAGTTTATGAAGTTTTACAAATCAACCTACACATCAAATTGAAGCTAGTGACACTAGGAACACATCTAATACTTGCACTTTAACATATTAACAACATTTAAGCATCCAAATCATAAATCAAACACACAAACTTTCAAGTTCATGCTAGTTATCAAAAATAATGAAATCGAACATATAAATCATATATTCATGTTAGACTTGAGCCATAGACACTAATTAACAACTTTATAAGTTAAAAACATAAAGAACACAAAAATCTAGTGATTTTAGAAAGTTACCCAAACGAGATGAGGTTGGTATGAAATCGAAGAGGAAGATGCAAGGATTCCAAATATGTAATTTGTTTGGATTGAAGCTTGATCGATTTAAAATGGATGATGATTTCTTGTTTGAAGATTTGAGAGAATTCTTGAAAGTGTTAAAAGAAAATGAAAATGAAAATGGAAAGGAAATGGGGAGGTGGGTGTTGACTAGTCAAAAGCTAGTCACATCTTTGCTCCCTTGGCGAAACTAGTCCCTCGAGTTTGTTGTCGGGTGCGGGAATTAACTAAACGAAATATTTTAAAACGTTAGAGTAAACGAGTGATGTTATAATTAAATAACGAGAATATTATGAACGTTAGTTAACGAAAGATGCCAAATTAAATGACGAAAGATATTATTTTAAAAAAAAAGACGGTGTTAAAATAAATTTAACGGAAAAACGCGGGATGTTACATTATCCACACCTCAAAAGAAATTTCGTCCCGAAATTTAGTTGGAAGTAATAGTCGATGTCTCTTACTCGAGACCTAGTGTAGTAACTCTACGAATGATTGAAGGTACTTTCCTGGACATTCCACGAATCCGGATAGTCGGGGTGTTACGTTGTATTAGGGCTTGGTTTTACGATCCACAAGTTCAGCCAGTTTTTCCTATGAGGGGGAGTTTGTCATCAATAGTTGGTGCATCTAGAAGGATTGCACGTTCCTGTTCCGCAGGACACGTTTCTAAATTTGTTACATGAAATGTAGGGTAAACGGAAACTTAATTGAGTCGGAAGTTCTAAACGGTAGGAAGCGGTTCCAATATGCCCCAAGGTTTCAAAAGGTTCGATATTGCGGATATAGCCTTTCTCGATTTCCCAAAATGGATTACACCTTTCCAAGGTGCGGTTTCTCAATATTATGCGGTTACACACTGGGATTTGTGAGGTTTTCATCTAAGTTTGGTATAACTCTTCTGGCGACTACGGGTCATCTCGAGCCCTTCTCGGACTTGAACGATCTCAATTGTTGTTTCTTGATGGAGTTCAGATTCGGTGATTTGCTTGCCACATGCTTTGGTTAAATGAATCGGGGTATGACATTAGCGGTCCTATAGGGTTTCAGAAAGTGCGTGTGAACACACGAGTGGTGACTACTGTTGTAAAAGGGATCTACTAAAAGCGACCATGCAAGTTTGAAACATGTCTTTCGAAGACGTAAATCGTTCGTTTGTTCGGTTCGTCTGTTTGTGGGAGATACACGGTACATGTGTCTAAGCGGGTTCCCAAGGTCTCTTGTAACGCTAGAAGTGAAACGAGTATTTCGATACAGGATAAATGACGAAGATACACCGTGTTGGAATAGAATCTCTTAAGATATGTTTGAACAAGTCAGTTAGGGTTCGAAAAATGTTCGTTAGGACTATTCACCCTCGTGGCGAATACTAATGTAATATGAGGAGTTTATCTATCCATGGAGAAATGTTACAAGGAGTTTCCTTAAACGGAAATGCGAGCGATGAGGATAGGAGTGAAATGAGGACTTTGAATAGGATGAGCTTACATCTCGAGGTTGCCATAACGTGCCTCTAGTTGTCAAAAGTTGAAGTCTGAAAGAGAAACGAGATAGTACACGTAGTTGTATAGTTCGGGGTTGAATAATAGTTGGCCGATTATCAGAAACACAAGGGCGTTAAGTCAAAGAAGAGTGAAGTATCGTTGGATTGTGTGTTATCTTAAATTCCAGTAATATCAGACGGTAACGGTGAAATATCAGAGGTATGTAGTGTGGTACGTGATGACGAGAAAATTGATCGGATCCACAATTTAGTATTCGACTTCTTCGTGCAAAATAACGAATTTAACTAGAAATGTTGGTGTGAAGAATCACGCTCAAGGCTCGAACACGGAGAGGTTTATAGTTTTTCCTTAGTGAGTTAACGAGTTTAAAAGTCGTGTAACACGAGAAAAGTCAGAAATGAATCTTCGGTAATAACAGACGAGATCTAAGATTTTACGAATACAAGTCTGAGTGGGGAGAGTTTCCTGATTACATGTGGCTTGATTTCGAGATTGATTGTAATGCCTTGACCATTAACATTATGGTCTAGAAAATTGGACTTCGTTCAACAGAAATTCTCACTTGGAGAATTTGGTATAGAGTTGCTCTTTTCTCAAAAGTTCGAGCGTAAGATGGTGATGTTGTTCATTTTCCTTCTTTACTTGAATAAGTTAAGATGTCATCTATAAATACGATAACAGATTTGTCTAGATAAGTTTGCATACGTGGTTTAGGAGGTTTATGGATACGGACGAGCCTTGGATAAATCGAATGGTACTAAGAGAGATTTACAACTAACGTTGCGAGTTCGGAAAAGACTCAGGAGACATCGTCTCCCTTAACCCCCAATTGATGATAACCGGAACGGAGGTCGTTTTGGAATACACACGGGATTCATGCAAGAAATCATGAGGTCATGGATGCGAGGGAGAGGGTATCGGTTTCCAACCGAAAATTACTCAGTTCACAATAATCTATACAAGATGATGGGGAAACATTTTTTTTTATTTTTTTTTATTTTTTTTAACGAATAGGTTCCGAGCTCCCTAGTTCTATAGGTGTCAAGTCAAAAGTCTTAACGTATATCCTCCAATAAAATTTATAGGCACACAATATTTTCCGTTGGTCACTTAAATTGCCTAAGTAGTGTCTAGGGGAAAAAGGTGAAGTGCAAAGAGTATGAGTCAGAGCCTTGTTTATAAAACGTCTAACGGTAACCGAATCGAATAAACATGAAACGTGAGAATTTCGAGAAGAAACATACCCGTGACTAGTCCATCGTCGTCTCGGGCATCCTAGGCGTTGATGTTGAAAGTTTAACGGCGTGCGTTGGGGTTGATTTTCTTATTTGGGCACGCACTCCTAAAATGACCCGGTTGGCCACATTCAAAACAAACACCCGTCTTGGGTGCATTGGGCTCCTTTTGAGCGACGGGAGCGGTATTCCTACAATCGTGGGCTACATGGCCACTTCTTTGACACTTCAAGCAAAATGGTTTGCCACATTCGCCTAAATGATGTTTGTAGCACACGTTACAATACGGTAGGTGTCCGGTATAACCTTTCTTGCCGTTGGGGATGAAGGGCTTCTTGGCGAGGTTGTTGTAATTGCTTGATTGGGGGGCTTCCCATTTTCTTTTGTTGTCACCCGACTTATCCTCGGCTTTAGGTGCCGGCACTTCAATCTCGTCCACTGTTTCAATCAATTGGCGGGCCATATTCAAAGCCTCTTGGTGGTTAGCGGGTTTGGATGACATTACTCCTTGTTTGATGCTCTTGGGGAGACCATCCATGTAAAGTTCAACCCTTAAAGATTCGGGGTTCACAAGATTTGGGCACATCAAAGCAAGTTCGGAGAATCGTTGATTATAGGCCCTAAGGTCGTTCCCGACCGCTTTCAGAGCTCTTAGTTCTTGTTCGAGCCTTCGGGTTTCTTCGCGAGGAAAATATTCGGTGATCATCTTTCCTCTTAAGTCGGCCCAAGAGAGAGCGTGGGCTTCGTGGATACCCACCGATTGTACATACGAATTCCACCATGTGAGAGCGATACCGGCGAAGGTGTGAGTGGAATATCTAACCTTGTCTTGGTCTCGACAATCGCTTATGCTAAAGACGGCTTCCGTTTGCTCAAACCATCGGGTGAGCACAACCGGTCCCCCGGTTCCATCGAAAGTGTGAGGTTTGCACCCCATGAAATTCTTATAGGAGCATCCTTCGTTGGAATTTCCGGCTCCATTGTTGTTGTTGTTGTGATGATTGTTGTTATTGTTGTTGTTGGAGGAGTGACCGGCCATGGCCGCATCTACGGCAGTGGCTATCATACGTTGGAGGGCTTGTTCGGGAGTTTCGGGAGGAGCGCGTCGACGAGCCATTGTTCCTTCATGACACAAGAATATCGTTGGTTAGTATTTTCAACAATACTAACCGGAGTATGGAATAAGGATAGAGAGAAAATTTTCCTTGACTCGCCCTAAATTCTTTATGTCATAATGTCGGAACGTCCATGTGAATCACCGTAATATAATCCCGGAAATTATATTACCCTGTTTCTCATGTGCATTTAACATTACTTCATAAAGTCAAGGTGGCGCATCAACAAAATTTATCAACGTAAGATCAAGATCGAATACGAGTTAGATATGATAGAAGAGTTCAAGTATAAATGCACGAATAGTCAAGTAATTCCTACTTCAGTCTATATGCCGGTTGTAGTCTAGATTCACCTATGTACCTTATGACTCGGGGTGGACACAAATGAACTCTAAATCCCTACAACCTGGCTCTGATACCACTTGTAGCGACCCCGACAAATCGTCAAGTGACGGCGTCAACTACGTAGGTCCCATTACTTGGTCATAAGTCTTTAAGACAACGTTTGACCAAAATATGTCGCATTCATTTCAATGTAAAAGGGTGTTTCAAGTTTACAAAAGAAGTTCGACGACTAGTTACATTACAATGTTAAACGTACAATTGAAACCTATGCGACAAAATTTAAAAGTAGTCAAAAAGATGCTCCAAATATGCATGTATACTCGACATCCAAGCAAGTATCAAAAGAGTGCGGAAGCATGTATCACTAAGCATTCAAAACCTGAGAAAAACATAGAAGAATCTGTCAACGAAAACGTTGGTGAAATCATAGGTTTAGTAAGTAAATTGTATTGAACCACAAGGTTCTTTATGAATTGCTTAACCAAAATCGTTCACATTCCAAAATAGTATTTGTATCACGAGCACCCAATTATCAAGGTTTAACCGAATCTTCCCTCTGAATTTTGAATTTAGTGTTAGAACTTACACTATACATTGTTGAATTTATATTTCATTCACTAACGGTAGCGAACCGTCTGAATGAGGGTTTGTTAAACCCGTATGGCCACACAACATAATTACACGCTTACACTTACACCCTGCAAGTGGAACTAATGATAATTGGATTGAGGACTTTTGTTCAAACTCGTATGCATCTTTGTATTCGTATTTGTTCACAATGTAAAAGCATGAAAAGTAAATAAGTATGAAATGTATGTGTTTCTCAGCCCACGATGTAAAGAATAAAAGTGATTAAAAAGTGGGACTATGATCTCACCTTGAGTGCAAGAGTTAATAAAGTACTTCGACAAGTAAACGCGTGCAAAGACAAAGCTAGTCTTGACCTAAACATATAGGTTATATCAATAACGGTAAACACAAAACGGTCAAAGATGTTCAATTAGTCCTATGGCTCGTTACGACTCGATTATATTAGCATGTGAATCAAATTGTCAAGTTTCATACAAGATACAAGTATAGAATCATGTTAGAAAGATTGCATAATTAATTGGTTAAGTTTGACAAAAAGTCAAACTTGGTCGGGTCAAAGTCAACGAAAAAGTCAACGTGTTCGGGTCGGGTCCCGGACTATTTTTCTATGCTAATTATTCATATATAAGTATATTAGAACAAGTTTCATGTGAATCGGAGGTCGATAGCTAGTCAAACATTTCGCGTGAAAAGTGACATAATGAGCAGAATCTGGCCAGGCCTAATTGCGCGCCGCGCGGGGAAGGGGCGCGCCGCGCCACCATCTGGGCAGACACTTTTCTGTTTTTCACAAGTATGCACGAGCTAAAAACCAAATAACCACATTTTATGATCCGTAAACAATTAGAACATGTATCTTATATCATCGGAAAGGTAATTTGACGAGGAAAACACCTAGACACATTTCATCAAGCAATTCAACACTTACAACAACCCAAAACCGCATTAAACGTTCATAATCAAAGTTTCAAGTTCTAAAAACGCATTTCATGATTCGGGCAACCAATTTACATGTATGATATGCCGTTTCGAAGGTAATCAAACACACATTGCAACTAAACACTCATCAACAACAATTCATAGCATTTGATGCACCAAAAGTTCATATAAAGCTTATCAAACCCTAATCCAAAATCACCAAAATCACTAATCAAGTTTATGAAGTTTTACAAATCAACCTACACATCAAATTGAAGCTAGTGACACTAGGAACACATCTAATACTTGCACTTTAACATATTAACAACATTTAAGCATCCAAATCATAAATCAAACACACAAACTTTCAAGTTCATGCTAGTTATCAAAAATAACGAAATCGAACATATAAATCATATATTCATGTTAGACTTGAGCCATAGACACTAATTAACAACTTTATAAGTTAAAAACATCAAGAACACAAAAATCTAGTGATTTTAGAAAGTTACCCAAACGAGATGAGGTTGGTATGAAATCGAAGAGGAAGATGCAAGGATTCCAAATATGTAATTTGTTTGGATTGAAGCTTGATCGATTTAAAATGGATGATGATTTCTTGTTTGAAGATTTGAGAGAATTCTTGAAAGTGTTAAAAGAAAATGAAAATGAAAATGGAAAGGAAATGGGGAGGTGGGTGTTGACTAGTCAAAAGCTAGTCACATCTTTGCTCCCTTGGCGAAACTAGTCCCTCGAGTTTGTTGTCGGGTGCGGGAATTAACCAAACGAAATATTTTAAAACGTTAGAGTAAACGAGTGATGTTATAATTAAATAACGAGAATATTATGAACGTTAGTTAACGAAAGATGCCAAATTAAATGACGAAAGATATTATTTTAAAAAAAAAAGACGGTGTTAAAATAAATTTAACGGAAAAACGCGGGATGTTACAATTACATCAGCATATTTGCTTCTGAAGAAATGATCAAACCTCTCCTTTGTTCTTTCAGTTTCAATGGGATATTCAGAAGGAGCCTTCTCAGCAGCTTCAAGTTTATCAAGAGCTTTGTCCTGAGCTTTAACGATGGCTTTTGCTAACTTGAGTGATTCAGCCTCTTGTTTTCTGTCAGCAACTAGTTTAGCTTATTCTTCCCTAAGCCTGAGCCTTTCAGCATATTCAGCATCATCCCTTGTTTGTTGTTTTAGTTGATTACTGTTAATGTATTCATTGACAGTGATGTTCAGGGATTTTGCTACTGCTATCAATTCCCTGCCCTCATCAGTAACCAGAGCATTGCAATATTGTTGTAGATCCATGTGCAGGTGCACAACCTCATAAAAGAGAGCTTTCTCCTCATCATTATGGAGTCTTTGAGCGCTGTTTGATAGATACATGCCGACATCTATGTTGAAATCCATAGCATCAATGTAGAATTGTTGATCAAGAGGATGATACAATAATCTGATTTGGTGTATTCTTTCTGGCCTCCCTGATGCTCTTAGATTTAGCAGCTCAGGGACAGTGATCTCAAGTCTGTAAGCCTCTCTTTCATCAGGATTCATCTTTCTAATGTCAGGCTTTCTGCGTGCAGCTGAGTCATCTTCCCAAGTGGTATGTTTGTAATTTTTCTCGGAGGAAGATGGAGGATATACATATGGTGATTCTGCTGTGCCTGAAGGACCCACTGGTTTATAGTAGTGAAAATCACCCGGTGTCCTATCAAAATAAGCAAGTGATTCTGCTGGTAGAGGTGATTGGATAAAAGTTGAGTTGTTGATGTCGTGCGAGGTGTACGTGAAATACTATATATTTTTGATACGAAAAGCGATACAGATTACACAAGTTTTAATTATTTTATTTACAGATGGGATATACCTAAACCTTGCTACAACACTATAGGCAGTGTACCTAATCGTAGAGTAGTATAGTTTTTAGTAAGTCCGGTTCGTTCCACAGGGAGCGGGCTTATTGCACACTATATTTTTAAACAACTATATTTGTACAAAATATATATAATTATATATAATAATATATAAAAGGGAGTTTACCGTTTAATGACCGGTTTGTCGATTTATATTTTAAGCGAAGCGTATAGTAAATGACGATATTTAAATAACAACATAAAATAAATAACAAAAATTAAAATGACAATAAATAAAAGTACGAGGAAATATGAAATAAAATATATTATGCTTATTTAAACTTCCGTAATCATGATGGTTGACGTGTTGATTTTAATTTTATGCCCATGGGTTAATTGTCCTTTGTCCTGGATTATATAATATGTCCGTCTGGTTTTTGTCCATAACAGTCCATCGGTCATAAATTTAAAGTGCGAGTGTCCTCGTCAAATTATCCTTATACCCGAAGTTAAATATTCCAACTAATTGGGGACTTAAAATGTAACAAGGTTTTAATACTTTGTATAATAATTGCACCAGGATATCGACTGCGTGTAACCCAAGATTTTAATACTTTGTTATCAATTATGCCAAGTGTCCTTGTACATAATTTCACCCCTGTTTTAATAATTCCATAGACTATTAATCCATTCCCGTGTCCGGTTAAATGAATGATTATTCGTACATATAAATATCCCGCCCATCGTGTCCGATCGAGTGTATATGGTTATTTATAGGGACGTCCAATTGTAAATCTTTATATTAAAATTAACAAACTATCATTTAGTTAAACAAATATAAAGCCCATTAATAGCCCATAGTCTAATTTCCACAAGTGTCGTTCTTTTGTCCAAACCCCTATTAAGGTACAAAGCCCAATTACCCCATCTTTAATATTTAGTCCAACATCATGATTACTTTGGCTCAAATAAGCATAATAATAACTTAAGTACGAGACATTAATTTAAAAAGGAGAACATAGCTTACATTGATTATTTATCGCGTAGTGTTACACGGACAGAGTTCCGACTTTAAAACCCGTAAAATAACCTTTACATAACCCGAACTAATCTAATATAAAACTACCCTATACTATATATATTATATATATATATATATATATTTATTTATTTATTACAGAGTATTATTATTATTATTTTTATATTTTTTTAAACTCGGCAGAATTCGCGACCTTTTATATTCATTCTGAAATTTCTGTGCTCCGCGAGTCGCGGTACTTTGTGCCTGAGAACTCCGCGAGTCGCGGGGAAATGGGATACAGCTCACACCCTTTTGGATCTTCTTTGCCGACATTTTATATATATAAATATAAAATATAAATAATTAATATAATTATTTATATATTATATTATATTCTTGTGCATAGTAGACTTGTAATTTTTAGTCCGTTGCATCGGGCGTTGATAGTTGACTCATGTCCCCGTTCCGGATTTTCGAACGTCCTTGCGTACAATATAATATCTTGTACTTTGCGTTTTGTAACTTGTACTCTTGTCTTTTTTAGACGTTCTTCATCAATAATTTGAACCACTTGGATTGTATCTTGTACATTTGAGTTTTTTGGACGTTTGCGTCTTCAAATCTTCATTTTCGCCTTTTGTCTTCGCACTTATTTAATATAAACGATTACAACTTAAAATAGGAAAATTACAACTAAATAATTTACATATTGGGAGGATATTGCTACTAAATATATGTTCATTTGGAGCACTATCAAATATCCCCACACTTGAGCGTTGCTTGTCCTCAAGCAATACAAAACTTGAAATTAAATCACACGAATCACTTCTTTATTCTTCACACTTTATACATTGTGATTTTGATACGGCGGTATAAACAATGATAGTAACGATGTGGTTTACAGTCCCACATGACTATAAAAATTTAGATCCTTTAAGGAAATTGGATCTTTATGAAAACATTTGATCTTTTGAAAATTAAATCTAGCTTTTACCCTAGATAAGTTTTCCGGAATAACCCTTCACCGGTGTTTGCAAATTCTTTTTGTGGGTTTGGTGGGTTTCAGATTTGAAAATTTTAGCTCAACACTTATGGTTTTATGTCACCCACTTGCTAACCTTGTATTAGGAAAGCAACACGTCCAGTTTACTTGTCCCGTATATTACCTTTCGGCAAACTACCGTCCGGTTGTAAAGGAAAGCGATGAACAAGCAACTGTTAAGGCAATGTCTAATGACATGCATTTGATTATGGTCCAAAAACGTGTCAGATGCTATTACTATCCTTTGTAGGAGCAATAGTAAAGATCATCCTATGATTTTTCGGTCTGGCACAAGGTCCTGTCTTCGACCATGCTATGCAACCACCGTTCTTACGGTTGACACCCGATGTAACAACCCAACCCGTTAACCAACCAAAAATGCGGAATAAAAAAAAAATTTAAAACTGATCTGGAGGGTGCGCGGCACACACCACTGCCTGTGCGCGGCGCGCACAAGGCCTGAGACAGTTCTGATCAAAATGTCCATTTTTCGCGAAAAGATCTTCGACTTCCCGACACTTTTAGACCGAACGCTTTTCACAACAAACTTATATATGTAAAACTAACACGAATCAAACATAAAAATGATGTTTTACAAGCGGGGCCCACACGACCCAAAATACAAGTTTAATACAAGTTTAGAGTTTCGACCACCAAAAAGTTTAAGTTCCAAACTACACAATGAGCATGGCGTTTGGGATTAAACTACCCAACTACCGGTCAAACTCCAAGAGCTACTAAAGCCAAAAGCGTCCCCTAGTATCAAGCGGGATCTCTAGTCCAATACGATGCCCTTACCCTTGTCCAAAACCGAACCTATAAAATGGTAAACAACGAGAGGGTAAGCAAAGCTTAGTGAATGCAATAATTATAGGAATACATATATAATTATACCTACTTGCATACACTTACACAAACCGCAAACATGCTAGCAACACAATTAGCTTATCGTCACATTAACAAGCTATAATCTCCAATACCACAAGCTAGCAACAACCGCATAATAATATAACTCGAAATGATATAATATGCTTACAACACAAGTAACCATGGTCGACCAATAGTACAAGGGAACGACGCTCGCTAAAACGCCATCGGTGTTCATAACATCCATTAGGGCACTTAACACCTCGCACCACTAACCCCTAGGGTGGCACCTTAACACCTCGGCACATCACCCCGAGTGGCATCTTAACACCTCGATGCAACACTCATTATTTTACGGAGTGGTGTCTTAACACCTCGACACTACACTCCTAGGTGGCATCTTAACACCTCGATGCTACACCCGAGTGGCATCTTAACACCTCGATGCTACACCCTTCACGTGAAACGTGGTGTCTTAACACCTCAACACTACACCTTTCACGCTACAACAAATAGATACATTATATACATACGCATATAATTATTCCACTCACCTTAACAATTAGATGACGATTTCAACCTCCACAAGCTTCAATGCAAAGTACCTAATATAATAAGTACTTGATCAACACACAAGCTAAGTGGACTCAATACTAACACTTACACATGAGCATTTAATGACTTAATGTATTAAATCGCCCATTTATACCAAAACCGCCCAATTAAAGTCAAGACCACCACTAATCACTTTAAAGCTAGTGATTAAGGTCCAACAACACCAACTAATACATAATTAGGGTAATTCATACCCATCTTTCCAAACTAGGTCAATTTATTACCCGAATAACCATTTTAAGACAACACACCCATTTCGGGTCATCCACTAACTAACCAACACCCATTTACTAAATAACTAGGTGTGTTAGCAATTAACTCACCAATTAGGGTTCATAAACATCATTTAATACTTTGAAACCCTAGACTAGTCACCAATTAGTATTCAAGACTCAATTTTACCCAAGAACACCCAAAATCACCAATAATGGGTTTTGTGTTCATCATTTACTCAAACCCTAACCCTTACACTAAATCAAAGTAAGGAAAATAAAATTAGAACATACCACAACGAAGCTAGAGATAAGATGAATGACTTTAATGCTTGAACTTTAACCCAAAACAAGCTCCTTCCTCTTGAATTTAAGCCTTCTCTCACAAAAATCACAATCTCTCTCTAGAATTAAAGTTAAAGTGATAAGGTTGTTGATAATGGAGTAATGGTGCTCCCCAAACTGACCTATCTGTCTTTAACCCATCCATAAGTGAATTTACCAAAATGCCCATCAAAATATCTGATTTAAAAAGCTGGAACCCGGCTACAGTAAGGGGTGCGCGGCGCGCTCCCTTTAGTGTACGCGGTGCGCACTAGGCTCAACTCACTCAGTGACTTCTGTTTAACTGCACAACATCACCGACACTCTATGTAACATATTTACACTGCTGTACAAACTGATTAGGGTCTTATAACTCTCCCCCACTTATTCGGATTGCATCCTCGCAATCCAAGCCGCATGACAAGAGGGAAGATATACCAACACGAACTCTTCGGGCTCCCAAGTAAACTCGGAACCTATACTTCGACGCCATTGGACTTTAAAAGTCCTCACCTCTTTATTTCTCAATTTCTTAACCTTTTCATCGAGTATAGCAATCGGCTCCTCAACATACTCCAACTTGTTATTTAGCTCAATCTCGTCTAATGACACCCAAGATGAATCATCCGCAAGACACTTACGGAGATGGGAAACATGAAAGGTATTATGGATCCCCGCAAGTTCTTCGGGTAATTCCAAACGATACGCAACTTCACCAATACGAGCTAAAACTTTAAAGGGACCAATAAACCGAGGAGCTAACTTTCCCCATTTTCGAAATCGAATAATACCCTTCCATGGCGAAACCTTAAGCATCACCATATCGCCTTCTTGAAATTCGATCGTTCATCTACGTTTGTCGGCATACGACTTTTGTCTATCTTGAGCCTTTCTCAAATGTTCCCGAATAATATCAATCTTGTTATTCGTCTCTAAAACCAAATCGGTACTCCCGATTTCTCTTTGACCCACTTATCCCCAACAAATGGGAGTTCGACACCTCTGCCCGTAAAGCATCTCATAAGGTGGCATCCCGATACTAGTATGATAACTATTATTGTACGAGAATTCCACCAAAGGCAAATGCTCATCCCAACTACCACCGAAATCAATAATGCATGCCCGTAACATATCTTCCAAAGTTAGGTTCGTACGTTCGGTTTGACCGTCCGTTTGAGGATGATACGCCGTGCTCAACTTCAATTGTGTACCCATATCCTCATGAAACTTTTCCCAAAATCGAGATGTAAAACGGGTATCTCGATCCGAAATAATAGATATAGGAACCCCATGTCGAGCGACCACTTCCTTGATAAATAACTTAGCCAAGGTCTCTGACGATATCGCTTCTTTAATGGGAAGAAAAAAAGCACTTTTCGTCAACCGATCAACTATCACCCAAATCGTATCAAATTGGGTTCTCGCCGTCTTAGGTAACTTTGTTATGAAATCCATGGTAATGTGCTCCCATTTCCATTTCGGAATTTCTAACGGTTGTAATTTACCATACGACTTTTGGTGTTCGGCTTTTACTTGCAAACACGTTACGCATTGCTCAACATACTTCACAACATCACGCTTCATGCCCGGCCACCAATAATCTTTCTTCAAGTCAAGATACATTTTCGTCGTGCCCGGATGAACGGAATATTTTGACTTATGTGCTTCATCAAGTAGCACTCGTCGGTAATCACCCATCTTAGGCACCCACACCCTTCCTTGGAAAGACAACAAACCACGCGGACCCATAGTAATAAACTCCGATTGGCCCACGATTCGCTCCGTATGCTTGTTGTGAACATAAGCCTCTATTTGAATCTCACCCAGCTTTTCAAGAAAATCGTTGGTAATAATCAAACGTAACGATCCAACTCGTATCGCCGGATGTTGACTCTTTCGACTCAACGCATTCGCGACCACATGCGCGTTACCTGGATGATAAAGTATTTCACAATCGTAGTCTTTCACCACATCCATCCACCTATGTTGGCGATAATTCAAATCTCGTTGATTAAAGAGATGTTTCAAACTCTTATGATCCGAATAAATCGTACACTTGACACCATACAAGTAATGGCGCCAAATTTTCAACGCATGCACAACCGCCGCCAACTCAAGATCATGAGTCGGATACCTCGTTTCATGTTCCTTTAATTCTCGAGAGGCATAAGCGATGACTTTACCTCTTTGCATTAGAACACACCCGAGACCATTTAAGGAAGCATCACAATAAACCACCATGTCTTCAAAACCTTCCGGTAATACTAACACCGGAGCTTGACACAACTTCTCTTTTAACAATTGAAAAGCAATTTCTTGCTCGTTCTCCTAAACAAACCTCGCATTCTTCCTTTTCAATTTCATCAATGAAGAAGCGATCTTAGAAAAATCGTGGATAAACCGACGATAATAACTGGCCAATCCGAGAAAACTTCGGATTTCCGTAGGCGTAGTCGGTCGTCCCCAACTCTTCACCGTCTCGATCTTCCCCGGATCTACTTGAATACCGTTTTCGTTCACAATATGACCAAGGAATTGAACTTCCCTTAGCCAAAATTCACATTTGGAGAACTTTGTATACAACTTCTCCTTTCGTAGCGTCTTCAATACTTCACGCAAATGATGTTCATGTTCGTTCATACTTTTCGAGTAGACTAGTATGTCGTCAATGAACACTATTACCGACTTGTCCAACATAGGTTGGCACACTCGGTTCATAAGATCCATGAATGCCGCCGGTGCATTCATAAGACCAAAGGGCATAACTACAAACTCATAATGCCCGTAACGCGTTCGAAAAGCCGTTTTCTCTATGTCTTCCTCACGAACCCGCATTTGGTGATAGCCGGACCGTAGGTCGATCTTAGAGAAATACGTTGCACCTTGAAGTTGATCAAATAAATCGTCAATCCTAGGTAATGGATAACGATTCTTGATCGTCACTTTATTCAACTCACGGTAATCAATGCACATACGCATACTACCATCTTTCTTCTTCACAAATAACACCGGAGCGCCCCATGGCAAAGCACTCGGTCGAATAAAACCCTTCTCGAGCAACTCTTGGGTTTGATTTAACAACTCTTGCATTTCCGTTGGTGCTAAACGATAAGGAGTTTTAGCAATGGGAGTAGCTCCCGGAACCAACTCAATACGAAACTCAACTTGTCTTTCCGCCGGAACACCCGGTAATTCGTCCGGAAAAACGTCTTTGAATTCACTAACAACCGGAATTTCACGAATAGGTGGTGGCTCATTGCGAGTATCAACAACATGAGCAAGGAAAGCCATGCCACCGGTAACAACAAAACGACGTGCCCGTGCAAAAGTGCATATCGGCACCGGTCTCCTTCGCTTATCACCATGAATAATTAACTCTCCCCCACTTAGGGTCTTCACACGAATAAACTTATCATGGCATGCAATATCGGCTCTATAACGATCGAACCAATACATACCAACGACAATATCAAAATCGCCCAAGGTCATTGGAATGAGATCAATTTTAAAGGTTTCGGCACCGAAAACAACATCACAATTTTCACACACATCAACCACTAGCACCGTCTTCCCGTCCGCTATTTCGACTTCTACCGGACGACTTAACTTAGCTAACGGTCTATCAAGTTTAGGCACAAATTTAGGAGACACAAATGACAAATTTGCACCGCTATCAAATAGAATTCTTGCCGGATTAGAATTAACCACGAAAGTACTTGAGACGACTTTGTTTGATTGTTTGGCTTCATCATTGGTCATCAAATAATTTCGACCCCTTGCCGTACCCGTCGCCTTCTCTAACCGCTTAACATTATCATTGCGCAAGTCGGGACACTCCGAATTCTTATGCCCTTCTTTTCCGCAATTAAACAAGTGATTTTGTTTCCGGAAAATGGTTTCGGACATTCACGAGCCATATGACCCGGTTGCCCATAATTGTAGCACGCATAAGAAAAACCACCGGTAGCGCCCTTCTTCACGCTATTGAAACTTTCGGAACCCTTCTTGTTCTTGTTCTTCTTGTTTGAAGAGTTAGAGTAACTAAAACCTTCAAACTTTCTCTTTGAAAAAGTGAAATCACTCTTCCTTGGAACCTCCAGTTCAAAACCCCGAGCCAACTCGAATAGTTCTTCAAAAGTCATAGCCATTCCCCGACTAATCTTACCCTTGTACTCATCATTCAAAGTACGATAGAAATCTTTCATTAGCTTGTGATCATCACCCACATATTCCGGACAAAAACGAGTTTTTGCCAAAAAGGTAGACTTGAGGGTAACCAAATCCATAGAACCTTGTTGCAAATGGTGCAACTCATCCAGGATTCTATCGACGTCGGAAGAAGTTCGGTATTCTTTGAAAAACTCTTTCTTGAAGTCTTCCCAAGTCAAACCCATACATTGTTCTTCACCATACAAGTTGATTTTATCGTCCCACCACAACTTAGCTTCCTCCCGCAACATGCTTGAACCAAACCTTGTTTTCTTCTCAGGAGGGCATTCCGCGGTACGGAAAGCTCCCTCGATATCGGAGATCCAACATGTACTCTTCAAAGGATCTCGCACCCCATTAAACATCGGGGGTTGAGTGTCCTTGAAATTCTTATAATAGAAGTCCCGCCTTCCTTCACCTCCTTCACCGCGAGGATAAAGGTTTCTAGCATCAAGGGCCTCTTCGATAGTGGCCTTCATTCGTTCATTTATCAAATCGGTCACATGCCCATCGACCAAATCTTGAAAGACCTTTCGGACGTCCGTAAGAAAATCCGCTTTTAACATTTTAAAGACGGCCTCAACCTTGGCCGAAAACTCGGCGTCCTCGCTTGTACTTCCGTTATCATGATCGGGACCGTTTCTCGTCTTCATTCTATAAAACGAAATAGGTTAAACCACAAAAATGAAAGGACAATTACATGTGTATATACATATATGCCACACTACTCCATCTCGCTCAACAATCGTCGTACATTGCTTGTTTAACACGATTTGCGCCCGTAACAATGGTAGCTAATCATTGTTACGCGAGCACGTCGCATTAACTTGCTAGTACAACGTCCATCTCGCTCGATGCCCGCTAAACATACATAACAAATAGCGCATGATTAGTTTACATAAACCTATGCACAAACCAATCCCGATCCGACTCAAAGTCCTACAAGTCCCGCATACACGCGCACACAAAAGTCTAAGTCTAGGCGCCTATCTCAAGTCACCTAAATCCCTTAGACCATGCTCTGATACCACTTGTAACAACCCAACCCGTTAACCAACCAAAAATGCGGAATAAAAAAAAAATTTAAAACTGATCTGGAGGGTGCGCGGCGTGCACCACTGCCTGTGCGCGGCGCACACAAGGCCTGAGACAGTTCTGATCAAAATGTCCATTTTTCGCGAAAAGATCTTCGACTTCCCGACACTTTTAGACCGAACGCTTTTCACAACAAACTTATATATGTAAAACTAACACGAATCAAACATAAAAATGATGTTTTACAAGCGGGGCCCACACGACCCAAAATACAAGTTTAATACAAGTTTAGAGTTTCGACCACCAAAAATTTTAAGTTCCAAACTACACAATGAGCATGGCGTTTGGGATTAAACTACCCAACTACCGGTCAAACTCCAAGAGCTACTAAAGCCAAAAGCGTCCCCTAGTATCAAGCGGGATCTCTAGTCCAATACGATGCCCTTACCCTTGTCCAAAACCGAACCTATAAAATGGTAAACAACGAGAGGGTAAGCAAAGCTTAGTGAATGCAATAATTATACGAATACATATATAATTATACCTACTTGCATACACTTACACAAACCGCAAACATGCTAGCAACACAATTAGCTTATCGTCACATTAACAAGCTATAATCTCCAATACCACAAGCTAGCAACAACCGCATAATAATATAACTCGAAATGATATAATATGCTTACAACACAAGTAACCATGGTCGACCAATAGTACAAGGGAACGGCGCTCGCGAAAACGCCATCGGTGTTCATAACATCCATTAGGGCACTTAACACCTCGCACCACTAACCCCTAGGGTGGCACCTTAACACCTCGGCACATCACCCCGAGTGGCATCTTAACACCTCGATGCAACACTCATTATTTTACGGAGTGGTGTCTTAACACCTCGACACTACACTCCTAGGTGGCATCTTAACACCTCGATGCTACACCCGAGTGGCATCTTAACACCTCTATGCTACACCCTTCACGTGAAACGTGGTGTCTTAACACCTCGACACTACACCTTTCACGCTACAACAAATAGATACATTATATACATACACATATAATTATTCCACTCACCTTAACAATTAGATGACGATTTCAACCTCCACAAGCTTCAAAGCAAAGTACCTAATATAATAAGTACTTGATCAACACACAAGCTAAGTGGACTCAATACTAACACTTACACATGAGCATTTAATGACTTAATGTATTAAATCGCCCATTTATACCAAAACCGCCCAATTAAAGTCAAGACCATCACTAATCACTTTAAAGCTAGTGATTAAGGTCCAACAACACCAACTAATACATAATTAGGGTAATTCATACCCATCTTTCCAAACTAGGTCAATTTATTACCCGAATAACCATTTTAAGACAACACACCCATTTCGGGTCATCCACTAACTAACCAACACCCATTTACTAAATAACTAGGTGTGTTAGCAATTAACTCACCAATTAGGGTTCATAAACATCATTTAATACTTTGAAACCCTAGACTAGTCACCAATTAGTATTCAAGACTCAATTTTACCCAAGAACACCCAAAATCACCAATAATGGGTTTTGTGTTCATCATTTACTCAAACCCTAACAATTACACTAAATCAAAGTAAGGAAAATAAAATTAGAACATACCACAACGAAGCTAGAGATAAGATGAACGACTTTAATGCTTGAACTTTAACCCAAAACAAGCTCCTTCCTCTTGGATTTAAGCCTTCTCTCACAAAAATCACAAACTCTCTCTAGAATTAAAGTTAAAGTGATAAGGTTGTTGATAATGGAGTAATGGTGCTACCCAAACTGACCTATCTGTCTTTAACCCATCCATAAGTGAATTTACCAAAATGCCCATCAAAATATCTGATTTAAAAAGCTGGAACCCGGCTACAGTAAGGGGTGCGCGGCGCGCTCCCTTTAGTGTGCGCGGCGCGCACTAGGCTCAGCTCACTCAGTGACTTCTGTTTAACTGCACAACATCACTCACACTCTATGTAACATATTTACACTACTGTACAAACTGATTAGGGTCTTACACCCGATTTGGTTCAGGTGACCTAATGAATTCCAGGTGAATTCCTAGGATTTTACGTTCAATGGTAATGAACGCATTGAAAATAGGTTTTCAGAAAACAAATCGGTTTTAATTTTGATCAAAATATTTTCTCGTTCAAGCTCGAGTTTAGATATCATTGAATTCCATGAGTTTGTAATTCTCAATCTTTAAGGTCAATCTCTAGGATTGAGTAATATCAGTCTTAAAAGCTGATTTTTAATCTTTAAGGAGATTATCCTTTTTGGGGATCTGATTCATTAGTCTTATCCAGCTAATTTGCACGGCGCCCTCCCCATTTTACGAGATAAATCCTTCTCATGGTTAGGATAAATTTGACCACTTGGCGACCCTGTTTGATGCTGAGGTCCGTGGATTTCCTGCTGATTTTAGAGATGACTTTTCTAGATTTTTCGTCAACCTACAGCTGGTCTAGACGACAACTGCTTGACCTAAATCAAGAAGCGCGTGTCTTTTTCGGAAGACTTTACTTCCTTTTAATGATGGAATTGATTCATCGTGTAGATCCATCTTTTCTTTTCTTTCATCGGGTAAAATAGTTAATTTAGTCCAAAACAAAAGCACATGCAATAAACTTTTAAGAAACATGTGCTAGATAGTTTTTAATTGAATAACTAGATACATTCTCCCCACACTTAGTTTCTTTCTTTGCCTTTTTATTCTCCTTTATTCCATTTTAAATGAATTCAAGCGTTTTAGGGTGTTTCTCAATTTATGTCCTTTCCGAGGTAACGATAATTTCGGTATTAACACCTAGTTTTCACCGTTCATAAATATATATAAACATGATTTTAAATTCATTTAGTTGAAAAGTTTTCAAATTTTCATAAAATTTTGCAAATAAACCAAGTATAAACCCGAGAGAATTTATAACCCTTCCCCACACTTGAGATCATGCAATGCCCTCATTTGCATGAAATCAGACTCTAATTATAAATTCATGAGGGTGACTAGTGTAGAAAAATGATTGAAAATACCCAGTTTGTAATTACAAAGCTCGTCGAATGATAGATGGCGCGCCTCATCGTTCATTCCTTCTTGTTTTATCACACATGCTTTTTTTCTTTTCTTTTCAAAAATGGCTGCTTTTCTGAACTGTTTACTAATATTTGAAAAAGCATCTTTTACCCTAATCATGCATTTTTATTAACGAGTTATGCACTAACCCGAACCCCTAATTTAACGTTAAGTGGGGTTAAACTTCCCCACACTTAGCTGACGACATGTGAAGTTGGTAGAATAAGTTTCACGAATTAAAATAGTGAGCCAGTTATTTACATCTCGGGTGGTATAAAATATATCAATGGGTTTAAAGTTTAGACCCACCCGAATATCACTACTTAATTCTTTTTTAAGTGTAGCTTTTAGTAAATGGATATGTCTCTTTTCTGGTTCTTGGTCAAACGGATAGATATACACTGACATACATATTTCTATAGGGTGGACAATTCCTAACACTTCCTTTCGTTCATTCTCGGAATCAAAGTTTTCACCTCTATTACCCAATTGGGTGAAATCCGAGGTGTCATTATCTATTACAGCTCATAGTTCATTTTCGGTAGATGACTCGTCTATTGAGAATATTGGGTTGGAAGGTTGTGTAATGGTGAAGTTCGGTTTGGCCTCGGGGGTAAAATTTTCAACGTTATCGTTTTCCCAAGAGTACCAATTTGTCACCCTTAATTCTTCTTCATCATCCATTGATGGATTGATGATTTCGTCGGTAGAGGCTAATGTGTCATTATGTTGTGAAATTGATAAGATTGAATAAAAAGTATCATCGGGATAGTTGGTGATTTCGGAGCTCTCGAATTCATCAAAATTCGATGATATGAGATTTTCTTGCACAATACTCCTTAGATCAACAGGTGTGTAGTCTGATAGAGTTTCAGCTTACCTGTTTACAAACTCTCTCATTTGTTCATTTTGAGCATTGAGTTCTTCGAATTTGATTTTCATATTGTCTAATAAATTTTCAGACACGTAATTTTCCTCGTCTACTGGTTGTTGAGTTTGGAAATATTCTTCGGAATAATCCCAATTTGAATTGTATTCTTCATAATCATTCCATTCAGGTTCCATGGGTGCATAATTTTCCATAGGAACGTAATAATAACATTCCCATGTTGAGTGATAATCTCCACATATTTCACAACTAGTTATTGTTTCGTCATTCGTGATCCAAGATTGACCGAACGAATTGTCATCAACATCCGTTTGAGAGTATTGATTAAATTGATTTCGGATGTCAATAAGAGTTTCCAAAATATTCTCGAGATTTTCCATAATGCGCTTATTACCAAATTTTAGCTACAATGTGGTGCATTTACTTAATTATCCTATTAGTTATAAAAATAAAAATTATATAAGTTATCAAATTAATAAACTTTTCTGCTTTTGCCCACATTTCGAATAGCCAATAGATGCAGCAGGGAGCCAGAACCCTTTAAATCGTAAGCTCATAACTCAGACACTAACAAATCCAACTATTACTACGAAGTAGAAAATTTGGATGTCTATCAATTTAACCGCTTAAAATAATTTTTTGTTTTTGAAATTTTAGAGAAGAAATAGAAAATTCTATGTCCTAAAAACTGGATCGTCGAGAAATAAGAAAGAAAAAGAGCGCGTCGAAAAATGTCAAAAAATAAAAGGTTGAAAAATAAAAAGAAAGTAGCGCGTCGAAACTTAAAAGGTACTAAAATTTATAAACAGCGTCGCAAAATTCTAAAGCACCTAAATCTTAGTCTAAAGAAAAAGCACTTAAGGGATTTTACGGCAAAGCCTAAAAATCTAAAAATAAAAATAAGCTACGGCAAAATACTAGAACTTACAACTAGCTACGAACAAATAAAAATACAAATATTACGATTAAATGATAAAAAGATACAAAAATAAAAATAGGCTAAAAGTTGTAAAAAATACAATTTTTATAAAAATATTATTTTTATATTATTTATTTTATAAAACTATTAAGTTTATAAATTAATTAAACTTATAAACTAAAAATACAAAATAAATAATAAAACTAAACTAATTATTATAAAAATATAACCCTAATTAGGGTTTAATTTAAATAATAATAATAAAAATCCGTAATTAATGCTGATTCAGGGCTTCTGTGTGACCCGTGTCAGACGGCTCCGCGAGTCACGGTGATCCCAGTTCAAAACCTCCGCAAGTCGCGGAGGTTGCTGGTCCAAAAGAGGTGCAGGTCAAATTCGTGTAGGTTCAGATTTATATATATATTTTGTTTTTATTTTTAATTTAAATAAGATATTTATATAAATTAAATAAAACTTATCTTTAAAAACTAAAATAAAAATAATTTATAATTTTGTAAATAGAAATCTAAAAAAAATAAATTATATATATTTATATTTTTTCGGTTTTTTTTTTTAATTTTATATTATTTTTCTAAAAATATATTTATACAAATATATATTAAAAATATAGCGTTTCGCCTTGTTCCCCTGCAGCGGCGCCAAAAACTTAATGTCGTGCGAGGTGTACTTGAAATACTATATATTTTTGATACGAAAAGCGATACAGATTACACAAGTTTTAATTATTTTATTTACAGATGGGATATACCTAAACCTTGCTACAACACTATAGGTAGTGTACCTAATCGTAGAGTAGTATAGTTTTTAGTAAGTCCGGTTCGTTCCACAGGGAGCGGGCTTATTGCACACTATATTTTTAAACAACTATATTTGTACAAAATATATATAATTATATATAATAATATATAAAAGGGAGTTTACCATTTAATGACCGGTTTGTCGATTTATATTTTAAGCGAAACGTATAGTAAATGACGATATTTAAATAACAATATAAAATAAATAACAAAAATTAAAATGACAATAAATAAAAGTACGAGGAAATATGAAATAAAATATATTATGCTTATTTAAACTTCCGTAATCATGATGGTTGACGTGTTGATTTTAATTTTATGCCCATGGGTTAATTGTCCTTTGTCCTGAATTATTTAATATGTCCGTGTGGTTTTTGTCCATAACAGTCCATCGGTCATAAATTTAAAGTGCGAGTGTCCTCGTCAAATTATCCTTATACCCGAAGTCAAATATTCCAACTAATTGGGGACTTAAACTGTAACAAGGTTTTAATACTTTGTTTAATAATTACACCAGGATATCGACTGCGTGTAACCCAAGATTTTAATACTTTGTTATCAATTATGCCAAGTGTCCTTGTACATAATTTCACCCCTGTTTTAATAATTCCATAGACTATTAATCCATTCCCGTGTCCGGTTAAATGAACGATTATTCGTACATATAAATATCCCGCCCATCGTGTCCGATCGAGTGTATATGGTTATTTATAGGGACGTCCAATTGTAAATTTTTATATTAAAATTAACAAACTATCATTTAGTTAAACAAATATAAAGCCCATTAATAGCCCATAGTCTAATTTCCACAAGTGTCGTTCTTTTGTCCAAACCCCAATTAAGGTACAAAGCCCAATTACCTCATCTTTAATATTTAGTCCAACATCATGATTACTTTGGCTCAAATAAGCATAATAATAACTTAAGTACGAGACATTAATTTAAAAAGGAGAACATAGCTTACATTGATTATTTATCGCGTAGTGTTACACGGACAGAGCTCCGACTTTAAAACCCGTAAAATAACCTTTACATAACCCGAACTAATCTAATATAAAACTACCCTATACTATATATATTATATATATACTTATTTATTTATTTATTACATAGTATTATTATTATTTTATATTTTTTTAAACTCGGCAGAATTCGCGACCTTTTATAGGCATTCTGAAATTTCTGTGCTCCGTGAGTCGCGGCACTTTGTGCCTGAGAACTCCGCGAGTCGCGGGGAAATGGGATACAGCTCACACCCTTTTGGATCTTCTTTGCCGACTTTTATATATATAAATATAAAATATAAATAATTAATATAATTATTTATATATTATATTATATTATATTCTTGTGCATAGTAGACTTGTAATTTTTAGTCCGTTGCGTCGGGCGTTGATAGTTGAGTCATGTCCCCGTTCCGGATTTTCGAACGTCCTTGCGTACAATTTAATATCTTGTACTTTGCGTTTTGTAACTTGTACTCTTGTCTTTTTTAGACGTTCTTCATCAATAATTTGAACCACTTGGATTGTATCTTGTACATTTGAGTTTTTTGGACGTTTGCGTCTTCAAATCTTCGTTTTCGCCTTTTATCTTCGCACTTATTTAATATAAATGATTACAACTTAAAATAGGACAATTACAACTAAATAATTTATATATATATAGTTAACATGATAATATGATAAGTAAGTATCTCATTAGGTATTTTAACAATGTGTTATATACATAAAATTGAGTTTATTGAATTAAGAAACTCGAAACGATATATATAACGATTATTGTTATAACAACGTCTTACTAAATACATATGAATCATATTAAGATATTGATACACTATGTTTAATCATGATAAATGATAAGTAAACATGTCATTAAGTGTATTAACAATGAACTACATATGTAAAAACAAGACTACTAACTTAATGATTTCGAAACGAGACATATATGTACCGATTATCGTTGTAACAACATTTAACTGTATATATATATCATACTAAGATATATTAATATATCATAATATCATGATAATGTAATAATTTAACATCTATTTAGATATAATAAATAATGGGCTAACAACATTTAACAAGATCGTTAACCTAAAGGTTTCAAAACAACATTTGCATGTAACGACTAATGATGACTTAACGACTCAGTTAAAATGTATATACATGTAGTGTTTTAATATGTATTCATACACTTTTTAAAGACTTCAAGACACTTATCAAAATACTTCTACTTAACAAAAATTCTTACAATTACATCCTCGTTCAGTTTCATCAACAATTCTACTCGTATGCACCCGTATACGTACTCGTACAATACACAGCTTTTAGATGTATGTACTATTGGTATATACACTCCAATGATCAGCTCTTAGCAGCCCATGTGAGTTACCTAACACATGTGGGAACCATCATTTGGCAACTAGCATGAAATATCTCATAAAATTACAAAAAATATTAGTTATCATTCATGACTTATTTACATGTAAACAAAATTACACATCCTTTATATCTAATCCATATACCAATGACCAAAAACACCGAAAAACATCGAAAAACACTTTTATTCTTCAATTTTCTTCATCTAATTGATCTCTCTCAAGTTCTATCTTCAAGTTCTAAGTGTTCTTCATAAATTCTATAAGTTCTAATTTCATAAAATCAGGAATACTTCCAAGTTTGCTAGCTTACTTCCAGTCTTGTAAAGTGATCATCCAACCTCAAGAAATCTTTCTTATTTACAGTAAGATATCTTTCTAATACAAGGTAATACTCATATTCAAACTTTGATTCAATTTCTATAACTATAACAATCTTATTTCGAGTGGAAATCTTACTTGACCTTGTTTTCGTGTCATGAGTCTGCTTCAAGAACTTTCAAGCCATCCAAGGATCCTTTGAAGCTAGATCTATTTTTCTCATTTCTAGTAGGTTTATCCACAAAACCTGAGGTAGTAATGATATTCATAACATCATTCGATTCATATATATAAAACTACCTTATTCGAAGGTTTAAACTTGAAATCACTAGAACATAGTTTAGTTAATTCTAAACTTGTTCGCAAACAAAATTTAATCCTTCTAACTTGACTTTTAAAATCAACTAAACACATGTTCTATATCTATATGATATGATAACTTAATGATTTAAAACCTGAAAACACGAAAAACACCGTAAAACCGGACATACGCCGTCGTAGTAACACCGCGGGCTGTTTTGGGTTTGATGATTAAAAACTATGATAAACTTTGATTTAAAAGTTGTTCTTCTGGGAAAATGATTTTTCTTATGAACATGAAACTATATCCAAAAATCATGGTTAAACTCAAAGTGGAAGTATGTTTTTCAAAATGGTCATCAAGACGTCGTTCTTTCGACTGAAATGACTACCTCTTACAAAAATGACTTGTAACTTATATTTCTGACTATAAACTTATACTTTTTATATTTAGATTCATAAAATAGAGTTCAATATGAAACCATAGCAATTTTATTCACTCAAAACGGATTTAAAACGAAGAAGTTATGGGTAAAACAAGATTGGATATTTTTTTATTGTTGTAGCTACGGGAAATATTGTAACAATTCTATACAAATCATATCCTAGCTAACTTATATTGTATTATACATGTATTCTAATATATTACGTAATCTTGGGATACCAAAGACACGTATGCAAATGTTTTGACATATCATTATCGACCCATCTATATATATTATTTGGAACAACCATAGACACTCTATATGCAGTAATGTTGGAGTTAGCTATACAGGGTTGAGGTTGATTCCAAAAATATATATACTTTGAGTTGTGATCTAGTCTGAGACGTGTATACACGGGGTCGTGGATTGGGTCAAGATAATATATATCAATTTATTTCTGTACATCTAACTATGGACAACTAGTTGTAGGTTACTAACGAGTACAGCTAACTGAAAATATTTAAAACATTAAAACGTATTAAAAATGTTGTAAATATATTTTGAACATACTTCGATATATATGTACATATTTGTTATAGGTTCGTGAATCGACCAGTGGCCAAGTCTTACTTCCCGACGAAGTAAAAATCTGTGAAAGTGAGTTATAGTCCCACTTTTAAAATCTAATATTTTTGGGATGAGAATACATGCAGCTTTATAAATGTTTTACAAAATAGACACAAGTACATGAAACTACTTTCTATGGTTGAATGATCGAAGCCGAATCTGCCCCTTTTGCTTGGTAGCCTAAGAATTAGGGAACATCACTAATTTTGAGAATTAGTGCACTCCTAATTGACGCGAATCCTAAAGATAGATCTATTGGGCCTAACGAACCCCATCCAAAGTACCGGATGCTTTAGTACTTCGAGTTTTATATCATGTCCGATGGATGTCCCAGAATGATGGGGATATTCTTATATGCATCTTGTTAATGTCGGTTACCAGGTGTTCACCATATGAATGATTTTTATCTCTATTTTTGGGATGTATATTGAAAAATGAAATCTTGTGGTCTATTATTACATTTTGATAAATATATAGGTTAAACCTATAACTCACCAACATTTTTGTTGACGTTTAAAGCATGTTTATTCTCAGGTGATTAGTAAGAGCTTTCGCTGTTGCATGCTAATATATGGACAAGATTTGGAGTCAGCATGCTTATATAATATTGTTTAAAACTGCATTCGAAATTTACTTTGTTGTAACATATTAATATTGTAAACCAATATGTATTGGTAGTGTGTAAGTGTGATATTTTTTAGATTATCATTTTTGATAATCTAGGTGGTGTCCTTTTAACCTTGTCGATAAAATAAAGGTTATGGTTTATTTTTAAAAACGAATGCAGTCTTTGAAAAATGTCTCATATAGAGGTCAAAACCTCGCAACGAAATCAATTAATATGGAACATTTATAATCAATATGAACGGAACATTTCAGTTGGTATCCGAGCGTTGGTCTTAGAGAACCAAAAATTTGCATTAGTGTGTCTTATCGAGTTTGTTAGGATACATTAGTGAGTCTGGACTTCGACCGTGTTTTCTTTAAAAACGATTACTTAACACTTATGTTGGAAACTATATGTAATTATTATGTGATATATTTACCTCTTAATATGTTTGATATTGTGTGATAGATGTCTACCACTAGTACAAATCCCATCGACTCACCTGATAATAATGAAGAGTCGAATATACTTTGGGAAGATTCACAAATTCCCGAAGAGGAATCAGAAGAGGAGGAACCGAAAGAGGAGGAGCCGGAAGAGGAGGAACCGGAAGAAGAGGAACCGGAAGAGGAGGAACCGGTAGAAGAAGAGGTTCCGGAGGAAGAAATATTGATACCTACAGTAAATCGATTAAATAAAAGAAAATCCTCAACCAACGGACCAACGTTAAAAATGGTCAATGGTGTTTCCGCCAAGGAAGCAAAATACTGGGAAGATTACCAAATTTTTGATGAATCGGATCCCGATGAGAATTCCGATGATATTATAGAAATTACCTCGACCCAATTTAATAAAGCAAAAGAAAATAATAAGGGAAAAGGTATAAAAATAGAGAAACCTGATTCCAACCCCGATGAACTTTATATGTATCGGCAACATCCGTATTTCCTAAATTGTAACAATAACCCGGGAACCTCTAAACCACCAGGTTTTTCTAAACCATTGTGGAAAACGACGGCTCGTATTAGAGGAACACCATATATCCCTAGAAAATTAGGAAAACAATCCAAGTCCGAAGAAGAAAAAACCAGTGATTCAGATTAGAGGGTTGTAATCATGTTATGTATTATGTGTATTGTAGTGTGCTTGTACTTTTATGTTCTATGTAAAAATTGCTTGTATTGTTTGTTAATTATCTTTTACGAATCTAATCCTTGTCTATTTACAGTATAATAACAAAATGGACGTTAAGGGTAGACAACCAAATATTTTAGAAGACCTACCAGAGGATATGATTGAGGAAATCTTGTCTAGAGTCGGTCAGAATTCATCAGCACATTTAGTTATGGAGAAATTAACTTGTCAAACATTTGAAAGAATTTCCAGAAATGCCTTAGTTTATAAAAGGCTTACCTTTGATAGGTGGGGTATATCACATTGGGGAGACCGTAAGTTACGTCGTGTTTTCTTTAAAGCGTTAAATGCGGGGAACCCAAATGCAATTTTACGCTACGGGTTAAGAACCTATTTTGACTCAACATATCCCAACATAGGATTCCGTGAGTTAGAAAGAGCTTCTAACATGCAACATAAAGAAGCATGTTATGCTTACGGGTTAATAATGTTCGCTTCTCATCAAATTGAGAAAAAGAACATTGGGTTGCAACTTTTAAATAAAACATTCCCATAAGTGACGGACTCGGTAGTTGAGATGAGAAATAAGGTTTTTAGATTGTTACGGGGCTGTTGGGCATTACGAAACCCTCGTCCTTTTGATGACATTACAATATGCTGCTTAGCCAATGGTCATAATGCTTAGTTTCAACAAAACCAAGGATGGGAAGTCGTCTTAGTAAAACCAGAATGCATGACTTGCTTTTGGACTTATGAATTACGTGTCTTTATTTCTTTTGCTGAACAACTTGCGTATTAACTAGAATTGCCTTTATAGCTGCCGAGTAGCAAAGTTATTATGTGTTATATTTCATCATATATGTATAATAGTGATATTGTAAGTTTGTAATATTTTGTATAAAGTTTGAACGCGAAATTTTATTGTAATAAGTTTTTCATATAGAAGCGTAGTAGTTAAGTTGTATAGTAGCTAGTAAGTATGAACTTAACGGGTAGGTACTACCCGAATTAAAACTATAAAATGCTAATATGAAGAAAAAGCTTTTATAAATAAGTTCATATTATGCTACGAAATACTATTGACTACTCTTAAATTCTATATGATTAACTCAATTCTTTTGGCTATTTTTGAAGGAAATGGCACCAGCAACTCGTCAGAATTTGAACATGAGTGAGGAAGACTTCCGTGTTTTCCTTGCAGCAAACATAGCTGCAGTACCGGCTGCGATGCAAAATAACAATAACTCTGGATCTAGCAGTGGAACTAATTCCACAAGAAATCGTGTAGGATGCTCCTACAAAGAATTCACTGCCTAGAAACCTTTGGAATTTGATGGAACCGAAGGGCCAATTGGATTGAAACGGTGGATCGAGAAGGTCGAATCGGTGTTTGCCATAAGTAAGTGTACTGAAAAGGACAAAGTTAAGTACGCTACGCATACCTTCACAATTACGGCGTTAACATGGTGGAATACCTATCTTGAGCAGGTAGGACAAGATGCTGCTTACGCACTACCATGGTCAGCATTCAAGCAATTGATGAACGAGCAGTACCATCCTAGAAACGAGGCCAATAAGCTCAAGGCAGAGCTTAGAGAGTTACGAACACAAGGGTTCGACATTACCACGTATGAACGACGATTCACAGAGTTGTGCCTATTGTGTCCAGGAACGTTCGAAGATGAAGAAGAGAAGATCGACACGTTTGTAAAAGGGTTACCAGTAAGGATTCAAGAAGATGTGAGTTTACACGAGCCCGCTTCCATAGAGAAGGAAAGTTGAATGGCTCATAAACTCATAAATCAGATTGAGGGGAGAATTAAAGAACAGGCGGCCGAATAAGCCAACACAAAACAACTCAAGAGGAAGTGGGAGGAAAACAGTGACAAGAGTCACCAGTACAACAACGACAACAACAATTACAACCACAATCGCAACAACTATCCCAACAACCGCTACATAAATTGCAACAACAACAATCGCAATCCCAACAACAACAACTACAACAAACGTCCCAACAACAACAATTACAATAATCGTGCCAACAACAATAACAACCGCAACAACAATAATAATCAGAAACAGCAATGCCAAAGGTGTGAAGAGAATCACCCGGGGTTTTGCACAACATTTTGCAACAGGTGTAAAAGAAATGGTCATAGCGCAACAAAGTGTGAGGTCTACGGACCAATGTATAACAGAACTAAAGGAACAAATAATGCCAGAATGAGTAATGTTGGAACAAGTAGTGTCAGAGCAAGTACTGCCAACGTAGTCTGTTATAAATGTGGAAAACCGGGCCACATTATTAAAAATTGCCCAAATCAGGGGAATACAAATGGGCAGGGCCGCGGAAGAGTTTTCAATATTAATACGGTAGAAGCGCAGGAAGACTCGGAGCTTGTTACGGGTACGTTTCTCATTGACAATAAATCTGCTTATGTTTTATTTGATTCGGGTGCGGATAGAAGCTATATGAGTAGAGATTTTTGTGCTAAACTAAGTTGCTCACCGACGCCCTTGTATAATAAATTTTTACTCGAATTAGCAAATGGTAAATTAATTACAGCAGATAATATATGTCGAAATCGAGAAATTAAACTGGTTAACGAAACATTTAAGATTTACTTGATACCAGTAGAGTTAGGGAGTTTTGATGTGATAATCAGTATGGACTGGTTGAAAGAAGTGAAAGCAGAGATCGTTTGTTACAAAAATGAAATTCGCATTATACGAGAAAAAGGAAAACCCTTAATGGTGTATGGAGAAAAGAGTAACGCGAAGTTAAACCTTATTAGTAACCTGAAGGTACAAAAACTAATAAGAAAAGGTTGCTATGCTATGCTAGCACACGTCGAGAAAGTCAATTCCGAAGAAAAGAACATCAATGATGTTCCCATCGCAAAAGAATTTCCCGATGTATTTCCGAAAGAATTACCGGGACTACCTCCACACCGATCCGTTGAATTTCAAATAGACCTTGTACCGAGCTGCACCAATAGCTCGTACTCTATACAGACTCGCACCTAGCAAAATGAAGGAACTTCATAGCTAATTACAAGAACTTTTAGAGCGTGGTTTCATTCTACCAAGCACATCACCGCGGGGAGCTCCTGTTTTGTTTGTCAAGAAGAAGGATGGTACATTTAGGTTATGTATCGATTACCGAGAGTTGAATAAACTTACGATCAAGAACCGCTACCCACTATCAAGAATCGATGACTTATTTGATCAACTACAAGGCTCGTCGATTTATTCGAAGATTTATTTACGTTCTGGGTATCATCAAATGCGGGTGAAGGAGGTTGATATTCCAAAGACTACTTTTAGAACGTGTTACGGTCATTACTATTTTATGGTTATGCCGTTTGGGTTGACTAACGCACCAGATGTGTTCATGGACCTCATGAACTGAGTGTGTGGACCATACCTTGACAAGTTTGTCATTGTTTTCATCGATGACATACTTATTTACTCGAAGAATGATCAAGAGCACGAAGAACATTTGAGAAAAGTACTAGAGTTGCTGAGGAAAGAAAAACTGTACGCTAAGTTTTCAAAGTTTGCATTTTGGTTGGAAGAAGTTCAATTCCTCGGTCACATAGTGAATAAAGAAGGTATTCAGGTGGATCTAGCAAAGATTGAAACTGTTGAAAAGTGGGAAACCCCGAAAACTCCGAAGCATATACGCCAATTCTTAGGACTAGCTGGTAACTACAGATGGTTCATCCAAGATTTTTCCAGAATAGCAAAACCGTTGACTGCATTAACGCATAAAAGGAGGAAATTTGAATGGAAGGATGAACAAGAAAAGGCATTTCAATTGTTAAAGAAAAAGTTAACTACAGCACCTATATTGTCATTACCTGAAGGGAATGATGATTTTGTGATATATTATGACGCCTCAAAGAAAGGTCTCGGTTGTGTATTAATGCAACAAACGAAGGTAATTGCTTATGCGTCTAGACAATTGAAGATTCACGAGCAGAATTATATGACACATGATTTGGAATTAGGCGTGGTTGTTTTTGCATTAAAGACTTGGAGGCACTACTTATATGGGGTCAAAAGTATTATATATACCGACCATAAAAGTCTTCAACACATATTTAACCAGAAACAACTGAACATGAGACAGCACAAGTGGATTGAATTGTTGAATGATTACAACTTTGAGATTCGTTACCACCCGGGGAAGGTAAATGTGGTAGCCGACGCCTTGAGCAGAAATGACAGAGAACCCATTCGAGTAAAAGCTATGAATATAATGATTCACAATAACCTTACTACTCAAATAAAGGAGGCGCAACAAAGAGTTTTAAAAGAGGAAAATTTAAAGGATGAAATACCCAAAGGATAGGAGAAGCATCTTGATATTCGAGAAGATGGAACCCGGTATAGGGCTGAAAGAATTTGGGTACCAAAATTTGGAGATATGAGAGAAATGGTACTTAGAGAAGCTCATAAAACCAGATACCTAATACACTCTAAAACGGGGAAGATGTATAAGGATCTTAAGAAACATTTTAGGTGGCCGGGTATGAAAGCCGATGTTGCTAAATACGTAGGAGAATGTTTGACGTGTTCCAAGGTCAAAGCGGAGCATCAGAATCCATCAGGTCTACTTCAACAACCCGAAATCCCGGAATGGAAATGGGAAAACATTACCATGGATTTCATCACTAAATTGCCAAGGACTGCCAGTGGTTTTGATACTATTTGGGTAATAGTTGATCGTCTCACCAAATTAGCACACTTACTACCAATAAGAGAAGATGGCAAGATGGAGAAGTTAACACGATTGTATTTGAAGTAATTCGTCTCCAGACATGGAATACCAATCTCTATTATCTCTGATAGGGATGGCAGATTTATTTCAAGATTCTGGCAGACATTACAGTAAGCATTAGGAACTCGTCTAGACATGAGTACTGCCTATCATCCACAAACTGATGGGCAGAGTGAAAGGACTATACAAATGCTTGAAGACATGCTACGAGCATGTGTTATTGATTTCGAAAAATGTTGGGATCGACATCTACCGTTAGCAGAATTTTCCTACAACAACAGTGACCATTCAAGCATTGAGATGGCACCGTTGTAGCACTTTATGGTAGAAAGTGTAGGTCTAATTTGTTGGAGTGAAGTGGGGGATAGACAGATTACGGGTCCGGAGATAATACAAGAAACTACTAAGAAGATCATCCAAATTCAACAACGATTGAAAACCACCCAAAGTCGACAAAAGAGCTACACTTACATTAAAAGAAAAGATATAGAATTTGAAATTGGAGAGATGGTCGTGCTTAAAGTTTCACCTTAGAAAGGCGTTGTTCGATTTGGTAAACGAGGGAAATTAAAGCGAAGGTATATTAGACCATTCAAGGTTATTGATCGCGTCGGACCAGTAGCTTACCGACTTGAGTTACCTCAACAACTCGCGGCTGTACATAACACTTACCACATCTCGAATTTGAAGAAATATTTTTCTAAATAAGATCTCACTATTCCGTTAGACGAAATCCAAATCAATGAAAAACTTCAATTTATCGAAGAACCCGTCGAAATAATACCAATTGTTAAGGTTCGATGGAATGCTCATAGAGGACCCGAGTTCACCTAGGAATGAGAAGATCAGATGAAGAAGAAATACCCGCACTTATTTCCAGAAGATACGACAACACCTCCAACTGCTTAAAATTTCGGGACGAAATTTATTTAACGAGTAGGTACTGTAGTGACCCGAACTTTTCCATGTTTATATATATTAAATGAAATTATTATTTACATGATTAAGTGTTTCCAACATGTTAAGCAATCAAACTTGTTAAGACTTGATTAATTTAAATAGGTTTCATATATACAATTGACCACCCAAGTTGACCGGTGATTCACGAACGTTAAAACTTGTAAAAACTATATGATGACATATATATAATGATTATATATATAGTTAACATGATATTATGATAAGTAAGTATCTCATTAGGTATTTTAACAATGTGTTATATACATAAAATTGAGTTTATTGAATTAAGAAACTTGAAACGATATATATAACGATTATCGTTATAACAACGTCTTACTAAATACATATGAATCATATTAACATATTGATACACTATGTTTAATCATGATAAATGATAAGTAAACATGTCATTAAGTGTATTAACAATGAACTACATATGTAAAAACAAGACTACTAACTTAATGATTTCGAAACGAGACATATATGTAACGTTTATCGTTGTAACAACATTTAACTGTATATATATCATACTAAGATATATTAATATATCATAATATCATGATAATGTAATAATTTAACATCTCTTTAGATATAATAAACAATGGGTTAACAACATTTAACAAGATCGTTAAACCAAAGGTTTCAAAACAACATTTACATGTAACGACTAACGATGAGTTAACGACTCAGTTAAAATGTATATACATGTAGTGTTTTAATATGTATTCATACACTTTTGAAAGACTTCAAGACACTTATCAAAATACTTCTACTTAACAAAAATGCTTACAATTACATCCTCGTTCAGTTTCATCAATAATTCTACTCGTATGCACCCGTATTCGTACTCGTACAATACACAGCTTTTAGATGTATGTACTATTGGTATATATACTCCAATGATTAGCTCTTAGCATCCTATGTGAGTTACCTAACACATGTGGGAACCATCATTTGGCACCTAGCATGAAATATCTCATAAAATTACAAAAAATATTAGTTATCATTCATGACTTATTTACATGTAAACAAAATTACACATCCTTTATATCTAATCCATATACCAATGACGAAAAACACCTAAAAACACTTTCATTCTTCAATTTTATTCATCTAATTGATCTCTCTCAAGTTCTATCTTCAAGTTCTAAGTGTTCTTCATAAATTCTATAAGTTCTAGTTTCATAAAATCAGGAATACTTCCAAGTTTGCTAGCTTACTTCCAATCTTGTAAAGTGATCATCCAACCTCAAGAAATCTTTTTTATTTACAGTAAGATATCTTTCTAATATAAGGTAATACTCATATTCAAACTTTGATTCAATTTCTATAACTATAACAATCTTATTTCGAGTGGAAATCTTACTTGAACTTGTTTTCGTGTCATGATTCTTCTTCAAGAACTTTCAAGCCATCCAAGGATCCTTTGAAGCTAGATCTATTTTTCTCATTTCCAATAGGTTTATCCACAAAACTTTAGGTAGTAATGAAGTTCATAACATCATTCGATTCATATATATAAAACTACCTTATTCGAAGGTTTAAACTTGAAATCACTAGAACATAGTTTAGTTAATTCTAAACTTCTTCACAAATAAAAGTTAATCCTTCTAACTTGACTTTTAAAATCAACTAAACACATATTCTATATCTATATGATATGCTAACTTAATGATTTAAAACCTGAAAACATGAAAAACACCGTAAAACCGGACATACGCCGTCGTAGTAACACCGCGGGCTGTTTTGGGTTTGATAATTAAAAACTATGATAAACTTTGATTTAAAAGTTATTCTTCTGGGAAAATGATTTTTCTTATGAACATGAAACTATATCCAAAAATTATGGGTAAACTCAATGTGGAAGTATGTTTTTCAAAATGGTCATCAAGACGTCGTTCTTTCGACTGAAATGACTACCTCTTACAAAAATGACTTGTAACTTATATTTCTGACAATAAACCTATACTTTTTCTATTTATATTCATAAAATAGAGTTCAATATTAAACCATAGCAATTTGATTCACTCAAAACGGATTTAAAATGAAGAAGTTATGGGTAAAACAAGATTGAATATTTTTTTATTGTTGTAGCTACGGGAAATATTGTAACAATTCTATACAAATCATATCCTAGCTAACTTATATTATATTATACATGTATTCTAATATATTATGTAATTTTGGGATACCATAGACACGTATGCAAATGTTTTGACATATCATATCGACCCATCTATATATATTATTTGGAACAACCATACACACTCTATATGCAGTAATGTTGGAGTTAGCTATACAGGGTTGAGGTTGATTCCAAAAATATATATACTTTGAGTTGTGATCTAGCCTGAGACGTGTATACACTGGGTCTTGGATTGGGTCAAGATAATATATATATCAATTTATTTCTGTACATCTAACTATGGACAACTAGTTATAGGTTACTAACGAGGACAGCGGACTAAAAATATTTAAAACATTAAAACATATTAAAAATGTTGTAAATATATTTTGAACATACTTTGATATATATGTACATATTTGTTATAGGTTCGTGAATCGACCAGTGGCCAAGTCTTACTTCCCGACGAAGTAAAAATCTGTGAAAGTGAGTTATAGTTCCACTTTTAAAATCTAATATTTTTGGGATGAGAATACATGCAGCTTTATAAATGTTTTACAAAATAGACACAAGTACATGAAACTACTTTCTATGGTTGAATGATCGAAGCCGAATATGCCCCTTTTGCTTGGTAGCCTAAGAATTAGGGAACATCACTAATTTTGAGAATTAGTGCATGCCTAATTGACGCGAATCCTAAAGATAGATCTATTGGGTCTAACGAACCCCATCCAAAGTACCGGATGCTTTAGTACTTCAAGTTTTATATCATGTCCGATGGATGTCCCGAAATGATGGGGATATTCTTATATGCATCTTGTTAATGTCGGTTACCAGGTGTTCACCATATGAATGATTTTTATCTCTATGTATGGGATGTATATTGAAATATGAAATCTTGTGGTCTATTATTACGATTTGATAAATATATAGGTTAAACCTATAACTCACCAACATTTTTGTTGACGTTTAAAGCATGTTTATTCTCAGGTGATTATTAAGAGCTTCCGCTGTTGTATACTAATATATGGACAAGATTTGAAGTCAGCATGCTTGTATAATATTGTTTAAAACTGCATTCGAAATTTACTTTGTTGTAACATATTAATATTGTAAACCAATATGTATTGGTAGTGTGTAAGTGTGATATTTTTTAGATTATCATTTCTGATAATCTAGGTGGTGTCCTTTTAAACTTGTCGATAAAATAAAGGTTATGGTTTGTTTTTAAAAACGAATGCAGTCTTTGAAAAACGTCTCATATAGAGGTCAAAACCTCGTAACGAAATCAATTAATATGGAAAGTTTATAATCAATATGAACGGGACATTTCACCTTCTTATTGTCATATTTCACCATGAACTTAGCATTTATTTTTCTTGCACCTTTCTTATACTGATTAATGCTGTGCAGTTCATTGTGAATCTCAATTTGTTCACGAGGGAGGCCTCTCCCATGCTCAATTCTATGCCTTTTCCTGGCAGCATAGGCCTCAAACCTAGAATTAAAGGCAGCATTTAGGTCCTGCTGTTTCTTCTGGTGCCTCTCCATCTTTCTTTTTATTTTCTTTTCAATGGACTGAGAGGCAACAAAAAATTCAGCCAAAGCCAATTCAGATACAGTATCACTGGGCTTACTGCCAGAACCAATATCATCCACAGATGTGTCAGGCATATGGGGTTGAGATTCACCAGTATCCTTGGCACCTGCTTCAGTATGAGCGTTGTTGGGCTTAGGTCCAGTTCTTCATTGATTACCATCACCATCATCATCTCTCCTCTGCTGTTTAGGTGCTTTTTCATGTTCTTGCTCCCCCTTAGATTATTTTCTCTTCTTTTGACTTTTAGATTTCTTCTCCCCCTTTTTGTCATCAGTAGGGGTAGAAGTGGATCCTGGGGGAACACTTACATCAAGATCACTATCAGACTCAGGCATTGAAAATGCAAAGTTGTTCCATTCAATATTAGCAGGAGAAAGGTGAGCACCAGGGTCGACACCATGTTGTTGAAAACAAAGGTTGGACGTTCTTACTTCATTTCTAGCTACACCCATGGCCATTTGATTAACACTAGCTCTAACATCAGCTTGTAGATCAGCCATTCTGTGCATTGTCTCAACCAGTCTAACATATGCAGAAGCAGGAATTATGGAAGCCATCTTCTGTTCCTGTGACTCCAATCTCTCTTTCAACACCCTATTCTCTTCATTCAAAAATCTATTTCTTTGTTTTGTAGAATCCAGTTATGCTTAAAGATGGGTGATATGATCAGTATACTCGTTGTGAGAGATGATTCGCTGCTTTAACTGCTCTTCTTCTTCTTCTTCTTCTTCATAGTCGCGTCGAATGGCATCAATTGCTAGATCAGCAAAGGCAATTGTTTCACGCAGCTGGGTTTCAATAACAGAAGTTGTAATACAGCCAGGTTGTCGAATAGCTTCTGCCATGCAGTCAACTGGAGTTTCCCTGATTGTTTTAGTAATATCAAGAGTGATTCATGCAACCGTTCTATAAACTACTAGAGTAGACAGCCCAGTAATATCAGAAGTATCAGCTATACTGGTTGACAATTGTTCAGTAGTAGCCACAACAGGAGTACCTCCATGGGGTGTGGAGGTGGAAGGTCAGAATCTGACTCGTCACCATGATATCCATCATTTTTACCTTCACCCGAAGGCTTAGAACCACTAGTATCCTTTGTAGCATCATCGGCATCATCAGCTGTGAGATCCACTGATTCATCTTTGGAGCCAGTCACATTATCATGAATGACTGGCTCTTCCTCACCAGTACCTTTATCAGCATCACCATCAGATGAAGAAGATGATGAGGAAGAAGCTGATGAATCAGAAGGTACTGGCGAATCAGGAATGTCTTGCATTATTACCTTACCAGTATCTGGATCATAGATGGAGCCATACCAAAAACATGATAATAAGGTTGTTCATTAATGTTCTCCAGTGTGTCCAACCTCTCATATTCTTCTTCACGTGCTGGCTGATCCAGCTGAGAAAGTAGTTCAGTCAACTCCTCATCAGGTAGCTTGCTGGTTGTAACTAATGCACTTTGTGGATCAATAGTGAGTTGATCCACCAGTAATGCAATTTTGAGGGTGATAGATGCTCCCCTGTAAATAAAATTGGGCAGCACTTCCTCTGGATCGGGTACCTTACAGACATACTTAGGCTTTTCAGCAGAATCAGAAGCCTTAGCAGTCTCAGTTGTGGCAGTAGAGGTGGTACCAGCATCCATTTTAACATCCTGTGCACCAGAATCTGAACCAGGGATAAATATAACATTTGCTACATTTGGAGTGATGGATTGAAATTCCATATCAGATGAATCAGTATGAGCAGCAGCAGTATCAGTAGTTAAAACATTGTCACCTTTGGTTGCAGTGACAAGATCATCAATAATAGGAGGAATTTGCACAACATCAGCAACTACTTCTGGAACAGTAGTTGTGGCAGATACTGGGAATGAGAGGAGGAATAACAGTAACAACATCATCAATAACCTTCTCCTCAGAACTAGCAAGAACAGTTGAACCAACATTAACTTAATTCCCAGTATCACCAGCAGCAGTAGAAGAAATAGTACTAGTATCAGCACCACCAGTAGGAAAATTAGCAGCACCAATACCAGTAGCAGAAGCAGAGAGCTCATCAGTACCAGCTTAAGAACCAGTAAATACAATAAGATTTCTTTCATGCTCCCCTTCTGCTTGTTCATCTACCCTGCTAAGAACTGAAACAATAGAACATTTTATGTTAGCAACTATAGGACCAAATAAATTTGACTCAACAATTGTATCTGGTGTTGGTCTCTGGGGACAGACTGGTGGTTTAGTCAGCCCTTCGATTGTGACATAGTAAGGTGTCTGTAAGTGCAGCTGTGACTCTACTAACTCATTGGCAACACATGTTGACCCAGATTGTGTAAGAGTTTTGGCTAGTGTTAATGTAGAAGTGTGACTCTTATCATGATCCAAGTAACATCTAGGCTGTGTAGTAGCCTGAGCTGGTTCAACACGATGAGGAGCCAGCTTAAGTCTGCTTTGAGGGTTAGTTATGTTCTCTACTAAGATGATATTTCTTAAAGTATAATTTTGAAAAATGTGGAAGTGCCTGTCTAAAAGAGTATGGGTTGCTACTCTTCTTAACACCAGTTTTAAAACCAGTCAGCTTGGGAGCAAAGGTTATACCTTCAACTCCACTTTCATTTTGCAAGTCAGCAGTTAAAATATTTTCAATTAAGTTAGTAATTTCTGTTTTTTGGTCTAGAGACGCACCAGGTTCCATAGTAGCATCCTTTTCAGGAGCAGAAGTTGAGCCTGGTGCAACCTCCCATGTGGCATGCTTGGAGCCAGCTTTTGCACGTTTGAATTTGCCTGTTACCACGAAATAGATGAGCAGCGGATTCCAATACTAAAAATGGGTAGTCAGTATATAAGACTAGGGCTGTTCTTTATGATCAGAGAGCACTAGATTGTAATACAACTACTGCTTTACCAGTATCTGTGACGGTGGCTATTCTAGTTGTGGTAGCTGGCTTCTTCCGTCAGATAGCTAGCTTACGCTGAGGTCCCTCCCCCTCAGCTGGTGCACTACCAGAGGTAGTCGATTGGGTAGCTTCACCCTGAGCAGCAAGATACTCGAGCATTCCTGGCGTCAAACTACTATGTGGAGCAGCTGGTGCTGCTTTCGTCATCCCCCCTTGTTTTAATGTAAGGTCGATAGATTCATCAGTAATTTGATGGTAAGCATCACCCAGCTCATTTTTAAATACCAAGCTTAAAAACCATGAAAAGGGAACTAAATAACTTCTTTTTGGTGCCAGCACCATTTCCCTTAGCCTCAAATAAATTTCAGCAGCATAATCAATGTTACGATTGTACAGCAACCCATGACCAATTTTCAGTTCAAAATCATAACACTAGTCGAAACTCCAAGATTTTTAGCTGATACACTAGGTCAGCAAACCTAAAAAGTAATACCACAAGGGTGGTATAAGCTTCCTTAAAGGTGTATGAGCCGCTGGACCAGTATATCCAATGATTTCCATCATTTGTCTCCTAAATTCATCACTTGTTGGTGAATCAACAAATGGTCCACCTGGTAGTTGAAGAGCATATCGAATAGCATCATCGGTGATTGTGCAGGTTAGGGTTTCAGTAACCATGCCACGAATACATGGAGTATTCTGTTAAGTGGTGGCCATGGTGGCAGTATACCAGAATCTGCCTAAACAGGCTGGATAAAATCGAGAGGGAACACCAGTAATCGATCTGGCGAGAGGAGATTTCCTCACATATGCAATCATGGTTTCATAACCCATGTTAGCCTTTGATTTGGGAATCGAGAGAGAATGAGAAGCATTGCCTCTAGATTGGCGAATTTCATCATAAGCAGGGGCAGGGTCAGCCTTTACCAGACTTGGATGAAGAGCAAATAAAGACTCCGGTTCATTCTATTCTTCTTGTTGGGGTTCATGTTGTTGTTCAGGTTGTTACTACTGTTGTTGTTCAGGTTGTTGTGGTTGTTGTTCCTCAGGTTGATTAATGAGTGGTTGTGGTTATTGGTCTGCCATTGATGAAGACTGAATATGAATGTTTGAATGTTTGAAGATTTTGGGATTTGGAGAGAAAAGGTGAATTTGAAAAGTTAATAACCGAAGGTTATTATGAGAAATGGATCCTCCTATTTAAGCTTTCAGAATGGTGGAAAAAGTGCAGGAGAGAGAAAAAGGCAACTGTCATCTGCTGGCGCCTGGGCAGATTTGACAGTCTGGCATGTTTTCGAGGACTTCAGACTGTTGACATGACGTTTAATCGGCTTAGACACTCATCACTCGCATTAGCATTAAATACAGTTGGTTTTTAATTCAAACGTTTGAAGTTAAAGACCACAAAATAAAGTTTGTATTAAAGACAAAAATTCCTTTGTTACTTTTAATATGTCGTGTATTTAATAAAAATCATTTAATGAGGCCATAAAGAGCTTTGTCTAACTTGTAGACATGGTCTGGATATTTACTGCTTACAAAACCAGGCGGCTGCTTGACAAAGACTTCTTCTTGCAGCTTCCCATTTAGAAAAGCAGATTTCACATCCATCTGGAATACCCTAAAGTTCATCTTAGCAGTATATGCCAAGAATAATCTTATAGCTTCTATCCTAGCCACTGATGCATAAGTTTCTCCATAATCTAACCCTTCTTCCTGTCTAAACCCTTGAGCTACCAATCTAGCTTAGTTTCTAATCACAATCCCATCTTCATCCATCTTATTCTTAAACACTCACTTGGTACCAATGATTTTCTTTGTGTTATCCTCAAGTTTAGGTACCAATCTCCATACTTTATTCCTATCAAACTGAGTAAGTTCATCTTGCATTGTTCCTACCCAGCTAGGATCTTTTAGTACTTCTTCAGGAGATATAGGTTCAATAGTAGACACAAAATTTACTTGCATACAAAAAATGCTGGTTGCATGTCTTCTTGTTTTAACAACACTTGCCAGATTACCGATAACTTGCTCAATAGGATGTTCCCTTATCCATCTAGTGTTATGAACAGGTGAGCTTGTTGTTGAACACACAACATCTTGATCAGTTGGTTCAGAAGTATGAGCAGCAGTTGGAGACAGCTGTTCATTGTAAGTGGAACCAGTACCAACTTGTGATCTTTCAGAACTAGTAGACCTCTGCTCAAGTTGTAGTACTTCAATAGAGCCAGTAGGTCTGCTGGGTTTAGACATAGATGGAATAGAGTGTTCCATCTCATCATCAGAGAAACCAGTAACATGGATTGGTGAGGGATTGGCTGCTAGTTCTTCTTCATCATCTAGAGCTTGCTGAGTAGGCTCTTCAAATGGTAACACCTCATCTTCTTGACCAGAAGATGAAGTGGGGGTAGTTTCATCAAATGTAACATTAGTGGATTCTTTAAAACAACCCCTTCTTTTACTGTAGACCCTATATGCATTTGACATGCTGGAATATCCAAGAAATATTCCTTCATCAGCCTTAGCATCAAACTTGCCAAGCTGGTCCCTATTGTTTAGAATGTAACAGGGAGTACCAAATACATGAAGAAATGAAATTGAGGGTCTTCTGCCTTTGAGAACTTCATAAGCAGTTTTCTGATGTCTTTTCACATTTAAAGATCTATTCTGGGTAAAACAAGCAGTATTCAGAGATTCTGCCCAATATGAATTTTTCAGCTCATACTCATCCAATATAGATCTTGCTGCTTCAATGAGAGTCCTATTTCTTCCTTCTGCAACACCATTCTATTGAGGTGTTCTCACAGTAGAAAAGTACTGTGAAATACCTTTATCAGCACAAAATTCTTCCAATGTAGCATTCCTGAATTCTGTACCATGATCACTTCTCAGCTGCTTCACCAGTTGCCCATTTAATAGTTCTATTCTTTTGATAAAATTAATAATTTCATCGGCAGTTTCACTCTTTTGCTTCAAAGAGAATACCCAAATATATCTGGAATAGTCATCAACAATGACCACTGTATACTTCTTCTCACTACAGCTGGCTATATTAACAGGACCAAAAAGGTCCATATGAAGTAAGTAAAATGACTTTTCAACAGATGAAATCTGCTTTGACTTAAATGAAGCACGGTGATGCTTTCTATTTTCACAACCAGGACACAATCTGTCCTTCACATAAGATATGGTGGGTAGCCCAGACGCTAAACTTTTACTTGATAATTTGTTAATATCTTTGAATTTGAGATGTGAGAGTCTCTTGTACCATAACCACTTGAGGTTGTCTGCTGCCTTTGAATAAAAACATGTATCAGTTGTTGTGTGTAACGACCCAAACCTCATTATACCAAAAATACGACCCCAAAATTTTTTTTTGTGAGACAGCACATCTGGACGGCGTCCAGTTATATGGACGGCGTCCAGCACTGAAGGCCAGGACAGTGTCCTACCTTTTGGGACGGCGTCCAAATGAACTGCCAGTTTCTGATCTTGAGGTTCAATTTACGCGAGCGAAAAAACCCACTTCCCGACACTTTTAAACGAAACCCTTTTTACAGCATGTTAACATAATTAAAAGTTAAAATGAAGAAGTTTTCACAATAAAACCAAGTTTTACAACATCGGGCCCACATCAGCCGTTTTACGAATTTCGTTCAAAAACACAAGTTTCGACCATAAGAGTTTAATATCCAAACGATACTAGAGCATGGTGTTTGGGGTTAAACTACCCACATCTTGGTCAAACTTTAAGAACTAATCTTCCCAAAAGCGTCCCCTATCCAAAAACAAAGCGGGGGCCTCTAGTCCAAACGAACGCCCTTACTCTTGTCCACGCCGGAGCCTAAAAAGAATAAATAAGTAGAGGGTAAGCAAAATGCTTAGTGAATGCAATAATTATACATATACATATATAACCTACTTACTTGCAATCACTTACAAAAATTACCGCATACACGCTAGCAATATAATTAGCATACCATCACAAAATATAAGGCTAAATCTCCTTTACGCAAGCTAGCACAACAATAGCATATAATTCGTACAATATAATATGCCCCACTACAACACGTAACCATGGTTAACCAATCATAAAAAAGGGAACGATTCTCGCGAACGAACTGTTAGCCACACAGACGTCACTAGTATGCATCACTAGTCCCTTGAGTGGTATCGCATACCCGAACTTAAAACCCACCCGTCACATGAAATGTGGTATCGCATACCCAAACATAAAACCCACACTTCACGCCCGCACACACATGATGATGAGGTATCGCATACCCGAACTTTAAACCCTCATCCCATGTCAACACAATGTGGTATCACATACCCGAACTTAAAACCCACATCACATTTCGCACAAGTAAATAAATTACATACACACATGTATAATTATTCCACTCACCTTAACGCCCTTGGTGAGTTAATCAAGCTCGCAACCTTCAACGCGAAGTACCTATTACATCATGCATATAATCAATTATACAATCGAGTTGGTCAACCAACTTACTCACTATCCTAGTGACATTTTGACCCATAGTGCAATTTCGACCCATTTGCACTCTTAACCCTAATATTAGGTCAATTTCATCAAAACACTAACACTAGCCATTTAGGGTCTTAATACACTTCTAACGCAAGGTCATCACATTTTCATACACAATGAACAACCTAGGTCACCCCAAAACTCATTTGACCTATTTTGTGCTTAACACACCCATTTGGGTCATCCACATACCGAAATAACACCCACTTATATAATATCTAGGTGTTCTAGTAATTAACCAACCAAATTAAGACTCATAAGCTCGATTAACATTTCAAAACCCTATGTTAGTCATCTTTGAGTCCTCATGACCCAAACTTACCCAAAACCCCCAAATCACTAAACAAAGGGTTTTATGTTCAACACTAACCCAAACCCTAACCCTTAAACTAATTTAAAGTAAGGAAGTCAAGATTAGGACTTACCACAACATTCACAACGTAGCTAGGAACTAGACGAATAACTTTATAACCCGCGCTTTGACCCGAAACAAACTTCTTCCTCCTTGATTTGAGATCTCTCACTCTAGAGCTTTTCTCTCTCTCTAGAATTTAAGTGGAAAGATGAAGTTAGGTGATAATGGATTTATGACACCCCACTAACTGATCTTGTGGCCTTAAATTCGTCCCAAGTGTGAAATTACCAAAAAGCCCTTATTTTATAACTTAAAATAAAATAGCTGGTCTGCCAGTTCATCTGGACGGCGTCCAGAATACTGGATGGCGTCCAGTGCTTCAAAACAGGACGGCGTCCCTCCTTTTGGATGGCGTCCCAAACATCTAGGGAAAACAGGATCTTACAACTCTCCCCCACTTGAACCGGATTGCATCCTTGCAATCCAAGCCGCATGAGAAGCAGGAAGATAAACTAACAAAAACTCTTCGGGCTCCCAAGTGAACTTGGAACCTTTACTACGACGCCATTGAACTTTATAAGTTCTCACCTCTTTATTTCTTAACCTTTTCACCTTTTCATCGAGTATAGCAATCAGCTCCTCAACATACTCTAACTTGTTGTTTAGCTCAATTTCGTCTAAGGGCATCCATGAAGAATCATCCGCAAGATAGTTACAGAGATGGGAAACATGAAATGTATTATGGATCCTCGCAAGTTCTTCGGGTAATTCCAAACGATACGCAACTTCACCAACACGAGCTAAAATTTTAAATGGCCCAATAAACCGAGGAGCTAACTTTCCCCGTTTTCGAAAACGAATAATACCCTTCCATGGAGAAACCTTAAGCATCACCATGTCACCCTCTTGGAACTCAATCAATCACCTATGCTTGTTGGCATAAGACTTTTGTCTATCTTGAGCCGCTTTCAAATGAGTCCGAATCAACTCAATCTTGCTATTTGTAACGACCCGGATTTTTCCAATCGTTTTATACTTATGAGATTAATATTTACATAAATTAAACCTTACCAACATGATAAGTAATCCAAATTGTTGAGACTTGTGTTTTTGAAAAGAGTTTTACACAACGTTTGACCGTCCAATTTAACCGATGATATCACGAACTATATAACATACGATAATTATACGTTTGTGTATATATATGTATTTATATATATTTAACATGATCTAAGGATGGTTTAACATCTCATTGTGTACTAATGACAATGAGTTATAAGTATATTTTGAAATTACTAACTTAAGTTTTCAAAACGATAACTATACGTAACATTCTTTGATATATATACTTATAACCTATAATGCTTATACATGTATCGTATATATAATGTATTTAATCACTTTTTAAGGACTTAAATACATAAAACAATATAAGTATATTCACAAAAGATAGCTATATTTGAATTCTCATTCCGTTTCCTCAAGATTTCTATACGTATATCTAGGGTATATGTACCCGTATCATACCCAGCTTCCATATGTATTTACTATTGGTATATACACATCAAATCAACATCCTGATCAACATTATTACTGCCCTAGATATGAGGTAACTAGGTTTGTCAAGTAGCATGAATTATTAGTAAGAAAACAAAATTAGGAATCCTTTTCTTTGTTTATAAACTAAAAATGTTTTTATGAATGAACACCATTTCTTCACTCCATTTTCTCATACCTACACCCTCATTTCTCTCTCAAAATACTCCTAAATTCATACTTGATCATCTCCAAGCATTTTCCCCATCATTTAGCTTCAATTACAAGCCTTAAACACCATAAGAAAACTCTTTCAAGAACATATCAAAATAACCACCCATTTGAAGAAGTATACTTCCAACCTTTTGATCTAACTCCATCACTCTTTGATTCCAAGATTTTTTTATTATCTCTTATAGTAACTTTGTCCAAGTAACTTGAGGTAGTAACCTTGTTCATAATCTTGTTCGATTCATAATTACATAGCTATCTAATTTTATGTTATAAAATTTTAACAACAAGAACATAGTTTGAATGATTTCAAGCTTGTTTGCAAACTAAATAGATCCTTCTAACTTAACTTTTAAAACACTTCAAGACCTGTAATATATCATAATGATATGCTAACTTAACAAGATATAACTTGGTTTTACAAAGAACACCTTAAAAACTGAATCTACGTCGTCGGAGTGCAACCGGGGCTGTTTTGGGTTGGATAATTAAAAACCATCTTGAACTTTGAATTGGAAGTTCATTTTATGGAAAAATGATATTTCTTATGAATATGTTAACACATAAAAATTTCAAGGTTTAACTCAAAGTGTAAGTATTTTTAGAAAAATGATCATTAAATGTTGTTTTTATGATGGAAAATGATCACTTTCATAAGTTTTACCAAAGTTTGACCTATAACCTGTGATTTTGAATACAAACTAAGGTATTTTCAGTTCATATTCTTAAAATTTGACTCGATCCAAGGAAGTGGCAAGTTGAACCAACAAAAACGGAGTTGTAATGAAGAAACTACGACTAAACAAGATTGGGTATCCGAAGCTAGTATAGCTACGAAAATATTTGGAGATAAAGTAAATTAATCATATCTTTTCTAATTAATATGATATTTTATATATAATTACTTATGATTTGATTTTATATATTTCAGGACCACCCGTAAACAACACGAGAATATTAATCATAAGACCTCATGATTGTACGGAACACGTCATTTGACAACACGATACTTTATGTACGCAACACGTCCTTTGACAACATGGTACCATGGGTCGAGATTAATTCTGATCAATACGAATACGATGGGGTCTTTATTTATTTTATTGAGCAACTAATTGTGGACTACTAACATCGGACTGCTAACTACGGGCTAAGAAAATATTAAAAGTATTATAAGTATATATATATATATATATATATATATATATATATATATATATATATATATATATATATATATATATATATATATATTAACGATTACTTGAAAAGAAAATATGTTGATATATATTATATATATATGGTTAGGTTCGTGATATCCATCGGAGACCAAGTCGAGTTAAATACCTTCAAGGCAAAAGTGAGTATATAGTCCCACTTTTAAACTCTAAATATTTCGGGATGAGAATACATGCATTTTATGATTTACGTTATGGACACAAGTGATAAAAAAAATATATTCTACGGTTAGTTGTACCACTGGCATACTTCCCTATAGCTTGGTAACTACTATTTACATGTGGTATTGTAAACGTGAATCCTGTTGATAGATTTATCGGGCCTGACAACCCCAATCGGACTGGACGACCAGTATTCAACGGTTGCACAGTACTTCGTTTCGGTGACTACACTTGGTACAGTGTAGTGAGATTTCATAATAAAGGGAATATGCGACGTTGATTAAATGTTAAGTATGGTTATCAAGTGCTCAACCACTTAGAATATTTTTATTAAAACGTTTATGTATATGAAATCTTGTGGTCTATATTTATAACGCTGCTAGCATTAAACCTATATCTCACCAACTTTATGTTGACGTTTAAAGCATGTTTATTCTCAGGTTCCTAGAAGTCTTCCGCTGTTTGAATATATGTTAGAGAAACCATGTGCATTGAGTCATACATGTTTTATTCGAGGAAGCATTGCATTCACAAAATCATCACCGTGTATTTATTTTGACGGCATTGTCAACGGAAGTATTCTTGTAAACTGTTATTTACGGTGATTGTTTATATGTAGAAATCATCAGATGTCAAAAACATTGAATTTTAAATATTCATTTATGGTATATCTTTTCAAAAGAATGCAATGTTTATAAAACGTATCATATAGAGGTCAAATGCCTCGCGATGTAATCATATGTTATGGTATTCGTCCCTATGGATTGGGTCGGGTCGTTTCATGTGGTATCAGAGCGGTGGTCTTAGCGAACCAGGTCTGCATTAGTGTGTCTAACTGATAAGTCGTTAGGTTGCATTAGTGAGTCTGGACTTCGACCGTGTCAGCATGTCAAAATTTTGCTTATCATTTTGTGTCGAAAATCATCTACTTATCATCTGTAGGAAATTACCTGCTTATCATCTTAAGTCTAAACGCGTCTTACTGTATTCATTGCATGAATGGTGTATAGACAAAATTTATATCTTAGCGTATTTTCTAATTCATATCTACGCATATCTGTTACTGTAAACTTTGTCTGACATATTCCGTAAATCCCTCCGTAATTTATGAGATCTTTTGTTCTATATATGTGGATATTCTATATAATTAGAATACCACCCGATAGCCGGAAAATCATTTCATATCGAAAAATCCTTTATTCAATCATACGAAATGGAACTCGTCACTAGTTGAAGTCCCTCGGATTCCGATATGGAATACCACTCAAGCTCCGAAAGCAGTGTGACCGGAATGGATCAACTAATCAGTCATCATCTATTTTGGATGGATTGGGGATGGGTTCATAGCCTCCTCAATCATTGGAGACAAGAAGAAGGTGATCCCTTCCATCCACCAAATTGCCCTCTTGACGATGAACCTGAAGCACTTACCGGCGAACCTATTCGAGAAACCATTTTCTCTCTCATTTCTAGAGTATCTCGTCATGATTATATACTACATCAAATTCTAGATTTTATTTATCCGCTCGTCCGAACCGATAATCACCCCGGTGTAATAGAAGAAGTCAACGAGCTTCGCACTCGGGTAGTGGCTTTGGAGAATACGGTACGAAGGTTACAAACACCATCAGCAGCATAACCAGTGCCGTCAATAACATCAACATCGCAAGCCTCAATACCCTAAGCACCAGCAGCATCACCAGCATCAATGTTTTCTCCATCATCAACATCAACAGGATCATTACCACCACCAACAATCACATCCGCATCACACGCCTCAATATCACCATCCGTACCTCGGATATCAACGTCACACGCACCATAGATACCAAGAAGTACCAACAACAACAAACGATGAAGTATTGATTCATAACTTCATCGAAGAAACATTCTATGGTGATTATGTAATCTCTAAAGACATAGAGATTACCTATTTCTGCCTTAACCATAAATCAGATGAGTGGACAGAAATGATAAAAGGAAGAGTAGAAACCCCAACAAGAATGATGCGTAAGGTACAAGCTAGACTTGTTTTACCAACAGCATCAGCAGTACCCTTAGCCTCACCAACACAGTCAGTGCTGTCAACTTCGTTAGAATCATCAGCAACTTTAACATCACAAGCTCCACCAGTTCAAGAATCACCGTGGACATCATCAATAACGCGTATATTGCATCAACGAGTTATTAAGTATTAACTCATTCTTCTGAAGAATTTATATAAATATTTTATATATATGAATTCGGAAACCAAAATAAATCTTTTCGTACTAAGCTATTAAGTATGAATTGAAAAAGGGTAGATACTACTCGTTTAAATTCATACTACAAATATGCAATGATGTACGTCCTTCGTCAGCAACTTAATCATCGTTAACTACAATCCCTGTTTCAATTCAATGAATTTCGTTTTATAATAAACCAAGTGTATTATTCAATAATATGTTTGATTTTACACTTTCATCTTCAATGTACTCGAAGCTTACTGGCAAACAACATTCATATCTTGCGAAGTTAGCAAGAGTTCAATGAGTATCAGCATGATTCCCTAAGGAAATATATATAAGAATAAATAATGAAGTATTGATCCATAACTTCATTAATATTCTATGAAGAATATGTGGTTCCTAATCGTTTTAGAGATTACTTATTCTAGCTCAAACCGAAAATCAAATGAGTCTAATATTATATTGACTTATTAAATTCATGATTACATCTGAAGAAGATATATATGTACATATATTTTCATAAAGATTGTAATAAAATTCTCTGGTACAAAACATTACTTGTGAAATTTTTTTTAACGGGTAGGTAATACCCGAGAGATATATAAATTCACAATTAATATGATTATATTCTTCAACTCTGATTTAACAATCATCAACTATACTCACTACCTTCACAATAATATACATTCTTTCATAGAAATCAAAACAGCCATTCTCATCCAAATTTGATTACGACAAAACGAAATCCAAGTCAAGACTTAACAGAAGACATCACTCTTAGGACTCTTACATCTTTCAAAACTATACTTTGACTTCAAAACTATGCTAGAACATCATTCGATTCTTGGAACCCAGAAAAATATTTGTATCATTCAAAGTCCTAAAACATCATATGTATATTAACAATTACAATCTATGATCAAACCCTTCGAAATTCCTGAAGACACTTCAAATAATGGACAATCGAGATGATGATCAAACCACACATTACCCGCAGTCTTGCACCTGAAAAGCTCTTGAAACCAAGGACATAATTTAACACGTATCCGCGTTAAATCTTTTAGCATTTATTAGCAAAAATAACTTTGCAATTCCTTTTCAAAATAGCAAATTTTGTCACAGTTTCAGCAAGTCAACCTCGACTTTCCATTCGAAGTAGCCTTATTATAACCTGTAATACATACGATTACCCTTTTGTTACCAGGGAACCTTTTATATTCCACGACATTATCAGCAGATGTACCAGCAACTCGTTACCCCTTTGGCGGAATCAACAATTGGTATTTTGAAATCTCGCAGCATTTCTATTTCGGCAGTTATATATATATATACAACGTCTATCCCCAAGAATTACATATTTCAAATGTGAAGTTTCTGAAAAATGCTCCAGTCTACGAATTAGTGCTATTAAGATTTGGAAAAGACTGATAAAGTGGTATAGACAGTAGACAACAATTACGGTCAGAAGTTTGACAATAAAGAATAATAGATTGGAAAAGCTCGAACGAAAAATTTGGTACTGGAAAACGGATTGAGCAAAGTATAAAGGAGGTCGTGGACAAATCACAATGACGAAATCTACCTTCAAAGGATTCAAATGATTCAGTGTCTGCTGAAACCGTTAGTAAACCTTACTCCTTATTCTAAACCTTCACAGACAGATTTTCCGCGTCATTCCCTGATCTTAGATATCATCGTATTTTTCATTATAAATATCTCCGATATTCCTGAAGATATATTCCCAACTATCCTCAACAAAAATCATTTATCTCTTCACAATATTTGCGTTACAACATAAAAAAAACTGTGTTAGTTTCTAAATTCTGAAAAATTCGAGTTTAAAATATGAATGTTTTGAAGTAGTGTTGGAAACTGAAGCATGAATTAGTATAATATAATGACACTTGATCAACGTGATTATGTTACATTAATTCATGCTGAGTTTCTAAATGGAACATAATGATTCACAGATCATAACGTCATCATGTGCCATGTTACACAACTCTTACATTCTACCCAATCTCCAAACATATTAAGAACATATCTCCTTGATAATTCTATCTTTTCGGACATGCTGGTAACTTACCAAATCAAGATCGTGCAATTACTATTTCCTTCTTAGAACATTAACTATGTTTATTTCAAAATCCATACCTACGAATTCCGGACCATTATTCGCTTGACTCGAAGTCGGGAAGAGGAAACAGAAGTATGGAACTGTTGAATATAAAAGAAAATATAAAGCTCGACAATAACAAATAAATTACAAACCGTGTATATCAATACGTATTGCAACGTAAAGGCACGGGAGAATTAACAATACTATAACCCCAAGGTAATAGTAGAAATAAATAAAATCCTCCGGAGGTAGATGAAAAAGAAGAATGACAGAGATGAAAGTTAAGAGTATATCCAGGATCAGTACTGGATGAAGCATACTGATACATGTTTTAAAGTATGAATTGAGGGAGGAAGAATAGAAGGTATGAGTTGTAAGGAAATGAAGGGAGGTGGATTTATAGTAAAAGATCCGACAGAGCAATCAAAATAGATGATCGCATTTAAAGCGGATTCTAATTTCCTTGATTATCGAAGAATCAAATCTCATTATGAAGATTTTACTCCAAATCTCTTGAACTTGGAAATCAATCCTATCTACGTCAAAAGATATGACGAATCTATACCTATTCATTTCACCCTTTGGTGATAGCCTCACTCGTACTCTTCACAAAAATCAAATTGCTTTATCAATATTACTTGATGATAATAAAACTCTAATTTCCAACTCGTATACGTCATGAAAACATACTTATTGTCAGCCATGACCATCCCATTCAAATTTCGGGACGAAATTTATTTAACGGGTAGGTACTGTAACGACCCAGATTTTTCCAATCGTTTTATACTTATGAGATTAATATTTACATAAATTAAACCTTACCAACATGATAAGTAATTTAAATTGTTGAGACTTGTGTTTTTGAAAAGAGTTTTACACAACGTTTGACCGTCCAATTTAACCGATGATATCACGAACTATATAACATACGATAATTATATGTTTGTGTGTATATATATGTATTTATATATATTTAACATGATCTAAGGATGGTTTAACATCTCATTGTGTACTAATGACAATGAGTTATAAGTATATTTTGAAACTACTAACTTAAGTTTTCAAAACGATAACTATACGTAACATTCTTTGATATATATACTTATAACCTATAATACTTATACATGTATCGTATATATAATGTATTTAATCACTTTTTAAGGACTTAAATACATAAAACAATATAAGTATATTCACAAAAGATAGCTATATTTGAATTCTCATTCCGTTTCCTCAAGATATCTATACGTATATCTAGGGTATATGTACCCGTATCATACCCAGCTTCCATATGTATTTACTATTGGTATATACACATCAAATCAACATCCTAATCAACATTATTACTGCCTTAGATATGAGGTAACTAGGATTTGTCAAGTAGCATGAATTATTAGTAAGAAAACAAAATTAGGAATGCTTTTCTTTCTTTATAAACTAAAAACGTTTTTATGAATGAACACCATTTCTTCACTCCATTTTCTCATACCTACACCCTCATTTCTCTCTCAAAATACTCCTAACTTCATACTTGATCATCTCCAAGCATTTTCCCCATCATTTAGCTTCAATTACAAGCCTTAAACACCATAAGAAAACTCTTTCAAGAACATATCAAAATAACTACCCATTTGAAGAAGTATACTTCCAACCTTTTGATCTAACTCCACCACCCTTTGATTCCAAGATTTTTTTATTATCTCTTACAGTAACTTTGTCCAAGTAACTTGAGGTAGTAACCTTGTTCATAATCTTGTTCGATTCATAATTATATAGCTATCTTATTTTATGTTGTAAAATTTTAACAACAAGAACATAGTTTGAATGATTTCAAACTTGTTTGCAAACTAAATAGATCCTTCTAACTTAACTTTTAAAACACTTCAAGACCTGTAATATATCATAATGATATGCTAACTTAACAAGATATAACTTGGTTTTACAAAGAACACCTTAAAAACTGAATCTACGTCGTCGGAGTGCAACCGGAGGCTGTTTTGGGTTGGATAATTAAAAACCATCTTGAACTTTGAATTGGAAGTTCATTTTCTGGAAAAATGATATTTCTTATGAATATGTTAACACATAAAAATTTCATGGTTTAACTCAAAGTGTAAGTATTTTTAGAAAAATGGTCATTAAATGTTGTTTTTATGATGGAAAATGATCACTTTCATAAGTTTTACCAAAGTTTGACCTATAACCTGTGATTTAGAATACAAACTAAGGTATTTTTAGTTCATATTCTTAAAATTTGACTCGATCCAAGGAAGTGGCAAGTTGAACCAACAAAAACGGAGTTGTAATGAAGAAACTATGACTAAAACAAGATTGGGTATCCGAAGCTAGTTTAGCTACGAAAATATTTGGAGATAAAGTAAATTAATCATATCTTTTCTAATTAATATGATATTTTATATATAATTACTTATGATTTGATTTTATATATTTCAGGACCACCCGTAAACAACACGAGAAGATTAATCATAAGACCTCATGATTGCACGCAACATGTCATTTGACAACACGGTACTTTATGTACGCAACACGTCCTTTGACAACATGGTACCATGGGTCGAGATTAATTCTGATCAATATGAATACGATGGGGTCTTTATTTATTTTATTGAGCAACTAATTGTGGACCACTAACATCGGACTGCTAACTACGGACTAAGAAAATATTAAAAGTATTAAAAGTATATATATATATATATATATATATATATATATATATATATATATATATATATATATATATATATATATATATATATATATATATATATATATATATATATATATATATATATATATATATATATATATGTAACGATTACTTGAAAAGAAAATATGTTGATATATTATATATATATATGGTTAGGTTCGTGATATCTATCGGAGACCAAGTCGAGTTAAATACCTTCAAGGCAAAAGTGAGTATGTAGTCCCACTTTTAAACTCTAAATATTTCGGGATGAGAATACATGCATTTTATGATTTACGTTATGGACACAAGTGATAAAAAAAATATATTCTACGTTGAGTTGTACCACTGGCATACTTCCCTGTAGCTTGGTAACTACTATTTACATGTGATATTGTAAACGCGAATCCTGTTGATAGATCTATCGGGCCTGACAACCCCAACCGGACTGGACGACCAGTATTCAACGGTTGCACAGTACTTCATTTCGGTGACTACACTTGGTACAGTGTAGTGAGATTTCCTAATAAAGGGAATATGCGACGTTGATTAAATGTTAAGTATGGTTATCAAGTGCTCAACCACTTAGAATATTTTTATTAAAACGTTTATGTATATGAAATCTTGTGGTCTATATTTATAACGCTGCTAGCATTAAACCTATATCTCACCAACTTTATGTTGACGTTTAAAGCATGTTTATTCTCAGGTTCCTAGAAGTCTTCCGCTATTTGAATATATGTTAGAGAAACCATGTGCATGGAGTCATACATGTTTTATTCGAGGAAGCATTGCATTCACAAAATCATCACCGTGTATTTATTTTGACTGCATTGTCAACGGAAGTATTCTTGTAAACTGTTATTTACGGTGATTGTTTATATGTAGAAATCATCAGATGTCGAAAACATTGAATTTTAAATATTCATTTATGGTATATCTTTTCAAAAGAATGCAATGTTTATAAAACGTATCATATAGAGGTCAAATGCCTCGCGATGTAATCATATGTTATTGTATTCGTCCCTATGGATTGGGTCGGGTCGTTTCACTATTCGTCTCCAAAACCAAATCGGTACTCCCGATTTCTCTTTGACACACTTCACCCCAACAAAGCGGAGTCCGACACCTACGCCCATAAAGCATCTCGTAAGGTGGCATCTCGATACTAGTATGATAACTATTATTGTACGAGAACCACACCAATGGTAAGTGCTCATCCCAACTACCCCCGAAATCAATAATACCCGCCCGTAACATATCCTCCAATGTTTGATTCGTACGTTCAGTTTGACCGTCCGTTTGAGGATGGTACTGTTGGGATTTAACAAGTTCATATATCTTAAAACCATTTAAGATTATAAGAAAACGGAAGCGTGTAATTACCAATTTACTTGTTTAATCTTTAAACCAATTAAAGCTAAATCCCACAAGGATCAAGTTATGAAATTATGCTTACAAATTAACAAGAAAGGAAAGAGTTTTATACCTCCTTAAAACAAGTTTAAGGGCTGTCCAAAATGGTAGTAAGATGATGAACAAATGTGTAGAACTTCAAGCCTTTGATCCTCCAACACCACCCTTAAGTTAGCTAGACTTTATAACCTTAACACCCTTGTTAATCTAGCTTGAAACCCACTTCCTTTGAACCCAAAAATCTGGACAGCAAACTCTTCAAGAGATGATGTTGAATGCAAGTTTCAAAAGCATGAAACCTCAAGAGATTATACCCCAAACTATGCACCAACACCCTAGCTATTGGTTAGGATTTATTACACTTGAATTTCACTTGTTAATGAGCTTGAACAACCCTTTGTTTCAGCCCTTAACCACGTTTTTGGACAGCCACATGGGGCTGGAAAAACTGAGCAGTTTGCAAGCTTATTGATGTGTTTGAATGCATGTGTGTGTGTAGAACACTATGTCTTGGTCTTGGTTAAGCATGGGTGGTCACTAATAAACAATTGCATGCTTATTACAACTCCCATGTCACTCACATTACCATGTTATTATATAAAGTAGTTGTTAAAAGACTGATTTGTGAAATCAGTTTTTATAAAACTTAATTTTATAAAACTCATTTTATAAGCTTGCATATTTGTTATGTATATTTTACAAAACCAATTTATAAAATGTAACATAACTTAATTAATTATTTAACCTATAAATAATTAAATCCTTATATAAATTATTCCATAATTTATATATACATATCAAGTGTTAATAATTTAGAAACCATTTTCTAAAATTCAAGTGTCGCGTATTTAATCAACGAACCAATCGCTAAGATCAAATACGAATAAGGTGTCGGTAAGTTTGTTATTGGGTATGACCCGACTTGGATCATAACCTATTAGCCACATTAATTTAATATGTCTCTCGGGCATATGAAATACCTTCAATCTCCCACTTGCACGAGAAACATAAGAAATTAATGCAAGTGATGGATACAGCCTAACACACCGTCCACCACCCCCAATATGTTATGACTTTGTGCCATTCAATAACATCATCCTTTTTGAGTACCCAACTCGATTTGATATATAGGTGAATCTTTTCATTATATCCTTTAATCCTAGATGTCATGTCAAATCCAAGAGATACAGAGTGACCACTCTCTTTTAGATTTAACTTTATCAGGCCTTAGACATCTGACTCTCAACGAATAAGAGGGACAAATTCCATCTTGACTACATACGTCCTAGATACACACTTTGCATTATACCTGAGCTCTTCCTTATGTACTACCATATTTCAGAATAGCGAAGGAAAGAATCAAGGCATAATACTCGGTGAATATTAGGACCCAATATGTATCTCAGGTCAGAGGATACTATGATATTCGCCTTTACTCAAGATTACATGTGATCAACCACAAAGGCTCCATATAGTAAGTCTTGAGAGCGGGTCTTCCAATATTTGTATCCCACAAATATCTATGAACCTTGGTAGCAACCTAGCCCTACATTCATTCCGTGAATGTATACCAATCCAAGTTCATAATAGTCTAAACCTCACACTCATTCCCATAAATGTGATCGACTACGGAATTTAGAATAATGTCTTATTCATGGATAAAATATGCAAAATGGGAACATAACTCAAAATAAACTAACCAATAATTATATTAATGAGTTTGAACCAATTCGTTCCGTTACAATACTTAAAACAGATCATGACCAATCACTAGAATATCGAAGCCCTAATGCACTAACATGCCCTTCATGTTTTGCTCCATGTAAGAGCTTCGTGAGTGGATCCATTATATTAAGATCTGTGTGAACCTTGCGAATACATATCTTTCCTTTTTCAACTTCATCCCTTATGTAGTTGAATCTTCGCTCAATGTGACGGGTCTTTTGGTGAGCACGAGGTTCCTTGATTTGAGCAATCACACCCTCGTTATCACAAAAGATCTCAAGAGGGTCCTGAATGGAAGGGACCACTCCTAAGTCGTCGATGAATTTCTCCATCCATGCAGCTTCCTCAGTTGCCAATGAGACGGCGATGTATTCTGATTCTGTAGTGAATAAAGCAACAACATTCTATTTTTAACTCTTCCAAGGGACCGCACCTTCAGTTTGGAAGCTCGCGTCCACGTAACCTTTTACAGCGAGTTCCTCCTCACCAGACCCGTATATATGAAACATATCCTTAGTCCTTCTAAGGTATTTCAATATACTTTTAACCGCAGTCCCATGACTAATTCCCGGGTTATTCTGGTATCTACTTGTCATGCTAAGAGCGCATGACACATCTGTTCTAGTGCATATCATCGCATACATGATTGACCCAATAGCAGACGCATATGGGACATTCTTATGCTTTCTTGTTCATCTTTCGTGGTGGGGCACTGAGATGAACTGAGAAACGCCCCTCTTTGAAAAAGTACCAAACCTTTCTTAGAGTTTTCCTTCTTGAACCTTTTCAAGCCTTTTTAATGTATGCACTTTGATTCAAACCTATCAATTTCTTGGATCTATCCCTGTAGATCCTAATCCCAAAATGTATTGTGCTTCTCCAGTATCCTTAATGGAGAAGCAGCTACTTAGCCAAGTCTTAACTCCTCGCATTTGCGGAATATCATTTCCAAATAATAATATATCATCCACATATAGTACAAGGAACATGACAGTACTCCCACTAGCTTTCTTGTATACACAAGCGTCATCACCGTTATTAATGAAGCCAAATTTCTTGACTTCCTCATTAAAACGATGATTCCACATTATCGATGCTTGTTTCAATCCGTAGATTGATTTCTTTAACTTGTATACTTTATTCGGATATTTCAGATCAACAAAACCTTTAGGCTGAACCATATAGACATCTTCCTTAAGATATCCATTTAGTAAAGCAGTTTTGACATCTATTTGCCATATCATAAAATCATAATGAGAAGCAATGGCAAATAATATCCTAATAGACTTTAGCATCACCACGGGTTTAAAAGGTTTCATCATAGTCAATTCCTTGAGTTTGAGTGAAACCTCTTGCTATAAGTCTAGCCTTGTATGTATCCAAGTTTCCATGTATGTTGGTTTTCTCCTTGAAAAGCCATTTACAATCAACTAGCCTAGAGCCAGGAGGTTGCGTAACATGTTCCCAAACTTGGTTGTCATACATGGATTGCATCTCAGATTTCATGGCTTCCTGCCATTTATCTTTATCAATCCTTGATAAAGCATCTTGGTAGTTTGTTGGTTCATCCAAATCAACCGTATAGCAACCATCTATGAGAAACCCATATCTCTCAGGAGGATTGCTAATCCTACCAGATCTACGAATGTCTTGTGTATTTTGATCATCCATTTGATCACTATCAACATTTTCATGTTGTGTGCTAGTGTTAACCAATTTTGTATCATCTACTTGATCTTGAACCTCTTAAAGATCTATTTTCCTTTCACTATTTCCTTCCATTAGGAACTTAGTTTCAAGGAATTCCGCCTTCCGAGCAACAAATACATTCTGCTCGGATGGATCATAGAAATAGTATCCCATATCATCCTTGGGATATCCTATGAAGATACACTTCGTGGATCGAGTATTCAACTTATTAGGGACGTAACGCTTAGGATAAGCTTCACATCCCCATACCTTTAAGTATGATAGAGATGGAGGTTTTCCAAACCACATCTCATGAGGAGTTCGTTCCACTTTCTTGGTTGGGGCTATATTTAAAATACGAGCCGGGGAGCTTAGACAATAACCCCAAAATGATAAAGGTAACGAGCTTCTTGCCATCATAAATCGAACCATATCCATTAGGGTTCGGTTCCTCCTTTCGGACACTCCATTAAGTTGGGGTGTTCCTGGTGGAGTAAGTTGTGAGATAATCCCACAACTCCTAAGATGATCTTGGAAGGCATCGCTTAGGTATTCACCTCCTCTATCGGTACGAAGTACCTTGATTGTCTTATTGAGTTGATTTTGTACTTCGTTTTGATATTCCTTGAATACTTCAAAAGTTTCGTCCTTGTGTCTTAATAAGTAGACATATCCGAAATGACTGAAGTCATCAATGAAAGTAACGAAGTATCTTTCACCATTCCTAGCTATGGGCTTAAAGGGTCCACATACATCCGAATGTATTAATTCTAATAAGTCCTTAGCCCTTTCATAGGTCCCTTTGAAAGGTGCTTTAGTCATTTTGCCTTGTAAACAAGATTCACATACATCAAATGAGTCAAGTTCATTTGATTTCAAAAGTCCATTCTTTTGAAGTGTATGTATTCGATTCTTGTTTATGTGACCAAGGCGACAATGCCATAAGTAGGAATCACTCAAATCCCTTTTGAGTTTCTTGGTGCTTGTATGGTATATTGAGCTACTAGATAATGTGTCATCATGAACCAATTCATAAATTCCATTTGAAGGCGTAGCCTTAAAATAGAATACATTAACCAAAGAAACATGGATATCATCATTAATGAAATTAAGATTAAAACCATATTGTTTCAAACGGGAAACAGAAATAATGTTTCGTGTTAAATCAGGTGCATACAAAACATTTTTCAATATAAGCTCCAAACCACTTGGTAGCTTTAAAACAAAGTCTCCTTGAGCTTTTACGTGCACCTTTGCACCATTTCCCATGTAGAGACTTGTTGTTCCCGCATTTAGTTTACTTCTTATGAACCCTTGCAATGAATTGCAAATATGAGTTCCACATCCTGTGTCTAATACCCATGTATTAGAAGAAGTAATACTAAGCTCAACGTATATCTTGTATACATTACCTGAGGTTTGCCCTGCATCCCTCTTTGCATTCAACTCCTTTAGGTAGACCGGGCAGTTGCGTTTCCAGTGACCTATCACACTGCAACCATAGCACGGATCTTCCTTGGGGTTTGCTTGTCTGGCAACCTTTTGCCATTTAGTGTTGTTGGTTGGGGAAACCATCTTACCTTTTCCTTTGCCCTTGTAGGTGGGTCCTTTCTTCTTATCCACCTTTGGCTTAGAAGAGGATTCATCCTTGGATCCACCTTCTTTGATCATGAGCATGGGTGAAGCCTTTTTACCCATGCTTGATTCATCCGTCCTTAGAATGACATGTAATTCGCCAATGCTCTTATCCCAATCATTCATGCTGTAATTCAACACGCATGTGTCAAACCTTTTTGACAAAGAGTTGAGGATAAGGTCCGTGGTTAATTCATTTGACACGGGACTGTTGAGACGGTGCAATCAATCAATAAGGCTTTTCATCTTTAGTACATAAGATGAAATGGATTGGGAGTTATTTTCTTTTCCGAGGATGGACCTCAATGATAGGTTATTAAAGTTGATTGGTGCGTTTGGAATGTTGTTGTTTGTTATTGGCGGCCATCTACAAAATTTGACAAAGTTTGTTTAAGAATTGATTTATAATTTAACAATCAATACCCTTTTAGTTTAATTGATCCATGTTAAATTTTAGAATCCAACGGTAAACCAAATTTCGGTTAGGTGACCTTTATCCCGTTATTTGATTTAGCTAGGTAGTCATTCCATGACAATTGCAATCCTTTTGCAACTTCTAAGGTATGGGATCATGCAATCCTTTTGCATGGCATATTTATCCCATCAACGCCTATTTGTTCCTCATGCTTCGGTGACCCTAAGTTCATGATTCCCAAATCAAGTTGTCCTACTTGTATAAACGTGTAAACTTAACGTACAGGTGGTTAGGTGACCTTTATCCCACAAGCATGTCAAATTCACCTTAACCACATTAGTTTGTTCATGACGGTTAGGTGACCTTTATCCCATCATGAGTTCCCTAACATGCTTAAGTGTCACACAAAAGGATGGCGTTAAACTTGTTTTCCTTGTTTGTAAAAGGGATTTTAAGTTTTCATTAATTCTAGTTTGAGAAAACTTTTATGCCATACACCAACATGCATTTAGTGTATGGTACATTTGAAAATCCATTTTTCATGTCATGTAATAAATCCAATTTTATTACTTTGATATAAACCATTTTATATGTGTAATCCTTTCTTGTTCTTAATAACCATTTATTAAGGTCTTTAGTTGCTTTTAATTTAACCAATTAAATTTGTCGTTTTGCATGTCATTAATACGTCTAATTTAACCAATTAAATTTTAGTTTTGTTTGTTGTTAACATGTGTGATTAACTTATAGCATACAAACATACAATCCACAATCATACAAGAAATTAAAACAACCACGCATGCAAAACAAATGTTCACAATCAAGCCTTTTGGTAGACATTTTGTTTAGCCAAAAACAAAATGCCACCGGTCAATGGGTAAAACACAAAGTAAGAGGTTTTAACCTCCCACTTAACCTTGCATCCACATGCTTCTTGTGTTCTTCCTTGTGATCTTCATGCATCTTCATCTTGTTACAAAATATATCCTAATACATTTTGTCTAGAAAATGAAAATACAACCTAATCTATTTTACATGCCAAATATAAAATAAATTACATAACCAAAATTAATATTACATACCAAATGAATAATTAATTTTACAAACCAAATTGAATGAATATTACAACCATATCAAAATAATAAATCAACCAAGCAAATATCCATTCAAACACACATGCAAACATCATAAGGTCAAGGCATTGATTGTGAACTTAAACATACAACAAAATTGACCAATTTGCAAGTTCCAAACCCATTTGGAACTCTTCCTAAAATCGACCAACTATACCAACCCTCCCAAACCCGAAAATTTTTGCATTCCATATTCATGCATGTACTTAGAATGCAAATTTAGTGGGTTTAAAGACTACAATTCGAAGCATATTTCAACAACTTCGGCTCTAGATACCAATGTTGGGATTTAACAAGTTCATATATCTTAAAACCATTTAAGATTATAAGAAAACGGAAGCGTGTAATTACCAATTTACTTGTTTAATCTTTAAACCAATTAAAGCTAAATCCCACAAGGATCAAGTTATGAAATTATGCTTACAAATTAACAAGAAAGGAAAGAGTTTTATACCTCCTTAAAACAAGTTTAAGGGCTGTCCAAAATGGTAGTAAGATGATGAACAAATGTGTAGAACTTCAAGCATTTGATCCTCCAACACCACCCTTAAGTTAGCTAGACTTTATAACCTTAACACCCTTGTTAATCTAGCTTGAAACCCACTTCCTTTGAACCCAAAAATCTGGACAGCAAACTCTTCAAGAGATGATGTTGAATGCAAGTTTCAAAAACATGAAACCTCAAGAGATTATACCCCAAACTATGCACCAACACCCTAGCTATTGGTTAGGATTTATTACACTTGAATTTCACTTGTTAATGAGCTTGAACAACCCTTTGTTTCAGCCCTTAACCACGTTTTTGGACAGCCACATGGGGCTGGAAAAACTGAGCAGTTTGCAAGCTTATTGATGTGTTTGAATGCATGTGTGTGTGTAGAACACTATGTCTTGGTCTTGGTTAAGCATGGGTGGTCACTAATAAACAATTGCATGCTTATTACAACTCCCATGTCACTCACATTACCATGTTATTATATAAAGTAGTTGTTAAAAGACTGATTTGTGAAATCAGTTTTTATAAAACTTAATTTTGTAAAACTCATTTTATAAGCTTGCATATTTGTTATGTATATTTTACAAAACCAATTTATAAAATGTAACATAACTTAATTAATTATTTAACCTATAAATAATTAAATCCTTATATAAATTATTCCATAATTTATATATACATATCAAGTGTTAATAATTTAGAAACCATTTTCTAAAATTCAAGTGTCGCGTATTTAATCAACGAACCAATCGCTAAGATCAAATACGAATAAGGTGGCGGTAAGTTTGTTATTGGGTATGACCCGACTTGGATCATAACCTATTAGCCACATTAATTTAATATGTCTCTCGGGCATATGAAATACCTTCAGGTACGCCGTGCTCATTCTCAATTGTGTACCCATATCTTCATGAAACTTATTCTAAAACCGAGATGTGAAACGATTGTCTCGATCCAAAATAATAGATATAGGAACCCCATGTCTTAATATCACCTCCTTAATAAACAACTTTGACAAAGCCTCCGACGATATCGTTTCCTGAATGGGAAGAAACAAGGCACTTTTTGTCAATCGATCAACTATCACCCAAATCGTATCAAATTGGGTTCTCGCCATCCTTGGTAACTTGGTACTGAAATCCATGGTGATGTGCTCCTATTTCCATTTCGGGACTTCCAATGGTTGTAACTTACCATATGGATTTTGGTGCTCGGCCTTAACTTACAAACACGTGACACATTGTTCAACATATTTTACAACATCACATTTTATGCCCGGCCACCAATACTCTTTCTTCAAATCAAGATACATCTTCGTTGCGCCCGGATGAATGGAATACTTTGATTATGTGCTTCATTAATTAGCACTCGCCGATAATCTCCCATCCTAGGCACCCCCACTGTTCCTTGAAAGGACAACAAACCATGCGGGCCTAAGGTAATGGACTCCATTTGCCCCACGATTCGTTCTTCATGTTTGTTGTTAACAAATGCTTCTATTTGAATCTCGCCAAGCTTTACAAGAAAATCGTTAGTAATAGTCATGCGTAACGATCCTACTCGTATCGCCGGATGTTGACTCTTTCGACTTAACGCATCCGCGACCACATTCGCCTTACCCGGATGATAAAGTATCTCACAATCATAATCTTTTACCACATCTATCCATCTACATTGACGATAATTCAAATATCGTTGATGGAAAAGATGTTTCAAACTTTTATGATCCGAATAAATCGTACACTTTACACCATACAAGTAATGACGCCAAATTTTCAACGCATGAACCACCGCCGCCAATTCAAGATCATGAGTCGGGTACCTCATTTCGTGTTCCTTTAATTGTCGAGAGGCATAAGCGATGACTTTACCCCTTTACATTAGAACACAACCGATCCCATTTAAAGATGCATCACAATAAACCGTCATGTCTTCTACACCTTCCGGAAACACTAACACCGGAGCTTGACACAACTTTTCACAACTTTTCTTTTAACAATGGAAAAGCAATTTCTTGTTCGTTCTCCCAATTGAATCTCGCGTTCTTTCTTGTCAACTTCGTTAACGGAGAAGCGATCTTAGAAAAGTCTTGGATAAACCGACGATAATAACCAGCCAATCTGAGAAAACTTCGAATTTCCGTAGGTGTAGTGGGTTGCTCCCAACTTTTTACCATCTCTATCTTCCCCGGATCTACTTGAATACCTTCTTTGTTCACAATATGGCCAAGGAATTGAACCTCCCTTAGCCAAAATTCACAATTGAAGAGTTTAGCATACAACTTCTCCTTCCGCAACGTCTTCAACACTTCACGCAAATGGAGTTCATGTTCCTTCATACTCTTAGAATAAACAAGTATGTCGTCAATGAACACAATCACCGACTTGTCCAACATAGGTTGGCATATGTGACGACCCGGAAATTTTCGACCAAATTTAAACTTAATTTCATATGATCTTGACACGATAAGAAAAGTCTGTTAGACTGAGTCTCGAAAATTTTGAACTGTTTCATATATTTAATTTAACCTTTGACTGTTCTCGACGATTCACGAACAATTAATTGTAAATAGATATGTGTGTATGTATATATAAATAATAATTCGAAATATAATTTGAAGTATTATATGTTGTTGTTATTAAAAATTAATAAAAATAAAAATAGGATATTATAATAACTATTATTTAAAATATATCTCTATATATAAATAAAGAATATTAAAAATAAATATTAAATGATTGTAATACTCGTTTGATGTTTCGATTAATATTATGCAATTTAAATTCAAACATATATGGTTTTAAAATAAACGGTGATACGCAAATGAGTTCTATAAATTTTAGGCTTATTAAAAATGTATTTAGGAACTATTTGTTAAGTTTTAACACTTTTTATATTTTACCCAGAATTGAGAGGGACAGTTGATGTAATTTTTTATTTAATAGTTAATGATCGAATTTTATACCATAATGACCAAAATAAATAAATATAGTTAATTTAAAAATATGAGATCTTTCTGAACACTTTTATCCACCACTGATTTCGCACGATACACAGTCTGTGAAAACTGTCGGTAGAGTTATGAAGGCTGCTGAAATCTTAAACACGTTTTTGTTTTAGAATTATATTATAATTATTATTATATTATTTTATTATTTCATTTGAGAACTAACTTGCACATATTATTTGTTGTATGTATCAATCACAATCACCCATTTGTCTCCTAATTTCCTTTTCCGTTTCAATCACATGATTATTATTAGTATTGATTGATTAAATTATTATTATTATAATTATTATAATACTATTAGTAGTAATCTAATATTACTATATGTGTTTCCTTCAATCTATATTTATATAGATATATGATTAGATGAATTCTAAAAAAAAATAAAAACACCCAACCAACCTATTTCTTCTCTGTCTAGTTAAACCCACTCGAGGACACTACGGCCACCATTGAACACCCCCAAACCACCACCTTCTAACACCACCATGAACCACCACCTTCCACCATTGATTATCACCTTCACCATTGAAACATCCACCATCGACCCTAATCACCACCTTCAGTTATTGTGTTCAACGAGAGCCACCACAACCCATCATCACAACCGCCTGTTGCTGCAACTTTCAGTCACCAAACACCATCATCCACTAACTACAAACCCACCTGCAATCCTTCGATTAGTAACTAGCTGCTACATCATTTTTTTTCTTTTCTTTTCTTCCTTCTCCTGTCGAGCTCTAAGTGAAAACCAACCAACCTTCTTTACTACTCACTAGTTTCATGTTTCTGTTTACAGTCACTTTTCCTCTCTCTCTCTCTCTCTCTCTCTCTCTCTCAAATCAAAACCAACTCAACTGCCATTTCACTGTTTACGTTCAAGAACCATCACTTGTGAATTGTTCGTTTTAAAACACCATAGAAACCCACGAAAAACCTGCTGCAACTGTGTACATTTTCCCGCTTTTGTTTACTATTAAGACGATGACAAAAGAGGGTGATGATGCTATAGAGTTATTAATAATACAATACTGAAAGATGATATTGATGATTTTATGTTAATAATGAGGATGTGGTGACTCGACGATGACAATGGAAAAATGATAACAGAAAAGATGAAGAAAGGTCACATGATGATACGTAATATATAAAGATGGGTTGCATAATTTGAAGAAGTATTGATCCACTGTTGTTCGATGTATGTTAGTAAAAATGGGGTCTATAATGACGTGGCCAAGTACATGTCTAAACTATCATTGCTTTATGTTTCTATAGTTGAAGATCTTAAATTAAATATCGGGAAAACGATGAGATTATGATGGAGATATCGAGATCATATGATGATGGAAATTGTGAACGAAGACGATTATGTGATGTGCTTGTGATGATCACGATAAGGATGATGATAATTGTGAGATGATTATGATGATAATCGTGAGATGATTATGATGATGTACATGATGATGTAGCGAGGTGATGATGATAAAGATGATGATGAGGAAATGAACGAGATGATGGTTCACAACGATAATGAAAACGATATAGGATGATGATGATGATGATGAATGGCGAAAGATGATGATAGTGATAATAGATTGATAGCGATAACGAAAAGATGATGATGAAGTATTGTTGTTTCTGTTTCTAAAAATTCCCTGACGTCAGAAACCCACCACAACAGGAGCTTAAATTGATTCTATTTGAAATCCCAAACATAACGAACCATTAATTGGGTTGATCATATTGGGCTGTTGAAAAACGGGGCCTGTTCAATAGACTTGGGCCGTGTTCTTATTGGGGTTATTAGGCAGAGACCCAACAGAATTAATAATGATGATATATAGATTTGAATGGTGATTAATTCAGAAAAAAAACAATAGCAGGGCAATCGTTAAGGGGTGTGTCGGGTTAGCGGGACGTCGCGGGTTCAAACCCGGACTTGGGCATTTTTTTAAGGACTACTTCTTGAGGTAGTTTACTTATTACTTATTATTATTATTATTATTATTATTATTATTATTATTATTATTATTATTATTATTATTATTATTATTATTATTATTATTATTATTATTATTATTAATATTGTTGTTATTATTATTATTATTATTAACATTAATTACTATCAAGTATTATTAATAAGTATTATTAGTATTAAGAGTTAAGATCAAAATTATAATTTTTATTGTAACAATAATACAACTTTTTATTATTTATTATTATTATTATTAAAATTAATATTTTTATTATCATTATTAATATTTTTATCATTATTATTATTAGTATCAACATTATTATTAATATCTTTATCATTTTTAATATTATTACTGTCATTATTAATACTTTTACCATTAGTATTATTACAACTATATTATTTTCAATATTACTATTAATATTATTATTATTATAAAAGTTAGTTATATAAAAAAATACTTAATAAAACTACATTTTCTAAATTATTTATTTAAAGTATATAAAGTAAATATATTTAAGTTAATAATGAAACACATGAATTACTAAAACTAACAGTTATATTAATAATAATACATAAATTTATTTGACTTCAATTATATATATATATATATATATATATATATATATATATATATATACATACATACATGATATAGGTTCGTGAATCTGAGGCCAACCTTGCATTGTTCAGTTCTGCCGTATGCATATTTTTACTACAAAATATCGTATCGTGAGTTTCATTTACTCCCTTTTTAAATACTTTTGCAATATATTTTTTTGGGACTAAGAATACATGCGCTGCTTTTATAAATGTTTTACGAAATAGACACAAGTAATTGAAACTACATTCTATGGTTGGATTATCGAAATTGAATATCACCCTTTTAGCTTGGTAGCTTAAGAATTAGGGAACAGACCCCCTAATTAACGCGAATCCTGAAGATAGATCTATGGGCCTGACAAATCCCAACCAGGTTATGGATGCTTTAGTACTTCGATTTTATATACAGATGAGTGTACTTGTATATTTGGGGATATTCTATATGCATTTGTTAATGTCGGTTACCAGGTGTTCACCATATCAATGAATTTTTATACAGATGAGTGTTCCTGTATTATATTTTTTTGCAGATGAGTGTTCCTGCAGTTCACTATGAAAATTAAATCTTGTAGTCTATTAAAATATTGAAATGATTGTTATGATAAACCTATGAACTCACCAACCTTTTGGTTGACACTTTTAAGCATGTTTATTCTAAGGTATTAAAGAAATCTTCCGCTGTGCATTTGCTCATTTTAAAGATATTACTTGGAGTCATTCATGACATATTTCAAAAGACGTTGCATTCGAGTCGTTGGGTTCATCTAGATTATTATTAAGTCAATTATAGTTGGATATATTATGAAATGGTATGCATGCCATTAACTTTCGATGTAATGGAAGTTTGTTTTTTTAAAAACGAATGCAATGTTTGTAAAATGTATCATATAGAGGTCAAGTACCTCACAATGAAATCAACTATTGTGAATCGTTTATAATCGGTATGAATGGGTCCTTTCAGTTTGTATCAGAGCGGTGGTCTTAGCGAACCAGGTCTTGCATTAGTGTGTCTAACGGATATATGTTAAGATGCATTAGTAAGTCTAGACTTTGACCGTGTCTACATGTCAAAAGTTTTGCTTATCATTTTGTGTGGAAAATTACTTGCTTATCATCCTTAAAGTCTAGACACGTCTTACTGTCTCTATTGCATAGATAGTGTATAGACAAAATTCATATCTTCGCATATCTGCTAATTCATATCTTAGCGTATCTGTTTCTGTAATCTTTGCCTGATATATTCCATAAATTCCTCCGTAATCTACGAAATCTTTTGTTCTATATATATGTAGATATTCTATATAATTTGAATACTATCCAATAGCCGAAAATCATTTCATATCGAAAACCCTTTATCTAACCATACAAGATGGAACTCGCAACTAGTTCAAGCTCTTTGGCTTCCGACAGCTATTCCGACATGGATATTCACCTAAGCTCTGAAAGCAGTGTAAACAAAATGAATCAACCAATTATTCATCTTCAATTCTGGATGAATTAGGGATGAGTTCGTAGTCGACTTAATCGATGGAGATGAGAAGAAGGTGACTCTTTCCTCCCACCAACCTGCACTCTTGATGAAGAACCTGAAGCACTTACCGGCGAACCCATTCAAAACACCATTTTCACACTCATTTCCAGAGTATCTCTCCACGATTATATTCTATCTAAAATTCTAAACCTTATTCATCCGCTCGTTCCGACCGACAATCATTCTGGAGTAATGGAAGAAGTCAACGAGCTTCGCGCTCGAGTAATAAATTTGGAGAATAGGGTGCAAAACTTACCAGCTTCAACAACACCACCAGCACCAACAGTACCACCAACATCAACACCAGTACCACCAACGACCCAAGTTTCAACATCACACGTCTCAACATCACAATCCATACCTCGAACTTAATCATCATTCTGCGAATCGTTCTACATCATTTATCTTCGTTCTGCATGACGATTATGTAATTTTTAATGTTTTAGAGATTATATATTCTAGTTCTAATGGTAAATCAAATGAGATTAATATCATAATTAACTCATTAAATCCATGATTACATCTGAAGAAAATATATATGTAAATATATTTTCATAAAGATTGTAATTATAAATTCTTTCGTACAAACTATTAATGGTGAAAATATTTTAACGGGTAGGTAATACCCGAGGAATATTTAGATTTCACATTAATAAGTTACACTGTACATTCTTCGAATCTGATTCAACAGTCATTTACTATCCTACTTACATTCACAAATATACGAATCCATTCACCACAGAATAACCATTTTCATCCAATTTCATATTTGGATTTTGATTTATCAGAATTCAACAAGTGGTATAATGAAGAAAATATTGGACAAAATAAAATTTGTTAGAAACAAACAAATTAACTATGAGAAAAATTTTGTTAAGAATCCACGCTAACTGTTCCTAGCTAACTGTTCCTAGCTAACTGTTCCTAGCTAACTGATTACATTTTAATTATCACAATTTAATTATCGCAATTTAATTATCGCAATTAATTTATCGCAATTTTAATTCACGCAATTTTATTTATCGTCATTTAATTTCTGTTATTTATTTTACGCACTTTATTTATCGTCATTTAAATACTGTTATTTACGCATTTTAAATATAGGGACACGTATACAATGTTTTGACATATCATATCGACGCATCTATATATATTATTTGGAATAACCATAGACACTCTATATGCGGTAATGATCGAGTTAGCTATACAGGGTTGAGGTTGATTCTAAAATAATATATATACTTTGAGTTGTGATCGAGTCTGAGACATGTATACAATGGGTCATGATACGTATTAATTAATTCAAATATTATATATTAAACTATATATGAATTATTGAAATATTAACTATGAACTACTAACTGTGGACTACTAACATTGGATAATTAAAATGAATTAAAATATTAATTATAACATATGAAACTAAACATTCCTTCAAGTTTGCCACTTGATTTCATCTTAAACCTCGCTTGTATCTTGATGATTACAATATGCGTTCAAACCTTTCATGATTCTTGAAAACACCTCAATCGAGAGGATGAACCAACCACACTTCATCTACGGAAGGAAAGATTTATGCGTATAGTTATGCACCTGAAAAACTCTCGAAAACTGAGTAAACGCTTAACACGTAGCTGTGCTAATTTCTTTAGTGATACTAATACCGAAAATAACTTTACAACTCCTGTTCGAGATAGCCAATTTTGTCACAGCTCCACCAAGTCAACTTCGACTTTTCAGTCAGACTAGCCTTATTATAACCTTGATATATAAGTTTGCCTTTCGTCATCGTTACCAGGAAACCGTTTATGTTCCACCACATTAGCAGTAAACTTACTAGTAACTTCACTACTCATCAGCTTAAGTCTCTCCAAAAAACCATTATAATTGTTCATTAAAAACCCTATCATATACTCATCCGCATCTTGTAATAAGAATTGCCATACCAAATACCGAGAAGCATTAATCATTAATTTTCGAATTTCGCTGCGTTCCTACGTCAATAGTTATATATATATATATACATATATATATATATATATATATATACATATATATATATATATACATATATACATATATATATATACATATATACATATATATATATATATATATATATATATATATATATATATATATATATATATATATATATATATATATATATATATATATATATAACGTATATCTTCTGGACTGATGAATTTCAAATCGGAATCTCTGAATTTCTAAAAAGCACTCTAGCTTACAAATCAGATCTCTGATTTCTGAAAAAGCTGATGAAGCAGTAAAAACTGAAGACTGCCTTAACAGTCAAAAGTTTAATGATAAAGATTGGAGTGTTAAAAAAGCTCACAGATTTTGATAAACAAATTGAGCAAACCATTAAGGAGACTCTGAACAAATTACAAGGACTAAACTTGTACATAAAGAATCCAGATGATTCTGTTTCTGATGAAATATTTAGCGAATACCTTGCTCCTTAACCGCTCTAAATCATCGTGAATGAATTTCTTCATCACAATTTGATTCTAACATTCCAAGATATTATCGTATCTTTCATTATAAATATCCTCGATATTTCTGAAGATATTTTCATAACTATTCTTATCTGAAATTATTTATCTCTTCGCGATATCAGTGTTACATCAGAAAGGAAACTGTTTTAGTTTCTAAATTCTGAAAAATTCAAATTTAAAATATGAATGTTTTTGAAGTAGTGTTGGGAACTGGAGCATGAGTTAATATAATATAATGACACTTGATCAACGTGATTATATTACAGTAAGTCATGCTGAGTTTCTAATGAAACGTGATGATTCACAGATCATAACGTCATCATGTGCCATGTTACATAACTCTTTCATTCTGCTTAACTTCTGAACATATCAAGAAAATATATTCTTGATAGTTCTATTCTCAGTGATTCTGGTAATTTGACAAATCAAATCTTGCTATTACGTTCTATCTTTTTTAGAACATTAAGTTCATTCGAAACTCCATACTTACAAATTCTGAACCATTACTCGCTTTACTAGAGGTCGAGAAGAGAATAAAAAGGCAAAGAGCTCCAAAATATAAGAGAAAATATAAAGCCCAATAACAACACGGAGGTTACAAACCGTGGATATTAATACGAATAGCAATATAAAGACATGGTAGAATTAAGAATAGTATCACCCCAAGGTAATAGTAGAAGTAAACAGATTTTTCTGGTGGAAGATTGAAAAAAAAGGATGACATAAATGATAATTAGGAAAATATCAAGGATTAGAACGGGATTAAGCATTTTCATAATCTTTTGGATGTATGAACTAAGAAAGAAAGTTTAGGGATAGTGAGAATAATGGAACGGAAGAGTTTAATTTTTAAAAGAAAAATCAGACGTAACAATCGAGACAGATGACCGCATTTAATTAAAGAGATCCAAATTCCCTTAAATCCCGAAGAATCCGAACTTATAGATATCGAAGATTTTCTTTAATCCCTTGAATTCTGAAATTCAACCAAGACAACGTCAAAAGTTAAGACGCACCTTATTTTCTAACATCAACCGTGACTACGTCAAAATTTAAGACAAATCTTTAATTTCCTCATTTTACTATTTTGTGATAGCTTCATTCGTGCTCTTCGAATAATCGAATTGTTTTATCCATATTACCTAATGATGATAAAACTCTATTTATCAACTCATATTCGTCATGAAAACATTTTTATTGTTAGCCATGACCACCCCAATAAAATTTCGGGACTAAATTTCTTTAACAGGTAGGTACTGTGACGACCCAAAAATTTTCTACCAAATTTAAACTTAATTTCATCTGATCTTGACATGATAAGCAAAGTCTGTTAGACTGAGTCTCAAAAATTTTGAACTGTTTCATATATTCAATTTAACCTTTGACTGTTCTCGACGATTCACGAACAATTAATTGTAAATAGATATGTGTGTATGTATATATAAATAATAATTCGAAATATAATTTGAAGTATTATATGTTGTTGTTATTAAAAATTAATAAAAATAAAAATAGTATATTATAATAACTATTATTTAAAATATATCTCTATATATAAATAAAGCATATTAAAAATAAATATTAAATGATTGTAATACTCGTTTGATGTTTCGATTAATATTAAGCAATTTAAATTCAAACATATATGATTTTAAAATAAACGGTGATACGCAAATGAGTTCTATAAATTTTAGGCTTATTAAAAATGTATTTAGGAACTATTTGTTAAGTTTTAACACTTCTTATATTTTACCCAGAATTGAGAGGGACAGTTGATGTAATTTTTTATTTAATAGTTAATGATCGAATTTTATACCATAATGACCAAAATAAATAAATATAGTTAATTTAAAAATATGAGATTTTTCTGAACACTTTTATCCGCCACTGATTTCGCACGATACACAGTCCGTGAAAACTGTCGGTAGAGTTATGAAGGCTGCTGAGATCTTAAAAACGTTTTTGTTTTAGAATTATATTATAATTATTATTATATTATTTTATTATTTCATTTGAGAACCAACTTGCACATATTATTTGCTGTATGTATCAATCACAATCACCCATTTGTCTCCTAATTTCTTTTCTGTTTCAATCACATGATTATTATTAGTATTGATTGACTAAATTATTATTATTATAATACTATTAGTAGTAATCTAATATTACTATATGTGTTTTCTTCAATCTATATTTATATAGATATATGATTAGATGAATTCTAAAAAAAATTAAAAACACCCAACCAACCTATTCCTTCTCTGTCCGGTTAAACCCACTCGAGGACACTACGGCCACCATTGAACACCCCCAAACCACCACCTTCTAACACCACCATGAACCACCACCTTCCACCATTGGTTATTACCTTCACCATTGAAACATCCACCATCGACCCTAATCACCACCTTCGGTTATTGTGTTCAACGAGAGCCACCACAACCCGTCATCAAAACCGCCTATTGCTGCAACTTTCGGTCACCAAACACCATCATCCACTAACTACAAACCCACCTGCAATCCTTCGATTAGTAACTAGCTGCTACATCATTATTTTTCTTTTCTTTTCTTCCTTCTCCTGTCGAGCTCTAAGTGAAAACCAACCAACCATCTTTACTACTCACTAGTTTCATGTTTTTGTCTACAGTCAATTTTCCTCTCTCTCTCTCTCTCTCTCTCTCTCTCTCTCTCTCTATCTCTCTTAAATCAAAACCAACTCAACCGCCATTTCACTATTTACGTTCAAGAACCATCACTTGTGAACTGTTTGGTTTAAAACACCATAGAAACCCACGAAAAACCTGCTACAACTGTGTACTTTTTCCTGGTTTTGTTTACTATTAAGACGATGACAAAAGAGGGTGATGATGCTATAGAGTTATTAATAATACGGGAAGATGATATTGATGATTTTATGTTAATAATGAGGATGTAGGGCCTCGACGATGACAATGGAAAAATGATAACAGAAAAGACGAGGAAAGGTCACATGATGATACATAATATATAAAGACGGGTTGCAGAATTTGAAGAAGTATTGATCCACTGTTGTTCGATGTATGTTAGTAAAAATGGGATCTATAATGACGTGGCAAAGTACATGTATAAACTACCGTCGCTTTATGTTTCTATAGTTGAAGATCTTAAATTAAATATAGGGAAAACGATGAGATAATGATGGTGATATTGAGATCATAAGATGATGGAAAATGTGAACGAAGACGATTATGTGATGTGCTTGTGATGATCACGATAAGGATGATGATAATCGTGAGATAATTATGATGATGTACATGATGATGTAGCGAGGTGATGATGATAAAGATGATGATGAGGAAATGAACGAGATGATGGTTCACAACGATAATGAAAACGATATATGATGATGATGATGATGATGATGATGATGAATGGCGAAAGATGATGATAGTGATAATAGATTGATAGCGATAACGAAAAGATGATGATGAAGTATTGTTGTTTCTGTTTCCAAAAATTCCCTGACGCCAGAAACCCACCACAACAGGAGCTGTAAATCGATTCTGTTTTAAATCCCAAACATAATGAACCATTAATTGGGTTGATCATATTGGGCTGTTGAAAAACTGGGTCTGTTCAATAGACTTGGGCCGTGTTCTGGTTGGGGTTATTAGGCAGTGACCCAACAGAATTAATAATGATGATATATAGATTTGAGTGGTGATTAATTCAGAAAAAAAAACAATAGCAGGGCAATGGTGAAGGGGTGTGTCGGGTTAGCGGGACTTCACGGGTTCAAACCCGGACTTGGGCATTTTTTTAAGGACTACTTCTTGAGGTAGTTTACTTATTACTTATTATTATTATTATTATTATTATTATTATTATTATTATTATTATTATTATTATTATTATTATTATTATTATTATTATTATTATTATTATTATTATTATTATTATTGTTATTATTATTATTATTAAAATTAATTACTATCAAGTATTATTAATAAGTATTATTAGTATTAAGAGTTAAGATCAAAATTATAATTTTTATTGTAATAATAATACAACTTTTTATTATTTATTATCATTATTATTAAAATTAATATTTTTATTATCATTATTATTATTTTTATCATTATTATTATTAGTATTAACATTATTATTAATATCTTTATCATTTTTAATATTATTACTATCATTATTAATACTTTTACCATTAGTATTATTACAACTATATTATTATTATTATTATCAATATTACTATTAATATTATTATTATTATTATAAAAGTTAGTATATAAAAATATACTTAATAAAACTACATTTTATAAATTATTTATTTAAAGTATATAAAGTAAATATATTTAAGTTAATAATGAAACACATGAATTACTAAAACTAACAGTTATATTAATAATAATACATAAATTTATTTGACTTCAAATATATATGTTAATATATATATATATATATATATATATATATATATATATATATATATATATATATATATATATATATATATATATATATACATGATATAGGTTCGTGAATCTGAGGCCAACCTTACATTGTTCAGTTCTGCCGTATGCATATTTTTACTACAAAATATCGTATCGTGAGTTTCATTTACTCCCTTTTTAAATACTTTTGCAATATATATTTTTAGGACTGAGAATACATGCGCTGCTTTTATAAATATTTTACGAAATAGACACAAGTAATTGAAACTACATTCTATGGTTGGATTATCGAAATTGAATATCACCCTTTTAGCTTGGTAGCCTAAGAATTAGGGAACAGACCCCCTAATTGACACGAATCCTGAAGATAGATCTGTGGGCCTAACAAACCCCATCCAGGTTATGGATACTTTAGTACTTCGATTTTATATACAGATGAGTGTACATGTATATTTGGGGATATTCTATATGCATTTATTAATGTCGGTTACCAGGTGTTCACCATATCAATGAATTTTTATACAGATGAGTGTTCCTATATTATATTTTTTTGCAGATGAGTGTTCCTGCAGTTAACTATGAAAATTAAATCTGGTAGTCTATTAAAATATTGAAATGATTGTTATGATAAACCTATGAACTCACCAACCTTTTAGTTGATATTTTTAAGCATGTTTATTCTCAGGTATTAAAGAAATCTTCCGCTGTGCATTTGCTCATTTTAAAGATATTAATTGGAGTCATTCATGACATATTTTAAAAGATGTTGCATTCTAGTCGTTGAGTTCATCCAGATTATTATTAAGTCAATTATAGTTGAATATATTATGAAATGGTATGCATGCCGTCAACTTTCGATGTAATGGAAGTTTGTCTTTTTAAAAACGAATGCAATGTTTGTAAAATGTATCATATAGAGGTCAAGTACCTCGCAATGAAATCAACTATTGTGAATCATTTATAATCGGTATGAACGGGTCCTTTCAGCATACTCAGTTCATAAGGTCCATGAATGCCGCCGGTGCATTCGTAAGACCAAAAGGCATAACTACAAACTCAAAATGCCCGTAACGCGTTTGGAAAGCCGTTTTTTCAATATCTTCCTCACGGACCCGCATTTGGTGATAGCCGGACCGTAAGTCAATCTTAGAAAAATACGTCACGCCTTGGTCAAATAAATCCTCAATCCGAGGCAATGGATAACGATTCTTGATCGTCACTTTATTCAACTCTCGATAATAGATGCACATCCGCATACTACCATCTTTCTTCTTCACAAATAGAACCGGAGCGCCCCATGGCGAAGCACTCGGTCGGATAAAACCCTTTTCAAGCAACTATTGTGTTTGATTCAACTACTCTTGCATTTACGTTGGTGCTAAACGATAAGGAGTTTTAGCAATGGGAGTAGCCCCCGAAACCAACTCAATGCGAAATTCAACTTGTCTTTCTGCCGGAACACCTGGTAATTCATCCGAAAAAACGTCTTCGAATTCATTAACCACCGAAATTTCAAGAATGGATGGTGGCTCTTCACGAGTATCAACTACATGAGCAAGAAAAGCCATGCCACCACTACTAAGAAAACGACGTGCCCGTGCAGTAGTGTATAATGGCACAAGTCTTCTACGTTTCTCGCCATGAATAATTAACTCTCTCCCACTTGGTGTCTTTACGCGAATAGACTTTTCATGGCATGCGATATCGGCTCTATAACGATCGAGCCAATCCATACCAACGACAATATCAAATTCACCTAACGTCATCGGGATAAGATCAATCTTAAACATTTCGGTACCAAACACAATATCACAATCATTACAAACATCAACCCCTAGCACCGTCTTACCATCCGCTATCTCAACTTCTACCGGATGACTCAACTTAGCTAGCGGTTTATCAATCTTAGACACAAACCTTGGAGAAACAAACGATAAATTAGCACCACTATCAAATAGGATCCTTGCCGGATTAGAGTTAACCATGAAAGTACCTGAAACAACTTCGTTGGATTGCTTGGCCTCATCATTGGTCATCAAGTAGTTGCGACCCCTAGCCGTACCCGTCGCTTTCTCTAACCTTTTCACTTGCTCACCATACAAATCGGGACACTCCGACTTTCGGTGTCCTTGCTTTTGGCAATTAAAACATGTGAGCGTGTTCGTAACCGGCTTTGGGCATTCACGCGAGATGTGACCCTTTTGCACACAATTATAGCAATTAGGGAGAAAACTTCTGAAACCACTCTTCTTAACGCTATTAACACTTTCGGAGCCCTTCTTGCTCTTCTTGCTTGAAAAGTTCGATTGACTCGAACCTTCGAATTTTCTCTTAGAAAAAGAGAAATCACTTCTTTTTGGAACCTCCGGCTCGAAACCCCGGGCTAACTCAAACAATTCATCAAAAGACTTAGCCATTCCTCGACTAATCTTACGCTTCAACTCATCGCTTAGTGTACGATAAAAATCTAGCATCAACATGCGGTCATCACCTACATACTCCGAACAAAAATGAGTCTTTGACAAGAAGGTAGACTTGAGAGTAACCAAGTCCATCGAACCTTGTCGCAAATCGCGCAACTCATCCCGGATTTTGTTAAGGTCGGATGGAGTCCGATATTCATCAAAGAACTCCTTTTTAAACTCCTCCCACGTCAAGCTCATACATTACTCTTCACCATACAACTTAATCTTATCGTCCCACCACAACTTAGCCTCTTCACGCATCATACTAGAACCGTATCTCGTTTTCTTCTCGGGAGGACATTCAGCGGTACAGAAAGCCCCCTCGATGTCGGAGATCCAACATGTGTTTTTCAACGGATCTCTCACCCCATTGAACATAGGAGGTTGAGCATCCTTGAAATTTTTGTAATGGGAGTCCCGCCTTCCATGCCCACTATTACCATCACCCCTTTCGCCCCGAGGATAAATGTTTCTAGCTTCTAATGCCTCTTCGATCGCGGCATTCATTCGCTCATTGATTAATCGGTTACTTGCCCATCAACCGATTCTTGCAAAACCTTTCGGACATCCTCAAGAAATTCCGCTCTTTGCTTTTTAATGATGGCCTCAACCTTTGCCGTGAATTCGGAGTCCTCGCTCGGGCCTCCGTCATTGGTGTCGTGTCCGTTTCTCATCTTCATTCTATAAAACGAAATAGGTTAAACAACAAAATGATAACACATGACACATACATACGAAACCGCCCCATCTTGCTCAACAATCATCGTACATCGGTTGCTTGATACGACTTGGACCCATAACAATGGTAGCTAATCATTGTTACGCGAGCATTTCGCATTAACTTGCTAGTACAACGTCTATCTCCCTTGATGATCGCAAACACAACACAAAATAATTAGTGCAAGGTTGGTTCACATAAACTTAAGCACTAACCAATTCCCGGTCTGACCCGTCTCCTACAAGTCCCGCATAAAACGCCTACACACTAAAGTCTAAGTCTAGGCACCTATCTCAAGTCGCCTAAATCCCTTAGACCATGCTCTGATACCACTTGTAACGACCCAAACCTCATTATACCAAAAATACGACCCCAAATTTTTTTTTTTGTGAGACAGCACATCTGGACGGCATCCAGTTATCTGGACGGCGTCCAGCACTGAAGGCAGGGATGGAGTCCAACCTTTTGGGACGGCGTCCAAATGAAATGCCAGTTTCTGATCTCGGGGTTCAATTTACGCGAGCGGAAAACCCGCTTCCCGACACTTTTAAACGAAACCCTTTTTACAGCATGTTAACATAATTAAAACTAAGAAGTTTTCGCAATAAAACCAAGTTTTACAACATCGGGCCCACATCGGCCGTTTTACGAATTTCGTTCAAAAACACAAGTTTCGACCATAAGAGTTTAATATCCAAACGACACTAGAGCATGGTGTTTGGGGTTAAACTACCCACATCTTGGTCAAACTTCAAGAACTAATCTTCCCAAAAGCGTCCCCTATCCAAAAACAATGTGGGGGCCTCTATTCCAAACGAACACCCTTACCCTTGTCCATGCCGGAGCCTAAAAAGAATAAGCAACGAGAGGGTAAGCAAAACGCTTAGTGAATGCAATAATTATACATATACATATATAACCTACTTACTTGCAATTACTTACAACAATTACCGCATACACGATAGCAATATAATTAGCATACCATCACAAAATATAAGGCTAAATCTCCAATACGCAAGCTAGCACAACAATAGCATATAATTCGTACAATATAATATGCCCCACTACAACACGTAACCATGGTTAACCAATCATACAAAGGGAACGATTCTCACGAATGAACCGTTAGCCACGCAGACACCACTAGTATGCATCACTAGTCCCTTGGGTGGTATCGCATACCCGAACTTAAAACCCACCTGTCACGTGAAATGTGGTATCGCATATCCGAACTTAAAACCCACACTTCACGCCCACACACACACATGATGATGAGGTATCGCATACCCGAACTTTAAACCCTCATCCCATGTCAACACGATGTGGTATTGCATACCCGAACTTAAAACCCACATCGCATTTCGCACAAGTAAATACATTACATACACACATGTATAATTATTCCACTCACCTTAATGCCTTTGGTGAGTTAATCAAGCTCACAACCTTCAACGCGAAGTACCTATTACATCATGCATATAATCAATTATACAATCGAGTTGGTCAACCAACTTACTTACTATCCTAGTGACATTTTGACCCATAGTGCAATATTGACCCATTTGCACTCTTAACCCTAATATTAAGTCAACTTCGTCAAAACCCTAACACTAGCCATTTAGGGTCTTAATACACTTCTAACGCAAGGTCATCACACTTTCATACACAATGAACAACCTAGGTCACCCCAAAACTCATTTGACCCATTTTGTGGTTAACACACCCATTTGGGTCACCCACATACCCAAATAACACCCACTTACATAATATCTAGGTGTGCTAGTAATTAATTAACCAAATTAAGACTCATAAGCTCGATTAACATTTCAAAACCCTAGGTTAGTCATCTTTGAGTCCTCATGACCCAAACTTACCCTAAACCCCCAAATCACTAAACAAAGGGTTTTATGTTCAACACTAACCCAAACCCTAACCCTTAAACTAATTTAAAGTAAGGAAGTCAACATTAGGACTTACCACAACAATTGTGATGCCCCGTACAAAACCATCGTGTACGAATCATCAACAACAGGATCATTACAAGGTTAAGTACAATATGCGTTTTCAAAGCTAGTTGCATTCATGATTAAAAGGTGACGTCATAACCGACGTCGAATGTTTTACATCAAAAGCGTGCTTCAATAAACAGAAGCAATATAAATAATTGTACGTGACCCCAATGGTCGTTACAAGCATAGTTTCAAAAGTCGTAAAGTTATGAATGTAAAAGTAAACGTTCATGCAGGACATCTCTAGAGCAGCGGGTGTCTACAGCATGACTAGTATACATCGGAAGCTAACCTGAAGCACCTGAGAAAAACATGCTTAAAAACGTCAACACAAAGGTTGGTGAGCTATAGTTTAAGTATAACAGTAATGTAAGGTAGGCCACGAGATTTCAGTGCTACAAAGAGCGTTTCAAAACAGTATGATAAAGTATATGCTTACCGTGGGCACTTGGTAACTAACTTAACGTTTATACCCCCTGAAAGTACACTTGGAAAGTGCGTATTTATACGAAGTATTAAACACTCGTTAAATGCTTGTGCTACTAGCCCGAGTGGGGATGTTAAACTCTATGGATCCATATCTAAGATTCGCATTCACCGGTTCAAAAACCGATGACTAAACGTTACCGAGCTAAAGGGAATGTTTCTGCCGTTGTATAACCCACACATATATAAGTTTAAGTACTCGTGCCTAGTATGTAAAACATAAAATCCGCATGTATTCTCAGTTCCCAAAAAAAGTTAAAGTAAAAAGGGAATGCTATAACTCACAATGATAATGTAGTCGTAAAGTCGGTTCGGAAAAGGTGTGCAAGTAATCGGTCCGAAAGTCCTCAACCTAAGTCAAATAGTACTAAGTCAGTAAATCATCTTAATAGGTTTAAAAGTATGTAAATAAGGTCTTAAGGGTCATCATCATTCATCATTTAACAAAAAGGTGTAAAGTAGGTTTCGCTTATGAAAGTAGTTTAAAACAAAGGTTGACTTCAGTCAGTCACCACGGCCTCTACCCTTACTGAATTAAGGTGAGACCAGTGGCCATGGCTCCGTCTATGAGTTCTTTAAGTGTGGTAAAATTTACAGAAGCAAACTCTTCTTCGTTTGACCGTGGCGACGGTCTAAGTGCGAGTAGGTCAGAAATTTCTGCACAACGTTAAAAGGACATAGTGACGATCGGAGGGCCATAAATCCTAAACCGTAACTCGGATTAAGGCGAGTCCTATATGAAAAGTTATCTAATCGAAAAGATATATTTGAAAATCACAATCATAACAGCCCAGGTCTATTGGTCTGTTACAGAAACAGCAGGTCAGTATTTTTTGGACAGAAACAGTAAGTTACAATTGTGTTCCGGTGGTCTTGGTGCTTGATGTTCATCATGGTTCTCATCCTTGATGCGTATAGCTTCAAGTGTACAACTCATGGGTGTGTTTACATCATCTTAACCAAGTCTTGACCATCATAACACTAGTGCAAGTCTAAGACATGAAGCACAACTCACTTAAGAGTTGCATGTAGTTTGATGAACCAAAGTTACATCAAAGTCTTAGGTTTGACACTTCAATGAACTATAATAGAAATATTGAACTATAACCTTGAAAATAAACTAACCAATCAAGATCATAAGATGTAGAACAAGGTTCTTAGTTAGATCTTGAAGATCCAAAACCCAAAAGTCTAGATCAAGCATAAGTATACAAAGTTATATTTAAAGAAAACTTATTTACATGTTCTTGAACTTTTAAGTTAACTTTTAGTTCCAAGAGATATGAGACCAAGAATAACTTGTAGCACTTGACCAACAACAACCAAAATCATAAAATTAAAGTGCAAGTAAAACTAAATAAACAAGTAATTAGTTCATGGTTTGTTCATACTTTAAAGATTCAAACCAAAGTTTGATCTTTAAGAAAGCAAACTTTAAAGTTTACTAACATGACTTACAAGTATGAGTTACAACACATGATCTTTAAATCTTTTGACATAATGTATGAAGAACATAACTAGGAAGTTAGTTCTTGTATGTTCTTGAAAATACAAGATTAATATGAAGAATCAAACTAGAAAGTTTATTCTTGTAACATGAAAGTAAGTAACAACATGTAAGTAACTAAACAACATGAACAAATTTAACAACAAACAAATGATGATGAGATGCTTTAGAATTCGGTTTTACAAGGAGAAAAAGAAGAGAAAAGAAGTTCATAATGCTTACTAGAGTAGAGAGAATAATGAGAGGAAAAGAAAAGTTGGAAGTATGAAATGAAGAGTGTGTTTGAATGAGAGGATTTGTGAGTGTGTAGTAATGAAAATTTGAAACAAAAACACCCCTAAAGGGCCACAAAACTGACGGTTTGGGTGGGGTTAGGGGAAGAGGAAAGTTCACTAGTCACAAGCTTGTAAAGATGTCAAAAGTTGGTTAATAGAATGGTGTACATGGGGATTAAGTGTCAACTATATTCCAAGTCTTTCAAACTAACTAGTTAAGGTTCAATTTAATACTTACAAGTGAAAGAGTGACTAGTTAGTCCGCTTAAAGTGTAGGGTGGGCTTATAAGCCCAAGGTCATAAGTCCATAACACTAATAAAGCCCAAGTTATGTGTAATTAACAAATGAATCCAATTAAAGCCCATGTAACTAACTAATTACCATAGTTAATTAAAATGATTAATAAAACTAATCATGAATGTAAATAATACTTGAAAATATTATTCATGAAGTTTCGTGTGTCACAAAGATGTTTCGGGCAATTAAAGCCAAGTACGGGCAATCATGGTAACAAGTAAATGTAATGTCATACATTTGTTTTATCACACGTATTAATAATAATAATTATTAATAAATAAACGTTGGAAATTCCAGGGTCGTTACATTACCCACCTGTTAAAGAAAATTTCGTCCCAAAATTTAAGCTGAGGTAGATGGAGGAGTCGGGAAAAGGTGAGGATACTTCCGCATCATTTGATCCTCTCGCTCCCAAGTAAACTCAGGTCCTCGTTTGGCATTCCATCGTACTCGGACGATCGGAATCTTGTTGCATTTCAAAGTTTTGATCTCACGATCCATAATTTCAACAGGCTCCTCCACAAAGTGGAGTTTGTCATCAATTGTAAGTTCTTCAAGTGGTATGATAAGTTCAGGTGCAGCAAGACACTTCTTCAAGTTTGACACGTGGAAGGTAGGATGAACTGAGCTCAATTGTGCTGGTAGATCCAAACGGTATGCAACGGGTCCAACACGTTCCAAGATTTCAAAAGGACCAATGTATCGTGGGTTTAACTTTCCACGTTTTTCGAAACGGATCACACCTTTCCAAGGTGCAACCTTCAACATAACACGATCACCAACGTTGAATTCAAAGTCTTTACGTTTAAGATCAGCATAACTCTTTTGGCGATCGCGAGCAGTCTTAAGTCTAGCTTGAATCTGAGCAATCTTCTCCGTGGTTTCGTGGACTACCTCGAGTCTGGTGATTTTCTTTTCGCCTACTTCGGCCCAACAAATAGGAGATCGGCACTTACGGTCATACAATGCTTCAAAAGGTGCAGCATTAATGCTCGAGTGGTAACTGTTGTTGTACGAGAATTCGGCTAACGGCAAATGCCTTTCCCAGGCCTTTCCGAAATCAATGACACATGCACGCAACATGTCCTCCAAGGTCTGAATCGTACGTTCACTTTGCCCGTCAGTCTGAGGATGATAAGCAGTACTCATGTCAAGACGAGTTCCCATGGCTTCTTGCAAAGAACGCCAAAATCTGGAAGCAAAACGGGGATCGCGATCGGAGATGATCGATAAAGGTACACCATAACGAGATACAACCTCCTTGATGTACAATTGGGCAAGTCTTTCCATTGTATTAGTTTCCTTCATCACTAGGAAGTGTGCAGATTTGGTAAGGCGGTCAACAATAACCCAAATAGTATCGTATCCGCCCACCGTCTTCGGCAGCTTAGTAATGAAATCCATTGTGATCCTTTCCCACTTCCATTGCGGGATTGCTGGCTGTTGAAGTAACCCAGATGGTCTCTGATGCTCGGCTTTAACCTTCGAGCAAGTCAAACACTTACCAACATAAGTCGCAACGTCCTTCTTGAGATTCGGCCACCAATACTGTTCTTTAAGGTCGTGGTACATTTTTCCCACTCCAGGGTGGATCGAATATCTCAATTTGTGTGCTTCATCAAGTATCAGGTTTCGTAGATCTCCATAAAGAGGTACCCAAATTCTTCCGGCATAACATCGGAGTCCAGACTCCCTAACCTCAAATCGAGAGACACGTATGTTCAAATGTTCATGAGCTATGTTCTCCTCCTTGAGAGCCTCATCTTGGGCTACTCTGATCTGACTGTTGAGATTCGAATGCATGGTGATGTTCAGAGCCCTAACACGAAGAGGTGACGTCCTCTCTTTTCGGCTTAAAGCGTCAGCTACAACATTGGCCTTGCCAGGGTGATAACGGAGTTCACAATCATAGTCGTTGAGCGTCTCGATCCATCGACGCTGTCTCATATTTAGTTGCTTCTGATCGAAGATGTGCCGGAGACTCTTGTGATCGGTGAAGAAGGTGCTCTTAGTTCCATACAAATAATGTCTCCACAATTTGAGCGCAAAGACAACGGCTCCAAGTTCAAGATCGTGTGTAGTGTAGTTCCGCTCGTAAATCTTCAGTTGTCGGGAGGCATAGGCAATAACCTTTGATCGTTGCATCAGTACACAACCAAAACCACTCTTCGATGCATCGCAATAAACAACAAAGTCGTCGCTGCCCTCAGGAAGTGATAAGATAGGTGCGGTGGTTAACTTCTTCTTCAAAGTTTGAAATGCTGATTTGTGTGCGGGTTCCTAAATGAACTTCTTGCCCTTGTGAGTCAGCGCGGTCAAAGGACGTGCAATCAGAGAGAAACCTTCGATAAACCTTCGGTAATACCCGGCGAGACCTAGGAATTGGTGAATATGCGTCGAAGTAGTAGGGGTCTCCCACTTGCTGATGGCTTCAATCTTGGCGGGATTAACTTTGATACCGTGGTCGCTCACAACATGACCCAAAAATTGTACTTCCTTCAACCAAAATTCACACTTAGAGAATTTGGCGTAAAGTTGCTCTTGTCTCAAGAGTTCAAGTACTAGTCGGAGGTGTTGCTCATGTTCTTCTTCGCTTTTAGAGTAGATGAGGATATCATCTATGAAGACGATAACAAACTTATCCAAGTACGGCTTGCAGACACGATTCATGAGGTCCATGAACACGGCAGGTGCATTTGTCAAACCGAATGGCATCACGAGAAACTCATAATGACCATAACGGGTCCAGAATGCAGTTTTCATCACGTCACTTTCCTTCACCCTCAATTGGTGATAACCGGATCGCAAATCGATCTTTGAGTAAACACTTGATCCTTGTAGTTGATTAAAAAGATCGTCAATTCGTGGAAGAGGATACCGATTCTTAATAGTCAATTTGTTGAGTTCACGGTAGTCGATACACATACAGAAGGATCGATCCTTCTTCTTCACAAACAACACAGGTGCACCCCAAGGCGAGAAACTTGGTTGGATAAATCCACGGTCAAGTAGTTCTTGTAGTTGACTCTGTAATTCTTGCATCTCGGAAGGTGCGAGTCTATAAGGTGCGCGAGCTATAGGTGCAGCTCCTGGCACTAAATCGATCTGAAACTCTACTGCTCTCTGCGGCGGCAATCCAGGCAATTCCTCTGGGAAGACATCGGAAAATTCGTTCACAATTCGAACATCGTTCACGCTCTTCACCTCAGTTTTTACCGCTTTCACATGTGCTAGGACAGCAAAACATCCCTTCTTCATAATCTTTTGCGCTTTCACGCAACTTATGAGGTTCAACTTCGAGGTACATCTCTCTCCATAGATAACTAGTGGTTCGCCATCTCCTTGTGGTATGCGAAGTGCTTTATCTCCACAGATAATATCGGCCCTTATCTTACTCAACCAATCCATACCAACAATCACGTCAAAACTTCCCAGTTTGATAGGTATCAAGTCAATTTTGAAATCTGCTCCAGCTATGTTGATAATAGCTCCACGACTAATATGGTCAACCTTTTCAAGTTTACCGTTGGCAACCTCGACAAGCATAATTTCTTTTAACGGGACTAATGACCAATTAATCTTATCGCAAAAATGTCTACATACATAACTTATATCCGCACCAGTATCAAACAAGACAGAAGCTAAAAGATTGTTGATTTTGAATATACCTGTCACCAAGTTGGGGTTATCGCGTGCATCCCTTGCATTAACATTAAAAGCTCTACCACGGGGTGGTCCGCTGTCTTTTCGCTTGTTTGGACACGCATTTCTGAAATGGCCCATCTGCCCACATTCATAACACTTCTTCGGTCCATTGGTATTCGGCTTCCCATTCAAAGTGGTGACCTTGCAGTCTTTTCCAACATGCCCAGACCGTTGGCACTTCTCGCAGACAACATTGCAATACCCAGTGTGGTGTTTGTAACACCTCTTGCATTGTGGTAAGGTTCCTTTGTAGTTCGGGTTGGAGTTATTGTTGTTGTTGGGATTAGGGTTCCCACCGTTGTTGTGCCTCTTGAAGGGGGTCTGATCGTAGTTTCTCCCCCTGTTGTTGTTGTTGTTGTTATGGTTGTTGTGGTTGTTGTCCCATTTCCTATTTTAGCTACTACCAGCCTCAAAGTTAGCCTTCTCCGGCTCATCAATAAGAATCTGATTCATGAGGGTATGCCCCATGCGCATTGCTTCGGGAACATTCGGTGGTTTGGACAATGTGACGTTTCCCTTGATGGACTTAGGGAGTTCCCAGAAGTATCTCTCCATACGCTTGAATTCCGGTGTGACCATTGTCGGACACATAAGAGCTAGTTCCAAAAATCTCCTGTTGTAACCATCAAGGTCGTTCCCAACGGCCTTTAACTGCATGAATTCGATTTCCATCTTCTGGATTTCGGTTCTCGGACAATACTCATCAATCATTGCCGCTTTGAATTCCTCCCATGGCGTAGCATACGCCTCATCGATACCTTTCGCTTGAGCTAACGTGTTCCACTACGTTAGCACGCCGTCAGATAGCGTGCACGAAGCAAACTTGGTCTTATTATCCTCCGAACAGTTGCTAACTCGGAATACTGATTCAAGTTTCTCGAACCATCTGGCGAGACCAACCGGTCCCTCGGTTCCACTGAAGTTATGCGGTTTGTAGCTCTGGAATTCCTTGTAAGTACACCCATTTCGAACGGGTGGGATAACTGGTGGTGGTGGCGGTGGAGCTTGGAGATTTCTTTCTGCTAGGGCTGCAGCGACACGTTCTTGGATCATCTCTTCAATTTGAGCAGCAGTAGGTGTGGATCGACCGTTAGCCATGGTGTTCTATACAAACATTTTGACTCAAGTCAAAATCCAGCATTTAATATATGATAATATTGTGTATAACAACCAACATGTAAACAGCACAACACATGTTAATTAAGTAACGCAAGTAGAACACTTGTGCAAAAAAAAAAAAGTAACATCACAAGGTTTCCATTCGTTAATAATAACAAGTTTCATACATCTGAATAAGTTCGTACAATACATAAGTGAAATATGAAACTACAACTAGATTACATCATGAAATCTAATACAAAAGGTCCTATGGTGGAGGTGGGTGTAGGATGTCTAAAACCTGAGCCAACTGCTCCTCGAGCTCAGTAACCCGAGCTCGGAGGATTCCCACCTCCCTTGTCAATTCCTCGACAGTGGGTGTTGGTGGGGCAGGCGGTTCTGGCGGTGCCGGTGGTGCCGGTGGTGCAAGTGGTGCCGGTAGAGCGGATGGTGCCGGTGGAGCGGGTGGTGCTGGTGGAGCGGGTGGTGCAGACCGCACGAAGCGGGGTGCAGATGTCCCGGTTCCAGAAATAGTCAGCACGTAACGAGGTGCCTTACGTATGAGTAGGTCGGTAGGGTACGACACAAGCCGCTTACGGGCAGTAACCCTCCGACGCCGACCAAAAGCGTCAGTGAAAGCACGACCTTCATTCACCCCTGGAATGACGGTGCCATCAGGACGGTACCATCAGGACGGTCCGAAGGCAGCCAACATCTGTCTGTGTCTGCCTGGTGAAATCGGCACTAAACGTCCGTCAGGAGTGCGTCGGCAAGGCGTGCGTATATGGTTACGAAATGGCCCTTCCCCGAACTCCGCGGGAATCTCAATCCCTCCGATGCAGGCTGTGACCCTGAGGGTCCGGGAGCATATGGAGCTGGAATCTCCGTAGGGCCTACGTGTCCATCGGAAGCAGCCACTGGGGCAGGTGTACTACTACTGGCTCCGGAAGTAGAAGCGCCGGGATCACTAATGGGTAGCGGGACCGGTGTATCGGCAGCAGCAGCAGGTGGGGTGACGGGGTCTGAGTCTGAACTGCCCAAAATGCTAGCAGGTGGTACATCCGACATCTGAACAAGGAAAAATAAATTTTCCAGGTCAGTAAGTCATAAAGCAAGCACGTATTAGGCCAACAGTTTAAATCATGTATAACAATAAGTAGCATGGCAATAACAGCAAATCGTACGAAGGTAGCATGCAATTAAAAGCAAGTAATAGCATGCAGTAGTGAAATCATGTAGTAGCATACGACATATAGAAGTAACAGTAAGCAGCAGCATGCAATAAGTTCAGCGGAAACAAGTAAACTAGCAAGTTGTAGATTAGTCCTATTAGTGAATCCTAATCGGGTCGGTCTTAGACTCACTAATGCAACCTAATTCCCTACAACCAATGCTCTGATACCAAATATGATGCCCCGTACAAAACCATCGTGTACGAATCATCAACAACAGGATCATTACAAGGTTAAGTACTATACGCGTTTTCAAAGCAAGTTGCATTCATGATTAAAAGGTGACGTCATAACCGACGTCGAATGTTTTACATCAAAAGCGTGCTTTAATAAATAGAAGAAATATAAATAAGTGTGCGTGACCCCAATGGTCGTTACAAGCATAGTTTCAAAAGTAGTAAAGTTATGAATGCAAAAGTAAACGTTCATGCAGGACATCTCTAGAGCAGCGGGTGTCTACAGCATGACTAGTACACAGCGGAAGCTAACCTCAAGCACCTGAGAAAAACATGCTTAAAAACGTCAACACAGAGGTTGGTGACCTATAGTTTAAGTATAACAGTAATGTAAGGTAGGCCACGAGATTTCAGTGCTACAAAGAGCGTTTCAAAACAGTATGATAAAGTATATGCTTAACCATGGGCACTTGGTAACTAACTTAACGTTTATACCCCCTGAAAGTACACTTGGCAAGTGCGTATGTATACGAAGTATTAAACACTCGTTAAATGCTAGCGCTACTAGCCCGAGTGGGGATGTCAAACCCTATGGATCCATATCTAAGATTCGCGTTCACCGGTTCAAAAACCGATGACTAAACATTACCGAGCTAAAGGGAATGTTTCTGCCGTTGTATAACCCACACATATATAAGTTTAAGTACTCGTGCCTAGTATGTAAAACATAAAATCCGCATGTATTCTCAGTTCCCAAAATAAGTTAAAGTAAAAAGAGAATGCTATAACTCACAATGATAATGTAGTCGTAAAGTCGGTTCGGAAAAGGTGTGCAAGTAATCCGTCCGAAAGTCCTCAATGAAAGGACCCGTTCATATACATTATAAACGATTCACAATAGTTGATTACATTGCGAGGTATTTGACCTCTATATGATACATTTTACAAACATTGCATTCGTTTTTAAAAGACAAACTTTCTTTACATCGAAAATTGACAGGCATGCATACCATTTCATAATATCCACTATCCAACTATAAATTGATTTAATAATAATCTTTGATGAACTCAATGACTCGAATGCAACGTTCTTCAAAATATGCTATGAAAGACTCCAAGTAATATCTTTAAAATGAGCAAATGCACAGCAGAAGATTTCTTTAACACCTGAGAATAAACATGCTTTAAAGTGTCAACCAAAAGGTTGGTGAGTTCATTAGTTTATCATAATCATTTATTTCCATCATTTTAATAGACCACAAGAATTTCATTCTCAGTTCTCATAAATATACGTCCCTGTAGGAATTTGACAAGTTTATAAAACATGTACTTATGGTTAACATGATTACAAAACCAATTTGAGTAATGTTAAAGCAAGCGGAAGCATGAGATAAGTTCATGTTAATATGTAAAACCTTTTGAACAAATTCCATATTAATATCAAGTCTAGGATTAATGCTTACATAAAATAACAAGAGGAAGTAAGAAATGTACCTCCTCAAATGTGTTTGAGGGTTGTAATCCAAGTAACAAAATGATGATAAAGATGATGAATTTAGAGCTTCTAACTTGAAGCCTCAAGTGTGTAATACCCACAAGCAATGATCCCAACACCTTTGTAATTAGTTAGGATTTGAAATGACACTAAATATGAGCTTGTAAGAAAAATTAAAACTCCCTTGAGCACCCCAAAAGGGCCACGGCCTGCTGCTCTTTTGAGCAGAATTTTTCTGTTTTTGCAAGCTTGAAATGACTAGTTTTACTTGAGAGAAAGTGAGTCAAAACTTTGGTTCAAGTGTTAGACATGCACATGTGAAGTTGTGTATATAGGAAGTAGTAAAACAAGCATGGGAGCTCTTTCTTGGAGTCCAAAATTCTGCACATATCATGGGTATTACAATATTCAAGTTGTTTTATAAAACAATACATTTATATAAACCCATGTATATATATATTTTTGTTACTTCTACATTTTATAACCTTTTATAAAATATAACACAACTTAATCATTTAAACCTTTAAACAATTATATTTATAAATTATCCAAATAATTTATCTCAAGTAATCATATTTTAGAAAACCGATTTTCTAAATTTCAAGTGTCGCGTATTTATTTAACGAACCAATCGTTAAGATCAAATACATATAAGGTGTCGGTAAGCTTGTTATTGGGTATGACCCGACTTGGATCATAACATGTTAGCCACATTAATTTAATATGTCTCTCGAGCATACGAAATACCTTCAATCTCCCACTTGCACGAGAAACATAAGAAATTAATGCAAGTGACGGATACCACCTAACGACCGTCCATCACCCCCAATATGTTATGACTATGTGCCATTCAATAACATCATCCCTTTCGAGTTCCCATCTCGAATATGAATAGGTGAATCTTTTCATTATATCCTTTCGTCCTAGATGTCATGTTAAATCCAAGAGATACAGAGTGATCACTCTCTTATAGATTTAACTTTACCAGGCCTTAGACATCTGACTCTCAACGAATAAGAGGGACAAATTCCATCTTGACTACATACGTTCAAGATATACACTTTACATTATACCTGAGTTCTCCCTTATGTACTACCATATTTCAGAATAGCAAAGGAAAGAATCAAGGCACAATATTTGGTGAATATCCGAACCCAATATGTATCTCAGGTCAGAGGATACAATGATATTCTCCTTTACTCAAAATTACATGTGATCAACCACAAAGGCTCTATACAGTAATTCTTGAGAGCGGGTCTTCCAATATTTGTATCCCACAAATATCTATGAACCTTGGTTGCAACCTTGCCCCACATTCAACCTGAATGTATACCAATCCGAGTTCATAATAGTCTAAACCTCACACTTGTTCCCACAAATGTGATCGACTACGGAATTTAGAATAATAGTTTATTCATGGATAAAATATGCAAAATTGGAACATGACTCATAATTAAATTAATACCATAATTATATTAATGAGTTTGAACTAATTCGTTCCGTTACAATACATAAAATAGATCATTTCCAATCACTAGAATATCGAAGCCCCAATGCACAAACATGTCCTTCATGTTTTGGCCCATGTAAAAGCTTCGTTAGTGGATCCGCAACATTTTGATCTGTGTGAACTTTGTGAATACATATCTTTCCCTTTTCAACCTCATCCCTGATGTAGTTGAATCTCCGCTCAATGTGACGAGTCTTTTGATGAGCACGAGGTTCCTTGATTTGAGCAATCGCACCCTCGTTGTCACAAAAGATCTCAAGAGGGTCCTGAATGGAAGGGACCACTCCTAAGTCGTCTATGAATTTCTTCATCCATGCAGCTTCCTGAGCTGCCAGTGAGGCGGCAATGTACTCTGACTCTGTAGTGGATAACGCAACAACCTCCTGTTTCGAACTCTTCCAAGAGACCGCACCACCATTTAACATGAAGACATAACCGGATTGTGATCGAGAGTCATCTCGATCAGTTTGGAAACTCGCGTCCACGTAACCTTTTACAGCGAGTTCCTCCTCACCAGACCCATATATTAGAAACATATCCTTAGTCCTCCTAAGGTATTTCAATATGCTTTTAACAGCAATCCAATGACTATTTCCTGGGTTATTCTGGTATCTACTTGTCAAGCTTAGAGCGCATGACACATCCGGTCTAGTACATATCATTGCATACATGATAGACCCAATAGCAGATGCGTATGGGACTTTCTTCATTCTCTCTTGTTCATCTTTCGTGGTAGGACACTGAGATGAACTGAGAATGGTTCCTCTTTGAATAGGTACCAAACCTTTCTTAGAGTTTTCCATCTTGAACCTTTTCAAGATTTTATTAATGTATGTACTTTGACTTAAACCTATCAATCTCTTGGATCTATTCCTATAGATCCCTATCCCCAATATGTATTGTGCATCTCCAAGATCCTTAATGGAGAAGCAACTCTTTAGCCAAGTTTTGACTCCTTGCATTGTGGTAATATCATTCCCAAACAATAATATATCATCCACATATAGCACAAGGAACATTATAGAGCTCCCACTAGCCTTCTTGTATACACAAGCTTCATCACCATTTTTAATGAAGCCAAATTTCTTTGCCTCTTCATTAAAACGGTGATTCCACATTCTCGATGCTTGCTTCAATCCGTAGATTGACTTCTTTAACTTGCATACCTTCTTAGGATTTTTCGGATCAACAAAACCTTCGGGCTGTACCATATAGACATCTTCCTCAAGATATCCATTTAGGAAAGCGGTTTTGACATCCATTTGCCAAATTTCATAATCATAATGAGCAGCGATGGCAAATAATATCCTAATAGACTTTAGCATTGCCACAGGCGAGAAAGTTTCATCATAGTCAACCCCTTGAGTTTGAGTGAAACCCTTTGCTACAAGTCTAGCTTTGTATGTATCCAAGTTTCCATGTATGTCGGTTTTCTTCTTGAAAAGCCACTTGCAATCAACTAGCTTAAAGCTAGGAGGTTGCTCAACAAGTTCCCAAACTTGGTTTTCATACATGGATTGCATCTCGGCGTTCATGGCTTCCTGCCATTTATCTTTATCAATCCTTGATAAAGCATCTTTGTAGTTTGTCGGTTCATCCAAATCAACCGTATAGCAACCATCCACGAGAAACCCATATCTCTCGGGAGGATTACTAATCCTACTAGATCTTCGAACGTCTTGTGTACCTTGATCATCCACTTGATCATTTTCAACATTTTCATGTTGAGTGCTAGTATCAACCAATTGTGTATCATCTATTTGATCTTGAACCTCTTCAAAATCTATCTTCCTTTCACTATTTCCTTCCATTAGGAATTTAGTTTCAAGGAATTCCGCCTTTCGAGCAACAAATACATTTTGCTCGGTCGGATCATAGAAATAGTATCCCATATCATCCTTGGGATATCCTATGAAGATACACTTCGTGGATCGAGCATGCAACTTATTAGCATTATAGCGCTTTGGATAAGCTTCACATCCCCATACTTTTAAGTATGATAGAGATGGAGGTTTTCCAAACCACATCTCATGAGGTGTTCGTTCCACTTTCTTGGTTGGGGCCATATTTAAAATACGAGCCGCTGAGCATAGACAATAACCCCAAAATGATAGAGGCAACGAGCTTCTTGCCATCATAGATCGAACCATATCCATTAGGGTTCGGTTCCTCCTTTCGGAAACTCCATTAAGTTGGGGTGTTCCGGGTGGAGTAAGTTGTGAGATAATCCCACAACTCCTAAGATGATCTTGGAAGGCATCGCTTAGGTATTCACCTCCTCTATCAGTACGAAGTACCTTAATTGTCCTATTGAGTTGATTTTGTACTTCGTTTTGATATTCTTTGAATGCTTCAAACGTTTCGTCCTTATGTCTTAATAAGTAGACATATCCGAAACGACTAAAGTCATCAATGAAAGTAATAAAGTATCTTTCACCATTCCTAGTCATGGGTTTAAAGGGTCCACATACATCCGAATGTATTAATCCCAATAAATCTTTAGCCCTTTCATAGGTCCCTTTGAAAGGTGCTTTAGTCATCTTGCCTTGTAAACAAGATTCACATACTTCAAACGAATCCATTTCATTTGATTTCAAAAGTCCATTCTTTTGAAGTGTATGTATTCGGTTCTTGTTTATGTGACCAAGGCGACAATGCCATAAGTAGGAATCACTCAAATCCCCTTTGAGTTTCTTGGTGCTTGTATGGTACATTGAGCTACTAGATGATGTGTCATCATGAACCAATTCATAAATTCCATTTGAAGGTGAAGCCTTGAAATAGAATACATTATCTAAATAAATATGGATATCATCATTAACAAAATTAAGATAAAAACCACATTGTTTCAAACGGGAAATGGAAATAATGTTTCGACATAAATCGGGTGCATACAAAACATCTTTCAAAATAAGTTCCAAACCACTTGGAAGCTTTAACACAAAGTCTCCTTGAGCCTTCACTTGCACTTTGGCTCCATTACCCATGTAGAGACTTGATGTTCCCGTTTGCTTGCTACTTCTTTTGAACCCCTGCAATGAATTGCAAATGTGAGTTCCACATCCAGTGTCTAATACCCATGTATTAGAAGAAGTAATATTAAGCTCAATATATACCATATATATATTACCTGAGGTTTGCCCTGCATCCCTCTTGTCCTTCAACTCCTTAAGATAGACCGGGCAATTTCGCTTCCAGTGACCCATTTCACCGCAACCGAAACACGGGTCTTCTTTGGGGTTTGCCTTCTCGGCTACCTTTTGCTTCTTAGCCTTGTTCTTGGTTGGGGTAACCATCTTCCCCTTCCCTTTGCCTTGATGGGCGGGTCCTTTTCTCTTGGCCACCTTTGGCTTAGAGGTGTTACCTTTTGACCCACCTTGATCGATTGCTAACACGGGTAAAGCCCTTTTACCCATGCTAGTTTCCGCCGTTCTAAGCATACCGTGAAGCTCACCTATGCTCTTATCCATCCCATTCATATTGTAATTAATTACAAATTGATCAAACCTTTTTGATAGGGAGTTAAGGATAAGATCGGTGGCTAACTCATTTGATATGTTTAGGTTAAGACGGTTAGCACGATCGATAAGGCTTTTCATCTTAAGTACATAAGATGAAACCGATTGGGTATCGTCCATACGACAAGCATGTAGCGCCCGAACGGTCTCGAAACGCTCGACACGTGCTTGTTGAAGGAACATCTCCTTCAATTGCGTTATCATGTCGTATGCACTATGATGCTCGAAATCCTTTTGGAGTTCGGGAATCATAGTCCCAAGCATTAGGCATGAGACTTGAAGGGAGTCGCGGCAATACTTATCGTAAAAGGCCATTGCCTCCTCATCATCCTCATCCGGTTGATCGGGAATGGGGTCCTCAAGTACATACGCTTTATCCTCTTGTTTGAGGACAATCCGAAGATTGCGGAACCAATCCATAAAGTTTGTATGGTTGAGTTTGTCTTTCTCTAAGAGAGACCTTAATGATAGGTTGTTTAGGTTAAGTGGTGCGTTTGGTATGTTGTTGTTATTATTGGCGGCCATCTACAAAATTTAACAAAGTTCATTTAAGTATCGATTTTAAATTTAATAAACAATACCCTTTTATATTTTAATTGACTTATTAAATATTAGAATCCAACGGTAAACCAAATTTCGGTTAGGTGACCTTTATCCCGTCATTTGATTTAGCTAGGTAGTCATTTTATGACAATTGCAATCCTTTTGCAACTTCTAAGTTATGGGATCATGCAATCCTTTTGCATGGCATATTTATCCCATCAACGCCTATTTGTTCATCATGCTTCGGTGACCCTAAGTTCATGATTCCCAAATCAAGTCGTCCTACTTGTATAGACTTGTAAATTTAACATACAAGCGGTTAGGTGACCTTTATCCCACAAGCATGCGAAATTTACCTTAATCATATTAGTTTGCTCATAACGGTTAGGTGACCTTTATCCCATCATGAGTTCCCTAATACTTTTAAGTGTCACACAATAGGATGGCGTTTAACTTGTTTGCCTAGTTAATAAGGGATTTTAAGTTTTCATTAATTCTAGTTTGAGAAAACTTTTGCACCATACACCAACATGCATTTAGTGTATGGTTTATTTGAAAATCCATTTTCATGTTTTGTAATTAAACCAATTACTTGATATAAACCATTTTATATGTGTTTTAATAACCATTTATTAAAATCCATTTGGTGTTGTTAATAACCATTTATTAATGTCCTTTTAACATTTTAATTTAACCAATTAAATTATAGTTTGTTCATTGCATATTGTTAATTATGTCTAATTTAACCAATTAAATTACCATTTTACAAGTTGTTAATTTGTGATATAATTGTAGCAACCAAACATACAAACCATAATCAACCAAATAAACAACCATGCATGCAAAATAATATGTTCACAATCAAGCCAATTTGGTAGACATTTGTTTAGCCGAAAACAAATGCTACCGGTTAAGGGTTATAACATAAAGTAGGAGATTTTAATCTCCCACTTAATCTTGCATCCAAATGCTTCTTCTTGTGTTCTTCAAGTCTTCATCATCTTCATCATTTTACAAAATATATCCTAATACATTTTGTCTAGAAAATGAAATTACAACTTAATCTATTTTACATACCAAATATAAAATAAATTACATAACCAAAATAATAATATTACAAACCAAATGAATGAATTAATATTACATACCAAATGAATGAATTAATTCAACCAAACATGCAACCATTCAAACATAAGGTCAAGGCTTGATTGTGAACTATAATAAACAACAAAACATGACCAAGTTTGAAGCTCCAAACCCATTTGGAAGCCCCAAAATTTCGGCCAACATTACCAACCCTCCCAAACCCGAAAATATTTGTATTCCATTTTCATGCATGTACTTGGAATGCAAATATAGTGGGTTTAAAGAAAATATACGAAGCATAATCCATAGACCTCAGCTCTGATACCATTGTAGGAATTTGACAAGTTTATAAAACATGTACTTATGGTTAACATGATTACAAAACCAATTTGAGTAATGTTAAAGCAAGCGGAAGCATGAGATAAGTTCATGTTAATATGTAAAACCTTTTGAACAAATTCCATATTAATATCAAGTCTAGGATTAATGCTTACATAAAATAACAAGAGGAAGTAAGAAATGTACCTCCTCAAATGTGTTTGAGGGTTGTAATCCAAGTAACAAAATGATGATAAAGATGATGAATTTAGAGCTTCTAACTTGAAGCCTCAAGTGTGTAATACCCACAAGCAATGATCCCAACACCTTTGTAATTAGTTAGGATTTGAAATGACACTAAATATGAGCTTGTAAGAAAAATTAAAACTCCCTTGAGCACCCCAAAAGGGCCACGGCCTGCTGCTCTTTTGAGCAGAATTTTTCTGTTTTTGCAAGCTTGAAATGACTAGTTTTACTTGAGAGAAAGTGAGTCAAAACTTTGGTTCAAGTGTTAGACATGCACATGTGAAGTTGTGTATATAGGAAGTAGTAAAACAAGCATGGGAGCTCTTTCTTGGAGTCCAAAATTCTGCACATATCATGGGTATTACAATATTCAAGTTGTTTTATAAAACAATACATTTATATAAACCCATGTATATATATATTTTTGTTACTTCTACATTTTATAACCTTTTATAAAATATAACACAACTTAATCATTTAAACCTTTAAACAATTATATTTATAAATTATCCAAATAATTTATCTCAAGTAATCATATTTTAGAAAACCGATTTTCTAAATTTCAAGTGTCGCGTATTTATTTAACGAACCAATCGTTAAGATCAAATACATATAAGGTGTCGGTAAGCTTGTTATTGGGTATGACCCGACTTGGATCATAACATGTTAGCCACATTAATTTAATATGTCTCTCGAGCATACGAAATACCTTCAGTCCCATGCATAGAGACAAAAATAATCATTCATATGGTGAACACCTGGTAACCGACATTAACTAGATACATATAAGAATATCCCCTATCATTCCGGGATCCTCCTTCGGACATGATATAAATTTCGAAGTACTAAAGCATCCGGTACTTTGGATGGGGTTTGTTAGGCCCAATAGATCTATCTTTAGGATTCGCGTCAATTAGGATGTCTGTTCCCTAATTCTTAGATTACCAGACTTAATAAAAAGGGGCATATTTGATTTTGATAATTCAACCATAGAATGTAGTTTCACGTACTTGTGTCTATTTCGTAAAACATTTATAAAAGTTGCGCATGTATTCTCAGCCCAAAAATATAAAGGGTAAAAAGGCAAATGAAACTCACCATACTGTATTTCGTAGTAAAAATACATATAACGTCATTGAACAAGTGCAAGGTTGGCCTCGGATTCACGAACCTAAATTAATTATATATATTTATATGTTGGTCAATATTTGTCTAACAAATTAGGTCAAGTCATAGTGTACCACAATTCTAATGCTCGAGACTAATATGCAAAAGTCAACAAAAGTAAATTTGACTCAAAATAATTTCTAAAAATCTATACATGATTAATATATAGTTTAAATATCGTCATTTTATATTTTTAAATATTTTAAAAAGATTTATTAGAGTAAATAATATAATTTATTTATTAATAAATAAAATTTTATATTAAATTTATATAATCAAATATACTTTTATATATATTAAGTAATAAAATTTATAGGGTTCATTTAATATCATAAAGATAATATGATAGGTATTATTAAAGTAAGTTATTACACGTAGTAAAATATGTTTGTATCACATATTTATTTGATAAAATAATATCTATAATGATAGTAAGTAAAAGTTGTATTATTTTGTAATAATAATTATTATTATAAAAATATCAATATTTATAATTACTAAGATGACATTATGATAAAACGATAATTCTAATTATGATAACTTTAATATTTACGATAATTTTTAATATTATCTTTAAAATAATAATTCTATTTAAAATAATAATAATAATGATATTTTATAGTAACAATGACATTTCTATTAAAATGATAATTTTTGTTAAAATGATAGTTTTAATACTAACGATACTTTTAATAATAATAGTGATGATAAAAATAATAAGAACGATAATTTTATCTAAATTAATATCTTATAATATTTTAATTTCATCATGATACTCTTACTCATTATTTCCTAATCGTTTCGTTTAACAGCTTTTAATCGTCTTTTATATCGTGTTCATAATAATGATAATAATAGTAATCAAAATATTTAGGTGTTACAATTATTTGTTTTAATTGCACTAATATTAATAATGATAGTTACTATAATATTATTAACGATAATACTAATAATTATCTTAATGATAATATAGTAATAATAATAATAACAATAACAATAACCATTTTTAAATAATGATATATATATATATATATATTAATAATGATAATAATAATAATAATAATAATAATAATACTAATAATAATAATAATAATAATAATAATAATAATGATAATGATAATGGGATAATAATAATAATAATAATAATACTAATTATAACTTTAACGATAATAACGATAGTAATAAAGAAAACAATTTTTAATGATAAATCCCTTTTATTGATAAAGATAATAATAATGATAATAATAAGATAAAACTAGAACGACGATAAAAACGACGATAATAATAATCATTTTTAATAAAAATATCGAAAATTCAATTGATTATAACTTCTAATCCGTTCATCGAAACCATTCGATATCTAAAGGAAAAGTTCTTAATTTTTCGCTAGCTTTCCAAGGACATGCATATCTTATACCTTATCTCAACCGCAAGTGTAACTAATTCAAGATTCAACCTAACCTGTCTAAGGGCAATATCAAAAGTACAAGCATGCATAATCCTAAATACTCGAGCACTAGTCAAGGATACACTATTAGTATGTAAAAGTTAAATTATGAGTACTCACGTATCAATATTGAGATTCAATATTGCAGGAAAGGTACGTAGACGCAACGGAAATGATAAACACTATATTGACCTCACGAGCATACCCATGAACCATACTCAATCACCTCTATAGCTATAACCCATAATTTCCTTAATCCTATCCTACTCGAAAAACAATTTCGAAATCACTCAGACAACACTCCGTCGTAATATTTTATGTATACTAATAATATCTTGAAATAATACGGAGTAAATATATATATGTAAATCGATTGAGAGAGTTTAGAGAAAAATATTTTCAAGTTTCTATGAAATAATGAAACCTATTGAATTCTATTTAAAATAGATTTTTGAATTATTAAAATGAATTATTAAAGTATGAATTATTAAAGTGAATTATTAAAGTATGAATTATTAAAGTGAATTATTAAAGTATGAATTATTAAAGTGAATTATTAAAGTATGAATTATTAAAGTGAATTATTAAAGTATAAATTATTAAAGTATGAATTATTAAAGCGAATTATTAAAGTTAAAGTAAAGTAAAAATAAAGTAAAGGTAAAGTTTAAGTATAGTAAAAGTATAAAACTATGTACGTATTATACGCGTATAAATATATATAATATTAATTTAAATCGTTATATATATTTAATAAAATAAAATATAAATATCGTTATCTTTATCATACTAGTTAAGTAATGAGTTGTCAAAAGTGGTTCTAGATATTTATAAAAGTTATATACGTTTTAATAATAAAGTTCTTTTTAAACTGAAAACGTTTTTGTACGTTTGAAACTAAATAGATCAATCGAGTCTTTATGAGATTCAATCTTCCACTATCCTTTGTCTAGTTCTCAATGATTGACAATTTGTTCTTATTTATAAATTACTTTACCATTTTCCGAATATTGTTAAAATGGAAAGATTTCTCAAATCAACGTGGGCCTTTCAACAGAGACTTGTAATCATAATTTAATATATCTGATAATTCAATCAGTTGATCTTATCTTCTAATTCCATTGATAAACATTTTGAAACAGATACAATCATATAAAGTATTTAATATAATATTTCATTTACGTTTCAAGTTATAATATATATACACATATACATATATAATCATATTCGTTTAATGGTTCGTGAATCGTTGGAACTTGGTCGAAGTTGAATGAATGTATGAACATAGTTTAAAATTCTTGAAATTTAACTTAACAAATATTGCTTATTGTGTCGGAAACATATAAAGATTAAAGTTTAAATTTGGTTGGAAATTTTCGGGTTGTCACAGTACCTACCCGTTAAAGAAATTTCGTCCCGAAATTTAAGTGGAAAGGTCGTGAATGATAATAAGTATGTTTTCATGATACATACGGGCTGAAAATTAGAGTTTTATCATCAGCGAATAATTTGGATAAACAATCCATTTATATGAAGAGTACGAATGAAGCTAACATAGAAGAGTGAAATAAGTAAGTGTAGATTCATCTTATCATTTGACGTAGATATGATTGATTCCCAGATTTCAAGGGATTTGAAGAAAATCTTCTTAATAAGATTTGACTCTCCGGTAATCAAGGAAATTAGGATCCGCTTTAAATGCGATCGTCCATTTTAATTATTCTGTCGGAGATTTTCTTATAAATTCACCTCCTTCGTTTCCTTACAACTCACACCTTCTGTTGATGCATTTTATGCAAGTCCCTAGACATCTACCCACGTCCATTGCAGGTACAACAGTTTACAGGCCACCATGATTGCTCATTATTATCCTGTGTTTTTATGTGGTTACAGGAACTGCAGGAACGAGATTTAGATGTTTGACTATGTTAGACTTAGTCAGACGTACGAGTGAAGCCTCACTAGTACGGCTGACAGGCTCATACGCACGGTTGATGCTGAGCTAAGTCACAATTACAACCTAAATGAGAAGACACGAGTGAGTGATCACCCGTACGGCTGATGAAGCCAACTCGTACGTGTGATGAATGAATCGTATGGGTGAGTCAACAGCAGGGGTATATAAAGTCTTATGTTCTTCATTTTAGGTTAAGCCTCTTATTTGTTACACACACTCAGATCTAGTGAGCTCCTCCGATTCTCTCTCAGTCCAAATCACCCATGTGGTGAATAATAGCTCTAGGTGTTGATCTAATCACACTTGATTTAGTTGTGGTTTGACTAAATTAATCAAAAAAAACTTAACCTATTCACTAGAGGGTTTGATTCACTTATTCTGCCATTGTGTGAGTTAAATCTGTTGATTTCTAAGTTCCTAGTCATGTTTCATCACCTTCTATTCTTTCCCCCTCAACTCATATTTTAAAGTATTCATCAATATGCTCCATCCAGCTCTGATTCTCGATATACTTCTAACTTTCATATCGGTCATTCTTCTTTTTCATCTACCGCCGGAAGAATCTATTTACTTCTACTATACTCTTGGGTTTATAGTGTTTCTAGTTCTCCCATGTCTTTATATTGTTATATGCATCGATATATGGTTTATAATTTCTGGTTTGTCGTTGAGCTTTATATGTTCCCTTATATTTCAAAGTCTCTGCTTCTGTCTTCTATAATCATTATCATTTACAGTTAATGCTCTCTTTTATTTGCTGCAATTTATACCCCAATTTCTATTTCGGAGTTTTGTCCTTTCGTTTCTTCTTCTTGCGATTAAGCACCGCTTGTAATGGTCCAGAATTCACAGATATGAATTTCGGAATGAACATTGTTAATGTTCTAGGAAGGAAATTGTGATGGCACGATCTTGACTTGTCAAATTACTAGAATACCTTGGAAAAGGCCGAATCATCAAGAAATATTTTTTTGATATTTTAGAGGTTAAATAGAATACAAGAGTCGTATAACATGGCACATGATGATGTTATGATCTGTGAATCATCACGTTCCATTTAGAAACTCAGCATGACTTACTGTAATATAATCACATTGATCAAGTGTCATTATATTATACTAATTCATGCTTCAGTTCTCAACACTACTTCAAAATATTCCTATTTTAAACTTGAATCTTTCAGAATTTAGAAACTAAAATAGTTTCTTTTATGATGTAATACAGATAGCGCGAAGAGGTAAATGATTTCAAATAAGAAGAATTAAGAAAATATCTTCAGAAATATGGAGGATATTTATAATGAAAGATATGATGATATTTTAGAATTTCTAATATCAGAGGATGATGAAGAATATTGTCCGCAGGGGTTTAGAGTCAGGAGCAAGGTATTCGTTAATGACTTCAGCAGGTACTGAATCATTTGGATCCTTTAAAGTCAAGGTTCAGTCTTTGTAATTTGTCCACAGCCTCCTTCCTACTTTGCTCAATCCGTTTTCCAGTTCCAAAACTTCTCTTTTTCTGCGCTTTGTCAGTACACTTCATCATTATCATCCAGCTTTTACCATTTAAAGTCGTTTATTGTTTTTGCTGCTTCATCAGCATTTTTTCCATTTTCGGAGAACCAATTCGTAGTTCGGAGTGTTTTTCAGAAACTTCACATTCAAATTAAGTCCAGAAGATAGACGTTATATATACACATATAACTGTTGGCGCAGACATGCTGCAAGATTTCAAAATACTGATTGCTAATTCCCAATGATTCGTATGGCAATTCTCATTACAAGATGCGAATGAGTAAATGATGGGGTTTCAATGAATAATTATGATGACTTTTTGGAGAGGCTAAAGTCAAAGGGTAATGAAGTTGTTGGTACATCTGCTAATAATATGGTGGAATGTAAAAGGTTCCCTGGTAACGATGGTGTATATCTCAAGGTTATAATAAGGTTAGTCTGACTGAAAATTCGAAGTTGACTTGCTGGAGTTGTGACAAAACTGGCTACTTTGAATAGGAGTCGCAAAGTTATTTTTGCTAATAAATGCCAAAGAATCTGACGCGGATACGTTGTTTAAACTTTTACTTTGGTTTCAAGAGTTTTTCGGGTACATAACTGTGGGTAACATGTGGTTGGATCATCATCTCGATTGCTCATCATTCGAAGTGTCTTCAGAAATTTTCGAAGGGTTTGAACACAGATTGTAATCGTTAACATACATTTGATGTTCTAACACAGTTTTGAAGTCAAAATATAGATTGTGAAAGATGTAAGGATCTAAGAGTGATGATTTTGGTCATATCTCAAGCTAAATTTTGAGATTTCAAAATCAGAATATGTAATTAAATTTTGAATGAGTATGGTTGTTTTGATTTCTATAAAAGAATGTATATTGTTGTGAAAGTAGGGAGTATAATGGATGATTTGCTGAATCAGATTCGAAGAATGTAACATATTAATTGTGAATTTATATATCTCTCGGGTATTACCTACCCGTTAAAAAAAAATTCACAATTAATATTTTGTACAAAAGAATTTTATTACAGTCTTTATGAAAATATATATATGTATATTTTCTTCAGATGTAACATAGATTTAATGAGTTAATGTTAAATTAAACTCATTTAATTTACGGTTGAAACTAGAATTGAATAATCCCTAAAGGCTTTAAAAAGTACATAACTTTTACGCAGTATTTCTTTAATGACATTAAAATTATGAATCAATACTTCGTTATTTGTTGATGTATGGTGTTCGGTTCGTGGAATTCTTGTGAATTTCGCAAAGTACGAATGATGTTATCTGAAAAGTTTCGGGTACATTGATGATGAAAGTGTAAAATCAAATATATACTTGATTTATTATGAATTGGAATTTGTTGAATTGCGACAGAGATTGTAGTTAACGCTGGTTAAGTTGCGGCCGAAGGACGTACATTATTGCATATTTGTAATATGAATTAACCGAGTAGTTAAGATTCACACACAATAGCTTAGCACTGAAAGATTTATTTCAATATATATATATATATATATATATATATATATATATATATATATATATATATATATATATATATATATATATATATATATATATATATATATATATATATATATATATATATATATATATATATATATATATATATATATATATATATATATATATAATTTCTTAAGAGGAAATGAGTTAATTCTTCATAACTCGTTGATACAATATAAACGTTATTGATTCGTAATGATGTCCACAGTGATTCTTGAACTGACGGAGTTTGTGATGTTATCAGTGTTGTTGATTCGGATGTTGACTGTACTGACGATGCTGGTAACACTGATGGTACTATTGATGTTGTTGGTAAAGCAAGTTTAGCTTGTTAATCACACACCATTTTTGTCAGGGTTTCTACTCTTCCTTCCATCATTTTGGTTCGCTTAACTGATTTATGGTTAGGGCTAGATTAGATAATCTCTAAGACTTTAGAGATTACATAATCGCCGCGGAATGTTTCTCCAATGAAGTTATGAATTAATACTTCGTCAGTTATTGTTGTTGGTACTCCTTGGTATCTATGGTGCGTATGACGTTGATGCTCGTGGGACAGATTGTGAAGTTGAGGTTTACGACGCGGTTGTGGTTGGAGGTGGTAATGGTACTGTTGGTGTTGATGATGGTGGTACTGGTTATGCTGCTGATGCTGCTGCTGGTGTTTGTAATCTCTGCACCATATTCTCCAAAGCCACTACCCGAGCGCGAAGCTCGTTGACTTCTTCTATTACACCGGGGTGATTGTCGGTTCGGACGAGCGGATAAATAAAATCTAAAATTTGATGTAATATATAATCGTGACGAGATACTCTGGAAATGAGCGAGAAAATGGTGTTTCGGACAGGTTCGCCGGTAAGTGCTTCAGGTTCTTCATCAAGAGAGCAATGTGGTGGATGGAAGGGATCACCTTCTTCTTGTCTCCAATGATTGAGGAGGCTACGAACCCATCCCCAATTCATCCAGAATAGGTGATGACTGATTGGTTGATCTATTCCGGTCACACTACTTTCGGAGCTTGAATGGGATTCCATTTCGGAATCTGAGTGACTTGAACTGATGACGAATTCCATTTCGTACGATTGGATAAAGGATTTTTTTTTTCGATATGAAATGATTTTGGCTAACGGATGGTATTCTAATTACATAGAATATATATATATATATATATATATATATATATATATATAGATCAAAAGATTTCGTAGATTACGGAGGACTTTGCGGGATATGTCAGGCAAAGTTTAAAGTAACAGATACGATAAGATATGATTTAGCAGATATGCTAAGATATGAATTTTTGTCTATACACTATTCATGCAATCAATACAGCAAGACGTGTCTTAGACTAAAAATGATAAGCAGGTAATTTTCTGAGGATGATAAGTAGTTAATTTTTGACACAAAATGATAAGCAAAACTTTTGACATGCAGATACGGTCGAAGTCCAGACTCACTAATGCATCCTATTGACTTATCAGTTAGACACACTAATGCAGACCTGGTTCGCTAAGACCACCGCTCTGATACCAACTGAAAGGACCCGTTCATATACATTATAAACGATTCACAATAGTTGATTACATTGCGAGGTATTTGACCTCTATATGATACATTTTACAAACATTGCATTCGTTTTTAAAAGACAAACTTTCCTTACATCGAAAATTGACAGGCATGCATACCATTTCATAATATCCACTATCCAACTATAAATTGATTTAATAATAATCTTTGATGAACTCAATGACTCGAATGCAACGTTCTTCAAAATATGCTATGAAAGACTCCAAGTAATATCTTTAAAATGAGCAAATGCACAGCGGAAGATTTCTTTAACACCTGAGAATAAACATGCTTTAAAGTGTCAACCAAAAGGTTGGTGAGTTCATTAGTTTATCATAATCATTTATTTCCATCATTTTAATAGACCACAAGAATTTCATTTTCAGTTCTCATAAATATACGTCCCATGCATAGAGACAAAAATAATCATTCATATAGTGAACACCTGGTAACCGACATTAACTAGATACATATAAGAATATCCCCTATCATTCCGGGATCCTCCTTCGGACATGATATAAATTTCGAAGTACTAAAGCATCCGGTACTTTGGATGGGGTTTGTTAGGCCCAATAGATCTATCTTTAGGATTCGCGTCAATTAGGATGTCTGTTCCCTAATTCTTAGATTACCAGACTTAATAAAAAGGGGCATATTCGATTTCGATAATTCAACCATAGAATGTAGTTTCACGTACTTGTGTCTATTTCGTAAAACATTTATAAAAGTTGCGCATGTATTCTCAGCCCAAAAATATAAAGGGTAAAAAGGCAAATGAAACTCACCATACTGTATTTCGTAGTAAAAATACATATAACGTCATTGAACAAGTGCAAGGTTGGCCTCGGATTCACGAACCTAAATTAATTATATATATTTATATGTTGGTCAATATTTGTCTAACAAATTAGGTCAAGTCATAGTGTACCACAATCCTAATGCTCGAGACTAATATGCAAAAGTCAACAAAAGTAAATTTGACTCAAAATAATTTCTAAAAATCTATACATGATTAATATATAGTTTAAATATCGTCATTTTATATTTTTAAATATTTTAAAAAGATTTATTAGAGTAAATAATATAATTTATTTATTAATAAATAAAATTTTATATTAAATTTATATAATCAAATATACTTTTATATATATTAAGTAATAAAATTTATAGGGTTCATTTAATATCATAAAGATAATATGATAGGTATTATTAAAGTAAGTTATTACACGTAGTAAAATATATTTGTATCACATATTTATTTGATAAAATAATATCTATAATGATAGTAAGTAAAAGTTGTATTATTTTGTAATAATAATAATTATTATAAAAATATCAATATTTATAATTACTAAGATGACATTATGATAAAACGATAATTCTAATTATGATAACTTTAATATTTACGATAATTTTTAATATTATCTTTAAAATAATAATTCTATTTAAAATAATAATAATAATGATATTTTATAGTAACAATGACATTTCTATTAAAATGATAATTTTTGTTAAAATGATAGTTTTAATACTAACGATACTTTTAATAATAATAGTAATGATAAAAATAATAAGAACGATAATTTTATCTAAATTAATATCTTATAATATTTTAATTTCATCATGATACTCTTACTCATTATTTCCTAATCGTTTCGTTTAACAGCTTTTAATCGTCTTTTATATCGTGTTCATAATAATGATAATAATAGTAATCAAAATATTTAGGTGTTACAATTATTTGTTTTAATTGCACTAATATTAATAATGATAGTTACTATAATATTATTAACGATAATACTAATAATTATCTTAATGATAATATAGTAATAATAATAATAACAATAACAATAACCATTTTTAAATAATGATATATATATATATATTAATAATGATAATAATAATAATAATAATAATAATAATAATAATACTAATAATAATATTAATAATAATAATGATAATGATAATGGGATAATAATGATAATAATACTAATTATAACTTTAACGATAATAACGATAGTAATAAAGAAAACAATTTTTAATGATAAATCACTTTTATTGATAAAGATAATAATAATGATAATAATAAGATAAAACTAGAACGACGATAAAAACGACGATAATAATAATCATTTTTAATAAAAATATCGAAAATTCAATTGATTATAACTTCTAATCCGTTCATCGAAACCATTCGATATCTAAAGGAAAAGTTCTTAATTTTTCGCTAGCTTTCCAAGGACATGCATATCTTATACCTTATCTCAACCGCAAGTGTAACTAATTCAAGATTCAACCTAACCTGTCTAAGGGCAATATCAAAAGTACAAGCATGCATAATCCTAAATACTCGAGCACTAGTCAAGGATACACTATTAGTATGTAAAAGTTAAATTATGAGTACTCACGTATCAATATTGAGATTCAATATTGCAGGAAAGGTACGTAGACGCAACGGAAATGATAAACACTATATTGACCTCACGAGCATACCCATGAACCATACTCAATCACCTCTATAGCTATAACCCATAATTTCCTTAATCCTATCCTACTCGAAAAACAATTTCGAAATCACTCAGACAACACTCCGTCGTAATATTTTATGTATACTAATAATATCTTGAAATAATACGGAGTAAATATATATATGTAAATCGATTGAGAGAGTTTAGAGAAAAATATTTTCAAGTTTCTATGAAATAATGAAACCTATTGAATTCTATTTATAATAGATTTTTGAATTATTAAAATGAATTATTAAAGTATGAATTATTAAAGTGAATTATTAAAGTATGAATTATTAAAGTGAATTATTAAAGTATGAATTATTAAAGTGAATTATTAAAGTATAAATTATTAAAGTATGAATTATTAAAGTGAATTATTAAAGTTAAAGTAAAGTAAAAATAAAGTAAAGGTAAAGTTTAAGTATAGTAAAAGTATAAAACTATGTACGTATTATACGCGTATAAATATATATAATATTAATTTAAATCGTTATATATATTTAATAAAATAAAATATAAATATCTTTATCTTTATCATACTAGTTAAGTAATGAGTTGTCAAAAGTGGTTCTAGATATTTATAAAAGTTATATACGTTTTAATAATAAAGTTCTTTTTAAACTGAAAACGTTTTTGTACGTTTGAAACTAAATAGATCAATCGAGTCTTTATGAGATTCAATCTTCCACTATCCTTTGTCTAGTTCTCAATGATTGACAATTTGTTCTTATTTATAAATTACTTTACCATTTTCCGAATATTGTTAAAATGGAAAGATTTCTCAAATCAACGTGGGCCTTTCAACAGAGACTTGTAATCATAATTTAATATATCTGATAATTTAATCAGTTGATCTTATCTTCTAATTCCATTGATAAACATTTTGAAACAGATACAATCATATAAAGTATTTAATATAATATTTCATTTACGTTTCAAGTTATAATATATATACACATATACATATATAATCATATTCGTTTAATGGTTCGTGAATCGTTGGAACTTGGTCGAAGTTGAATGAATGTATGAACATAGTTTAAAATTCTTGAAATTTAACTTAACAAATATTGCTTATTGTGTCGGAAACATATAAAGAGTGACTAGTTAGTCTACTTAAAGTGTAGGGTGGGCTTATAAGCCCAAGGTCATAAGTCCATAACACTAATAAAGCCCAAGTTGTGTGTAATTAACAAATGAATCCAATTAAAGCCCATGTAACTAACTAATCACCATAGTTAATTAAAATGATTAATAAAACTAATCATGAATGTAAATAATACTTGAAAATATTATTCGTGAAGTTTCGTGTGTCACAAAGACGTTTCGGGAAATTAAAGCCAAGTACGGGCAATCATGGTAAATAAACGTTGGAAATTCCAGGGTCGTTACATTACCCACCTGTTAAAGAAAATTTCATCCCGAAATTTAAGCTGAGGTAGATGGAGGAGTCGGGAAAAGGTGAGGATACTTCCGCATCATTTGATCCTCTCGCTCCCAAGTAAACTCAGGTCCTCGTTTGGCATTCCATCATACTCGGATGATTGGAATCTTGTTGCGTTTCAAAGTTTTGATCTCACGATCCATAATTTCAACAGGCTCCTCCACAAAGTGGAGTTTGTCATCAATTGTAAGTTCTTCAAGTGGTATGATGTAGTGACCCGAAATTTTCCATGTTTATATATATTAAATGAAATTGTTATTTACATGATTAAGTGTTTCCAACATGTTAAGCAATCAAACTTGTTAAGACTTGATTAATTGAAATAGGTTTCATATAGACAATTGACCACCCAAGTTGACCGGTGATTCACGAACGTTAAAACTTGTAAAAACTATATGATGACATATATATGGTTATATATATAGTTAACATGATATTATGATAAGTAAACATATCATTAAGTATATTAACAATGAACTACATATGTAAAAACAAGACTACTAACTTAATGATTTTGAAACGAGACATATATGTAACGATTATCGTTGTAACGACATTTAATGTATATATATCATATTAAGAGATATTCATACATCATAATATCATGATAATATAATAATTTAAAATCTCTTTTTATATTATAAATATTGGGTTAATAACATTTAACAAGATCGTTAACCTAAAGGTTTCAAAACAACACTTACATGTAACGACTAACGATGACTTAACGACTCAGTTAAAATGTATATACATGTAGTGTTTTAATATGTATTCATACACTTTTGAAAGACTTCAAGACACTTATAAAAATACTTCTACTTAACAAAAATTCTTACAATTACATCCTCGTTCAGTTTCATCAACAATTCTACTCGTATGCACCCGTATTCGTACTCGTACGATACACAGCTTTTAGTTGTATGTACTATTGGTATATACACTCCAATGATCAGCTCTTAGCAGCCCATGTGAGTCACCTAACAAATGTGGGAACCATCATTTGGCAACTAGCATGAAATATCTCATAAAATTACAAAAAAATGAGTAATCATTCATGACTTATTTACATGAAAACAAAATTACATATCCTTTATATCTAATCCATACACCAACGACCAAAAACACCTACAAAAACTTTCATTCTTCAATTTTCTTCATCTAATTAATCTCTCTCAAGTTCTATCTTCAAGTTCTAAGTGTTCTTCATAAATTCTACAAGTTCTAGTTTCATAAAATCAAGAATACTTCCAAGTTTGCTAGCTTACTTCCAATCTTGTAGAATGATCATCCAACCTCAAGAAATCTTTATTATTTACAGTAATATATCTTTATAATACAAGGTAATACTCATATTCAAACTTTGATTCAATTTCTATAAATATAACAATCTTATTTCGAGTGGAAATCTTACTTGAACTTATTTTCATGTCATGATTCTGCTTCAAGAACTTTCAAGCCATCCAAGGATCCTTTGAAGCTAGATTCATTTTTCTCATTTCCAGTAGCTTTATCCAGAAAACTTGAGGTAGTAATGATGTTCATAACATCATTCGATTCATACATATAAAGCTATCTTATTTGAAGGTTTAAACTTGTAATCACTAGAACATAGTTTAGTTAATTCTAAACTTGTTCGCAAACAAAAGTACTGTAACGACCCGGATTTTTTCAATCGTTTTATACTTATGAGATTAATATTTACATAAATTAAACCTTACCAACATGATAAGTAATCCAAATTGTTGAGACTTGTGTTTTTGAAAAGAGTTTTACACAACGTTTGACCGTCCAATTTAACCGATGATATCACGAACTATATAACATACGATAATTATACGTTTGTGTATATATATGTATTTATATATATTTAACATGATCTAAGGATGGTTTAACATCTCATTGTGTACTAATGACAATGAGTTATAAGTATATTTTGAAACTACTAACTTAAGTTTTCAAAACGATAACTATACGTAACATTCTTTGATATATATACTTATAACCTATAATGCTTATACATGTATCGTATATATAATGTATTTAATCACTTTTTAAGGACTTAAATACATAAACCAATATAAGTATATTTACAAAAGATAGCTATATTTGAATTCTCATTCCGTTTCCTCAAGATTTCCATATGTATTTACTATTGGTATATACACATCAAATCAACATCCTAATCAACATTATTACTGCCCTAGATATGAGGTAACTAGGATTTGTCAAGTAGCATGAATTATTAGTAAGAAAACAAAATTAGGAATCCTTTTCTTTCTTTATAAACTAGAAACGTTTTTATGAATGAACACCATTTCTTCACTCCATTTTCTCATACCTACACCCTCATTTCTCTCTCAAAATACTCCTAACTTCATACTTGATCATCTTCAAGCATTTTCCCCATCATTTAGCTTCAATTACAAGCCTTAAACACCATAAGAAAACTCTTTCAAGAACATATCAAAATAACCACCCATTTGAAGAAGTATACTTCCAACCTTTTGATCTAACTCCACCACTCTTTGATTCCAAGATTTTTTTTATTATCTCTTACAGTAACTTTGTCCAAGTAACTTGAGGTAGTAACCTTGTTCATAATCTTGTTCGATTCATAATTATATAGCTATCTTATTTTATGTTGTAAAATTTTAACAACAAGAACATAGTTTGAATGATTTCAAACTTGTTTGCAAACTAAATAGATCCTTCTAACTTAACTTTTAAAACACTTCAAGACCTGTAATATATCATAATGATATGCTAACTTAACAAGATATAACTTGGTTTTACAAAGAACACCTTAAAAACTGAATCTACGTCGTCGGAGTGCAACCGGGGGCTGTTTTGGGTTGGATAATTAAAAACCATCTTGAACTTTGAATTGGAAGTTCATTTTCTGGAAAAATGATATTTCTTATGAATATGTTAACACATAAAAATTTCATGGTTTAACTCAAAGTGTAAGTATTTTTAGAAAAATGATCATTAAATGTTGTTTTTATGATGGAAAATGATCACTTTCATAAGTTTTACCAAAGTTTGACCTATAACCTGTGATTTCGAATAAAAACTAAGGTATTTTCAGTTCATATTCTTAAAATTTGACTCGATCCAAGGAAGTGGCAAGTTGAACCAACAAAAATGGAGTTGTAATGAAGAAACTACGACTAAAACAAGATTGGGTATTCGAAGCTAGTTTAGCTACGAAAATATTTGGAGATAAAGTAAATTAATCATATCTTTTCTAATTAATATGATATTTTATATATAATTACTTATGATTTGATTTTATATATTTCAGGACCACCCGTAAACAACACGAGAAGATTAATCATAAGACCTCATGATTGTACGCAACACGTCATTTGACAACACGGTACTTTATGTACGCAACACGTCCTTTGACAACATGGTACCATGGGTCGAGATTAATTCTGATCAATACGAATACGATGGGGTCTTTATTTATTTTATTGAGCAACTAATTGTAGACCACTAACATCGGACTGCTAATTACGGACTAAGAAAATATTAAAAGTATTAAAAGTATATATATATATATATATATATATATATATATATATATATATATATATATATATATGTAACGATTACTTGAAAATAAAATATGTTGATATATTATATATATATATATATGGTTAGGCTCGTGATATCTATCGGAGACCAAGTCGAGTTAAATACCTTCAAGGCAAAAGTGAGTATATAGTCCCACTTTTAAACTCTAAATATTTCGGGATGAGAATACATGCATTTTATGATTTACGTTATGGACACAAGTGATAAAAAAATATATATTCTACGTTGAGTTGTACCACTGGCATACTTCCCTGTAGCTTGGTAACTACTATTTACATGTGGTATTGTAAACGCGAATCCTGTTGGTAGATCTATCGGGCCTGACAACCCCAACCGGACTGGACGACCAGTATTCAACGGTTGCACAGTACTTCGTTTCGGTAACTACACTTGGTACAGCATAGTGAGATTTCATAATAAAGAGAATGTGCGATGTTGATTAAATGTTAAGTATGGTTATCAAGTGCTCAACCACTTAGAATATTTTTATTAAAACGTTTATGTATATGAAATCTTGTGGTCTATATTTATAACGCTGCTAGCATTAAACCTATATCTCACCAACTTTATGTTGACGTTTAAAGCATGTTTATTCTCAGGTTCCTAGAAGTCTTCCGCTGTTTGAATATATGTTAGAGAAACCATGTGCATGGAGTCATACATGTTTTATTCGAGGATGCATTGCATTCACAAAATCATCACCGTGTATTTATTTTGACTGCATTGTCAACGGAAGTATTCTTGTAAACTGTTATTTACGGTGATTGTTTATATGTAGAAATCATCAGATGTCGAAAACATTGAATTTTAAATATTCATTTATGGTATATCTTTTCAAAAGAATGCAATGTTTATAAAACGTATCATTAAGAGGTCAAATGCCTCGCGATGTAATCATATGTTATTGTATTCATCCCTATGGATTGGGTCTGGTCGTTTCATGTGGTATCAGATCGGTGGTCTTAGCGAACCAGGTCTGCATTAGTGTGTCTAACTGATAAGTCGTTAGGTTGCATTAGTGAGTCTGGACTTCGACCGTTTCTGCATGTCAAAATTTTGCTTATCATTTTGTGTCGAGAATCATCTACTTATCATCTGTAGGAAATTACCTGCTTATCATCTTAAGTCTAAACGTGTCTTACTGTATTCATTGCATGAATGGTGTATAGACAAAATTTATATCTTAGCGTATTTTCTAATTCATATCTACGCGTATCTGTTACTGTAAACTTTGTCTGACCTATTCCGTAAATCCCTCCGTTATTTATGAGATCTTTTGTTCTATATATGTGGATATTCTATATAATTAGAATACCACCCGATAGCCGGAAAATCATTTCATATCGAAAAATCCTTTATTCAATCATACGAAATGGAACTCGTCACTAGTTGAAGTCCCTCGGATTCCGATATGGAATACCACTCAAGCTCCGAAAGCAGTGTGACCGGAATGGATCAACCAATCAGTCATCATCTATTTTGGATGGATTGGGGATGGGTTCGTAGCCTCCTCAATCATTGGAGACAAGAAGAAGGTGATCCCTTCCATCCACCAAATTGCCCTCTTGACGATGAACCTGAAGCACTTACCGGCGAACCTGTTTGAGAAACCATTTTCTCTCTCATTTCCAGAGTATCTCGTCATGATTATATACTACATCAAATTCTAGATTTTATTTATCCGCTCGTCCGAACCGACAATCACCCCGATGTAATAGAAGAAGTCAACGAGCTTCGCACTCGGGTAGTGGCTTTGGAGAATACGGTACGAAGGTTACAAACACCATCAGCAGCATCAGCAGCATAACCAGTACCGTCAATAACATCAACATCGCAAGCCTCAATACCCTAAGCACCAGCAGCATCACCAGCATCAACGTTATCACCATCATCAACATCAACAGGATCATTACCACCACCAACAATCACATCCGCATCACACGCCTCAATATCACCATCCGTACCTCGGATATCAACGTCACACGCACCATAGATACCAAGAAGTACCAACAACAACAAACGATGAAGTATTGATTCATAACTTCATCGGAGAAATATTCTATGGTGATTATGTAATCTCTAAAGACATAGAGATTACCTATTTCTGCCTTAACCATAAATCAGATGAGTGGACAGAAATGATAAAAGGAAGAGTAGAAACCCCGACAAGAATGATGCGTAAGGTACAAGGTAGACTTGTTTTACCAACAACATCAGCAATACCCTTAGCCTCACCAACACAGTCAGTGCTGTCAACATCGTTAGAATCATCAGCAACTTTAACATCACAAGCTCCACCAGTTCAAGAATCACCGTGGACATCATCAATAACGCGTATATTGCATCAACGAGTTATGAAGTATTAACTCATTCTTCTGAAGAATTTATATAAATATTTTATGTATGTGAATTCGGAGACCAAAATAAATCTTTTCGTACTAAGCTATTAAGTATGAATTGAAAAAGGGTAGATACTACTCGTTTAAATTCATACTACAAATATGCAATGATGTACGTCCTTCGTCAGCAACTTAATCATCGTTAACTACAATCCCTGTTTCAATTCAATGAATTTCGTTTTATAATAAACCAAGTGTATTATTCAATAATATGTTTGATTTTACACTTTCATCTTCAATGTACTCGAAGCTTACTGGGAAACAACATTCATATCTTGCGAAGTTAGCAAGAGTTCAATGAGTATCAGCATGATTCCCTAAGGAAATATATATAAGAATAAATAATAAAGTATTGATCCATAACTTCATTAATATTCTGTGAAGAATATGTGGTTCCTAATCGTTTTAGAGATTACTTATTCTAGCTCAAACCGAAAATCAAATGAGTCTAATATTATATTGACTTATTAAATTCATGATTACATCTGAAGAAGATATATATGTACATATATTTTCATAAAGATTGTAATAAAATTCTCTGGTACAAAACATTACTTGTGAAATTTTGTTTAACGGGTAGGTAATACCCGAGAGATATATAAATTCACAATTAATATGATTATATTCTTCAACTCTGATTCAACAATCATCAACTATACTCACTACCTTCACAATAATATACATTCTTTCATAGAAATCAAAACAACCATTCTCATCCAAATTTGATTACGACAAAACGAAATCCAAGTCAAGACTTAACAGAAGAGATCACTCTTAGGACTCTTACATCTTTCAAAACTATACTTTGACTTCCAAACTATGCTAGAACATCATTCGATTCTTGGAACCCAGAAAAATATTTGTATCATTCAAAGTCCTAAAACATCATATGTATATTAACAATTACAATCTATGATCAAACCCTTCGAAATTCCTGAAGACACTTCAAATAATGGACAATCGAGATGATGATCCAACCACACATTACCCACAGTCTTGCACCTGAAAAGCTCTTGAAACCAAGGACATAATTTAACACGTATCCGCGTTAAATCTTTTAGCATTTATTAGCAAAAATAACTTTGCAATTCCTTTTCAAAATAGCAAATTTTGTCACAGTTTCAGCAAGTCAACCTCGACTTTCCATTCGAAGTAGCCTTATTATAACCTGTAATACATACGATTACCCTTTTGTTACCAGGGAACCTTTTATATTCCACGACATTATCAGCAGATGTACCAGCAACTCGTTACCCCTTTGGCGGAATCAACAATTGGTATTTTGACATCTCGCAGCATTTCTATTTCGGCAGTTATATATATATATATATATATATACAACGTCTATCCCCAAGAATTACATATTTCAAATGTGAAGTTTCTGAAAAATGCTCCAGTCTACGAATTAGTGCTATTAAATTTTGGAAAAGACTGATAAAGTGGTAAAGATAGTAGACAACAATTACGGTCAGAAGTTTGACAATAAAGAATCATAGATTGGAAAAGCTCGAACGAAAAATTTGGTACTGGAAAACGGATTGAGCAAAGTATAAAGGATGTCGTGGACAAATCACAATGACGAAATCTACCTTCAAAGGATTCAAATGATTCAGTGTCTGCTGAAACCGTTAGTAAACCTTACTCCTTATTCTAAACCTTCACAGACAGATTTTCCGCGTCATTCCCTGATCTTAGATATTCTAAGATATCATCGTATTTTTCATTATAAATATCTCAGATATTCCTGAAGATATATTCCCAACTATCCTCATCAAAAATCATTTATCTCTTCACAATATTTGCGTTACAACATAAAAAAAACTGTCTTAGTTTCTAAATTCTGAAAAATTCGAGTTTAAAATATGAATGTTTTGAAGTAGTATTGGAAACTGAAGTATGAATTAGTATAATATAATGACACTTGATCAACGTGATTATATTACAGTAATTCATGCTGAGTTTCTAAATGGAACATAATGATTCACAGATCATAACATCATAATGTGCCATGTTACACAACTCTTACATTGTACCCAATCTCCAAACATATTAAGAACATATCTCCTTGATAATTCTATCTTTTCGAACATTCTGGTAACTTACCAAATCAAGATCGTGCAATTACTATTTCCTTCTTAGAATATTAACTATGTTTATTTCAAAATCCATACCTACGAATTCCGGACCATTATTCGCTTGACTCGAAGTCGGGAAGAGGAAACAGAAGTATGGAACTGTTGAATATAAAAGAAAATATAAAGCTCGACAACAACAAATAAATTACAAACCGTGTATATCAATACGTATTGCAACGTAAAGGCACGGGAGAATTAACAATACTATAACCCCAAGGTAATAGTAGAAATAAATAAAATCCTCCGGAGGTACATGAAAAAGAAGAATGACAGAGATGAAAGTTAAGAGTATATCCAGGATCAGTACTGGATGAAGCATACTGATACATGTTTTAAAGTATGAATTGAGGGAGGAAGAATAGAAGGTATGAGTTGTAAGGAAATGAAGGGAGGTGGATTTATAGTAAAAGATCCGACAGATCAATCAAAATAGATGATCGCATTTAAAGCGGATTCTAATTTCCTTGATTATCGAAGAATCAAATCTCATTATGAAGATTTTACTCCAAATCTCTTGAACTTGGAAATCAATCCTATCTACGTCAAAAGATATGACGAATCTATACCTACTCATTTCACCCTTTGGTGATAGCCTCACTCGTACTCTTCACAAAAATCAAATTGCTTTATCAATATTACTTGATGATAATAAAACTCTAATTTCCAACTCGTATACGTCATGAAAACATACTTATTGTCAGCCATGACCATCCCATTCAAATTTTGGGACGAAATTTATTTAACGGGTAGGTACTGTAACGACCCAGATTTTTCCAATGGTTTTATACTTATGAGATTAATATTTATATAAATTAAACCTTACCAACATGATAAGTAATTCAAATTGTTGAGACTTGTGTTTTTGAAAAGAGTTTTACACAACGTTTGACCGTCTAATTTAACCGATGATATCACGAACTATATAACATACGATAATTATACGTTTGTGTATATATATATGTATTTATATATATATTTAACATGATCTAAGGATGGTTTAACATCTCATTGTGTACTAATGACAATGAGTTATAAGTATATTTTGAAACTACTAACTTAAGTTTTCAAAACGATAACTATACGTAACATTCTTTGATATATATACTTATAACCTATAATGCTTATACATGTATCGTATATATAATGTATTTAATCACTTTTTAAGGACTTAAATACATAAAACAATATAAGTATATTCACAAAAGATAGCTATATTTGAATTCTCATTCCGTTTCCTCAAAATTTCTATACGTATATCTAGGGTATATGTAACCGTATCATACCCAGCTTCCATATGTATTTACTATTGGTATATACACATCAAATCAACATCCTAATCAACATTATTACTGCCCTAGATATGAGGTAACTATAATTTGTCAAGTAGCATGAATTATTAGTAAGAAAACAAAATTAGGAATCCTTTTCTTTCTTTATAAACTAAAAACGTTTTTATGAATGAACACCATTTCTTCACTCCATTTTCTCATACCTACACCCTCATTTCTCTCTAAAAATACTCCTAACTTCATACTTGATCATCTCCAAGCATTTTCCCCATCATTTAGCTTCAATTACATGCCTTAAACACCATAAGAAAACTCTTTCAAGAACATATCAAAATAACCACCCATTTGAAGAAGTATACTTCCAACCTTTTGATCTAACTCCACCACTCTTTGATTCCAAGATTTTTTTATTATCTCTTACAGTAACTTTGTCCAAGTAACTTGAGGTAGTAACCTTGTTCATAATCTTGTTCGATTCATAATTATATAGCTATCTTATTTTATGTTGTAAAATTTTAACAACAAGAACATAGTTTGAATGATTTCAAACTTGTTTGCAAACTAAATAGATCCTTCTAACTTAACTTTTAAAACACTTCAAGACCTGTAATATATCATAATGATATGCTAACTTAACAAGATATAACTTGGTTTTACAAAGAACACCTTAAAAACTGAATCTACGTCGTCGGAGTGCAACCGGGGGCTGTTTGGGATTGGATAATTAAAAACCATCTTGAACTTTGAATTGGAAGTTCATTTTCTGGAAAAATGATATTTCTTATGAATATGTTAACACATAAAAATTTCATGGTTTAACTCAAAGTGTAAGTATTTTTAGAAAAATGATCATTAAATGTTGTTTTTATGATGAAAAATGATCACTTTCATAAGTTTTACCAAAGTTTGACCTATAACCTGCGATTTCGAATAAAAACTAAGGTATTTTCAGTTCATATTCTTAAAATTTGACTCGATCCAAGGAAGTGGCAAGTTGAACCAACAAAAACAGAGTTGTAATGAAGAAACTACGACTAAAACAAGATTGGGTATCCGAAGCTAGTTTAGCTACGAAAATATTTGGAGATAAAGTAAATTAATCATATCTTTTCTAATTAATATGAAATTTTATATATAATTACTTATGATTTGATTTTATATATTTCAGGACCACCCGTAAACAACACGGGAAGATTAATCATAAGACCTCATGATTGTACGCAACACGTCATTTGACAACACGGTACTTTATGTACGCAACACGCCCTTTGACAACATGGTACCATGGGTCGAGATTAATTCTGATCAATACGAATACGATGGGGTCTTTATTTATTTTATTGAGCAACTAATTTTTGACCACTAACATCGGACTGCTAACTAAGGACTAAGAAAATATTAAAAGTATTATAAGTATATATATATATATATATATATATATATATATATATATATATATATATATATATATATATATATATATATATATGTAACGATTACTAGAAAAGAAAATATGTTGATATATTATATATATATGATTAGGTTTGTGATATCTATCGGAGACCAAGTCGAGTTAAATACCTTCAAGGCAAAAGTGAGTATATAGTCCCACTTTTAAACTCTAAATATTTCGGGATGAGAATACACGCATTTTATGATTTACGTTATGGACACAAGTGATAAAAAAATATATTCTACGTTGAGTTGTACCACTGGCATACTTTCCTGTAGCTTGGTAACTACTATTTACATGTGGTATTGTAAACGCGAATCCTGTTGATAGATCTATCGGGCCTGACAACCCCAACCGGACTGGACGACCAGTATTCAACGGTTGCACAGTACTTCGTTTCGGTGACTACACTTGGTACAGCATAGTGAGATTTCATAATAAAGGGAATATGCGACGTTGATTAAATGTTAAGTATGGTTATCAAGTGCTCAACCACTTAGAATATTTTTATTAAAACGTTTATGTATATGAAATCTTGTGGTCTATATTTATAACGCTGCTAGCATTAAACCTATATCTCACCAACTTTATGTTGATGTTTAAAGCATGTTTATTCTCAGGTTCCTAGAAGTCTTCCGCTGTTTGAATATATGTTAGAGAAACCATGTGCATGGAGTCATACATGTTTTATTCGAGGAAGCATTGCATTCACAAAATCATCACCGTGTATTTATTTTGACTGCATTGTCAACGGAAGTATTCTTGTAAACTGTTATTTACGGTGATTGTTTATATGTAGAAATCATCAGATGTCGAAAACATTGAATTTTAAATATTCATTTATGGTATATCTTTTCAAAAGAATGCAATGTTTATAAAACGTATCATTAAGAGGTCAAATGCCTCGCGATGTAATCATATGTTATTGTATTCATCCCTATGGATTGGGTCTGGTTGTTTCATGTGGTATTAGAGCGGTGGTCTTAGCGAACCAGGTCTGCATTAGTGTGTCTAACTGATAAGTCGTTAGGTTGCATTAGTGAGTCTGGACTTCGACCGTTTCTGCATGTCAAAATTTTGCTTATCATTTTGTGTCGAGAATCATCTACTTATCATCTGTAGGAAATTACCTGCTTATCATCTTACGTCTAAACGCGTCTTACTGTATTCATTGCATGAATGGTGTATAGACAAAATTTATATCTTAGCGTATTTTCTAATTCATATCTACGCATATCTGTTACTGTAAACTTTGTCTGACCTATTCCGTAAATCCCTCCGTTATTTATGAGATCTTTTGTTCTATATATGTGGATATTCTATATAATTAGAATACCACCCGATAGCCGGAAAATCATTTCATATCGAAAAATCCTTTATTCAATCATACGAAATGGAACTCGTCACTAGTTGAAGTCCCTCGGATTCCGATATGGAATACCACTCAAGCTCCGAAAACAGTGTGACCGGAATGGATCAACCAATCAGTCATCATCTATTTTGGATGGATTGGGGATGGGTTCGTAGCCTCCTCAATCATTGGAGACAAGAAGAAGGTGATCCCTTCCATCCACCAAATTGCCCTCTTGATGATGAACCTGAAGCACTTACCGGCGAACCTGTTCGAGAAACTATTTTCTCTCTCATTTTCAGAGTATCTCGTCATGATTATATACTACATCAAATTCTAGATTTTATTTATCCGCTCGTCCGAACCGACAATCACCCCGGTGTAATAGAAGAAGTCAACGAGCTTCGCACTCGGGTAGTGGCTTTGGAGAATACGGAACGAAGGTTACAAACACCATCAGCAGCATCAGCAGCATAACCAGTACCGTCAATAACATCAACATCGCAAGCCTCAATACCCTAAGCACCAGCAGCATCACCAGCATCAACGTTATCACCATCATCAACATCAACAGGATCATTACCAATACCAACAATCACATCCGCATCACACACCTCAATATCACCATCCGTACCTCGGATATCAACGTCACACGCACCATAGATACCAAGAAGTACCAACAACAACAAACGATGAAGTATTGATTCATAACTTCATCGAAGAAACATTCTATGGTGATTATGTAATCTCTAAAGACATAGAGATTACCTATTTCTGCCTTAACCATAAATCAGATGAGTGGACAGAAATAATAAAAGGAAGAGTAGAAACCCCGACAAGAATGATGCGTAAGGTACAAGCTAGACTTGCTTTACCAACAGCATCAGCAGTACCCTTAGCCTCACCAACACAGTCACTGCTGTCCACATTATTAGAAATTGCCCGAACCAGGAGAACACGAATGGACAAGGCCGCGGAAGAGTTTTCAATATTAATGCGGTAGAGGCACAGGAAGACCCGGAGCTTGTTACGGGTACGTTTCTTATTGACAATAAATCTGCTTACGTTTTATTTGATTCGGGTGCGGATAGAAGCTATATGAGTAGAGATTTTTGTGCTAAATTAAGTTGTCCATTGACGCCTTTGGATAGTAAATTTTTACTCGAATTAGCAAATGGTAAATTAATTTCAGCAGATAATATATGTCGGAATCGAGAAATTAAACTGGTTAGTGAAACATTTAAGATTGATTTGATACCAGTAGAGTTAGGGAGTTTTGATGTGATAATTGGTATGGACTGGTTGAAAGAAGTGAAAGCAGAGATCGTTTGTTACAAAAATGCAATTCGCATTATACGAGAAAAAGGAAAACCCTTAATGGTGTACGGAGAAAAGGGCAACACGAAGCTACATCTTATTAGTAATTTGAAGGCACAAAAACTAATAAGAAAAGGTTGCTATGCTGTTCTAGCACACGTCGAGAAAGTACAAACTGAAGAAAAGAGCATCAATGATGTTCCCATTGCAAAAGAATTTCCCGATGTATTTCTGAAAGAATTACCGGGATTACCCCCACATCGATCCATTGAATTTCAAATAGATCTTGTACCAGGAGCTGCACCAATAGCTCGTGCTCCTTACAGACTCGCACCCAGCGAGATGAAAGAACTGCAAAGCCAATTACAAGAACTTTTAGAGCATGGTTTCATTCGACCAAGCACATCACCGTGGGGAGCTCCTGTTTTGTTTGTCAAGAAGAAAGATGGTACATTCAGGTTGTGTATCGACTACCGAGAGTTGAACAAACTTACCATCAAGAACAGCTACCCACTACCGAGAATCGACGACTTATTTGATCAACTACAAGGCTCGTCTGTTTATTCAAAGATTGACTTACGTTCCGGGTATCATCAAATGCGGGTGAAAGAAGATGATATTCCAAAGACTGCTTTCAGAACACGTTACGGTCATTACGAGTTTATGGTCATGCCGTTTGGTTTAACTAATACACCAGCTGTGTTCATGGACCTTATGAACCGAGTGTGTGGACCATACCTTGACAAGTTTGTCATTGTTTTCATTGATGACATACTTATTTACTCAAAGAATGACCAAGAACACAGTGAACATTTGAGAAAGGTGTTAGAAGTATTGAGGAAGGAAGAATTGTACGCTAAGTTTTCAAAGTGTGCATTTTGGTTGGAAGAAGTTCAATTCCTCGGTCACATAGTGAACAAAGAAGGTATTAAGGTGGATCGGGCAAAGATAGAAACTGTTGAAAAGTGGGAAACCCCGAAAACTCCAAAACACATACGCCAGTTTTTAGGACTAGCTGGTTACTACAGAAGGTTCATCCAAGACTTTTCCAGAATAGCAAAACCCTTGACTGCATTAACGCATAAAGGGAAGAAATTTGAATGGAATGATGAACAAGAGAAAGCGTTTCAGTTATTGAAGAAAAAGCTAACTACGGCACCTATATTGTCATTGCCTGAAGGGAATGATGATTTTGTGATTTATTGTGACGCATCAAAGCAAGGTCTCGGTTGTGTATTAATGCAACGAACGAAGGTGATTGCTTATGCGTCTAGACAATTGAAGATTCACGAACAAAATTATACGACGCATGATTTGGAATTAGGAGCGGTTGTTTTTGCATTAAAGACTTGGAGGCACTACTTATATGGGGTGAAAAGTATTATATATACCGACCACAAAAGTCTTCAACACATATTTAATCAGAAACAACTGAATATGAGGCAGTGTAGGTGGATTGAATTGTTGAATGATTACGACTTTGAGATTCGTTACCACCCGGGGAAGGCAAATGTGGTAGCCGATGCCTTGAGCAGGAAGGACAGAGAACCCATTCGAGTAAAATCTATGAATATAATGATTCATAATAACCTTACTACTCAAATAAAGGAGGCGCAACAAGGAGTTTTAAAAGAGGGAAATTTAAAGGATGAAATACCCAAAGGATAGGAGAAGCATCTTAATATTCAGGAAGACGGAACCCGGTATAGGGCTGAAAGGATTTGGGTACCAAAATTTGGAGATATGAGAGAAATGGTACTTAGAGAAGCTCATAAAACCAGATACTCAATACATCCTGGAACGGGAAAGATGTACAAGGATCTCAAGAAACATTTTTGGTGGCCGGGTATGAAAGCCGATGTTGCTAAACACGTAGGAGAATGTTTGACGTGTTCTAAGGTCAAAGCTGAGCATCAGAAACCATCAGGTCTACTTCAACAACCCGAAATCCCAGAATGGAAATGGGAAAATATTACCATGGATTTCATCACTAAATTGCCAAGGACTGCAAGTGGTTTTGATACTATTTGGGTAATAGTTGATCGTCTCACCAAATCAGCACACTTCTTGCCAATAAGAGAAGATGACAAGATGGAGAAGTTAGCACGAATGTATTTGAAGGAAGTCATCTCCAGACATGGAATACCAATCTCTATTATCTCTGATAGGGATGGCAGATTTATTTCAAGATTCTGGCAGACATTACAGGAAGCATTAGGAACTCGTCTAGACATGAGTACTGCCTATCATCCACAAACTAATGGGCAGAGCGAAAGGACGATACAAACGCTTGAAGACATGCTACGAGCATGTGTTATTGATTTCGGAAACAGTTGGGATCGACATCTACCATTAGCAGAATTTTCCTACAACAACAGCTACCATTCAAGCATTGAGATGGCGCCGTTTGAAGCACTTTATGGTAGAAAGTGCAGGTCTTCGATTTTTTGGAGTGAAGTGGGGGATAGACAGATTACGGGTCCGGAGATTATACAAGAAACTACCGAGAAGATCATCCAAATTCAACAACGGTTGAAAACCGCCCAAAGTCGACAAAAGAGCTACGCTGACATTAAAAGAAAAGATATAGAATTTGAAATTGGAGAGATGGTTATGCTTAAAGTTGCACCTTGGAAAGGCGTTGTTCGATTTGGTAAACGAGGGAAATTAAATCCAAGGTATATTGGACCATTCAAGATTATTGATCGTGTCGGACCAGTAGCTTACCGACTTGAGTTACCTCAACAACTTGCGGCTGTACATAACACTTTCCACATCTCGAATTTGAAGAAATGTTTTTCTAAAGAAGATCTCACTATTCCGTTAGATGAAATCCAAATCAACGAAAAACTTCAATTCATCGAAGAACCCGTCGAAATAATGGATCGTGAGGTTAAAAGACTTAAGCAAAACAAGATACCAATTGTTAAGGTTCGATGGAATGCTCGTAGAGGACCCGAGTTCACCTGGGAGTGTGAAGATCAGATGAAGAAGAAATACCCGCATCTATTTCCAGAAGATTCGTCAACACCTTCAACAGCTTAAAATTTCGGGACGAAATTTATTTAACGGGTAGGTACTGTAGTGACCCGAACTTTTCCATATTCATATATATTAATTGAGATTGATATTTACATGATTAAATGTTTCCAACATGTTAAGCAATCAAACTTGTTAAGACTTGATTAATTGAAATAGGTTTCATATAGACAATTGACCACCCAAGTTGACCGGTGATTCACGAACGTTAAAACTTGTAAAAACTATACGATGACATATATATGGTTATATATATAGTTAACATGTTTTTATTATAAGTATGTATCTCATTAGGTATTTTAACAATGAGTTATATACATAAAAATGAGACTATTAATTTAAGAAACTCGAAAACGATATATATAACGATTATCGTTATAACAACGTCTTACTAGGTACATATGAATCATATTAAGATATTGATACACTTGGTTAATTATGTTAAATGATAAGTAAATATATTATTAAGTGTATTAACAATGAAATACATATGTAAAAATAAGACTACTAACTTAATGATTTCGAAACGAGACATATATGTAACGATTATCGTTGTAACAACATTTAACTGTATATACATCATACTAAGATATATTATATATCATAATATCATGATAATATAATAATTTAACATCTCATTTGTTATAATAAACAATGGGTTAACAACATTCAACAAGATCGTTAACCTAAAGGTTTCAAAACAACATTTACATGTAACGACTAACGATGATTTAATGACTCAGTTAAAATGTATATACATGTAGTGTTTTAATATGTATTCATACACTTTTGAAAGACTTCAAGACACTTATCAAAATACTTCTACTTAACAAAAATGCTTACAATTACATCCTCGTTCAGTTTCATCAACAATTCTACTCGTATGCACCCGTATTCGTACTCGTACAATACACAGCTTTTAGATGTATGTACTATTGGTATATACACTCCAATGATCAGCTCTTAGTAGCCCATTTGAGTCACCTAACACATGTGGGAACCATCATTTGGCAACTAGCATGAAATATCTCATAAAATTACAAAAATATGAGTAATCATTCATGACTTATTTACATGAAAACAAAATTACATATCCTTTATATCTAATCCATACACCAACGACCAAAAACACCTACAAACACTTTCATTCTTCAATTTTCTTCATCTAATTGATCTCTCTCAAGTTCTATCTTCAAGTTCTAAGTGTTCTTCGTATATTTTACAAATTCTAGTTACATAAAATCAAGAATACTTTCAAGTTTGCTAGCTCACTTCCAATCTTGTAAGGTGATCATCTAACCTCAAGAAATCTTTGTTTCTTATAGTAGGTTATCATTCTAATACAAGGTAATAATCATATTCAAACTTTGGTTCAATTTCTATAACTATAATAATCTTATTTCAAGTGATGATCTTACTTGAACTTGTTTTCGTGTCATGATTCTGCTTCAAGAACTTCGAGCCATCCAAGGATCCGTTGAAGCGAGATCCATTTTTCTCTTTTCCAGTAGGTTTATCCAAGGAACTTAAGGTAGTAATGATGTTCATAACATCATTCGATTCATACATATAAAGCTATCTTATTCGAAGGTTTAAACTTGTAATCACTAGAACATAGTTTAGTTAATTCTAAACTTGTTCGCAAACAAAAGTTAATCCTTCTAACTTGACTTTTAAAATCAACTAAACACATGTTCTATATATATATTATATGCTAACTTAATGATTTAAAACCTGGAAACACGAAAAACACCGTAAAACCGGATTTACGACGTCGTAGTAACACCGCGGGCTGTTTTGGGTTAGTTAATTAAAAACTATGATAAACTTTGATTTAAAAGTTGTTATTCTGAGAAAATGATTGTTATTATGAACATGAAACTATATCCAAAAATTATGGTTAAACTCAAAGTGGAAGTATGTTTTCTAAAATGGTCATCTAGACGTCGTTCTTTCGACTGAAATGACTACCTTTACAAAAACGACTTGTAACTTATTTTTCCGACTATAAACCTATACTTTTTCTGTTTAGATTCATAAAATAGAGTTCAATATGAAACCATAGCAATTTGATTCACTCCAAACGGATTTAAAATGAAGAAGTTATGGGTAAAACAAGATTGGATAATTTTTCTCATTTTAGCTACGTGAAAATTGGTAACAAATCTATTCCAACCATAACTTAATCAACTTGTATTGTATATTATGTAATCTTGAGATACCATAGACACGTATACAATGTTTCGACCTATCATGTCGACACATCTATATATATTTCGGAACAACCATAGACACTCTATATGTGAATGTTGGAGTTAGCTATACAGGGTTAAGGTTGATTCCAAAATATATATAGTTTGAGTTGTGATCAATACTGAGATACGTATACACTGGGTCGTGGATTGATTCAAGATAATATTTATCGATTTATTTCTATACATCTAATTGTGGACAACTAGTTGTAGGTTACTAACGAGGACAGCTGACTTAATAAACTTAAAACATCAAAATATATTAAAAGTGTTGTAAATATATTTTGAACATACTTTGATATATATGTATATATTGTTATAGGTTCGTGAATCAACCAGTGGCCAAGTCTTACTTCCCGACGAAGTAAAAATCTGTGAAAGTGAGTTATAGTCCCACTTTTAAAATCTAATATTTTTGGGATGAGAATACATGCAGGTTTTATAAATGATTTACAAAATAGACACAAGTACGTGAAACTACATTCTATGGTTGAATTATTGAAATCGAATATGCCCCTTTTTATTAAGTCTGGTAATCTAAGAATTAGGGAACAGACACCCTAATTGACGCGAATCCTAAAGATAGATCTATCGGGCCCAACAAGCCCCATCCAAAGTACCAGATGCTTTAGTACTTCGAAATTTATATCATATCCGAAGGGTGTCCCGGAATGATGGGGATATTCTTATATATGCATCTTGTTAATGTAGGTTACCAGGTGTTCACCATATGAATGATTTTTATCTCTATGTATGGGATGTGTATTGAAATATGAAATCTTGTGGTCTATTATTATGATTTGATATATATAGGTTAAACCTATAACTCACCAACATTTTTGTTGACGTTTTACGCATGTTTATTCTCAGGTGATTATTAAGAGCTTCAGCTGTCGCATACTTAAATAAGGACGAGATTTGGAGTCCATGTTTGTATGATATTGTGTAAAAACTGCATTCAAGAAACTTATTTTGTTGTAACATATTTGTATTGTAAACCATTATGTAATGGTCGTGTGTAAACAGGATATTTTAGATTATCATTATTTGATAATCTACGTAAAGCTTTTTAAACCTTTATTGATGAAATAAAGGTTATGGTTTGTTTTAAAATGAATGCAGTCTTTGAAAAATGTCTCATATAGAGGTCAAAACCTCGCAACGAAATCAATTAATATGGAACGTTTTTAATCAATAAGAACGGGACATTTCAGTTGGTATCCGAGCGTTGGTCTTAGAGAACCAGAAAATTTGCATTAGTGTGTCTTATCGAGTTTGTTAGGATGCATTAGTGAGTCTGGACTTCAACCGTGTTTTCTTTAAAAATGATTGCTTAACATTTTTGTTGGAAACTATATATTTTTAACATATGAATATTATGTGATATATTAATCTCTTAACGTGTTTGATATTATGTGATAGATGTCTACCTCTAGAACAAGTCCCATTGACTCACCTAATAATAATGAAGAGTCAAATGTAAATTGGAATGATTCGTGGACTGATTCACAAGTTCCCGAAGAGGAACCGGAAGAAGAGTCGGAACCGGAAGAAGAATCGGAACCGGAAGAAGAATCGGAACCGGATGAAGAAATAGAACCGGTGGGGGAAATAATAAAACGGTTAAGTAAAAGAAAATCCTCAACCAACCGACCAAGGTTAATTATGGTCAATGGTATTTCCGCCAAGGAAGCAAAATATTGGGAGGATTACAAATTCTCCGATGAATCGGATTCCGACGTGAATTCCGATGATGTTATAGAAATTACCCCAACTGAATTTAAAAAGGCAAAAGAAAATAATAAGGGAAAGGGCATAAAAATAGAGAAATCTAATTTCAATCCCGATGAACTTTATATGTATCGTCAACCCCTGAAGTCCTTAAGTTGTAACAATGACCCGAGAACCTCTAAACCACTAGGTTTTTCTAAACCAATGTGGATAACGACGGCTCGTATTAGGGGAACATCATATATCCCTAGAAACTTGGCAAAACGAACCAAAACCGAACAAGAAGAAACGAGCGAGTCGGAATAAGATAGTTGTATTCGTGTGGTGTAATATATGTAATATAGTGTGCTTATGCTTTATGATATATGTAAAAATTGCTTGTATTAATAAGTATTTTTTTTATGAATCTAACTCTTGTCTATTTTACAGTATAAAAACACAAAATGGATAGACAACCCAATATTTTAAGAGACCTACCCGGAGACATGATTGATGAAATCTTGTCTAGAGTCGGTCAGAATTCTTCGGCACAACTATTTAAGGCGAGATCAGTTTGTAAGACATTCGAAGAACGTTCCAAGAATGCCTTGGTTTATAAAAGGCTTTCGTTCGAAAGATGGGGGATATCACATTGGGAAATCCATAAGTTACGATGTGTTTACTTTGACGCATTTATTGCGGGGAAACCAAATGCTATTTTATGCAATGGGTTAAGAAATTATTTTGACTCAGTATATCCGAATATAGGACTTCGTGATTTAGAAAAAGCAGCTAACATGCAACATAAAGAAGCATGTTATGCTTACAGATTAGTAATGTTCTCTTCTCACCAAAGTGAGAACAAGAACATCGGGCTACAACTATTAAACAAAACGTTTCCACAAGTGACGGAGTCGGTAATTGGGGTAAGAAATGAGGTTTTTAGATTGTTACGGGACTGTTGGACATTACGTAACCCTCGTCCCTTTGACGACGTTACAACACGCTGTCTTATCAACGGCCATAACAGTTATGTTCCACAAGACCAAGGATGGGAAGTAATCCTAGTAAAACCAGAATGCATGACTTGTTTCTGGACGTATGAATTACGTGTCTTTATTGCCTTTGCTGAACGACTTGTGTACTAGCTAGAATTATCTTCACAACTATCTTGTATCAAATTTTTGTGTGCTATATTTCATGCTTTATGTAAAATAAGCGGTATTGTAAGTTTGTAAAATATTGTATAAAAGTTTGAACGCGAAATATTATTATAATCAGTTTTTCATATAGAATTGTAGTAGTTGAATTGTATATTAGCTACTAAGTATGAACTTAACGGGTAGGTACTACCCGAATTTAAACTTATAAAACGCTAATATGAAGAAAAAGCTTTTATAAATGAGTTCATATTATGCTATGAAATACTATTAACTACTCTTAATATTCTGTATGATTAACTTGTTCCATTTGACTATTTTGAAGGAAATGGCACCGACAACTCGACACACCGTGAATATGAATGAAGAGGAATTCCGTACTTTTCTAGCTTCAAACATAGCCGCAGTACAGGCTGCGCTACATACCAACAATAACCTTGGATCTAGCAGTACAGGAAATCGTGTAGGATGCACCTACAAAGAATTCACTGCCTGCAAACCTTTGGAATTTGATGGAACTGAAGGACCGATCGGATTGAAACGGTGGACCGAGAAGGTCGAATCGGTGTTTGCCATAAGTAAGTGTACTGAAGAGGACAAAGTGAAGTACGCTACGCATACCTTCACAGGTTCTGCGTTAACATGATGGAATACCTATCTAGAGCAAGTGGGACAAGACGATGCGTACGCACTACCGTGGTCAGCATTCAAGCACTTGATGAACGAGAAGTACCGTCCCAGAACCGAGGTCAATAAGCTCAAGACAGAACTTAGAGGGTTACGAACCCAAGGATTTGATATTACCACGTACGAAAGACGATTCACGGAATTGTGCCTATTGTGTCCGGGAGCATTCGAAGATGAGGAAGAGAAGATCGACGCGTTTGTGAAAGGATTACCGGAAAGAATCCAAGAAGATATAAGTTCACACGAGCCCGCCTCTATACAACAGGCATGTAGAATGGCTCATAAACTAGTGAACCAGATTGAAGAAAGAATTAAAGAACAGACTGCTAAAGAGGCCAATGTGAAGCAAGTCAAAAGAAAGTGGGAGGAAAACGGTGATAAGAATCACCAATACAACAACAACAGCAATTACAACAATAATCGCAACAATTATCCCAACAATCGCAACATCAATCGCAACTACAACAAACGGCCCAACAACAACAACAACAACAATAACAGCAGCAACTACAACAATCATCCCAACAACAATAATAACCGCAACAACAACAACAATCAGAAGCAGCTATGCCAAAGGTGTGAAAAGTATCACTCGGGGTTCTGCACCAAATTTTGCAACAAGTGTAAAAGAAATGGTCATAGCGCGGCGAAGTGTGAGGTCTACGGACCAGGGGTTAATAGAACGAAAGGAACAAATGGTGTCGGAACGAGTAATGGCGGAGCAAGTAGTGTCGGAGCAAGTTATGCCAATGTAGTTTGTTATAAATGTGGAAAATCGGGCCACATTATTAGAAATTGCCCGAACCAGGAGAACACGAATGGACAAGGCCGCGGAAGAGTTTTCAATATTAATGCGGTAGAGGCACAGGAAGACCCGGAGCTTGTTACGGGTACGTTTCTTATTGACAATAAATCTGCTTACGTTTTATTTGATTCGGGTGCGGATAGAAGCTATATGAGTAGAGATTTTTGTGCTAAATTAAGTTGTCCATTGACGCCTTTGGATAGTAAATTTTTACTCGAATTAGCAAATGGTAAATTAATTTCAGCAGATAATATATGTCGGAATCGAGAAATTAAACTGGTTAGCGAAACATTTAAGATTGATTTGATACCAGTAGAGTTAGGGAGTTTTGATGTGATAATTGGTATGGACTGGTTGAAAGAAGTGAAAGCAGAGATCGTTTGTTACAAAAATGCAATTCGCATTATACGAGAAAAAGGAAAACCCTTAATGGTGTACGAAGAAAAGGGCAACACGAAGCTACATCTTATTAGTAATTTGAAGGCACAAAAACTAATAAGAAAAGGTTGCTATGCTGTTCTAGCACACGTCGAGAAAGTACAAACTGAAGAAAAGAGCATCAATGATGTTCCCATTGCAAAAGAATTTCCCGATGTATTTCCGAAAGAATTACCGGGATTACCCCCACATCGATCCGTTGAATTTCAAATAGATCTTGTACCAGGAGCTGCACCAATAGCTCGTGCTCCTTACAGACTCGCACCCAGCGAGATGAAAGAACTGCAAAGCCAATTACAAGAACTTTTAGAGCGTGGTTTCATTCGACCAAGCACATCACCGTGGGAAGCTCCTGTTTTGTTTGTCAAGAAGAAAGATGGTACATTCAGGTTGTGTATCGACTACCGAGAGTTGAAAAAACTTACCATCAAGAACCGCTACCCACTACCGAGAATCGACGACTTATTTGATCAACTACAAGGCTCGTCTGTTTATTCAAAGACTGACTTACGTTCCGGGTATCATCAAATGCGGGTGAAAGAAGATGATATTCCAAAGACTGCTTTCAGAACAAGTTACGGTCATTACGAGTTTATGGTCATGCCGTTTGGTTTAACTAATGCACCAGCTGTGTTCATGGACCTTATGAACCGAGTGTGTGGACCATACCTTGACAAGTTTGTCATTGTTTTCATTGATGACATACTTATTTACTCAAAGAATGACCAAGAACACGGTGAACATTTGAGAAAGGTGTTAGAAGTATTGAGGAAGGAAGAATTGTACGCTAAGTTTTCAAAGTGTGCATTTTGGTTGGAAGAAGTTCAATTCCTCGGTCACATAGTGAACAAAGAAGGTATTAAGGTGGATCCGGCAAAGATAGAAACTGTTGAAAAGTGGGAAACCCCGAAAACTCCAAAACACATACGCCAGTTTTTAGGACTAGCTGGTTACTACAGAAGGTTCATCCAAGACTTTTCCAGAATAGCAAAACCCTTGACTGCATTAACGCATAAAGGGAAGAAATTTGAATGGAATGATGAACAAGAGAAAGCGTTTCAGTTATTGAAGAAAAAGCTAACTACGGCACCTATATTGTCATTGCCTGAAGGGAATGATGATTTTGTGATTTATTGTGACGCATCAAAGCAAGGTCTCGGTTGTGTATTAATGCAACGAACGAAGGTGATTGCTTATGCGTCTAGACAATTGAAGATTCACGAACAAAATTATACGACGCATGATTTGGAATTAGGAGCGGTTGTTTTTGCATTAAAGACTTGGAGGCACTACTTATATGGGGTGAAAAGTATTATATATACCGACCACAAAAGTCTTCAACACATATTTAATCAGAAACAACTGAATATGAGGCAGCGTAGGTGGATTGAATTGTTGAATGATTACGACTTTGAGATTCGTTACCACCCGGGGAAGGCAAATGTGGTAGCCGATGCCTTGAGCAGGAAGGACAGAGAACCCATTCGAGTAAAATCTATGAATATAATGATTCATAATAACCTTACTACTCAAATAAAGGAGGCACAACAAGGAGTTTTAAAAGAGGGAAATTTAAAGGATGAAATACCCAAAGGATCGGAGAAGCATCTTAATATTCAGGAAGACGGTACCCGGTATAGGGCTGAAAGGATTTGGGTACCAAAATTTGGAGATATGAGAGAAATGGTACTTAGAGAAGCTCATAAAACCAGATACTCAATACATCCTGGAACGGGAAAGATGTACAAGGATCTCAAGAAACATTTTTGGTGGCCGGGTATGAAAGCCGATGTTGCTAAATACGTAGGAGAATGTTTGACGTGTTCTAAGGTCAAAGCTGAGCATCAGAAACCATCAGGTCTACTTCAACAACCCGAAATCCCGGAATGGAAATGGGAAAATATTACCATGGATTTCATCACTAAATTGCCAAGGACTGCAAGTGGTTTTGATACTATTTGGGTAATAGTTGATCGTCTCACCAAATCAGCACACTTCTTGCCAATAAGAGAAGATGACAAGATGGAGAAGTTAGCACGACTGTATTTGAAGGAAGTCATCTCCAGACATGGAATACCAATCTCTATTATCTCTGATAGGGATGGCAGATTTATTTCAAGATTCTGGCAGACATTACAGCAAGCATTAGGAACTCGTCTAGACATGAGTACTGCCTATCATCCACAAACTGATGGGCAGAGCGAAAGGACGATACAAACGCTTGAAGACATGCTACGAGCATGTGTTATTGATTTCGGAAACAGTTGGGATCGACATCTACCATTAGCAGAATTTTCCTACAACAACAGCTACCATTCAAGCATTGAGATGGCGCCGTTTGAAGCACTTTATGGTAGAAAGTGCAGGTCTCCGATTTGTTGGAGTGAAGTGGGGGATAGACAGATTACGGGTCCGGAGATTATACAAGAAACTACCGAGAAGATCATCCAAATTCAACAACGGTTGAAAACCGCCCAAAGTCGACAAAAGAGCTACGCTGACATTAAAAGAAAAGATATAGAATTTGAAATTGGAGAGATGGTTATGCTTAAAGTTGCACCTTGGAAAGGCGTTGTTCGATTTGGTAAACGAGGGAAATTAAATCCAAGGTATATTGGACCATTCAAGATTATTGATCGTGTCGGACCAGTAGTTTACCGACTTGAGTTACCTCAACAACTTGCGGCTGTACATAACACTTTCCATGTCTCGAATTTGAAGAAATGTTTTGCTAAAGAAGATCTCACTATTCCGTTACATGAAATCCAAATCAACGAAAAACTTCAATTCATCGAAGAACCCGTCGAAATAATGGATCGTGAGGTTAAAAGACTTAAGCAAAACAAGATACCAATTGTTAAGGTTCGATGGAATGCTCGTAGAGGACCCGAGTTCACCTGGGAGCGTGAAGATCAGATGAAGAAGAAATACCCGCATCTATTTCCAGAAGATTCGTCAACACCTTCAACAGCTTAAAATTTCGGGACGAAATTTATTTAACGGGTAGGTACTGTAGTGACCCGAACTTTTCCATATTCATATATATTAATTGAGATTGATATTTACATGATTAAATGTTTCCAACATGTTAAGCAATCAAACTTGTTAAGACTTGATTAATTGAAATAGGTTTCATATAGACAATTGACCACCCAAGTTGACCGGTGATTCACGAACGTTAAAACTTGTAAAACTATACGATGACATATATATGGCTATATATATAGTTAACATGTTTTTATTATAAGTATGTATCTCATTAGGTATTTTAACAATGAGTTATATACATAAAAATGAGACTATTAATTTAAGAAACTCGAAAACGATATATATAACGATTATCGTTATAACAACGTCTTACTAGGTACATATGAATCATATTAAGATATTGATACACTTGGTTAATTATGTTAAATGATAAGTAAATATATTATTAAGTGTATTAACAATGAAATACATATGTAAAAATAAGACTACTAACTTAATGATTTCGAAACGAGACATATATGTAACGATTATCGTTGTAATGACATTTAACTGTATATACATCATACTAAGATATATTATATATCATAATATCATGATAATATAATAATTTAACATCTCATTTGTTATAATAAACAATGGGTTAACAACATTCAACAAGATCGTTAACCTAAAGGTTTCAAAACAACATTTACATGTAACGACTAACGATGACTTAACGACTCAGTTAAAATGTATATACATGTAGTGTTTTAATATGTATTCATACACTTTTAAAAAACTTCAAGACACTTATCAAAATACTTCTACTTAACAAAAATGCTTACAATTACATCCTCGTTCAGTTTCATCAACAATTCTACTCGTATGCACCCGTATTCGTACTCGTACAATACACAGCTTTTAGATGTATGTACTATTGGTATATACACTCCAATAATCAGCTCTTAGCAGCCCATGTGAGTCACCTAACACATGTGGGAACCATCATTTGGCAACTAGCATGAAATATCTCATAAAATTACAAAAATATGAGTAATCATTCGTGACTTATTTACATGAAAACAAAATTACATATCCTTTATATCTAATCCATACACAAACGACCAAAAACACCTACAAACATTTTCATTCTTCAATTTTCTTCATCTAATTGATCTCTCTCAAGTTCTATCTTCAAGTTCTAAGTGTTCTTCATATATTTTACAAATTCTAGTTACATAAAATCAAGAATACTTTCAAGTTTGCTAGCTCACTTCCAATCTTGTAAGGTGATCATCTAACCTCAAGAAATCTTTATTTCTTATAGTAGGTTATCATTCTAATACAAGGTAATAATCATATTCAAACTTTGGTTCAATTTCTATAACTATAATAATCTTATTTCAAGTGATGATCTTACTTGAACTTGTTTTCGTGTCATGATTCTGCTTCAAGAACTTCGAGCCATCCAAGGATCCGTTGAAGCTAGATCCATTTTTCTCTTTTCCAGTAGGTTTATCCAAGGAACTTAAGGTAGTAATGATGTTCATAACATCATTCGATTCATACATATAAAGCTATCTTATTCGAAGGTTTAAACTTGTAATCACTAGAACATAGTTTAGTTAATTCTAAACTTGTTCGCAAACAAAAGTTAATCCTTCTAACTTGACTTTTAAATTCAACTAAACACATGTTCTATATCTATATGATATGCTAACTTAATGATTTAAAACCTGGAAACACGAAAAACACCGTAAAACCGGATTTACGCCGTCGTAGTAACACCGCGGGCTGTTTTGGGTTAGTTAATTAAAAACTATGATAAACTTTGATTTAAAAGTTGTTATTCTTAGAAAATGATTGTTATTATGAACATGAAACTATATCCAAAAATTATGGTTAAACTCAAAGTGGAAGTATGTTTTCTAAAATGGTCATCTAGACGTCGTTCTTTCGACTGAAATGACTACCTTTACAAAAATGACTTGTAACTTATTTGTCCGACTATAAACCTATACTTTTTCTGTTTAGATTCATAAAATAGAGTTCAATATGAAACCATAGCAATTTGATTCACTCAAAACGGATTTAAAATGAAGAAGTTATGGGTAAAACAAGATTGGATAATTTTTCTCATTTTAGCTACGTGAAAATTGGTAACAAATCTATTCCAACCATAACTTAATCAACTTGTATTGTATATTATGTAATCTTGAGATACCATAGACACGTATACAATGTTTCGACCTATCATGTCGACACATCTATATGTATTTCGGAACAACCATAGACACTCTATATGTGAATGTTGGAGTTAGCTATACAGGGTTGAGGTTGATTCCAAAATATATATAGTTTGAGTTGTGATCAATACTGAGATACGTATACACTGGGTCGTGGATTGATTCAAGATAATATTTATCGATTTATTTCTGTACATCTAATTGTGGACAACTAGTTGTAGGTTACTAACGAGGACAGTTGACTTAATAAACTTAAAACATCAAAATATATTAAAAGTGTTGTAAATATATTTTGAACATACTTTGATATATATGTATATATTGTTATAGGTTCGTGAATCAACCAGTGGCCAAGTCTTACTTCCCGACGAAGTAAAAATCTGTGAAAGTGAGTTATAGTCCCACTTTTAAAATCTAATATTTTTGGGATGAGAATACATGCAGGTTTTATAAATGATTTACAAAATAGACACAAGTACGTGAAACTACATTCTATGGTTGAATTATCGAAATCGAATATGCCCCTTTTTATTAAGTCTGGTAATCTAAGAATTAGGGAACAGACACCCTAATTGACGCGAATCCTAAAGATAGATCTATCGGGCCCAACAAGCCCCATCCAAAGTACCGGATGCTTTAGTACTTCGAAATTTATATCATATCCGAAGGGTGTCCCGGAATGATGGGGATATTCTTATATATGCATCTTGTTAATGTCGGTTACCAGGTGTTCACCATATGAATGATTTTTATCTCTATGTATGGGATGTGTATTGAAATATGAAATCTTGTGGTCTATTATTATGATTTGATATATATAGGTTAAACCTATAACTCACCAACATTTTTGTTGACGTTTTAAGCATGTTTATTCTCAGGTGATTATTAAGAGCTTCCGCTGTCTCATACTTAAATAAGGACGAGATTTGGAGTCCATGTTTGTATGATATTGTGTAAAAACTGCATTCAAGAAACTTATTTTGTTGTAACATATTTGTATTGTAAACCATTATGTAATGGTCGTGTGTAAACATGATATTTTAGATTATCATTATTTGATAATCTACGTAAAGCTTTTTTAACCTTTATTGATGAAATAAAGGTTATGGTTTGTTTTAAAATGAATGCAGTCTTTGAAAAACGTCTCATATAGAGGTCAAAACCTCGCAACAAAATCAATTAATATGGAACATTTTTAATCAATAAGAACGGGACATTTCAATATGTATATTAACAATGACAATCTATCATCAAACCCTTCGAAATTCCTGAAGACACTTCAAATAATGGACAATCGAGATGATGATCCAACCACACATTACCCACAGTCTTGCACCTGAAAAGCTCTTGAAACCAAGGACATAATTTAACACGTATCCGCGTTAAATCTTTTAGCATTTATTAGCAAAAATAACTTTGCAATTCCTTTTCAAAATAGCAAATTTTGTCACAGTTTCAGCAAGTCAACCTCGACTTTCAATTCGAAGTAGCCTTATTATAACCTGTAATACATACGATTACCCTTTTGTTACCAGGGAACCTTTTATATTCCACGACATTATCAGTAGATGTACCAGCAACTCGTTACCCCTTTGGCAGAATCAACAATTGGTATTTTGAAATCTCGCAGCATTTCTATTTCGGCAGTTATATATATATATATACAACGTCTATCCCCAAGAATTACATATTTCAAATGTGAAGTTTCTGAAAAATGCTCCAGTCTACGAATTAGTGCTATTAAGTTTTGGAAAAGACTGATAAAGTGGTAAAGACAGTAGACAACAATTACGGTCAGAAGTTTGACAATAAAGAATAATATATTGGAAAAGCTCGAACAAAAAATTTGGTACTGGAAAACGGATTGAGCAAAGTATAAAGGAGGTCGTGGACAAATCACAATGACGAAATCTACCTTCAAAGGATTCAAATGATTTAGTGTCTGCTGAAACCGTTAGTAAACCTTACTCCTTATTCTAAACCTTCACAGACAGATTTTCAGCATCATTCCCTGATCTTAGATATTCTAAGATATCATCGTATTTTTTCATTATAAATATCTCCGATATTCCTGAAGATATATTCCCAACTATCCTCATCAAAAATCATTTATCTCTTCACAATATTTGCGTTACAACATAAAAAAAACTGTGTTAGTTTCTAAATTCTGAAAAATTCGAGTTTAAAATATGAATGTTTTGAAGTAGTGTTGGAAACTGAAGCATGAATTAGTATAATATAATGACACTTGATCAACGTGATTATATTACAGTAATTCATGCTGAGTTTCTAAATGGAACATAATGATTCACAGATCATATCGTCATCATGTGCCATGTTACACAACTCTTACATTCTACCCAATCTCCAAACATATTAAGAACATATCTCCTTGATAATTCTATCTTTTCGGACATTCTGGTAACTTACCAAATCAAGATCGTGCAATTACTATTTCCTTCTTAGAACATTAACTATGTTTATTTCAAAATCCATACCTACGAATTCCGGACCATTATTCGCTTGACTCGAAGTCAGGAAGAGGAAACAGAAGTATGGAACTGTTGAATATAAAAGAAAATATAAAGCTCGACAACAACAAATAAATTACAAACCGTGTATATCAATATGTATTGCAACGTAAAGGCACAGGAGAATTAACAATACTATAAACCCAAGGTAATAGTAGAAATAAATAAAATCCTCCGGAGGTAGATGAAAAAGAAGAATGACAGAGATGAAAGTTAAGAGTATATCCAGGATCAGTACTGGATGAAGCATACTGATACATGTTTTAAAGTATGAATTGAGGGAGGAAGAATAGAAGGTATGAGTTGTAAGGAAATGAAGGGAGGTGGATTTATAGTAAAAGATCCGACAGAGCAATCAAAATAGATGATCGCATTTAAAGCGAATTCTAATTTCCTTGATTATCTAAGAATCAAATCTCATTATGAAGATTTTACTCCAAATCTCTTGAACTTGGAAATCAATCCTATCTACGTCAAAAGATATGACGAATCTATACCTACTCATTTCACCCTTTGGTGATAGCCTCACTCGTACTCTTCACAAAAATCAAATTGCTTTATCAATATTACTTGATGATAATAAAACTCTAATTTCCAACTCGTATACGTCATGAAAACATACTTATTGTCAGCCATGACCATCCCATTCAAATTTCGGGACGAAATTTATTTAATGGGTAGGTACTGTAACGACCCGGATTTTTCCAATCGTTTTATACTTATGAGATTAATATTTACATAAATTAAACCTTACCAACATGATAAGTAATCCAAATTGTTGAGACTTATGTTTTTGAAAAGAGTTTTACACAACGTTTGACCGTCCAATTTAACCGATGGTATCACGAACTATATAACATACGATAATTATACGTTTGTGTATATATATGTATTTATATATATTTAACATGATCTAAGGATGGTTTAACATCTCATTGTGTACTAATGACAATGAGTTATAAGTATATTTTGAAACTACTAACTTAAGTTTTCAAAACGATAACTATACGTAACATTCTTTGATATATATACTTATAACCTATAATGCTTATACATGTATCGTATATATAATGTATTTAATCACTTTTTAAGGACTTAAATACATAAAACAATATAAGTATATTCAAAAAGGATAGCTATATTTGAATTCTCATTCCGTTTCCTCAAGATTTCTATACGTATATCTAGGGTATATGTACCCGTATCATACCCAGCTTCCATATGTATTTACTATTGGTATATACACATCAAATCAACATCCTAATCAACATTATTACTGCCCTAGATATGAGGTAACTAGAATTTGTCAAGTAGCATGAATTATTAGTAAGAAAACAAAATTAGGAATCCTTTTCTTTCTTTATAAACTAAAAACGTTTTTATGAATGAACACCATTTCTTCACTCCATTTTCTCATACCTACACCCACATTTCTCTCTCAAAATACTCTTAACTTCATACTTGATCATCTCCAAGCATTTTTCCCATCATTTAGCTTCAATTACAAGCCTTAAACACCATAAGAAAACTCTTTCAAGAACATATCAAAATAACCACCCATTTGAAGAAGTATACTTCCAACCTTTTGATCTAACTCCACCACTCTTTGATTCCAAGATTTTTTTATTATCTCTTACAGTAACTTTGTCCAAGTAACTTGAGGTAGTAACCTTGTTCAAAATCTTGTTCGATTCATAATTATATAGCTATCTTATTTTATGTTGTAAAATTTTAACAACAAGAACATAGTTTGAATGATTTCAAACTTGTTTGCAAACTAAATAGATCCTTCTAACTTAACTTTTAAAACAATTCAAGACCTGTAATATATCATAATGATATGCTAACTTAACAAGATATAACTTGGTTTTACAAAGAACACCTTAAAAACTGAATCTACGTCGTCGGAGTGCAACCGGGGGCTGTTTTGGGTTGGATAATTAAAAACCATCTTGAACTTTGAATTGGAAGTTCATTTTCTGGAAAAATGATATTTCTTACGAATATGTTAACACATAAAAATTTCATGGTTTAACTCAAAGTGTAAGTATTTTTAGAAAAATGGTCATTAAATGTTGTTTTTATGATGGAAAATGATCACTTTCATAAGTTTTACCAAAGTTTGACCTATAACCTGTGATTTCGAATACAAACTAAGGTATTTTCAGTTCATATTCTTAAAATTTGACTCGATCCAAGGAAGTGGCAAGTTGAACCAACAAAAACAGAGTTGTAATGAAGAAACTACGACTAAAACAAGATTGGGTATCCGAAGCTAGTTTAGCTACGAAAATATTTGGAGATAAGGTAAATTAATCATATCTTTTCTAATTAATATGATATTTTATATATAATTACTTATGATTTGATTTTATATATTTCAGGACCACCCGTAAACAACACGAGAAGATTAATCATAAGACCTCATGATTGTACGCAACACGTCATTTGACAACACGGTACTTTATGTACGCAACACGTCCTTTGACAACATGGTACCATGGGTCGAGATTAATTCTGATCAATACGAATACGATGGGGTCTTTTTTTATTTTATTGAGCAACTAATTGTGGACCACTAACATCGGACTGCTAACTACGGACTAAGAAAATATTGAAAGTATTATAAGTATATATATATATATATATATATATATATATATATATATATATATATATGTGTGTGTGTGTGTGTGTGTATATATATATATATGTAACGATAACTTGAAAAGAAAATATGTTGATATATTATATATATATATGGTTAGGTTCGTGATATCTATCGGAGACCAAGTCGAGTTAAATACCTTCAAGGCAAAAGTGAGTATATAGTCCCACTTTTAAACTCTAAATATTTCGGGATGAGAATACATGCATTTTATGATTTACGTTATGGACACAAGTGATTAAAAAAATATATTCTACGTTGAGTTGTACCACTGGCATACTTCCCTGTAGCTTGGTAACTACTATTTACATGTGGTATTGTAAACGCGAATCCTGTTGATAGATCTATCGGGCCTGACAACCCCAACCGGACTGGACGACCAGTATTCAACGGCTGCACAGTACTTCATTTCGGTGACTACACTTGGTACAGTGTAGTGAGATTTCATAATAAAGGGAATATGCGACGTTGATTAAATGTTAAGTATGGTTATCAAGTGCTCAACCACTTAGAATATTTTTATTAAAACGTTTATGTATATGAAATCTTGTGGTCTATATTTATAACGCTGCTAGCATTAAACCTATATCTCACCAACTTTATGTTGACGTTTAAAGCATGTTTATTCTCCGGTTCCAAGAAGTCTTCCGCTGTTTGAATATATGTTAGAGAAACCACGTGCATGGAGTCATACATGTTTTATTCGAGGAAGCATTGCATTCACAAAATCATCACCGTGTATTTATTTTGACTGCATTGTCAACGGAAGTATTCTTGTAAACTGTTATTTACGGTGATTGTTTATATGTAGAAATCATCAGATGTCGAAAACATTGAATTTTAAATATTCATTTATGGTATATCTTTTCAAAAGAATTCAATGTTTATAAAACGTATCATATAGAGGTCAAATGCCTCGTGATGTAATCATATGTTATTGTATTCATCACTATGGATTGGGTCTGGTCGTTTCATGTGGTATCAGGGCGGTGGTCTTAGCGAACCAGGTCTGCATTAGTGTGTCTAACTGATAAGTCGTTAGGTTGCATTAGTGAGTCTGGACTTCGACCGTTTCTGCATGTCAAAATTTTGCTTATCATTTTGTGTCGAAAATCATCTACTTATCATCTGTAGGAAATTACCTGCTTATCATCTTAAGTCTAAACGCGTCTTACTGTATTCATTGCATGAATGATGTATAGACAAAATTTATATCTTAGCGTATTTTCTAATTCATATCTACGCGTATCTGTTACTGTAAACTTTGTCTGACATATTCCGTAAATCCCTCCGTAATTTATGAGATCTTTTGTTCTATATATGTGGATATTCTATATAATTAGAATACCACCCGATAGCCGGAAAATCATTTCATATCGAAAAATCCTTTATGCAATCATACGAAATAGAACTCGTCACTAGTTGAAGTCCCTCGGATTCCGATATGGAATACCACTCAAGCTCCGAAAGCAGTGTGACCGGAATGGATCAACCAATTAGTCTTCATCTATTTTGGATGGATTGGGGATGGGTTCGTAGCCTCTTCAATCATTGGAGACAAGAAGAAGGTGATCCCTTCCATCCACCAAATTGCCCTCTTGACGATGAACCTGAAGCACTTACCGGCGAACCTGTTCGAGAAACTATTTTCTCTCTCATTTCCAGAGTATCTCATCACGATTATATACTACATCAAATTCTAGATTTTATTTATCCGCTCGTCCAAACCGACAATCACCCCGGTGTAATAGAAGAAGTCAACGAGCTTCGCACTCGGGTAGTGGCTTTGGAGAATACGGTACGAAGGTTACAAACACCATCAGCAGCATCAGCAGCATAACCAGTGCCGTCAATAACATCAACATCGCAAGCCTCAATACCCTAAGCACCAGCAGCATCACCAGCATCAACGTTTTCTCCATCATCAACATCAACAGGAACATTACCACCACCAACAATCACATCCGCATCACACGCCTCAATATCACCATCCGTACCTCGGATATTTACGGTGATTGTTTATATGTAGAAATCATCAGATGTCGAAAACATTGAATTTTAAATATTCATTTATGGTATATCTTTTCAAAAGAATGCAATGTTTATAAAACGTATCATATAGAGGTCTAATGCCTCGCGATGTAATCATATGTTATTGTATTCGTCCCTATGGATTGGGTCGGGTCGTTTCATGATCCTTCTAACTTGACTTTTAAAATCAACTAAAAACATGTTCTATATCTATATGATATGCTAACTTAATGATTTAAAACCTGGAAACACGAAGAACACTGTAAAACCGGACATACGCCGTCGTAGTAACACCGCGGGCTGTTTTGTGTTAGTTAATTAAAAACTATGATAAACTTTGATTTAAAAGTTGTTCTTCTGAGAAAATGATTTTTTCTTATGAACATGAAACTATATCCAAAAATCATGGTTAAACTCAAAGTGGAAGTATGTTTTCTAAAATGGTCATCTAGACGTCGTTCTTTCGACTGAAATGACTACCTTTACAAAAATGACTTGTAACTTATATTTCTGACTATAAACCTATACTTTTTCTGTTTATATTCATAAAATAGAGTTCAATATGAAACCATAGCAATTTGATTCACTCAAAACGGATTTAAAATGAAGAAGTTATGGGTAAAACAAGATTGGATAATTTTTCTTGTTGTAGCAACGTGAAAATTGGTAACAAATCTATATTAATCATATCCTAACTAACTTATATTGTATTATACATGTATTCTAATATATTATGTAATCTTGGGATACCATAGACACGTATGCAAATGTTTTGACATATCATATCGACCCATGTGTATATATTATTTGGAACAACCATAGACACTCTATATGCAGTAATGTGGGAGTTAGCTATACAGGGTTGAGATTGATTCCAAAAATATATATACTTTGAGTTGTGATCTAGCCTGAGACGTGTATACACTGGGTCGTGGATTGATTCAAGATAATATATATCAATTTTTTTCTGTACATCTAACGTTGGACAACTAGTTGTAGGTTACTAACGAGGACAGCTGACTTAATAAACTTAAAACATCAAAATGTATTAAAAGTGTTGTAAATATATTTTGAATATACTTTGATATATATGTACATATTTGTTATAGGTTCGTGAATCGACCAGTGGCCAAGTCTTACTTCCCGACGAAGTAAAAATCTGTGAAAGTGAGTTATAGTCCCACTTTTAAAATCTAATATTTTTGGGATGAGAATACATGAAGGTTTTATAAATGATTTACAAAATAGACACAAGTAAGTGAAACTACATTCTATGGTTGAATTATCGAAATCGAATATGCCCCTTTTTACTAAGTCTGGTAATCTAAGAATTAGGGAACAGACACCCTAATTGACGCGAATCCTAAAGATAGATCTATTGGGCCTAACAAATCCCATCCAAAGTACCGGATGCTTTAGTACTTCGAAATTTATATTATATCCGAAGGGTGTCCCAGAATGATGGGGATATTCTTATATATGCATCTTGTTAATGTCGGTTACCAGGTGTTCACCATATGAATGATTTTTATCTCTATGTATGGGATGTGTATTGAAATATGAAATCATGTGGTCTATTGTTACGATTTGATATATATAGGTTAAACCTATAACTCACCAACATTTTTGTTGACGTTTAAAGCATGTTTATTCTCAGGTGAATACTAAGAGCTTCCGCTATTGCATACTAAAATAAGGACAAGATTTGGAGTCCATGTTTGTATGATATTGTGTAAAAACTGCATTCAAGAAACTAATTTCGATGTAACATATTTGTATTGTAAACCATTATGTAATGGTCGTGTGTAAACAGGATATTTTAGATTATCATTATTTGATAATCTACGTAAAGCTTTTTAAACCTTTATTTATGAAATAAAGGTTATGGTTTGTTTTAAAAATTATTGCAGTCTTTGAAAAACGTCTCATATAGAGGTCAAAACCTCGCAACGAAATCAATTAATATGGAACGTTTTTAATCAATAAGAACGGGACATTTCAGCTGGTATCCGAGCGTTGGTCTTAGAGAACCAGAATTTTTCATTAGTGTGTCTTATCGAGTTTGTTAGGATGCATTAGTGAGTATGGACTTCGACCGTGTTTACTTGGAAAAAAAAAAAAAATTGCTTAACAAATTTTGTTGGAAACTATATATTTTTAACATGTGAATATTATGTGATATATTAATCTCTTAACGTGTTCGATATTATGTGATAGATGTCTACCTCTAGAACAAGTCTCATTGACTCACCTAATAATAATTAAGAGTCAAATGTAAATTGGAATGATTCGTGGACTGATTCACAAGTTCCCGAAGAGGAATTGGAAGAAGAATCGGAACCGGAAGAAGAATCGGATCCGAAAGAAGAACCAGTGGGGGAAATAATAAAATGGTTAAGTAGAAGAAAATCCTCAACCAACCGACCAAAGTTAATTATGGTCAACGGTGTTTCCGCCAAGGAAGCAAAATATTGGGAGGATTACCAATTCTCCGATGAATCGGATCCCGACGAGGATTCCGATGATGTTATAGAAATTACCCCAACTGAATTTAAAAAGGCAAAAGAGAACAATAAGGGAAAGGGCATAAAAATAGAGAAATCTGATTCTAACCCCGATGAACTTTATATGTATCGTCAACACCCGTATTTCTTAAGTTGTAACAATAACCCGGGAACCTCTAAACCACCAGGTTTTTCTAGACCAATGTGGAAAACGACGGCTCGTATTAGGGGAACATCATATATCCCTAAAAACTTTGCAAAAAGAACCAAGTTCGAAAAAGAAGAAACGAGTGAATCGGAATAAGATAATTGTATTTGTGCGGTGTAATATATGTAATATAGTGTGCTTATGCTTTACGATATATGTAAAAATTGCTTGTATTAATAAGTATCTTTTATGAATCTAACTCTTGTCTATTTTACAGTATAAAAACACAAAATGGATAGACAACCCAATATTTTAGAAGACTTACCCGGAGACATGATTGATGAAATCTTGTCTAAAGTCGGTCAGAATTCCTCGGCACAACTATTTATAGCAAAATCAGTTTGTAAGACATTCGAAGAACGTTCCAAGAATGCCTTGGTTTATAAAAGGCTTTCGTTTGAAAGATGGGGGATATCACATTGGGAAACCCATAAGTTACGATGTGTTTACTTTGACGCATATATTGCGGGGAACCCAAATGCTATTTTACGCAACGGGTTAAGAAATTATTTTGACTCAACATATCCGAATATAGGACTTCGTGATTTAGAAAAAGCGGCTAACATGCAACATAAAGAAGCATGTTATGCTTACGGGTTAGTAATGTTCGCTTCTCACCAAAGTGAGAACAAGAACATCGGGCTACAACTATTAAACAAAATGTTCCCACAAGTGACGGAGTCGGTAATTGGGGTAAGAAATGAGGTTTTTAGGTTATTACGAGACTGTTGGTCATTACATAACCTTCATCCTTTTGACGACGTTACAACACATTGTCTTACTATCGGTCACAACGGTTATGTTCCACAAAACCAAGGATGGGAAGTGGTATTAGTAAAACCAGAATGCATGACTTGTTTCTGGACGTATGAATTACGTGTCTTTATTGCCTTTGCTGAACGCCTTATTTATTAACTAGAATTATCTTCGCAACTACTTTGTATCAAAGTTTTATGTGCTATATTTCATGCTATATGTAAAAAAAAGCGGTATTGTAAGTTTGCAAGTTATTGTATAAAGGTTTGAATATGATAATTTTTTTTTTTTTTTTGTGATTAGTTTTTCATATAGAATTGTAGTAGTTGAAATGGTATGTTAGCTACTAAGTATGAACTTAACGGGTAGGTACTACCCGAATTAAAGAGTATAAAATGCTAATATGAAGAAAGAGCTTTTATAAATAAGTTCATATTACGCTACGAAATACTATTGACTACTCTTGATATTCTATATGATTAACTCGTTTCATTTGACTATTTTGAAGGAAATGGCACCGACTACTCGACACACCTTGAATATGAGCGAAGAGGAATTTCGTGCCTTTCTTGCTTCAAACATAGCCGCAGTACAGGCTGCGCTACATACCAACAATAACTCTGAATCTAGCAATGCAGCTAACGACGCAAGAAATCGTGTAGGATGCACCTACAAAGAATTCACTGCCTGCAAACCTTTAGAATTTGATGGAACCGAAGGACCGATCAGATTGAAACGGTGGACCGAGAAGGTCGAATCGGTGTTTGCCATAAGTAAGTGTACTGAAGAGGACAAAGTGAAGTACACTACGCATACCTTCACATGTACTGCATTAACATGGTGGAATACCTATCTAGAGCAAGTGGGACAAGATGATGCTTACGCACCACCGTGGTCAGCATTCAAGCACTTAATGAACGAGAAGTACCATCCCAGAACTGAGGTCAATAAGCTCAAGACAGAAATTAGAGGGTTACGAACCCAAGGATTTGATATTACCACGTACGAAAGACGATTCACAGAATTGTGCCTATTGTGTCCGAGAGCGTTCGAAGATGAGGAAGAGAAGATCGACGCGTTTGTGAAAGGATTATCGGAAAGAATCCAAGAAGATATAAGTTCACACGAGCCCGCCTCCATACAACAGGCATGTAGAATGGCTCACAAACTAGTGAACCAGATTGAGGAAAGAATTAAAGAACAGGCGGCTGAAGAGGCCAATGTGAAGCAAGCCAAAAGAAAGTGGGAGGAAAACGGTGATAAGAATCACCAATACAACAATAACAGAAATTACAACAATAATCGCAACAACTATCCCAACAATCGCAACATCAATCGCAACTACAATAAACGGCCCAACAACAACAACAACAACAACAACAACAACAAAACAACTACAACAATCATCCCAACAACAATAACAACCGCAATAACAACAACAATCAGAAGCAGCTATGCCAAAGGTGTGAAAAGTATCACTCGGGGTTCTGTACCAAATTTTGCAACAAGTGTAAAAGAAATGGTCATAGTGCGGTGAAGTGTGAGGTCTACGGACCAGGGGTTAACAGAACGAAAGAAACAAATGGTGTCGGAACGAGTAATGGCGGAGCAAGTAGTGTCGGAGCAAGTTATGCCAATGTAGTTTGTTATAAATGTGGAAAACCGGGCCACATTATTAGAAATTGCCCGAACCAGGAGAACACGAATGGATAAGGCCGTGGAAGAGTTTTCAATATTAATGCGGCTGAGGCACAGGAAGACCCGGAGCTTGTTACGGGTACGTTTCTTATTGACAATAAATCTGCTTACGTTTTATTTGATTCGGGTGCGGATAGAAGCTATATGAGTAGAGATTTTTGTGCTAAATTAAGTTGTCCATTGACGCCGTTGGATAGTAAATTTTTACTCGAATTAGCAAACGGTAAATTAATTTCAGCAGATTATATATGCCGGAATCGAGAAATTAAACTGGGTAGCGAAACATTTAAGATTGACTTGATACCAGTAGAGTTAGGGAGTTTTGATGTGATAATCGGTATGGATTGGTTGAAAGAAGTGAAAGCAGAGATCGTTTGTTACAAAAATGCAATTCGCATTATACGAGAAAAAGGAAAACCCTTAATGGTGTACAGAGAAAAGGGCAACACGAAGCTACATCTTATTAGTAATTTGAAGGCACAAAAACTAATAAGAAAAGGTTGCTATGCTATTCTAGCACACGTCGAGAAAGTACAAACTGAAGAAAAGAGCATCAATGATGTTCCCGTCTCAAAAGAATTTCCCGATGTATTTCTGAAAGAATTACCAGGATTACCCCCACATCGATTCGTTGAATTTCAAATAGATCTTGTACCAGGAGCTGCATCAATTGCTCGTGCTCCTTACAGACTCGCACCCAGCGAGATGAAAGAACTGCAAAGTCAATTACATGAACTTTTAGAACGTGGTTTCATTCGACCAAGCACATCACCGTGGGGAGCTCCTGTTTTATTTGTCAAGAAGAAAGATGGTACATTCAGGTTGTGTATCGACTACCGAGAGTTGAACAAACTTACCATCAAGAACCGCTACCCACTACCGAGAATCGACGACTTATTTGATCAACTACAAGGCTCGTCAGTTTATTTGAAAATCGATTTACGTTCTGGATATCATCAAATGCGAGTAAAGGAGGATGATATTCCAAAAACTGCTTTTAGGACGCGTTATGGTTATTACGAGTTTATGGTTATGTCGTTTGGATTGACTAACGCACCAGCTGTGTTCATGGACCTTATGAACCGAGTGTGTGGGCCATATCTTGACAAGTTTGTCATTGTTTTCATCAATGACATACTTATTTACTCAAAGAATGATCAAGAGCACGAAGAACATTTGAGAAAAGTGCTAGAAGTATTGAGGAAAGAAAAACTGTACGCTAAGTTTTCAAAGTGTGCATTTTGGTTGGAAGAAGTTCAATTCCTCGGTCACATAGTGAACAAAGAAGGTATCCAGGTGGACCCGGCAAAGATTGAAACCATTGAAAAGTGGGAAACCCCAAAAACTCCGAAGCATATACGTCAATTTTTAGGATTGGCTGGTTACTATAGAAGATTCATCCAAGATTTCTCCAAAATAGCAAAACCCTTGACTGCATTAACGCATAAAGGGAAGAAATTTGAATGGAAGGATGAACAAGAGAAGGCGTTTCAGTTATTGAAGAAAAAGCTAACTACAGCACCTATATTGTCATTGCCTGAAGGGAATGATGATTTTGTGATTTATTGTGACACATCAAAGCAAGGTTTCGGTTGTGTATTAATGCAACGAACGAAGGTGATTGCTTATGCATCTAGACAATTGAAGATTCACGAACAAAATTATACGACGCATGATTTAGAATTAGGCGCGGTTGTTTTTGCATTAAAGACTTGGAGGCACAACTTATATGAGGTCAAAAGTATTATATATACCGACCACAAAAGTCTTCAGCACATATTTAATCAGAAACAACTGAATATGAGGCAGCGTAGGTGGATTGAATTGTTGAATGATTACGACTTTGAGATTCGTTACCACCCGGGGAAGGCAAATGTGGTAGCCGACGCCTTGAGCAGAAAGGACAGAGAACCCATTCGAGTAAAATCTATGAATATAATGATTCACACTAACCTTACTACTCAAATAAAGGAGGCGCAACAAGGAGTTTTAAAAGAGGGAAATTTAAAGGATGAATTACCCAAAGGATCGGAGAAGCATCTTAATATTCGGGAAGACGGAACCCGGTATAGGGCTGAAAGGATTTGGGTACCAAAATTTGGAGATATGAGAGAAATGGTACTTAGAGAAGCTCATAAAACCAGATACTCAATACATCCTGGAACGGAGAAGATGTACAAGGATCTCAAGAAACATTTTTGGTGGCCGGGTATGAAAGCCGATGTTGCTAAATACGTAGGAGAATGTTTGACGTGTTCTAAGGTCAAAGCTGAGCATCAGAAACCATCAGGTCTACTTCAACAACCCGAAATCCCGGAATGGAAATGGGAAAACATTACCATGGATTTCATCACTAAATTGCCAAGGACTGCAAGTGGTTTTGATACTATTTGGGTAATAGTTGATCGTCTCACCAAATCAGCACACTTCCTGCCAATAAGAGAAGATGAAAAGATGGAGAAGTTAGCACGATTGTATTTGAAGGAAGTCGTTGCCAGACATGGAATACCAATCTCTATTATCTCTGATAGGGATGGCAGATTTATTTCAAGATTCTGGCAGACATTACAGCAAGCATTAGGAACTCGTCTAGAAATGAGTACTGCCTATCATCCACAAACTGATGGGCAGAGCGAAAGGACGATACAAACGCTTGAAGACATGCTACGAGCATGTGTTATTGATTTCGGAAACAGTTGGGATCGACATCTACCGATAGCAGAATTTTCCTACAACAACAGCTACCATTCAAGCATTGAGATCGCGCCGTTTGAAGCACTTTATGGTAGAAAGTGCAGGTCTCCGATTTGTTGGAGTGAAGTGGGGGATAGACAGGTTACGGGTCCGGAGATAATACAAGAAACTACCGAGAAGATCATCCAAATTCAACAACGGTTGAAAACCGCCCAAAGTCAACAAAAGAGCTACGCTGACATTAAAAGAAAAGATATAGAATTTGAAATTGGAGAGATGGTCATGGTTAAAGTTGCACCTTGGAAAGGCGTTGTTCGATTTTTTAAACGAGGGAAATTAAATCCAAGGTATATTGGACCATTCAACATTATTGATCGTGTCGGACCAGTAGCTTACCGACTTGAGTTACCTCAACAACTCGCGGCTGTACATAACACTTTCCACGTCTCGAATTCGAAGAAATGTTTTGCTAAAGAAGATCTCACTATTCCATTAGATGAAATCCAAATCAACAAAAAACTTCAATTCATCGAAGAACCCGTTGAAATAATGGATCGTGAGGTTAAAAGACTTAAGCAAAACAAGATACCAATTGTTAAAGTTCGATGGAATGCTCGTAGAGAATCCGAGTTCACCTGGGAACGAGAAGATCAGATAAAGAAGAAATACCCGCACTTATTTCCAGAAGATACGTCAACACCTCCAACTGCTTAAAATTTCGGGACGAAATTTATTTAACGGGTAGGTACTGTAGTGACCCGAACTTTTCCATGTTTATATATATTAAATGAAATTGTTATTTACATGATTAAGTGTTTCCAACATGTTAAGCAATCAAACTTATTAAGACTTGATTAATTGAAATAGGTTTCATATAGACAATTGACCACCCAAGTTGACCGGTGATTCACGAACGTTAAAACTTGTAAAAACTATATGATGACATATATATGGTTATATATATAGTTAACAAGATATTATGAAAAGTAAACATATCATTAAGTATATTAACAATGAACTACATATGTAAAAACAAGACTACTAACTTAATGATTTTGAAACGAGACATATATGTAACGATTATCGTTATAACGACATTTAATGTATATATATCATATTAAGAGATACTCGTACATCATAATATCATGATAATATAATAATTTTAAATCTCTTTTGATATTATAAACATTGGGTTAACAACATTTAACAAGATCGTTAATCTAAAGGTTTCAAAACAACACTTACATGTAACGACTAACGATGACTTAACGACTCAGTTAAAATGTATATACATGTAGTGTTTTAATATGTATTCATACACTTTTGCAAGACTTCAAGACACTTATCAAAATACTTCTACTTAACAAAAATTCTTACAATTACATCCTCGTTCAGTTACATCAACAATTCTACTCGTATGCACCCGTATTCGTACTCGTACAATATACAGCTTTTAGATGTATGTACTATTGGTATATACACTCCAATTATCAGCTCTTAGCAGCCCATGTGAGTCACCTAACACATATGGGAACCATCATTTGGTAACTAGCATGAAATATCTCATAAAATTACAAAAGTATGAGTAATCATTCATGACTTATTTACATGAAAACAAAATTACATATCCTTTATATCTGATCCATACACCAACAACCAAAAACACCTACAAACACTTTAATTATTCAATTTTCTTCATCTAATTAATCTCTCTCAAGTTCTATCTTCAAGTTCTAAGTGTTCTTCATAAATTCTACAAGTTCAAGTTTCATAAAATCATGAATACTTCCAAGTTTGCTAGCTTACTTCCAATCTTGTAGAGTGATCATCCAACCTCAAGAAATCTTTATTATTTACAGTAAGATATCTTTATAATACAAGGTAATACTCATATTCAAACTTTGATTCAATTTCTATAACTATAACAATCTTATTTCGAGTGGAAATCTTACTTGAACTTGTTTTCGTGTCATGATTCTGCTTCAAGAACTTTCAAGCCATCCAAGGATCCTTTGAAGCTAGATTCATTTTTCTCATTTCCAGTAGCTTTATCCAGAAAACTTGAGGTAGTAATGATGTTCATAACATCATTCGATTCATACATATAAAGCTATCTTATTCGAAGGTTTAAACTTGTAATCACTAGAACATAGTTTAGTTAATTCTAAACTTGTTCGCAAACAAAAGTTAATCCTTCTAACTTGACTTTTAAAATCAACTAAACACATGTTCTATATCTATATGATATGCTAACTTAATGATTTAAAACCTGGAAACACGAAGAACACTATAAAACTGGACATACGCCGTCGTAGTAATACCGCGGGCTGTTTTGGGTTAGTTAATTTAAAACTATGATAAACTTTGATTTAAAAGTTGTTCTTCTGAGAAAATGATTTTTCTTATGAACATGAAACTATATCCAAAAATCATGGTTAAACTCAAAGTGGAAGTATGTTTTCTAAAATGGTCATCTAGACGTCGTTCTTTCGACTGAAATGACTACCTTTACAAAAATGACTTGTAACTTATATTTATGACTATAAACCTATACTTTTTCTATTTAGATTCATAAAATAGAGTTCAATATGAAACCATAGCAATTTGATTCACTCAAAACGGATTTAAAATGAAGAAGTTATGGGTAAAACAAGATTGGATAATTTTTCTTGTTGTAGCAACGTGAAAATTGGTAACAAATCTATATTAATCATATTCTAGCTAACTTATATTGTATTATAAATGTATTCTAATATATTATGTAATCTTGGGATACCATAGACACGTATGCAAATGTTTTGACATATCATATCGACCCATGTGTATATATTATTTGGAACAACTATAGACACTCTATATGCAGTAATGTGGGAGTTAGCTATACAGGGTTGAGGTTGATTCCAAAAATATATATACTTTGAGTTGTGATCTAGCCTGAGACGTGTATACACTGGGTCGTGGATTGATTCAAGATAATATATATCAATTTTTTTCTGTACATCTAACGTTGGACAACTAGTTGTAGGTTACTAACGAGGATAGCTAACTTAATAAACTTAAAACATAAAAATGTATTAAAAGTGTTGTAAATTTATTTTGAATATACTTTGATATATATGTACATATTTGTTATAGGTTCGTGAATCGACCAGTGGCCAAGTCTTACTTCCCGACGAAGTAAAAATCTGTGAAAGTGAGTTATAGTCCCACTTTTAAAATCTAATATTTTTGGGATGAGAATACATGCAGGTTTTATAAATGATTTACAAAATAGACACAAGTACGTGAAACTACATTCTATGGTTGAATTATCGAAATCGAATATGCCCCTTTTTACTAAGTCTGGTAATCTAAGAATTAGAGAACAGACACCCTAATTGACGCGAATCCTAAAGATAGATCTATTGGGCCTAACAAACCCCATCCAAAGTACCGGATACTTTAGTACTTCGAAATTTATATCATATCCGAAGGGTGTCCCGGAATGATGGGGATATTCTTATATATGCATCTTGTTAATGTCGGTTACCAGGTGTTCACCATATGAATGATTTTTATCTCTATGTATGGGATGTGTATTGAAATATGAAATCTTGTGGTCTATTGTTACGATTTGATATATATAGGTTAAACCTATAACTCACTAACATTTTTGTTGACGTTTAAAGCATGTTTATTCTCAGGTGAATACTAAGAGCTTCCGCTATTGCATACTAAAATAAGGACAAGATTTGGAGTCCATGTTTGTATGATATTGTGTAAAAATTGCATTCAAGAAACTGATTTCGATGTAACATATTTGTATTGTAAACCATTATGTAATGGTCGTGTGTAAACAGGATATTTTAGATTATCATTATTTGATAATCTACGTAAAGCTTTTTAAACCTTTATTTATAAAATAAAGGTTATGGTTTGTTTTAAAAATGAATGCAGTCATTGAAAAACGTCTCATATAGAGGTCAAAACCTCGCAACGAAATCAATTAATATGGAACGTTTTTAATCAATAAGAACGGGACATTTCATATGATAAGTTCAGGTGCAGCAAGACACTTCTTCAAGTTTGACACGTGGAAGGTAGGATGAACTGAGCTCAATTGTGCTGGTAGATCCAAACGGTATGTAACGGGTCCAACACGTTCCAAGATTTCAAAAGGACCAATGTATCGTGGGTTTAACTTTCCACGTTTTCCAAAACGGATCACACCTTTCCAAGGTGCAACCTTCAACATAACACAATCACCAACGTTGAATTCAAAGTCTTTACGTTTAAGATCAGCATAACTCTTTTGGCGATCGCGGGCAGTCTTAAGTCTAGCTTGAATCTGAGCAATCTTCTCCGTGGTTTCGTGGACTACCTCGGGTCCGGTGATTTGATTTTCGCCTACTTCGGCCCAACAAATAGGAGATCGGCACTTACTGCCATACAATGCTTCAAAAGGTGTAGCATTAATGCTCGAGTGGTAACTGTTGTTGTACGAGAATTCGGCTAACGGTAAATGCCTTTCCCAGGCCTTTCCGAAATCAATGACACATGCACGCAACATGTCCTCCAAGGTCTGAATCGTACGTTCACTTTGCCCGTCAGTCTGAGGATGATAAGAAGTACTCATGTCTAGACGAGTTCCCATGGCTTCTTGCAAAGAACGCCAATATCTGGAAGCAAAACGGGGATCGCGATCGGAGATGATCGATAAAGGTACACCATGACGAGATACAACCTCCTTGATGTACAATTGGGCAAGTCTTTCCATTGTATCAGTTTCCTTCATCGCTAGGAAGTGTGCAGATTTGGTAAGGCGGTCAACAATAACCCAAATAGTATCGTATCCGCCCACCGTCTTCGGCAGCTTAGTAATGAAATCCATTGTGATCCTTTCCCACTTCCATTGCAGGATTTCTGGCTATTGAAGTAACCCAGATGGTCTCTGATGCTTGGCTTTAACCTTCGAGCAAGTCAAACACTTACCAACATAAGTCGCAACGTCCTTCTTGAGATTCGGCCACCAATACTGTTCTTTAAGGTCGTGGTACATTTTGCCCACTCCAGGGTGGATTGAATATCTCGATTTGTGTGCTTCATCAAGTATCAGGTTTCGTAGATCTCCATGAAGAGGTACCCAAATTCTTCCGGCATAACATCGGAGTCCAGACTCCCTAACCTCAAATCGAGAGACAAGTATATTCAAATGTTCATGAGCTATGTTCTCCTCCTTGAGAGCCTCATCTTGGGCTACTCTGATCTGACTGTTGAGATTCGAATGGATGGTGATGTTCAGAGCCCTAACACGAAGAGGTGCCGTCCTCTCCTTTCGTCTTAAAGCGTCAGCTACAACATTGGCCTTGCCAGGGTGATAACGGAGTTCACAATCGTAGTCGTTGAGTGTCTTGATCCATCGACGTTGTCTCATATTTAGTTGCTTCTGATCGAAGATGTGCTGGAGACTCTTGTGATCGGTGAAGATGGTGCTCTTAGTTCCATACAAATAATGTCTCCACAATTTGAGCGTCCAGAATACTGGATGGCGTCCAGTGCTTCAAAACAGGACAGCGTCCCTCCTTTTGGATGGCGTCCCAAACATCTGGGAAAAATAGGATCTTACGTTGTGACTGCTGTGTTAATGTCAATTTGATACATATTCTCATGTCTTTTTGCTGTCAGCAAAGGCTTCCATATCTTATCAAAAATAGTGCTAACTTTCCTTCTGAATTGGACTATCTTATTTTTGCTTGTCAGTTGGCTTATGCTGAGTAAATTGTGTTTAAGCCCAACGACATATGCCACATTTGAAAATGTAACATTTCTATTTGTTAAAGTACCAAAACCCTTTGTATAACCCAACAAATTATCTCCATATGAAACAAATGGACCATCCTTTTCTTGATAGTCCATCAGCAGGGACTTACATACAGTCATATGTCTCGAACAACCACAATCGAGATACCAGATTTGCTTGTTTTGAATGCCCTGCACAGTAGCTAAGAGATTAGTTCTTTTTGGGAACTCAAAAAAGGATGGGTTCTGGAAGAGTCATCTTTGATGCTTTCTTCCTTACTGCTTGGTTGCTTTGAGGGGCAGCAGCATTGGGGTTCATAACTTAGGTACACTGATGGGACAAGTGAGCTTTGCTGCCACATTTGTAGCATTTTCCCACTTTTGGTCTCGGTAGCTGGTTGGCAATAGATGTACTGGGTAACTGGTTCTGCTGATGACTTTGAGTAACAGCCAGTAGCAGATGGTCGAGCTTCACAGTCAGTATCTCAGTGATAGATGTCTCAGTATTTGACTCTACTGTTTTAGCTTTTCCCTTATGGGCAGCTTTTGGCTTGGAACTAGTACCATTAGCGTGGTTTACTACTTTGCTTTTAGATTTTGACTTACTAGTGTGGGAAGTTACTGGTTTGTCTGCTGCTACTGGTTGACCAGCAGGAGTCACTTTGGAGTTACCAGTATCAGGATTTACTAGTTCGTCTGTAGTTACTGGTTTACCAGAAGGAATTGCAGCAGTAGGCTCATCATTCAGACAACTAGAAGACTTACCTAATTTTAGATTTCTTCTATTATTCTCAGTTATTTCTTTCTTGATTTGTCTTTCTTTGGGAGTCATGTAGTAAATGCTTGAGGGATCAGTAGTCTCATCAATTGAAATACTGATTTCCTTAGCTTTAACTTCACTCTCTAAGATATCTTTCGTGGAAGGTGGTGGGGTCTCTGTAGGTCTGAAAAACTTATTTGTTAAGACCTTTTTACCCTTAACTATCTTGGAAAACGTATTTGGCAAAACAGCTTCAGGATCAGTTTCAAGAGTAGGGTTCATAAAAAGCAACTTTTGCAAGAGCAGCACCAGCAGCATAGTCACCAGCAAAAAGGCTTCAACTTGGGCAGGCACTTGCTCATTTACAAACTTAGCTGTACGTTGAACAGATGTACACCATGAAGCAACAATCTTTTTAAGGTCGTTTAGCTGGTTCTTGACTTCTGCTGCTTCAACGTGAAGTGACTTTAAAGCAAAATTTTGTTTTTCAAGTTTGAAAATTTCATCTTTCAAGATTTTAATTTCATCAGTTTTGCCTTTAAGTTTTTCATTCAAAGATTTGATGTCAGTATTCAAAACTTCTTCACGTTTACTGCCTCTATATAAATCAACTCTTAAGTAGTCAAACATTTCAGCCTTTTCATCATCAGTATAGGTTCGAAAATTATCAACCTTATACATCATTTCAGATTTCCAATGAGGTGAATCTCTTTTCAAATCAGCTTCCCTCATATCAGCCATAAACGTATTACCATTATCATTCTCATCAAACTCCTCAACCTCCTTGGCCATCAAACACAGCATTTTACCAGAAGCATAACCAGCACAATCATCATCAGTTTCACTGTCAGAAGATGAAGATGAGCTGGTTTCATCCCAGTCATGATGCTCAGCAACTATTACCTTTTCTGGTTTCTTTCTCTTTTTTATCAACCTTTGAGCTTTCCTTCATCTGAGCCTTCATTGCTTTGTACTTGTTCTTGTACTTTTCAGCTTTTAAGAAGGAGTTAGCTTGTGATGTTAAAGGTTTCATGGACATGCATTCATCAGGAAAATGTCCAACCTTCCCATAGTTGTAACACTCAGATTTGGGGCCCTTGAATGATTTGCTACCATACCTAGTACTAGGTTTCTTACTCCCCTTGTATGACTTGTTAGTTCTATTACGATTGAACTTTTTGAACTGCCTAGCCAGCAAAGCCATACTTTTAGCAAACCCTTCCACATCATCCTCATCATCACTGCTTTTCTCAGACTCAGTACCACTATCCTCATCATCTTCAGCTGACTCTTCTTCTGCCATCAACTTTTGAATCAGTAAAGCTTTTTTAGCTTTCTTTTTAGCAGCAGCAATAAGAGCCGTATCATCTGCCTTAGTAGATTTTGAAGTGGTGGGAGCAGACTTAAAGTTTTCTTTCAAATTAAGTTCTAGTTTGACTTCTGCCTTCTCATGGTTCCAAAGTGTACCATATAGAGAGAACATGTTAAAGTTCTTTAAAGTCTGAGTGGTTCTTAAAGGATCAGTAACAGGTTTCCGTTTAACAGGCAGTGAATCAATGAATTTGTTTACTTGTTCAAAATTAGTATAGGTGATTTTCAAAGTAAGCAGGTCAGTCACTAAGGAGTTAAACCTAATGAAGGTTTGCTGAAGGGTCTCACTCTTGTAGGCAAAGAACATTTCATATTCTCTTTTCAAAGCAATAATCTTATTTTGCCTAATCTCATCCATGCCTTCATATGTAACATCAAGATAGTCTATCATAAGCTTAGCACTCAGTTTTTCCTTAATCAGTTTGAACAAATGGTTAGGAAAAGTTATAGCTAACAAGGTTCTGATATTAGGGTCAAGTCCAACATGACTTTTGTCCTCAGCATCCCATCTATAAGGAGTGAGAACAACTTCTCTGCTGGGAATAGCAGGAGTATCTGTTGTAGTAGGAACACTATCAAGTGTCACAGTGGGGATGAAAGGACCACCGGTGGCAATGCCAGGCATGAGTGGGTTAATAGACTTAAGATATAGCATAAACCTAGCTTTCCAGGTTTCATACTCATCTTAATCAAACTTGGGTGGTCTATTGGATGAGCCATTTTCAAGGTAAGCTGTATTGGAGTATGCAGCCATAAGAGAATTCAGATCCAAGATATTAGTTTATCAAGACTGAAGCTCTGATACCAGTTGTTGGTCCCTTGATTAACAACATGAGTATTGTAGGGGGGCCGAGGTGAATACAATTCTTTTTGTTTAACTTATTAGTTTAAGCAAAGTAGTATTCATGCAAGTTAATCAGATAAGAGTCAAAGGTAATTTTCAACGATTATTCTTTATTGATATGAATCACAAAGAATCACAACTATTCTTGGCGGAATGATAGTTGGTTGATACAGATTTACCTAAGTTATAGCTATCAAGGTTATCTAAAGCTCTTACAAGTTTGGACTCTTAATAAATAAAACTCACGCCACTTAATATTACAATAGTGAATACTTCTATTTATAGTTGTCCTATTATACAGGTAATTGATCCATTGTCCATTGGTAAATAGGATGTCTGTACTTGTAGGGACAATTGCATCAGAGAGCGTGCTCCCTTCTTTCATCCTTGATAGATATTTGCAGGAACACCCCAATTCGGTTTGGCACCACTATTTGATTAAACAAATAGAATGTTGTGTTCCCTAGGCGTTGAAAAAGAATTACACATATCTGCACATGCGTTAAACTTCTGCATTCCCACGTGTTCTTGTAAGGTCACTTGTCAGCGGCCGACGTGTGTCCTTTTCTATTCAACTTTTTCTTTGACTTCTGTTGAATAGTACAATTGATGTAGACCACTCAGGAAACCACTATGCTTGTAGTGGAGTATAGCTATCTTGTGTTGTATACTGCTCACCAGCTATGCTGGTTCTTCTATGCTAAGTCACTTGATGTTCATGATTTGCTGAGCACTCATCCTGTGCTAAATGAAGAATACTGTCTACCTTGTGCTGATAGACCAGGTAGCATACTAAACACTCGACACAGCAATATTTGTTGTGTAAGACCCGAGTTTGAAAAGTACATAATGTATATTTTAATGCTGGCGATATCATTTTTCTATTTTGAGCCGCGGCGCGGCCTAAAGGCCCGCGACACGGCTAGGCCCTAACGGAAATTATTACTTTTTATTTAATTATAAAAAGGGAAATTTGGTATTTTCGCATAGTGGATGAATTTAAAGCACAAGATCAGATATAGGAGTGTCATTACTCCATTTTCAACCACCTTATCTCTTCCACTTTAATCCTAGAGAGAGAGTTAGAGTTTTAGAGTGAGAAAGCTCACTTGGAGAAGAAGGAGACCAAATCTCACCCGAGTCTAAGTTTTAAAGTTGTTCCCTACGTCTCAAGCTACGGTTTGATAGTGTTGGTAAGTCTTAACTTCGTGTTTTTAGTTTTAAATGATTTATGGCTAAGGTTTGTTCATTTGAGACTTGTAAGACCCATTTGGGGGTTAAATGGGTGAACTTGGGTTAAATTGATGTGTGGAAAACCCTAAGGTTACGATCTAGGGTTTGGTCATGTGTTTTGATGATTGTAGAGTTAATTTTATTGTTAAACATCTAACACATTTATGTGTTAGTGAAAGTTTTGTTAAAATAAATCGAGTTTGACCAAATGGCGGATCTTGACTTTGAAATGGGTCGAATGGGTAATGTTTGACTTAGTTGGGCAAGGACGGTGTGAAATACCCTAAGTTGTGTTAATTGGTGCTGTTAGACTTCTATCACTAGCTTTTAGTTATTTAGGATGGTCTTGACCTTAGATGGGCGGTTTTGATATAAATGAGTCGTTTAGTGCAAGTAGGCCATTAAATGCACATGAGTAAATTGTTGGTGTTTAGTCCAACGAGTTGTATGTTAATTATATGCATGATGTAATAGGTACGTTATATTGAAGGTTGCAAGCTCGATTTCTAATCCACCGAAGGTGTTAAGGTGAGTGGAATAATTATATATGCGTATATAGTCTGTTTGCTTGCGGGCTTGTGGTTAGTGTTATCTGGGCGTGTGGATTCACTATAGTGTTATTCAGGCGTGTGGATTCACTACTCTTTTGTGCGATGGAGACCACATGTGCGTAAAGGGTGGTTCGGTAAGTGCGGACGTCCACCTAGGGGGTTAGTGTACACTAACGGTCAATGTGCGAGTACCAACGGTCATTGTAGGAGTATCGTTCCCTTGTGTGCGACATTGTTAACCGTGGTTATGTGTCGTAGTGTAGCATAATATATTGTTCGAGTTATATATGCTATAATTTGTACTAGCTTGTGATTCGGGGATTTAGCATTTTACTTTGCGATGGTATGCTATTTAGTTGCTAGTGTGCTTGAGGTATTGTGTTGTGATTGCAAGTAAGTAGGTTATATATGTATATGTATAACTATTGCACTCACTAAGCTTTGCTTACCCTCTTGTTGTTTACTCTTTTTAGGCTTCGGCGTGGACAAAGGAAAGGGTATATGTTTGGACTAGCGATCTCCCTTATTGATTATGCTAGAGACTAGCTTTTGAAGTTCGACCTAGGTTTGGGTAGTTTAATCCCAAACACCATGCTCGAGTTTGTTTGGTATTTAAACTTGTCAGTCGAAACTTATATTTTTGAATTGTAAATGGGCGAATGATGCCCGGTGGTCATGTACTCATTCGGTGTCCTAAAACTTGTAAACTTGATTTTTAATTATGTGGCGAGAAGCCTTTATAATGATGATTGACGAAATCGCGAAAATCCTTTGACTTATGTTTTGGTTAAGTAAAGAATCTGTTGTAACGACCCTGGATTTTCCAACTTTTAATTAATAATGTTTATTATTAGTACGTGTGATTTAATGAATGTATTCTACTACACTTACTTGTCACCGTATGAAATGTCCCGTTCTTATTGATTAAAAACGTTCCAAATTAATTGATTTCGTTGCGAGGTTTTGACCTCTATATGAGATGTTTTTCAAAGACTGCATTCATTTTTAAAACAAACCATAACCTTTATTTCATAAATAAAGGTTTAAAAAGTTTTACGTAGATTATCAAATAATGATAATCTAAAATATCCTGTTTACACACGACCATTACATAATGGTTTACAATACAAATATGTTACATCGAAATCAGTTTCTTGAATGCAGTTTTTACACAATATCATACAAACATGGACTCCAAATCTTGTCCTTATTTTAGTATGCAACAGCGGAAGCTCTTAGTATTCACCTGAGAATAAACATGCTTTAAACGTCAACAAAAATGTTGGTGAGTTATAGGTTTAACCTATATATATCAAATCGTAACAATAGACCACAAGATTTCATATTTCAATACACATCCCATACATAGAGATAAAAATCATTCATATGGTGAACACCTGGTAACCGACATTAACAAGATGCATATATAAGAATATCCCCATCATTCCGGGACACCCTTCGGATATGATATAAATTTCGAAGTACTAAAGCATCCGGTACTTTGGATGGGGCTTGTTGGGCCCAATAGTTCTATCTTTAGGATTCGCGTCAATTAGGGTGTCTGTTCCCTAATTCTTAGATTACCAGACTTAATAAAAAGGGGCATATTCGATTTCGATAATTCAACCATAGAATGTAGTTTCACGTACTTGTGTCTATTTTGTAAATCATTTATAAAACCTGCATGTAGTCTCATCCCAAAAATATTAGATTTTAAAAGTGGGACTATAACTCACTTTCACAGATTTTTACTTCGTCGGGAAGTAAGACTTGGCCACTGGTCGATTCACGAACCTATAACAAATATGTACATATATATCAAAGTATGTTAAAAATATATTTACAACACTTTTAATACATTTTGATGTTTTAAGTTTATTAAGTCAGATGTCCTCGTTAGTAACCTACAACTAGTTGTCCACAGTTAGATGTACAGAAATAAATCGATAAATATTATCTTGAATTAATCCACGACCCAGTGTATACGTATCTCAGTATTGATCACAACTCAAACTATATATATTTTGGAATCAACCTCAACCCTGTATAGCTAACTCCAACATTCACATATAGAGTGTCTATGGTTGTTCCGAAATATATATAGATGTGTCGACATGATTGGTCGAAACATTGTATACGTGTCTATGGTATCTCAAGATTACATAATATACAATACAAGTTGATTAAGTTATGGTTGGAATAGATTTGTTACCAATTTTCACGTAGCTAAAATGAGAAAAATTATTCAATCTTGTTTTACCCATAACTTCTTCATTTTAAATCCGTTTTGAGTGAATAAAATTGCTATGGTTTTATATTGAACTCTATTTTATGAGTCTAAACAGAAAAAGTATAGGTTTATAGTCGGAAAAATAAGTTACAAGTCATTTTTGTAAAGGTAGTCATTTCAGTCGAAAGAACGACGTCTAGATGATCATTTTAGAAAACATACTTCCACTTTGAGTTTAACCATAATTTTTGGATATAGTTTCATGTTCATAATAAAAATCATTTTCCCAGAATAACAACTTTTAAATCAAAGTTTATCATAGTTTTTAATTAACTAACCGAAAACAGCCCGCGGTGTTACTACGACGGCGTAAATCCGGTTTTACGGTGTTTTTCGTGTTTCCAGGTTTTAAATCATTAAGTTAGCAAATCATATAGATATATAACATGTGTTTAGTTGATTTTAAAAGTCAAGTTAGAAGGATTAAATTTTATTTGCGAACAAGTTTAGAATTAACTAAACTATGTTCTAGTGATTACAAGTTTAAACCTTCGAATAAGATAGCTTTATATGTATGAATCAAATGATGTTATGAACATCATTACTACCTTAAGTTCCTTGGATAAACCTACTAGAAAAGAGAAAAATGGATCTAGCTTCAACGGATCCTTAGATGGCTCGAAGTTCTTGAAGCAGAATCATGACACGAAAAACAAGTTCAAGTAAGATCATCACTTGAAATAAGATTGTTATAGTTATAGAAATTGAACCAAAGTTTGAATATGATTATTACCTTGTATTAGAATGATAACCTACTGTAAGAAACAAAGATTTCTTGAGGTTGGATGATCACCTTACAAGATTGGAAGTGAGCTAGCAAACTTGAAAGTATTCTTGATTTTATGTAACTAGAACTTGTAGAATTTATGAAGAACACTTAGAACTTGAAGATAGAACTTGAGAGAGATCAATTAGATGAAGAAAATTGAAGAATGAAAGTGTTTGTATGTGTTTTTGGTCATTGGTGTATGGATTAGATATAAAGGATATGTAATTTTGTTTTCATGTAAATAAGTCATGAATGATTACTCATATTTTTGTAATTTTATGAGATATTTCATGCTAGTTGCCAAATGATGGTTCCCACATGTGTTAGGTGACTCACATGGGTTGCTAATAGCTGATCATTGGAGTGTATATACCAATGGTACATACATCTAAAAGCTGTGTATTGTACGAGTACGAATACGGGTGCATACGAGTAGAATTGTTGATGAAACTGAACGAGGATGTAATTGTAAGCATTTTTGTTAAGTAGAAGTATTTTGATAAGTGTCTTGAAGTCTTTCAAAAGTGTATGAATACATATTAAAACACTACATGTATATACATTTTAACTGAGTCGTTAAGTCATCGTTAGTCGTTACATGTAAATGTTGTTTTGAAACCTTTAGGTTAACGATCTTGTTGAATGTTGTTAACCCATTGTTTATTATAACAAATGAGATGTTAAATTATTATATTATCATGATATTATGATATATAATATATCTTAGTATGATATATATACAGTTAAATGTCGTTACAACGATAATCGTTACATATATGTCTCGTTTCGAAATCATTAAGTTAGTAGTCTTATTTTTACATATGTATTTCATTGTTAATACACTTAATAATATATTTACTTATCATTTAATATAATTAACCAAGTGTATCAATATCTTAATATGATTCATATGTACCTAGTAAGACGTTGTTATAACGATAATCGTTATATATATCGTTTACGAGTTTCTTAAATTAATAGTCTCATTTTTATGTATATAACTCATTGTTAAAATACCTAATGAGATACATACTTATAATAAAATCATGTTAATTATATATATAACCATATATATGTCATCTTATAGTTTTTACAAGTTTTAACGTTCGTGAATCACCGGTCAACTTGGGTGGTCAATTGTCTATATGAAACCTATTTCAATTAATCAAGTCTTAACAAGTTTGATTGCTTAACATGTTGGAAACACTTAATCATGTAAATAACAATTTCATTTAATATATATATAAACATGGAAAAGTTCGGGTCACTACAGTACCTACCCGTTAAATAAATTTCGTCCCGAAATTTTAAGCAGTTGGAGGTGTTGACGTATCTTCTAGAAATAAATGCGGGTATTTCTTCTTCATCTGATCTTCACGCTCCCAGGTGAACTCGGGTCCTCTACGAGCATTCCATCGAACCTTAACAATCGGTATCTTGTTTTGTTTAAGTCTCTTAAACTCACGATCCATTATTTCGACGGGTTCTTCAATGAATTGAAGTTTTTCATTGATTTGGATTTCGTCCAACAGAATAGTGAGATCTTCTTTAGAAAAACATTTCTTCAAATTTGAGACGTGGAAAGTGTTATGTACAGCCGCGAGTTATTGAGGTAGCTCCAGTTGGTAAGCTACTGGTCCGACACGATCTATAATCTTGAATGGTCCAATGTACCTTGGATTTAGTTTCCCCCGTTTACCAAATCGAACAACGCCTTTCCAAGGTGAAACCTTAAGCATGACCATTTCTCCAATTTCAAACTCTATATCCTTTCTTTTACTGTCCGCGTAGCTCTTTTGTCGACTCTGGCCGGTTTTCAATCTTTGTTGAATTTGGATGATTTTCTCGGTAGTTTCTTGTATTATCTCCAGACCCGTAATCTGTCTATCCCCCACTTCACTCCAACAAATCGGATACCTGCACTTTCTACCATAAAGTGCTTCAAACGGCGCCATCTCAATGCTTGAATGGTAGCTGTTGTTGTAGGAAAATTCTGCTAATGGTAGATGTCGATCCCAACTATTTCCGAAATCAATAACACAAGCTCGTAGCATGTCTTCAAGCGTTTGTATCGTCCTTTCGCTCTGCCCATCAGTTTGTGGATGATAGGCAGTACTCTTGTCTAGTTGAGTTCCCAATGCTTGCTGTAATGTCTGCCAGAATCTTGAAATAAATCAGCCATCCCTATCAGAGATAATAGAGATTGGTATTCCATGTCTGGAGACGACTTCCTTCAAATACAGTCGTGCTATCTTCTCCACCTTGTCATCTTTTCTTATTGGCAGGAAGTGTGCTGACTTGGTGAGACGATCAACTATTACCCAAATAGTATCATAACCACTTGCAGTCCTTGGCAATTTAGTAATGAAATCCATGGTAATGTTTTCCCATTTCCATTCCGGGATTTCAGGTTGTTGTAGTAGACCTGATGGTTTCTGATGTTCAGCTTTGACCTTAGAACACGTCAAACATTCTCCTACATATTTAGAAATATCGGCTTTCATACCTGGCCACCAAAAATGTTTCTTAAGATCCTTGTACATCTTCCCCGTTCCAGGATGTATTGAGTATCTGGTTTTATGAGCTTCTCTAAGTACCATTTCTCTCATATCTCCAAATTTTGGTACCCAAATTCTTTCAGCCCTATACCGGGTTCCGTCTTCCCGAATATTAAGATGCTTCTCCGATCCTTTGGGTATTTCATCCTTTAAATTTCCCTCTTTTAAAACTCCTTGTTGCGCCACCTTTATTTGAGTAGTAAGGTTAGTGTGAATCATTATATTCATAGATTTTACTCAAATGGGTTCTCTGTCCTTTCTACTCAAGGCGTCGGCTACCACATTTGCCTTCACCGGGTGGTAACGAATCTCAAAGTCGTAATCATTCAACAATTCAATTCACCTACGCTGCCTCATATTCAGTTGTTTCTGATTAAATATGTGTTGAAGACTTTTTTGGTCGGTATATATAATACTTTTGACCCCATATAAGTAGTGCCTCCAAGTCTTTAATGCAAAAACAACCGCGCCTAATTCCAAATCATGCGTCGTATAATTTTGCTCGTGAATCTTCAATTGTCTAGACGCATAAGCAATCACCTTCGTCCGTTGCATTAATACACAACCGAGACCTTGCTTTGATGCGTCACAATAAATCACAAAATCATCATTCCCTTCAGGCAATGACAATATAGGTGCCGTAGTTAGCTTTTTATTCAATAATTGAAACGCCTTCTCTTGTTCATCCTTCCATTCAAATTTCTTCCCTTTATGCATTAATGCAGTCAAGGGTTTTGCTATTTTGGAGAAATCTTGGATGAATCTTCTGTAGTAACCAGCCAATCCTAAAAATTGACGTATATGCTTCGGAGTTTTTGGGGTTTCCCACTTTTCAACAGTTTCTATCTTTGCCGGATCCACCTTAATACCTTCTTTGTTCACTATGTGACTGAGGAATTGAACTTCTTCCAACCAAAATGCACACTTTGAAAACTTAGCGTACAATTCTTCCTTCCTCAATACTTCTAACACCTTTCTCAAATGTTCACCGTGTTCTTGGTCATTCTTTGAGTAAATAAGTATGTCATCAATGAAAACAATGACAAACTTGTCAAGGTATGGTCCACACACTCGGTTCATAAGGTCCATGAACACAGCTGGTGCATTAGTTAAACCAAACGGTATGACCATAAACTCGTAATGACCGTAACGTGTTCTGAAAGCAGTCTTTGGAATATCATCTTCTTTCACCCGCATTTGATGATACCCGGAACGTAAGTCAATCTTTGAATAAACAGACGAGCCTTGTAGTTGATCAAATAAGTTGTCGATTCTCGGTAGTGGGTAGCGGTTCTTGATGGTAAGTTTGTTCAACTCTCGGTAGTCGATACACAACCTGAATGTACCATCTTTCTTCTTGACAAACAAAACAGGAGCTCCCCACTGTGATGTGCTTGGTCGAATGAAACCACGCTCTAAAAGTTCTTGTAATTGGCTTTGCAGTTCTTTCATCTCGCTGGGTGCGAGTCTGTAAGGAGCACGAGCTATTGGTGCAGCTCCTGGTAAAAGATCTATTTGAAATTCTACGGATCAATGTGGGGGTAATCCCGGTAATTCTTTCAGAAATACATCGGGAAATTCTTTTGCGACGGGAACATCATTGATGCTCTTTTCTTCTGTTTGTACTTTCTCGAAGTGTGCTAGAACAGCATAGCAACCTTTTCTTATTAGTTTTTGTGCCTTCAAATTACTAATAAGATGTAGCTTCATGTTGCCCTTTTCTCCGTACACCATTAAGGGTTTTCCTTTTTCTCGTATAATGCGAATTGCATTTTTGTAACAAACGATCTCTGCTTTCACTTCTTTCAACCAGTCCATACCGATTATCACATCAAAACTCCCTAAATCTACTGGTATCAAGTCAATCTTAAATATTTCGCTAACCAGTTTAATTTCTCGATTTCGACATATATTATCTACTGAAATTAATTTACCATTTGCTAATTTGAGTAAAAATTTACTATCCAACGGCGTCAATGGACAACTTAATTTAGCACAAAAATCTCTACTCATATAGCTTCTATCCGCACCCGAATCAAATAAAACGTAAGCATATTTATTGTCAATAAGAAACGTACCCGTAACAAGCTCCGGGTCTTCCTATGCCTCTGCCACATTATTATTAAAAACTCTTCCGCGGCCTTGTCCATTCGTGTTCTCCTGGTTCGGGCAATTTCTAATAATGTGGCCCGGTTTTCCACATTTATAACAAACTACATTGGCATAACTTGCTCCGACAATACTTGCTCCGCCATTACTCGTTCCGACACCATTTGTTCCTTTCGTTCTGTTAACCCCTGGTCCGTAGACCTCACACTTCACCGCGCTATGACCATTTCTTTTACACTTGTTGCAAAATTTGGTGCAGAACCCCGAGTGATACTTTTCACACCTTTGGCATAGCTGCTTCTGATTGTTGTTGTTGTTGTGGTTGTTATTGTTGTTAGGACGATTGTTGTAGTTGCTGTTGTTGTTGTTGTTGTTGTTGTTGTTGTTGTTGTTGTTGTTGTTGTTGTTGTTGTTGTTGTTGTAGGGCCGTTTGTTATAGTTACGATTGATGTTGCGATTGTTGGGATAATTGTTGCGATTATTATTGTAATTGCTGTTGTTGTTGTATTGGTGATTCTTATCACCGTTTTCCTCCCACTTTCTTTTAACTTGCTTCACATTGGCCTCTTCAGCTGTCTATTCTTTAATTCTTTCCTCAATCTGGTTCACTAGTTTGTGAGCCATTCTAAATGCCTGATGTATGGAGGCGGGCTCGTGTGAACTTATATCTTCTTGGATTCTTTCCAGTAATCCTTTCACAAACGCGTCGATCTTCTCTTCCTCATCTTCGAACGCTCCCGGACACAATAGGCACAATTCTGTAAATCGTCTTTCGTACGTGGTAATATCAAATCCTTGGGTTCGTAACCCTCTAAGTTCTGTCTTGAGCTTATTGACCTCGGTTCTGGGACGGTACTTCTCGTTCATCAAGTGCTTGAATGCTGACCACGGTAGTGCGTACGCATCATCTTGTCCCACTTGCTCTAGATAGGTATTCCACCATGTTAACGCAGAACCTGTGAAGGTATGCGTAGCGTACTTCACTTTGTCCTCTTCAGTACACTTACTTATGGCAAACACCGATTCGACCTTCTCAGTCCACCGTTTCAATCCGATCGGTCCTTCGGTTCCATCAAATTCCAAAGGTTTGCAGGCAGTGAATTCTTTGTAGGTGCATCCTACACGATTTCCTGTACTGCTAGATCCAAGGTTATTGTTGGTATGTAGCGCAGCCTGTACTGCGGCTATGTTTGAAGCTAGAAAAGTACGAAATTCCTCTTCATTCATATTCACGGTGTGTCGAGTAGTCGGTGCCATTTCCTTCAAAATAGTCAAATGGAACAAGTTAATCATACAGAATATTAAGAGTAGTTAATAGTATTTCGTAGCATAATATGAACTCATTTATAAAAGCTTTTTCTTCATATTAGCGTTTTATAAGTTTAAATTCGGGTAGTAACTACCCGTTAAGTTCATACTTAGTAGCTAATATACAATTCAACTACTACAATTCTATATGAAAAACTGATTATAATAATATTTCGCGTTCAAACTTTTATACAATATTTTACAAACTTACAATACCGCTTATTTTACATAAAGCATGAAATATAGCACACAATAACTTTGATACAAGATAGTTGTAAAGATAATTCTAGCTAGTACACAAGTCGTTCAGCAAAGGCAATAAAGACACGTAATTCATACGTCCAGAAACAAGTCATGCATTCTGGTTTTACTAGGACTACTTCCCATCCTTGGTCTTGTGGAACATAACCGTTATGGCCGTTGATAAGACAGCGTGTTGTAACGTCATCAAAGGGACGAGGGTTACGTAATGACCAACAGTCTCGTAATAACCTAAAAACCTCATTTCTTACCCCAATTACCGACTCCGTCACTTGTGGGAACGTTTTGTTTAATAGCTGTAGCCCGATGTTCTTTTTCTCACTTTGGTGAGAAGCGAACATTATTAACCCGTAAGCATAGCATGCTTCTTTATGTTACATTTTAGCCGCTTTTTCTAAATCATGAAGTCCTATATTCAGATACATTGAGTCAAAATAATTTCTTAACCCGTTGCGTAAAATAGAATTTGGGTTCCCCGCAATATATGCGTCAAAGTAAACACATTGTAACTTATGGGTTTCCCAATGTGATATCCCCCATCTTTTAAACGAAAGTCTCTTATAAACCAAGACATTCTTGGAACGTTCTTCGAATGTCTTACAAACTAATCTCGCCTTAAATAGTTGTGCCGAGGAATTCTGACCGACTCTAGACAAGATTTCATCAATCATGTCTCCGGGCAGGTCTCTTAAAATATTGGGTTGTCTATCCATTTTGTGTTTTTAAACTGTAAAATAGACAAGAGTTAGATTCATAAAAAAAATACTTATTAATACAAGTAATTTTTACATATATCATAAAGCATAAGCACACTATACTACATATATTACACCACACGAATACAACTATCTTATTCCGACTCGCTCGTTTCTTCTTCTTCTTCGGTTTTGGTTCGTTTTGCCATGTTTCTAGGGATATATGATGTTCCGCTAATACTAGCTGTCGTTTTCCACAACGGTTTAGAAAAACCTGGTGGTTTAGAGGTTCCCGGGTCATTGTTACAACTTAAGGACTTCGGGGGTTGACGATACATATAAAGTTCATTGGGGTTGGAATTAGATTTCTCTATTTTTATACCATTTCCCTTATTATTTTCTTTTGCTTTTTTAAATTCAGTTGGGGTAATTTCTATAACATCATCGGAATTCTCGTCAGAATCCGATTCATCGGAGAATTGGTAATCCTCCCAATATTTTGCTTCCTTGGCAGAAACACCATTGACCATAATTAACCTTGGTCGGTTGGTTGAGGATTTTCTTTTACTTAACCGTTTTATTATTTTCCCCACCGGTTCTATTCCTCCTCCGGTTCCTCCTCTTCCGGTTCTGATTCTTCTTCCGGTTCTGATTCGTCTTCCGGTTCCTCTTCGGGAACTTGTGAATCAGTCCAATATATATTCGACTCTTTGTTATTATTAGGTGAGTCAATGGGATTTGCGCTAGAGGTAGACATCTATCACACAATATCAAACATGTTAAGAGATTAATATATCACATAATATATACATGTTAATAATATATAGTTTCCAACAAAAATGTTAAGCAATCATTTTTAAAGAAAACACGGTCGAAGTCCAGACTCACTAATGCATCCTAACAAACTCGATAAGACACACTAATGCAAATTTTCTGGTTCTCTAAGACCAACGCTCGGATACCAACTGAAATGTCCCGTTCTTATTGATTAAAAACGTTCCATATTAATTGATTTCGTTGCGAGGTTTTGACCTCTATATGAGACGTTTTTCAAAGACTGCATTCATTTTTAAAACAAACCATAACCTTTATTTCATAAATAAAGGTTTAAAAAGTTTTACATAGATTATCAAATATTGATAATCTAAAATATCGTGTTTACACACGACCATTACATAATGGTTTACAATACAAATATGTTACATCGAAATCAGTTTCTTGAATGCAGTTTTTACACAATATCATACAAACATGGACTCCAAATCGTGTCCTTATTTTAGTATGCAACAGCGGAAGCTCTTAGTATTCACCTGAGAATAAACATGCTTTAAACGTCAACAAAAATGTTGGTGAGTTATAGGTTTAACCTATATATATCAAATCGTAACAATAGACCACAAGATTTCATATTTCAATACACATCCCATACATAGAGATAAAAATCATTCATATGGTGAACACCTGGTAACCGACATTAACAAGATGCATATATAAGAATATCCCCATCATTCCGGGACACCCTTCGGATATGATATAAATTTCGAAGTACTAAAGCATCCGGTACTTTGGATGGGGCTTGTTGGGCCCAATAGATCTATCTTTAGGATTCGCGTCAATTAGGGTGTCTGTTCCCTAATTCTTAGATTACCAGACTTAATAAAAAGGGGCATATTCGATTTCGATAATTCAACCATAGAATGTAGTTTCACGTACTTGTGTCTATTTTGTAAATCATTTATAAAACCTGCATGTAGTCTCATCCCAAAAATATTAGATTTTAAAAGTGGGACTATAACTCACTTTCACAGATTTTTACTTCGTCGGGAAGTAAGACTTGGCCACTGGTCGATTCACGAACCTATAACAAATATGTACATATATATCAAAGTATGTTCAAAATATATTTACAACACTTTTAATACATTTTGATGTTTTAAGTTTATTAAGTCAGCTGTCCTCGTTAGTAACCTACAACTAGTTGTCCACAGTTAGATGTACAGAAATAAATCGATAAATATTATCTTGAATTAATCCACGACCCAGTGTATACGTATCTCAGTATTGATCACAACTCAAACTATATATATTTTGGAATCAACCTCAACCCTGTATAGCTAACTCCAACATTCACATATAGAGTGTCTATGGTTGTTCCGAAATATATATAGATGTGTCGACATGATAGGTCGAAACATTGTATACGTGTCTATGGTATCTCAAGATTACATAATATACAATACAAGTTGATTAAGTTATGGTTGGAATAGATTTGTTACCAATTTTCACGTAGCTAAAATGAGAAAAATTATTCAATCTTGTTTTACCCATAACTTCTTCATTTTAAATCCGTTTTGAGTGAATCAAATTGCTATGGTTTCATATTGAACTCTATTTTATGAATCTAAACAGAAAAAGTATAGGTTTATAGTCGGAAAAATAAGTTACAAGTCGTTTTTGTAAAGGTAGTCATTTCAGTCGAAAGAACGGCGTCTAGATGACCATTTTAGAAAACATACTTCCACTTTGAGTTTAACCATAATTTTTGGATATAGTTTCATGTTCATAATAAAAATCATTTTCCCAGAATAACAACTTTTAAATCAAAGTTTATCATAGTTTTTAATTAACTAACCCAAAACAGCCCGCGGTGTTACTACGACGGCGTAAATCCGGTTTTACGGTGTTTTTCGTGTTTCCAGGTTTTAAATCATTAAGTTAGCATATCATATAGATATAGAACATGTGTTTAGTTGATTTTAAAAGTCAAGTTAGAAGGATTAACTTTTATTTGCGAACAAGTTTAGAATTAACTAAACTATGTTCTAGTGATTACAAGTTTAAACCTTCGAATAAGATAGCTTTATATGTATGAATCGAATGATGTTATGAACATCATTACTAAATTAAGTTCCTTGGATAAACCTATTAAAAAAGAGAAAAATGGATCTAGCTTCAACGGATCCTTAGATGGCTCGAAGTTCTTGAAGCAGAATCATGACACGAAAAACAAGTTCAAGTAAGATCATCACTTGAAATAAGATTGTTATAGTTATAGAAATTGAACCAAAGTTTGAATATGATTATTACCTTGTATTAGAATGATAACCTACTGTAAGAAACAAAGATTTCTTGAGGTTGGATGATCACCTTACAAGATTGGAAGTGAGCTAGCAAACTTAAAAGTATTCTTGATTTTATGTAACTAGAACTTGTAGAATTTATGAAGAACACTTAGAACTTGAAGATAGAACTTTAGAGAGATCAATTAGATGAAGAAAATTGAAGAATGAAAGTGTTTGTAGGTGTTTTTGGTCGTTGGTGTATGGATTAGATATAAAGGATATGTAATTTTGTTTTCATGTAAATAAGTCATGAATGATTACTCATATTTTTGTAATTTTATGAGATATTTCATGCTAGTTGCCAAATGATGGTTCCCACATGTGTTAGGTGACTCACATGGGCTGATAAGAGCTGATCATTGGAGTGTATATACCAGTAGTACATACATCTAAAAGCTGTGTATTGTACGAGTACGAATGCGGGTGCATACGAGTAGAATTGTTGATGAAACTGAACGAGGATGTAATTGTAAGCATTTTTGTTAAGTATAAGTATTTTGATAAGTGTCTTGAAGTCTTTCAAAAGTGTATGAATACATATTAAAACACTACATGTATATACATTTTAACTGAGTCGTTAAGTCATCGTTAGTCGTTACATGTAAATGTTGTTTTGAAACCTTTAGGTTAACGATCTTGTTGAATGTTGTTAACCCATTGTTTATTATAACAAATGAGATGTTAAATTGTTATATTATCATGATATTATGATATATAATATATCTTAGTATGATATATATACAGTTAAATGTCGTTACAACGATAATCGTTACATATATGTCTCGTTTCGAAATCATTAAGTTAGTAGTCTTATTTTTACATATGTATTTCATTGTTAATACACTTAATAATATATTTACTTATCATTTAACATAATTAACCAAGTGTATCAATATCTTAATATGATTCATATGTACCTAGTAAGACGTTGTTATAACGATAATCGTTATATATATCGTTTACGAGTTTCTTAAATTAATAGTCTCATTTTTATGTATATAACTCATTGTTAAAATACCTAATGAGATACATACTTATAATAAAATCATGTTAATTATATATATAACCATATATATGTCATCGTATAGTTTTTACAAGTTTTAACGTTCGTGAATCACCGGTCAACTTGGGTGGTCAGTTGTCTATATGAAACCTATTTCAATTAATCAAGTCTTAACAAGTTTGATTGCTTAACATGTTGCAAACACTTAATCATGTAAATAACAATTTCATTTAATATATATATATAAACATGGAAAAGTTCGGGTCACTACACCGTGTAGTGACCCGAACTTTTCCATGTTTATATATATTAATTGAGATTGATATTTACATGATTAAATATTTCCAACATGTTAAGAAATCAAACTTGTTAAGACTTGATTAATTGAAATATGTTTCATATAGACAATTGACCACCCAAGTTGACCGGCGATTCACGAACGTTAAAACTTGTAAAAACGACATGACGATATATATATGGATATACATATGGTTAACATGAGATTATGATAAGTAAGTATCTCCATAAGTATATTAATAATGAGTTATATACATATAAACAAGACTACTAACTTAAGGATTTCGAAACGAGACATATATGTAACGATTATCGTTGTAACGACATTTAAATGTATATATATCATATTAAGATATATTAATATATCATAATATCATGATAATATAATAATTTAACATCTCATTAGATATAATAAACAATGGGTTAACAACATTAATTGAGATCGTTAACTTAAAGGTTTCAAAACAACACTTACAATATAACGACTAACGATGACTTAACGACTCAGTTAAAATGTATATACATGTAGTGTATTTAGATGTATTAAAATACTTTTGGAAGACTTCAAGACATATATCAAAACACTCATACTTAACGAAAATGGTTACAGTTACTTTTCCATTCTTTTCTTTCATCAAGAATTCTAGTCGTATTCTTACCCGTATTATACACAGCTTCAAAACGTACTTACTATGAGTATATACCAATAGGAACTAGCATGGGATTCCACTCTTGATTATGTCATTTATGACTAATCAATTTTAACTTCTACCATGAGCTAGTCAACTAACTAGAACTCCTTTTAACCCCACTCACCACTCACCAATTACCACTCATCATTCACTCCATTTCACTTCCAATTCTCTTTCTAATTCTCTCTCAACACACACACACACTATTATGAACGTATTTTTCCAAAAGTTAATCATCATCTTCATCAAAAATCACTTCAAGAATCAAGCTATAATCATCATAGGAAGAACACTTCAAGAACACTTCAAAAATCCCTTCAAGTTTACTAATTTACTTCCAAGCTTTCTAATCCATTCCAAGTAATCATCTAAGATCAAGAAACCTTTGTTATATACAGTAGGTGATCTTTATTATTCAAGGTAATATTCATATTCAAACTTTGATTCAATTTCTATAACTATAAACTATCTTAATTCGAGTAAAAATCTTACTTGAACTTGTTTTTGTGTCATGATCCTACTTCAAGAACTTTCAAGCCATCCAAGATCCTTTGAAGCCAGATCATTTCTTGTCACTTCCAGTAGGTTTACCTACTAAACTTGAGGTAGTAATGATATTCATAACATCATTCGATTCATATATATAAAACTATCTTATTCGAAGGTTTAAACTCGTAATCACTAGAACATAGTTTAGTTAATTCTAAACTTGTTCGCAAACAAAAGTTAATCCTTCTAACTTGACTTTTAAAATTAACTACACACATGTTCGATATCTATATGATATGCTAACTTAATGATTTAAAAACTGGAAACACGAAAAACACCGTAAAACCGGATTTACGACGTCGTAGTAACACCGCGGGCTGTTTTGGGTTAGTTAATTAAAAACTATGATAAACTTTTATTTAAAAGTTGTTATTCTGAGAAAATGATTTTTATTATGAACATGAAACTATATCCAAAAATTATGGTTAAACTCAAAGTGGAAGTATGTTTTCTAAAATGGTCATCTAGACGTCGTTCTTTCGACTGAAATGACTACCTTTACAAAAACGACTTGTAACTTATTTTTCCGACTATAAACCTATACTTTTCTGTTTAGATTCATTAAATAGAGTTCAATATGAAACCATAGCAATTTGATTCACTCAAAACGGATTTAAAATGAAGAAGTTATGGGTAAAACAAGATTGGATAATTTTTCTCATTTTAGCTACGTGAAAATTGGTAACAAATCTATTCCAACCATAACTTAATCAACTTGTATTGTATATTATGTAATCTTGAGATACCATAGACACGTATACAATGTTTCGACCTATCATGTCGACACATCTATATATATTTCGGAACAACCATAGACACTCTATATGTGAATGTTGGAGTTAGCTATACAGGGTTGAGGTTGATTCCAAAATATTTATAGTTTGAGTTGTGATCAATACTGAGATACGTATAAACTGGGTCGTGGATTGATTCAAGATAATATTTATCGATTTATTTCTGTACATCTAACTGTGGACAACTAGTTGTAGGTTACTAACGAGGACAGCTGACTTAATAAACTTAAAACATCAAAATATATTAAAAGTGTTGTAAATATATTTTAAACATACTTTGATATATATGTATATATTGTTATAGGTTCGTGAATCAACCAGTGGCCAAGTCTTACTTCCCGACGAAGTAAAAATCTGTGAAAGTGAGTTATATTCCCACTTTTAAAATCTAATATTTTTGGGATGAGAATACATGCAGGTTTTATAAATGATTTACAAAATAGACACAAGTACGTGAAACTACATTCTATGGTTGAATTATCGAAATCGAATATGCCCCTTTTTATTAAGTCTGGTAATTTAAGAATTAGGGAACAGACACCCTAATTGACGCGAATCCTAAAGATAGATCTATTGGGCCTAACAAACCCCATCCAAAGTACCAGATGCTTTAGTACTTCGAAATTTATATCATATCCGAAGGGTGTCCCGGAATGATGGGCATATTCTTATATATATGCATCTTGTTAATGTCGGTTACCAGGTGTTCACCATATGAATGATTTTTATCTCTATGTATGGGATGTGTATTGAAATATGAAATCTTGTGGTCTATTGTTACGATTTGATATATATAGGTTAAACCTATAACTCACCAACATTTTTGTTGACGTTTAAAGCATGTTTATTCTCAGGTGAATACTAAGAGCTTCCGCTATTGCATACTAAAATAAGGACAAGATTTGGAGTCCATGTTTGTATGATATTATGTAAAAATTGCATTCAAGAAACTGATTTCGATGTAACATATTTGTATTGTAAACCATTATGTAATGGTCGTGTGTAAACAGGATATTTTAGATTATCATTATTTGATAATCTACGTAAAGCTTTTTAAACCTTTATTTATGAAATAAAGGTTATGGTTTGTTTTAAAAATGAATGCAGTCTTTGAAAAACGTCTCATATAGAGGTCAAAACCTCGCAACGAAATCAATTAATATGTAACGTTTTTAATCAATAAGAACGGGACATTTCAGTTGGTATCCGAGCGTTGGTCTTAGAGAACCAGAAAATTTGCATTAGTGTGTCTTATTGAGTTTGTTAGGATGCATTAGTGAGTCTGGACTTCGACCGTGTTTTCTTTAAAAATGATTGCTTAACATTTTTGTTGGAAACTATATATTTTTAACATATGAATATTATGTGATATATTAATCTCTTAACGTGTTTGATATTATGTGATAGATGTCTACCTCTAGAACAAGTCCCATTGACTCACCTAATAATAATGAAGAGTCAAATGTAAATTGGAATGATTCGTGGACTGATTCACAAGTTCCCGAAGAGGAACCGGAAGAAGAGTCGGAACCGGAAGAAGAATCGGAACCGGAAGAAGAATCGGAACCGGAAGAAGAAATAGAACCGGTGGGGGAAATAATAAAACGTTTAAGTAAAAGAGAATCCTCAACCAACCGACCAAGGTTAATTATGGTCAATGGTGTTTCCGCCAAGGAAGCAAAATATTGGGAGGATTACCAATTCTCCGATGAATCGGATTCCGACGAGAATTCCGATGATGTTATAGAAATTACCCCAACTGAATTTAAAAAGGCAAAAGAAAATAATAAGGGAAAGGGCATAAAAATAGAGAAATCTAATTCCAACCCCGATGAACTTTATATGTATCGTCAACCCCCGAAGTCCTTAAGTTGTAACAATGACCCGAGAACCTCTAAACCACCAGGTTTTTCTAAACCAATGTGGACAACGACGGCTCGTATTAGGGGAACATCATATATCCCTAGAAACTTGGCAAAACGAACCAAAACCGAACAAGAAGAAACGAGCGAGTCGGAATAAGATAGTTGTATTCGTGTGGTGTAATATATATAATATAGTGTGCTTATGCTTTATGATATATGTAAAAATTGCTTGTATTAATAAGTATTTTTTTATGAATCTAACTCTTGTCTATTTTACAGTATAAAAACACAAAATGGATAGACAACCCAATATTTTAAGAGACCTACCCGGAGACATGATTGATGAAATCTTGTCTAGAGTCGGTCAGAATTCCTCGGCACAACTATTTAAGGCGAGATCAGTTTGTAAGACATTCGAAGAACGTTCCAAGAATGCCTTGGTTTATAAAAGGCTTTTGTTCGAAAGATGGGGGATATCACATTGGAAAATCCATAAGTTACGATGTGTTTACTTTGACGCATATATTGCGGGGAACCCAAATGCTATTTTACGCAACGGGTTAAGAAATTATTTTGACTCAGTATATCCGAATATAGGACTTCGTGATTTAGAAAAAGCGGCTAACATGCAACATAAAGAAGCATGTTATGCTTACGGGTTAGTAATGTTCGCTTCTCACCAAAGTGAGAACAAGAACATCGGGCTACAACTATGAAACAAAACGTTCCCACAAGTGACGGAGTCGGTAATTGGGGTAAGAAATGAGGTTTTTAGGTTATTACGAGACAGTTGGTCATTACGTAACCCTCGTCCCTTTGACGACGTTACAACACGCTGTCTTATCAACGGCCATAACGGTTATGTTCCACAAGACCAAGGATGGGAAGCAGTCCTAGTAAAACCAGAATGCATGACTTGTTTCTGGACGTATGAATTACGTGTCTTTATTGCCTTTGCTGAACGACTTGTGTACTAGCTAGAATTATCTTCACAACTATCTTGTATCAAAGTTATTGTGTGCTATATTTCATGCTTTATGTAAAATAAGCGGTATTGTAAGTTTGTAAAATATTGTATAAAAGTTTGAACGCGAAATATTATTACAATCAGTTTTTCATATAGAATTGTAGTAGTTGAATTGTATATTAGCTACTAAGTATGAACTTAACGGGTAGGTACTACCCGAATTTAAACTTATAAAACGCTAATATGAAGAAAAAGCTTTTATAAATGAGTTCATATTATGCTACGAAATACTATTAACTACTCTTAATATTCTGTATGATTAACTTGTTCCATTTGACTATTTTGAAGGAAATGGCACCGACTACTCGACACACCGTGAATATGAATGAAGAGGAATTCCGTACTTTTCTAGCTTCAAACATAGCCGCAGTACAGGCTGCGCTACATACCAACAATAACCTTGGATCTGGCAGTACAGAAAATCGTGTAGGATGCACCTACAAAGAATTCACTGCCTGCAAACCTTTGGAATTTGATGGAACTGAAGGACCGATCCGATTGAAACGGTGGACCTAGAAGGTCGAATCGGTGTTTGCCATAAGTAAGTGTACTGAAGAGGACAAAGTGAAGTATGCTATGCATACCTTCACAGGTTCTGCGTTAACATGGTGGAATACCTATCTAGAGCAAGTGGGACAATATGATGCGTACGCACTACCGTGGTCAGCATTCAAGCACTTGATGATCGAGAAGTACCGTCCCAGAACCGAGGTCAATAAGCTCAATACAGAACTTAGAGGGTTACGAACCCAAGGATTTGATATTACCACGTACGAAAGACGATTCACAGAATTGTGCCTATTGTGTCCGGGAGCATTCGAAGATGAGGAAGAGAAGATCGACGTGTTTGTGAAAGGATTACCGGAAAGAATCCAAGAAGATATAAGTTCACACGAGCCCGCCTCCATACAACAGGCATGTAGAATGGCTCACAAACTAGTGAACCAGATTGAAGAAAGAATTAAAGAACAGACTGCTGAAGAGGCCAATGTGAAGCAAGTCAAAAGAAAGTGGGAGGAAAACGGTGATAAGAATCACCAATACAACAACAACAGCAATTACAACAATAATCGCAACAATTATCCCAACAATCGCAACATCAATCGCAACTACAACAAACGGCCCAACAACAACAACAACAACAAAAGCAACTACAACAATCATCCCAACAACAATAATAACCGCAACAACAACAACAATCAGAAGCAGCTATGCCAAAGGTGTGAAAAGTATCACTCAGGGTTCTGCACCAAATTTTGCAACAAGTGTAAAAGAAATGGTCATAGCGCGGCGAAGTGTGAGGTCTACGGACCAGGGGTTAATAGAACGAAAGGAACAAATGGTGTCGGAACGAGTAATGGCAGAGCAAGTAGTGTCGGAGCAAGTTATGCCAATGTAGTTTGTTATAAATGTGGAAAACCGGGCCACATTATTAGAAATTGCCCGAAGCAGGAGAACACGAATGGACAAGGCCGCGGAAGAGCTTTCAATATTAATGCGGCAGAGGCACAGGAATACCCAGAGCTTGTTACGGGTACGTTTCTTATTGACAATAAATCTGCTTACATTTTATTTGATTCGGGTGCGGATAGAAGCTATATGAGTAGAGATTTTTGTGCTAAATTAAGTTTTCCATTGACGCCTTTGGATAGTAAATTTTTACTCGAATTAGCAAATGGTAAATTAATTTCAGCAGATAATATATGTCGGAATCGAGAAATTAAACTGGTTAGCGAAACATTTAAGATTGATTTAATACCAGTAGAGTTAGGGAGTTTTGATGTGATAATCGGTATGGACTGGTTGAAAGAAGTGAAAGCAGAGATCGTTTGTTACAAAAATGCAATTCGCATTATACGAGAAAAAGGAAAACCCTTAATGGTGTACGGAGAAAAGGGCAACACGAAGCTACATATTATTAGTAATTTGAAGGCACAAAAACTAATAAGAAAAGGTTGCTATGCTGTTCTAGCACACGTCGAGAAAGTACAAACTGAAGAAAAGAGCATCAGTGATGTTCCCATTGCAAAAGAATTTCCCGATGTATTTTCGAAAGAATTACCGGGATTACCCCCACAGCGATCCGTTGAATTTCAAATAGATCTTGTACCAGGAGCTGCACCAATAGCTCGTGCTCCTTACAGACTCACACCCAGCGAGATGAAAGAACTGCAAAGCCAATTACAAGAACTTTTAGAGCGTGGTTTCATTCGACCAAGTACATCACCGTGGGGAGCTCCTGTTTTGTTTGTCAAGAAGAAAGATGGTACATTCAGGTTGTGTATCGACTACCGAGAGTTGAACAAACTTACCATCAAGAACCGCTACCCACTACCGAGAATCGATGACTTATTTGATCAACTACAAGGCTCGTCTGTTTATTCAAAGATTGACTTACGTTCCGGGTATCATCAAATGCGTTCCAAAGACTGCTTTCAAAACACATTACGGTCATTACGAGTTTATGGTCATGCCGTTTGGTTTAACTAATGCACCAGCTGTGTTCATGGACCTTATGAACCGAGTGTGTGGACCATACCTTGACAAGTTTGTCATTGTTTTCATTGATGACATACTTATTTACTCAAAGAATGACCAAGAACACGGTGAACATTTGAGAAAGGTGTTAGAAGTATTGAGGAAGGAAGAATTGTACGCTAAGTTTTCAAAGTGTGCATTTTGGTTGGAAGAAGTTCAATTCCTCGGTCACATAGTGAACAAAGAAGGTATTAAGGTGGATCCGGCAAAGATAGAAACTGTTGAAAAGTGGGAAACCCCGAAAACTCCGAAACACATACGCCAGTTTTTAGGACTAGCTGGTTACTACAGAAGGCTCATCCAATACTTTTCCAGAATAGCAAAACCCTTGACTGCATTAACGCATAAAGGGAAGAAATTTGAATGGAATGATGAACAAGAGAAAGCGTTTCAGTTATTGAAGAAAAAGCTAACTACGGCACCTATATTGTCATTGCCTGAAGGGAATGATGATTTTGTGATTTATTGTGACGCATCAAAGCAAGGTCTCGGTTGTGTATTAATGCAACGAACGAAGGTGATTGCTTATGCGTCTAGACAATTGAAGATTCACGAACAAAATTATACGACGCATGATTTGGAATTAGGCGCGGTTGTTTTTGCATTAAAGACTTGGAGGCACTACTTATATGGGGTCAAAAGTATTATATATACCAACCACAACACATATTTAATCAGAAACAACTGAATATGAGGCAGCGTAGGTGGATTGAATTATTGAATGATTACGACTTTGAGATTCGTTACCACCTGGGGAAGGCAAATGTGGTAGCCGATGCCTTGAGCAGGAAGGACAGAGAACCCATTCGAGTAAAATCTATGAATATAATGATTCATAATAACCTTACTACTCAAATAAAGGAGGAGCACAAGGAGTTTTAAAAGAGGGAAATTTAAAGGATGAAATACCCAAAGGATCGGAGAAGCATCTTAATATTCGGGAAGACAGAACCCGGTATAGGGCTGAAAGGATTTGGGTACCAAAATTTGGAGATATGAGAGAAATGGTACTTAGAGAAGCTCATAAAACCAGATACTCAATACATCTTGGAACGGGGAAGATGTACAAGGATATTAAGAAACATTTTTGGTGGCCAGGTATGAAAGCCGATGTTGCTAAATACGTAGGAGAATGTTTGACGTGTTATAAGGTCAAAGCTGAGCATCAGAAACCATCAGGTCTACTTCAACAACCCGAAATCCCGGAATGGAAATGGGAAAACATTACCATGGATTTCATCACTAAATTGCCAAGGACTGCAAGTGGTTTTGATACTATTTGGGTAATAGTTGATCGTCTCACCAAATCAGCACATTTCCTGCCAATAAGAGAAGATGACAAGATGGAGAAGTTAGCACGACTGTATTTGAAGGAAGTCGTCTCCAGACATGGAATACCAATCTCTATTATCTCTGATAGGGATGGCAGATTTATTTCAAGATTCTGGCAGACATTACAGCAAGCATTAGGAACTCGTCTAGACATGAGTACTGCCTATCATCCACAAACTGATGGGCAGAGCGAAAGGACAATACAAACGCTTGAAGACATGCTACGAGCATGTGTTATTGATTTCGGAAACAGTTGGGATCGACATCTACCATTAGCAGAATTTTCCTACAACAACAGCTACCATTCAAGCATTGAGATTGCGCCGTTTGAAGCACTTTATGGTAGAAAGTGCAGGTCTCCGATTTGTTGGAGTGAAGTGGGGGATAGACAGATTACGGGTCCGAAGATTATACAAGAAACTACCGAGAAGATCATCCAAATTCAACAACGGTTGAAATCCGCCCAAAGTTGACAAAAGAGCTACGCTGACATTAAAAGAAAAGATATAGAATTTGAAATTGGAGAGATGGTCATGCTTAAAGTTGCACCTTGGAAAGGCGTTGTTCGATTTGGTAAACGAGGGAAATTAAATCCAAGGTATATTGGACCATTCAAGATTATTGATCGTGTCGGACCAGTAGCTTACCGACTTGAGTTACCTCAACAACTCGCGGCTGTACATAACACTTTCCACGTCTCGAATTTGAAGAAATGTTTTTCTAAAGAAGATCTCACTATTCCGTTAGATGAAATCCAAATCAACGAAAAACTCCAATTCATCGAAGAACCCGTCGAAATAATGGATCGTGAGGTTAAAAGACTTAAGCAAAACAAGATACCAATTGTTAAGGTTCGATGGAATGCTTGTAGAGGACCCGAGTTCACCTGGGAGCGTGAAGAGCAGATGAAGAAGAAATACCCGCATCTATTTCCAGAAGATTCGTCAACACCTTCAACAGCTTAAAATTTCGGGACGAAATTTATTTAACGGGTAGGTACTGTAGTGACCCGAACTTTTCCATGTTTATATATATTAATTGAGATTGATATTTACATGATTAAATGTTTCCAACATGTTAAGCAATCAAACTTGTTAAGACTTGATTAATTGAAATATGTTTCATATAGACAATTGACCACCCAAGTTGACCGGCGATTCACGAACGTTAAAACTTGTAAAAATGGCATGATGATATATATATCTCCATACATATGGTTAACATGAGATTATGATAAGTAAGTATCTCCATAAGTATATTAACAATGAGTTATATACATATAAACAAGACTACTAACTTAAGGATTTCGAAACGAGACATATATGTAACGATTATCGTTGTAACAACATTTAAATGTATATATATCATATTAAGATATATTAATATATCATAATATCATGATAATATAATAATTTAACATCTCATTAGATATAATAAACAATGGGTTAACAACATTAATTGAGATCGTTAACTTAAAGGTTTCAAAACAACACTTACATGTAACGACTAACGATGACTTAACGACTCAGTTAAAATGTATATACATGTAGTGTATTTAGATGTATTAAAATACTTTTGGAAGACTTCAAGACATATATCAAAACACTCATACTTAACAAAAATGGTTACAGTTACTTTTCCATTCTTTTCTTTCATCAAGAATTCTAGTCGTATTCTTACCCGTATTATACACAGCTTCAAAACGTACTTACTATGAGTATATACCAATAGGAACTAGCATGGGATTCCACTCTTGATTATGTCATGTATGACTAATCAATTTTAACTTCTACCATGAGCTAGTCAACTAACTAGAACTCCTTTTAACCCCACTCACCACTCACCAATTACCACTCATCATTCACTCCATTTCACTTCCAATTCTCTTTCTAATTCTCTCTCAACACACACACACACTATTATGAACGTATTTTTCTAGTAGTTAATCATCATCTTCATCAAAAATCACTTCAAGAATCAAGCTATAATCATCATAGAAAGAACACTTCAAGAACACTTCAAAAATCCCTTCAAGTTTACTAATTTACTTCCAAGCTTTCTAATCCATTCCAAGTAATCATCTAAGATCAAGAAACCTTTGTTATATACAGTAGGTTATCTTTCTTATTCAAGGTAATATTCATATTCAAACTTTGATTCAATTTCTATAACTATAAACTATCTTAATTCGAGTAAAAATCTTACTTGAACTTGTTTTTGTGTCATGATCCTACTTCAAGAACTTTCAAGCCATCCAAGATTCTTTGAAGCTAGATCATTTCTTGTCACTTCCATTAGGTTTACCTACTAAACTTGAGGTAGTAATTATGTTCATAACATCATTCGATTCATATATATAAAACTATCTTATTCGAAGGTTTAAACTCGTAATTACTAGAACATAGTTTAGTTAATTCTAAACTTGTTCGCAAACAAAAGTTAATCCTTCTAACTTGACTTTTAAAATTAACTACACACATGTTCTATATCTATATGATATGCTAACTTAATGATTTAAAACCTGGAAACACGAAAAACACCGTAAAACCGGATTTACGCCGTCGTAGTAACACCGCGGGCTGTTTTGGGTTAGTTAATTAAAAACTATGATAAACTTTGATTTAAAAGTTGTTATTCTGAGAAAATGATTTTTATTATGAACATGAAACTATATCCAAAAATTATGGTTAAACTCAAAGTGGAATTATGTTTTCTAAAATGGTCATCTAGACGTCGTTCTTTCGACTGAAATGACTACCTTTACAAAAATGACTTGTAACTTATTTTTCCGACTATAAACCTATACTTTTCTGTTTAGATTCATAAAATAGAGTTCAATATGAAACCATAGCAATTTGATTCACTCAAAACGGATTTAAAATGAACAAGTTATGGGTAAAACAAGATTGGATAATTTTTCTCATTTTAGCTACGTGAAAATTGGTAACAAATCTATTCCAACCATAACTTAATCAACTTGTATTGTATATTATGTAATCTGGAGATACCATAGACACGTATACAATGTTTTGACCTATCATGTCAACACATCTATATATATTTCGGAACAACCATAGACACTCTATATGTGAATGTTGGAGTTAGCTATACAGGGTTGAGGTTGATTCCAAAATATATATAGTTTGAGTTGTGATCAATACTGAGATACGTATACACTGGGTCGTGGATTGATTCAAGATAATATTTATCAATTTATTTCTGTACATCTAACTGTGGACAACTAGTTGTAGGTTACTAACGAGGACAGCTGACTTAATAAACTTAAAACATCAAAATATATTAAAAGTGTTGTAAATATATTTTAAACATACTTTGATATATATGTATACATTGTTATAGGTTCGTGAATCAACCAGTGGCCAAGTCTTACTTCCCGACGAAGTAAAAATCTGTGAAAGTGAGTTATAGTCCCACTTTTAAAATCTAATATTTTTGGGATGAGAATACATGCAGGTTTTATAAATGATTTACAAAATAGACACAAGTACGTGAAACTACATTCTATGGTTGAATTATCGAAATTGAATATGCCCCTTTTTATTAAGTCTGGTAATTTAAGAATTAGGGAACAGACACCCTAATTGACGCGAATCCTAAAGATAGATCTATTGGGCCTAACTAACCCCATCCAAAGTACCGGATGCTTTAGTACTTCGAAATTTATATCATATCCGAAAGGTGTCCCGGAATGATGGGGATATTCTTATATATATGCATCTTGTTAATGTCGATTACCAGGTGTTCACCATATGAATGATTTTTATCTCTATGTATGGGATGTGTATTGAAATATGAAATCTTGTGGTCTATTGTTACGATTTGATATATATAGGTTAAACCTATAACTCACCAACATTTTTGTTAACGTTTAAAGCATGTTTATTCTCAGGTGAATACTAAGAGCTTCCGCTGTTGCATACTAAAATAAGGACAAGATATGGAGTCCATGTTTGTATGATATTGTGTAAAAACTGCATTCAAGAAACTGATTTCGATGTAACATATTTGTATTGTAAACCATTATGTAATGGTCGTGTGTAAACAGGATATTTTAGATTATCATTATTTTATAATCTACGTAAAGCTTTTTAAACCTTTATTTATGAAATAAAGGTTATGGTTTGTTTTAAAAATGAATGCAGTCTTTGAAAAACGTCTCATATAGAGGTCAATACCTCGCAACGAAATCAATTAATATGGAACATTTTTAATCAATAAGAACGGGACATTTCACAACGTACATGACTTTGCATGTACCGACACGTCGTTGTGACACACGAACTTTTCAAGAATAATATTTAGGATATTATTTGCATTCATGATTAATTGTTATTAATCATTTTTAATTAACTAAGGTTACTAGTTAATTACTTGGGTTTTTATTTGGATTATTACTTAATTGGACTTGGGCTTATGTTAATGGACTTAGAAGCCCACCCTACTTATCTTAATGGACTAATTAGCCCATCTTTCATGTAAGTAGTTCATTAAGGCTTAAACTAGTTAGTTGGTAAAGGAAAGACTAGTTACTTGTACCATTACTTCTTGTTCCCATGCAAGCTTAACTTTATTACCAATTTGAGCCAAATACATGCAAGGATCTAGTAGACTTTTCCCTTCCCCCTTTCCTTGTGAGAACCGTCGGCCAAGAGGGCCAAGAGGGAGTTCAAAAATCTTTTTTTTTTTGATTACATATTCACTTATACTCTTTCATTTCTCACACACACAAGTTACTTGCATTTTCTCTCAACTTTTTCTCTCATTTCTCTCTCAAATTTGTAAGTAACAAAGCTTTATGTTCTTCCTTTTCTTTTCTCAAAAACCGAAACCAAACACTCATCATCATCATTCTTTGATTGTTGTTTTGTTACTTGTTCTTGTTTCTTGATTACTTACTTGTTGTTGTAGTTGTTACTTACTAGTTATTAAGAATCAACCTCTTTAGTTTGTTCTTCATTTTATCTTGTTCATACAAGAACATACAAGGACCTAAGTTTTCTAGTTATGGTTCTACACTTAATGTTTTAAAGAAAGAAAGTTCTTGAGTTGTAAAATCATTACTTGTGTTCATGTTGTAAACTTAAAGTTTACTTTCTTAAAGATCAAAGCCTTGGCTTGAATCTTAAAAAGTATGAACAACCATGAACTTGTTACTTGTTTATTTAGTTTATTTCTTCATATTATGCACTTTAAATTCGTGTTTGTTGGCTTAATGGTCAAGTATTACAAGTTAATCTTGATCTCATACTTCTTGAAACTAAAAGTTAACTTTATAAGTTCAAGAACATGGAAGTATAACTTTCTAGTTATAACTTCATATACTTGAGATTGGATCTAAGTTTCTATAGCTTATGGTCTTTTTAATTTGTTGTAAATAAGAGCTTGTAAGCTTACATACACTTTACAAGATGAGGATCTAAGTTCCATAACTTATGGTTTCATTAAAGTAAAGATTCAAGTGTTATCACTTAGGATTTAACTTAGTAACTTTAGATCTAGACTTTTGAGTCTTGGATCTTTAAGATCTAAATAAGAACTATGTTCTACAACTTAAGATCTTGATTATTTATTTTACTTTCAAGTTTGTAGCTTAATATTACCTTTAGTGTTCATGTATGTGTCGGATCTAAGATCTTGAAGTAATTTTGGTTCATCAAACTACTTGCAACACTTAATTGAGTTGTGCTACTTATCTTAGACTTACACTTGTGTTATGATGGTCAAAACTTGGTAAAGATGATGTAAACACATCAACGAGTTATACACTTGAAGCTATATGCATCAAGGATGAGAACCGTGATGAACATCAAGCACCAAGAACCCACTGGAACACACGGTTTACTGTTTTCTGGAATTTATCAGAATACCTGGGCTACTGTAAAGTTTATTTTCAGTTAGCTCTGTTCGATTAGATAATTTTTCGTTTAATACTCGTCTTAATCCGAGTTACGGTTTAGAATCTATGGCCCTCCGAACGTCACTATGTCCTTTTAACGTTGTGCTGAAAATTCTGACCTACTCGCACTTAAACCGTCGCCACGATCAAACGAAGACGAGTTTGGTTCTGGAATTTTTATAGCAAGCAAAGGACTCATATTCGGAGCCATGGCCACTGGTCTCACCTCATTTTAGTTTGTATAGAGGCCGTGGCGACTGACCGAATTCAGCCTTTGTTTTAAACTCTTTTCTAGAATGAAACATACTTTATACTTTTGTTTGATGATGAATGATGATGATACTTAAGACCTAATTTACATACATTTAAACTTTTGGGAACGATTTACTGACTTAGTACCTTTTGGCTTAGGTTGAGGACTTTCGGACCAACCACTTTGCTTACTTTACCGCGTAACGACTTTTACTACTTTACCACTGTGAGTTATAGCATCCATTTTTACTTTAACTATTTTGGGAACTGAGAATACATGCACATTTTATGTTTTACACACTAGGCACAAGTACTTAAACTTTATATATGTGTGGGTTATACAATGGCATAAACTTTTCCCTTAGCTCGGTAACATTTAGTCATTGGTCTTTGAACCGGTGAACGCGAATCTTAGATATGGATCCATAGGGTTTGACATCCCTACTCGGGCTAGTAGCGCTAGCATTTAATGGGTGTTTAATACTTCGTAAATATACGCACTCGCCAAGTGTACTTTTAGGGGGTGATAAACGTTAAGTTAGTTACCAAGTGCCCACAGTTAAACATAAACTTTTCATACTGTTTTGAAACGCTGTTGAAGCACTGAAATCTCGTGGCCTACCTTACATACTGTTATACTTAAACTATAGCTCACCAACCTTTGTGTTGATGTTTTTAAGCATGTTTTTCTCAGGTGCTTAAGGTTGCTTGCTTCCGCTGTTGTACTAGTCATGCCTTGTAGACACCTGCTGCGCTTGTTAGAGTTGTCACCGCATGAAACGTTTTATTTGCATTCAAACTATGTTACCTTTTAAACATTGATTTGTAACGACCAATGGGTCACATACTATTACTAATTTCTTCTGTTCATTAAAGCATACTTTTGTTGTAAGATAATTGACGTTGGTTATGACGTCACATTTTATCATGAATGCAAACTTGTTTTGAAAATGCATATAGTGTTTGACGTTGTAATGATCCTGTTGTTGATGATTCATACACGATGGTTTTGTACGGGACATCACATTTGGTATCAGAGCATTGGTTGTAGGGAATTAGGTTGCATTAGTGAGTCTAAGACCGACCCGAGTAGGATTCACTAATAGGACTAATCTACAACTTGCTAGTTTACTTGTTTCCGCTGAACTTACTGCATGCTGCTGCTTACTTTTACTGCTATATGCCATATGCTTCTACATGTTTTCACTACTGCATGCTACTATTTACTTTCGATTGCATGCTACTCATGTACGATTCGTTATTATTGCCATGTTATTTACTGTTATACATGATTTAGATTGTCGTAGTTACTTTGCCTAATACATGCTTGCTTTATGATTTACTGACATGGGAAAAGTTATTTTTCCTTGTTCAGATGTCGGATATTCCACCTGTCATCATTTTGGATAGTGACTCAGACTCCGCCACCTCACCTGCCGTTGTTGCCGATTCACAGATTCCGTCGTTGACACCTTCCAGTGACCCGGGTGCTTCATCCTCTGGAGCCAATAGTCATACGCCCGCCCCAGTGGTTACCTCTAACGTAGCCGAGGACCTCCCGGAGATTCCAGCTCCACTTGCCCTAGGACCCCCGGAGCCGCAGCACCATCCCGGTAGTGCTGTGATTTCCGCGGATCTTGGGGAAGATCCGTTCCGTAATGAGCATAACCATTGGTGCCGACACACTCCTGATGGATGTCTCGTGCCGATCGGGCCTGCCAAATGCCGACAGATGATGGCCGCCCAAGGAGATCCACTCGTGCAGCCACCCCCAATCGATCTAGACTACCCATCATCCTCCGACACATCATCTGACGACACCTCCTCAGACAACTCCAGTGACGATGATTCTGATGAGGACCCTGATGATGCACCTGTACAGCCACCCTCCACCCCACCGAAGAAGCGGTGCCGTTTCAATGGCACCGTCATTCTGGGGATCATCGGAGGTCGAGCATTCACTGACGCATATGGTCGGCGTCGTAGGGTTACCGCCCGTAAGCGGCTTGTGCCGTACCCTGCTGATCCTTTTGTGAGTAAGCCTTACCGCTTTGCAGCCTCTACTTCTAGAGCCGGATCGTCTGCACCACCAGCACCACCTGCACCACCAACACCGCCAGCCCCACCATCTCCCACTGTCGAGGAACTGACAAGGGAGGTGGAGATCCTCCGTGCTCGGGTAGCTGAGCTCGAGGACCAGATGTCTCATGTATTGGACATCCTATACCCACCTTCACCATAGGACCTTTGTAGTAGATTTCATTATGTAATCTAGTTGTAGTTTTATGTATTACTTATGTATTGTACGAATCTATGCGGATGTATGAAACTTATTATTAATGAATGGAACTTTGTGTTGTTTACTTTTTGCACAAGTGTTCTATTTACGTTACTGTACGATGGTTTTGTGATATCTGTATCTAGTTGCTCTACTTAATTAACATGTGTTGTGTTGTTTACATGTTGGTTGTTGTATACTGTATTATTATATATTGAATGCTGAATTTTGACTTGAGTCAAAATTTTTGTTTAGAACATCATGGCAAACGTATGATCAACACCCACCACAGCCCAAATCGAGGAAATGATCAATGAATGAGTCGTCGCAGCTTTAGCAGAAATGAACCCCCAAGCTCCACCGCCACCGGTTATCCAGCCCATTCGTAATGAGTGTACATATAAAGAGTTTCAAAGCTGCAAGCCCCACAACTTTAGTGGAACGGAGGGGCCAGTTGGTCTCACTAGGTGGTTTGAGAAATTAGAATCTGTGTTTCGAGTTAGTAACTGCTCAGAGGCGAACAAAACCAAGTTTGCTTCATGTACGCTGTCTGATGGCTCACTAACTTGGTGGAACACATTGGCACAAGCAAAGGGTATTGATGAGGCGTATGCCACGCCATGGGAAGAATTCAAAGTGGCCATGATTGAAGAATATTGTTCGAGAACTGAGATACAGAAGATGGAGATTGAGTTTATGCAGTTGAAGGTTGTAGGGAACGATCTCGATAGGTACAATCGTAGATATTTGGAACTAGCCCTGATGTGTCCTACCATGGTCACCCCGGAATTCAAGCGTATGGAGAGATACTTGTGGGGACTTCCTAAGTCCATTAAGGGAAATGTCACCTCGTCTAAGCCACCTAATGTCCCGGAGGCAATGCGCATGGCGCATACTTTAATGAACTTAATTATCATCGATGAACCGGAAAAGGCTAAGTCTGAAGCGGGTAGTAGTGACAAGCGTAAGTGGGATAACAGCAAGGGGAGAACCTATGATCAAACCCCCGCCAAGAGGCACAACGATGGAAGGAACCCCACTTCGAACACCAACTCAAACCCCAACTACAAGGGTACCCTACCGCAATGCAAGAGGTGCTACAAGCACCACACCAGGTATTGTAACGTTGTTTGTGAAAAGTGCAAACAGACTGGGCATATTGGTAGGGACTACAAGATTACCACCATGACTGGGAAGCCGAACACCAATGGACCGAGAAAGTGTTATGAATGTAGGCAGCCGGGCCATTTCAAGAACGAGTACCCCAACAAGAGAAAGGATGGCGGACCACCGCGTGGTAGAGCTTTCAATGTAAATGCAAGGGATGCTCGTGAGAACCCCGACTTGGTGACAGGTATATTCACTATCAACAATCTATTAGCTTCTGTTCTATTTGATAATGGTGCCGATAGAAGTTATGTATTTAGACACTTTTGCGATAAGATAAATTTGTCGTTAGTTCCTTTAAAGGAGAGTATGCTTGTAGAGGTAGCCAATAGAAAACTTGAGAAAGTTGACCATATTAGTCGAGGAGCTATTATCAACATAGCTGGTGTGGATTTTCAGATTAACTTGATACCCATTAAGTTAGGAAGCTTTGATGTTATTGTCAGTATGGACTGGTTGACCAAGATAAGGGCTGACATTATCTGTGGAGATAAAGCTCTTCATATACCACACGGAGACGGCGAGCCACTGATCATTTACAGAGAGAGATGTACCTCGAAGTTGAATCTCATTAGTTGCGTGAAAGCGCAAAATATCATGAAGAAATGACGCTTTGCTGTTTTGGCACATGTGAAAATGTTAGAAACTGAGGCGAAGGGCGTGGATGACGTACGAATTGTGAACGAATTTTCCGATGTCTTTCCAGAGGAATTGCCTGGATTACCGCCACCGAGAGCAGTAGAGTTTCAGATTGATTTAGTTCCAGGAGCTGCACCCGTAGCTCGCGCACCTTATCGACTCGCACCTTCCGAAATGCAAGAGTTGCAGAGCCAACTACAAGAACTGTTAGACCGTGGATTTATCCAACCAAGTTTCTCGCCTTGGGGCGCACCTGTTTTGTTTGTGAAGAAGAAGGACGGATCCTTCCGCATGTGTATCAACTACCGTGAACTCAACAAATTGATGATCAAGAATCGGTATCCTCTTCCCTGTATTGACGATCTTTTTAATCAACTACAAGGATCGAGCATTTACTCTAAGATCGATTTGCGATCCGATTATCACCAGTTGAGGGTGAAGGAAAGTGATGTGATGAAGACTGCGTTCAGAACTCGTTATCATCATTATGAGTTTCTTGTGATGCCATTCGGTTTAACCAACGCACCAGCTGTGTTCATGGATCTCATGAATCGTGTCTGCAAGCCATACCTGGATAATTTCGTTATCATCTTCATAGATGATATCCTCATCTACTCCAAGAGCGAAGAAGAGCATGAGCAACATCTTCGTCTAGCGTTGGAACTCTTGAGATAAGAGCAACTTTACGCCAAATTCTCCAAGTGTAAATTTTGGTTGAAGGAAGTCCAATTTCTGGGTCACGTTGTGAGTGATCAAGGTATTAAGATTGATCCCGCAAAGATTGAAGCTATCAGCAAGTGGGAAACCCCCACTACTCCGACGCACATTCACTAATTTTTAGGCCTCACCGGTTATTACCGAAGATTTATTGAAGGTTTTTCTCTGATTGCGCGTCCTTTGACCCCGCTGACTCACAAAGGGAAGAAGTTCATTTGGGAACCCGAACAAGAATCTGCATTTCAAACTTTCAAGAGAAGTTAACCACCGCACCTATCTTATCACTTCCAGAAGGCAGTGACGATTTCGTCGTTTATTGCGATGCTTCGAAAAGTGGTTTTGGTTGTGTACTAATGCAGCAAACAAAGGTTATCGCTTACGCCTCTCGTCAATTGAAGATTCACGAGCGAAATTACACTACTCATGATCTCAAGCTTGGAGCCGTTGTCTTCGTATTAAAACTATGGAGACACTATCTTTATGGAACAAAGAGCACTATTTTCACCGATCATAAAAGCCTCCAGCACATCTTTGATCAGAAGCAACTGAATATGAGACAGCGTCGATGGATCGAGACGTTGAATGACTATGATTGTGAACTTCGTTATCACCCTGGCAAGGCCAATGTTGTAGCTGACGCTTTGAGCCGAAAGGAGAGGATGGCACCTCTTCTTGTTCGGGCACTGAACATCACCATTCATTCGAACCTCAATAGCCAGATACTAGCAGCCCAAGATGAGGGTCTCAAGGAGGAGAATTTATCTCATGAATACTTGAACATTCTCTTCACTCGATTTGAAGTTAAGGAGACTGGACTCCGATGCTATACCGGAAGAATTTGGGTACCTCGTTATGGAGATCTACGAAACCTTATACTAGATGAAGCCCACAAGTCGAGATATTCGATTCATCCAGGAGCCGGTAAAATGTACCACGATCTTAAAGAACAGTATTGGTGGCCGAATCTTAAGAAGGACATTGCAACTTATGTTGATAAGTGTTTGACTTGCTCGAAAGTTAAGGCCGAGCATCAGAGGCCTTCTGGGTTACTTCAACAAATGGAAATCCCGCAATGGAAGTGGGAGAGGATAACGATGGACTTCATTACTAAGCTACCAAAGACGGTGGGCAGATACGATACCATCTGGGTTATCGTTAACCGTCTCACTAAATCTGCACACTTCTTAGCCATGAAGGAGACGGATACAATGGAAAGACTTGCTCAACTATACATCAAGGAGGTTGTATCTCGTCATGGTGTACCTTTATCGATCATCTCAGATCGCGATCCCCGTTTTGCTTCCAGATTTTGGCGTTCTTTACAAGAAGCCTTGGGAACTCGTCTCGACATGAGTACTGCTTATCACCCATAGACCGATGGTAAGAGCGAACTCACAATTTAGACTTTGGAGGACATGTTGCGTACATGTGTCATTGATTTTGGAAAGGCTTGGGAAAGGCATTTACCGCTAGCCGAATTCTCGTATAACAACAGTTATCAGTCGAGCATTAATGCCGCACCTTTTAAAGCATTGTATGGCCGCAAATGCCAATCTCCTATTTGTTTGGCCGAAGTAGGCGAAACGCAAATCACCGGACCCGAGATAGTCCATGAAACCACTGAGAAGGTTGTCCAGATTCAAGCGAGACTCAAGACGGCCCATGATCATCAAAAGAGTTATGCCGACCTCAAACGTAAAGACTTTGAATTCAACGTGGGTGACCGTGTAATGTTGAAGGTTGCACCTTGGAAAGGTGTAATCCGTTTTGGAAAACGTGGAAAGTTAAACCCGCGATACATTGGTCCTTTTGAAATCTTGGAGCGTGTTGGACCCGTTGCTTACCGTTTGGATCTTCCAACTAAATTGAGCTCAGTTCATCCTACTTTTCACGCATCGAATTTGAAGAAGTGTCTTGCTGCACCAGAACTTGTCATACCAATGGAAGAACTTAAGATTGACGACAAACTCTACTTCGTGGAAGAGCCTATTGAAATTATGGACCGTGAGGTCAAAACTTTGAAACACAACAAAATTCCGATCGTTCGAGTACGATGGAATGCCAAACGAGGACCTGAGTTTACTTGGGAGCGAGAGGATCAAATGATGCAGAAGTATCCTCACCTTTTCCCAGCTCCTCTATCTCCCTCAACTTAAAATTTCGGGACGAAATTTTCTTTAATAGGTGGGTAATGTAACGACCCTGGATTTTCCAACTTTTAATTAATAATGTTTATTATTAGTACGTGTGATTTAATGAATGTATTCTACTACACTTACTTGTCACCGTACATGACTTTGCATGTCCCGACACGTCCTTGTGACACACGAACTTTTCACGAATAATATTTAGGATATTATTTGCATTCACGATTAATTGTTATTAATCATTTTTAATTAACTAAGGTTACTAGTTAATTACTTGGGTTTTTATTTGGATTATTACTTAATTGGACTTGGGCTTATGTTAATGGACTTAGAAGCCCACCCTACTTATCTTAATGGACTAATTAGCCCATCTTTCATGTAAGTAGTTCATTAAGGCTTAAACTAGTTAGTTGGTAAAGGAAAGACTAGTTACTTGTACCATTACACCTTGTTCCCATGCAAGATTAACTTTATTACCAATTTGAGCCCAATACATGCAAGGATCTAGTCGACTTTTCCCTTCCCCCTTTCCTTGTGAGAACCGTCGGCCAAGAGGGCCAAGAGGGAGTTCAAAAATCTTTTTTTGATTACATATTCACTTATACTCTTTCATTTCTCACACACACAAGTTACTTGCATTTTCTCTCAACTTTTTCTCTCATTTCTCTCTCAAATTTGTAAGTAACAAAGCTTTATGTTCTTCCTTTTCTTTTCTCAAAAACCGAAACCAAACACTCATCATCATCATTCTTTGATTGTTGTTTTGTTACTTGTTCTTGTTTGTTGATTACTTACTTGTTGTTGTAGTTGTTACTTACTAGTTATTAAGAATCAAACTCTTTAGTTTGTTCTTCATTTTATCTTGTTCATACAAGAACATACAAGGACCTAAGCTTTCTAGTTATGTTTCTACACTTAATGTTTTAAAGAAAGAAAGTTCATGAGTTGTAAAATCATTACTTATGTTCATGTTGTAAACTTAAAGTATACTTTCTTAAAGATCAAAGCCTTGGCTTGAATCTTTAAAAGTATGAACAACCATGAACTTGTTACTTGTTTATTTAGTTTATTTCTCCATATTATGCACTTTAAATTCGTGTTTGTTGGTTTAATGGTCAAGTATTACAAGTTAATCTTGATCTCATACTTCTTGAAACTAAAAGTTAACTTTATAAGTTCAAGAACATGGAAGTATAACTTTCTAGTTATAACTTCATATACTTGTGATTGGATCTAAGTTTCTATAGCTTATGGTCTTTTTAATTTGTTTTAAATAAGAGCTTGTAAGCTTACATACACTTAACAAGATGAGGATCTAAGTTCCATAACTTATGGTTTCATTAAAGTAAAGATTCAAGTGTTATGACTTAGGATTTAACTTAGTAACATTAGATCTAGACTTTTGGGTCTTGGATCTTCAAGATCTAACTAAGAACTATGTTCTACAACTTAAGATATTGATTATTGATAATGCTAAAAACGAACATATATTTCATAGCATTATCCCTCAAGAAAGACAAGCTTTTAGTTGCAATTGTTCTATTTACAAGTAATATTCGTTTAAATAATAAAAGGTGAAGACAAAAGACAGATTCGACGAATTGAAGACGCAAACGACCAAAGAGATCAAAAGTACAAAGTACAATCAAAGTGGTTCAAATTATTGATGAGAAACTTCTCGAAATTACAAGAGTACAAGACGCGAAACGCAAAATACAAGATATTAAATTGTACGCAAGGACGTTCAAAAATTCGGAACCGGGACCAAAGTCAACTCTCAACGCTCGACGCAATGGAATAAATATTACAAATCAACTATGCACATAAATATAAAAAGCGCAGTTTCGATCGAATATCATCACCACCTTTTTCTTCTCTTCTCTCAACGTATAAATAAATAAATATATATTATAATTTTAATTTTAAATTCTAATAATAAGGGTATGTTAGCGAATGTTGTAAGGGTGTAAGTCGAAATTCTGTCCGTGTAACGCTACGCTATTTTTAATCATTGTAAGTTATGTTCAACCTTTTTAATTTAATGTCTCGTAGATAAGTTATTATTATGCTTATTTAATGCCGAAGTAATCGTGATGTTGGGCTAAATATTAAAATTGGGTAATTGGGCTTTGTACCATAATTGGGGTTTGGATAAAAGAACGACACTTGTGGAAATTAGACTATGAGCTATTAATGGGCTTTATATTAACTAAATGATACCTCATTAATTTAATATATAGACTTATAATTTGACGTATTTATATATAACCACATACGCTTGACTGGGCACGGTAGGTAGGATATATATAAATTCCAATAATTGTTCATTTTACCGGATACGGAACTGGATTAATAGTTAATAGACTTGTTGAAACAGGGGTGAATTACATTCAAAGGTAATTGGTGTAATTGCTAACAAAGTAATAAAACCTTGGTTTACACACAGTCGATAACCTGGTGTATTCATTAAACAAAGTATTAAGACCTTGTTACAATTCGAATCCCCAATTAGTTGGAATATTTGACTTCGGGAATCAGAATAATTTGACGAAGATTCTCGCACTTTATGATTATGACTGATGAACTATTATGGACAAATCCTTATGGACATATTGAATAATCCAGGATAAAGGACAATTAACCCATGGTAATAAACTAAAAACAACACGTCGAACATCATGATTACAGAAGTTTAAATAAGCATAATTTCTTTATTTCATATTTAATTGCACTTTTAATTATCGCACTTTTATTTACTGTCATCGTATTTAATTGCACTTTTAATTATCATTCTCTTTAATTATCGCAATTTTATTTTATCGCACTTTTATTTATCGCAATTTCATTATCGTTATTTACTTTACGCTTTAAATTAAGTTATATTTATTTTTAATATTTTACATTAGGTTTTAACTGCGATTAAAGTTTTAAAATCGAAAAACCGGTCATTAAACGGTAAAAAACCCCTTTTATAATAATAATACTACTTATATATATTTTTGTATTTTTACAAATATAGTTTTTAAAAATATAGCGTTAAGCTTGTTTAAAGATCCATGTGGAATGAACCGGACTTACTAAAAACTACACTACTGTACGATTAGGTACACTGCCTATAAGTGTTGTAGCAAGGTTTAGGAGTATCCACTCTATAAATAAATAAATCACTTGTGTAAAATTGTATCGTATTTAATAGTATTTCCTTGTAAAAATTATAACTATTTTATACACCACCTCGCACACATCAAGTATTTTTGGCGCCGCTGCCGGGGAAACTCTTGCTTAAACGCCAGAAGCGCAATGCTATAAAAAAAAGATTTTTATTAATTTTTAGTTTACTTTTATAAAAATACGCTTTTGTAAAAATACGTTTTAAATATACAAAAATAAAAAAATAACAAAATATATATATTTAAGTGTTTGTTACATATATATATAAAATTATAAAGTCTCTTTATCTTTATTTTTAGTTTTTAAGAATTAAGTTTTTATTTAATTTATATAAATATTTATTTATTTAAAAAACAAAAAAAAAATAAAAAAAATAAAAACTCTCGACCTGATACTGTAGCAGCCCAACACCTGGCCCGAAAACCTAGTCCATGCGATCGCATGAGCCCGAAGGCAAAACTTCATGCGATCGCATGAGGGTACCTGACACGCCAGGTTTGACCATCCAACAGCAATCATTACGGAGTATTATTATTAATTATAATTAATTAAAACCCTAATTAGGTTTTTATTTATTTATTATTTAAGTTTTAGTTTTATTACTTAATTTGTATTATTTAGTTTATTTAGTATTATAAATTATATAAAAATTAATAGTTTTATAAAATAAATAATATAAAAATAATATTTTTATAAAAATTGTACTTTTTACAACTTTAAGTTTATTTTTATATTTTGTATCTTTTTATTTGTTTTTAGCGTAATTTTTGTATTTTTCGTTCGTATTTAGTTTTAAGTTATAGTTTTTGCCATAGTTATTTTTATTTCTAGATTTTTAGGTCTTGCCGTAAAATCCCTTAAGTGCTTTTTCTTTAAACTAATATTTAGGTGCTTTAGAATTTTGCGATGCCGTTTTTAATATTTTAAGTACTTTTTAAGTAATTACCGTTTTTGGATATAGAATTCTTTTAAGCTTTAATATCTTTAGACACAACTTTTAATTCTTAGTTTTTAGTTTTTTTTTTTTTAGTTTCGACGCGCTACTTTCTTATTTTTATTTTTCGACGCCTATTATTTTTCGACCTTTTATTTTTCGACGTTTTTCGACGCGCTCTTTTTCTTTCTTATTTTTCGCCGCTCTAATTTTTAGGACTTAGAATTTTTATTTTCTATTTCTTATCTAAAATTTCTTTAAATTTCAACTAAAAATTATTTTAAGTGGTTAAATTGATAGACATTCAAATTTTCTGCTTCGTAATAATAGTTGAATTTGTTAGTGGCTGAGTTGTAAGCTTCCGATTTAAAGGGTTCTGGCTCCCTGCTGTATCTATTGGCTATTCAAAACGTGGGCAAAAGCAGAAAAGTCTATTAATTTGATAACTTATATAATTTTTCTTATTTTTATAACTAATAGGATATTCAGTGAATGCACCGAGCAAACCGTTCACCACCTTTTGTACGTTCACCACTTGTAACTCGATCAAGACATCTAGCAAATATTGTCGCCGTTAATTTTTCTTTAGAATCGTCATCCAGTCGACCAAGTACTCCAATTCAAATTTCCGATAATCCATTTTTTGAACCCGACCTCACAATTGAGAATCTGGAGGATATTCAGGGACAATACAAAGACCCTGAACCACTAATCTTTCCTCCGGAACCACCAATCATTCAAACAGAGATTGTCGAGGAGCCAACCATTAAATCAGAATCCTCTAGTGATTCAGATTCAACAAATTCAATCATGGAGAATCTGGAACCTCTAAGTATGGAAGACCGAATGAGAGCTAAACGCACTGGCCAAGGTCACGCAATTACTCAACCTGACATTAATGCGCCAGATTATGAAATCAAGGGACAAATTCTACACATGGTAAAAAATCAATGCCAATTTAGTGGTGAGCCAAAGGAAGATCCAAATGAACATCTTCGAACCTTTAATAGGATCTGCACTCTATTTAAAATCCGAGAAGTTGAGGATGAACAGATATATCTCATGTTATTTCCCTGGACTTTAAAGGGAGAAGCCAAAGATTGGTTAGAATCGTTACCTGAAGGGGCGATTGATACATGGGACGTTTTAGTTGAAAAATTTCTTAAACAATTCTTTTCGGCATCTAAAGCCGTGAGACTTCAAGGAGAAATTGTTACGTTCACACAAAAGCCAAATGAAACTCTATATGAGGCATGGACAAGATTTGGTAAGTTATTAAGAGGATGTCCGCAACATGGTTTAGACACTTGTCAAATAGTACAAATATTCCACCAAGGATGCGACATCACTACAAGGAAAGACATCGATATAGCAGCTGGTGGTTCCATTATGAAGAAAACCGCAACTGATGCTTACAAAATTATTGATAACACTGCTTCCCACTCACATGAGTGGCACGAAGAAAAAGATATCGTTAGATCATCAAAAGCAGCTAGAGCCGATTCTAGCCATGACTTAGATTCCAACTCTGCAAGGATAGATGCTGTTGAGAGACGAATGGAAAAGATGACTAAAGATATCCACTCAATACGAATTAGTTGTGAGCAGTGTGGAGGACCACATTTGACAAAAGATTGTCTCAGTATTGAACTAACAATGGAACAAAGAGAGAATGTTTCATACATAAACCAAAGGCCTGGAAATTATTATCAGAATAATTATCAATCGCCAAGACCAAACTACAATCAAAATCAGAACTATAACCGAAATGTTGCATACAACATCCAACAAGGTCCTAGCAACCAACAAGTATCCAAAAATACTTACAATCAGCAAAGACCTATTTTTCAAAACAAACCACCACAAACCGATGATAAAAATCCAAATTTAGAAGATACGATGTCAAAGCTAGTTGAATCCCAAACTTAGTTTTTCACATCTCAGAAACAAACGAATGAACAAAATGCTCAAGCATTTAGAAATCAGCAAGCTTCTATTCAAAATTTGGAACAAGAAGTAAACAACCTAGCAAGGTTGATAGGTGAAAGAAAACCGGGAAGTCTACCTAACGATACAAATGCTAACCCCCGGAATGAAACAGCTAAAGCCATTACCACAAGAAGTGGTATTACACTTAAACCACCTGAAATACCTGTAATTTCTAATGAAGCTATTCCTACTCCACAAGAACCACAACCTGAACAAAATAAGGAAAAAGAACCGGTAGTTGAAAAGGTTAATGAAGATAACACAGTTAAGGCTAAACCTTATGTTAAACCATACCAACCACCACTTCCTTACCCGAGTAAAATGAGAAAAGAGAAACTTGAAGCCGAGCAATCCAAATTCTTGGATATGTTTAAACAAATAAATGTAAATCTTCCTTTCATTGATGTGATTTCAGGAATGCCTAGATATGCTAAATTTCTGAAAGATCTAATCACGAATAGAAAGAAAATGGAAGAACTCTCGGCTGTTACTATGAATGCTAATTGTTCTGCAGTGCTGTTGAATAAGATACCAGAAAAATTATCAGATCCAGGAAGTTTCACAATTCCATATTTTCTGGGTAGTCTTAGTTCAATAGAAGCATTGGCAGACTTAGGTGCTAGTATAAATTTAATGTCGTATTCACTATACGCTAAACTAGACCTTGGAGAATTGAAACCAACACGAATAAGCATACAACTAGCCGATAGATCAGTGAAATATCCTAGAGGGATAATGGAGAACATGCTAGTTAAAGTTGGTACTTTAGTATTTCCAGTAGATTTTGTTATTCTGGACATGGAAGAAGATTCTCGAGTTCCTCTCATATTAGGAAGACCATTCTTAAACACAGCTAAAGCAATAATAGACGTGTTTGGTAAGAAACTGACCCTAAGTATAGAGGACGAGAGTGTTACCTTTTCTGTGGATAGAGCCATGCAACAACCGCAATCTGCAGATGATACATGTTATTATATTCAAACTATAGAATCACATGCCGAATTGTTAGAAGAATTTCCAGAATTACAAGGAACAGGAGAATGTTCTTTAGGAGAAGGAACTAAACCAGTTGATGAAACTGAAATGTTAGCTACACTTATGGCTAATGGATATGAACCAACAACAGAAGAAATTCAAATGCTAAAAGAGGAAGACAGATATCGATATAAATCATCGATAGAAGAACCACCGACATTAGAGTTAAAGCCACTTTCAAACCATTTGGAATACGCTTATTTACATGGTGAATCTGAATTACCTGTAATAATATCGTCTTCTCTTACTGAAAATGAAAAATCTCAACTCATTTATGTGCTAAAAGCTCATAAACCAGCTATTGCATAGAAGATTCATGATATTAAAGGAATAAGTCCTTCGTATTGCACACATAAAATCCTTATGGAAGAAGGTCATAAAACGTATGTGCAAAACCAACGAAGACTAAATCCTAATATGCAAGATGTTTTTAAAAAAGAAATTATTAAATTGCTAGATGCAGGTTTAATTTATCCAATCTCTGATAATCCATGGGTAAGTCCAGTTCAATGCGTACCTAAGAAGGGTGGCATGACTGTCATCACAAATGAGAAAAATGAGCTTATTCCTACTAGGACGGTAACAGGATGGCGTGTTTGTATTGATTATAGAAAATTAAATGACGCCACCAGAAAAGATTACTTTCCCTTACCTTTCATTGATCAAATGTTGGAAAGATTAGCCGGAAATAGTTACTATTGTTTTCTTGATGGTTTTTCAAATTCCAATAGAAAACCACATTCACGTGCCCTTATGGTACTCTTGCTTACAAACGCATGCCATTTGGACTTTGCAACGCCCCTGCAACCTTTCAAAGGTGCGTGATGGCGATTTTTCACGACATGATAGAAGAATGCATGGAAGTTTTCATGGATGACTTTTCAGTCTTCGGTGATACTTTTGAATCATGTCTAGTTAATCTTGAACGAATGCTTATTAGATACGAGAAATCAAATCTAGTACTTAATTGGGAGAAATGTCATTTCATGGTTGAAGAAGGCATCGTTCTTGGTCATAAAATTTCACGTGAAGGAATTGAAGTGGATAGAGCTAAAGTAGATGTAATTGCTAAACTTCCACATCCCACCAATGTTAGAGGAGTTAGGAGTTTTCTAGGGCATGCCGGTTTTTACCGACGTTTCATAAAGGATTTTTCTAAAATTGCCACTCCTATGAATAACCTCCTAGAAAAGGATGCTGCATTCATCTTTTTAGATGAATGCATCAAATCTTTTAATATTCTTAAAGAAAAACTCACTAATGCACCGATCATGATAACGCCAAATTGAATCTACTATTTGAACTTATGTGCGATGTAAGTGATTTTGCAATGGGAGCCGTTTTAGGACAAAGAATTGAAAAACGATTTCAACCTATATATTATGCTAGTAAGACGTTACAAGGAGCACAAACGAATTATACAACTACTGAAAAAGAACTCCTTGCTATTGTCTTTGCTTTTGACAAATTTCGTTCATATCTCGTTCTAGCAAAAACGGTGGTCTATACCGACCATTCTGCTCTTAGATACCTATTTTCGAAACAAGATGCCAAGCCACGATTAATCCGTTGGATCTTACTCTTACAAGAGTTCGATATTGAAATCCGAGATAAAAAGGGAGCAGAAAATCTCGCCGCTGATCATCTTTCTCGTCTTGAAAATCCTGAATTAGAAGTTCTAAATGAATCAGTCATACAAGACAACTTTCCTGATGAATATCTATTGAAGATAGATTATAATGAAATTTCATAGTTTGTAGACTATGCAAACTACTTAGTATGTGGATTTTTTAAAAAGGGTTGTCGTACCAAAAACAAAAGAAATTCTTTAGTGACATAAAACACTATTTTTGGGAAGATCCACATTTGTTTAAAAGTTGTCCCGATGGAATAATACGTCGATGTGTATTCGAAGACGAAGCTAGTCAAATATTAAACCATTGTCACACAGGACCAACATGAGGGCATTATGGGCCTCAACTCACAGCTAGAAAAGTTTACGATGCTGGATTCTATTGGCCTACAATTTTCAAAGACGCACACCTTCTTTGCAAATCCTATGATGCTTGTCAAAGGGACGGAAAAATAAGTCAACGTGATGAAATGCCACAAAATATCATTCAAGTATGTGAAGTATTTGACATTTGGGGTATTGACTTTATGGGTCCATTTCCAAAATCTCATAATAATCTCTACATTCTCGTTGCCATTGATTATGTATCTAAATGGGTGGAAGCACAAGCTCTCCCGATTAATGATGCACGAGTTGTAGTCAACTTTTTAAAACGTCTTTTTGCAAGGTTTGGAACACCGAAAGCTTTAATAAGTGATCGGGGTACTCATTTTTGTAATAATCAACTTGAGAAAGTTCTCAAAAGATATGGAGTAACTCATAAAATCTCCACTGCTTATCATCCACAGACAAGTGGACAAGTTGAAAATACCAACCGAGCTTTAAAACGTATTCTAGAGAAAACCGTAGGATCAAATCTGAAGAAATGGTCCATGAAATTGGAGGATGCACTCTGGGCTTTTAGAACAGCCTACAAAACTCCAATTGGAACCACACCTTTTAAACTCGTTTACCGAAAAGCATGTCATCTTCCAGTAGAAATTGAACACAAAGCATTTTGGGCTTTGAAGACATGTACTCTTGATTTACATGAAGCTGGACGTCTACGATTAAGTCAACTAAACGAATTAGAAGAATTAAGACATGAAGCATACGAATATTCGTTAATCTATAAAGAAAGAATGAAGAAATGGCATGATAAAAGAATCAGAAGTTCAAAAGAATTTAAGGAAGGAGACCGAGTTCTTCTTTTCAATTCACGATTCAAGCTATTTCCTGGAAAATTGAAATCAAGATGGTCTGGACCATTTATAGTCAAAAGAGTTTTCCCATACGGAATAGTAGAATTAATAAATTCAAATGGGATTGAATTTAAAGTTAATGGTCACAGAGTTAAACATTGCATACATGGTCCGATGGAAGTTGACAATGAAGTCAATCACAATTTCAACACCACATCTAACTAAGTGTGGGGAGGTTCGAATCTTTTTTGGGTAATATATATTTCTGTTAGAGTTAGATATTCTGTTTTCGTGTAGTTCTCAAGAATGGAGTCCGAATGGTCTTTCCCTAGCAGACCCTAAAGAACTAGTCCTCTCCCCCCATTCTGAATTTTTATTTTTTTAGGTTTTACGAGATGAAGAATTCCTTTGATCTGAACCATGGTCTAATGCTACACGCTTTGATCACTAAACATAATAATGACACACTTCCGAGTGACCTGGTATCAGTAATAAGAGCCAAATTGGACGGAGTAAGAAAAGAACTCAGGAACGAACATAATATGTTACATTTTGGTAAAGGAACATCAAAATCCGCTTCGAAAAGAAGAGCACGACACCTTGAAAGATGTCACAAATGCGGAAAATGGTCACACGAAGGAAAATGCTCGACGAATCAGACATATTCAAATACCGAATTCGTTACTTTATGCAGAGAAGGACCGTTCATATGTTTCGAAGAAAAATCGTTGAATGCTCGAGGTTACGTCTACGTAGCTATGGAAAACCAATTAGTCCGACTATCTTATGAGTGGGCTAAAGCAGGTCACTGAGAATTCTATTTCACAGATAAGTTTGTACAGTTTTTATTTTTATTTTTATTATTTTTAACCTTTTGATAATAAACGCTAAATCGTTCGCTATAAAGTATTAAATTGGTATTCAATAAAATTAGGTATGCGTGACCGAAATTATTGATATCATACAAAAATTTATTACATCACTGCGAAATTTACCGTTTATTCTTAAGGTATAAATATCTTTAATCAATCAACCCAAAATATTTCAAAAATTCGTCAGGAGTAAAACTAGGTAATTTAGCCGAAATTACTTTACCGAAAAAGAGGGGCGTATATTTTTGATAATATTTGATTGATTAAAGTGGGATAAAAGACCAAAAAGATTTTTAATTTTATTTTTACTTTGTTTTTAAAATTAATATTAAAATAATATTGTAAACTTTTTAAAATCAATATATTTAAATTTGTAAATATTTGAAAAATTAATATTTTTAATATAAGTTTGTATGTATAAAAACAAAAATATTATATAAATTTGGTATGAATTTTTAATATTACTAATATGAATTTTTAATTTTATGCATTTTAAATTTAAGTTTGGTGGGAATTTAAAAACAAAAATTTACTCTATTTCGTTAAGTTAAAAATATGATTTTTAAAATTCGTCGTGAGTTGAAAACTAGGTCGTTGAAGCGAAATTGCTCTACCCAAGGGAGGGACGAGAATTTTTATTATCATTATTTTTAATCTTGTTGAATTAAAGTATGCCAAAAATATTAAAAAATTCAAAAATCTTTACTTTTAAAGCCGCGCTTTAAATTGACAAATTTTAAAATTTTGTCGAGGGACGGACTAGGACAACGATCTGAAACACCCTCACTCCTAAAAAGAAACAAATTTTTAAAATTTTATTAATTTATGTTTTAGAAGTTATAAGGTTTTTATATAATAAAAAAAAGCAAAAGTTACTGTACCCGGACCCCATGCGATCGCATGGGGTTTGCATTGCAACTCCATGCGATCGCATGGAGCTGGAATCCAGGCCAGAAACAAAAGACCAGCGAGCTGTTCTGTCCACTCCACAAAACACACACATTAACACGAAACCCTCTCAAAAACACCTCAAAAATTCGAAACTTTTCACCGTAATTCGTCAAATTTCTTGCTCTAATCATGCCTAGGTTCGGATTCTTCAACAAAAAGGTAAAAATTACACCCCTAAACTCATAAATTTTCTAGTTTTTGTGATAATTACCAATATTTTACCTAATTTGATTTTGTTAATTTCTAGTGTAATTAGTGTTAAATTGTTAGTATTTTACGCATATATAACCTAGATTGATGCTATTTAACATGATTTGAATCCAAAAACTTCAAAATTTTTAGAAATCTAGGATTTGTGTTCTTGAGCAATTTGGGGCTTTTTGATATAAACAGGTTATGGCCGATTTTTGTCATGAATTATTGCTAAATTAAGTAATGTAACATGTTTAGGTAGCTAAATGATCCAAACATTGATCATAAACATGATTTTTGAAGATTAAAGTGGACTTTTTAAGTCTAAAATTCATGAACTTGATTAATTTGATATTATTGCCATTTGAGACTTGTTTAATTGTTAGTAATGGATGTTTTAACATGTTATTTGAATTGAATGCTTATGAACTTTGTATACATTTTCATATATGCTTATTTGAAAAAGTGTAGAATTGTTAAAATTGTAAAAATGCGTATAAGTTTAATTTTGATTGAACATGTCATTGTGATTGTTTTAAGTTTGTTATTTTGCTAACACTAATGCATATTTGGATGCACAAATGTTGTGTTTAATGTGTTTTGCAGAGAGCCGATACTGCTGGTGCTTCATCATCATCTAGACAACCACAACAGGAACCTGAACCAGAATATGAGCCACAATACGAGCCAGAACCCGAACAAGAACCACAACAGGAACAACAACATCAGCCTGATCAACACGTACCTTATTATGATCCGCTACAGTTTGTTGATGACTTCATAGTATTTCCGATGCATCCGCCAGTAGAATACCCAACGATTCCTGAACATACATTGCATCCTAATCTGAGATTCGATAGAAGCTGGAGAGATTACCCGGCATATCAAAGTAATAAATTCAAATTAGTAACGAAAGATGTAGAGGTGCCTAAGGTAATTGATTGGGATCCTTTGGAAAGGGTCCAACTAGCTAACTCAGTTACGGAGCATCTGATCCAAAGGTATGGCAGTTCTTCTTTTCACGATTGGGAACGTCTATTCACCATTCGTAGGCCTGTATATAAGTAATGGTGTGTTGAGCTGATGAGTACTATAGCGTTAAATGTAGATGTAGATAGATTAGATGATAGAAGTTTTCTTAGATTTATACTTGGCTGTAGGATGTACAGGATGTCCATGCTGGACATGGCCAGGGCATTACAGATATATACTCCTAGTGAATTACTACTACCCGATTGTATGAACTTGATTTATCGTGGTGAAAGGGTAGATAGGAATTTTGACGCGAACGCAGTTTGGAGGCTTATGTCAAACTATAATATTTTTACACTGGGAGGAAAACACCCCTACTTACATATTAACAAAGCCGAGCTTCGTATAATTCATAGATTTCTGACTAACTCGATTACACAGAGAGGTCACAACAAGGAAAAATTGACCTTACATGATTTATTTTACCTAAAGTGTATTCGAGACCCAAGAGACTTTATTAAGATCCCTTACTATGTTGGTTTTTATTTGTCTAAGATGGTGGAAGGAATGCAGGAAGGGGGGATAATTGGAGGAGGTATTTTTGTTACTCTCATTGGAGAGTATTTAGGTGTAGATAGGGATCAAGGGGGTCCACTTTTGGAATGTAGGGAACAGGTTGAGCCTTTAGGATTGAAGGTCTATCAGGGTGCTAAGGTATTAAAGAGCAGGCGCAATCAGCCAGTACCCTATGAATGTAATCATCCTCAGGTAGAGAGAGGTTCAGACGAGGAAATGGAGGAAGCGGATGACATTAGGGATGTCATTCGGGAGGCTATGACTGATGTCTACCAGCGTGTAGATGAGGTAGACATGACAAACGCGGAGAGATTTCATCGGATGGAGCAGTGGCAAGCCCGGAATGATTACGAGCATTCCAGGCAATGACAGCATGATAGATGGGACTATTATCAGAGCCAGATTATAAGCCGGCTGTCACCTCATGATCACTACGTTCCGACCCGACCAGCTTACTATCCTCCACACCAGCCAGAGATGAGACCACCATTTACTCTCTACGACCCTAACCAGGCATACCAGTACACCTATCACCAACCATGGAACCCGGACGACAACATGAACTGGAACCCCTATCCAGATTGATATAGTTCCTGTTGGTGATTTCTATTATTTTTATCTTTTTATTATTTTTATTTATTTATGTTTAAACATATGATATTGTGATATATTAATGTATTGTTTAATATTTTTATTATTTTGTACTAATATTTCATATTTGATTTGAAAGTGGGATTTAAAGTCCCATTTCAAATTACCATGCATGTTTATATTTGTATGTATGTATATTGTCAATTGTACACAACAGGGTAAAACAGCACATTTTCAAAGACTGGCATTAAGTTCAGCAAAAGCAAGTACTTTTGACGACAAAACGAAAAACAAATGTGATGTAACAACAAGACGGAATGAACAAATGATGTGCACCATTTATCATTCAACAAACAAACGCCAATATGTTTGGAAACATTTGGTAAATTTTAATCATTTTTCTATGCTAATCACCCTCAATAATTTAAATTGTTTCTGATTTCTTGCAAATGAGGGCATTGCAAGATCTTAAGTGTGGGAAGGGGTTAAATTCTTTCGGATTTTTAAATATTTTAACTTATACACTTGGTTACCATTAAAAATACTAGTAACGCAGTAGTTGTATTAGAATCTAGTGCTCTCTGATAATAAAGAACAGCCCTAGTCTTATATACTGACTACCCAATTCTAGTAACATTTTTCAAAATTTTCATTTAATTGAACTCAAAATCATGTTTATACATATTTATGAACGATAAAACTAGGTGTTAACACCGAAATTATTGTTACCTCAGAAAGGATATAAATTGAGAAACAACCTAAAATGTTAGAATTCATTTAAAATGGAATAGAGGACAATAAAAAGGTAAAGAAAGGAAAATAAAAGCCAAGTGTTGGAAGAATTCACCAAGTTCTTTAAAACATATATCACATATCTGTACAAGCTTATTGCAGGTACTCTTGTTTTGGACTAAACTAATCAGTTTTACCCGATTTATTGTAATACTTTTGAAAGAAAGATGGATCTACACGATGAATCAATTCCATCATTATAAATAAGTAAAGTCTTCCGAAAAAGACACGCGCTTCTTGATTTAGGTCATGAAGTTGTCGTCCAGACCAGCTATAGGTTGACGAAAAATCTAGAAAAGTCATCACTAAAATCAGCTGGAAATCCACGGACCTCAGCAGCAAACAGGGTCGCCAAGTGGTCAGACTTATCCTAACCATGAGAGGATCTGTATCGTAAAATGGGGAGGGCGCCGTGCAAATTAGCTTGATAAGACAAATGAATCAGACCCCCAGTAAGGATAATCTCCTTAAAGATTAAAAATCAGCTTTTAAGCCTGATATTACTCAATCCTTGAGATTGACTTTAAAAATTGAGAATTACAAACTCATGGAATTCGATGATATCTAAACTCGAACTTGAACGAGAAAATATTTTGATCAAATTACAAACCGATTTGTTTTATGAAAACCTATTTTCAATGCCTTCATTACCATTGAACGTAAAATCCTGAGAATTCATCAGAATTCATTAGGTCACCTGAACCAAATCGGGTGTCAACCGTAAGAACGGTGGTTGCATAGCATGGTCAAAGACAGGACCTTGTGCTAGACCGAAAAACTACAGGGTGAGCTTTACTATTGCTCCTACCAAGGATAGTAATTGCATCCGACACGTTATAGACCATAATTAAAAGCATGTCAGGGGACATTGCCTTAACAGTTGCTTGTTCAACGCTTTCCTTTACAACCGAAAGGTAATATATGAAGCAAGTATACTGGACGTGTTGCTTTCCCAATTCAAGGTTAGCAAGTGGGTGACACAAAACCGCAAGTTTTGAGCTAAAATTTTCAAATCTGAAACCCACCAAACCCACAAAAACATTTTGCAAACACCGGTGAAGGGTTAGTCCGGAAAACTTATCTAGGGTAAAAGCTAGATTGTATTTTTAAAACATCAAATGTTTTCATAAAGATCCAATTTCCTTAAGGATCTAAATTTTCATAGTCATGTGGGACTGTAAACCACATCGTTACTACCATTGTTCATACCGCCATATAAAAATCACTGATGTACAAAGAGTGAAGAAAATAAAGAAGTGGTATTCTTATTTCAAGACTATATTGCTTGAGGACAAGCAACGCTCAAGTGTAGGAATATTTGATAATGCTAAAAATGAACATATATTTCATAGCATTATCCCTCAAGAAAGACAAGCTTTTAGTTGCAATTGTTTTATTTACAAGTAATATTCGTTTCAACAATAAAAGGTGAAGACAAAAGACAGATTCGACGAATTGAAGACGCAAACGACCAAAAAGATCAAAAGTACAAAGTACAATCAAAGTGGTTCAAATTATTGATGAGAAACGTCTCGAAATTACAAGAGTACAAGACGCGAAACGCAAAATACAAGATATTAAATTGTACGCAAGGACGTTCGAAAATCCGGAACCGGGACCAAAGTCAACTCTCAACGCTCGACGCAACGAACTAAAAATTACAAATCAACTATGCACATAAATATAATATAATATTTAAATAATTCTTAAAATTATTTATATATTATATTTATTTATTAATCCGTTGGCAAAGAAAGAAACAAACTCTTGTGAGCTGGAAAAAGTGGTCATGCAATCGCATGGCCTGGAAGTACATTTTCCATGCAATCGCATGGTGTACAGTGGAGGGCCACATTCCTATAAAAAGCGCAGTGTTGATCGAATATCATCACCATATTTTTCTTCTCTTCTCTCAACGTATAAATAAATAAATATATATTATAATTTTAATTTTAAATTCTAATAATAAGGGTATGTTAGCGAATGTTGTAAGGGTGTAAGTCGAAATTATGTCCGTGTAACACTACGCTATTTTTAATCATTGTAAGTTATGTTCAACCTTTTTAATTTAATGTCTCGTAGCTAAGTTATTATTATGCTTATTTAATGCCGAAGTAATCGTGATGTTAGGCTAAATATTAAAATTGGGTAATTGGGCTTTGTACCATAATTGGGGTTTGGATAAAAGAACGACACTTGTGGAAATTAGACTATGGGCTATTAATGGGCTTTATATTAACTAAATGAGACTTCGTTAATTTAATATATAGACTTATAATTTGACGTATTTATATATAACCACATACGCTTGACTGGGCACTGAAATGTCCCGTTCTTATTGATTAAAAACGTTCCATATTAATTGATTTCGTTGCGAGGTTTTGACCTCTATATGAGACGTTTTTCAAAGACTGCATTCATTTTTAAAACAAACCATAACCTTTATTTCATAAATAAAGGTTTAAAAAGTTTTACGTAGATTATCAAATAATGATAATCTAAAATATCCTGTTTACACACGACCATTACATAATGGTTTACAATACAAATATGTTACATCGAAATCAGTTTCTTGAATGCAGTTTTTACACAATATCATACAAACATGGACTCCAAATCTTGTCCTTATTTTAGTATGCAACAGCGGAAGCTCTTAATATTCACCTGAGAATAAACATGCTTTAAACGTCAACAAAAATGTTGGTGAGTTATAGGTTTAACCTATATATATCAAATCGTAACAATAGACCACAAGATTTCATATTTCAATACACATCCCATACATAGAGATAAAAATCATTCATATGGTGAACACCTGGTAACCGACATTAACAAGATGCATATATAAGAATATCCCCATCATTCCGGGACACCCTTCGGATATGATATAAATTTCGAAGTACTAAAGCATCCGGTACTTTGGATGGGGTTTGTTAGGCCCAATAGATCTATCTTTAGGATTCGCGTCAATTAGGATGTCTGTTCCCTAATTCTTAGATTACCAGACTTAATAAAAAGGGGCATATTCGATTTCGATAATTCAACCATAGAATGTAGTTTCACGTACTTGTGTCTATTTTGTAAATCATTTATAAAACCTGCATGTATTCTCATCCCAAAAATATTAGATTTTAAAAGTGGGACTATAACTCACTTTCACAGATTTTTACTTCGTCGGGAAGTAAGACTTGGCCACTGGTTGATTCACGAACCTATAACAATATATACATATATATCAAAGTATGTTCAAAATATATTTACAACACTTTTAATATATTTTGATGTTTTAAGTTTATTAAGTCAGCTGTCCTCGTTAGTAACCTACAACTAGTTGTCCACAGTTAGATGTACAGAAATAAATCGATAAATATTATCTTGAATCAATCCATGACCCAGTGTATACGTATCTCAGTATTGATCACAACTCAAACTATATATATTTTGGAATCAACCTCAACCCTGTATAGCTAACTCCAACATTCACATATAGAGTGTCTATGGTTGTTCCGAAATATATATAGATGTGTCGACATGATAGGTCGAAACATTGTATACGTGTCTATGGTATCTCAAGATTGCATAATATACAATACAAGTTGATTAAGTTATGGTTGGAATAGATTTGTTACCAATTTTCACGTAGCTAAAATGAGAAAAATTATCCAATCTTGTTTTACCCATAACTTCTTCGTTTTAAATCCGTTTTGAGTGAATCAAATTGCTATGGTTTCATATTGAACTCTATTTTATGAATCTAAACAGAAAAAGTATAGGTTTATAGTCGGAAAAATAAGTTACAAGTCGTTTTTGTAAAGGTAGTCATTTCAGTCGAAAGAACGACGTCTAGATGACCATTTTAGAAAACATACTTCCACTTTGAGTTTAACCATAATTTTTGGATATAGTTTCATGTTCATAATAAAAATCATTTTCTCAGAATAACAACTTTTAAATCAAAGTTTATCATAGTTTTTAATTAACTAACCCAAAACAGCCCGCGGTGTTACTACGACGGCGTAAATCCGGTTTTACGGTGTTTTTCGTGTTTCCAGGTTTTAAATCATTAAGTTAGCATATCCTATAGATATAGAAAATGTGTTTAGTTGATTTTAAAAGTCAAGTTAGAAGGATTAACTTTTGTTTGCGAACAAGTTTAGAATTAACTAAACTATGTTCTAGTGATTACAAGTTTAAACCTTCGAATAAGATAGCTTTATATGTATGAATCGAATGATGTTATGAACATCATTACTACCTTAAGTTCCTTGGATAAACCTACTGGAAAAGAGAAAAATGGATCTAGCTTCAATGGATCCTTGGATGGCTCGAAGTTCTTGAAGCAGAATCATGACACGAAAACAAGTTCAAGTAAGATCATCACTTGAAATAAGATTGTTATAGTTATAGAAATTGAACCAAAGTTTGAATATGATTATTACCTTGTATTAGAATGATAACCTACTGTAAGAAACAAAGATTTCTTGAGGTTGGATGATCACCTTACAAGATTGGAAGTGAGCTAGCAAACTTGAAAGTATTCTTGATTTTATGAAACTAGAACTTTTGGAATTTATGAAGAACACTTAGAACTTGAAGATAGAACTTGAGAGAGATCAATTAGATGAATAAAATTGAAGAATGAAAGTGTTTGTAGGTGTTTTTGGTCGTTGGTGTATGGATTAGATATAAAGGATATGTAATTTTGTTTTCATGTAAATAAGTCATGAATGATTACTCATATTTTTGTAATTTTATGAGATATTTCATGCTAGTTGCCAAATGATGGTTCCCACATGTGTTAGGTGACTCACATGGGCTGCTAAGAGCTGATCATTGGAGTGTATATACCAATAGTACATACATCTAAAAGCTGTGTATTGTACGAGTACGAATACGGGTGCATACGAGTAGAATTGTTGATGAAACTGAACGAGGATGTAATTGTAAGCATTTTTGTTAAGTAGAAGTATTTTGATAAGTGTATTGAAGTCTTTCAAAAGTGTATAAATACATATTAAAACACTACATGTATATACATTTTAACTGAGTCGTTAAGTCATCGTTAGTCGTTACATGTAAGTGTTGTTTTGAAACCTTTAGGTTAACGATCTTGTTAAATGTTGTTAACTCAATGTTTATAATATCAAATGAGATTTTAAATTATTATATTATCATGATATTATCATGTATGAATATCTCTTAATATGATATATATACATTAAATGTCTTTACAACGATAATCGTTACATATATGTCTCGTTTAAAAATCATTAAGTTAGTAGTCTTGTTTTTACATATGTAGTTCATTGTTAATATACTTTATGATATGTTTTCTTATCATAGTATCATGTTAACTATATATATATATATCCATATATATGTCATCATATAGTTTTTACAAGTTTTAACGTTCGTGAATCACCGATCAACTTGGGTGGTCAATTGTCTATATGAAACATATTTCAATTAATCAAGTCTTAACAAGTTTGATTGCTTAACATGTTGGAAACATTTAATCATGTAAATATCAATCTCAATTAATATATATAAACATGGAAAAGTTTGGGTCACTACAGTACCTACCCGTTAAATAAATTTCGTCCCGAAATTTTAAGCTGTTGAAGGTGTTGACGAATCTTCTGGAAATAGATGCGGGTATTTCTTCTTCATCTGATCTTCACGCTCCCAGGTGAACTCGGGTCCTCTACGAGCATTCCATCGAACCTTAACAATTGGTATCTTGTTTTGCTTAAGTCTTTTAACCTCACGATCCATTATTTCGACGGGTTCTTCGATGAATTGAAGTTTTTCGTTGATTTGGATTTCATCTAACGGAATAGTGAGATCTTCTTTAGCAAAATATTTCTTTAAATTCGAGACGTGGAAAGTGTTATGTACAGCCGCGAGTTGTTGAGGTAACTCTAGTCGGTAAGCTACTGGTCCGACACGATCAATAATCTTGAATGGTCCAATATACCTTGGATTTAATTTCCCTCGTTTACCAAATCGAACAACGCCTTTCCAAGGTGCAACTTTAAGCATGGCCATCTCTCCAATTTCAAATTCTATATCTTTTCTTTTAATGTCAGCGTAGCTCTTTTGTCGACTTTGGGCGGTTTTCAACCGTTGTTGAATTTGGATGATCTTCTCGGTAGTTTCTTGTATAATCTCCGGACCCGTAATCTGTCTATCCCCCACTTCACTCCAACAAATCGGAGACCTGCACTTTCTACCATAAAGTGCTTCAAACGGCGCCATCTCAATGCTTGAATGGTAGCTGTTGTTGTAGGAAAATTCTGCTAACGGTAGATGTCGATCCCAACTGTTTCCGAAATCAATAACACATGCTCGTAGCATGTCTTCAAGCGTTTGTATCGTCCTTTCGCTCTGCCCATCAGTTTGTGGATGATAGGCAGTACTCATGTCTAGACGAGTTCCTAATGCTTGCTGTAATGTCTGCCAGAATCTTGAAATAAATCTGCCATCCCTATCAGAGATAATAGAGATTGGTATTCCATGTCTGGAGACGACTTCCTTCAAATACAGTCGTGCTAACTTCTCCATCTTGTCATCTTCTCTTATTGGTAGGAAGTGTGCTGATTTGGTGAGACGATCAACTATTACCCAAATAGTATCAAAACCACTTGCAGTCCTTAGCAATTTAGTGATGAAATCCATGGTAATGTTTTCCCATTTCCATTCCGGGATTTCGGGTTGTTGAAGTAGACCTGATGGTTTCTGATGCTCAGCTTTGACCTTAGAACACGTCAAACATTCTCCTACGTATTTAGCAATATCGGCTTTCATACCCGGCCACCAAAAATGTTTCTTGAGATCCTTGTACATCTTCCCCGTTCCAGGATGTATTGAGTATCTGGTTTTATGAGCTTCTCTAAGTACCATTTCTCTCATATCTCCAAATTTTGGTACCCAAATCCTTTCAGCCCTATACCGAGTTCCGTCTTCCCGAATATTAAGATGCTTCTCCGATCCTTTGGGCATTTCATCCTTTAAATTTCCCTCTTTTAAAACTCCTTGTTGCGCCTCCTTTATTTGAGTAGTAATGTTATTATGAATCATTATATTCATAGATTTTACTCGAATGGGTTCTCTGTCCTTCCTGCTCAAGGCATCGGCTACCAAATTTGCCTTCCCCGGGTGGTAACGAATCTCAAAGTCGTAATCATTCAATAATTCAATCCACCTACGCTGCCTCATATTCAGTTGTTTCTGATTAAATATGTGTTGAAGACTTTTGTGGTCGGTATATATAATACTTTTGACCCCATATAAGTAGTGCCTCCAAGTCTTTAATGCAAAAACAACCGCGCCTAATTCCAAATCATGCGTCGTATAATTTTGTTCGTGAATCTTCAATTGTCTAGACGCATAAGCAATCACCTTCGTTCGTTGCATTAATACACAACCGAGACCTTGCTTTGATGCATCACAATAAATCACAAAATCATCATTCCCTTCAGGCAATGACAATATAGGTGCCGTAGTTAGCTTTTTCTTCAATAACTGAAACGCTTTCTCTTGTTCATCATTCTATTCAAATTTCTTCCCTTTATGCGTTAATGCAGTCAAGGGTTTTGCTATTCTGGAAAAGTCTTGGATGAACCTTCTGTAGTAACCAGCTAGTCCTAAAAACTGGCGTATGTGTTTCGGAGTTTTCGGGGTTTCCCACTTTTCAACAGTTTCTATCTTTGCCGGATCCACCTTAATACCTTCTTTGTTCACTATGTGACCGAGGAATTGAACTTCTTCCAACCAAAATGCACACTTTGAAAACTTAGCGTACAATTCTTCCTTCCTCAATACTTCTAACACCTTTCTCAAATGTTCACCGTGTTCTTGGTCATTCTTTGAGTAAATAAGTATGTCATCAATGAAAACAATGACAAACTTGTCAAGGTATGGTCCACACACTCGGTTCATAAGGTCCATGAACACAGCTGGTGCATTAGTTAAACCAAACGGCATGACCATAAACTCGTAATGACCGTAACGTGTTCTGAAAGCAGTCTTTGGAATATCATCTTCTTTCACCCGCATTTGATGATACCCGGAACGTAAGTCAATCTTTGAATAAACAGACGAGCCTTGTAGCTGATCAAATAAGTCATCGATTCTCGGTAGTGGGTAGCGGTTCTTGATGGTAAGTTTGTTCAACTCTCGGTAGTCGATACACAACCTGAATGTACCATCTTTCTTCTTGACAAACAAAACAGGAGCTCCCCACGGTGATGTGCTTGGTCGAATGAAACCATGCTCTAAAAGTTCTTGTAATTGGCTTTGTAGTTCTTTCATCTCGCTGGGTGCGAGTCTGTAAGGAGCACGAGCTATTGGTGCAGCTCCTGGTACAAGATCTATTTGAAATTCAACGGATCGATCTGGGGGTAATCCCTGTAATTCTTTCAGAAATACATCAGGAAATTCTTTTGCGACGGGAACATCATTGATGCTCTTTTCTTCAGTTTGTACTTTCTCGACGTGTGCTAGAACAGCATAGCAACCTTTTCTTATTAGTTTTTGTGCCTTCAAATTACTAATAAGATGTAGCTTCGTGTTGCCCTTTTCTCCGTACACCATTAAGGGTTTTCCTTTTTCTCGTATAATGCGAATTGCATTTTTGTAACAAACGATCTCCGCTTTCACTTCTTTCAACCAGTCCATACCGATTATCACATCAAAACTCCCTAACTCTACTGGTATCAAATCAATCTTAAATGTTTCGCTAACCAGTTTAATTTCTCGATTCCGACATATATTATCTGCTGAAATTAATTTACCATTTGCTAATTCGAGTAAAAATTTACTATCCAAAGGCGTCAATGGACAACTTAATTTAGCACAAAAATCTCTACTCATATAGCTTCTATCCGCACCCGAATCAAATAAAACGTAAGCAGATTTATTGTCAATAAGAAACGTACCCGTAACAAGCTCCGGGTCTTCCTGTGCCTCTGCCGCATTAATATTGAAAACTCTTCCACGGCCTTGTCCATTCGTGTTATCCTGGTTCGGGCAATTTCTAATAATGTGGCCCAGTTTTCCACATTTATAACAAACTACATTGGCATAACTTGCTCCGACACTACTTTCTCCGCCATTACTCGTTCCGACACCATTTGTTCCTTTCGTTCTATTAACCCCTGGTCTGTAGACCTCACACTTTGCCGCGCTATGACCATTTCTTTTACACTTGTTGCAAAATTTGGTGCAGAACCCCGAGTGATTCTTTTCACACCTTTGGCATAGCTGCTTCTGATTGTTGTTGTTGTTGCAGTTATTATTGTTGTTGGGATGATTGTTGTAGTTGCTGTTGTTGTTGTTGTTGTTGTTGTTGTTGTTGTTGGGCCGTTTGTTGTAGTTGCGATTGATGTTGCGATTGTTGGGATAATTGTTGCGATTATTATTGTAATTGCTGTTGTTGTTGTATTGGTGATTCTTATCACCGTTTTCCTCCCACTTTCTTTTGACTTGCTTCACATTGGCCTCTTCAGCAGTCTGTTCTTTAATTCTTTCTTCAATCTGGTTCACGAGTTTGTGAGCCATTCTACATGCCTGTTGTATGGAGGCGGGCTCGTGTGAACTTATATCTTCTTGGATTCTTTTCGGTAATCCTTTCACAAACGCGTCGATCTTCTCTTCCTCATCTTCGAATGCTCCCGGACACAATAGGCACAATTCTGTGAATCGTCTTTCGTATGTGGTAATATCAAATCCTTGGGTTCGTAACCCTCTAAGTTCTGTCTTGAGCTTATTGACCTCGGTTCTGGGACGGTACTTCTCGTTCATCAAGTGCTTGAATGCTGACCACGGTAGTCCGTACGCATCCTTTTGTCCCACTTGCTCTAGATAGGTATTCCACCATGTTAACGCAGAACCTGTGAAGGTATGCGTAGCGTACTTTACTTTGTCCTCTTCAGTACACTTACTTATGGCAAACACCGATTCGACCTTCTCGGTCCACCGTTTCAATCCGATCGGTCCTTCGGTTCCATCAAATTCCAAAGGTTTGCAGGCAGTGAATTCTTTGTAGGTGCATCCTACACGATTTCCTGTACTGCTAGATCCAAGGTTATTGTTGGTATGTAGCGCAACCTGTACTGCGGCTATGTTTGAAGCTAGAAAAGTACGGAATTCCTCTTCATTCATATTCACAGTGTGTCGAGTAGTCGGTGCCATTTCCTTCAAAATAGTTAAATGGAACAAGTTAATCATACAGAATATTAAGAGTAGTTAATAGTATTTCGTAGCATAATATGAACTCATTTATAAAAGCTTTTTCTTCATATTAGCGTTTTATAAGTTTAAATTCGGGTAGTACCTACCCGTTAAGTTCATACTTAGTAGCTAATATACAATTCAACTACTACAATTCTATATGAAAAACTGATTATAATAATATTTCGCGTTCAAACTTTTACACAACATTTTACAAACTTTCAATACCGCTTATTTTACATATAGCATGAAATATAGCACACAATAAATTTGATATAAGATGGTTGTGAAGATAATTCTAGCTAGTACACAAGTCATTCAGCAAAGGCAATAAAGACACGTAATTCATACGTCCAGAAACAAGTCATGCATTCTGGTTTTACTAGGACTACTTCCCATCCTTGGTCTTGTGGAACATAACCGTTATGGCCGTTGATAAGACAGCGTGTTGTAACGTCGTCAAAGGGACGAGTGTTACGTAATGTCCAACAGTCCCGTAACAATCTAAAAACCTCATTTCTTACCCCAATTACCGACTCCGTCACTTGTGGAAACGTTTTGTTTAATAGTTGTAGCCCGATGTTCTTGTTCTCACTTTGGTGAGAAGCGAACATTACTAATCCGTAAGCATAACATGCTTCTTTATGTTGCATGTTAGCCGCTTTTTCTAAATCACGAAGTCCAATATTCGGATATATTGAGTCAAAATAATTTCTTAACCCGTTGCGTAAAATAGCATTTGGGTTCCCCGCAATATATGCGTCAAAGTAAACACATCGTAACTTATGGGTTTCCCAATGTGATATCCCCCATCTTTCAAACGAAAGTCTCTTATAAACCAAGACATTCTTGGAACGTTCTTCGAATGTCTTACAAACAGATCTCGCCTTAAATAGTTGTGCCGAAGAATTCTGGCCGACTCTAGACAAGATTTCATCAATCATGTCTCCGGGTAGGTCTCTTAAAATATTGGGTTGTCTATCCATTTTGTGTTTTTAAACTGTAAAATAGATAAGAGTTAGTTTCATAAAAAAAATACTTATTAATACAAGCAATTTTTACATATATCATAAAGCATAAGAACACTATATTACATATATTACACCACACGAATACAACTATCTTATTCCGACTCGCTCGTTTCTTCTTCTTCGGTTTTGGTTCGTTTTGCCAAGTTTCTAGGGATATATGATGTTCCCCTAATACGAGCCGTCGTTGTCCACATTGGTTTAGAAAAACCTGGTGGTTTAGAGGTTCCCGGGTCATTGTTACAACTTAAGGACTTCGGGGGTTGACGATACATATAAAGTTCATCGGGGTTGGAATTAGATTTCTCTATTTTTATGCCCTTTCCCTTATTATTTTCTTTTGCCTTTTTAAATTCAGTTGGGGTAATTTCTATAACATCATCGGAATTCTCGTCGGAATCAGATTCATCGGAGAATTGGTAATCCTCCCAATATTTTGCTTCCTTGGCGGAAACACCATTGACCATAATTAACTTTGGTCGGTTGGTTGAGGATTTTCTTTTACTTAACCGTTTTATTATTTCCCCCACCGGTTCTATTTCTTCATCCGGTTCCGATTCTTCTCCCGGTTCCGATTCTTCTTCCGGTTCCGACTCTTCTTCCGGTTCCTCTTCGGGAACTTGTGAATCAGTCCACAAATCATTCCAATTTACATTTGACTCTTCATTATTATTAGGTGAGTCAATGGGACTTGTTCTAGAGGTAGACATCTATCACATAATATCAAACACGTTAAGAGATTAATATATCACATAATATTCATATGTTAAAAATATATAGTTTCCAACAAAAATGTTAAGCAATCATTTTTAAAGAAAACACGGTCGAAGTCCAGACTCACTAATGCATCCTAACAAACTCGATAAGACACACTAATGCAAATTTTCTGGTTCTCTAAGACCAACGATCTGATACCAACTGAAATGTCCCGTTCTTATTGATTAAAAACGTTCCATATTAATTGATTTCGTTGCGAGGTTTTGACCTCTATATGAGACGTTTTTCAAAGACTGCATTCATTTTTAAAACAAACCATAACCTTTATTTCATAAATAAAGGTTTAAAAAGTTTTACGTAGATTATCAAATAATGATAATCTAAAATATCCTGTTTACACACGACCATTACATAATGGTTTACAATACAAATATGTTACATCGAAATCAGTTTCTTGAATGCAGTTTTTACACAATATCATACAAACATGGACTCCAAATCTTGTCCTTATTTTAGTATGCAACAGCGGAAGCTCTTAATATTCACCTGAGAATAAACATGCTTTAAACGTCAACAAAAATGTTGGTGAGTTATAGGTTTAACCTATATATATCAAATCGTAACAATAGACCACAAGATTTCATATTTCAATACACATCCCATACATAGAGATAAAAATCATTCATATGGTGAACACCTGGTAACCGACATTAACAAGATGCATATATAAGAATATCCCCATCATTCCGGGACACCCTTCGGATATGATATAAATTTCGAAGTACTAAAGCATCCGGTACTTTGGATGGGGTTTGTTAGGCCCAATAGATCTATCTTTAGGATTCGCGTCAATTAGGATGTCTGTTCCCTAATTCTTAGATTACCAGACTTAATAAAAAGGGGCATATTCGATTTCGATAATTCAACCATAGAATGTAGTTTCACGTACTTGTGTCTATTTTGTAAATCATTTATAAAACCTGCATGTATTCTCATCCCAAAAATATTAGATTTTAAAAGTGGGACTATAACTCACTTTCACAGATTTTTACTTCGTCGGGAAGTAAGACTTGGCCACTGGTTGATTCACGAACCTATAACAATATATACATATATGTCAAAGTATGTTCAAAATATATTTACAACACTTTTAATATATTTTGATGTTTTAAGTTTATTAAGTCAGCTGTCCTCGTTAGTAACCTACAACTAGTTGTCCACAGTTAGATGTACAGAAATAAATCGATAAATATTATCTTGAATCAATCCACGACCCAGTGTATACGTATCTCAGTATTGATCACAACTCAAACTATATATATTTTGGAATCAACCTCAACCCTGTATAGCTAACTCCAACATTCACATATAGAGTGTCTATGGTTGTTCCGAAATATATATAGATGTGTCGACATGATAGGTCGAAACATTGTATACGTGTCTATGGTATCTCAAGATTACATAATATACAATACAAGTTGATTATGGTTGGAATAGATTTGTTACCAATTTTCACGTAGCTAAAATGAGAAAAATTATCCAATCTTGTTTTACCCATAACTTCTTCGTTTTAAATCCGTTTTGAGTGAATCAAATTGCTATGGTTTCATATTGAACTCTATTTTATGAATCTAAACAGAAAAAGTATAGGTTTATAGTCGGAAAAATAAGTTACAAGTCGTTTTTGTAAAGGTAGTCATTTCAGTCGAAAGAACGACGTCTAGATGACCATTTTAGAAAACATACTTCCACTTTGAGTTTAACCATAATTTTTGGATATAGTTTCATGTTCATAATAAAAATCATTTTCTCAGAATAACAACTTTTAAATCAAAGTTTATCATAGTTTTTAATTAACTAACCCAAAACAGCCCGCGGTGTTACTACGACGGCGTAAATCCGGTTTTACGGTGTTTTTCGTGTTTCCAGGTTTTAAATCATTAAGTTAGCATATCATGTAACATCCCGCGTTTTTCCGTTAAATTTATTTTTAACACCGTTTTTTTTTTAATAATATCTTTCGCTATTTAAATTCCCAATTTCCGTTGACTAACGTTTATAATATTCTCGTTATTTAATTATAACATCACTCGTCTACTCGAGCGTTTTTAAAATATTCGTTTGGTTAAATCCCGCACCCGCTTCTAAACTCGAGGGACTAAAATTGACACGGGGCAAACTAGTTGACTAGGTCAACTAGTCCACCCCAATCACCACCATTCAATCCCTCCATCTCTCTCTCTTTCTTTCTTTTTTTCTCTCAAGAACACAAACATAAATCATCATCTAAATCCAGATCGGGAAGCAAACTTCAAAACAAATTACATATTCGTGATCCTCTCATCATCCTCTTCGATTTGGTACCAATTTCATCCATTTTGGGTAACTTTCTAAAATCACTAATTTTTCTTTAAATTCGTTTTATATACTTGAAATTGTGTTAGTTAGTGTCTATGGCTCGTGTGTAACATGAATATATGTTTTGTTTGCTCGATTTGTGGATTGGAGTAACTAGTTTGAGTTTTTGAAATGGGTTTGCTTAATCCTTGATTTTGGATGAGTTAATGTTGTTAGATTGTTAAAGTGCATGTTTTAATTGTGTTACTAGTATCATTAGCCACATTTGGATGTGTAGGTTGATTAAGAAAACTTCAAAAACCCGATTAATGATTTTGTGATGTTTGACTAGGGTTTGATAGTTCTTGACATGAACTTTTGATGCTTGAATGCCATGGAATGTTAATTGTTAGTGATTAGTTGTAATGTATGCTTAATTACCTTCGAAACGGCATATCGTATGTGTAAATTGGATTTCCGAATCATAAAATACGTTTTACGAACTTGAAACTTTGAAAATAAATCTTTCTTGATCAATTGACGAGTTTTCGGTTATTGTGATTGATGTTTTTGTTTGATGATATGTGGTTAGTTGTATTGCTCGTCAAAATACCTTTCCAAGGATATAAGATACATGTTTTGGTTGTTTGCGGATCATAAATGGTGAATGTTTGATGTTTGGTTCGTGCATACTTTGAAAACTGACCAGAAATCTCTGCCCAGATGGTGGCGCGGCGCGCCCCATCCCCGCGCGGCGCGCGGATTGGCCTGGCCAGATTCTGCTCACTTTGTCACATTTCACGCGAAATGTTTGACTAGCTACCGACCTCCGATTCACATGAAACTTGTTTTAATATACTTGTATATGAATATTTAGCATAGAAAAATAGTTCAGGACCCGACCCGAACGCGTTGACTTTTTCGTTGACTTTGACCAAGTTTGACTTTTAGTCAAACTTAACCAAACTTTTATACAATCATTCTAACATGCTTTTATACTTGTTTCTTGTATGAAACTTGACAACGTGATTCACATGCTATACTTAATCGAGTCGTAACGAGCCATAGGACTAATTGAACATATTTCACCCGACCTTGTGTCGTAACCGGTTAATTGATATAACTTACTTGTTTAGGTCAAGGCTAAGCAACATTCATGCACACGTTTACTTTGTGAAGTACTTTTATACTCGTGCACTCGAGGTGAGATCATAGTCCCACCTTTTCAACAACTTTTATACTTTTAAATCGTGGGCTGAGAAAACATATACTTTGTTACATCTTATACTACTTACTTTTATGTTTTGAACACAAGTGTGAAAACAAACATTCCACGTGCGAGTTAGAACAAAAATGCCTCAATTCGATTATCATTAGTTACACTTGCAGGGTGTAAGCGAGAACTTATATTGTGTGGCCATACGGGTTTAACAAACCCTCATTCGGACGGTTCGCTACCGTTATGCGGATGAAATATATTTTTGTGTTTTAGTGTGGGTTCTAGCACTGTGTGATGGGGTAACGTTGGTTAAGTCTTGATAATTGGGTGCTCGCGAACAATACTTTTGGAATGCAAACGATTTTGATAATCAACTATGGGAATACTAAATCTTGTGGTTCAAAAACAACGTTTACAAATACATCTATGATTTCACCAACGTTTTTCGTTGACAGTTTTCTATATGTTTCTCAGGTTCATACTTGGCTATTTGATACATGCTTCCGCGTACACTCATACTTGCTTGGGGTCAAGCATACATGCATACACTCTGATTATTTGCTTGGAGTCAAGATACATACATACATACGCTAGTGATAGCACCTTTGGATTCAAACTTTTGTTTACATACTTACGCTATTTATGGCAACTGTGTTTTTAAACTAATTATGTCGCAAGTTATTTCATTTATACTTTATGACTTTTGTAAACTTAGACTTGTTGTCGAACGGGTTTGTAAACTAAACGTGCAAGTCTTGTACCTTTCAAATGAATGCGACATAATTTTGGTCAAACGAGTCTCATATAGGGACTACGACCACGCAACGGGACCTAAGTTAACGGCGCCGTCAATAACGGTTTTGGTCGGGTCGCTACAAGTGGTATCAGAGCGTTGGTTGTAGGGAACTAGGACGTGCATTAGTGTGTCTAACAGAGTCGTTAGGACGCATTAGTGAGTCTAGACTACAACCGGATAGTTAGCCATTGCATTCTGACATACATTTGCTATAGATAGCACTTACTTGACTACTTGTGCATTATACTTGAATCATTCTTAGGCAAACTTTTTAATGGTACCCAACCTTCATCATACGAACTCGTATTCCGCCACTTTTTGGTAACACACGTAAATTCATGATTCATACACGTATGGAAGACGACGACTTCATTAGTCACACTTGTTCGGGAACTCTGTCTCCCGGATTGTTATTTGCCACCGTTTCAACTTACTATCGGTTTCCCACTGGTGTTTCTTACTATCTACTTTTTGGTGTTACTACCATCACTACTCTAGGTGAGTATCGTCATCAACATTTATCACTACGGTTGTGTGCTACTCGTTATCATGACTCGTTACTCTTTTCATACCTAAATACATTATTGTTTGAATCGAACCGATTTGACGTTAACAATCATTTATACACTTCCCGCGGGGAAACGCTTCTTTAGAGTTGTAGAAACTATTTCGATTTAATACGAGTCACGTTTGAGACGTCGTTACATTTTGTTCATTTTAGATTTTCGCGATGACACGAACTTGAATCTATAGAGTGATGTGGGAATGGAGGTATGAGTTAGCGTAATATAACGACACTCGATCAACGTGGTTATACTACGGTAAGACATACCAAAGTTCTAGTGACGCGTGATGGTGGTTAGACTCGATCAACCTAAACACCACCATGTGCCATGTACATGACTTCATCCTTTCATGTTTGGACATCCGAAAACTCCGAGAATATTGATAACAACCATACCGGGGACACCCCTTCGACTTTTGTCGAACTATACTTATGCTTCCGAATGAATTACCGTTTCCTCTCGACTTCAACCGTATGTTACACGTGTATACTATCTCGTCCTCGCACAGTCTTATGGACTAATTACAATTTACTCGTTATGCTCACATCGGGGCGGGAACTTCTCTTGCATCACCCTCGTACTTCCGGTTCAGGAAATCTTTATTCTAAAACTCCCAATGGAGGGAGGGACTCTCCACGTTATACTAGTATTCGCCTCGAGGGTGAATAGTCTCGACGAACGTATTTGAAAACCGATAAATCTTCCGCGACGCGAATTTTCTTGAGAAACTTGTCCTAGCTAACGTTTTCAATTCCTAGCAAACTTGTCCAAATATACCTTACGGAATGTACTCCGTTTCGGACCGAGATCCTCGTTTCACTTCTAGATTTTGGAGTGCCTCACAAAAAGTCTCGGGACCACGTTTAGACATGAGTACCGCACATCAACCATAACCCGACGGACCGAACAAACATACGATTTAAGTATTGAAAACCATAATACGAATTTGTATTACCAACTTCAAATTTACTTGAGAAAAGTATTTTCCTTTAACCGAATCCTCGTACTACAATGATTTTCATTCGAGTTTTAACGTCACTCCTTTTGAAACCACATGTGACCGGAAACGTCATTCTCCTTTGTCGAACCAAGTAAACGATGATCAATTCACCGGGGCCGAGGTTATTCATGAGCAACCGAGAAAATTTATTCATGTTCAGGTAAAACCCTACGCGACTCGTAATCACCAAGAGCTACGCCGATGTTAGACGTAAACATTTCAAATAAACCGCGTCACGTTAAGAATCGCACCTTGGAAAGGTGCAATCCGTTTCGGGAAACGTAGGAAGCTAAATCTGCTATATTTCGATCCTTTAAATTCTTGGGGTGTTTTGGACCCGTCGCTAGCCGTTTAGACTTTTCCGACTCATTTTGGGTCTCCGTTTATCCTACATTCGATGTATCAACTCAAAGACGTGTTTTGCGAAACGAGAACTTGTTATCTCCTTTGATGAACTCACTATCGACGATAACCCTCACTTCCTAGGAGGACCGGTTGAAACCATAAATCGTGAAGCCAAACCTTAAAACAACATATGATCCCGACCGTCAAAATTCGTTGAAATACCCTAGAACGTACTTCTCCCTCATTCGTAGAATTGGCAACACAAAATCTCGAGGAAGATTCAACAACTACTACTTCCAACTAAATTTCGGGACGAAATTTCTTTTGAGGTGTGGATAATGTAACATCCCGCGTTTTTCCGTTAAATTTATTTTTAACACCGTTTTTTTTTTAATAATATCTTTCGCTATTTAAATTCCCAATTTCCGTTGACTAACGTTTATAATATTCTCGTTATTTAATTATAACATCACTCGTCTACTCGAGCGTTTTTAAAATATTCGTTTGGTTAAATCCCGCACCCGCTTCTAAACTCGAGGGACTAAAATTGACACGGGGCAAACTAGTTGACTAGGTCAACTAGTCCACCCCAATCACCACCATTCAATCCCTCCATCTCTCTCTCTTTCTTTCTTTTTTTCTCTCAAGAACACAAACATAAATCATCATCTAAATCCGGATCGGGAAGCAAACTTCAAAACAAATTACATATTCGTGATCCTCTCATCATCCTCTTCGATTTGGTACCAATTTCATCCATTTTGGGTAACTTTCTAAAATCACTAATTTTTCTTTAAATTCGTTTTATATACTTGAAATTGTGTTAGTTAGTGTCTATGGCTCGTGTGTAACATGAATATATGTTTTGTTTGCTCGATTTGTGGATTGGAGTAACTAGTTTGAGTTTTTGAAATGGGTTTGCTTAATCCTTGATTTTGGATGAGTTAATGTTGTTAGATTGTTAAAGTGCATGTTTTAATTGTGTTACTAGTATCATTAGCCACATTTGGATGTGTAGGTTGATTAAGAAAACTTCAAAAACTCGATTAATGATTTTGTGATGTTTGACTAGGGTTTGATAGTTCTTGACATGAACTTTTGATGCTTGAATGCCATGGAATGTTAATTGTTAGTGATTAGTTGTAATGTATGCTTAATTACCTTCGAAACGGCATATCGTATGTGTAAATTGGATTCCCGAATCATAAAATACGTTTTACGAACTTGAAACTTTGAAAATAAATCTTTCTTGATCAATTGACGAGTTTTCGGTTATTGTGATTGATGTTTTTGTTTGATGATATGTGGTTAGTTGTATTGCTCGTCAAAATACCTTTCCAAGGATATAAGATACATGTTTTGGTTGTTTGCGGATCATAAATGGTGAATGTTTGATGTTTGGTTCGTGCATACTTTGAAAACTGACCAAAAATCTCTGCCCAGATGGTGGCGCGGCGCGCCCCATCCCCGCGCGGCGCGCGGATTGGCCTGGCCAGATTCTGCTCACTTTGTCACATTTCACGCGAAATGTTTGACTAGCTACCGACCTCCGATTCACATGAAACTTGTTTTAATATACTTGTATATGAATATTTAGCATAGAAAAATAGTTCGGGACCCGACCCGAACGCGTTGACTTTTTCGTTGACTTTGACCAAGTTTGACTTTTAGTCAAACTTAACCAAACTTTTATACAATCATTCTAACATGCTTTTATACTTGTTTCTTGTATGAAACTTGACAACGTGATTCACATGCTATACTTAATCGAGTCGTAACGAGCCATAGGACTAATTGAACACATTTCACCCGACCTTGTGTCGTAACCGGTTAATTGATATAACTTACTTGTTTAGGTCAAGGCTAAGCAACATTCATGCACACGTTTACTTTGTGAAGTACTTTTATACTCGTGCACTCGAGGTGAGATCATAGTCCCACCTTTTCAACAACTTTTATACTTTTAAATCGTGGGCTGAGAAAACATATACTTTGTTACATCTTGTACTACTTACTTTTATGTTTTGAACACAAGTGTGAAAACAAACATTCCACGTGCGAGTTAGAACAAAAATGCCTCAATTCGATTATCATTAGTTACACTTGCAGGGTGTAAGCGAGAACTTATATTGTGTGGCCATACGGGTTTAACAAACCCTCATTCGGACGGTTCGCTACCGTTATGCGGATGAAATATATTTTTGTGTTTTAGTGTGGGTTCTAGCACTGTGTGATGGGGTAACGTTGGTTAAGTCTTGATAATTGGGTGCTCGCGAACAATACTTTTGGAATGCAAACGATTTTGATAATCAACTATGGGAATACTAAATCTTGTGGTTCAAAAACAACGTTTACAAATACATCTATGATTTCACCAACGTTTTTCGTTGACAGTTTTCTATATGTTTCTCAGGTTCATACTTGGCTATTTGATACATGCTTCCGCGTATACTCATACTTGCTTGGGGTCAAGCATACATGCATACACTCTGATTATTTGCTTGGAGTCAAGATACATACATACATACGCTAGTGATAGCACCTTTGGATTCAAACTTTTGTTTACATACTTACGCTATTTATGGCAACTGTGTTTTTAAACTAATTATGTCGCAAGTTATTTCATTTATACTTTATGACTTTTGTAAACTTAGACTTGTTGTCGAACGGTTTTGTAAACTAAACGTGCAAGTCTTGTACCTTTCAAATGAATGCGACATAATTTTGGTCAAACGAGTCTCATATAGGGACTACGACCACGCAACGGGACCTAAGTTAACGGCGCCGTCAATAACGGTTTTGGTCGGGTCGCTACATATCATATAGATATAGAACATGTGTTTAGTTGATTTTAAAAGTCAAGTTAGAAGTATTAACTTTTGTTTGCGAACAAGTTTAGAATTAACTAAACTATGTTCTAGTGATTACAAGTTTAAACCTTCGAATAAGATAGCTTTATATGTATGAATCGAATGATGTTATGAACATCATTACTACCTTAAGTTCCTTGGATAAATCTACTGGAAAAGAGAAAAATGGATCTAGCTTCAATGGATCCTTGGATGGCTCGAAGTTCTTGAAGCAGAATCATGACACAAAAACAAGTTCAAGTAAGATCATCACTTGAAATAAGATTGTTATAGTTATAGAAATTGAACCAAAGTTTGAATATGATTATTACCTTGTATTAGAATGATAACCTACTGTAAGAAACAAAGATTTCTTGAGGTTGGATGATCACCTTACAAGATTGGAAGTGAGCTAGCAAACTTGAAAGTATTCTTGATTTTATGAAACTAGAACTTTTGAAATTTATGAAGAACACTTAGAACTTGAAGATAGAACTTGAGAGAGATCAATTAGATGAAGAAAATTGAAGAATGAAAGTGTTTGTAGGTGTTTTTGGTCGTTGGTGTATGGATTAGATATAAAGGATATGTAATTTTGTTTTCATGTAAATAAGTCATGAATGATTACTCATATTTTTGTAATTTTATGAGATATTTCATGCTAGTTGCCAAATGATGGTTCCCACATGTGTTAGGTGACTCACATGGGCTGCTAAGAGCTGATCATTGGAGTGTATATACCAATAGTACATACATCTAAAAGCTGTGTATTGTACGAGTACGAATACGGGTGCATACGAGTAGAATTGTTGATGAAACTGAACGAGGATGTAATTGTAAGCATTTTTGTTAAGTAGAAGTATTTTGATAAGTGTATTGAAGTCTTTCAAAAGTGTATAAATACATATTAAAACACTACATGTATATACATTTTAACTGAGTCGTTAAGTCATCGTTAGTCGTTACATGTAAGTGTTGTTTTGAAACCTTTAGGTTAACGATCTTGTTAAATGTTGTTAACCCAATGTTTATAATATCAAATGAGATTTTAAATTATTATATTATCATGATATTATCATGTATGAATATCTCTTAATATGATATATATACATTAAATGTCTTTACAACGATAATCGTTACATATATGTCTCGTTTAAAAATCATTAAGTTAGTAGTCTTGTTTTTACATATGTAGTTCATTGTTAATATACTTTATGATATGTTTTCTTATCATAGTATCATGTTAACTATATATATATATATCCATATATATGTCATCATATAGTTTTTACAAGTTTTAACGTTCGTGAATCACCGATCAACTTGGGTGGTCAATTGTCTATATGAAACATATTTCAATTAATCAAGTCTTAACAAGTTTGATTGCTTAACATGTTGGAAACATTTAATCATGTAAATATCAATCTCAATTAATATATATAAACATGGAAAAGTTTGGGTCACTACAGGCACGGTAGGCGGGATATCTATAAATACCAATAATTGTTCATTTTACCGGATACGGAACTAGATTAATAGTTAATAGACTTGTTGAAACAGGGGTGGATTACATTCAAGGGTAATTGGTGTAATTGTTAACAAAGTAGTAAAACCTTGGTTTACACGCAGTCGATAACCTGGTGTATTCATTAAACAAAGTATTAAGACCTTGTTACAATTCGAATCCCCAATTAGTTAGAATATTTGACTTCGGGAATAAGAATAATTTGACGAAGACTCTCGCACTTTATGATTATGACTGATGGACTATTATGGACAAATCTGTATGGACATATTGAATAATCCAGGACAAAGGTCAATTAACCCATGGTAATAAACTAAAAACAACACGTCGAACATCATGATTGCGGAAGTTTAAATAAGCATAATTTCTTTATTTCATATTTAATTGCACTTTTAATTATCGCACTTTTATTTACTGTCATCGTATTTAATTGCACTTTTAATTATCGTTCTCTTTAATTATCGCAATTTTATTTTATCGCACTTTTATTTATCGCAATTTCATTATCGTTATTTACTTTACGCTTTAAATTAAGTTATATTTATTTTTAATATTTTACATTAGGTTTTAACTGCGATTAAAGTTTTAAAATTGACAAACCGGTCATTAAACGGTAAAAATCCCCTTTTATAATAATAATACTACTTATATATATTTTTGTATTTTTACAAATATAGTTTTTAAAAATATAGCGTTAAACTTGTTTAAAGATCCATGTGGAACGAACCGGACTTACTAAAAACTACACTACTGTATGATTAGGTACACTGCCTATAAGTGTTGTAGCAAGGTTTAGGTATATCCACTCTATAAATAAATAAATCACTTGTGTAAAATTGTATCGTATTTAATAGTATTTCCTTGTAAAAATTATAACTATTTTATACACCACCTCGCACACATCAATTATTTAGTTTACTTTCAAGTTTGTAGCTTAATATTACCTTTAGAGTTCATGTATGTGTCGGATCTAAGATCTTGATGTAACTTTGGTTCATCAAACTACTTGCAACACTTAATTGAGTTGTGCTAGTTATCTTAGACTTACACTTGTGTTATGATGGTCAAAACTTGGTAAAGATGATGTAAACACATCAACGAGTTGTACACTTGAAGCTATATGCATCAAGGATGAGAACCGTGATGAACATCAAGCACCAAGAACCCACAGGAACACACTATTTACTATTTACTGGAATTGATCAGAATACCCGGGCTACTGTAAAGTTGATTTTCATTTAGCTCTGTTCAATTAGATAATTTTTTGTTTAAGACTCGTCTTAATCCGAGTTAATGTTTAGGATCTATGGCCCTCCGAACGTCACTATGTCCTTTTAACGTTGTGCTGAAAATTCTGACCTACTCGCACTTAAACCGTCGCCACAATCAAATGAAGATGAGTTTGGTTCTGGAATTTTTATAGCAAGCAAAGGACTCATATGCGGAGACATGGCCACTAGTCTCACCTCATTTTAGTTTGTATAGAGGCCGTGGCGACTGACCGAAGTCAGCCTTTGTTTTAAACTCTTTTCTAGAATGAAACATACTTTATACTTTTGTTTGATGATGAATGATGATGATACTTAAGACCTAATTTACATACATTTAAACTTTTGGGAACGATTTACTGACTTAGTACCTTTTGACTTAGGTTGAGGACTTTCGAACCAACCACTTTGCTTACTTTACCGCGTACCGACTTTTACTACTTTACCACTGTGAGTTATAGCATCCATTTTTACTTTAACTATTTTGGGAACTGAGAATACATGCACATTTTATGTTTTACAAACTAGGCACGAGTACTTAAACTTTATATATGTGTGGGTTATACAATGGCATAAAATTTTCCCTTAGCTCGGTAACGTTTAGTCATTGGTCTTTGAACCGGTGAACGCGAATCTTAGATTTGGATCCATAGGGTTTGACATCCCTACTCGGGCTAGTAGCGCTAGCATTTAATGGGTGTTTAATACTTCGTAAATATACGTACTCGCCAAGTGTACTTTTAGGGGGTGATAAACGTTAAGTTAGTTACCAAGTGCCCACGGTTAAACATAAACTTTTCATACTGTTTTGAAACGCTGTTGAAGCACTGAAATCTCGTGGCCTACCTTACATACTGTTATACTTAAACTATAGCTCACCAACCTTTGTGTTGACGTTTTTAAGCATGTTTTTCTCAGGTGCTTAAGGTTGCTTGCTTCCGCTGTTGTACTAGTCATGCCTTGTAGACACCCGCTGCGCTTGTTAGAGTTGTCACCGCATGAAACGTTTTATTTGCATTCAAACTATGTTACCTTTTGAAACAATGATTTGTAACGACCAATGGGTCACGTACTATTACTAATTGCTTTTGTTCATTGAAGCATACTTTTGTTGTAAGACAATTGACGTTGGTTATGACGTCACCTTTTATCATGAATGCAAACTTGTTTTGAAAACGCATATAGTGTTTGATCTTGTAATGATCCTGTTGTTGATGATTCGTACACGATGGTTTTGTACGGGGCATCACATCTGTCACAGGGGGAAGCCGCACAGTGGCCATAAATGGCACGTCGCGGGTTAAAATGTAAAATAGAGGTCGAGGGCTTCAAGAGTTTCAGGCACCTGGAACTTTGTTAAGCAGCGCCGCGGCTGGGCCATCCGCGCCGCGGGTCAAGCCTGACAGGCAGGGCTGTCCAATATGTTTGCGTATTTTAACGGGTTGAGTCGTTACAAGTGGTATCAGAGCATGGTCTAAGGGATTTAGGCGACTTGAGATAGGTGCCTAGACTTACACTTTATCGTGTATGTGTTTTATGCGGGACTTGTAGGAGACGGGTCGGACCGGGATTGGTTAAGCGCATAGGTTTATGTGAACTAACCTTGCGCTACTTATTTTTTGTTGTATTTACAATCATCAAGCGAGATAGACGTTGTACTAGCAAGTTAATGCGATGTGCTCGCGTAATAATGACAAGCTACCATTGTTACGGGTGCAATTCATGTCAAACAAGTGATGTACGACGATTGTTGAGCAAGATGGGGCGGTGAGGTGTGTGTGTATATTTATGTCACGACTTTTTGTCTCGTTGTTTAACCTATTATGTTTTATAGAATGAAGATGTGATGACCCGGGAATTTTCGACCAAATTTAAACTTAAACTTTGTATGATTTCAACACGATAAGCAAAGTCTGTAATGTTGAGTCTTGAAAATTTTTGAAACTATGTTCATGTATTCTATTACCCTTTGACTATTACCTATGATTCACGAACCTTATAATTATAAACAGAAATGTATATATAAATAATTATATATGTAAACAATTATATATAATAAATTAAAAATATAATATGTATTATGTATTATGTAAACATTTAACATTATAAAATTTATAGTATATAAATAAATATATGTAACTACGAGTTAAAATATAATTAATATATTAAAATTCTTATTATCACTTTTCTTATTATCATTAACATAAATAATGATATTAATATCAATATCAGTATTATTAATATTATCATATAATATATAGATGTAAAAATTGATACATTTGATTTGTTACATTATTATTAATAATATTATTTTTTAACAATATATATATATAGTTAAGAAAAATTTTTATATATAACTAATATTATCATTAACATCAAAAGAATTAGTATTATTATTATAATTGCTATAGATTTCACCAAAAATTATTATCATGACTTATTATTATCATTACTCATAGTACTACTATTAATAATTATTAATATTAATACTATTATTATTATTATTAGTATTATTATTAATAATAATATAATTACAATTATTAATTATTAGTATTAATTATTAAAGAACCATATGTAAGATTTCAGAATCATAATCTGTTTAATGTTGCTATCAAGCTGTAGATGATTTATTCCATAGTACAAATCACGATCTCAAATCTCTCAATAACACCAAAATCAGTTTAGGGTTATTATCAACTTATTATTCTTTTATTTTTTTTAAACATCTTCTTTTCTTCTGATTTAACCAACTACGTACTTCTTGTCTGAATTTGTTACCAGTCTCTTTCAATTCTAATAATCGTTCGCTATATACACATACACTTGCAATTGAGAGGAGATAACAGAAGAATATATAATCAAAATAAAAAACACGACCATCCGTAGCCTTGAAACTACAACCCACATCAAACCCACATCACTATCTATGATCACCAGGAGTAGTATTGAAAGACTCTACGGTTATACGTCTTCTTTTACAACTTGATCACCCATCATCACCTCTTCCTCTATTCTTTATTTTTATCGATCAAAAGCACAACACAACCATGTATCTCTTTATCTCCTGTAACATCACAACAACCATCGAAACCCATCTCTTCATATAACCGGTACAATCTGTTTTCCATTAAGAACGAACAAAAACAGCTCAAACTTCCGTTTGAATTCATCATCTTCATACCATCACCTTCATTAAGTGAACACCACCATAGCAACCACCATAACAACCGCCATCATCAAAGATTGATCATCACAATTAGACTCGCAACCTTTGATGTACGATTAATACTGATTTGATACGTACCTGGTCTGATGTTGTTCTTACAAAAGAACACCACCTTTAAACGATGACGTACTGTGGAGATTGCTGGTACAACCGTAGCATCTACAGCTGCTATTTCCCATTTAAACCGCCACCTTCAACAACCCATGCCACCACCATTTCTATTAACCCATAACCAACTCGCCATTTTTCTGATGCAACTAGGATCGAAAAATACAACACCTACTACCACTCTCTCTCTCTTCTCTCTCTCTCTCACTTTCATTTTCTCTTCTCACTAATTCCTCAAAAAAAAAAATTTTTGATAGCTGGGTTAATATGTTCACGGTTTATGGCCTAGATAATATATATGGTTTGATTATTAAATACAATCAATCCATGGGATAAATTTCACATGTGGGACTAGGCATAACCATGTGGCCGACCTCTTTTTCTTTCTTTTTGCAAGTGGAAACGTAAAAACATTTCTTTTATGATAAAAAGGTATGATGGTGGGAATATGATTGATAATGATGGTGTACATGTTTTATGATTCAAGTTCTAAATTCTAGTACCGATCAACTAACTTTAGAACCAAACCCAATTACAGTTGGATCGAATTTACTTGTGGACTTTTAAAATAACATGGGCCATAGCCAAACCCACTTGTTTTCTTTTTGTGATAATCGAAGCCCAACTCTTGCTACTGCAACCGAATCCACCTACTGGGATATTTCTATTCTGTCCAAACCAAACCGTCACCTAGCAACCTGGGTTACTACACTTCTGCTACTATTTCAGTCGTGAACCACCATGGACACACCACCCTCATCTCTTTCTCTATCACGATATCCCTCTTTCTTTATTTTTATAAGAACCTCAAACAAAATTATATCGAACTCATCAAATTTATGCTGTTAATCGATCAAGTTTCTGCTACTGCTACAACATTGTTTCTATCTACATGAACCAGCAAGTGTTAAATGACGAAGAAGTCGATAATACAGTAATTCAAACTTGATTGGGGTTGTTACTGCAATTCGTTGGTTTCTATTATATTTTTTTTCTGATCAAACGGAGGAATGATGACAGATGAGGAGAAGAAACGAAGAAGATGATGAAGTGATACGTGAATTATGAGGTGAAAGTGATGATGGTACAGTGGACATAGTAATACGATTACGTATCGTGATGCAGTTTCTGTTTCTTCTTCTAACGAACCCTAAAACCCCACAACAATCGATTAATTTAATGAAATCAAGTAACAGGCCTGGTGGATTTAAATGGACTTGTAAGTGGGCTGTTTTGTGAATCCATTAATCAAATACAAATGAGTTTTGAAGAAAACATTAGGCAGTTATAGTTTAAAACAATTTAAGGTGCTTGTAAATTTGAAAAGCACAGACAGAGTAGTTGGTTTAGAGTATTGGTCTTGAACTAGAGGTTGTGGGTTCGAGCCCGAGCTATGGCATTTATTTTTAGGCTTATTTTGAAGGTAGTCTCCTTTTATTTTTTTTATTATTTCTTATTATTATTATTATTATTATTATTATTATTATTATTATTATTATTATTATTATTATTATTATTATTATTATTATTATCATAAGTATTAGTATTATTATTAACAGTAAAACCATTATTTATATAGTTATTATTATTAGTATTATTATTATTATTAAAAGTATTATCATTTTTATTATTGTTATTATTTTTATCATTACTATTATTATTTTAAGTAATATTATAACTATTATTTTTAACAAACAAATGTTATCTATATAAAAATATATTACAAGTAAACTGATATTACATATTAATATATTTTAAAATACTAACTAATATATTATTATTAACATAACATTAATTAAATTTAGATATCATATATTTATTATAAGTATAATTATATTTAAAGATATTAACTTTAATAAATTATGAAATATAAGTAGACTTAGTTGATTAAATGGGATATGTGTTAATATATATACAATTGATATAGGTTCGTGAATCCGAGGTCAACCTTGCATTGTTCAGTTCTGCCGTATGCATATTTTTACTACAAAATATCGTATAGTGAGTTCATTTGATTCCCTTTTACTCTTTACATTTTTGGGACTGAGAATACATGCGCTATTTTACAACTACTTTATTAAATGCTTTTGAAATATATTTTGAACTACGAATACATGAAATGCTTTTATAAATGTTTGATGAGATAGACACAAGTAAAACATTCCTCGAATGAATTATTATGCAGACAGAAGTTCTGCGGATTATTATTGAATTATGTGGACATGATAATTGCCACCATTGAATTATGTGGACATGATAATTGCCACCATTGAATTATGTGGACATGATAATTGCCACCAGTTGATGTGAATGTTATATATCGAGAGAATGATTTTTTTTCACAGGTTATGTGTATGTTATTTTTGTGCACAATATATGTATACGGTTATTATGATTTATGAAAATGGTTTCGTACACGAGAAAGATGTACTGTATTTAAAAGATATAGCATGTACATTACAGGTGGGTATATGATTCGGGCCCATTTGTACCATGCAGCATTTAAATCTTGTGGTCTATCAAAATGATGAATTTTATTGTTTTATGATAAACTTATGAACTCACCAACCTTTTGGTTGACACTTTAAAGCATGTTTATTCTCAGGTATGAAAGAAATCTTTCGCTATGCATTTGCTCATATTACATGGAGTCGTTCTTGGCATTTATAGGTTCGTTCATCGCGATGATACCATATGTTATTGATTTCGTTCGGAAGATTTTGGACGGGATATGACATGTGGTATCAGAGCGGTGGTCTTAGCGAACCAGGTCTTGCATTAGTGTGTCTAACTAGTAGTTGTTAGGATGCATTAATGAGTCTGGACTTCGACTTTAGCTGCATGTCAATAGTTTTGCTTATCATTTCGTGTCGAAAATTACCTGCTTATCATTCTTAGTCTAGACACATCTTACTGCTTTGATTGCATGAATAGTGTATAGACAAAAATTCATATCTTAGCGTATCTGATAATTCATATCTTATCGCATCTGTTACTGTAGACTTTGCCTGACATATTCCACAAATTCCTCTGTAATCTACGAAATCTTTTAGAATATCATCTGGTATCCGAAAATCATTTCATATCGAAAAATCTTTTTCTCAATCGTACGAAATGGAACTCGTCACTAGTTCAAGTTCTTCGGAACCCGACAACTATTCCGATATGGATGTTCACCTAAACTCCGGAAGCAGCGTCACCAGAATGAATCGACCAATCAGTCATCCCCAATTCATCTGATCGGTTCGTAATCGACTTAATCAATGAAGAATAGAAGAAGGCGATCCTTTCCACCAACCGAATTCACCTCTTGGTGAAGAACCTGAAGCACTTACCGGTGAACCTATCCGAAACACCATTTTTAGCCTCATTTCCAGGATAGCTCATCACGAATATGTGCTATCTAAAATTATAAACCTTAGTTATCTGCTCGTTCTAACCGACAATCATCCTGGAGCAAATAGAAGAAGGCAACACGCTTCGTGCCTGAGTAATCAATTTGGAGAATATGGTGCAAAACTTACCAGCTTCAGCAACATCACCGACACCAGTACCATCAACAACCCAAGTCTCAACATCACACGCCTCAACATCACAATCTATACCTCGAGCATAATCTTCGTTCTACGTATCGTTCTACATCATTATCTTCGTCCTTGCTGGCGATTATGTGATCTCTGATGTTTTAGGGATTATGTATTCTAGTTCTAACGGTAAATCAAATAAGCTTATTATCATATTAACTCATTAAATCCATGATTACATCTGAAGAGAATATATATGTATATATATTTTAATAAAGATTGTAATTAAAAAAAAATTATTTCTGCTGTACAAACTGTTAATGATGAAAATATTTTAACAGGTAGGTAATACCCTAGGAATATTTAGATTTCACATTAATAAGTTACACAGTACATTCTTCAAATTTGATTCAACAGTCATTTACTATCCTATGTACACCCATATATATATATACGTATCCGTTTATCCACGAATAACCATTTTCATTCCAATTCAATTTCACATTCGGATTTTGACCGATCAAAATCCAAGTCAAGATTTAACAGAAGACATCACTTTTAGATTCCTACATCTTTCAAAGTCATACTTTTAATTCAAAACTGTGCCAGATCCATTGGCGTGTTATTACCGAAAATAACTTTACAATACCTTTCCAAAATTAGCCAATTTTGTCACAGCTCCAACAAATCAACTTCGACTTTCATTTGGATTAGCCTTATTATAACTTTGATATATAAGTTTTCCTTTCGTCATTGTTACCGGAGAACCCTTTATATCACATCACATTAGCAGTTAACTTACCGGCAACTTCATTAATCTTTGACTTTTCAAAAAAATCATTATATTTTTCGAAACCCCATCCTGTGTCAATCTTTATCTTGTGACGATAGTTGTCATACCAAAAAGTTTCAATCATTATTTTGAATCTCGCAGCGTTTCTACATCAACAGTTATATGTATACATATAACATGTATCTTTTAGAATTATGATCTTCCATTCTGAAATTCTGAAAAGCACTCTAGTCTACGAATCAGTTCTTTGAATTTCGAGAAAGCTGATGAAGCAGTGAACACTGGAAACTGGCTTAACAGTCAAAAGTTTGCCAATAAAGAATAGTATGTTGGCAAGCTCATAAATGTTGGAACTGGAAAACGGATGGATCTAACCACGAAGGAATCTCTGAACAAATCACAAGGACTAAACTTGTACATTAAGAATCCTAATGATTCTGTTTCTGATGAAATCTTTAGCGAATACCTTGCTTCTGACTTCAAACTCTTGCGAATAAAATTTCATCACCACCCTTCGATATTAGAAATTCCAAGATATCATCGTATCTTTCATTATAAATATCCTCCATATTTCTGAGGATATTTTCATAAATATTTTTATCCGAATTCATTAATCTCTTCGTGCTATCAGTGTTACATCATATAGAAACTGTTAGTTTCTATATTCTGTAAACTTTCGAGCTTAAATTATGAATGTTATTGAAGTAATGTTAGGAACTAATGCATGAGTTAGTATAATATAATGACACTTGATCAACGTGATTATATTACATTAAGTCATGCTGAGTTTCTAAATGGAACGTGATGATTCACAGATCATAACGTCATCATGTGCCATGTTACACGACTCTTACATTCTGTCTAATCTATAAACATATCAAGAAAATATTTTCTTGATAGTTCTATCTTTCCCTTGAATTCTGGTAATTTGACAAGTCAAATTGTGCTATTACCGTTTCTTTCTTAGAACATTAACAATGTTCATTCTGAAACTTATATCTACAAATTCTGGACCATTACAAGAGATGCCCAATCGCTAGAAGAAGAAACGAAGAGGCAAAGCTCCGAAATAGAAATTGGGGTATAAATCGCAGAAAATAAGAGAGCGCATTAACTGTGGATGACAATAATTATAGGAGACAGAAGCAGGGACATTGAAATATAAGGGAAGATATAAAATCCAACAACAACGCAGAAATTACAAACCATGGATATTAATACGAATAGCAATATAAATACACGGTATAATTAAGAATAGTATCACCCCAAGGTAATAGTAGAAATAAACAGATTCTTCTGGTGGAAGATTGAAAAGAAGGATGACAGAAATAATAATTAGGAAAAATATTAAGTATTAGAACTGGATTAAGCATTTTCATAATCTTTTGGATGTATGAACTAGAAAGAAAGTATAGGAATGGTGAGAATAATGGAACGGAAGAGCTTAAATTTATAATGGAAATATCAGACAGAGTAATCAAGGCAGATCACCATATTTAATTAAAGAGATCTTAATTTCCATAAATCCCGAAGAATCAAATCTTATAGATTTCAAAGATTTTCTTTTATACCCCTTGATTTCCGGAATTCAATCGAAACAACGTCAAAAGTTAAGATGAACCTTGTTTTTCCGAAATTCAACCATGACTTTGTCAAAAGCTAAGACAAATCTTTATCCTTTCATTTCATTATTTTGCGATAGCTTCACTCGTACTCTTCGAGTAATCGAATTATCTTACACATATTACTCAACAGTAATAAAACTCTATTTATCAGCTCATATTCGTCATGAAAATATTTCTATTGTTAACCATGACGACCACACTCAAATTTCGGGACGAAATTTCTTTAACGGGTAGGTACTGTGATGACCCTGGAATTTTCGACTAAATTTAAACTTAAACTTTGTATGATTTCAACACGATAAGCAAAGTCTGTAATGTTGAGTCTTGAAAATTATCGAAACTATGTTCATGTATTCTATTACCCTTTGACTATTACCTATGATTCACGAACCTTATAATTATAAACAAAAATGTATATATAAATAATTATATATGTAAACAATTATATATAATAAATTAAAAATATAATATGTATTATGTATTATGTAAACATTTAACATTATAAAATTTATAGTATATAAATAAATATATGTAACTACAAGTTAAAATATAATTAATATATTAAAATTCTTATTATCACTTTTCTTATTATAATTAACATAAATAATAATATTAATATCAATATCAGTATTATTAATATTATCATATAATATATAGATGTAAAAATTGATACATTTGATTTGTTACATTATTATTAATAATATTATTTTTTAACAATATATATATATATATAGTTAAGAAAAATTTTTATATATAACTAATATTATCATTAACATCAAAAGAATTAGTATTATTATTATAATTGCTATAGATTTCACCAAAAATTATTATCATGACTTATTATTATCATTACTCATGGTACTACTATTAATAATTATTAATATTAATATTATTATTATTATTAGTATTATTATTAATAATAATACAATTACAATTATTAATTATTAGTATTAATTATTAAAGAACCATATGTAAGATTTCAGAATCATAATCTGTTTAATGTTGCTATCAAGCTGTAGATGATTTATTCCATAGTACAAATCACGATCTCAAATCTCTCAATAACAACAAAATCTGTTTAGGGTTATTATCAACTTTTTATTCTTTTATTTTTTTTAAACATCTTCTTTTCTTCTGATTTAACCAACTACGTACTTCTTGTCTGAATTTGTTACCAGTCTCTTTCAATTCTAATAATCGTTCGCTATATACACATACACTTGCAATTGAGAGGAGATAACAGAAGAATATATAAGCAAAATAAAAACCACGACCATCCGTAGCCTTGAAACTACAACCCACATCAAACCCACATCACTATCTATGATCACCAGGAGTAGTATTGAAAGACTCTACGGTTATACGTCTTCTTTTACAACTTGATCAACCAACATCACCTCTTCCTCTATTCTTTATTTTTATCGATCAAAAGCACAACACAACCATGTATCTCTTTATCTCCTGTAACATCACAACAACCATCGAAACCCATCTCTTCATATAACCGGTACAATCTGTTTTCCATTAAGAACTAACAAAAACAGCTCAAACTGCCGTTTGAATTCATCATCTTTATACCATTACCTTCATTAAGTGAACACCACCATAGCAACCACCATAACAACAGCCATCATCAAAGATTGATCATCACAATTAGACTCGCAACCTTTGATGTACGATTAATACTGATTTGATACGTACCTGGTCTGATGTTGTTCTTACAAAAGAACACCACCTTTAAACGATGAGGTACTGTGGAGATTGCTGCTACAACCGTAGCAGCTACAGCTGCTATTTCCCATTTAAACCGCCACCTTCAACAACCCATGCCACCACCATTTCTATTAACCCATAACCAACTCGCCATTTTTCTGATGCAACTAGGATTGAAAAATACAACACCTACTACCACTCTCTCTCTCTTCTCTCTCACTTTCATTTTCTCTTCTCACTAATTCCTCAAAAAAAATTTTTTTTATAGCTGGGTTAATATGTTCACGGTTTATGGCCTAGATAATATATATGGTTTGATTATTAAATACAATCAATCCATGGGATAAATTTCACATGTGGGACTAGGCATAACCATGTGGCCGACCTCTTTTTCTTTCTTTTTGCAAGTGGAAACGTAAAAACATTTCTTTTATGATAAAAAGGTATGATGGTGGGAATATGATTGATAATGATGGTATACATGTTTTATGATTCAACTTCTAAATTCTAGTACCGATCAACTAACTTTAGAACCAAACCCAATTACAGTTGGATCGAATTTACTTGTGGACTTTTAAAATAACATGGGCCATAGCCAAACCCACTTGTTTTCTTTTTGTGATAATCGAAGCCCAACTCTTGCTACTGCAACCGAATCCACCTGCTGGGATATTTCTATTCTGTCCAAACCAAACCGTCACCTAGCAACCTGGGTTACTACACTTCTGCTACTATTTCAGTCGTGAACCACCATGGACACACCACCCTCATCTCTTTCTCTATCACAATATCCCTCTTTCTTTATTTTTATACGAACCTCAAACAAAATTATATCGAACTCATTAAATTTATGCTATTAATCGATCAAGTTTCTGCTACTGCTACAACATTGTTTCTGTCTACATGAACCAGCAAGTGTTAAATGACGAAGAAGTCGATAATACAGTAATTCAAACTTGATTGGGGTTGTTACTGCAATTCGTTGGTTTCTATTATATTTTTTTTCTGATCAAACGGAGGAATGATGATAGATGAGGAGGAGAAATGAAGAAGATGATGAAGTGATACGTGAATTATGAGGTGAAAGTGATGATGGTAAAGTGGACATAGTAATACGATTACGTATGGTGATGCAGTTTCTGTTTCTTCTTCTATCGAACCCTAAAACCCCACAACAATCGATTAATTTAATGAAATCAAGTAACTGGCCTGGTGGATTTAAATGGACTTGTAAGTGGGCTGTTTTGTGAATCCATTAATCAAATACAAATGAGTTTTGAAGAAAACATCAGGCAGTTATAGTTTAAAACAATTTAAGGTGCTTGTAAATTTGAAAAGCACAGACAGAGTAGTTGGTTTAGAGTATTGGTCTTGAACGAGAGGTTGTGGGTTCGAGCCCTAGCTATGGCATTTATTTTTAGGCTTATTTTGAAGGTAGTCTCCTTTTATTTTTTTTTTATTATTTCTTCTTCTTCTTATTATTATTATTATTATTATTATTATTATTATTATTATTATTATTATTATTATTATTATTATTATTATTATTATTATCATAAGTATTAGTATTATTATTAATAGTAAAACCATTATTTATATAGTTATTATTATTAGTATTATCATTATTATTAAAAGTATTATCATTTTTATTATTGTTATTATTTTTATCATTACTATTATTATTTTAAGTAATATTATAACTATTATTTTTAACAAACAAATGTTATCTATATAAAAATATATTACAAGTAAACTAATATTACATATTAATATGTTTTAAAATACTAACTAATATATTATTATTAACATAACATTAATTAAATTTAGATATCATATATTTATTATAAGTATAATTATATTTAAAGATATTAACTTTAATAAATTATGAAATATAACTAGACTTAGTTGATTAAATGGGATATGTGTTAATATATATACAATTGATATAGGTTCGTGAATCCGAGGTCAACCTTGCATTGTTCAGTTCTGCCGTATGCATATTTTTACTACAAAATATCGTATAGTGAGTTCATTTGATTCCCCTTTTACTCTTTACATTTTTGGGACTGAGAATACATGCGCTATTTTACAACTGCTTTATTAAATGCTTTTGAAATATATTTTGAACTGCGAATACATGAAATGCTTTTATAAATGTTTGACGAGATAGACACAAGTAAAACATTCCTCGAATGAATTATTATGCAGACAGAAGTTCTGCGGATTATTATTGAATTATGTGGACATGATAATTGCCACCATTGAATTATGTGGACATGATAATTGCCACCATTGAATTATGTGGACATGATAATTGCCACCATTGAATTATGTGGACATGATAATTGCCACCAGTTGATGTGAATGTTATATATCGAGAGAATATTTTTTTTCACAGGTTATGTGTATGTTATTTTTGTGCACAAGATATGTATACGGTTATTATGATTTATGAAAATGGTTTCGTACACGAGAAAGATGTACTGTATTTAAAAGATATAGCATGTACATTAAAGGTGGGTATATGATTCGGGTCCATTTGTACCATGCAGCATTTAAATCTTGTGGTCTATCAAAATGATGAATTTTATTGTTTTATGATAAACTTATGAACTCACTAACCTTTTGGTTGACACTTTAAAGCATGTTTATTCTCAGGTATGAAAGAAATCTTCCGCTGTGCATTTGCTCATATTACATGGAGTCGTTCATGGCATTTAGAGGTCCGTTCATCGTGATGATACCATATGTGATTGTATCCGTTCGGAAGATTTTGGACGGGGTATGACAGAAGATGAGAAACGGACATGACAACAATGGCGGAAGTACAAGCGAGGACGCCGAGTGATGTTAAAGCAGAGGGGTATGAAATAGTTATATTTTTATTGCGAAATACAATTAAATACGATACAATTTTACACAAGTTATTTATTTATTTATAGAGTGGGTATACCTAAACCTTGTTACAACACTATAGGCAGTGTACCTAATCGTACAGTAGTGTAGTTTTTTATAAGTCCGGTTTGTTCCACAGGGAGCTATCCAAGTTTAACGCTATATTTTTAAAAACTATATTTGTATAGTATATATATATATATATATATATATATATATATATATATATATATATATATATATATATATATATATATATATATAATATTATTATTATAAAAGGGGGGGTTTTTACCGTTTAGTGACCGGTTTGTCGATTTTAAAACTTAAGTCGCAATTAAAACCTAATGTAAAATATTAAAAATAAATATAACTTAATTTAAAGCGTAAAGTAAATGACGATAATAAAATTGCGATAATTAAAAGTGCGATAAATAAAATGACAGTAAATAAAAGTTGCGATAATTAAAAAGTACGATAATTAAAAGTGCGATAAATAAAATGACAGTAAATAAAAGTGCGACGAGATATAAAATAAAGGAATTATGCTTATTTAAACTTCCGTAATCATGATGTTTGACGTGTTGATTTTAATTTATTACCATGGGTTAATTGTCCTTTGTCCTGGATTATTCGATATATCTATCTGGTTTTTGTCCATAACAGTCCATCAGTCATAAATATAAAGTGTGAGTGTCCTCGTCAAATTATCCTTATATCCGAAGTCAAATATTCCAACTAATTGGGGACTTAAACTGTAATAAGGTTTTATTACTTTATTATCAATTACACCAAGTGTCCTTGCATGTAATCCACCTCTGTTTTAATGAGTCCATTGACTATTAATCCATTCCCGTGTCCGGTCAAATGAACGATTATTAGTACTTATAAATATCCCGCCCATCGTGTCCGATCGAGTGTATGTGGTTATTTATAATTACATCCAATTGTAAATCTTTATATTAAATTAACGAACTATCATTCAGTTAAACAAATATAAAGCCCATTAATAGTCCATAGTCTAATTTCTACAAGTGTCGATCTTTTGTCCGAACCCCAATTTTGGTCCAAAGCCCAATTACCCCGTCTTTAATATTTAGTCCAACATCACGATTACTTCGATTTAAATAAGCATAATAATAACTTAGCTACGAGACATTAATTTAAAAAGGTTGAACATAACTTACAATGAGTATTAATAGCGTAGCGTTACACGGACAGAATTTCGACTTACACACTTACAACATTCGCCACTATAACCTTATTATTATTAATTTAAAATTAAAATTTTATATATATATATATATATATATATATATATATATATATATATCGTAGAGTGAGAGAGATTGAATTATGTGTCTATATTTCTGCCAGAACTCGTGCTTTTTGTAGAATGTGGCATGCTACAGGAACTCATGCGACCGCATGAGTTTTGTTCTTCCAGGCCATGCGGTCGCATGGCCGCCTTCTCCTGGTCACAAAGCTTTGTTTTCTTGTTGCCGACGGTTTTATTTAAATATATATATAATATATATAATTTTAAGAATTATTTGTATATTATATTATATTTATGTACATAGTTGACTTGTAATTTTCGGTCCGTTGTGTCACGCGTTGATAGTTGGTTCAGGTCTCGGTTCCGGATTTTCGAACGTCCTTTCGTACTATTTAATATCTTGTACTTTGCGTTTTGCAACTTGTACTCTTGTGATTTTGAGACGTTTCTCATCAATAAATTGAACCTCTTCGATTGTACTTTGTACTTTTTAGCTTTTTGGTCATTTGCGTCTTCAATTCGTCGAATCTGTCTTTTGTCTTCACCTTTTATTATTTAAACTAATATAACTTGTAAATAGAACAATTGCAACCAAAAGCTTGTCTTTCTTGAAGGATAATGCTATGAAATATATGTTTGTTTTTAGCATTATCAAATATTCCCACACTTGAGCGTTGCTTATCCTCAAGCAATATAGAACTTGAATATAAATTTACTAGAATCACTTCTTTATTCTTCACACTTTGTACGTCAGTGATTTTAATACGGCGTTATGAACAATGATAGTAACGTTGTGGTTTACAGTCCCACATGACTATAAAAATTTAGATCCTTTAGGAAATTAGATCTTTATGAAAACATTTGATCTTTTGAAAATTCAATCTAGCTTTTACCCTAGATAAGTTTTCCGGAATAACCCTTCACCGGTGTTTGCAAAATGTTTTTGTGGGTTTCAGATTTGAAAATTTTAGCTCAAAACTTATGGTTTTGTGTCACCTACTTGCTAACCTTGTATTAGGAAAGCAACACGTCCAGTATACTTGCTCTGTATATTACCTTTCGGTAAACTAGCGTGCGGTTGTAAAGGAAAGCGTTGAACACGCAACTGTTAAGGCAATGTCCCGTGACATGCTTTTGATTATGGTTTATATCGTGTCGGATGCAATTACTATCCTTTGTAGGAGCAATAGTAAAGATCACCCTATAGTTTTTCGGTCTGGCACAAGGTCCTGTCTTCGACCATGCTATGCAACCACCGTTCTTACGGTTGACACCCAATTTGGTTCAAGTGACCTAATGAATTCCAGGTGAATTCCTAGGATTTTACGTTCAATGGTAATGAACACATTGAAAATGGGTTTTCAGAAAACAAATTGGTTTGTAATTTGATCAAAATATTTTCTCGTTCAAGCTCGAGTTTAGATATCATTGAATTCTATGAGTTTGTAAATCTCAATCTTTAAGGTCAATCTCAAGGATTGAGTAATATCAGGCTTAAAATCTGATTTTTGATCTTTAAGGAGATTATCATTTCTGGGGATCTGATTCATTAGTCTTATAAGCTAATTTGCACGGTGCCCCCCATTGTACGAGACAGATCCTCTCATGGTTAGGATAAGTCTGACCACTTGGCGACCCTGCTTGATGCTTAGGTCCGTGGATTTCTAGCTGATTTTCGAGAAAACTTTTCAAGGTTTTTCGTAGATTCTACAACTGGTCTGGACGACAACTTCCTGACCTAAATCAAGAAGCGCGTGTCTTTTTCTCGGAAGACTTTACTTCCTTTTAAATTCCATTTTTATTACAATAAACTGGTAAAACTGATTAATATCATCCAAAACAAAAGTATCTTCAATTATTTGTACAAAAATATGTGACATATGTTCTAAATAACTTGGTAAATTTTTCCCACACTTGGCTTTTATTTTCCTTTCTTTACCTTTTTATTTTCCTCTATTCCATTTTAAATGAATTCTAACATTTTGGGTTGTTTCTCAATTTATGTCCTTTACGAGGTAACACTAATTTTGGTGTTAACACCTAGTTTTATCGTTCATAAATATGTATAAACATGATTTTGAGTTTATTTAGTTGAAAATTTTGAAAAATTTTACTAGAATTGGGTAGTCAGTATATAAGACTAGGGTTGTTCTTTATTATCAGAGAGCACTAGATTCTAATACAACTACTGCGTTACTAGTATTTTTAATGGTGACCAAGTGTATAAGTCAAAAAATTTAAAAATTTGAAAGAATTTAACCCCTTCCCACACTTAAGATCTTGCAATGCCCTCATTTGCAAGAAATCAGTAGAATTTAAATTATTGATGGTGATTAGCGTAGAAAAATGATTAAATTTTAACAAAGTTTCTAAACATATTGGCGTTTGTTTGTTGAATGATAAATGGTGCACATCATTTATTCATTCCGTCTTGTTGTTACATCACATTTGTTTTTCGTTTTGTCGTCAAAATTAGTAGTTTTTGCTGAACTTAATGCTAGTCTTTGAAAGTTCGCTGTCTTACCCTATTGTGTACAATTGAGAATATATATACATAAAAATAATAACATGCATGGTAATGTGAAATGGGACTTAACATCCCACTTTCAAATTATAAATACGAAATATTAGTAACAAAATAAAAAAATGTTAAAAATTACATAAAAGTATCGCAATATTATATGTTTTAAATATAAGTAAATAAAAATAATAAAAGATAAAAATCACCAACGGGAACTGTATCAATCTGGATAGGGGTTCCAGTTCATGTCATTGGTCGGGTTCCACGTTTGGTTATAGGTGTACTGATAGGCTTGGTTGGGGTCGTAGAGAGTAAATGGTGGTCCCATATCGGGCTGGTGTGGCGAATAGTAAGTAGTTCGGGTCGATACGTAGTTATTTGGTACCTGAGGGGATAGCTGGCACATGATCTGATGCTGAGGATAGTGCCATCTATCATGCTGTCGTTGCCTGGAATGCTCGTACACATTCTCGGCTTGCCACTTCTCGTACTGACTATGTCTAGCCTCATTTGTCATTTCTACCTCATCTATACGCTGGTAAACGTCGGTAACAGCCTCCCTACTGACATCCCTAATGTCATCCGCTTCCTCCATTTCCTCATCTGAACCTCTCTTTACTTGTGGATGAGGGCCTTGATATGGTACTGCCTGATTGCGTCTGCTCTTTAATACCTTTGCACCCCGATATACCCGCAATCCTAAAGTCTCAACCTGTTCCCTACACACCATCAGTGGACCCCCTTGATCCCTATCTACGCCTAAATACTCTCCAATGAGAGTAACAAAAATACCTCCTCCTATTATTCCCCCGTCCTGTATTCCTTCCACCATTTTGGACAGATAAAAATCAACACAGTAGGGAATATTAACATAGCTTCTAGTGTTTCGAATACACTTAAGGTAAAGTAAATTGTGTAGAGTCATTTTCTCCTTGTTATTACCTCTTTGTGTAATCGAATTAGCTAAAAATCTATGTATAATACGAAGCTCTGCTCTGTTAATATCTAAATAGGAGTGTCTTCCTCCCCGCGTAAAAACATTATAATTTGACATACGCCTCCAGACGGCGTCAGCGTCAAAATTTCTATCTACCCTTTCACCATGATAAATCAAATTTGTACAATCAGGTAGTAGTAATTCAGTGAGAGTGTAAATCTGTAAAGCCCTGGCCATGTCCAGCATGGACATTCTGTACATCCTTCGGCCAAGTAAAAATCTAAGAAAACTCCTATCGTCTAACCTAACTACATCCGTATCAAGTGATATAGTACTCATAATCTCAACACACCATTCCTTATATACAGGCCTACGAATGGTGAATAAACGTTCCCAATCGGGAAAAGAAGAGTTCCCATACCTTTGGATTAGATGCTGCCTAACTGAGTTAGCTAGTTGGACCCTTTCCAAAGGCTCCCAATCAATTACCCTCGGTACTTCCACATTTATCGTTACCAGTTTATATTTGTTACTCTGGTACATCGGTTAATCTCTCCAACTTCGATCAAATCTCAAATTGGGATGCAAAAGATCATCATGAATCGTTGGGTGTTCTATTATTGGATGAATCGGAAATTGTACGTAGGCATTAACATATTCTTGTTGCGGATCATAATATGGTATGTGTTGATCATTATGATATTGTTGTTCTTGTTGTTGTTCCTGTTCAGGTTCTGGTTCATATTGTGGCTCATATTGCATTTCTCGCTGTGGTTCGTTTTCAGGTTGTCTGGATGATGATGCACCGCCAGATTCGGTATATTTCTGCAAAACACATTAAACACAAAATTTGTGCATCCAAATATGCATTAGTGTTAGCAAAATAACAACTTGAAACAATTACAATGACATGTTTAATCCATATTAAACTCATGCTCATTTTCATATTTTTTCAATTCTACACTTTTTCAAATACGCATATATGAAAATGTTTACAAAGTTCATAAGCATTCAACTCAAATAACATGTCAAAATAATCGTTACTTAGCAATTAAACAAGTTTCAAATGGCATTTACATCAATTTAATCAAGTTCATGAATTTTAGACTTAAAAAGTCCACTTTAATTCTCAATAATCATGTTTAGGATCAAAGTTTGGATCATTTAGCAACCTAAACAAGTTACACTACTTAATTTAGCAATAATTTATGACAAAAATCGGTCATAACCTGTTTATATCAAAAAGCCCCAAATTGCTCAAGAACACAAACTCTAGATTTCTAAAATTTTTGAAGTTTTTGGCTTCAAATCATGTTAAATAGCATTAATCTAGGTTATGCATGCATAATATACTAACAATTTAACTCTAATTACACTAGAAATTAACAAAATCAAATTAGGTAAAATTTAGCTCAAGAACACTAAAATTCAAATTTAAAGAGTTTTAGGGGTGAAATCTTTACCTTTTTGCTTCCCCATCTGAAGAAAGGCATGATTATAGCTAATTGTAGAACGAAATTTGGTTGAATTTGATGAAAAATTGATGATTTTAGAGGGTGTTTTGCTGTGTTTTTCATGTATGTGTGTGTAGTTGTGTGAGTACAGAACAGCTCGCTGGATTTTTGATCTTGTCCAGTTTTTAATGCCATGCAACCGCATGGATTTCTAGTACAAACCCCATGCGATCGCATGGGGTTATTTTCTTTTTTTTTTTCTTTTTTTTAAACTTATATAAAACCTTTAACTAATAAAACGTTAATAAATTTTAAAATTTTGTTTCTTTTAAGAATGAGGGCATTTCAGATCGTTGTCCTAGTCCGTCTCTCGACAAAATTTTAAAATTTGTCACTTTTTAAGCGTCGTTTTAAAAGCAAAGATTTTTGGGTTTTTTAATGTTTTTGGCATACTTTAATTCAATAAGATTAAAAATAATGATAATAAAATTTCTCGTCCCTTCCTCGGGTAAAGCAATTTTGGTTCAACGACCTAGTCTTCAACTCACGACGAATTTTAGAAATCATATTTTTAACTCAATGAAATAAAGTAAATTTTGTTTTTAAATTCACACCAAACTTAAATTTAAAATGCATAATAAAATTTCATGCAAATATTATTAATATTTAAATATATTAGTTTTACAAACTTATATTAAAAATATTAAAATATTTAGAAACTTAAATATATTGATTTTAAAAATTTATAATAATAATTTAATATTAATTTAAAAACAAGGTAAAAATTAAAATGAAAAATCTTTTTGGTCTTTTATCCCACTTTAATCAATCAAATATTATCAAAAATATACGCCCCTCTTTTGGGTAAAGTAATTTCGGCTATATTACCTAGTTTTACTCCTGACGAATTTCTGAAATATTTTGGATTGATTGATTAAAGATATTTATACCTTAAGAATAAACGGTAAATTTCGTAGTGATGTAATAAATTTTTGTATGATATCAATAATTTCGGTTTCGCATACCTAATTTTATTGAATATCAATTTAATACTTTATAGCGAACGATTCAGCGTTTATTATCAAAAGGATAAAAATAATAAATAAAACAAATAAAAACTGTACATACTTACCTATGAGATAGAATTCTCAGAGACCTGCTTTAGCCGACTCATAGGAGAGTCGTGTGATTTGGTTTTCCATAGCTACATAAGCGTAACCTCGATTCTTCAATAACTTTTCTTCTAAACATATGAACGGTCCTTCTCTGCATAGAGTAACAAATTCGGTATTTAAAAATGTTTGATTGTTCGAACATTTACCTTAGTGTGACCATTTTCCGCATTTATGACATCTTTCAAGGTGTCGTGCTCTTCTTTTTGTTGCGGATTTTGATTTTCCTTTACCAAAATATATCTTATGATGATTCTTCCCGAGTTCTTTCCTTACTTCGTCCATTTTTCCTCTTATGAATGATTCCAGTTCACTCGGGAAGATGTTATTATTAAGTTTAGTGATCATAGCGTGTAGTAGTATACCATGGTTCAGATCAAAGGAATTCTTCATCTCGTAAAACCTAAAAGTAATAAAAATTCAGAATGGAGGGAGAAGACTAGTTCTTTAGGGTCTGTTAGGGAAAGATCATGCGGATTCCATTCTCGGAAACTACATGAGAAAAGAATATCTAACTCTAACAGAAATACATATTATCCTAAAAGATTCAAATCTTCCCACACTTAGTTAGCTGTGGTATCGAAATTGTGATTAACTTCATCTTCAACTTCCATTGGATTATCTATGTAATGTTTAACTCTGTGACCATTAACCTTAAATTCAATCCCATTTGAATTTATTAACTCTAATGTTCCGTATGGGAAAACTCTTTTGACTATGAATGGTCCAGACCATCTTGATTTCAATTTTCCAGGAAATAACTTAAATCGTGAATTGAAAAGAAGAACTCTGTCTCCTTCTTTAAATTCTTTTGAACTTCTGATTCTTTTATCATGCCATTTCTTCATTCTTTCTTTATAGATTAACGAATTTTCATATGCTTCATTGCTTAATTCTTCTAATTCGTTTAGTTGACTTAATCGTAGACGTCCGGCTTCATGCAAATCAAGATTACATGTCTTCAAAGCCCAAAATGCTTTGTGCTCAATTTCTACTGGAAGGTGACATGCTTTTTCGTAAACAAGTTTAAAAGGTGTGGTTCTAATTGGAGTTTTGTAGGCTGTTCTAAAAGCCCAGAGTGCATCCTCCAATTTCATGGACCATTCCTTCAGATTTGATCCTACGGTTTTCTCTAGAATACGTTTTAATGCTCGGTTGGTATTTTCAACTTGTCCACTTGTTTGTGGATGATAAGCAGTAGAGATTTTATGAGTTACTTCATATCTTTTGAAAACTTTATCAAGTTGATTATTACAAAAATGAGTACCCCAATCACTTATTAAAGCTTTTGGTGTTCAGAACCTTGCAAAAAGACGTTTTAAAAAATTGACTACAACTCGTGCATCGTTAGTTGGGAGAGCTTGTGCTTCCGCCCATTTAGATACATAATCATTGGCAACGAGAATGTAGAGATTATTATGAGATTTTGGAAATGGACCCATAAATTCAATACCCCAAACGTCAAATACTTCACATACTTGAATGACATTTTGTGGCATTTCATCACGTTGACTTATTTTTTCGGCCCTTTGACAAGCATCACGGGATTTACAAAGAAGGTGTGCGTCTTTGAAAATTGTAGGCCAATAGAATCCAGCGTCGTAAACTTTTCTTGCTGTAAGTTGAGGCCCATAATGCCCTCCTGTTGGTCCTGTGTGACAATGGTTTAAGATTTGACTGGCTTCATCCCCGAATACACATCAACGGATTATTCCATCGGGACAACTTTTAAACAAATGTGGATCTTCCCAGAAATAGTGTTTTATATCACTATAGAATTTCTTTCGTTTTTGGTACGACAACCCTTTTTCAAGGAATCCACATACTAAATAGTTTGCATAGTCTACAAACCATAGAATTTCACTATAATCTATCTTCAATAGATATTCATCAGGAAAGTTATCTTGTATGGCCGATTCATTTAGAACTTCTAATTCGGGATTTTCAAGACGAGAAAGATGATCTGCGGCGAGATTTTCTGCTCCCTTTTTGTCTCGAATTTCAATATCGAACTCTTGTAGCAGTAAGATCTAACGGATTAATCGTGGTTTGGTATCTTGTTTTGAAAATAGGTATCTAAGAGAAGAATGGTCGGTATAGACCACCGTTTTAGCTAGAACTAGATATGAACGAAATTTGTCAAAAGCAAAGACAATAGCAAGGAGTTCTTTTTCAATAGTTGTGTAATTCGTTTGTGCTCCTTGTAACGTCTTACTAGCATAATAAATAGGTTGAAATCGTTTTTCAATCCTTTTTCCTAAAACGGCTCCCATTGCAAAATCACTTGCATCGCACATGAGTTCAAATGGTAGATTTCAATTTGGAGTTATCATGATCAGCGCATTAGTGAGCTTCTTTAAGAATATTAAAAGATTTGATGCATTCATCCGAAAAGATGAATGGAGCATCCTTTTCTAGGAGTTTATTCATAGGAATGGCAATTTTAGAAAAATCTTTTATGAAATGTCGGTAAAAATCGAAATGCCCTAGAAAACTTCTAACTCCTCTAACATTGGTGGGATGTGGAAGTTTAGCAATTACATCTACTTTAGCTCTATCCACTTCTATTCCTTCCTTTGAAATTTTATGACCAAGAATGATGCCTTCTCTAACCATGAAATGGCATTTCTCCCAATTAAGAACTAGATTTGATTGTTCGCATCTAATAAGCATTCGTTCAAGATTAACTAGACGTGTTTCAAAATTATCACCGAAGACTGAAAAGTCATCCATGAAAACTTCCATGCATTCTTCTATCATGTCGTGAAAAATCGCCATCATGCACCTTTGAGAGGTTGCAGGGGCGTTGCAAAGTCCAAATGGCATGCGTTTGTAAGCAAAAGTACCATAAGGGCACGTGAACGTGGTTTTCTCTTGGTCTTCGGGTGCTATTGGAATTTGAAAGTATCCGGAAAAACCGTCAAGAAAACAATAGTAACTATTCCCGGCTAATCTTTTCAACATTTGATCAATGATAGGTAACGGAAAGTGATCTTTTCTGGTGGCGTCATTTAATTTTCTATAATCAATACAAACACGCCATCCTGTTACAGTCCTAGTAGGAATAAGCTCATTTTTTTCATTTGTGATGACAGTCATGCCACCCTTCTTAGGTACGCATTGAACTGGACTTACCCATGGACTATTAGAGATTGGATAAATTAAACCTGCATCTAGCAGTTTAATAATTTCTTTCTTAACAACATCTTGTATATTAGGATTTAGTCTTCGTTGGCATTGCACATAGATTTTATGGCCTTCTTCCATAAGGATTTTATGTGTGCAATACGAAGGACTTATGCCTTTAATGTCATGAATCTTCCATGCAATAGCTGGTTTATGAGCTTTTAGCACAGAAATGAGTTGAGATTTTTCATTTTTCGTAAGAGAAGACGATATTATTACAGGTAATTCAGATTCACCATGTAAATAAGCGTATTCCAAATGGTTTGGAAGTGGCTTTAACTCTAATGTCGGTGGTTCTTCTATCGATGATTTTTATCGATATCTGTCTTCATCTTTTAGCATTTGAAGTTCTTCTGTTGTTGGTTCATATCCATTAGCCATGAGTGTAGCTAACATTTCAGTTTCATCAATTGGTTCAGTTCTTTCTCCTAAAGAACATTCTCCTGTTCCTTGTAATTCTGGAAATTCTTCTAACAATTCTGCATGAGAATCTATAGTTTGAATATAATAACATGTATCATCTGCAGATTGCGGTTGTTGCATGGCTCTATCAACAGAAAAGGTAACACTCTCGTCCTCTATACTTAGGGTCAGTTTCTTACCAAACACGTCTATTATTGCTTTAGCCGTGTTTAAGAATGGTCTTCCTAATATGAGAGGAACTCGAGAATCTTCTTCCACGTCTAGAATAACAAAGTCTACTGGAAATACTAAAGTACCAACTTTAACTGGCATGTTTTCCATTATCCCTCTAGGATATTTTACTTATCGATCGGCTGGTTGTATGCTTATTCGTGTTGGTTTCAATTCTCCAAGGTCTAGTTTAGCGTATAATGAATACGGCATTAAATTTATACTAGCACCTAAGTCTGCCAATGCTTCTATTGAACTAAAACTACCCAGAAAACATGGAATTGTGAAACTTCCTGGATCTAATAATTTTTCTGGTATCTTATTCAACAGTACTACAGAACAATTAGCATTCATAGTAACAGCTGAGAGTTCTTCCATTTTCTTCCTATTTGTGATTAGATCTTTCAAGAATTTGGCATATCTTGGCATTCCTGAAATCACATCAATGAAAGGAAGGTTGACATTTATCTGTTTAAACATATCCAAGAATTTGGATTGCTCGGCTTCAAGTCTTTCTTTTCTCATTTTACTCGGGTAAGGAAGTGGTGGTTGGTATGGTTTAACATAAGGCTTTGCCTTAACTGTGTTATCTTCATTAACCTTTTCAACTACCGGTTCTGTTTCCTTATCTTGCTCAGATTGTGGTTCTTGTGGAGTAGGAATAGAATTCTCAGAAATTACAGGTATTTCAGGTGGTTTAAGTGTAATACCACTTCTTGTGATAATGGCTTTAGCTGTTTCATTTCGGGGGTTAGCATTTGTATCCCTAGGTAGACTTCCCTGTTTTCTTTCACCTATCAACCTTGCTAGGTTGCTCACTTCTAGTTCTAAATTTTGAATAGAAGCTTGTTGATTTCTAAATGCTTGAGCATTTTGTTCATTAGTTTGTTTCTGAGATGTGAAAAATTGAGTTTGAGATTCAACTAGCTTCGACATCATGTCTTCTAAATTTGGCTTTTTATCATCGGTTTGTGGTGATTTATTTGGAAAAATAGGCTTTTGCTGATTGTAAGTATTGTTGGATACTTGTTGATTGCTAGGACCTTGTTGATTGTTGTATGGAACATTTAGGTTATAATTCTGATTTTGATTGTAGATTGGTCTTGGCGGTTGATAATTATTCTGATAATTATTTCCAGGCCTTTGGTTCATGTGTAACGACCCAGATTTTTCGACTTGCTTTTGTGCCTTGTGTTTTTGCGAAACTGCGTATTTGTGTACTGTGTTACTTTATACTCTAGAAACTTGATTTACGTGGTTTACTTCCATTTATATGTTAAAACGTGCCTTAGAGTACGTAGGAGACATAACTTGATCATTGGAAGCCTTTATAACCGTTAGTGTTATTTGACGTTTCGAATAAACCGCGAACTTGCGCGCACGTTTAACTTTTGTCATAATCGGAATATTATGACTGCGAAATATTAATTATTATTTTATAATAATAATTACCTGGGTTTTTGGATGCTTAATTACGCGTAGTAATTTAATTATGCACAATAGTTAGTCTTGTTGGACTTTCTACCTTGTTTGGCTCAAGCCCACCCTACTCTAGCTAGTGACCCAATTAATTAGCCCTTGTCCATGTCATCAATCCTTGTCAAATTCCTTGCTTATAAATACTAGCCCTTGTCCATGTCATCAATCCTTGTCAAATTCCTTGCTTATAAATACTAGCCCTTGTCCGTGTCATCAATCCTTGTCAAATTCCTTGCTTATAAATACTAGCCCTTGTCCATGTCATCAATCCTTGTAAAATTCCTTGCTTATAAATACTAGCCATTTACCTCTCATTCAAATCACTTGCTCATTTGGTTTTCACACACACTTGTTCTTTCTTTCTTTCCTTTCTAGTATTGCTTGTAAGTCTTCTTTTTCTTCTTCTTTTCCTTTCATTTTCGTGGCCATCATCATCATATTATGGATATCAAAGTTTCTTTAAGCTTTGATCTTGCTTATATCTTGTTGATTCAAGCATGAATATTTTAAGAACATGGAAGATTCAAGCTTTCTAGCTTTGAATCTTCATCAACTTTGTAGATTCATCTTTCTTTTACTTTAATCTTGTTATTTTGTGATAAAGATTCAAACTTTTGTTTGTTATCTTCATATATCTTAAAGATCCAAGCTTTATGCTTCAAGATCTTCAAGAACACTAAAGGTTCAAGCTTTCTAGCTTTGTGACCTTATAAATTGTGTAAAAGGGATCCAAGCTCTCTAGCTTAGGGTTCCATCACCTCTTTTGACTTGGATCATGTTCATACTTGTTTGATTGATGTAAAGTTTGTAACTTTGTTTGTAAATAGGACTTGTAATTGTGTTAAGACTAAGGATATGATGTAACCTTGGTTCATCATCCATCTAAGACTCTTAAATGAGTTGTGTTACCACTTGGTCTTAACATATTGTGTATTGATGGTAGAATCTTGGTCAAAAGTGATGCTAAACCATCAACGAGTTGTACACTTGAAGCTACAAGCATCAAGGATGAGAACCGTGATGAGCATCAAGCACCAAGAACCTCACCAGAGCACTTGTCCACTGATTTTATTATCTGATCAGACTACCTGGGCTACTGGAAAGTTGATTTTCAGTTAGTTCGATTCGAGTAGATGATTTTCTGTTTAGGCCTCGTCTTAATCCGAGTTACGGTTTAGGATTTATGGCCCTCCGAGAGTCACTACACCCTATTAACGTTGTGCTGAAATTTCTGACCTACTCGCACTTAAACCGTCGCCACTGTCAAACGAAGACGAGTTAGGTTCTGAAAATTGTTCAGCGGTTAGGGGACTCACATATGGAGCCATAGCCACTGACTATGTATCTTTTCGATTTACGTAGAGGTCGCAGCAGCTGACCGAAGTCAGCCTATTGTTTCGATCTCTATTCTTGTCGAACTTACTTAGCTTTTATGATGATGAATGATGATGATGATGACACTTAAACTTATTTTATGCACTATTAGAATTTATAAAAACAACCTACTGACCTAGTAACCCTTGATTTAGGTTGACGACCTTTCGGACCGACTTACTACTTGTGTACTTTCATTACCGACTTTACCGACTTTACCGCTTTTATCACTGTGAGTTATAGCATTCCCTTTTTACTTTAACTTATTTTGGGAACTGAGAATACATGCGGATTTTATGTTTTACATACTAGGCACGAGTACTTAAACTTATATATGTGTGGTTTATACAACGGCATAAACATTCTCTTTAGCTCGGTAACGTTTAATCATCGGTTTTTGAATCGTGAACGCGAATCTTAGATATGGATCCATAGGGTTTGACATCTCCACTCGGGCTAGTAGCGCTAGCATTTAACGAGTGTTTAATACTTCGTAAACATACGCACTTGCCAAGTGTACTTTCAGGGGTATAAACGTTAAGTTAGTTACCGAGTGCCCACGGTTGAGCATATACTTAATCATACTTATTTGAATTACTGATTTGAAACGCTTGTTTGAAGCACTGAAATCTCGTGGCCTACATTACATTACTGAATACAAACAAACTATAGCTCACCAATATTCATGTTGACTTTTTAAGCATGTATTTCTCAGGTGTTTAGACGTTGTTGCTTCTGCTGTTAGCCTTGCTGTTCTAGTCTCGGTGTATAGACTTGCTGTTACAGACTTGCTGTGTTAGACTTCCGCTGCATTACTTAGAGATATCTCAAACATGAAACTTTTACTTTGCATTCCCAACTTATGTTATTTTCAAAACAATAGCTTTGTAATGACCTTAGTATCATGTACTCATGTTAATGTTTCCTATTCATCTTTTGTAAAACATTATCTGTTCATGAATGCAAAACTGGTTTTCAAACAGCATATAGTGTTTGACCTTGTAATGATCATGTTGTTGATGTACCGTACACGATGATTTTGTACGGGGCGTCACAATTGGTATCAGAGCATTGGTTGTAGGGAATTAGGTTGCATTAGTGATTCTAGGACCGACCCGAGTAGGATTCACTAATAGGACTAATCTACAACTTGCTAGTTTACTTGTTTCTGCCGAACCTGCTGCATGCTACTGTGTTATATTACTACATGTTACTGCTTACTACTACTGCATGCCACTGCTTACTTTTACTACCGTATGAACTTGCTGCATGCTACCGTTTCCTTTTACTGCTATGTAAACTCGCTGCATGCTTTTGCTTATTCTAGCAACTGCATGCTACTATCTGCTTTCGATTGCATGTTACTTCTGTTTAGTACTGTTAATATTGTCATGCTATATACTACTGTAAACGAGCTAGGTTGCTGTAGTGCCTGATTACGTGCTTGCTTCATGACTGCTATTCGCTGCACCGACTTGGAAAAACTTACCTTTCCTAGTTCAGATGTTCTTCTGAACCCATTTCCCATACGTCTAACCCTAAGGATTAGTATTGTAATCCACCTGTTACTACTGTTCCACCGTTCCAGAGATCGAAACGATTCTTCACGCAATCTAGGAGGAGTACCCCTCGGATTACACGCCCACTAAAGTCGATCCTCGGAGGAGGAGATATTGGAGGATTTGTCGGAGTAACAGCACCCCGAGCTCACTCTAAATAGCCACGTACGACGTGCGAACATTCGAAGGTAGTTCAGTTCCTGCAAGATGGCTCGTATCTCGTACGCTTTCATGACCGTCACTTATCTCTTTCGTTCTTCACCACTGCTCGACGATCTGACGACATTTCTGGATTTTGTACCCTAACACTCTTAGGCATTGGGGAAGTCGGGAGGACATCTCCTTTCACAAGGTCAGAGTGCCTTCTACTGATGCTCAACCATACCCAAAGACTTGAGAGTCGCCTCAAGACATATCGTACTACTACTTGCTACACATACAACTCGACGCGAGACCCAGATTGAATTTCTAGAAAGGAACCTAACGATGTTACCTGAACCTGAACATTTTGAAGAAATTTCAGGACATTTAGGCATTGGTGCATGACCTACGGAACTTATGCACCCACACTGAGAAACCGTGAGATTAATTATGTAGATTTTGTTTTGAGATAGCATAGATAAAGCACCGTTGGATGAAACTGAGTAGAACTGAAAGTGATCACGTTACATTGACCTTATGGAGTGATATTGGAATGAACGTACGATTTAGTACAATATAATGACGCCAGGCCAGCGTAATTATATTGAAGTGAATCATGCAGAAGTCCCAATGTTACTACATAAGGAATATGAAGCGATTCAAAGGAAATTTTGGTAGAAACCACTTGAGTATACGCATTATGGTCTGATAAAGGCAGGAATAACCACTTGGTCTAGATACTATCCGAGAAGGGCCTGGACTGCAGAATTGATAACCCGAAAATTTTTATAGATATAGATACCCTAGATACTTAAGGAAAAAGTTCTCAAATAGGAAAAAAAAAAAAACCTTTGGACTCACATATGATAGAGCAATCGTTATCTCAGCTATGGAGACTCGCATGGATCCTGATTTTAGTTAGGGTACGTTTCTTCACAACGATTTATCGTCTCGAAATTGTTTAATACTAGAGTGATAGAAACCTTATATCTAAGAATCCTAGTGTGATGACTAATAAGCCATTAACAATCATGAGAGTTAAGTATTCTATAGGACAAGCTAATGGTAAGTTGGCAGAGATAGAGGAGTAATTTAAGATAGTACCTTAAAAATTAACAGGTGGGTCATTTGGAGATGACCTCATGCCAACAAAACTTGGAAGTTTTATAGTAGTAGTTGGAAAGGATTAGTTACCTGCGCACAAGAAGATGTTATTTGAGAAGGTTGATAAAAATTTTCACGGCAGTATAATAAGATTTGATTGGAATGGACCTTAAAATTAACCTAATACTCATCGAGTTAGAAAGCTTTGAGGAAATAGTTGGAACGGACTGACTTTCAAGGACGAAAGCGAAAGTTATTTATAGTAAGAAGATTATTAGTATACCTCGCGAGAATGGTGAGCCAAAAGCCATCTGGATTACTTCAACAACCCGAGATCCCACAATGGAAATGGGAAGGGATGACGATGGATTTCATTCTGAAACTACCAAAAACAGTCGGCAGTTATGACACTATCGGAGTTATCGTTGATTGCCTCACCAAATCTGCTCACTTTCTAGCCATGAAAGAAACCGATACAATGGACAACGATACATAAAGGAAATTGTATCCCGTTACTTCAGCAATTCAAATTCTATACTACCCAAGAATCGTATTTGATACTCATTCTTATGCGACACTGAATCCTAACTTATTCCGAGAGAATTCTTAATCAATGATAATCAGACCATCACCCTTCTTACTTCGATATTAGTCATTCCAGTTCGGAATTTCCAAAATCAATGGGTAGTTAATCCCCGTCCTCATACTCTCCCTTTCGTTTCTCACTTATAAGCAACAACTTTATACTTAAGCATTTTTGGTCGAAGGACTTATGCCCTACTAATAGTCATCAACCACATTAAAATTCAACAGTTTTCATTACCTCGTAACATTTTTGCTCAAATATCACCCGAGATTTTCAAAAGTCTTTTACTCGATCCTCATCAATCTTTTTTCAACTTGTAACCTCCGAAATATGAAAATTTTGTTTGCCAAAATTTTACTTACACTATTTTACTGTGCGATCCTCTCAAAACTTAATAAAAATAAATTTATTTTATTTGCCATTCGTACAAAATTTTGAAATCGTATACGTTATATAAAATAAAGTAAATAATTACTTCTTTTTGACAAATACATATGAAATTTTACTTTCACTTTTACAAATCAAATCTTTTATTCAAAGGATATTTTACCTTAAATGGTACGTGTTGTACATAACCCTAGTTTGCTAAGAACTTAATTTCTTTTCTTACATCGTCACCTTAAATGAATTCTATAAAATTTTCGTTGCTTGTCAATATAAAATTTTTCGTTGCTTATTCGTATCCAAGTCATCATGAAGACAGACAACTGTCGAAACTAAGAGATTCATGTATGTGTATGTGATGAAGGCACTTACTACCACATCATGCAGATCCTTCGGGCATCCACAAACACTTAAACCATTCAAAATTACTGCGTTACTCCAGGGATCTTATTCTTCACACCTGTCGGAGCGATGCTCTATCTTACATAACTCAAAGTCCTGACCTATTCCAAGGAAATTCTCATCTAGCGATATTAAGATCATTAGTATTCCGACTTTAATATTAGCCATAACCTGTGTGGCATTCTGCAAAGTCAAGAAGCGATTAACTTCTCATCCTCATGCTCTATCCTTCATACCTCACTTTTTAGCAACGGCTTCGCACGTAAACATTTTTGGGCCAAAGACTTAAGTTCGGATAATCATCAAAACTACATTTAATTCATTAGTTTTCATTACCTAGTAACATGTCAACCGATGATTCAAAGATTTTTCACTCGACCTTTTTCAACTCGTAACCTCTGAAATACGAAAAACTATGTTTATCAAAATTTTTACACGTTGATTTACACGTTGCTTATTTGTGCAGTGCTCACGAGATTTATGGACAAATGAAAGTACTAAAAACTTTTCTATCACTTACGCGATTTATAAAATCATATATGTATAAATTTACCCTTACTTATTTTGGGTTAGTACATACTAAGTTATACCTTCAAGATGATTAAGAATCGCTCCTTTATTGAGTTGTTTTAAGTCAAATAATTTTGTGCAAATGGTACTCGTAATACATACTTCTAAATTTACCAAGAACTTCGTTCCATTTATGTTGCCGCATCAACGTTTAAAGGTTTTTCAAAACTTCCTCGGTTGATTTTATTAAAGGTTTTCGTATTAGACTACACCATGTAGGGATCACACTTCTTCTCTCCCTCCGTTAGGGATGAAGCTTACTATTAAAATCCTTGTTAAAAACGCTTGAGCCACTTTGGGTGGCAGATTTATAAAAAAAAAAATAAAATTGTTAGGAAGTCTTTGTACTCGAAAAATGTTCCTTTTAAGGTTAAACATGGCAAAATCGCGGGCCGATAAATCAATTTTCTGAGGTACACTCAATGGTCACCCCATTGTAGGAAGGGCACTAGGTGGGTTTCTATTCTCAATATTTCACGGCTAATCGCAACTTCCTCGTAAAAATAATCTCTATGAATTAGTAGGTTGAGGTACAAGGAATCGTTTTGAGATTCTTTTCACTTAGAGTAAACCGTTCTTTACGACCAAGGGTCCACGTATCTTCTTGTCCGCGCATCTCCTTAAGTATAAGGATAAATTCAGAACAAACCGCTCGAAGAGTTCACCCTGGTTCAAAGATCACACCTTTCGTGCGATTCTCTTTCGGAAATGTAAAGTAACATACTTTAGGAATCTATGAATCTTGTTATCCTCTTGGAAGGGACTGCTTAAAACATCTGTAATACGGATATGGTTACTCTACACATTCCTTTCTTCGTTGGTTGCAACTATATGTTGTTCTAGTTAATATTAACCCTAACTTCAACATGTAACTGAAAGGATAAAGTTACATTATGGAACTATTCTTTCATTCCATCTAAGGATAAGTTCACCTGCAGTATGGTAAACTGGGTGATATCCTTCATTGTTCGTTCAGACTGTCCTGAAGGCACTATAGATAATTATGGCTTGCATTGCATATAAGTCCGATTATTCACTTTCAGCAAAAGTTTCAATTCATATAGTCAAATGAAACATTCTTAAATATCGAGTTCTTTATGCCTATGGTCTCTTTCCGAAATCAAGGGGTTAGTAAAATCCGTGGCTAACACTATCCAGACATCAAATCGCATGGTTATGATCACCATGTTTTCCATCCTACCTGTCAGCTTTGTATTGCGACATAAGCGCTCAATGTTTTAGATGAGTTTAGTAACATTCATGATGTATTTCATGCATCCAGCTTACTAAAGATGCCTGTAAGGCAAAAAACATCATCTTTTCTTTTGTGGATATATTCAGACAACATACTCATGTTAACCAGAAACGAAATCAATTTGTTGATCTCCAAAGAGACTTAATTAATAGCATATACCTATTCTTACTTTTATACGCCAGAATACCTTTCAAGGTAAATAGCTCACTTTTTAGCCCACGAATCTTTCGGAACTTTGATACGCTACTTCTTTTTTAAATACGGTACCATTTTTTTTTTCACTCCTCAAATTTCGGGACGAAATTTCCATTAACAGGTGGGTAATGTAACGACCCGGCTTTTTCGACTTGCTTTTGTGCCTTGTGTTTTTGCGAAACTGCGTATTTGTGTACTGTGTTACTTTATACTCTGGAAACTTGATTTACGTGGTTTACTTCCATTTATATGTTAAAACATGCCTTAGAGTACGTAGGAGATATAACTTGATCATTGGAAGCCTTTATAACCGTTAGTGTTATTTGACGTTTCGAATAAACCGTGAACTTGCGCGCACGTTTAACTTTTGTCATAATCGGAATATTATGATTGTGAAATATTAATTATTATTTTATAATAATAATTACCTGGGTTTTTGGATGCTTAATTACGCGTAGTAATTTAATTATGCACAATAGTTAGTCTTGTTGGACTTTCTACCTTGTTTGGCTCAAGCCCACCCTACTCTAGCTAGTGACCCAATTAATTAGCCCTTGTCCATGTCATCAATCCTTGTCAAATTCCTTGCTTATAAATACTAGCCTTGTCCATGTCATCAATCCTTGTCAAATTCCTTGCTTATAAATACTAGCCCTTGTCCATGTCATCAATCCTTGTCAAATTCCTTGCTTATAAATACTAGCCCTTGTCCATGTCATCAATCCTTGTCAAATTCCTTGCTTATAAATACTAGCCATTTACCTCTCATTCAAATCACTTGCTCATTTGGTTTTCACACACACTTGTTCTTTCTTTCTTTCCTTTCTAGTATTGCTTGTAAGTCTTCTTTTTCTTCTTCTTTTCCTTTCATTTTCGTGGCCATCATCATCATATTATGGAGATCAAAGTTCCTTTTAGCTTTGATCTTGCTTATATCTTATTGATTCAAGCATGAATTTTTCAAGAACATGGAAGATTCAAGCTTTCTAGCTTTGAATCTTCATCAACTTTGTAGATTCATCTTTCTTTTACTTTAATCTTGTTATTTTGTGATAAAGATTCAAACTTTTGTTTGTTATCTTCATATATCTTAAAGATCCAAGCTTTATGCTTCAAGATCTTCAAGAACACTAAAGGTTCAAGCTTTCTAGCTTTGTGACCTTATAAATTGTGTGAAAGGGATCCAAGCTCTCTAGCTTAGGGTTCCATCACCTCTTTTGACTTGGATCATGTTCATACTTGTTTGATTGATGTAAAGTTTGTAACTTTGTTTGTAAATAGGACTTGTAATTATGTTAAGACTAAGGATATGATGTAACCTTGGTTCATCATCCATCTAAGACTCTTAAATGAGTTGTGTTACCACTTGGTCTTAACATATTGTGTATTGATGGTAGAATCTTGGTCAAAAGTGATGCTAAACCATCAACGAGTTGTACACTTGAAGCTACAAGCATCAAGGATGAGAACCGTGATGAGCATCAAGCACCAAGAACCTCACCAGAGCACTTGTCCACTGATTTTCTTATCTGATCAAACTACCTGGGCTACTGTAAATTTGATTTTCAGTTAGTTCGGTTCGAGTAGATGATTTTCCGTTTAGGCCTAGTCTTAATCCGAGTTACGGTTTAGGATTTATGGCCCTCCGAGAGTCACTACACCCTATTAACGTTGTGCTGAAATTTCTGACCTACTCGCACTTAAACCTTCGCCACGGTCAAACGAAGACGTTTTAGGTTCTTAAAATTGGTCAGCGGTTAGGGGACTCACATACGGAGCCATAGCCACTGACTATGTATCGTTTCGATTTACGTAGAGGTCGCAGCAGCTGACCGAAGTCAGCCTATTGTTTCGATCTCTATTCTTGTCGAACTTACTTAGCTTTTATGATGATGAATGATGATGATGATGAATGTAATGACCCAGAATTTTCCGATCAAATTATACTTATGAGATTAATATTTACATAAATTAAACCATACCAACATGATAAGCAATCCAAATTGTTGAGACTTGTGTTTTTGAAAAGAGTTTTACACAACGTTTGACCGTCCAATATGACCGATGATATCACGAACTATATAACATACGATAATTATACGTTTGTGTATATATATGTATTTATATATATTTAACATGATCTAAGGATGGTTTAACATCTCATTGTGTACTAATGACAATGAGTTATAAGTATATTTTGAAACTACTAACTTAAGTTTTCAAAACGATAACTATACGTAACATTCTTTGATATATATACTTATAATCTATAATACTTATACATGTATCGTATATATAATGTATTTAATCACTTTTTAAGGACTTAAATACATAAAACAATATAAGTATATTCACAAAAGATAGCTATATTTGAATTCTCGTTCCGTTTCCTCAAGATATCTATACGTATATCTAGGGTATATGTACCCGTATCATACCCAGCTTCTATATGTATTTACTATTGGTATATACACATCAAATCAACATCCTAATCAACATTATTACTGCCCTAGATATGAGGTAACAAGAATTTGTCAAGTAGTATGAATTATTAGTAAGAAAACAAAATTAGGAATCCTTTTCTTTCTTTATAAACTAAAAACGTTTTTATAAATGAACACCATTTCTTCACTCCATTTTCTCATACCTACACCCTCATTTCTATCTCAAAATACTTCTAACTTCATACTTGATCATCTCCAAGCATTTTCTCCATCATTTAGCTTCAATTACAAGCCTTAAACACCATAAGAAAACTCTTTCAAGAACATATCAAAATAACCACCCATTTGAAGAAGTTTACTTCCAACCTTTTGATCTAACTCCACCACTCTTTGATTCCAAGATTATTTCTTATCTTTTGCAATAACTTTGTCCAAGTAACTTGAATTAGTAACCTTGTTCATAATCTTATTCAATTCATATTCATATAGCTATCTTATTTTGTGGTATAAAATTTTAACAACAAGAACATAGTTTGAATGATTTCAAACTTGTTCGCAAACTAAATAGATCCTTCTAACTTGACTTTTAAAATACTTCAAGACCTGTAATATATCATAATGATATGCTAACCTAACAAGATATAACTTGGTTTTACAAAGAACATCTTAAAAACTGAATCTACGTCGTCGGAGTGCAACCGGGGGCTGTTTTGGGTTGGATAATTAAAAACCATCTTGAACTTTGATTTGGAAGTTCATGTTCTGGAAAAATGATATTTCTTATGAATATGTTAACACATAAATATTTCATGGTTTAACTCAAAATGTAAGTATTTTTAGAAAAATGATCATTAAATGTTGTTTTTATGATGGAAAATGATCACTTTCATAAGTTTCACCAAAGTTTGACCTATAACCTATGATTTAGAATACAAACTAAGGTATTTTCAGTTCATATTCTTAAAATTTGACTCGATTCAAGGAAGTGGCAAGTTGAACCAACAAAAACGGAGTTGTAATGAAGAAACTACGACTAAAACAAGATTGGGTATCCGAAGCTAGTTTAGCTACGAAAATATTTGGAGAAAAAGTAAATTAATCATATCTTTTCTAATTAATATGATATTTTATATATAATTACTTATGATTTGATTTTATATATTTCAGGACCACCCGTAAACAACACGAGAAGATTAATCATAAGACCTCATGATTGTACGCAACACGTCATTTGACAACACGGTACTTTATGTACGCAACACGTCATTTGACAACATGGTACCATGGGTCGAGATTAATTCTGATCCATACGAATACGATGGGGTCTTTATTTATTTTATTTAAGCAAGTAATTGTGGACCACTAACATCGGACTGCTAACTACGGACTAAGAAAATATTAAAAGTATTAAAAGTATATATATATATATATATATATATATGTAACGATTACTTAAAAAGAAAATATGTTGATATATTATATATACGGTTAGGCTCGTGATATCTATCGGAGACCAAGTCGAATTAAATACCTTCAAGGCAAAAGTGAGTTTCATTTGCTCCCTTTTTAATTGCTTTTGCAATATATATTTTTGGGCTGAGAATACATGCGCTGCTTTTATAAATGTTTACAAAATAGACACAAGTACTTAAAAATATATTCTACGTTGAGTTGTACCACTGGCATATTTCCCTGTAGCTTGGTAACTACTATTTACATGGGTATTGTAAACGCGAATCCTGTTGATAGATCTATCGGGCCTGACAACTCCAACCGGACTGGACGACCAGTATTCAACGGTTGAACAGTACTTCATTTTGGTGACTACACTTGGTACGGTGTAGTGAGATTTCATAATAAAGGGAATATGCGACGTTGATTAAATGTTAAGTATGGTTACCAAGTGCTCAACCACTTAGAATGCTTTACATACACTTGCGAGTGTATTATGTTTATGATTATGAAATTTTGTGGTCTATTAACATATTGAAATGATTGTTATGATAAACCTATGAACTCACCAACCTTTTGGTTGACACTTTAAAGCATGTTTATTCTCAGGTACGAATTAAGTCTTCCGCTGTGCATTTGCTCAATATAAGGACATTACTTGGAGCCGATCATCGCAATGGGACCAAATGTTGATGACTTCGTCCAGGTAGATTAGGACGGGTTATCACAGTTGGTATCAGAGCAGTGGTCGTAGCGAACCAGGTCTTGCATTAGTGTGTCTAACTAGTAGTTGTTAGGATGCATTAATGAGTCTGGACTTCGACCGTGTCTACATGTCAAAAGTTTTGCTTATCATTTCTAGTCGGAAATCATCTGCTTATCATCCTTAGGAAATTACCTGCTTATCATTCATAAGTCTAGACACGTTTTACTGCATTTACTGCATTGATAGTGTATAGACGAATTCTTATATTAGCATATTTGTTATTGCGAACTTTGACTGATATCTTTTCAAAGATTCTCCGTAATTTACGGGATTTTGGTATTATATATACATATGTAAATTATGTATTGAAGAGTACCAAATCTAACTCCTATAATCTATTCCATACCAAAAATTCATTTTCCCCATTATACAAGATGGATTCCTCATCTAGTTCGAATTCTTCAGATTCTGACAGTTATGCCGATATGGATTTCCATTCGGGCTCCGAAAGCAGCGTCACCGGAATGGATCAACCAATTTCCCATCATTTATTCTGGATGAATTAGGGATGGGTTCGTAATATACTAAATCACTGGAAACAAGAAGAAGGTGATCCATTCCATCCACCAAATTTCCCTCTTGGCGATGAACCTGAAGCACTTACCGGCGAACCTATTCGAAACACTATTTTCTCTCTCATTTCTAGAGTATCTCGTCACGATTATATACTATCCCATATTACAAATCTTGTTCATTCACTCGCTCCAACCGCCAATTATCCCGGTGTACTAGCAAAAGTTAACGAACTTCGCGCTCGCGTGACGGCTTTGGAGAACATGGTGCGAAGGTTGCAAACACCAGCAGCAGCACTAGCAGCATAATCAGCACCACCATCAATAACATCAACAATACCATCATCACCACTAACAAACAACATCCACATCACACGTCTCAACATCATAATCTGTCCCACAAACATCAACATCATACGCACCATAGATACCAAGGAGTACCAACAATAATGAACGATGAAGTATTGATCCATAACTTCATTGATATTCTGCGAAGAATATGTGGTTTCAAAAAGTTTTAGAGATTTCTTATTCTAGCTCAAACCGAAAAGCAAATGAGATTAATATCATATTAACTCATTAAATTCATGATTTCATCTGAAGAAAATATATATGTATATATGTTTTCATAAAGATTGTAATTAAAAGTTCTTTTGTACAAAATATTAATGGTGAAATTTTTTGTTTAACGGGTAGGTAATACCCGATGAATAATTAGATTTCATCTTAATAAGTTACATTGTACATTCGTCGAAGCTGATTCAACAGTCATTTACTATCCTACTTACAACCACCGATATACGTATCCGTTCACCGCAGAATAACCATTTTCATTCAATTTCATATTTGGATTTTGACTTCCCATAATCCAACAAGTGGCATATGAAGAAAACATATGACAAAATAAAATCTGTTAGAAACAAACAAATTAACTATGAAAAATTTTGTTAAGAATCCACGCTAACTGTTCCAGCTAACTGTTCCTAGCTAACTGATTACATTTTATTTATCACAGTTTATTTATCGCAGTTTATTTATCGCAATTTAATTATCGCACTTTTATTTATCGTCATTTAATTTCTGTAATTATTTTACGCACTTTAAATATCGGAACACGTATACAATGTTTTGACATATCATATCGACGCATCTATATATATTATTTGGAATCACCATAGACACTCTATATGCAGTAATGATCGAGTTCTCTATACAGGGTTGAGGTTGATTCTACAATAATATATATAGTTTGAGTTGTGACCGAGTCTGAGACGTATACCGGTCACGACACGTATTAATTAATTCGTATATTATATATTAAACTATATATGAATTATTGGACTGTTACTGTGGACTATCGACTGTGGACTAATGACATTGGACAATTAAAATGAATTAAAATATTGATTATAACATATGAAACTAAACATTTTTTCAAGATTGCCACTCGATTTCATCTTAAACCTCATTGTATCTCGACGATTACATCAGCGTTCAAACCTATCATGATTCTTAAAAACACCTCAATCGAGAGGATAAACCAACCGCACTTCATTTACGAAAGAAAAGATTGATGCATATAGTTATGCACCTGAAAAACCCTCGGAAACTGAGTAAACGTTTGACACGTATCTGTTCTAGTTCCTTTGACATTGTTATTACCGAAGATCGTTTTGCAATCCCTTTCCAAAGTAGCTAATTTTGTCACAGCTCCAGCAAGTCAACTCCGAATTTTCATCCGAAACAACTTTATTATAACCGCGATATATATGCGTACTCTTTATTGTTACTGGGGAACCTTTTATATTCCACAATATTACCATCAGCGATTAATCATTCTAAAAACACAATTCTCCTGAAACTACCTCGGTTTGATAACCGATGACCCAGATCAATTAACTTTGAAAATGCTGACAAAGCAGCATGTTGTAGATGATCTTAATGGCCAAAAGTTTGATGATAAAGAAAGGAGTGTTAGGAACGCTCGATAGAAAATTTAGTACCGAAAAGCGGATTATGCGAAACTATGAAGAAAGTCGTGGACAAATCACAAAGAATAAGTTTGCCTTCAAAGAATCCAAATGATTCTGTGCCTGCTGAAATCGTTAGCAAACATCTTATTTCTCATTCTAAACCTTCACAGACAAATCTTCTTCATCATCCATTGATATTAGAAATTCTAAGATATTCTCGTATGTTCTATTATAAATATCCTCCATATTTCTGGCGATATTTTCACAACTATTCTTATCTGAGATCATTTATCTCTCCGTAATATCTGCAACATAAAAGAAACGGTGTTAGTTTCTAAATTCTGAAACCTTCGAGTTTAAAATATGAATGTTTTAAAGTAGTGTTGGGAACTGAAGCATGGATTAGCATAATATAATAACACTTGATCAACGTCATTATATTACAGTAAGTCATGCTGAGTTTCTAATGAAGCATGATGATTCACAGTAGCGTCATCATGTGCCATTTACACGATTCTTACATTTCATCTAATCTCTAAACATATCAAGAGAATATTTTTCTGGATGACTCGGTCTCTCCAGGGTATTCTAGTAATTTAACAAATCAAAATCGTTCTATTACCATTTTCTTCTTAGAGCATTAGCTATGTTCATTCTGAATTTCATATCTACGAATTCCGGACCATTACTCACTTGACTCGAAGTCGGGAAGAGAAAACGAATGCATGAAGTTTCGAAAAATAATGAAGAATATAAACTCCGATAATAACCCCAAAATTACAAACCGTGTATATCGATCCAGATAGCAATATAGAGACACGGGAGAATTAGAAATACTATAAACACAAGAGTATAGTAGAAGTAAATAGATTCTTCTGGTGGTAGATGAAAAAGAAGAATGACAGATATAAAAGTTAGGAGTATATCAAGAATCAGGACTGGATGGAGCATATTGATGAATGCTTTAAAGTAAGAATCAAGGGAGAAAGAATAGAAGGTGTGAGTTGTGGAAAATAAGGAAACGAAGGGGTGAATTTATAGTGAAATATCCGACAGAGCAATCGAAACAGATTATTGCATATAATCAAAGAAGATCCTGATTTCCTTAATCACCAAAGAACCAAATCTTATTACGTAAGATTCTCTTTAAATCCCTTAAATCCCGGAAATCAATCATAACTACGTCATCGGTTAAGACGAATATATTTTACTCATCTCACTCTTTTACGATAGTCTTATTTATATTCTTCGCATAATCGAATCGTTTTATCTACATTACTCAATGATGATAAAACTCCATTATCACCTTATATTTGTCATGAAAACCTTCTTATTGTTATCCATAACAACCTCTATCAAATTTCGGGGACGAAATTTCTTTAACGGGTAGGTACTGTAATGACCCAGAATTTTCCGATCAAATTATACTTATGAGATTAATATTTACATAAATTAAACCATACCAACATGATAAGCAATCCAAATTGTTGAGACTTGTGTTTTTGAAAAGAGTTTTACACAACGTTTGACCGTCCAATATGACCGATGATATCACGAACTATATAACATACGATAATTATACGTTTGTGTATATATATGTATTTATATATATTTAACATGATCTAAGGATGGTTTAACATCTCATTGTGTACTAATGACAATGAGTTATAAGTATATTTTGAAACTACTAACTTAAGTTTTCAAAACGATAACTATACGTAACATTCTTTGATATATATACTTATAATCTATAATGCTTATACATGTATCGTATATATAATGTATTTAATCACTTTTTAAGGACTTAAATACATAAAACAATATAAGTATATTCACAAAAGATAGCTATATTTGAATTCTCGTTCCGTTTCCTCAAGATATCTATACGTATATCTAGGGTATATGTACCCGTATCATACCCAGCTTCTATATGTATTTACTATTGGTATATACACATCAAATCAACATCCTAATCAACATTATTACTGCCCTAGATATGAGGTAACAAGAATTTGTCAAGTAGTATGAATTATTAGTAAGAAAACAAAATTAGGAATCCTTTTCTTTCTTTATAAACTAAAACGTTTTTATAAATGAACACCATTTCTTCACTCCATTTTCTCATACCTACACCCTCATTTCTATCTCAAAATACTTCTAACTTCATACTTGATCATCTCCAAGCATTTTCTCCATCATTTAGCTTCAATTACAAGCCTTAAACACCATAAGAAAACTCTTTCAAGAACATATCAAAATAACCACCCATTTGAAGAAGTTTACTTCCAACCTTTTGATCTAACTCCACCACTCTTTGATTCCAAGATTATTTCTTATCTTTTGCAATAAATTTGTCCAAGTAACTTGAGGTAGTAACCTTGTTCATAATCTTATTCAATTCATATTCATATAGCTATCTTATTTTGTGGTATAAAATTTTAACAACAAGAACATAGTTTGAATGATTTCAAACTTGTTCGCAAACTAAATAGATCCTTCTAACTTGACTTTTAAAACACTTCAAGACCTGTAATATATCATAATGATATGCTAACCTAACAAGATATAACTTGGTTTTACAAAGAACATCTTAAAAACTGAATCTACGTCGTCGGAGTGCAACCGGGGGCTGTTTTGGGTTGGATAATTAAAAACCATCTTGAACTTTGATTTGGAAGTTCATGTTCTGGAAAAATGATATTTCTTATGAATATGTTAACACATAAATATTTCATGGTTTAACTCAAAATGTAAGTATTTTTAGAAAAATGATCATTAAATGTTGTTTTTATGATGGAAAATGATCACTTTCATAAGTTTCACCAAAGTTTGACCTATAACCTATGATTTAGAATACAAACTAAGGTATTTTCAGTTCATATTCTTAAAATTTGACTCGATTCAAGGAAGTGGCAAGTTGAACCAACAAAAACGGAGTTGTAATGAAGAAACTACGACTAAAACAAGATTGGGTATCCGAAGCTAGTTTAGCTACGAAAATATTTGGAGAAAAAGCAAATTAATCATATCTTTTCTAATTAATATGATATTTTATATATAATTACTTATGATTTGATTTTATATATTTCAGGACCGCCCGTAAACAACACGAGAAGATTAATCATAAGACCTCATGATTGTACGCAACACGTCATTTGACAACACGGTACTTTATGTACGCAACACGTCATTTGACAACATGGTACCATGGGTCGAGATTAATTCTGATCAATACGAATACGATGGGGTCTTTATTTATTTTATTTAAGCAAGTAATTGTGGACCACTAACATCGGACTGCTAACTACGGACTAAGAAAATATTAAAAGTATTAAAAGTATATATATATATATGTAACGATTACTTAAAAAGAAAATATGTTGATATATTATATATATGGTTAGGCTCGTGATATCTATCGGAGACCAAGTCGAATTAAATACCTTCAAGGCAAAAGTGAGTTTCATTTGCTCCCTTTTTAATTGCTTTTGCAATATATATTTTTGGGCTGAGAATACATGCGCTGCTTTTATAAATGTTTACAAAATAGACACAAGTACTTAAAAATATATTCTACGTTGAGTTGTACCACTGGCATATTTCCCTGTAGCTTGGTAACTACTATTTACATGGGTATTGTAAACGCGAATCCTGTTGATAGATCTATCGGGCCTGACAACTCCAACCGAACTGGACGACCAGTATTCAACGGTTGAACAGTACTTCATTTTGGTGACTACACTTGGTACGGTGTAGTGAGATTTCATAATAAAGGGAATATGTGACGTTGATTAAATGTTAAGTATGGTTACCAAGTGCTCAACCACTTAGAATGCTTTACATACACTTGCGAGTGTATTATGTTTATGATTATGAAATTTTGTGGTCTATTAACATATTGAAATGATTGTTATGATAAACCTATGAACTCACCAACCTTTTGGTTGACACTTTAAAGCATGTTTATTCTCAGGTACGAATTAAGTCTTCCGCTGTGCATTTGCTCAATATAAGGACATTACTTGGAGCCGATCATCGCAATGGGACCAAATGTTGATGACTTCGTCCAGGTAGATTAGAACGGGTTATCACAATGACACTTAAACTTATTTTATGCACTATTAGAATTTATAAAAACAACCTACTGACCTAGTAACCCTTGATTTAGGTTGACGACCTTTCGGACCGACTTACTACTTGCGTACTTTCATTACCGACTTTACCGCTTTTATCACTGTAAGTTATAGCATTCCCTTTTTACTTTAACTTATTTTGGGAACTGAGAATACATGTGGATTTTATGTTTTACATACTAGGCACGAGTACTTAAACTTATATATGTGTGGGTTATACAACGGCATAAACATTCCCTTTAGCTCGGTAACGTTTAATCATCGGTTTTTGAACCGTGAACGCGAATCTTAGATATGGATCCATAGGGTTTGACATCCCCACTCGGGCTAGTAGCGCTAGCATTTAACGAGTGTTTAATACTTCGTAAACATACGCACTTGCCAAGTGTACTTTCAGGGGGTATAAATGTTAAGTTAGTTACCGAGTGCCCACGGTTGAGCATATACTTAATCATACTGATTTGAATTACTGATTTGAAATGCTTGTTTGAAGCACTGAAATCTCGTGGCCTACATTACATTACTGAATACAAACAAACTATAGCTCACCAACATTCGTGTTGACTTTTTAAGCATGTATTTCTCAGGTGTTTAGACGTTGTTGCTTCTGCTGTTAGCCTTGCTGTTCTAGTCTCGGTGTATAGACTTGCTGTTACAGACTTGCTGTGTTAGACTTCCGCTGCATTACTTAGAGATGTCTCAAATATGAAACTTTTACTTTGCATTCCCAACTTATGTTATTTTCAAAACATTAGCTTTGTAATGACCTTAGTATCATGTACTCATGTTAATGTTTCCTATTCATCTTTTGTAAAACATTATCTGTTCATGAATGCAAAACTGGTTTTCAAACAGCATATAGTGTTTGACATTGTAATGATCCTGTTGTTGATGTACCGTACACGATGATTTTGTACGGGGCGTCACATCATGTATGAAACATTCTCTCTTTGTTCCATTGTTTGTTCAATACGGAGACAATCTTTTGTCAAATGTGATCCTCCACACTGCTCACAACTAATTCGTATTGAGTGAATATCTTTAGTAATCTTTTCCATTCGTCTCTCGGCAGCATCTATCTTTGCGGAAATGGAATCAAAGTCATGGCTAGAATCGGCTCTAGCCGCTTTAGATGATCTAACGATATCTTTTTCTTGATGCCACTCATGTGAGTGGGAAGCAGTGTTATCAATAATTTTGTAAGCTTCAGTTTCGGTTTTCTTCATAATGGAACCACCAGCTGCTATATCGATGTCTTTGCGTGTAGTAATATCGCATCCTTGGTAGAATATTTGTACTATTTAATAATTGTCTAAACCATATTGTGGACATCCTCTTAACAACTTTCCAAATCTTTCCCATGCCTCATATAGAGTTTCATTTGGCTTTTGTGTGAACGTAACAATTTCTCCTTGAAGTCTTACGGCTTTAGATGACGGAAAGAATTGTTTAAGAAAATTTTCAACTAAGACATCCCATGTATCAATCGCCCCTTCAGGTAACGATTCTAACCAATCTTTGGCTTCTCCCTTTAAAGTCCGGGGAAATAACATGAGATATATCTGTTCATCCTCTACTTCTCGCATTGATTTGTTACCATGTATAAGATTTGTCCTTTGATTTCATAATCTGGCGCATTAATGTCTGGTTGAGTAATTGCATGACCTTGGCCAGTGCGTTTAGCTCTCATTCGGTCTTCCATACTTAGAGGTTCCAGATTCTCCATGATTGAATTTGTTGAATCTGAATCACTAGAAGATTCTGATTGAATGGTTTCTTCTTCGACAATCTCTGGATGAGTGATTTGTGGTTCAGGAGGAATGATTAGTGGTTCAGGATCTCTGAATTGTCCCTGAATATCCTCCGGGTTCTCAATTGTTAGGTCGGGTTCAAAAAATGAATTATCGGAAATTTTAATTGGAGTACTTGGTCGACTAGATGATGATTCTAAAGAAAAATCAACGGCGACAATATTGGCTAGATGTCTTGATCGAGTTACAGGTGATGAACGTATGAAAGGTGGTGAACGTTTTGTTCGGTGCATTCACAGAATATCCTATTAGTTATAAAGATAAAAATTATATAAGTTATCAAATTAATAGACTTTTCTGATTTTGCCCACGTTTTGAATAGCCAATAGATGCAGCAGGTAGCCAGGACCCTTTAAATCGAAAGCCCACAACTCGCCACTAACAAATCCAACTATTACTACGAACCAAAAAATTTTGGATGTCTATCAATTTAACCGCTTAAAATAATTTTTCGTTTTGAAATTTTAGAGAAGAAATAGAAAATTATAGGTCCTAAAAACTAGAGCGTCGAGAAATAAGAAAGAAAAAGAGTGCGTCAAAAAACGTCGAAAAATAAAAGGTCGAAAAATAAGCATCAAAAAATAAATGTCGAAAAACAATAAAATGCAGCGTCGAAACTTAAAAGTCTAAAAACTAAAATTTAAAACTTACATCTAAAGGTATTAAAGCTTAAAAGGAATTCTATATCCAAAACGGCAATAACTTAAAAAGTATTAAAATCTTAAAATGGCGTCGCAAAATTCTAAAGCGTCTAAGTCTTAGTCTAAAGAAAAAGCACTTAAGGTATTTTACGACAAAGCCTGAAAAATCTAGAAATATAAAATACTACGGCAAAAACTAAATTACGAACGAAAAATATACAAATTACGAATTAAACGATAAAAATACAAATTATAACTAAAATGATAAAAATACAAATTTTATAAAAATATTATTTTTATATTATTATTTTATAAAAGTATTAATTTTTAAAACTAATTAAAACTTAAAATACAAATTAATTAAAACTAAAACTAACTAATATTAAATTAAAACCCTAATTACTAATTAATTAATATTAAAACCTAACCCTAATTCGATTCAGCTGATGTACCAGGCCTGTCAAATCACCTCATGCGATCGCATGAGGTGTTAGTTTTTTTTTCATGCGGTCGCATGGCAGTGGATACTAGGCCAAATGTTTCGGCTGCTACAGTGTTCGGCCCATATACTTTTTTACTTTTTTTTCTTTTCTGTTTTTAACTTATAAAAACTTATATTAAAAAAAACTACCTATTAGTTTTTGTAACTAAAAAAAATACAAACTTTTTAATTTTAAAAATGTAAAAATATATAGTAATATATATATATATATATATATATATATATATATATATATATATATATATATATATATATATATATATATATATATATATATATATATATATATATATATATATATATATATATTTATTTATTTATTTATTTATTTTTTCTTTTTCTTGTTTTTATATTTTTGATATTTAAAACGTATTTTTACAAAAGTAATTAAGACTTAATAAAAATCTTTTTTTATATATATATAGCGTTTCACTTTCGGATCCCCGGAGCGGCGCCAAAAATACTTGATGTTAAAGCAGAGGGGTACGAAATAGTTATATTTTTATTGCGAAATACAATTAAATACGATACAATTTTACACAAGTTATTTATTTATTTATAGAGTGGATATACCTAAACCTTGCTACAACACTATAGGCAGTGTACCTAATCGTACAGTAGTGTACTTTTTAGTAAGTCTGGTTCGTTCCACAGGGAGCTAGCCAAGTTTAATGCTATATTCTTAAAAACTATATTTGTATATATATATATATATATATATATATATATATATATATATATATATATATATATATATATAAGTAATATTATTATTATTATAAAAGGGGGGTTTTTACCGTTTAGTAACCAGTTTGTCGATTTTAAAACTTAAGTCGCAATTAAAACCTAATGTAAATTATTAAAAATAAATATAACTTAATTTAAAGCGTAAAGTAAATGACGATAATAAAATTGCGATAATTAAAAGTGTGATAAATAAAATGACAGTAAATAAAAGTTGCGATAATTAAAAAGTACGATAATTAAAAGTGCGATAAATAAAATGACAGTAAATAAAAGTGTGACGAGATATAAAATAAAGGAATTATGCTTATTTAAACTTCCGTAATCATGATGTTTGACGTGTTGATTTTAATTTATTACCATGGGTTAATTGTCCTTTGTCCTGGATTATTCGATATGTCTATCTAGTTTTTGTCCATAATATTCCATCAGTCATAAATATAAAGTGCGAGTGTCCTCGTCAAATTATCCTTATATCCGAAGTCAAATATTCCAACTAATTGGGGACTTAAACTGTAATAAGGTTTTAATACTTTATTATCAATTACACCAAGTGTCCTTTCATGTAATCCACCCCTGTTTTAATGAGTCCATTGACTATTAATCCATTCCCGTGTCCGATCAAATGAACGATTATTAGTACTGATAAATATCCCGCCCATCGTGTCCGATCGAGTGTATGTGGTTATTTATAATTACGTCCAGTTGTAAATCTTTATATTAAATTAACGAACTATCATTCAGTTAAACAAATATAAAGCCCATTAATAGTCCATAGTCTAATTTCTACAAGTGTCCATCTTTTGTCCAAACCCCAATTATGGTCCAAAGCCCAATTACCCCGTCTTTAATATTTAGTCCAACATCACGATTACTTCGATTTAAATAAGCATAATAATAAATTAGCTACGATACATTAATTTAAAAAGGTTGAACATAACTTACAATGAGTATTAATAGCGTAGCATTACACGGACAGAATTTTGACTTACACACTTACAACATTCGCCACTATAACCTTATTATTATTAATTTAAAATTAAAATTAAAATTAATATATATATATATATATATATATATAGTAGAGTGAGAGAGATTGAATTATGTGTCTATATTTCGGCCAGAACTTGTGCTTTTTATAGAATGTGGCATGCTACAGAAACTCATGCGACCGCATGAGTTTTGTTCTTCCAGGCCATGCGGTCACATGGCCGTCTTCTCCTGGTCACAAAGCTTTGTTTTCTTGTTGCCGACAGTTTTATTTAAATATATATAATATATATATAATTTTAAGAATTATTTATATATTATATTAAATTTATGTGCATAGTTGACTTGTAATTTTCGGTCCGTTGCGTCGCGCATTGATAGTTGGTTCAGGTCTCGGTTCCGGATTTTTGAACGTCCTTTCGTACTATTTAATATCTTGTACTTTGCGTTTTGCGGCTTGTACTCTTGTGATTTTGAGACATTTCTCATCAATAAATTGAACCTTTTGGATTGTACTTTGTACTTTTTAGCTTTTTGGTCATTTGCGTCTTCAATTCGTCGAATCTGTCTTTTGTCTTCACCTTTTATTTTTTAAACGAATATAACTTGTAAATAGAACAATTGCAACCAAAAGCTTGTCTTTCTTGAAGGATAATGCTATGAAATATATGTTTGTTTTTCGCATTATCAAATATTCTCACACTTGAGAGTTGCTTGTCCTCAAGCAATATAGAACTTGAATATAACTTTACTAGAATCACTTCTTTATTCTTCACACTTTGTACATTAGTGATTTTAATACGGCGTTATGAACAATGATAGTAACGTTGTGGTTTACAGTCCCACATGACTATAAAAATTTAGATCCTTTAGAAAATTGGATCTTTATGAAAACATTTGATCTTTTGAACATTCAATCTAGCTTTGACCCTAGATAAGTTTTCCGGAATAACACTTCACCGGTGTTTGCAAAATGTTTTTGTGGGTTTCAGATTTGAAAATTTTAGCTCAAAACTTATGGTTTTGTGTCACCCACTTGCTAACCTTGTATTAGGAAAACAACACGTCCAGTATACTTGCTCCGTATATTACCTTTCGGTAAACTACCGTCCGGTTGTAAAGGAAAGCGTTGAACAAGCAACAAGTAAAGGTTGTTCTTCACGAAGATAATGTGGGAAGACGAGATTTTTTCTACAAAAACTTCAAAGATGCTCAACCTCCCACTTTTGAGGGCGAACGGAATCCACTAAAGAGTAATCGTTGGATCTCCGATATGGAGGGGGCTTTCCGTACTTGTGAGTGCCCTCTCGAGAAGAAGACAAGGTACGGGAGTAGTATGTTAAGGGGTGATGCCAAGTTGTGGTGAGACGCAAAAATCCAACTCTATGGTGAAGAACAATGTATGGAATTCACGTGGGATGAATTCAAAACGGAATTCTTCAAGGAGTATCGAACTTCGGTCGATCTTTCTAGGCTTAAGGATGAGTTACGTGCTTTGAGGCAAGGGTCAATGGATTTGAACACTCTCAAATCCGTTTTCTTATCAAAGACCCAATTTTGCCTGGAATATGTCGGGAATGATCGTATGTTGAAAGAAGATTTCTATCGAACCTTGAACGACAACTATCAAGAAAAGATTAGTGTAAACTCGGTGATATCTTTTGATGAGTTGTTCGATATGGCCAAGGGTTTTGAGTCGCTCGTTTTGAGAAAGTGTGGCTTTACTTTTGGGAAAAGAAAGTTTGAAGCTACTAGTCACTCAAACAAGAAGAGTAAGGATGTGAGTGAGAGCGTCGGGAGTGTGAAGAAGGGTGGTTTCAAAGAATACAACCCTCGGTGTTATAATTATGGGCAATACGGACATCTATCCCGTGATTGCATAAACCCGGCAACGACAAAGCTCACTTGTTTTAATTGTAATAAAGAAGGACACCAGAAGTCGGAGTGTCCCGATTTACGCACCGATCAAGTTAAGAGGCTAGAGAAGGCGGCGGGTACGGCTAGGAGGTGAAATTATTTGATGACCAATGACGAGGCCAAGCAATCCAATGAAGTTATCTCTGGTACTTTCATGGTTAACTCTAATCCGGCAAGGATACTCTTTGATAGTGGTGCTAATTTGTCGTTTGTGTCTCCAAGATTTATGCCTAAACTTAATAAACCGTTAGCTAAGTTAAGTCATCCGGTAGAAGTCGAAATAGCGGATGGCAAGACGGTGCTAGGGGTTGATGTGTGTAAGGATTGTAATGTTGTGTTTGGTGCCGAAACCTTTAAAATCGATCTTATTCTAATGACTTTGGGTGAGTTTGATATTGTCGTTGGTATGGATTGGATCGACCGTTATAGAACCGATATTGCATGCCATGAAAAGTTCATTCGTGTAAAGACCCCAAGTGGGGAAGAGTTAATCATTCATGGCAATAAACGAAGGAGACTCGTACCATTATGCACTTATGCACGTGCGTGATGTTTTCTTAATAGTGGTGGTATGGTTTTTCTTGCCCATGTAGTTGATACTCATGATGAGACACCATCCATTCTTGAAATTCCGTTGGTTAATGAATTCGAAGACATTTTTTTGTATGAGTTATCGGGTGTTCCGGCGGAAAGACAAGTCGAATTTCGCATTGAGTTGGTTCGGGGGCTACTCCCATTGCTAAAACTCCTTATCGTTTAGCACCAACGGAAATGCAAGAGTTGTTAAATCAAACCCAAGAGTTGCTTAAAAAAGGTTTTATTCGACCGAGTGCTTCGCCTTGGGGTGCTCCGGTTTTATTCGTGAAGAAGAAAGATGGTAGTATGCGGATGTGCATCGATTATCGGGAGTTGAATAAAGTGACTATCAAAAATCGTTATACATTGCCTCGGATTGATGACTTGTTTGACCAACTCCAAGGCGCGACGTATTTTTCTAAAATTGACCTACGGTCCGGTTATCACCAAGTGCGGGTCCGTGAGGAAGATATAGAGAAAATGGCTTTTCGAACTCGTTACGGGCATTTTGAGTTTGTAGTTATGCCTTTTGGTCTTACGAATGCACCAGCGGCATTCATGGACCTTATGAACCGAGTGTGCCAACCTATGTTGGATAAGTCAGTAATCGTGTTCATTGACAACATACTTGTATATTCAAAGAGTATGAAGGAACATGAACGACATTTTCATGAAGTGTTGAAGACGTTGCGGAAGGAGAATTGTATGCTAAACTTTTCAAATGTAAATTTTGGCTAAGGGAAGTGCAATTCCTTGGCCATATTGTCAATAAAGAAGGTATTCAAGTAGATCCGGGGAAGATAGAGACGGTGAAGAATTGGGAACAATCGACTACGCCTACGGAAATTAGAAGTTTTCTCGGATTGACCGGTTATTATCGTCGGTTTATCCAAGACTTTTCGAAGATCGCTTCTCCGCTAACAAAGTTGACAAGGAAAAACGTGAGGTTTAATCGGGAAAATGAGCAAGAGATTGCTTTCCAATTGTTGAAAGAAAAGTTGTGTCAAGCTCCGGTGTTGGTATTACCGGAGGGAATTGAAGATATGACGGTTTATTATGAAGCCTCATTAAATGGAATCAGGTGTGTTCTAATGCAAAGAGGTAAACTCATCGCTTATGCCTCTCAAAAATTAAAGGAACACGAAAATAGATAAGCGACTCATGATCTTGAATTGACGACGGTGGTTCATGCGTTGAAAATTTAGTGCCACTACTTGTATGGTGTCAAGTGTACAGTTTACTCGGATCATAAGAGTTTGAAACATCTCTTTAACCAACGAGATTTGAATTATCGTCAACGTAGGTGGATGGATGTGGTAAAGGATTATGACTGTGAGATACTTTATCATCCGGGTAAGGCGAATTTGGTCGCGGATGCGTTGAGTTGAAAGAGTCAACATCCGGCAATACGAGTAGGATCGTTACACATGATTATTACTAACGATTTTCTTTTGAAGCTCGGTGAGATTCAAATTAAAGCTTTTGTTAACAACAAACATGAGGAACGAATCATGGGGCAAACAGAGTCCATTACCTTACGCAAGTATGGTTTGTTGTCTTTCTAAGAAAGGGTGTGGGTGCCTAGAATGGGAGATTATCGACAAGTGCTACTTGATGAAGCACATAAGTCAAAGTATTTCATTTATTCGGGTGCGACAAAGATGTACCTTGATTTGAAGAAAGAGTATTGGTGGCTCGGCATGAAACGTGATGTTGTTAAGTATGTTGAACAATGTGTCACGTGTTTGCAAGTTAAGGCCGAACACCAAAAGCCGTATGGTATGTTACAACCGTTGGAAGTTCCAAAATGGAAATGGGAGCACATTACCATGGATTTCATTACAAAGTTACCAAAGACGGCGAGGACCCAGTTTGATACGATTTGGGTGATAGTTGATCGATTAACGAAGAGTGCCTTGTTTCTTCCCATTCGGGAAATGATATCGTCGGAGACTTTGTCTAAGTTGTTTATCAAAGAGGTGATATCAAGGCATGGGGTTCCTATATCTATTATTTTGGATCGGGATACTCGTTTCACTTCTCGATTTTGGAACAAGTTTCATGAAGATATGAGTATTCAGTTGAAGATGAGCATGGTGTACCATCCTCAAACGGACGGTCAAATTGAACGTACAAATCAAACGTTGGAGGATATGTTACGGGCGTGTGTTATTGATTTCGGTGGTAGTTGGGATGAACACTTACCTTTGGTGGAGTTCTCGTACAACAATAGCTATCATGCTAGTATTGGAATGCCAACGTATGAGATGCTTTATGGGCGAAGGTGTCGAACTACAATTTGTTGGGGTGAAGTAGGCCAAAGGGAAATCGGGAGTACCGATTTGGTTTTAGAAACGAATAATAAAATTGAAATGATTCGGGCGCGATTGAAGGTGGCACAAGATAGACAAAAGTCTTATGCCAATAAACAAAGGCGGCCGATCGAGTTCTAAGAAGGTGACATGGTGATGCTTAAGGTTTCGCCGTGGAAGGGTATTATACGGTTCCGAAAATGAGGAAAGTTAGATCCTCGGTTTATTGGTCCTTTCAAAGTTTTGGCTCGTGTTGGTGAGGTTTCTTATATGCTAGAGTTACCCGAAGAGCTTGCGGGAATCCATAACACATTTCATGTTTCCCATCTCCGTAAGTGTCTTGTGGATGACTCGACTTGGGTACCGTTAGATGAGATTACTTTGAACAACAAGCTAGAGTATGTTGAAGAACCGATAGCCATTCTTGATGAAAAGGTTAAAATATTGCGTAACAAAGAGGTGAGGACTTTCAAAGTCCAATGGCGTCATCGAAAGGGTTCCGAGTTTACGTGAGAATCTGAAGAGTTTGTCTTGGTGTATCTTCCTGCTTGTCATGCGGCTTGGATTGCGAGGGCGCAATCCGATTCAAGTGGGAAAGAGTTGTAAGACCCGAGTTTGAAAAGTACATAATGTATATTTTAATGCTGGCGATATCATTTTTCTATTTTGAGCCGCAGCGCGGCTAGGCCCGGATGGAAATTATTACTTTTTATTTAATTATAAGAAGGGCAATTTGGTATTTTCGCATAGTGGACGAACTTAAAGCACAAGATCAGATCTAGGAGTGTCATTACTCCATTTTCAACCACCTTATCTCTTTCACTTTAATCCTAGAGATAGAGTTAGAGTTTTAGAGTGAGATAGCTCACCCGAGTCCAAGTTTTAAAGTTGTTCCCTACGTCTCTAGCTACGATTTGATAGTGTTGGCAAGTCTTAACTCCGTGTTTTTAGTTTTAAGTGATTTATGGCTAGGGTTTGTTCATTTAAGACTTGTAAGACCCATTTGGGGGTTAAATGGGTGAACTTGGGTAAAATTGATGTGTGGAAAACCCTAAGGTTACGATCTAGGGTTTGGTCATGTGTTTTGATGATTGTAGAGTTAATTTTGTTGTTAAACCACTAACACATTTATGTGTTAGCGAAAGTTTTGTTAAAAGAATTCGAGTTTGACCAAATGGCGGATCTTGACTTTGAAATGGGTCGAATGGGTAATGTTTGACCTAGTTGGGAAAGGTGGGTGTGAAATACCCTAAGTTGTGTTAATTGGTGCTGTTAGACCTTAATCACTAGCTTTTAGTGATTTAGGATGGTCATGACCTTAGATGGGCGGTTTTGATATAAATGAGTCGTTTAGTGCAAGTAGACCATTAAATGCACATGAGTAAATTGTTAGTGTTTAGTCCAACGAGTTGTATGTTAATTATATGCATGATGTAATAGGTACGTTATATTGAAGGAAGCTCGATTCCTAATTATATATATGTGTATATAGTCTATTTACTTGCGGGCTTGTGGTTAGTGTTATCCGAGCGTGTGGATTCACTATAGTGTTATCCGGGCGTGTGGATTCACTACTCTTTTGTGCGATGGAGACCACATGTGCGTTAAGGGTGGTTCGGTAAGTGTGGATGTCCACCTAGGGGGTTAGTGTACACTAACGGTCAATGTGCAAGTACCAACGGTCATTGTGCGAGTACCGTTCCCTTGTGTGCGAGATGGTTAACCATGGTTATGTGCCGTAGTGTAGAATAATATATTGTTCGAGTTATATATGCTATAATTTGTGCTAGCTTGTGATTCGGGGATTTAGCATTTTACTTTGCGATGGTATGCTATTTAGTTGCTAGCGTGCTTGAGGTATTGTGTTGTGATTGCAAGTAAGTATGTTATATATGTATATGTATAACTATTGCACTCACTAAGCTTTGCTTACCCTCTCGTTGTTAACTCTTTTTAGTCTCCGGCGTGGACAAAGGAAAGGGTATATGTTTGGACTAGCGATCTCCCTTATTGATTATGCTAGAGACTAGCTTTTGAAGTTCGACCTAGATTTGGGTAGTTTAATCCCAAACACCATGCTCGAGTTTGTTTGGTATTTAAACTTGTCAGTCAAAACTTATATTTTTGAATTGTAAATGGGCGAATGACGCCCGGTGGTCATGTACTCATTCGGCGTCCTAAAACTTGTAAACTTGATTTTAAATTATGTGGCGAGAAGCCTTTGTAATGATGATTGACGAAATCGCAAAAATCCTTTGGCTTGTGTTTTGGTTAAGGAAAGAATCTGTCACAGGGGGAAGCTGCGCGCGGCCATAAATGGCGCGCCATGGGTTAAAACGTGAAATAGAGGTCGAGGGCTTCAAGAGTTTCAGGCACCTGGAACTTTGTTAACCCGCCCCGCGGCTGGGCCACCCACGCCATGGGTCAAGCCTGACAGGCAGGGCTGTCCATTTTTAAAAAAATAAAATAAAATGTGTTTGCTTATTTTAACGGGTTGAGTAGTTACATGCTGTCTGTACATAACTAAACCTATGCTGGCTGCACATCACATTTTAGTGTACATAAATTTATGTTTTGTCATAATTAAATCCTTAATTATTTTAGGGACTCAACACCCTGGTTAGTAGAATTTAGAGCATTGTAGTTGCTCCAACTCAAGTTCGGATGATTCCTCCAACCCGGATTGTAAGTGTTAGAGAATGGATCATATCTTCTCCCTTGAACCTCATTAACCTGTTCTCCACAAATGGATTGTAAGTGTTGGAGAAGGATCTCGACAAATTTCACAAACTTCCTGAACCTGCGAAACATTACAAGCAAGACCCTGGCTTGAGTTGTTAAATATAAGCATTTTCAAATCATCTAATTCTTGCTCAAGGTTCCTTAATGACTCGCCCGAGTCGAACTCATGATTCACTCGGGACGTACTAGGTTGCTTCATATTGACTGAAGCTTGGGGTTTAGAACCCTTGCTTAATTGTTCGAAGAAGGTCTACTCATCATCACTAGTTCGGGTTAGGAATGCCCACACTAGCTGCCAAAAGGAATTGTCTATTTTGAGAATCCAAACTATTATAACAAACCTTGACTAATTCCCATTTTGGTATCTCGTGATGTGGACATGCCCTAAGTAATTACTTGAGACGCTCGTACGCTTCATGAAATAGTTCACCAGGCAATTGCCTAAAAGATTTTATTTACGTACGCATATCCTATATCTTACTTATCTGGTAAAACTGTTCTAAAAACCATTTTTTCATTTCCGCCCAAGTATTAATACTCCAGGCAGGTAAGGATAGAAACCAACGTTTTGTCTTTTCTTTTAATGAATAAGGAAATAAATGAAGGCGTAATTCATCGTCAGTAAACCCATTTACCCGATTAGTAGCACAAATTTTGTTTAACTCAGTGATGTGCTCATATACGGTTCTTCATTAGTCATACCTCGGTAGATTGGCAAAATGGCAATAAGTTGAGGTCATACCTCAAATCTCCGCGTGTTTCCCCTGCTTGGGCAGGAAAAACGAGGGGTGAATGATCCGCATATTCACCCGGTTGGTAGTATGAATCTACTCCTCTCTTAACGCCAGCTATTACGGTTCGCTGAACAAAAACTTCCTCCTCAACGTCTGAGTCTGATTTTGTAACAACCCGGAAATTTCCGACCAAATTTAAACTTTATCTTTATATTATTCTGACACGATAAGCAAAGTTTGTTAAGTTGAATCTCAAGGATGTTAAACCATGTTCATACATTCATTTAACCTCGACCAAATTCCAATGATTCACGAATCATTATATGAACGGATATGATTATATATGTATATGTGTATATATTATAACTTGAAAATATTAACAAAGTATTAAACGTATAATACTTTACATGAACGTATTTGTTTCAATATGTTTATCGGTGGAATTAGAAGATAATATCAAATGATTGATTTATCAAATACATTGTATGATTATGGGTCTTTGTTGTGAGGTCCACGTTGATTTGTGAAATCGTTTATTTTTAACGATATTCGGAAAAAAATGGTAAAGTCATTTACAAGTAAGAACAAATGTGTCATTTGAAAAGTTAGTGGAAAACTGGTTTTCATAATGTTCGACTGATCTATTTTCAAATATATGAAAATGATTTCAAAAACTGAGTTATTGTAATTTATTATAAATGTAAATTGATTATATAGAATTAGAAGAAATCAATTAAAGCTTTATATTATAAATTTATATCTATAGTGTTTCAAAAACGTAAACGTGCTACGACATAGTAAATTTTTTTTATTTAAACAATTATATATAATAATATTTGAAATATAATTAGTTTTGAAATGACAAATATTAAATCATTAAACAAATATTTCAAACATATATATTATGTATAAATTTATAATTAAAATATATATATATATATATATATATATATATATATATATATATATATATATATATATATATATATATATATATATATATATATATATATATATATATATTAACTTAGTCATAAAACATCCTGATTTAAAATAATATATCTTGATAAACAATGAGCCACTGATTTATAGAAGCAAATGACCACAACGCTCAATTTTATAAGTTACAATTTTTATAAAATAATTTATCGATGAGTAAGTCAAATTGTTGATAAAGGTACACGTCGTGAAACGTAAAGTATCAGTTTTCTGAGTGTACGAAAAGTCGTTCGAGAAACCAGAACCTGGACATGAGTCGAGTGACAACCTCCATGTCATTAGAACAAAAATTACATTTTTACCATGTTCGTAAATATAATATATTATATAAATAATTACCTAGATTAAATATATATTAATATATTAATATATATATATATATATATATATATATATATATATATATATATATATATATACATATATATTATATAATTTAAATGAGTGTCGGCAAGTTTAATTGGGCAAAGAGGCTGGCCAAGGGTAACCATGCGATCGCATGGCCCCAAGGCACAACCCCCATGCGATTGCATGGGGGGGTTAGGTGAACTCAACTATCTTTAAAACGTGATTTTGGTTTGACCTGAATTCATTTTTCACATCTGTCATCTCAATCTCTCTGTATATATAAATATATAATATATTAATTATTATTATAATTATTATTATTAAGATTAATATTATTATTAATCTTATTATTATTATTATTATTATTATTATTATTATTATTATTATTGTATATAAAATACTACGATAAGGTTCTGCTAGCGTGTTTTCAGAACGAGTTTTGCGAGAGGGATAGAGTTAAGGAAATCATGAGTTATAGCTACGGAGGTTATGGGTAATGTTTGGGGGTATGCTCGTGAGGTCAATCTAGTGTTTATCATCTCCGTTGCATCTACGTACTTTCCTGCAATATTAAATCTCAATATTGATACGTGAGCACTCATAACTTAACTTTTACATATTAATAGTGTATCCCTAACTAGTGCTCGGGTATATTTGATTATGCATGCTTGTATATTTAATTTTGTTTTTAGATAGTTTATGATAAATTATGAATTTATTACATATGCGACTGAGATAAGGTATATGATATGCATGTCGTTGGAAAGCTGACGAAAAATCAATAACTTTTCATTTAGGAATCGTGTGGTTTTCATGAACGGTTTAAAAGATATAGTCAACTGAATTATTATTAGTTTTAGTATTATTATTATTAAAAATGATTATTATTACATCGTCGTTATTATCGTCGTTATCATTATTTAATTTTTATTATTATTATTATTATTATTATTATTATTATTATTATTATTATTATTATTATTATTATTATCATTATTGTTATCAATATAGGTATTATCATTAAAATTGTTATTGTTATTATTATTACTATAGTTATTATTAAAAGTTAACATTTTTATAAAAACTATTATTTTTATTATTATTACTATTAAAAGTATCATTTATATTAAAATTATCACGTTTGTTAAAATTATCAATTCTAATAAAAATATTATTTTTATTATCTTTATCATATTAGGATTATTATTAAAAATTTATCATTTTTGATATGATTATTTTTAAAAAATATTATTGTTGGATATTATGCAAAAGTCAACAAATGACTATATTTAAACTATATAATAATCATGTATAGATTTTGAAAATCATTTTGGTCAAAATGACTTTTGTTGACTTTTGCATATTAGTCTCGAGCATTAGGATTGTGATACACTACGACCTGACTTAAATTGTTAGACAGTTATTGACCAACATATAAATATATATAATTAATATAGGTTCGTGAATCCAAGGCCAACTTTACACTTGTTCAGTGCCGTCATATACATTATTGCTATGAAATACAGTTTTGTGAGTTTCATTTGCTCCCTTTCTAAATGCTTTTGCAATATATATTTTTGGGACTGAGAATAAATGCGCTGCTTTTATAAATGTTTGACGAAATAGACACAAGTACTCAAAACTACATTCTATGGTTGGATTATTAAACCGAATATCACCCCTTTTATCTTGGTAACCTAAGAATTAGGCAGACGAGAGGTTCTGTTCCTAATTGACGCGAATCCTAAAGATAGATCTATTGGGCCTAACAACCCCCATTCAGGTTATGGATGGCTTTAGTACTTCGAGATTATTATTATACAGACAAGAGGTTCTGTTTGGGGATATTCTATGCATTAAAGTTAATGTCGGTTACCAGGTGTTCAATTCATATGAATGATTTTATCTTTATGTAGACGAGAGGTTCTGCTTATAAATATGAAAATCTTGTGGTCTATTAAAATTATGGAAATAATTGATTATGATAAACTAATGAACTCACCAACCTTTTGGTTGACATTTTAAAGCATGTTTATTCTCAGGATTGAAAGAAATCCTCCGCTGTGCATTTGCTCAATTTAAAGATATTACTTGGAGTCATTCATGGCATATTTCAAAAGACGTTGTATTCAAGTCGTTGAGTTCAGTAAAGATTATAATTAAGTAAATGACATATTAGATCATTTATTGTTGGATATTATGAAATGGTATGCATGCCTGTCAACTTTCAATGAAATGAAAGCTTGTCTTTTAAAACGAATGCAATGTTTGTAAAATGTATCATATAGAGGTCAAATACCTCGCAATGTAATCATATGTTATTGTATTCGTTCTTATGGATTAGGATGGGTCTTTACATGTGGTATCAGAGCGGTGGTCTTAGCGAACCAGGTCTTGCATTAGTGTGTCTAACTGGTAGTTGTTAGGATGCATTAATGAGTCTGGACTTCGACCGTGTCTGCATGTCAAAAGTTTTGCTTATCATTTCTTATCGGAAATTACATGCTTATCATTCTTAAGTCTAGACACATCTTACTGCATTGATTGCATGAATAGTGTATAGACAAAATTCATATCTTAGCGTGTCTGCTAATTCATATCTTAGCGTATCTGTTACTGTAAACTTTGCCTGACATATTCCGTAAATTCCTCCGTAATCTACGAAATCTTTTATTCTGTATATATAGATATTCCATGTAAGTAGAATACCATCCGATAGCCAGGAATCATTTCATATCGAAAAATCTTTTATTCAATCGTACGAAATGGAACTCTCCACTAGTTCAAGTCCCTTGAATTCCGATATGGAGTTTCACTCAAGCTCCAAAAGCAGTTTGACCTGAATGGACCAACCAATCAGCCATCATCTATTCTGGATGAATTGGGGATGGGTTCGTAGCCTCCTTAATCATTGGAGACAAGAAGAAGGCGATCATTTCCATCCACCACATTGCCCTCTTGGCGAAGAACCTGAAGCACTTACCGGTGAACCTGTTCAAGACACCATTTTCTCTCTCATTTCCATAGTATCCCGTCATGATTATATACTATCCTAGATTCTAGATCGTATTCATCCACTCGTCCGAACTGCCAATCATCCCGATATAGTAGAAGAAACCAACGAGATTCGCGCTCGAGTAGTGGCTTTGGAGAATATGGTGCAAAGGTTATAAACACCAGCAGCAATACTGGCATCAACAGTACCACCATCATCAACGTCAACAGAACCATTACCACCATCAACAACATCCACATTCCATGCTTCAACATCATAAACTATCCCACGAACATCGACGACATACGCCTTGTAGATACTAAGGAATACCAACAATAATAAACGATGAGGTATTGATTCATAACTTCATTGAAGAAAGATTTTGCGTAATCCCTAAAATCTTAGAGATTATTCTTATTTTGATTACAAATTAGATGAGTGAACAGAGACAGTAGAGTAGAAACCCTGACCGGAATGGTGCACGATTTACAAGCTAGACTCATTTTACCAATAGTATCGTCAACATCACCAGCACCGTCAGTACCAACAGCACCTATAATATCACAAGCTTCGCCAGTTCAAGAATCACCGTGGACATCATTACAAATCAACAATGAAGTATATTGTATTTCAATGAGTTATGAAGTATTAACTCATTCCCTCTGAAGAAATTATATGTATATTTTATTTATATACATATGAATTTTGAGATCAAAATAAATCTTTTCGTACTAAGCTATTATGTATGAATTAAATAAGGGTAGATATTACTCGGTTAAATTCATATTACTAATATGCTATATTGTACATCCTTCCTTAACAACTTAACCATCATTAACTACGATCTCTGTTTCAATTCAATGAATTCCATTTCATAATAAATCAAGTGTATTATTCAAATATATGTTTGATTTTACACTTTCATCATCGATGTACTCGAAACTTTTCAGATAACATCATTCGTACTTTGCAAAGTTCACAAGAAATCCACGAACACCAACATAATGCATCAACAAATAACGAAATATTGATTCATAATTTCAATTTCATTGAAGAAATACTTCGTAAAAGTTATGTAATTTCTAAAGTTTTAGGGATTATTCTATTCTAATTTCAACCGTAAATCAAATGAGTTTAATTTAATATTAACTCATTAAATCTATGTTACATCTGAATAAAATATACACCTATATATTTTCATAAGGACTGTAATAAAATTTTTGTACAAAATATTAACTGTGAACTTTTTTTTTAACGGGTAGGTAATACCCGAGAGATATATATAAATTCACAATTAATATGTTACATTCTTTTAATCTGATTCAGCAATCACAACTATACTCACTACTTTCATAACAATATACATTCTTTTATAAAAATCAAAACAACCATTCTCATCAAAAATGGATTACATATTCTGATTTTGACGAATCAAAATCCAAGTCAACATTTAACAGAAGACATCACTCTTAGATTCTTACATCTTTCAAAGCTATACTTTGACTTCAAAACTGTGCTAAAACATCATTTATATTCATAGAACCCAGAAAATATTTGTATCATTCAAAATCCTAGAACATTATATGTATATTAACGATTACAATCTGTATTCAAACCCTTCGAAATTCCTGAAGACACTTCAAATAATGAACAATCGAGATGATGATCCAACCACATGTTACCCACAGTTATGTACCTGAAAAACTCTTGAAACCAAAGTAAAAGTTTAAACACATATCCGCAACAGATTCTTTAACATTTATTAGCAAAAATAACTTTACGATTCCTTTTCAAAGTAGCCAGTTTTGTCACAGCTCCAGCAAGTCAACTTCAACTTTTCAGTTGAAACATCTTATTATAACCTCGATATATACGTTGCCCTTTCGCCATCGTTACTGGGGAACCGTTTATGCTCCACCACATTAGCAATAAACTTACCAACAACTCCAGTGATCTTTGATTTTACCAAAAAAATCATTATATTTATCAAAACCCCATCATTTATTTATCTGCATCTGGTAACGAGAATTGCCATACGAATCATCGGGAATTAGCAATCAGTATTTTGAAATCTCGCAGCATGTCTACGCCAACAGTTATATGTGTATATATAACGGACTTACATACTTCGAATGTGAAGTTTCTAAAAAACACCCCGAACTGCGGAATAGTTCTCGAAATGCTGATGAAGCAGCAAAAACTATAAACGACCTTAACAGTAAAAAGTTTGATGATAAAGAATAGTGTGTTGGCAAAGCTCAGAAAAAGAGAAGATTTGGAACTGGAAAACGGATTAAGCAAAGTATGAAGGAGGCTGTGGACAAATCATAAAGACTAAACCTACCTTCAAAGAATCCAAATGATTCAGTATCTGCTGAAGTCATTAACGAATACCTTACTCCTTACTCTAAAACCCTTGCGGACAATATTCTTCATTATCCTCTGATCTTAGATATTCTAAGATATCATCGTATCTTTCATTATAAATATCTTCGATATTTCTGAAAATATCTTCATAACTATTGTTATCCGAAATCATTTACCTCTTCGCGCTATCTATGTTATATCATAAAAGAAACTATTTTAGTTTCTAAATTCTGAAACCTTCGAGTTTAAAGTGTGAATGTTTTAGAAGTAGTGTTGGGAACTGAAGCATGACTTAGTATAATATAATGACACTTGATCAACGTGATTATATTATAGTAAGTCATGCTGAGTTTCTAATGGAACGTGATGATTCACAGACCAAAACGTCATCTTGTGCCCTGTACACAACTCTTACATTCTACCTAACCTCTAAACATATCAAGAAATAATATTCTTGATGATTCGGTCTTTTCTGGGGTATTCTAGTAATTTGACAAATTAAGATCGTGCCATTACAATTTTCTTCTTAGAACATTAATTATGTTCATTCCGAAATTCATATCTGCGAATTCTAGACCATTACAAGTGGTGCTTAATTGCAAGAAGAGAAAACAAAAGAATGAAGCTCTGAAATAGAAATTAGAGTATAAATCACAGCAAATAGGAGCGAACATTAACTGTGAATGACAATGATTACAGAAGACAGAAACAGGGACTTCGAAATATAAAAGAGGATATAAAATCTAACAACAACCCAGAAATTACAAATCGTATATATCGATGCATATAGCAATATAAAGACACGGGAGAACTAAAAACACTATAAAACCAAGAGTATAGTAGAAGTAATTAGATTCTTCCGGTGGTAGATGAAAGAGAAGAATGATAGATAAGAAAGTTAGGAATATATCAAGAAGAAGAACCGGATGGAGTATATTGACGAATGATTCAAAGTATGAATTAAAGAATAAAGGATAGGAGGTGTGAATTGTAAGGAAACGAAGGGGTGAATTTATAGTAAAATGTTCGACAGAACAATCAAAATAGATGATCGCATTTAAAGTGGATCCTAATTTTCTCAATTACCGATAAATCAAATCTTATTACGAGGATTTTCTCCAAATCCCTTGAACTCTAGAAATCAATCCTATCTATGTCAAAAGATATGACGAATCTACACTTACTCACTTCACTCTTTTGTGATAGCTTCACTCGTACTCTTCACTTAATCAAATTGTTTTATCTATATTACTCGCTGATGATAAAACTCTAATTTTCAGCTCGTATGCGTCATAAAAACATACTTATTGTCAGCCATGACCATTCCAATCAAATTTCGGGACGAAATTTCTTTAACAGGTAGGTACTGTGACAACCCGGAAATTTCCGACCAAATTTAGACTTTATCTTTATATTATTCCGACACGATAAGCAAAGTTTGTTAAGTTGAATCTCAAGGATGTTAAACCATGTTCATACATTCATTTAACCTCGACCAAATTCCAATGATTCACGAACTATTATATGAACGGATATGATTATATATGTATATGTGTATATATTATAACTTGAAAATATTAACAAAGTATTAAACATATAATACGTTACATGAACGTATTTGTTTCAATATGTTTATCGGTGGAATTAGAAGATAATATCAAATGATTGATTTATCAAATACATTGTATGATTATGAGTCTTTGTTGTGAGGTCCACGTTGATTTGTGAAATCGTTTATTTTTAAAGATATTCGGAAGAAAAAAATGGTAAAGTCATTTACAAGTAAGAACAAATGTGTCATTTGACGTGGGTTAGACAAAAGTTAGTGGAAAACTGGTTTTCATAATGTTCGACTGATCTATTTTCAAATATATGAAAATGATTTCAAAAACTGAGTTATTGTAATTTATTTTAAAGGTAAATTGATTATATAGAATTAGAAGAAATCAATTAAAGCTTTATATTATAAATTTATATATATAGTGTTTCAAAAACGTAAAGGTCCTACGACATAGTAAAATTTTTTTATTTAAACAATTATATATAATAATCTTTGAAATATAATTAGTTTTGAAATGACAAATATTAAATCATTAAATAAATATTTCAAACATATATATTATGTATAAATTTATAATTAAAATATATATATATATATATATATATATATATATATATATATATATATATATATATATATATATATATATATATACATACTTAGTCATAAAACGTCCTGATTTAAAATAATATATCTTGATAAATAATGAGCCACTGATTTATAGAAGCAAATAACCACAACGCTCAATTTTATAAGTTACAATTTTTATAAAATAATTTATCGATGAGTAAGTCAAATTTTTGATAAAGGTACACGTCGCGAAACGTAAAGTATCAGTTTTTTGAGTGTACGAAAAGCCGTTCGAGAAACTGGAACCAAGACATGAGTCGAGTGACAACGTCCATGTCATTAGAACAAAACTTTGTCATAACCCGTCCTTAACCATAAGAACGTGTTAGATAACGTATGATTTCATTGCGAGGTATTGACCTCTATATGCGACATTTTTTTTAAAGAAAAACTGCATATATTATACATTACAAACCATGATCCTTATTTTTGATACAAGCTTTGGAAAAAATAAAGATGATTATCGTTTAGCGATAATCTTCGACTTACAAACTTTACAAATGATAATAACAACCCGATTTCTAGCATATTTTACAACACAAGTTCTTGGATATGCAGTCTTATTTTTGACACAAATATGCGTACGCAAGATCCTGCTTAGATTCAACATGATGCAGCGGAAGCTTCTAATTATCACCTGAGAATAGACATGTTTAAAACGTCAACATAAAGTTGGTGAGATATAGGTTTAATGCCGGCAGCGATATAAATATAGACCACAAGATTTCATATATAAACATTTTAATAAAAATATTCTAAGTGGTTGAGCACTTGGTAACCATACTTAACATTTAATCACGTCGCATATTCCCTTTATTATGAAATCTTACTACACCGTACCAAGTGCAGTCACGAAACGAAGTACTGTGCAACCGTTGAATACTGGTCGTCCAGTCCGGTTGGGGTTGTCAGGCCCGATAGATCTATCAACAGGATTCGCGTTTACAATACCGCTGTAAATAACAGTTACCAAGCTACAGGGAAGTATGCCAGTGGTACAACTCAACGTAGAATATATTTTTCAGTTACTTGTGTCCATAACGTAAAACATAAAATACATGTATTCTCATCCCGAAATATTTAGAGTTTAAAAGTGGGACTATATACTCACTGTTGTCTTGAAGATATATATAATTTGACTTGGTCTCCGGTTGATATCACGAACCTATCCATATATAATATATCAATACCTTTTATTTTTAAACAAACGTCACATATATATACTTGTTATACTTTTAATACTTTGAATAATTCCTTAGTCCGTAGTTAGCAGTTCATTGTTAGTAATTCAATTTTAATGGTTCATTTTTAGATGTTTAATATACCCGCAATGAAATAAATAAAACCCCCTAATGAAATAAATAAAACCCCATCGTATATGTATTGGTCGAGATTAATCTTGACCCACGGTACCGGTGTTGTCAAATGACGTGTTGCGTACATAAAGTACCGGTGTTGTCAAATGACGTGTTGCGTACAAACATGGGATCTTATGATTAATCTTCTCGTATTGTTTATGGGTGATCCTGAACCATATAAAATTGAATTATAAGTACATATATATAAAATATCATGTTATCTTAGAAAGATGTGATTTTATTTAATTTTTCCCAATTAATCCCGAAGTTAAACAAGTCTTAGATATCCGATCTCGTTTTGGTCATAGTTTCTTCGTTACAACTCCGTTTTCGTTGATTCAACTTGTCACTTCCTTGGATCGAGTCCATCTTTAAGACTATGAACTGTAAATACCTTAGTTTGTATTCGAAATCACAGGTCATAGGTCAAACTTTAGTGAAACTTATGAAGTTAATCATTTTCCATCATGTAAACAACCTTAAATGATTATTTTTCTAAAAATACTTATACTTTGAGTTAAATCATGAAATTTTTATGTGTTATCATATTCATAGTAAAAATCATTTTTCCAGAAAATAAACCTCCAATTCAAAGTTTAAGATAGTTTTTAATTATCCAACCCAAAACAGCCCCCGGTTGCACTCCGACGTCGTAAATTCAGTTTTTAAGGTGTTCTTTGAAAAACCAAGTTATACCTTGTTAAATTAGCATATATTTATGATATATTACAGGTCTTGAAGTATTTTAAAAGTTAAGTTAGAAGGATCTATTTAGTTTGCAAACAAGTTTGAAAACTTTCAAACTATGTTCTTGTTGTTAAAATTTTATACCACAAAATAAGATAGCTATATATATATGAATCGAATAAGGTTATGAACATAGTTACTACCTCAAGTTCCTTGGACAAGGTTGCTGTAAAAGAGGAGTAAAAAGCTAGAACCAAAAGGGTAATGGAATTGGATGAAAGATTGGAAGTAAGTTTGTGTTCTTGGAAGGATTCTTGAAGTGTTTTTGTAAGGGTTTTCTTATGGTGATTAAGTGATGTTTTTGAAGCTAAATGATGGGGAAAATTCTTGGAGATGATCAAGTATGAAGTTAAGAGTATTTTGAGAGAGAAATGGGAGTGTAAGTATGAGAAAATGGGGTGAAGAAATGGTGTGCATGCATAAAAACGTTTTTAGGTTATAAAGGAAAAAAAAGATACCTAACTTTGTTTTCTTGCTAAATAATTCATGCTACTTGACAAATGGTTGGTTCCACATGTTTCTTAATCATTTAAGGCTGCTAAGGAGCAGATTTTTATTGGTATATACCAATAGTAAATACATCTAGAAGCTGCGTATGATACGGGTACATATACCCTAGATATACGTGTAGAAATCTTTGAGAAAACGGAACGAGGATTCAAATATAGCTATCTTTTGTAAATATACTTATATTGTTTTATGTATGTAAGCCCTTTAAAAGTGATAAAATACATATCTATACGATGCATGTATAAGTATTATAGGTTATAAGTATTTATGTCGAAGAACGTTACGTATAGTTATCGTTTTGAAAACTTAAGTTAGTAGTTTCAAAATATACTTATAACTCATTGTTATTAGTACCCAATGAGATGTTAAATATCCTTAGATCATGTTAAATATATATAAATACATATATATACATAAACGTATAATTATCGTATGTTATATAGTTCGTGATATCATCGGTCAAATTGAACGGTCAAACGTTGTGTAAAACTCTTTTCGAAGACATAAGTCTCAACAATTTGGATTGCTTGTCATGTTGGTAAGGTTTAATTTATGTAAATATTAATCTTATAAATATAGAATGATCGAAAAAGTGCGGGTCATTACAGTACCTACCCGTTAAATAAATTTCGTCCCGAAATTTTAAAATTGTACCTATTTTGCGTCATCGGGAAACAAGTGTGGATACTTTTGTTTCATTTGATCCTCTCGTTCCCAAGTAAACTCGGGACCCCTTCGAGCATTCCAACGAACCTTAACGATCGGTATGTTGCTCTGCTTGAGCCGTTTAACTTCACGATCCATGATTTCGATTGGTTCTTCGATGAATTGTAGTTTCTCGTCGACATGGATTTCTTCAAGAGGAATGGTGAGGTCTTCCTTTGCAAGAGACTTCTTAAGGTTCGAGACGTGAAAGGTATTATGTACTCCGGCGAGTTGTTGCGGTAACTCGAGTCGATAAGCTACCGGTCCAATGCGTTCAATAATCTTGAACGGGCCTACGTACCTTGGGTTCAGTTTACCCCTTTTGCCGAAACGTATTACACCTTTCCATGGTGACACTTTTAACATAACCATGTCACCGATCTGAAACTCTAATGGTTTCCTTCGAACATCGGCGTAGCTCTTTTGGCGACTACGGGCTGTTTTCAATCTCTCCTTGATTTGTACAATCTTCTCAGTCGTTTCGTGTATGATCTCGGGACCCGTTAATTGTCGATCTCCTACTTCATTCCAACATATAGGAGATCTACACTTCCTTCCATACAATGCTTCGAATGGTGCAGCTTTAATGCTCGCATGATAACTATTATTATACGAGAATTCTGCTAATGGTAGATACTTATCCCATCCGTTTCCAAAATCGATCACACATGCCCTGAGCATGTCTTCAAGAGTCTGAATTGTTCTTTCACTCTGCCCGTCCGTTTGCGGATGATATGCGGTACTCATATCCAAACGAGTTCCTAGTGCCTCCTGTAGTGATTGCCAGAACTTTGAGGTAAATCTACTATCACGATCAGATATAATGGAAATAGGTATTCCATGCCTTGAAACTATTTCCTTTATATATAATCGTAATAATTTCTCCATTCTATCTGTTTCCTTTATAGGCAAGAAATGTGCAGATTTGGTAAGACGATCAACAATTACCCAAATGGTGTCGTATCCCCAGGCAGTCTTTGGTAACTTCGTGATGAAATCCATGGTAATACCGTCCCATTTCCATTCTGGGATTTCTGGTTGTTGAAGTAATCCTGACGGCTTTTGGTGTTCTGCTTTGACTTTGGAACAAGTTAAACACTCCCCAACATATGTTGCAACGTCTGTCTTTAAATTAGGCCACCAATAATGCGTCTTAAGATCTTGATACATCTTTCCAACTCTAGGATGTATCGAGTATCTTGTCTTATGTGCCTCATTCAATATCAACTTCCTTAATCCACCCAACTTCGGTACCCAAATACGGTTTGCAAAATATCGAATTCCGTCTTCCCGTATAACGAGTTGCTTCTCATACTTCTTCATTATTTCATTTCTTATGTTTTCTTTAGTAAGTGCTTCTCGTTGAACTTCTTTGATTTGTGAGTTGAGATTCATGCGAATTTTTATGTTCATCGCTCGTACTCGAATTGGTTCTCGTTCCTTTCTGCTTAGAGCATCGGCCACCACGTTCGCCTTCCCGGGATGATAACGAATTTCACAATCATAGTCGTTTATCAGCTCGACCCACCTACGTTGCCTCATGTTCAGCTGTTTTTGATCGAAAATATGTTGAAGGCATTTATGATCAGTAAACACAGTGCATTTAACCCCATACAAGTAGTGTCTCCATATCTTCAATGCAAACACGACTGCTCCCAGTTCTAGATCATGCGTCGTATAATTCCGCTCGTGAATCTTTAATTGTCGGGATGCGTATGCAATAACTTTCTTCCGTTGTGATAAGGCTAAAAAGAAACATATATTTCATAGCATTATCCCCCAAGAAAGACAGGATTTTAGTTGTAATTGTTCCATATTCAAGTAATATTCATTTATATTTAATAAGTGCGAAGACAAAAGGCGAAAACGAAGAATTGAAGACGGAAAGGTCCAAAATGCTCAAATGTACAAGATACAATTAAAGTGGTTCAAATTATTGATGAAGAACGTCTAAAAATGATAAGAGTACAAGTTGCGGAACGCAAAGTACACGATATAAAAAAGTACGCAAGGACGTTCGAAAATCCGGAACCGGGACCCGAGCCAAGAAGAAACGCCCGACGCAATGGACCAAAAATATCTAGTCTACTATGCATATAAATATAATATAATATATAAATAATTATTAAAATTATTTATATTTTATATATATTTAATAAATATGTCGACGAACAAGATGACAAAAGATATGTGAGCTGTCCAGCGTGGCCATGCGACTCGCATGGCAAATAGGCATAAACCCATGCGAGTCGCATGAGGATCAGAATCAGCTCACATTCTATAAATTGCCAGTTTTCGTTCCAGTTTACCACACACATATACATAATAATACTCCGTAAGAATAATAATAATAATAAATTTATAATATATAAATAAATATAGTATAGATTAGTGTTATATTAGATTAGTTTGGGTTATGTAAAAGTTATTTTTACGGGTTTTGAAGTCGAAGCTCTGTCCGTGTACCACTACGCGATAAATAATCAATGTAAGCTATGTTCTCCTTTTTAAATTAATGTCTCGTAACTAAGTTGTTATTATGCTTATTTAAAACGAAGTAATCATGATGTTGGGCTAATTACTAAAATGGGTAATTGGGCTTTGTACCATAATTGGGGTTTGGACAAAAGAACGACACTTGTGGAAATTAGACTATGGGCTATTAATGGGCTTTATATTTGTTTAACTAAATGATAGTTTGTTAATGTTAATATAAAGATTTACAATTGGGCGTCCCTATAAATTACCATATACACTCGATCGGACACGATGGGCGGGGTATTTATATGTACGAATAATCGTTCATTTAACCGGATACGGGAATGGATTAATAGCCACTAGAATAATTAAAACAGGGGTGAAATTACATTCAAGGGTAATTGGTGTAATTGTTAACAAAGTAGTAAAACCTTGGTTTACACGCAGTCGATAACCTGGTGTATTCATTAAACAAAGTATTAAAACCTTGTTACAATTTGAATCCCCAATTAGTTGGAATATTTAACTTCGGGTATAAGAATAATTTGACGAGGACACTCGCACTTTATATTTATGACTGATGGACTGTTATGGACAAAAACTAGACGGACATATTAAGTAATCCAGGACAAAGGACAATTAACCCATGGGCATAAAACTAAAATCAAACATCATGATTACGGAAGTTTAAATAAGCATAATTCTTTTATTTCATATTTAATTTTCTTTATTTTATATTTAATTGCACTTCTAATTATCGCACTTTTATTTATTGTTATTTAATCGCACTTTTAATTATCGTACTTTTTAATTATCGCAAGTTTATTTTATCGCACTTTTATTATTCGCAATTTCATTATCGTTATTTACTTTACGCTTTAATTTAAGTCTTGTATTTATTTTATATTTTACATTAGGTTTTAACTGCGACTAAAGTTTTAAAATCGACAAACCGGTCATTAAACGGTAAAACCCCCCTTTTTTATATTTATATTTATATATTGTTATATAAAAATAAAGTGTTTCATAAGCCCGTCTCCCTGTGGAACGAACCGGACTTACTAAAAACTATACTACTTCGCGACTAGGTACACTGCCTATTGTGTTGTAGCAAGGTTTTGGTATATCCATTTTGTAAATATTTAATTAAAACTTGTTAAATTTTGTAGCATTCCGTATTAAAAATATACACTATTTCGTAACCCCGTGCTACCACATCAAGTTTTTGGCGCCGCTGCCGGGGAGTCGGCGAAATATTTATTTACATTTTTAGAAAAACAATATAAAATCTATAAAAAAAAAAAAATTAAAAATTTAAAAACCGAAAAAAAAAAATAATAATTGCTTTTATATATTTTTAAGATTTTTATTTATGAAAATATAAAATATTTCTATTTTTAGTTTTATAAAAATATAAGTTTTTATTTATTTTATATATATTTTACTTTAAATATAAAACAAAATAAAAATAAATAATAAATAATAAATAATACGAACTGACTTGTCATTTTTGAACCCTTCTTGAACTGAACCAGCAGGTCATGCGAGTCGCATGACCTTTTCTCTTAGACCCATGCGAGTCGCATGGAGGAGTCTGACAGGCCACATGTTAACCTAAAATCGCATTAATTACACGTATTTTATTATTATTATTATCTAAAACCCTAATCTATTATTAATTATTATATTTAGTTTTTAGATTAATTAAATTATTATTACTTATTATTAGTTTATTAAATTTATAAATTAATACTTTTATAATATATAAATATAAAAATAATATTTTTATAAAAACTAATAATTTTTATAAACTTTTTATTAACTTTTATATTTTGTATCTTTTATTTATTTTTAGCGTAATTTTTGTATTTCTATCATTCGTGCTTAGTTTTAAGTCTAGTTTTTGCCGTAGTTTCATTTTTATTTCTAGAATTTTTAGGCATTGCCGTAAAATCCCTTAAGTGCTTTTTCTTTAGACTAAGATTTAGATGCTTTAGAATTTTGCGACGCCGTTTTTATATTTTAGTACCTTTTTAAGTTATTACCATTTGTGATATAGTTTTTCTTTTAAGCTTTATTATTTTTAGACGCAACTTTTAATTCTTAGTTTTTAATTCTTTTTTAAGTTACGACGCGCTATTTTCTTATTTTTATTTTTCAACGTTTTTCGACGCGCATTCTTTTTCTTTCTTATTTCTCGACGCTTTAGTTTTTAGGACTTAAAAATTTTCTCTATTTCTTATCTAATATCTCAAACGGAAAGAAAAATTATTTAAGCGGTTAAATTAATGGACGTTGACATTTTTCTGCTTCGTAGTAATAGTTGGATTTGTTAGTGGCTGAGTTGTGGCTTTTCCGATTTAAAGGTGCCTGGCTCCCTGCTACATCTTTTGGCTATTCGAAACGTGGGCAAAAGCAGAAAAGTCTATTAATTGGACAACTTATATAAGTTTTTCTATTTTTATAACTAATAGGATAATTAGTGAACGCACCACATTGTAGCTAAAAATTTGTCCATCGCAATAAAATGGAAAATTTTGAAAACAGGGCCTTGGAAACTCTTTTTGAACTCCAAAATCAATTAAATCAATACTCTTAACCGAGTGTTGATGACAATTCGGTCAGTCAATCTTGGATCGCGAACGACGAAACAATAACTGGTTGTGAAATCTGTGGAGATTATCACTCAACATGGGAATGTTACTATTACGTTCCTACTGAAAATTACGCACCCACAGAACCTGAATGGAACGATTATGAAGAACACAATTCTAATTGGGATTATTCCCAAGAAGATATTCAAACTCAACAACCAGAAGAACTTGAAGATTCTTTAGATTATATGAGAATCAAACTCGAAGAACTTGATGCTCAAAAGGAACAAATGAGAGAGTTTGTAAATAGGCAAGCTGAAACTCTATCAGATTACACACCTGTTGATCTGAGGAGTATTGTGCAAGAAAATCTCAAATCATCAAATTTTGATGAATTCGAGAGCTCCGAAATCACCAACTATCCCGATGATAATTCTTATTCAGCCTTACCAATTTCACAACATATCGACACATTAGCCTCTACCGACGAAATAATCAATCCATCAATGGAGGATGAAGAAGAAGAAAGGGTGACAAATTGGTACTCTTGGGAAAACGATAACGTTGAAAATTTTACCCCCGAGGCCAAACCGAACTTTACCATCCCACAACTTTCCAACCCAATATTCTCAATAGACGAGTCATCTACTGAAGATGAACTACGAGCTGTAATAGATAATGACACCTCGGATTTCACCCAATTGGGTAATAGAGGTGAAAACTTTAATCCCGAGAATAAACGGAAGGACACTTTTGGAATTGACCACCCTATAGATAAAAGTATGTCGGTGTATATCGATCCATTTGACCAAGAACCAGAAAAGAGACATATCCATTTACTAAAAGCTACACTTAAAAAAGAATTAAGTAGTGACGATCGGGTGAGTCTAAACTTTAAACCCATTGATATATTATACACCACCCGAGATGCAAATAACTGGCTCACTATTTTAATTCGTGGAACTTATTCCACCGATTTCACATGTCGTCAGCTAAGTGTGGGGAAGTCTAACCCCACTTAACGTTAAAATAGGGGTTCGGGTTAGTGCATAACTCGTTAATAACCATGCATGATAAGTTAGGGTAAAATATGTATTTTCAAAAAAAAAATTAGCAAACAGTTCAGAAAAGCAACCATTTTTGAAGAAAAACATGTGTGATAAAACAAAAAGGAAGGAACGATGAGGCGCGCCATCTATCATTCGACGAGCTTTGTAAGTACAAACTAGGTATTCTTAATCACTTTTCTACACTAATCACCCTCATGAATTTATAATTAGAGTCTGATTTCATGCAAATGAGGGCATTGCATGATCTCAAGTGTGGGGAAGGGTTATAAATTCTCTCGGGTTTACACTTGGTTTATTTGCCAAATTTTGTGAAAATTTGAAAAATTTTCAACTAAATAAATTTAAAATCATGTTTATATATATTTATGAACGATGAAAACTAGGTGTTAATACCGAAATTATCGTTACCTCGAAAAGGACATAAATTGAGAAACAACCCAAAACGCTTGAATTCATTTAAAATGGGATAGAAGAGAATAAAAAGGCAAAGAAAAGAATAAATAAAAGCTAAGTGTGGGGAGAATGTACCAAGTTATTCAATTAAAAACTATCTATCACATTTTTGTATAAGAATTATTGCAGGTACTTTTGCTTTGGACGATACTAATCAGTTTTACCCGGTTTACTGTAATATATTTTAAAGAAAGATGGATCTACACGATGAATCAATTCCATCATTAAAAGGAAGTAAAGTCTTCCGAAAAAGACACGCGCTTCTTGATTTAGGTCATGAAGTTGTCGTCCAGACCAGCTGTAGGTTGACGAAAAATCTAGAAAAGTCATCACTAAAATCGGCTGGAAATCCACGGACCTCAGCATCAAACAGGGTCGCCAAGTGGTCAGATTTATCCTAACCATGAGAAGGATTTATCTCGTACAATGGGGGGGCACCGTGCAAATTAGCTTGATAAGACTAATGAATCAGATCCCCAGAAAGGATAATCTCCTTTAAAGATCAAAAATCAGCTTTTAAGCCTGATATTACTCAATCCTTGAGATTGACCTTAAAGATTGAGAATTCAAACTCATGGAATTCGATGATATCTAAACTCGAGCTTGAACGAGAAAATATTTTGATAAAAATTACAAACCGATTTGTTTTCTGAAAACCCATTTTCAATGCGTTCATTACCATTGAACGTAAAATCCTAGGAATTCACCTGGAATTCATTAGGTCACCTGAACCAAATCGGGTGTCAACCGTAAGAACGGTGGTTGCATAGCATGGTCGAAGACAGGACCTTGTGCCAGACCGAAAAATCAAAGGATGATCTTTACTATTGCTCCTACCAAGGATAGTTCTAGCATCCGACACGTTAATTAGACCATGAACAAATGCATGTCATTAGACATTGCCTTAACAGTTTCTTGTTCATCGCTTTCCTTTACAACCGGACGGTAGTTTACCGAAAGGTAATATACGGAACAAGTAAACTGGATGTGTGCTTCCGATACCGGGATAGCAGTGGATTACACGAACCTAAAAGTTTTAAGCCAAAATATTGATCCACAAATATATTTTGCAACACCGATGATGGATCAAATCAGAAAACTTGTCTAGGGTAAAATCTAGCTTGAATTTTTAAAAGATCAAATATTTTCATAAAGATCCAATTTCCTTAAGGATCTACATTTTTATAGTCATGTGGGACTGTAAACCACCTTTCAAATGTGCACTTTGCTTTGAAAACCGAAAGTAAATCGGCTATTTGATTGCAAGTGTCGTTGACCTAAACCCAAGGCAACTGTGGATGACACACCCACCTTTAACCATGGTTCTATCATTACTATCATTGTTTATACCGCTCTATCAAAATCACTGATGTACAAAGTGTGAAGAATAAAGAAGTGATTCGTGTAATGTATTATATTATTTCAAGACTGTATTGCTTGAGGACAAGCAACGTTCAAGTGTGGGGATATTGATAAGGCTAAAAAGAAACATATATTTCATAGCATTATCCCCCAAGAAAGACAGGATTTTAGTTGTAATTGTTCCATATTCAAGTAATATTCATTTATATTTAATAAGTGCGAAGACAAAAGGCGAAAACGAAGAATTGAAGACGGAAAGGTCCAAAATGCTCAAATGTACAAGATACAATTAAAGTGGTTCAAATTATTGATGAAGAACGTCTAAAAATGATAAGAGTACAAGTTGCGGAACGCAAAGTACACGATATAAAAAAGTACGCAAGGACGTTCGAAAATCCGGAACCGGGACCCGAGCCAAGAAGAAACGCCCGACGCAATGGACCAAAAATATCTAGTCTACTATGCATATAAATATAATATAATATATAAATAATTATTAAAATTATTTATATTTTATATATATTTAATAAATATGTCGACGAACAAGATGACAAAAGATATGTGAGCTGTCCAGCGTGGCCATGCGACTCGCATGGCAAATAGGCATAAACCCATGCGAGTCGCATGAGGATCAGAATCAGCTCACATTCTATAAATTGCCAGTTTTCGTTCCAGTTTACCACACACATATACATAATAATACTCCGTAAGAATAATAATAATAATAAATTTATAATATATAAATAAATATAGTATAGATTAGTGTTATATTAGATTAGTTTGGGTTATGTAAAAGTTATTTTTACGGGTTTTGAAGTCGAAGCTCTGTCCGTGTACCACTACGCGATAAATAATCAATGTAAGCTATGTTCTCCTTTTTAAATTAATGTCTCGTAACTAAGTTGTTATTATGCTTATTTAAAACGAAGTAATCATGATGTTGGGCTAATTACTAAAATGGGTAATTGGGCTTTGTACCATAATTGGGGTTTGGACAAAAGAACGACACTTGTGGAAATTAGACTATGGGCTATTAATGGGCTTTATATTTGTTTAACTAAATGATAGTTTGTTAATGTTAATATAAAGATTTACAATTGGGCGTCCCTATAAATTACCATATACACTCGATCGGACACGATGGGCGGGGTATTTATATGTACGAATAATCGTTCATTTAACCGGATACGGGAATGGATTAATAGCCACTAGAATAATTAAAACAGGGGTGAAATTACATTCAAGGGTAATTGGTGTAATTGTTAACAAAGTAGTAAAACCTTGGTTTACACGCAGTCGATAACCTGGTGTATTCATTAAACAAAGTATTAAAACCTTGTTACAATTTGAATCCCCAATTAGTTGGAATATTTAACTTCGGGTATAAGAATAATTTGACGAGGACACTCGCACTTTATATTTATGACTGATGGACTGTTATGGACAAAAACTAGACGGACATATTAAGTAATCCAGGACAAAGGACAATTAACCCATGGGCATAAAACTAAAATCAAACATCATGATTACGGAAGTTTAAATAAGCATAATTCTTTTATTTCATATTTAATTTTCTTTATTTTATATTTAATTGCACTTCTAATTATCGCACTTTTATTTATTGTTATTTAATCGCACTTTTAATTATCGTACTTTTTAATTATCGCAAGTTTATTTTATCGCACTTTTATTATTCGCAATTTCATTATCGTTATTTACTTTACGCTTTAATTTAAGTCTTGTATTTATTTTATATTTTACATTAGGTTTTAACTGCGACTAAAGTTTTAAAATCGACAAACCGGTCATTAAACGGTAAAACCCCCCTTTTTATATTTATATTTATATATTGTTATATAAAAATAAAGTGTTTCATAAGCCCGTCTCCCTGTGGAACGAACCGGACTTACTAAAAACTATACTACTTCGCGACTAGGTACACTGCCTATTGTGTTGTAGCAAGGTTTTGGTATATCCATTTTGTAAATATTTAATTAAAACTTGTTAAATTTTGTAGCATTCCGTATTAAAAATATACACTATTTCGTAACCCCGTGCTACCACATCACGTTGCATAAGAACGCAACCAAAACCTTGTCGCGAAGCGTCACAATATATTTCAAAATCATCGTTCCCTTCTGGTAACGATAAAATAGGCGCCGTAGTCAACTTTTTTTTCAGTAATTGAAATGCACTCTCCTGCTCAGAAGTCCATTCATATTTCTTCCCTTTTTGTGTTAACGCTGTCAATGGCTTAGCTATTCGGGAAAAATCTTGAATAAACCTTCTATAATAACCGGCTAAACCCAAAAATTGGCGTATCTGCATTGGTGTCTTAGGAGTCTCCCATTTTTCAATGGCTTCAATTTTTGCTGGATCAACCTGAATTCCTTTGCTACTAACAACGTGGCCAAGAAATTGCACTTCTTTCAACCAGAAAGCACATTTAGAAAATTTAGCATATAGCTGTTCTTTTCTCAACAACTCTAATATCAACCTTAAATGCTGCTCATGCTCTTGCTCACTCTTGGAATAGATAAGAATATCATCAATGAAAACGATAACAAACTTATCTAAATATGGACTACAAACTCGATTCATGAGGTCCATGAATACAGCTGGCGCATTCGTCAATCCAAACGGCATAACCAAAAATTCGTAATGACCGTAGCGTGTCCGAAAAGCAGTTTTCGGTATATCTTCTTCTTTGACACGTAATTGATGATAACCCGATCTTAGGTCAATTTTCGAGTACACACATGATCCTTGGAGTTGATCAAATAAGTCGTCAATTCTCGGTAGTGGATACCGATTCTTGATAGTTAACTTATTTAATTCACGATAATCTATACTCATTCGGAAAGATCCGTCTTTCTTCTTGACGAATAAAATTGGAGCTCCCCACGGTGAAGTACTTGGTCGTATGAATCCACGATCCAGTAATTCTTTTAACTGACTCTGAAGTTCTTTTAACTCGGACGGTGCAAGTCTATATGGAGCACGGGCAACCGGTGCAGCTCCTGGTACAAGATCTATTTGAAATTCTACAGATCTAAATGGAGGTAATCCCGGCAACTCTTCCGGAAATACTTCAGGAAAATCTCTTACCACAGGCACGTCATTGATGCACTTCTCTTTTTCTTTCTTTTCGACTTTATTAACATGTGCTAAGATAGCATAGCACTCTTTCTTCAAGCACTTTTGAGCTTTCAAATAACTAATGAGTTTTAGCTTTGATTTACCCTTCTCTCCATAAATCATTACTGGCGTTTTATCCTTACGAGGAATGCGAATTGCCTTCTTGGCGCACACAACTTCGGCTCCTATTTTGGACATCCAGTCCATGCCGACTATTACATCAAAACTTCCTAATTCTACGGGTATCAAATCAATCTTAAATGTTTCTCCGGCTAAATTTATTTTACAATCACGGCAAATTTTATCGGCTTTAATTAGTTTACCATTAGCTAACTCAATCATGTACTTAGCATCTAGAGGTAATGATGAACAATTCAATTTAGCGTGAAAGTCTCTACACACGTAACTTCTATCAGCACCAGTATCAAATATAATAGATGCGGATAAGTTATTAATGGTAAACGTACCCGTAACAAGCTCCGGGTCTTCACATGCCTCTCTAGCATTAATAACAAATGCTCTCCCACGTGCAGGTCCGATATTCTTCTCTGGATTCGGGCACTGGCTCTTATAGTGACCTTGTTTTCCACACCCAAAACAAGTAATGGTAGCCAAAGCAGTTCTATTTGCATTGGTGGCAGGAGTCTTGGTACCATTTGTATTTGTAACGAGAGCCCTACAATCTTCAGCAAGATGACCCTTTCGATTACATTTGTTGCATACCACATTACAGTAACCAGAGTGATGTTTGTGGCATAGGTTGCATAAAGGATTTTGTCCTTTATAACCAAAGCTTAAACCACTACCCGCACCTTGCGTGTTTTCTTGTTTCTTAAAAGATTGTTGTTGGTTACCTCGATCATAATTTCCATTCCACTTTCTTTTGTTACCTGATACCTTCACATCAGTATTGGATACTTTCTTATCCATGATGACCTGATCCATTAGCTCGTTTGCCATGGTTATAGCTTCATGAATTGTCTTAGGTTTCGATGCTGTAACATTTGCCTTGACCTTTTTGGGCAAACCATCTTTGTACATTTCAATCTTCCGTTCTTCGGTTGGAACCAATTCAGGACATAGCAAAACTAATTCCATGAATCGCTGATTGTAGTTGGTGATTTCAGTACCAATAACTTTCAGACTTCGTAACTCATCTTCCAACTTCCTAACCTCGTTCCTTGGACAATATTCGTTGATTAACATTGTTTTGAATTCTTCCCATGGAGTATCATAAGCTACATCTCCTCCTACAGCCTTCACATAATTTTTCCACCACGTGAGTGCACTATCTTGTAAAGTGCATGATGCATACTTGGTCATGTCCTTTTCAACACAACCACTGATTTTAAACACAGTCTCCATCTTTTCTATCCATCGGGTTAAACCGATCGGTTCTTCTGTTCCACTGAATGATGAGGGCTTGCAAGCTTGAAAAGTTTTGTAAGTGCACCCCACACGAGGATTTGGGTTAACTGCAGCACCTCTTGCAGCCTCGACCCATAACATTCTGTCGTTCACTCGTTGATTGATGAGTTCCTGGATTTCTTGTTCCGTCATTCGGTTCAATCGCGCCATATTCTTCTATAAGAATGAAAAGAAAATAATTATTCACATGGAATATTATAGATGTAGTGTATATTTACAGTACATTATAGCTTATTAATAATATGAACCAGGTATTATTATAAAAGCCTTTTCTTCTTATTAGCGTTTTATAATTATATCTAGGGTAGTACCTACCCGTTAATGTCCATACTTAATAGCTTAGTACAGAATCAATTACTACCATCTAAATAATACTTAACCATGGAAAATTATTGCATTTCACACTTCACTATTTTACATATGCTTATCTTACATCGAACATTAAACAAACCACACTAATAATATTATACAAAACATTATATGATCCCATGGTTTAATACGGCAGCGCATCGTTTGGTCTATTTTCTAGGACGTTTAGGTTCAAAGAATCGCTTAACGCTTATCCTGGCTGTCTGCCTATATTTTGGCTGTGGGACTGAAGAACTGGATGCTGGGATAGAACGAATAGGAATAGCGGGAATAGGGGTGGTAGTGTCTAGTGGAGTTGGTGCCACATCATCCTTACTAAACTAGGGAATTGAATTTTCTAATTCATTAGCCTTTCGTTTCTTTCCTAGTTCGAACTCGTCTTTTGTAATTTCCTGTATTTCTTCCTCGGGTTTACTTTCCTCCTCGGGTTCACTTTCCTCCTCGGGTTCACTTTCCTCCTCGGGTTCACTTTCCTCCTCGGGTTCACTTTCCTCCTCGGGTTCACTTTCCTCCTCGGGTTCACTTTCCGGGTTCTCTATAGTTGGTTCATCCGGAATTTGTGAGTCTTCCCCAAAGATATCATTTTCGTCATCGGATAGGTTAATGACTGGAACACCATCTGAAGATTCTGGTTCGGAGTCGCTGAACGTGATGATAAGTTTTGAGCCCGACATCTATCACACAACAACTAACCCATTAGTACTACATAATATTTACATATAAATTTTAACCAACAATGATAAGCAATGGTTTTTAAATCAAACCCGGTCAAAGTCCAGACTTACTAATGTATCCTAACGACTTATCAGTTAGACACACTAATGCAAACCTGGTTCGCTAAGACCACCGCTCTGATACCACATGTCATAACCCGTCCTTAACCATAAGAACGTGTTAGATAACGTATGATTTCATTGCGAGGTATTGACCTCTATATGCGACATTTTTTTTAAAGAAAAACTGCATATATTATACATTACAAACCATGATCCTTATTTTTGATACAAGCTTTGGAAAAAAATAAAGATGATTATCGTTTAGCGATAATCTTCGACTTACAAACTTTACAAATGATAATAACAACCCGATTTCTAGCATATTTTACAACACAAGTTCTTGGATATGCAGTCTTATTTTTGACACAAATATGCGTACGCAAGATCCTGCTTAGATTCAACATGATGCAGCGGAAGCTTCTAATTATCACCTGAGAATAGACATGTTTAAAACGTCAACATAAAGTTGGTGAGATATAGGTTTAATGCCGGCAGCGATATAAATATAGACCACAAGATTTCATATATAAACATTTTAATAAAAATATTCTAAGTGGTTGAGCACTTGGTAACCATACTTAACATTTAATCACGTCGCATATTCCCTTTATTATGAAATCTTACTACACCGTACCAAGTGCAGTCACGAAACGAAGTACTGTGCAACCGTTGAATACTGGTCGTCCAGTCCGGTTGGGGTTGTCAGGCCCGATAGATCTATCAACAGGATTCGCGTTTACAATACCGCTGTAAATAACAGTTACCAAGCTACAGGGAAGTATGCCAGTGGTACAACTCAACGTAGAATATATTTTTCAGTTATTTGTGTCCATAACGTAAAACATAAAATACATGTATTCTCATCCCGAAATATTTAGAGTTTAAAAGTGGGACTATATACTCACTGTTGTCTTGAAGATATATATAATTTGACTTGGTCTCCGGTTGATATCACGAACCTATCCATATATAATATATCAATACCTTTTCTTTTTAAACAAACGTCACATATATATACTTGTTATACTTTTAATACTTTGAATAATTCCTTAGTCCGTAGTTAGCAGTTCGTTGTTAGTAATTCAATTTTAATGGTTCATTTTTAGATGTTTAATATACCCGCAATGAAATAAATAAAACCCCCTAACGAAATAAATAAAACCCCATCGTATATGTATTGGTCGAGATTAATCTTGACCCACGGTACCGGTGTTGTCAAATGACGTGTTGCGTACATAAAGTACCGGTGTTGTCAAATGACGTGTTGCGTACAAACATGGGATCTTATGATTAATCTTCTCATATTGTTTATGGGTGATCCTGAACCATATAAAATTGAATTATAAGTACATATATATAAAATATCATGTTATCTTAGAAAGATGTGATTTTATTTAATTTTTCCCAATTAATCCCGAAGTTAAACAAGTCTTAGATATCCGATCTCGTTTTGGTCATAGTTTCTTCGTTACAACTCCGTTTTCGTTGATTCAACTTGTCATTTCCTTGGATCGAGTCTCTCTTTAAGACTATGAACTGTAAATACCTTAGTTTGTATTCGAAATCACAGGTCATAGGTCAAACTTTAGTGAAACTTATGAAGTTAATCATTTTCCATCATGTAAACAACCTTAAATGATTATTTTTCTAAAAATACTTATACTTTGAGTTAAATCATGAAATTTTTATGTGTTATCATATTCATAGTAAAAATCATTTTTCCAGAAAATAAACCTCCAATTCAAAGTTTAAGATGGTTTTTAATTATCCAACCCAAAACAGCCCCCGGTTGCACTCCGACGTCGTAAATTCAGTTTTTAAGGTGTTCTTTGAAAAACCAAGTTATACCTTGTTAAATTAGCATATATTTATGATATATTACAGGTCTTGAAGTATTTTAAAAGTTAAGTTAGAAGGATCTATTTAGTTTGCAAACAAGTTTGAAAACTTTCAAACTATGTTCTTGTTGTTAAAATTTTATACCACAAAATAAGATAGCTATATATATATGAATCGAATAAGGTTATGAACATAGTTACTACCTCAAGTTCCTTGGACAAGGTTGCTGTAAAAGAGGAGTAAAAAGCTAGAACCAAAAGGGTGATGGAATTGGATGAAAGATTGGAAGTAAGTTTGTGTTCTTGGAAGGATTCTTGAAGTGTTTTTGTAAGGGTTTTCTTATGGTGATTAAGTGATGTTTTTGAAGCTAAATGATGGGAAAAATGCTTGGAGATGATCAAGTATGAAGTTAAGAGTATTTTGAGAGAGAAATGGGAGTGTAAGTATGAGAAAATGGGGTGAAGAAATGGTGTGCATGCATAAAAACGTTTTTAGGTTATAAAGGAAAAAAAAGATACCTAACTTTGTTTTCTTGCTAAATAATTCATGCTACTTGACAAATGGTTGGTTCCACATGTTTCTTAATCATTTAAGGCTGCTAAGGAGAAGATTTTTATTGGTATATACCAATAGTAAATACATCTAGAAGCTGCGTATGATACGGGTACATATACCCTAGATATACGTGTAGAAATCTTTGAGAAAACGGAACGAGGATTCAAATATAGCTATCTTTTGTAAATATACTTATATTGTTTTATGTATGTAAGCCCTTTAAAAGTGATAAAATACATATCTATACGATGCATGTATAAGTATTATAGGTTATAAGTATTTATGTCGAAGAACGTTACGTATAGTTATCGTTTTGAAAACTTAAGTTAGTAGTTTCAAAATATACTTATAACTCATTGTTATTAGTACCCAATGAGATGTTAAACATCCTTAGATCATGTTAAATATATATAAATACATATATATACATAAACGTATAATTATCGTATGTTATATAGTTCGTGATATCATCGGTCAAATTGAACGGTCAAACGTTGTGTAAAACTCTTTTCGAAGACATAAGTCTCAACAATTTGGATTGCTTGTCATGTTGGTAAGGTTTAATTTATGTAAATATTAATGTTATAAATATAGAATGATCGAAAAAGTGCGGGTCATTACAAACTTACATTTTTACCATGTTCGTAAATATAATATATTATATAAATAATTACCTAGAATATATATATATATATATATATATATATATATATATATATATATATATATATATATATAAAATTTAAATGAGTGTCGTCAAGTTTAATTGGGCAAAGAGGCTGGCCAAGGGTAACCATGCGATCTCATGGCCCCAAGGCACAACCCCCATGCGATCGCATGGGGGGTTAGGTGAGCTCAACTATCTTTAAAACGTGATTGTGGTTCGACCTGAATTCATTTTTCACATCTCTCGTCTCAATCTCTCTGTATATATAAATATATAATATATTAATTATTATTATAATTATTATTATTATTAAGATTAATATTATTATTAATCTTATTATTATTATTATTATTATTATTATTATTATTATTATTATTATTATTATTATTATTATTATTATTAGTATTATACATAAAATACTACGACAAGGTTCTGTTCGCGTGTTTTCAAAACGAGTTTTGCGAGAGGGATAGAGCTAAGGAAATCATGGGTTATAGCTATGAAGGTAATGAGTAATGTTTGGGGGTATGCTCGTGAGGTCAATCTCGTGTTTATCATCTCCGTTGCGTCTACGTACTTTCCTGTAATATTGAATCTCAATATTGATACGTGAGCACTCATAACTTAACTTTTACATATTAATAGTGTATCCCTGACTAGTGCTCGAATATATTGGATTATGCATGCTTGTATATTTAATTTTGTCGTTAGATAGTTTATGATAAATTATGAATTTATTATATATGCGACTGAGATAAGGTATATGATATGCATATCGTTGGAAAGCTGACGAAAAATCAATAACTTTTCATTTAGGAATCGTGTGGTTTTGATGAACAATTTAAAAGATATAGTCAACTGAATTATTATTAATTTTAGTATTATTATTATTAAAGTGATTATTATTACATCGTCGTTATTATCGTCGTTATAATTATTTGATTATTATTATTATTATTATCATTATTGTTATCAATATAGGTATTATCATTAAAAAAAAATATTGTTATTGTTATTACTATAGTTATTATTAAAAGTTAACATTTTTATTAAAACTATTATTTTTATTATTATTACTATTAAAAGTATCATTTATATTAAAATTATCATGTTTGTTAAAATTATCAATTCTAATAAAAATATTATCTTTATTATCTTTATCATATTAGGATTATTATTAAAAATTTATCATTTTTGATATGATTATTTTTATAAAATATTATTACGATTCTTATTATAATAATTATACAGTAATTATTATTAAGATAAAATATATTATTGGGAAATTATTATTATCATTTTAGTATTATTATTATTAAAAATTATCATTTCAAATAGAATTATTATTTACATATAAAATAATATTATTTATTATTATTAAAAATTATCATGTTTATCTGAAAATATCGTATAGATCTTAAAACCTATATTTTCATTAAAATTAACAACAATACTATTATCATTGTTATTATCATTAATATGAATATAATATTTTTATCAGAAATATTATTATAACATTTGTATTACTACAAAAGATTATTATTTAATATCAAGATTATTATTATCATTATTAATAGAATAATAATAATTATTATTATTACAAAATAATAAAATTTTTATTTATTATTATTATCAATATTATTTTATCAAATAAATATGTGATACAAAGATATTTTTACCACGCGTAATATAATTACATTAATAATACCTACCACTATAGTTTTACGATATCCAGCGAATTTCATAAATTTTACTGCTTAAGATATATGAAAGAATATTTTATCATATATAAACTTTAATATAAAATTTTTATTAATAAATGACTTTTATTATTTACTCTAATAAAATCTACTAAAAATATTTAAATATATAAAACGACTATATTTAAACTATATAATAATCATGTATAGATTTTGGATATCATTTTGGTCAAAATGACTTTTGTTGACTTTTGCATATTAGTCTCGAGCATTAGGATTGCGATACACTACGACCTGACCTAAATTGTTACACAGTTATTGACCAACATATAAATATATATAATTAATATAGGTTCGTGAATCCAAGGCCAACCTTGCACTTGTTCAGTGCCGTCATATGCATTATTGCTACGAAATACAGTTTTGTGAGTTTCATTTGCTCCCTTTTTAAATGCTTTTGCAATATATATTTTTGGAACTGAGAATACATGCGCTGCTTTTATAAATGTTTGACGAAATAGACACAAGTACTCAAAACTACATTCTATGGTTGGATTATTAAACCGAATATCACCCCTTTTAGCTTGGTAACCTAAGAATTAGGTAAACGAGAGGTTCTGTTCCTAATTGATGCGAATCCTAAAGATAGATCTATTGGGCCTAACAACCGCCATTCAGGTTATGGATGGCTTTAGTACTTCGAGATTATTATTATACAGACGAGAGGTTCCGTTTGGGGATATTCTATGCATTAAAGTTAATGTCGGTTACCAGGTGTTCAATTCATGTGAATGATTTTATCTTTATGCAGACGAGAGGCTCTGCTTATAAATATGAAAATCTTATGGTCTATTAAAATTATGAAAATGATGCTGAAGCCACTGTCAAACTTTTCGAAATCCTAGTAGCATTTCGATTAGCTTTTGTAGATTTCTCGATTTCCGGATTATAAGGCTCAAGAGTCTAATTTCCCGACTTTCGAGTTTGCATACAGTAACCTGCACTTCAACAAAAACAAGAATACTGAGCATAAAACTGAAAAAAACAAAGTAAAAAGAAAACAACATTTTTGGATTTTTTACGGTTTTATAATTTTAAGGTTTTTTTCTAGTTTAACACGGAAGCAAGTAAAATAAGAGTTTGCAATCAAGCTCACACTTCCCCGGCAGCGGCGTCAAAATTTGATCGGTGTCGAAGGGCCGGTCAAAAATGAACCTATTTCTTCAATTTTTGACCTGTTTTATCACACTTTCTAAACAAACACATTAAAAGCACCTTTTTACAAGAATTATTAACTTTTATCCAAAGGGGTGTTAAAAACTATGTTTAAATGACAAAATAACGCGTAGAAAGTATGTATAAAATATGTATAATTCGAGTGTTATCGGATATCATATTATATGATACAAAATTGTATGATATAATATGATATCATACAATAAGATATATGATATGATATAATACAATGTGATATGATATAATATAAAATAATATTATATAATACCATATGATACAATACGATTCAATACAATATGATATGATATAATGAGCTATGATATAATATGATATGTTATAATATGATATAATATGGTATGATAAGATATGATATAATATAATATAATATAATATAATGTGATATAATACAATAGGGAGGTGATTCTCACACACCACTTTTTGATCTATCTACACTTTGTCCCACAAATTTACAATTATACCCATAACTTAATCTTGGGAGTTGAACTTATATTATTAATTTAAGTATAATTAAAGGTATAATAGTAAATTATGTGTAGATGGATCAAAAAGTGGTATGCGAGGATCATCTCCCAATACAATATGATATGATATAATAATATAATATAAAAAAATGTCAAACAATATAATACAATACAAGGGTGACAAACCCATTGCTGGGTATTTTTCTTTGTAATGCCTAATCAAGTCATAAAACTCTTAAAATGGGTTAGGCAAATTACTTGGAAAATCATTCTTGCTATTAACAAATTTGACATTAACGACTCAAATTTGAAATCTATAAGTAGAAGTCCTCACCCTTATTTCACAGACTCCACACAACACAATTTACACACACAAAATTGTCATTTTATAATAGATACTTGTTTAAGCCCCGCAAAAGCTGCGAGTTTTTCATGTGTCAATTAAATTATGTCGTTCTTAATTTAATTAGATATTAAGAATTAATTGTAAGTTGGAATATAATGGATGAATCTGTGAGTACATACGTAGTAAATTAAAAGAACTAAATAAACTAAAATAGTTCTAAATAATAAATATGATAAACACCTAAATTGAATAATTAATAGTTTGATGGTCGAGCTCTAATCTATCTATCTATCTATCTATCTATCTATCTATCTATCTATCTATAGTTTCTATTAAAATCCTATAATGATGATGTCATTATTAGGTTAATTCTTTTGTTAAGAAAAAATTAAAAAGGAAAAAAAATCTAAGCCCTTAAGGTGATGTCATTAATTTAATTAATGACTAATTAAATTAAATCTATTTATTTATTTATTTTATGTTTTTCGAGAAAAAAATTCACTCTCATTAATTATTAATTATTATTATATTATTATTCAAATTCAAATATGAGTTCTTTTCACGAGATTAATTACGTTATATATGTATGCGAAATACACGTCTCAAATATGAGTTTTCTCCAAAGGTTGTGACTCTGGTATCCTTCACTCTGTGCGTGCCAAGCAGTTAACCTAAAGCATTCCGGGTACGCTTTGCGCGATGGATGCGAGGAGTTTCTTCCTAACGGGTGCGTGGGTGGCAAATGAGAGGATTCGATGCCGATATTGCCGTTCTAAAAAAATATAGGCTTTTATGACACGGAAAATAGTAATTGTGATAAAAATTGGAAGATGGTGGTGAGAGAATAAATGTAGTTCATTTATTCCGATCAAGTCAAGTACATCAATGTGTTTGTAAAAACAATGAGAAGTTTCTTAGTCGGAATCCGTAGAGTCATTAAATTAAATGCCTTTAGCGTTTAAATTCACAAAATACCTAAAATATATCATTAAATTGTTTGATTTAAACAAACCTGTAGTTCCACGGGTCCTTTCACTAGTATATTACTAAATGATTGTAATTTTTTAATATATATATATATATAAAGTGTATATAAAGCATAAGTTGTTTGCATTATTGTGAGTATATTTTACTGAGTTGTATTCCCTTGAAACCAAAAATTTGCTTGAAATTCAATGGACCAATCAGAGCGCGACATGTGGCGCGACAATCACATGTGATTGGAAAAAAAATTAAAAAATTTTTAAAATTTTTTTTTTAAAATTTTAAAAAAAAAATTCGAAAATTTTTTTTTATGAATTTTTTTTTTTTTTTTTAAATTTAGCATGTCAAATTCAATCACATGTGATTGTAAAACCCAATCACATGTGATTGTGGAACTCAATCACATGTGATTCTGCATATTAAATCCAATCACATGTGATTAAAAAAAATTACAATTTTTTAAAAAAAAATTCAACCGGAAACATACTTTAATTTGGTGATTTGATCAAGTTTGTTAGCGTTTCGTGATCATTTCTTCAAAATTTTAGACTTTAATTCGGTGATTTAATCAAGTTTTGATCCAAAACTTGGTGTTTGAAGGTTTTAGCACAAATTTAGTGAAATTCGTTATTATTCGTCATTTTACTGAATTTTATTTTTCAATCACATGTGATTGGATTTGACATGCAACAATCAAATTTGATTGAGTTTGCCAATCACATGTGATTGGCATGCCCAATCACATGTGATTTACTGCATGTTAAATTTAATCACATGTGATTGAAAAAAAAAATTAAAAAAAATAAAAAAAAATTAGAAATAAAAATTTTTGAAATTTTTTTTTTTCGGAATTTTATTTTATTTTTGAAATTTTTTTTCAATCACATGTGATTATCGCGCCACGTGTCGCAATCTGATTGGTCCCTTAAATCTCAACTTAAAGTTTGGTCTCATTTGAATATTCCTCATATTTTACTATATCTTTTTTAAAGTAACTACACACAATTTATCAGTATGCAACAAAATGAATAAATATTTTTATTATGTTACAAAAAAATAATAATTTAAACATGAATTGTTCATTAAGAGTAAGAAAGTTATAAATAAATAAAAATAATAAAATTGAAATTATGAATATTGTGCGTAGCATATACTCAAACATTTATAAACAAACCATGAGTGTGGTGGTTGAATGGTTATGACTCTGGCCTTCCATAGTGGAGGTCATGGGTTCGATTCCAGGCACCCACAGTTATCCACTCATGGCCACGGAGGTTCACCTGCAATGACTCCGGACTGCTCGCGTAGCGAGTAGTCGCCATGGGATTAGTCAAGTTGACCGTTTGGATACCCAAGTTAAAAAAAAAAAAAAAAAAAAAAAAAAAAAAACAAAAAAAAAACATATTGATTTGTATGTAATAAAGAAAAAAATTAACATGGGTGTTTACGTTATCTTATATATATAGCCAGAATCTACCAAAAACACATAATGAAGTTAAACTTCCAACTTATAAAACAACAGTGTATAATTTAACTTTGTAGAACAATGTAAGATGATACAATACTTGAAGCACATCTCGAAAAAATTTATACACAGAGATAGGGTGAAGCAAAATATATGATATACCAAAATTCGATTATAAAATAGAATAATGTGTCATTAAACAGTGCGAAATTAATCAATCTCGATATTGGGTTTATATCAAAAATTAAGAACAAACCAATGATCTTTAGGTGTTATTAGACTTTACGATATTAAAGATTACCCAAACTAAGTACTAATCGACCAGAGAATCGGATACAACTGATGAAAGAGTTTAGAGTTCGTAACCCTAACAATGAACCCGAATTAGACATTAAATACATTCAGCACGTGCAACCGTGCGGTTGCCCAGTGGACCCGTACAGATGCATTCTGCATCTGTGCGGTTGCACTTCAAGTGTGTAGATTAAACATTAAACGTATAATAAGTCGTAGACTATTACACACCGCTTACTATAATGAACTTGAGACTAACGTTATGCATCAACAAACTCCCCCTAGGACCCAGTTCACTATTTAAACAATAAAATCAACGTTAACCTGCATTAGTTAAACAAACACACATTCAATCGAATCAAATAGCAAATAGTTCACACGTTTACGTCACGTTATTACAACCAAATCGAAAGTAAAACAAAATAAACGTTGAAGTCTAGAGTTCAAGAGTTTATGATCTAAAGAAAGACATTAGATGTAAAGATCATATGCATAACAAGTACGAACGGCCCTGTTGAACTGAATGGTCTGTTCCATGTTCTGCAATTCATGAAAAATCGGGTGTCGTCGCAACACCTTGATATCCGCCCTACAAAGATTCATGATCCACCTCGGATCGATAATCCTAATATGGTCCAAATCGCCCCCAGATTCTAACAGAATAACCGCCTCCTCAGTTCGCCCATCATAATACCACCATTTAAACCGTTTACCAAAATTATGTGGCATATTGCGAACCGGAGCATACTTCATCGTCTTCGCACGCTTATACTTCACAACTTTAACCCTCCTTCCAGTTTCTTGATCAATTCGATATGACGTCTTTGGAAATTGTGAGCCAACAATGACCAACCATACTTGAATTCTTTCTTAATCTTAAACTGTATTCACTGACCCCAACCATCAGACTCATGATAAAGCAGTGGCGGTCTAGCTAATTCAATCATTTCAAAATAAGGGAGGGACTTCATGTATGCCGCATGCTTGAAGTAATCAACCCCATTCTCCCTTCTAACAGCGAAACAATTAAGATCCTTCAGATACGCCCAGCTGAGAATCTTGTCACCAATAACCTTTCCTGTTTTATCATAGAATAACGTGTATTTCGGTTCTAACGGAATCTTCTTAAACCAAGACTTAGTAGAGGTTTTCGGATACTCCCTCTATTCATGATTTTTTTACTTATTTACTGTCTCAAGATTCTCACCATCCTTATATACACCGGAAGACTCACCCTACTCAGAAGTTCGCTTATCATCAACTTTCTGATTAAAAACATCATCACTCTGTTGTTTAAATTGATCATCAAACTCTGGCAAGTCTTCCTCGTCAGCATCATCCACAGTCTCTTCATCATGAGAAGCATCTTCAATGATGACTTCCTCAGCACTATCGTCCCCAGTATGTCTATTTTCACGTGTACCGGCTGTATTCAGTGTTTTCTCAGCAGCAATCAACTGCTCTACCTCTATACCAAACATCCTAGCTATCTCCTCATAGCTCATCGTATGTACAATTTCTCCCTCTTCGACATCATAATTAAGCGAGCTGATCACTGTACCTTGATTGTCCAGAAAATACGTTAACTTATGAATATCAAAAGATAGGGGTTTAGGAAAATGTACCTCCTAAATTTGACTTACGTTCTCAGGACCATCAGAAGATGAGTCAGAGGAGAATTCACTTTCAGTTGACAACAAATTATCATCGATATGTTCTAACTTCAGACGAATAGTCTCATTTTGAGGATCATCCTCTAGCTTATTCTTAAATATGCGATCACGACGATCCAAGATCCCTTTAGCCTGTTTCTCCAAAAGTTTCCTGAGATCAGCAGCCTCCTTCTTATACTTCTCAAGTTCACTAGTCAAACTATTCACCTTAGCTTCTAAATCACCTACCACCTTATTCTTCTTACTGTTCTTAGATTTCATCTTTTCATAATTATTCACCAGGCTTAGCACAGTTTCCTGAAGGCTCACCAAAGCAGGATTGGGAATAGAAAGAGCCATAGAGCTGCCAGGCGGTGTAGAAACAACCGGTGGTGGTGGAGCTTATTAAGTATGTTGCTGAGTTGGTTGTATTGGAAGTGCCTGAGAGGTTTGAGTTAGCTGGACCTCAGTTCTCGATGTAGATGATTGGGTGTTAGCAGCAGCAACACCTGACGAAGACATATCGGTTCTTTTAACATTAAACCTGTACTCTTCATTCTCCCCCTTATCGGTTCATCATCAGCAACTTCCTTTTGTTTCAAGGATAGCAGAATATCACCACTCTCATTAACCTCAACTTCATCTTCCAAGCTGAAGTTGTCCATATTATCACCATTTCGAGCTGAGTGAGAACCAGCTCCTTAATCATCTTCTTCATCTTTTGATTCAGTTAAAACCGAAGCAATATCCTCCTTACCAGAATCACTATCATCGTTTCTCCACATCCTCGGGTTTCGAGCCACATAATCAGCTTTAATCGTATATCCAAAAAATGGATAGTTTGGAGGAGCGTTGTTACCCTTGTAGAAAATCATACGTCTCACAACCTCGTCGGTCATGATGTCCAGCTTAATACGATCCTGGTCCTCCTTCACGAGCTCATTGTCTTGAGAGTCAATGATGAGCTGAAGGAAGCGAGGATACAACAGATATAGATCAGATTTGAACTTCATGTTCTCCACCATGTAGTCAAATTCCATGCTGGAGAAGTTGAACGGCAGATTCAGAATCAACGCAACCATCAGTGATTGCATAACAGTATTAAGCTCATCATGTCCTTCTCTCCTAGAGCTTAAACATTGCATAATAACATGAGCCAGATAACGAAACGTCGGATAAAATCCCGATTTCAGCACCTTTGACTTAGTAAGGCCTCCCGTATACTTGCATCGTTGGAGACAACCCTTAACCAGTCCCATGTTCAACCTAGTTTTCATCTCAGCTGAGTTGCTGAAGTTCCACAACCTCCTGATATGACCTTCAGTAACAACAATGGCCTTCCCCTACACCTTACTATTTATAACATCAACTCGATGATCACCATCCATCGTCTTTGAAAGAGTACCGTGTTTCCAGAACTCACGTTGTTGCGAGATATACGAAGGCACATCGTAAGTGTGATGACCCGGAAATTTCTGACCAAATTTAAACTTTATCTTTAAATGATTTAATGTTTTCGACACGATAAGTAAAGTCTGTAATGTTGAGTTACGAAAGTTTTGGAACTATATTCATGTAATCAATTATTCTTTGACTGTTCTCGAAGATTCACGAACAATATATATATATAATTTAATGTGCATATATATATATATATATATATATATATATATATATATATATATATATATATATATATATATATATATATATATATATATATATATATATATATATATATATATATATATATATATATATATATATATATATATATATATGATTTCAAGTTATTTAGTAAACGATAGTAACATTCGATTATTGATTCGATTGATATTTAGATAAGTAAACTAAAACGTTTATGATGAACCAGTAAAACACTAATTTGCTACAGTATTTTCGAATTTCTACAGTACCCGAAAAGCTACAGTGTTTTCAAAAATCACTATTTGCTACAGTAAAACACTATTTTAAAATGAATATATATATATATATATATATATATATATATATATATATATATATATATATATATATATTCTACGAGACGATAATTTATAGAAGCAAATAACCAAAACACTTAATTGATTAAAGCTACACTTCGAGTGACATAGTTTATCATTGATTAAGTTTAATTTTTGATAAATGTACACGTTGCATAATGAAAAGTACTAGTTTTCTAAGGGTACGAAAATGCATTCGAGAAACCGGAACCGAGACATAAGTCGAGTGACAACGTACGAGTCAACGGACCAAAAATTACAAGTCCACTATGCACGTGAATTTAATATAATATATAATTAATTATATAAATTAATTATATTATAATTATATTTAATTATGTCGACAAGCGTTAGGACAAAATCAGATGTGAGCTGGAAATGGGAGCCATGCGATCGCATGGCATCCCCTCACACAAACCATGCGATCGAATGGCTGTGGTGGACAGTCCAGGTCTATAAAGCTCAAACGTTTTTCAGTTGTGTATCACTCTATCTCTCGCACACATACACTTACATAATATTATTATTATTATTATTATTATTATTATTATTATTATTATTATTATTATTATTATTATTATTATTATTATTATTATTATTATTATTATTATTATTATTATTATTATCAAGATTAATATTATTATTAATCTTATAATTAGGAGTATTATTATTAGTATATTACATAAAATACTACGACGAGGTTATAAGCGTGTCATTTTCAAAAATGGGTTTTTGAGCGGGATAGAGCTAAGGAAACTATGGGTTATAACTATGGAGGTTATGGGTAATGTTCATGGGTATTATTGGCAAGTCAAACCTAGTGTTTATCATCTCCGTTGAGTCTATGTACTTTTCTGCAATATTGAATCACAATATTGATATGTGAGCATTCATATCTTATCTTTTATATATTAATTGTGTATCCATGTCTAGTGCTCGAGTATATATATTTATGCATGCTTGTATGCTAAATTTTGTCGTTAAACAGTTTATGATGAATCACGAATTTAATATATATATTACTGATAAAAGGTATATGATATGCATGTTTTTGGAAAGCTGGCGAAAAATCAATAACTTTTCATTTAGAAATCGCAAAATTTCGATGAACGAATTAAAAGATATGGGCAACTGAATTATGATCAACGTTAATTGAAATTGCTTTTGAATCTGCAATTAAGATTTAAACAACTTGTTTACGAGATTGATAAAATGGATTTTTAAATATTACCAGCCGAGTAAATGAATCCTTATTTAAGGCACGTCTCGTTTTGTTGAACAATTGTCAAAATTGACTGTTTTATCATGTTTTAAAGCCTTATAAAAACTATAGACTAATTTTACAAGAATTGAGAAACTATGTGAAATGTTAAAATGTTTCGATTGCCATGATCATTCAACTATAGTATTAAGTCAGAATGACTTTTTGAAATAACTTCTGATAAACTTTTGTATGTCGATCTCGAGCATTAGGATTGTGATACACTATGACCTGACCTAGCTTGATAGACATTTATTGACCAACATATGTTCTCTAGGTTGAGATCTACGATTATTTGGTAATCCGAGTTTCAATCACATTTTGGTGAACGACTTTATATGCTGCTAAGGTGAGTTTCATATGCTCCCTTTTTAATTTCTTTTGCAATCTATATTTTTGGGCTGAGAATACATGCACTTTATTTTAAAAACAATGGACACAAGTACATACTAAATTCTATACTGAGTTTGAACTAAAAATCCCTTAGCTTTGGTAACTAGTAACTGCCGGTTATAAGAACTGGTGGGCGCGAGTAGTTGTATATGGATCCATAGGGCTTGATATCCCCGTCCGAGCTAGAGCACTATCCTTTTAACGGACGTAGGCTATTTGAGACACGCACACGTTGGTTTGCGTGTATTATTATGATGATTATACAAAGGGTACAAATTATATATACGTTAAGTTTAGTTACCAGGGTGCTCAATTTTGTAGAATATTTTGATAAACGTTTCTGGATGAAACAACTGAAATCTTGTGATCCACCTTTATGTACAGATTATGCAAAACATTAAAACTATGAACTCACCAACCTTTGTGCTGACACTTATTAGCATGTTTATTCTCAGGTTCCCTAGACGTCTTCCGCTGTTTACTTATATGTTAGACAAGCTATGTGCATGGAGTCTTACATGGCATATTTTTCAAGGAAACGTTGCATTCACCAAATCATCACCATGTATCTTATTTTGACTGCATTGTCAACGGAAGTACTATTGTAAACTATTATTTACGGTGATTGTCTATATGTAGAAATCATCAGATGTCGAAAACCTTTGATTTAAATATTCATTTATGGTGTGCCTTTTCAAAAGAATGCAATGTTTACAAAACGTATCATATAGAGGTCAAATACCTCGCACTGAAATCGATGAATGACGTGTTCGTCCATATGGATTTGGAGCGATCGTCACAGTAAGAGATAGCCTTGTAGATGCGGGACATCTCTAGAAATTCCATAATCCCATGGTAATCTGCCACATACTCATATTTGTTCAAATTAGCAAGCATATTGTTGTTGCCGCCAAACTGAAGCCCATTATTGTGCTCAACTACTTTCTTAGAGCGAGCTTTAGTGACGCGCTTAGGTTTTGAACGTTTCTCAGCTCTTTGTCTACCAGAACCAGAGCTGGCAGCCTCAACAATGGGAACATTTGAAACATGAGTTCTAGACATGTTAAATCTGTAAAATAAGCACAGTATCGCAAATACAAGCATTAAAAAAAGATAAATTCAAAATTAGGGTTTCTGAGGTGCATCCGTACGATTGCATGATGGCTTAACAAAGTTGCAGTTGTAACCGTAGGGGTGCATGGCCACACTACACGGATACACACTTGAAATTAAAAATTGAATATGGGGTGTAACTGTGCAGTTGCACAAGATAGTAACCCGGTTGCATGTTCAACCGTGTGGTTGCATGATGCAACAGTACGGTTGTGTTCATCGAGTCTGTTAGGGATTTTGAAACCCAAATCCATCAAACGTGTATTGATCATCTAAAAACCTGTTCAAATAGCTTCATATACCTTCGAATAACATGTACTAACCAATAATTTCAAACATAACAACCTTAATCGACTAGTATTGATCTAACTTTCTCAAAGATTAAAAACTAATCAAAAACAAGAGATTTAGGGCTTGAATCCGGTACCTGTAGTAATGAAAATGATCACAAATGAATGTAGGTTATGAAAATCGACTGCAAAAAATCCCCTTAGCACTTAACAATTTTGGATATAATATAGCACTTGAAATATGAAAGCATGGTTTCATACGGTTCTGAGTTTGGGTATTTATACCCACTTTGCAACCATACAGTTGCAAGGTTGTAACTGTCCAAACATTCTGCAACCGTGCGGGTGTATGTTGTACCCGTACGGGTGCATTTAAGTTCAAATACCTTTGACCCATTTGTAACCGTGCGATTACATGGTGTATTTATGCGGTCGCAGTGTGTAACCGTACAGATGTACAGTCTAAAATTAAAATTTTTAAAATTTAAGTCCAAGCATTCTCGCAGTTGTTAATCGCCAATTTCAACTCAAACTTTAAATCCAAGACAAGCTATTACTCAAAATTCTCAAACTTATGAATGAATCAAGTAACCTAATACCCGATCATTGACATTTCTGTTTATTTCGAATCTTTTGCACATACTAACTCCCCCTGGTCCACACATACGGAGTCTAAGAAGTAACCACCAACTGTTATGCAATACTTTACAGTATGAAACATGCAAAATACTAAAACACACTAAAAACTTTTTGTATTTTTCATATTAAGATGCAATCTATCTAAATGTAAAACATATACAGCATGATGAAACAAATGATAAACTATCCGCATAGTGAACATTACAAGCATAACTTAGAGAACTAATCAACTCGCTATTAATATCACATAATCAAGAACAGATTCAGCAGCTATCGAAGCATAAACACATATTTTTATGAGAAGATGAATTAATCAATTTTTCTGGAATCATAACTAAACCATAATTAGCAGTTTTAACATCGTTAATTCCTTTTATTACGAACCTTTTTGTTCTGATTTTAAGTACCTACACTTTTAGTCTTTGAAAATCAATAAACTCGTCAGATTTTCCTTTCAGACTTTTTGAAGATCACTTTAGCATTTAAGTACCTGGACATATTTCTATGTATGCTTAAATCATAGACTCAGTTAGGGGTGAGCATTAGTACCCGAATTACCGATACCGTATTCTTACCGTACCGGTACCATACTGAACCGGTACCATACTGTGACGACCCGGAAATTTCGTACTAAATTTAAACTTAATCTTTATATGATTTCGATACGATAAGCAAAGTATGTAATGTTGAGTCTAGAAAATTTTGGAACGATGTTCATATATTCAGTTACCCTTTGACTGTGCTCGACGATTCACGAACAATTAATTGTAAATAGATATGTGTGTAGGTATATATAAATAATAATTCAAAATATAATTTGATGTATTATATGTTATTGTTATTAAAAATTAATAAAATAAAAATGGGATATTATAATAATTATTGTTTAAAATATATTTCTATATATAAATAAAGTATATTAAAAATAAATATTAAATGCTTGTAATACTCGTTTGATGTTCCAATTGATATTAAGCAAGTTAAATTCGAACTTATGTAATTTTAAAATAAAAGGTGATTCGAAAATGAGTTATATAAGTTATAGGCTTATTAAAAGTATATTTAGGATCTAATTATTTAATTTTAACACTTTTTATATTTTACCCATAAATGAGAGGGACAGTTGATGTAATTTTTATTTAACAAATTAAGGATCGAATTTTATACCATAATGACCAAAATAAATAAATATAGTTAAGTTAAAAATATGGGATTTTTTTTGAACACTTTATTCGCCACTAATTAACAACGAAGTACGAATTACCAGTCCGTAATTTAAAAGAGTAATAGTGTCCGGCTTCTTAACTGTTATTTACCTTCAAATCAGTGTGCTTAATTGATGCGATTATTGTTGGCACATTCCATATTGATTGAATTATTGTGACATATTATTATAGTAATATTACTTTAATTTAATATATATATATATATATATGCCTAGTGATATACTACTCTGTAATATATATGCTTATGCATTTCAAGTTTTATCATCATCTCTATCTTAACTTTTATCTTCAACCAGCTAGGAACCCATTTAAACAATCCATCTTCACTCAAACATCCACCACACTAAATCAACATCAAACCATGGTGCTGTTTCGTTTATATTTTCTTCGATGGATAACCAAACACACCCAACATCAAGGAAGAATCCGCTATCACCCTACGGCAACCACCTCTGCGTTTTACTTTATTTTTTTCTGTTTCTTTCATGTTTGAGCACCACAACCAACCCCATCGACAACTAGACCCCAAAACCGACATCTTTTTAATCTCTCTTGCTGCTGTTCGATCATACCATCATTTACATCAAACCGTCACCTAGCATCTGTTGTTCCTGTTTTATAGTTCAAATCACGATCACCACCTTTATTAAATCCACCACTATCACCTCTCATGATCACCATAACCGTCACCCTAAAACCTCACCACTACTCGTACCATGTTGCACTATTACGAAGGCAAGAACAACACCAAAAAAAAAAAATTATAGAACAAACCATCCACCAACGACTTAAAACCATAACCACTACCACCTAAAACCATCATTAACACCACCAACAAATCGTGTAACTGCAGCTCGCTAATACCTTTTTCGTTTAAACAGAAAATCATCGACATCAAAACCCAGGAAAACCCTCATCATACTTACTGTTACATATTTCCGTTTTCCCTTTATTCGATCGAACTAGAGCTGCTGTGTTGCAGCTGTAAACTGTCACCCCTTTATAAACCGTACATCTGTTATTAATCATTCCCTATTGTTGTTATTTATCGTGACCCAACGCAACTTGTTATACTAAAGATGATGACGAGTTGTTACAACAAATAAAGAGGTTTAATGTGAGATTAATGATGATAATGGAGGTTGATAACAATGAGTGGATGGTGAGGTAATGGTGATGAGATAAAGGGTACCAGCGAAAAATATTTTTTCCTGCCATTTATATTTTCAAATTAAACCCACATATGTATTGGGCCGTGAACTTATTAATAGGGCCATGTTAATTACATTTTTTTAATGGACTAGTCTGTTGGGCCAAGAGCTATTAAAAATCCTGTTGGGCCGTAAATAAATCTTGGGCCGAAATCTAGTGTTGGGTGAGCTAGTTGTATGAATATGAAGGAGAAAGGGAACTGGATAATTCGGTTTATAGATAATATCAATGGGTTTAAGGTAGAAAAACATAAATGGCAGCATGGTTGGAGGTGTTTGTGTGGGACGAGAGGTCGTGGGTTCAATTTCGGGCAGTGACAGTTTCCTTTATTTTTGTAGCTTATTAATTCTCTTAAGGTATTATTATTATTATTATTATTATTATTATTATTATTATTATTATTATTATTATTATTATTATTATTATTATTATTATCATTAACACATTATTATTAATAATATTATTATCATTATTATAATTATTAACATTATTATTATTATTATTATTAATTATTATTATTATTATTATTATTATTATTATTATTATTATTATTACAAACATAAAGAATATAGATACAAATAATATCATGAAAATGATTAAGTTACAATGAACTATTATTATTATCATTATTTTAGTATTATTATAATTTTAACAAACAAACGATGTATATATATACAAAAATATATTTAATATATATAACATTATAAAATTTATATTTTTATTTATTTTAAATATATAAAATGAATATATGAAACATATAGGATATTAATATAATAATGATATACCTAATAAATTTATATATATATATATATATATATATATATATATATATATATATATATATATATATATATATATATATATATATATATATATATATATATATATAATCGATTACAATTATGTGTGTTAATATATATATAATTGATATAGGTTCGTGAATCCGAGGCCAACCCTACACTTGTTCAATGTCGTCATATGTATTTTTACTACAAAATACAGTATTGTGAGTTTCATTTGCTCCCTTTTTAAATGCTTTTGCAATATATATTTTTGGTACTGAGAATACATGCGCTGCTTTTAAAAAATGTTTTACGAAATAGACACAAGTAATCTAAACTACATTCTATGGTTGGATTATCGAATCGAATATCACCCCTTTTAGCTTGGTAGCTTAAGAATTAGGGAATAGACACCCTAATTGACGCGAATCCTAAAGGTAGATCTACGGGCACTAACTCCCCCCATACTGGAAAATGGTATGCTTTAGTACTTCGAGTTTATATTATACAGATGGATTTCTGTTTTGGGGATATTCTATATGCATGATGTTAATGTCGGTTACCAGGTGTTCAATCCATATGAATGATTTTTAAACACTTGTGAGTGTATGATTATTGAATAAAGAAAATCTTGTGGTCTATTTAAATTATGAAATGATCGATTATAATAAACTAATGAACTCACCAACCTTTTGGTTGACACTTTAAAGCATGTTTATTCTTAGGTATGAAAGAAATATTCCACTGTGCATTTGCTCATTCAGAAATATTACTTGGAGTCATTCATGACATATTTCAAAAGACGTTGCATTCGAGTCATCGAGTTCATCAAGATCATTATTAAGTCAATTATAGTTGGATGTACTATGAAATTATATGCATGCCATCAACTTTCGATGTAATGAAAGTTTGTCTTTTCAAAACAAATGCAAGGTTTGTAAAATGTATCATATAGAGGTCAAGAACCTCGCGATGTAACCAAATGTAATGTATTCGTCCAGATGGATTATGACGGGTCAAGAAAGTTGGTATCAGAGTGGTGGTCTTAGCGAACCAGGTCTTGCATTAGTGCGTCTAACTGATAGTTGTTTATGTAACGACCCGACTTTTTCGACTTGCTTTTATGCCTTGTATTTTAGCGAAACTGCGTATTTGTGCGTACTGTGTTACTTTATTACTCTGGAACCTTGGCACACGTGTTTTATATTCATATTTACTTTAAAACGTACCTTGGTGTATGTAGAATGCTTAACTTGTCCATTGGATGCTTTATAACCGTTAGTGTTATTTACCGTTACGATTAAAACGTGGACTGCGCGCACGTTTAACTTTTGTCGGAACCGGAACTTTTGGACTGCGAAATATTAATTATTATTTTCTAATAATAATTACCTGGGCCTTTGGATGCTTAATTTTATTTATTTAATTGCTAAAGCCCAATAGTTAGCCTTTTTGGACTTTTTACCTTGTTGGGCTCAAGCCCACCCTACTCTAGCTAGTGACCCAATTAATTAGCCCCAAGTATTATTACTAGTGGCCCATAATAATAAATAAATAATAAATTAATTAATTAATGAGTCATACTAGCATAATGGATAAGGATTATCAACTTTGTTACATAAGATTCTAGCAAAAGGACATACTTTAGACACCATTAGCCAAAAAGCAAGATTTTGTCTCCCCCTCCCCCTTAAAACCGTCCACCCCATCACCACCACCACCCTTGCCATGTCATCAATCCATGTGCTCACTCTTTGCCTATAAATACTAGCCTTAAGTCCCTCATTACAACACTTGATCATTTTAGCATTTCACACACTACTCCTTTCTTTCTTTCTTCTACTTGTAAGTTTTCTTTTCCCTTTCCTTTTCCTTTCAAAATCGTGGTCATCATCATCATTTATGGAGATCAAGTTTCCTTTTAGCTTTGATCTTACTTATATCTTGTTGATTCAAGCATGAATCTTTCAAGAACATGGAAGATTCAAGCTTTCTAGCTTGAATCTTCATAACTTTTGTAGATCTACTTCTTTTATACTTTAATCTTTCTATTTTATAATAAAGATTCAAACTTTTGTTTGTAATCTTCATGCATCTTCAAGATCCAAGCTTTATGCTTCAAGATCTTCAAGAACAACCAAGATGCAAGCTTTCTAGCTTGAATCTTCATATCTTTTTGTTAGATCTAAGTTCTATTTGCTTTGATCATGTTGTTTTGTGAAAAAGATTCAAACTTGTGTTTGTTATCTTCATATATCTTAAAGATCCAAGCTTTATGCTTCAAGATCTTCAAGGACACTTAAAGGTTCAAGCTTTCTAGCTTTGTAACCTTGTAACTTGTGTGAAATGGATCCAAGCTCTCTAGCTTAGGGTTCCATCACCTCTTTTGACTTAGATTGTGTTCATACTTGTTAAATTGATGTAAAGTTTGTAACTTTAGTTGTTATTGTGACTTGTATTAGTGTTAAGACTAAGGATATGATGTAACCTTGGTTCATCATCCATCTAAGACTCATGAATGAGTTGTATTCTTACTTTGTCTTAAAATATTGTGTATTGATGGTGAATCTTGGTCAAAAGTGATGCTAAACCATCAACGAGTTGTACACTTGAAGCTACAAGCATCAAGGATGAGAACCGTGATGAGCATCAAGCACCAAGAACCCCACCGGAGCACTTGTCCACTGATTTTCGTATCTGATCAGACCACCTGGGCTACTGGAAAGTTTATTTTCAGTTAGTTTGGTTCGAGTAGATGATTTTACGTTTAGGCCTCGTCTTAATCCGAGTTACGGTTTAGGATTTATGGCCCTCCGAGAGTCACTACACCCTATTAACGTTGTGCTGAAATTTCTGACCTACTCGCACTTAAACCGTCGCCACGGTCAAACGAAGACGAGTTAGGTTCTGAAAATTTGTCAGCTGTTAGGGGACTCATATACGAAGCCATAGCCACTGACCATGTGTCTTTTTGATTTACGTAGAGGTCGTAGCTGCTGACCGAAGTCAGCCTATTGTTTCGATCTCAATTCTTGTCAAACTCACTTAGCTTTTATGATGATGAATGATGATGATGATGACACTTAAACTTATTTTATGCACTATTAGAACTTATTAAGACAACCTACTGACCTAGTAACCTTTGATTTAGGTTGACGACGTTTCGGACCGACTTACTACTTGCGTACTTTCATTACCGACTTTACCGCTTTTATCACTGTGAGTTATAACATCCCTTTTTACTACTTTTACTATTTTTGGGACTGAGAATACATGCGCTTTTTACGTTTTACATACTAGGCACGAGTACTTAAACTTTGTATGTATGTGGGTTATATAACGGCATAAACTTTCCCCTTAGCACGGTAACGTTTAGTCATTGGTTTTTGAACCGGTGAAAGCGAATCTTAGATATGGATCCATAGGGTTTGACATCCCCACTCGGGCTAGTCGCGTTAGCATTTAACGGGTGTTTAATACTTCGTGAACATACGCACTCGCCAAGTGTACTTTCAGGGGGTTATAAACGTTAAGTTTAGTTACCGGGTGCCCACGGTTATGCATATACTTATCATACTGTTTTGATACGCTGTTGCAGCACTGAAATCTCGTGGCCTATCTTACGTTACTATTACAACTTAAACTATAGCTCACCAACATTCGTGTTGAATTTTTAAGCATGCATTTCTCAGATGCCTAGAGGTTTATTGCTTCCGCTGTTACACTTGCTGTCATGCTGTTATTGAATTGCTGTTATGGACCTACTGAACTTGTTATCCGCTGCATTACTAGAGATGTCTCAAATTATGAAACTTATGTTTTGCATTCGTAAACTTATGTTATTTCGGAACAATGGTTTGTAATAAGTCTTATGACATGTTATCTTTGAAAAACGTTATCTTTTTAATGAATGCAAATCGGTTTTCAAACAGCATATAGTGTTTGACCTTGTGATGATCCTGTTGTTTATGATCCGTACACGATGGTTTTGTACGGGGCGTTACAGTTGGTATCAGAGCATAGGTTGTAGGGAATTAGGTTGCATTAGTGAGTCTAGACCAACCCGAGTAGGATTCACTAATAGGACTAATCTACAACTTGCTAGTTTACTTGTTTCTGCATGCTACTGCTTACTTTTACTACTATGTGATCTTACTGCATGCTATTGCTTATCTTTACTGCCATGCGAACTTGCTGTATGCCTATTTCTTCCTTTGCATGATTACTATCTGCTTTCACTGTTATTACTATTTAGCACTGTTGTTATTGCCATGCTAGGATGCTATAGTGCCTAATACTTGCTTGCTTATGACTTACCGATATGGAAAATTTATTTTCCTTGTTCAGATGTCGGATATTCCACCTGTCATTATTTTGGACAGTGATTCAGACTCGTCAGCCACCTCACCTACTGCTGCTACCGATACACAGATCTCGTTAACCAGTGACCCCGGCGCTTCATCCTCCGGAACAAGCAGCCATACACCTGTACCGGTGGTTATCGCAGTCGGAGCCCAGGACCCTCCGGAGATTCCAGTTCCAGTTGCCCCGGTACCTCAGGAGCCACAGCCTCGCCCCAGTGGTGTTGTGATTCCTGCGGATCTTGGGGAAGGTCCGGTTCGTAATGAACGTAACCACTGGTGCCGACGCACTCCTGATGGACGTCTCGTGCCAATCGGACCCGCCAGATACGGACAGATGATGGCCGCTCGAGGAGGGCCACCTGTGGTGTCACCCCCAGCTAGTTTAGACGACTCATCCACAGAAGACTCTAGTGACAATGATTCCAACGAGGAGGACCCTGATGATACACCTGTCCAGCCACCCTCCTCCCCGCCGAAGAAGCGGTACCGATTCGATGGCACCGTTATTCCGGAGATCAACGGAGGACGAGCATTCACTGATGCACATGGTCAGCGTCGTAGGGTTACCGCCCGTAAGTGGGTCGTGCCTTACCCGGCTGATCCGTTCGTGCGTAAGCCTTACCGCCATGCAGCATCTACCTCTGGAGCCGGACCATCTGCACCACCAGCACCTCCTGCACCAGCAGTACCGCCTGCTCTGCCAGCTCCTCCCTCTGTCGATGAACTGGCAAGGGAGGTGGAGATCCTACGTGCTAGTTTAACTGAGCTCGAGGAGCAGATGTCCCATGTGCTGGACATCCTTTACCCACCATCACCATAGAGCTTTGTAGTAGGTTTCATTTTGTAATCTCGTTTGTAGATCCATGTTTTCCTTATGTAATGTACGAACTTATGTATGCAACTCTTTATTAATGGAACTTTGTATTGTTAAATTCTTGCACAGTGTTCTATTTACATTACTATATGTTGGTTTTGCGGTATTTGTACCTAGTTGCGTCACTATATTGGCATGCGTTATGTTGTTTCCCTATTTACTATATACTATATTATTATATATTAAATGCTGGATTTTGACTTAAGTCAAAATTTCTGTTTCGAAGGGCAATGGCAAACACACGAACAACACCCACAGCAGCTCAAATCGAAGAGATGATTAATGAATGAGTCGCCGCAGCCTTGGCGGAAATGAACCCTTAAGCTGAACCACCGCCGGTTATCCAAGCCGTTCGAAAAGAGTGCACCTACAAAGAATTCCAGAGCTGTAAGCCACATAACTTTAACGGAACTGAGGGGCCTGTTGGTCTCACAAGATGGTTTGAAAAGCTTGAATCAGTATTCCGAGTCAGCAACTGTTCCGAGTCTAACAAAACCAAATTTGCTTCCTGCACGCTATCTGATGGCGCCCTCACGTGGTGGAACACCATGGCTCAGGCACAAGGTATTGATGAGGCGTATGCTACACCATGGGAGGAGTTCAAAGCGGCTATGATTGATGAGTATTGTCCGAGAACCGAGATACAAAAGATGGAAATAGAGTTTATGCAATTGAAAGCTGTAGGCAACGATCTCGATGGTTACAATCGGAGGTTTCTTGAGTTAGCTCTTATGTGTCCTACCATGGTCACCTCGGAATTCAAGCGTATGGAGAGATACTTCTGGGGACTCCCTAAGTCCATCAAGGGTAATGTCACCTCGTCCAAGCCACCGAATGTTCCCGAAGCAATGCGCATGGCGCATACACTCATGAATCAGATTCTCATCGATGAATCGGAGAAGTCCAAGTCTGAAACGGGTATTGGTGAGAAGCGTAAGTGGGATCACAACAACAAGGGGAGAACCTATGATCAAACCCCCGCTAAGAGGCCTAACAACGGTGGAAACCCCAACCTCGGCACAAGTTCAAACCCGAACTACAAGGGCACTCTACCGCAGTGAAAGAGGTGTTACAAACACCACACTGGGTACTGTAATGCGGTCTGTGAAAAGTGCAACAGGATCGGACATGTTGGTAAGAACTACAAGATTCCCGTCCCAGCTGCAAGGACAAACCCAAATGGGCCAAGGAAATGCTATGAGTGTGGACAGCAAGGCCACTTTAGGAATGATTGCCCCAATAAGAAGAAGGACGGCGGACCACCGCGTGGTAGAGCTTTTAATGTTAATGCAAGGGATGCACGCGAGAACCCCGACTTGGTGACAGGTATATTCACTATCAACAATCTTTTAGCTTCTGTCCTATTTGATACTGGTGCCGATAGAAGTTATGTATGTAGACACTTTTGTGATAAGATAAATTGGTCATTAGTTCCTTTAAAAGAAAGTATGCAAGTCGAGGTAGCCAATGGGAAGCTTGAAAAGGTTGACCAAATTGGCCGAGGAGCTATTATTAACATAGCTGGCGTGGATTTCGAAATTGACTTGATACCCATCAAATTGGGAAGCTTTGACGTGATTGTCGGCATGGATTGGTTGACCAAAGTAAGGGCCGATGTTATTCGTGGAGATAAAGCTCTTCGTATACCACAAGGAGATGGTGAGCCACTGGTTATATACGGAGAGAGATGTAGTTCAAAACTGAACCTCATTAGTTGTATGAAAGCGCAGAAGATCATGAAGAAAGGACGTCTTGCTGTTTTAGTACATGTGAAGGCTTTAGAATCAGAGGAGAAGAGTGTGAATGACATGCGAATCGTGAATGAATTCCCCGATGTCTTTCTGGAAGAACTGCCTGGATTACCGCCACCAAGAGCAGTGGAGTTTCAGATCGATCTATTGCCGGGAGCTGCACCCGTAGCTCGCGCACCTTATCAACTAGCACCTTCAGAACTGCAAGAGTTACAGAGTTAACTGCAGGAATTGCTCGATCGAGGGTTTATCCAACCGAGCTCGTCGCCTTGGGGAGCACCTGAAGTTGACGATTAAGAACCGATATCCTCTTCCCCGAATTGACGATCTTTTTGATCAGCTGCAAGGATCAAGCATTTATTGTAAGATCGATTTGCGATCAGGTTATCACCAATTGAGGGTGAAGGAGAGTGATGTGATGAAGACTGCATTTAGAACTCGCTATGGTCATTATGAGTTTCTCGTGATGCCATTCGGTTTAACCAACGCACCCGCTGTATTCATGGACCTCATGAATCGTGTTTGCAAGCCATACCTGGATAAATTCGTTATCGTCTTCATAGATGATATCCTCATCTACTCCAAGAGCGAAGAAGAACATGAACAACATCTTCGGTTAGTGCTCGAAATCTTGAGACAAGAGCAGCTTTATGCCAAATTCTCCAAGTATGAATTTTGGTTGAAGGAAGTCCAATTTCTGGGTCATATTGTGAGTGATCAAGGTATCAAAGTTGACTCCACCAAGATTGAAGCTATCAACAAGTGGGAGACACCCACTACTCCGACTCACATCCGCCAATTTCTAGGTCTTGCCGGTTATTACCGAAGGTTCATTGAAGGTTTCTCTTTGATTTCGCGTCCTTTGACTGCGTTAACTCATAAAGGAAAGAAGTTTGTTTGGGAAAAAGAGCAAGAAGAAGCATTTCAAACCCAGAAGCAGAAGTTAACCACCGCACCTATCCTATCTCTTCCTGAAGGCAGTGACGACTTCGTTGTGTACTGCAATGCTTCGAGGAATGGTTTTGGATGTGTGTTGATGCAAAGAACGAAGGTTATTGCCTATGCATCTCGTCAACTGAAGGTCCACGAGCGAAACTACACTACTCATGATCTCGAACTTGGAGCCGTTGTCTTCGCATTGAAGCTGTGGAGACACTATCTCTATGGAACAAAGAGTACTATCGTTACCGATCACAAAAGTCTCCAACACATCTTCGATCAGAAGCAACTGAACATGAGACAGCGTCGATGGATTGAGACGCTAAACTGTGATGACCCGGAAATTTCTGACCAAATTTAAACTTAACCTTTATATGTTTCCGATACGATAAGCAGAATTTGTAATGTTGAATCTTAAAAAGTTTGGAACTACATTCATGTAATCAATTACCATTTGACCGTGTTCGACGATTCACGAACAATTATGTGTATATAGATATGTATATATAATATATAATATTAACTGAAAATATTAACAAAGTATTAGATATATGATACTTTACATGAACATATTTGTTTCGATATATTTATCGACAGAATTAAGAGATAATATCAAATGATTGAATTATCAGATACATTATGATATGATTACGGGTCTATGTTATGAGGTCCACTGTGATTTAAGAAATCTATTCTTTTTGACAACTCATTACTTAACCAGTATGATAAAGATAACGATATTTATATTTTATTTTATTAAATATATATAACGATTTAAATTAATATTATATATTTTTATACGCGTATTATACGTACATAGTTTTATACTTTTACTATATTTTAACTTTACCTTTACTTTACTTTTACTTTACTTTAACTTTAATAATTCATACTTTAATAATTCACTTTAATAATTCATACTTTAATAATTTACTTTAATAATTCACTTTAATAATTCATACTTTAATAATTCACTTTAATAATTCATACTTTAATAATTCACTTTAATAATTCAAAAATCTATTATAAATAGAATTCAATAGGTTTCATTATTTCATAGAAACTTGAAAATATATTTCTCTAAACTCTCTCAATCGAATTACATATATATATATTTACTTAGTACTATTTCAAGATATTATTAGTATACATAAAATACTACGACGGAGTTATATTCAGACAATTTCAAAATAAGTTTTCAAATTGGATATAGCTAAGGAAATTATGGGTTATAGCTATGAAGGTTATGGGTATTAATCGAGGGTATTGCTCGTGAGGTCAACCTAACGTTTATCATTTTCGTTGCGTCTACGTACTTTCCTGCAATATTGAATCACAATATTGATACGTGAGCATTCATATCTTATCTTTTATATATTAATAGTGTATCCCTGACTAGTGCTCGAGTATATATGATTATGCATGTTTGTATGCTTAGTTTCGTCGTTAAATAGTTTATGATAAATCACGAATTTGATACATATGCTACTGAGATAAGTTATATGATATGCATGTCGTTGAAAAGCTGAAGAAAAAAATTAATAACTTTTCATTTAGAAATCGTGTGGTTTCGATGAACGGATTAAAAGATATGGTCAACTGAATTATCATTAATTTTAATATTATTATTAAAACGATTATTATAACTGTTATCAGTTGATGTTATTACTAAAATTATCTTTATTACTAAAAATTAATATTTTTATTGAAACTATCATTTTATTATTTTTATCATTATTATTATTATCAATATTATTTTATCAAATAAATATGCGTACAAAGATATTTTTACCACACGTAATGTAATTACATTAATAATACATACCACTATATTTTTATGATATTAAGTGAATTTTATAAATTTTATTACTTGAGATATATAAAAGTATATTTTTATCATATATGAATTTTAATATAAATTTTTATTTATTAATAAATGACTTGTATTATTTAGTATAATAAGATCTGATAAATATATTTAAATATATAAAACTACTATATATAAGTTATATAATAAACATGTATAGATTTTGAAAGTCATTTTGGGTCAAGTTGACTTTTGTATGTCGGTCTCGAGCATTAGGATTGTGATACACTACGACTTGACCTAAATTGTTAGACAGATATTGACCAACATTTAAATATATATACTTAATATAGGTTCGTGAATTCGAGACAAACCCTGCACTTGTTCAGTGCCGTCATATACATAATTGCTACGAAATACAGTATTGTGAGTTTCATTTGCTCCCTTTTTAATTGCTTTTGCAATATATATTTTTGGGCTGAGAATACATGCGCTGTTTTATAAATGTTTTACGAAATAGGCACAAGTACTAAAACTAATTCTATGTGGGTTTAAACCAGAAATATACCCTTAGCTTGGTAACATTAAACTACTTGTCTATGTACGGTAGGCGCGAATCCTAAAGATAGATCTATTGGGCCTGACAAACCCCATCCTGACTATGGAATGCTTTAGTACTTCGAGGTTATTTTAAACACACCTGATCTGGTGTACTTCAGAGGGTAAAACATGAATGTTAAGGCTTGTTACCGGGTGCCTACAACTTATAGAATACTTTTATACACTTGCGAGTGTACGGATATTTATAGAAACTGAAATCTTGTGGTCTATTACTATTACGGAAATGATGGATTATGATAAACTAATGAACTCACCAACCTTTTGGTTAACACTTTAAAGCATGTTTATTCTCAGGTATTAAAGAAATCTTCCGCTGTGCATTAGCTCATTTTAAGGATATTACTTGGAGTCATTCAAGACATACTTTGAAAGACGTTGCATTCGAGTCGTTGAGTTCATCAAGATTAATATTAAGTCAATTATAGTTGGATGTAATATGAAATGGTATGCATGTTGTCAATTTTTGATGTAAAGAAAGTTTGTCTTTTAAAAACGAATGCAATGTTTGTAAAACATATCATATAGAGGTCAAATACCTCGCGATGTAATCAACTATTGTGAATCGTTTATAATGTATATGAACGGGTCCTTTCAGTTGGTATCAGAGCGGTGGTCTTAGCGAGCCAGGTCTTGCATTAGTGTGTCTAACTGATAGTTGTTAAGATGCATTAGTGAGTCTGGACTTCGACCGTGTCTGCATGTCAAAATTTTTGCTTATCATTTTTAGTCGGAAATCATCTACTTACCATCCTTAGGAAATTACCTGCTTATCATTCTTAAGTCTAGACGCGTTTTCCTACATTTATTGCATAATAGTGTATAGACAAATTCTTATCTTAGCATATCTGTTACTGTGAACTTTGACTGACATCTTTCAAAGATTCCTCCGTAATTTATGGGATTTTGGTATTATATATACATATGTAAATTATGTATTGAAGAATACCAAATCTAAATTCTACAATCTATTTCATACCAAAAAATTCTTTCCCTGATCATACAAGATGGATCCCTCAACCAGTTCGAGTTCCTCGGATTCTGACAGCTATGCCGATATGGATTTCCACATGAGCTCCGAAAGTAGCGTGACCGGAATGAATCAACCAATTAGCCATCATCTATTCTAGATGAATTGGGGATGGGTTCGTAATCTACTTAACCATTGGAGACAAGAAGAAGGCGATCCCTTTCATCCACCACATTGCCCTCTTGGCAATGAACCTGAAGCACTTACCGGCGAACCTGTCCGAAACACCATTTTCTCTCTCATTTCCAGAGTATCTCGTCATGATTGTATACTACACCAAATTCTAGATCTTATTTATCTGCTCGTCCGAACCGACAATTACCCCGGTGTAATAGAAGAAGTCAACGAGCTTCGCGCTCGGGTAGTGGCTTTGGAGAATATGGTGCAAAGGTTACAAACACCAGCAGCAGCACCAACAGCATAACCAGTACCACCATCAACAACATCAACAGTACCATTACCACCACCAACAACAACCGCATTGCAAACCTCAACTTCACAATCTGTCCCACGAGCATCGACGTCATACGCCATGTAGATACCAAGGAATACCACAACGATGAAGTATTGATTCATAACTTCATTGGGGAAACATTCTACGGCGATTATGTAATTTCTAAAGTTTAGAAATTATCTATCCTCGCCTTAACCATAAATCAAATGAGTTTAATTTAATATTAACTCATTAAATCAATATTACATCTGAAGAAATATACACATATATATTTCCATAAAGACTGTAATAAAATTCTTTTGTACAAAATATTAATTGTGAATTTTTTTTAACGGGTAGGTAATACCCGAGAGATATATAAATTCACAATTAATATGTTACATTCTTCGAATCTGATTCAGTAAATCATCCATTATACTCCCTACTTTCACAACAATATACATTCTTTTATAAAAATCAAAACAACCATACTCATTCAAAATCTAATTACATATTCTGATTTTGAAATCTCAGAATTCAATTTAAGATATAACCGAAATCGTCACTCTTAGATTCCTACATCTTTCAAAACTATACTTTGACTTCAAAACTGTCCTAGAACCTCATTTCTATTCATGGAACTCACAAAAATATTTGTATCATTCAAAATCTTAGAACATCATATGTATATTAACAATTACAATATGTGTTCAAACACTTCGAAATTCCTAAAGACATGTGAGATGATGATCCAACCACATATTACCCACTGCCATGCATCCGAAAAGCTCTCGAAACCAAAGTTATAGTTTAACACGTATCCATGTCAGATCCTTTGATATTTATTACCAAATATAATTTTTCAATCTCTTTCCAAAATAGACAGTTTTGTCACAGCTCCAGCAAATCATCTTCATTTGTTTATACGAATAAACCTTATTATAACAATTACCCCTTCATCATTGTTACCGGAGAACCTTTCATATCTCGCCACATTAGCAGTAAACTTATCAACAACTTCATTAACCTTCGACTTAAGCCTCTCCGAAAAGCCACTATACTTATTCATTAAAACCCCATCATGTACTCACCTACATCCTGTAACAATAATTGTCACACCAACTACTGGGAATTAGCAATCAGTATTTTTTAATTTCGCGATAATTTTACGTCAAAAGTTATACATATAATGTCTATCTCCTAGACTTACATACTTCGAATGTGAATTTTCTGAAAAACATCCCAAACCATGAACTAGTTCTCCGAAATTGGAAAAATGCTGATGAAGCAGCAAAAACTGTAAACGACTTTAACAGTCAAAAGTTTGATGATAAAGAATAGTATGGTGGTAAAGCTGAGAAAAAGAGAAGGTTTGAAACTGGAAAACGGATTGAGCAGACCATGAAGGAGGCTGTGGACAAATCACAAAGACTAAACCTGCCTTCAAAGGATCCAAATGATTCAGTGTCTACTGAAATCGTTAGCAAACAACTTACTTCTTATTCTAAACCTTCACAGACAAATCTTCTTCATCATCCATATTATCGTATCTTTTATTATAATATCTTCGATATTCCTGAAGATATTTTCACAACTATTCTTATCTGAAATCTTTTATCTCTTCGCAATATCTGTGTTACAACATAAAAAGAAACTGTGTTAGTTTCTAAATTCTAAAAAAAAAATTTTGAATTTAAAATAGGAATGTTTTTAAAGTAGTGTTGGAAACTGAAGCATGAGTTAGTATAATATAATGACACTTGATCAACGTGATTATATTACAGTAAGTCATGCTGAGTTTCTAATGGAACGTGATGATTCACAGAATATACCGTCATCATGTACTGTTTACACGACTCTTACATTCTACCCAATTTCCAAACATATTAAGAACATATCATCTTGATAGCTCTATATTTTCGGATATTCTGGTAATTTTCCAAATCAAGATCGTGCCATTACGATTTTCTTCTTGGAACATTAACTATGTTCATCCAAAAATTCATATCTACGAATTATGGACCATTATCCGCTTGACTTAAGGTCGGAAAGATAAAACGAAAGCATGAAGCTCCGAAATATAATGGAGAATATAAAGCCCGATAACAACCCCGAAATTACAAACCTTGTATATCAATGCGTATAGCAATATAAAGACACGGGAGAATGAAAAACACAATAACCCCAAGGTAATGGTAGAAGAAAATAACTTCCACCGGTGGTAGATGAAAAAGAAGAATGACATATATGAAAGTTAAGAGTATATCAAGAATCAATATTGGATGAAGCATATTAACGAATGCTTTAAAGTATGAATTGGGGAGAAAGACTAGAAGGTGTGAGATGTGGAAATAAAGAAACGAAGGGGGTGGAATTATAGTAAAATATCAGACAGAGAAATCGAGACAGATTATCGCATTTAATCAAACAAGATCCTGATTTCCTTAATCGCCGAAGAACCAAATCTTATTGCAAAGATTTTCTATAAATCCCCTGAATTCCGAAAATCAATCATAACTACGTCATCGGTTAAAACGAATATACGTTTACTCATTTCACTCTCTTGCGATAGCTTCACTTATACTCTTCGCGTAATCAAATTATTTTATCTATATTACTCAATGATGATAAAACTCTATTTATCAACTCATATTCATCATGAAAACATTTTTATAGTTAGCCATGACGACCTCGATCAAATTTCGGGACGAAATTTCTTTAACGGGTAGGTACTGTGACGACCCGGAAATTTCCGACCAAATTTAAACTTAACCTTTATATGTTTCCGACACGATAAGCAGAATTTGTAATGTTGAATCTTAAAAAGTTTGGAACTACATTCATGTAATCAATTACCTTTTGACCGTGTTCGACGATTCACGAACAATTATGTGTATATAGATATGTATATATAATATATAATATTAACTGAAAACATTAACAAAGTATTAGATATATGATACTTTACATGAACATATTTGTTTCGATATATTTATCGACAGAATTAAGAGATAATATCAAATGATTGAATTATCAGATACATTATGATATGATTACGGGTCTATGTTATGAGGTCCACTGTGATTTAAGAAATCTATTCTTTTTGACAACTCATTACTTAACCAGTATGATAAAGATAACGATATTTATATTTTATTTTATTAAATATATATAACGATTTAAATTAATATTATATATTTTTATACGCGTATTATACGTACATAGTTTTATACTTTTACTATACTTTAACTTTACCTTTACTTACTTTTACTTTACTTTAACTTTAATAATTCATACTTTAATAATTCACTTTAATAATTCATACTTTAATAATTCACTTTAATAATTCACTTTAATAATTCATACTTTAATAATTCACTTTAATAATTCATACTTTAATAATTCACTTTAATAATTCAAAAATCTATTATAAATAGAATTCAATAGGTTTCATTATTTCATAGAAACTTGAAAATATATTTCTCTAAACTCTCTCAATCGAATTACATATATATATATATATTTACTTAGTACTATTTCAAGATATTATTAGTATACATAAAATACTATGACGGAGTTATATTCAGACGATTTCAAAATAAGTTTTCAAATTTGATATAGCTAAGGAAATTATGGGTTATAGCTATGAAGGTTATGGGTATTAATCGAGGGTATTGCTCGTGAGGTCAACCTAACGTTTATCATTTTCGTTGCGTCTACGTACTTTCCTGCAATATTGAATCACAATATTGATACGTGAGCATTCATATCTTATCTTTTATATATTAATAGTGTATCCCTGACTAGTGCTCGAGTATATATGATTATGCATGTTTGTATGCTTAGTTTCGTCGTTAAATAGTTTATGATAAATCACGAATTTGATACATATGCTACTGAGATAAGTTATATGATATGCATGTCGTTGAAAAGCTGAAGAAAAAAATTAATAACTTTTCATTTAGAAATCGTGTGGTTTCGATGAACGGATTAAAAGATATGGTCAACTGAATTATCATTAATTTTAATATTATTATTAAAACGATTATTATAACTGTTATCAGTTGATGTTATTACTAAAATTATCTTTATTACTAAAAATTAATACTTTTATTGAAACTATCATTTTATTATTTTTATCATTATTATTATTATCAATATTATTTATCAAATAAATATGCGTACAAAGATATTTTTACCACACGTAATGTAATTACATTAATAATACATACCACTATATTTTTATGATATTAAGTGAATTTTATAAATTTTATTACTTGAGATATATAAAAGTATATTTTTATCATATATGAATTTTAATATAAATTTTTATTTATTAATAAATGACTTGTATTATTTAGTATAATAAGATCTGATAAATATATTTAAATATATAAAACTACTATATATAAGTTATATAATAAACATGTATAGATTTTGAAAGTCATTTTGGGTCAAGTTGACTTTTGTATGTCGGTCTCGAGCATTAGGATTGTGATACACTACGACTTGACCTAAATTGTTAGACAGATATTGACCAACATTTAAATATATATACTTAATATAGGTTCGTGAATCCGAGACAAACCCTGCACTTGTTCAGTGCCGTCATATACATAATTGCTACGAAATACAGTATTGTGAGTTTCATTTGCTCCCTTTTTAATTGCTTTTGCAATATATATTTTTGGGCTGAGAATACATGCGCTGTTTTATAAATGTTTTACGAAATAGGCACAAGTACTAAAACTAATTCTATGTGAGTTTAAACCAGAAATATACCCTTAGCTTGGTAACATTAAACTACTTGTCTATGTACGGTAGGCGCGAATCCTAAAGATAGATCTATTGGGCCTGACAAACCCTATCCTGACTATGGGATGCTTTAGTACTTCGAGGTTATTTTAAACACACCTGATCTGGTGTACTTCAGAGGGTAAAACATGAACGTTAAGGCTTGTTACCGGGTGCCTACAACTTATAGAATACTTTTATACACTTGCGAGTGTACGGATATTTATAGAAACTGAAATCTTGTGGTCTATTACTATTACGGAAATGATGGATTATGATAAACTAATGAACTCACCAACCTTTTGGTTGACACTTTAAAGCATGTTTATTCTCAGGTATTAAAGAAATCTTCCGCTGTGCATTAGCTCATTTTAAGGATATTACTTGGAGTCATTCAAGACATACTTTGAAAGACGTTGCATTCGAGTCGTTGAGTTCATCAAGATTAATATTAAGTCAATTATAGTTGGATGTAATATGAAATGGTATGCATGTCGTCAATTTTTGATGTAAAGAAAGTTTGTCTTTTAAAAACGAATGCAATGTTTGTAAAACGTATCATATAGAGGTCAAATACCTCGCGATGTAATCAACTATTGTGAATCATTTATAATGTATATGAACGGGTCCTTTCATAAACGACTACGATTGTGAACTTCATTATCACCCTGGTAAGGTCAATGTTGTAGCTGACGCATTAAGTCGAAAGGAGAGGACGGTGCCTCTTCGTGTTCGGGCTCTGAACATCACCATCCATTCGAACCTCCACAGTCAGATTTGAGTAGCCCAAGAAGAGGCTCTCAAGGAGGAGAACATATCTCGTGAATACCTGAACATTCTCGTCTCTAAATTCGAGGTTAAGGAGTCTGGACTCCGATGTTATGCCGGAAGAATTTGGGTACCTCGTTATGGAGATCTACGAAACCTTATACTTGATGAAGACCACAAGTCGAGATATTCGATTCATCCAGGAGCTGGAAAAATGTACCACGATCTTAAGGAACAGAATTGGTGGCCAAATCTTAAGAAGGATGTTGCAACTTATGTTGGAAGGTGTTTAACTTGTTCGAAGGTTAAGGCTGAACATCAGAGGCCATCTGGATTACTTCAGCAACCAGAAATCCCACAATGGAAATGGGAAGAAATTACAATGGATTTCATCATGAAGCTACCAAAGACGGTGGGCGGATACGATATAATCTGGGTTATCGTTGACCGTCTTACCAAATCTGCTCATTTCCTAGCGATGAAAGAAACAGATACAATGGAGAAACTTGCTCAACTGTACATCAAAGAGGTTGTATCTCATCATGGTGTGCCTCTATCAATTATCTTAGATCGTGATCCCCATTTTGCTTCCAGATTCTGGCGTTCTTTGCAAGAAGCCTTGGGAACTCATCTCGACATGAGTACTGCATATCACCCGTAAACCGACGGTCAGAGTGAATGAACGATTCAGACATTGGAGGACATGTTGTGTGCCTGTGTTATTGACTTTGGAAAGTCTTGGGAAAGACATTTGCCGCTAGCCGAATTCTCTTACAACAACAGTTATCATTCGAGTATTAAAGCCGCGCCTTTTGAAGCGTTGTATGGCCGCAAGTACCGTTCTCCTATTTGTTGGGCTGAGTTAGGCGAAGTGCAAATCACCGGACCCGAGATAGTCAATGAGACGACAGAAAAGATTTCTCAGATTCAGGCAAGACTTAAGACAGCCCACGATCGCCAAAAGAGTTATGCTGATCTTAAACGTAAAGACTTTGAATTCAACGTAGGTGACCGTGTGATGTTGAAAGTTGCACCTTGGAAATGTGTGATCCGATTTGGAAAGCGCGGAAAGTTAAACCCGCGATATATTGGTCCTTTTGAAATTTTGGAACGTGTTGGACCCGTTGCTTACCGTTTGGATCTTCCGACTCAGTTGAGTATCGTTCATCCTACCTTTCATGTATCAAATTTGAAGAAATGTCTTGCTCCACCGGAACTTATTATACCATTGGAAGAACTTACGATTGATGACAAACTCCACTTCGTGGAAGAACCTGTCGAAATTATGGATCGTGAGGTCAAAACCTTGAAACACAATAAGATTCTAATTGTCCGAGTTCGATGGAATGCCAAGCGTGGACCTGAGTTTACCTGGGAACGAGAGGATCAAATGATGCAGAAGTATCCTCACCTTTTCCCGACTCCAACACCTGCCTCAGCTTAAATTTCGGGACAAAATTTCCAATAACAGGTGGGTAATGTAACGACCCGACTTTTTCGACTTGCTTTTATGCCTTGTATTTTAGCGAAACTGCGTATTTGTGCGTACTGTGTTACTTTATTACTCTGGAACCATGGCACACGTGTTTTATATTCATATTTACTTTAAAATGTGCCTTGGTGTATATAGAATGCTTAACTTGTCCATTGGATGCTTTATAACCGTTAGTGTTATTTACCGTTACGATTAAAACGCGGACTGTGCGCACGTTTGACTTTTGTCGGAACCGGAACTTTTGGACTGCGAAATATTAATTATTATTTTCTAATAATAATTACCTGGGCCTTTGGATTCTTAATTTTATTTATTTAATTGCTAAAGCCCAATAGTTAGCCTTTTTGGACTTTTTACCTTGTTGGGCTCAAGCTCACCCTACTCTAGCTAGTGACCCAATTAATTAGCCCCAAGTATTATTACTAGTGGCCCATAATAATAAATAAATAATAAATAAATTAATTAATGAGTTATACTAGCATAATGGATAAGGATTATCAACTTTGTTACATAAGATTCTAGCAAAAGGACATACTTTAGACACCATTAGCCAAAAAGCAAGATTTTGTCTCCCCCTCCCCCTTAAAACCGTCCACCCCATCACCACCACCACCCTTGCCATGTCATCAATCCATGTGCTCACTCTTTGCCTATAAATACTAGCCTTAAGTCCCTCATTACAACACTTGATCATTTTAGCATTTCACACACTACTCCTTTCTTTCTTTCTTCTACTTGTAAGTTTTCTTTTCCCTTTCCTTTTCCTTTCAAAATCGTGGTCATCATCATCATTTATGGAGATCAAGTTTCCTTTTAGCTTTGACCTTACTTATATCTTGTTGATTCAAGCATGGATCTTTCAAGAACATGGAAGATTCAAGCTTTCTAGCTTGAATCTTCATAACTTTTGTAGATCTACTTCTTTTATACTTTAATCTTTCTATTTTATGATAAAGATTCAAACTTTTGTTTGTAATCTTCATGCATCTTCAAGATCCAAGCTTTATGCTTCAAGATCTTCAAGAACAACCAAGATGCAAGCTTTCTAGCTTGAATCTTCATATCTTTTTGTTAGATCTAAGTTCTATTTGCTTTGATCATGTTGTTTTGTGAAAAAGATTTAAACTTGTGTTTGTTATCTTCATATATCTTAAAGATCTAAGCTTTATGCTTCAAGATCTTCAAGGACACTTAAAGGTTCAAGCTTTCTAGCTTTGTAACCTTGTAACTTGTGTGAAATGGATCCAAGCTCTCTAGCTTAGGGTTCCATCACCTCTTTTGACTTAGATTGTGTTCATACTTGTTAAATTGATGTAAAGTTTGTAACTTTAGTTGTTATTGTGACTTGTATTAGTGTTAAGACTAAGGATATGATGTAACCTTGGTTCATCATCCATCTAAGACTCATGAATGAGTTGTATTCTTACTTGGTCTTAAAATATTGTGTATTGATGGTGAATATTGGTCAAAAGTGATGCTAAACCATCAACGAGTTGTACACTTGAAGCTACAAGCATCAAGGATGAGAACCGTGATGAGCATCAAGCACCAAGAACCCCACCGGAGCACTTGTCCACTGATTTTCGTATCTGATCAGACCACCTGGGCTACTGGAAAGTTTATTTTCAGTTAGTTCGGTTCGAGTAGATGATTTTCCGTTTAGGCCTCGTCTTAATCCGAGTTACGGTTTAGGATTTATGGCCCTCCGAGAGTCACTACACCCTATTAACGTTGTGCTGAAATTTCTGACCTACTCGCACTTAAACCGTCGCCACGGTCAAACGAAGACGAGTTAGGTTCTGAAAATTGGTCAGCTGTTAGGGAACTCATATACGAAGCCATAGCCACTGACCATGCGTCTTTTCGATTTACGTAGAGGTCGTAGCTGCTGACCGAAGTCAGCCTATTGTTTCGATCTCAATTCTTGTCAAACTCACTTAGCTTTTATGATGATGAATGATGATGATGATGACACTTAAACTTATTTTATGCACTATTAGAACTTATTAAGACAACCTACTGACCTAGTAACCTTTGATTTAGGTTGACGACCTTTCGGACCGACTTACTACTTGCGTACTTTCATTACCGACTTTACCGCTTTTATCACTGTGAGTTATAGCATCCCTTTTTACTACTTTTACTATTTTTGGGACTGAGAATACATGCGCTTTTTACGTTTTACATACTAAGCACGAGTACTTAAACTTTGTATGTATGTGGGTTATATAACGGCATAAACTTTCCCCTTAGCACGGTAACGTTTAGTCATTGGTTTTTGAACCGGTGAACGCGAATCTTAGATATGGATCCATAGGGTTTGACATCCCCACTCGGGCTAGTCGCGCTAGCATTTAACGGGTGTTTAATACTTCGTGAACATACGCACTCGCCAAGTGTACTTTCAGGGGGTTATAAACGTTAAGTTTAGTTACCGGGTGCCCACGGTTATGCGTATACTTTTCATACTGTTTTGATACGCTGTTGCAGCACTGAAATCTCGTGGCCTATCTTACGTTACTATTACAACTTAAACTATAGCTCACCAACATTCGTGTTGACTTTTTAAGCGTGCATTTCTCAGGTGCCTAGAGGTTTATTGCTTCCGCTGTTACACTTGCTGTCATGCTATTATTGAATTGCTGTTATGGACCTACTGAACTTGTTATCCGCTGCATTACTAGAGATGTCTCAAATTATGAAACTTATGTTTTGCATTCGTAAACTTATGTTATTTCGGAACAATGGTTTGTAATAAGTCTTATGACATGTTATCTTTGAAAAACGTTATCTTTTTAATGAATGCAAATCGGTTTTCAAACAGGATATAGTGTTTGACCTTGTGATGATCCTGTTGTTTATGATTCGTACACGATGGTTTTGTACGGGGCGTTACAGTTTAGATGCATTAGTGAGTCTGGACTTCGACCTTGTCTGCATGTCAAAAGTTTTGCTTATCATTTCGTGTCGAAAATTACATGCTTATCATTCTTAGGGAATCATTTTCTTATCAGTCTTAGCCTAGACACATCTTACTGCATTGATGGCATGAATAGTGTATAGACAAGATTCATATCTTAGCGTATCAGTTACTGTAAACTTTGCCTGACATATTCCGTAAATTCCTCTGTAATCTACGAAATCTTTTGCTATATATATATATATATATATATATATATATATATATATATATATATATATATATATATATATATATATATATATATATAGATATTCTATGTAATTAGAATACCATCCGATAGCCAGAAAATCATTTCATATCGAATATTCTTTATTCAATCGTACAAAATGGAACTCACCACTAGTTCAAGTCCCTCAGATTCCGACATGGATGTTCACCTAAGCTCCGAAACCAGCATCAACAGAATGAATCAACCAATCATCCATCCTCAATTCATCTGATGGGTTCGTAGTTGACTAAACCAATGGAGACAAGAAGAAAGCGATCCCTTCCATCCACCACCTTCCCCTCTTGGCGAAGAACCTGAAGCATTTACCGACGAACCTGTCCGAGACACCATTTTCTCTCTCATTTCTAGAGTATTTCGACACGATTATATTCTATCCATAATTCTAAACCTTATTCATCCACTCGTTCCGACCGACAATCATCCCGAAATAATGGAAGAAGTCAACGAGCTTCAGCAACATCACCTTATTCTAAACCTTATTCATCTGCTCGTTCCGCTCGAGTAATCAATTTGGAAAACGTGGTGCAAAACCTACCAGCTTTAGCAACATCAACAGTACCAACAGTACCACCAACAACCCAAGTCTCAACATCACATACCTCAACATCTCATTCTGTACCTCGAGTATAATCATCGTTCTACATGACGTTCTACATCGTTTATCTTCGTTCGACATGATGATTATGTAATCTCTAATGTTTTAGAGATTACGTACTCTAGTTCTAACCAAAAAGCAAATGAGATTAATATCATGATAACTCATTAAATCCATGATTACATCTGAAGAAAATATATATGTATATATGTTTTCATAAAGATTGTAATAAAAAAATTCTTTTGTACAAATTGTTAATGGTGAAAATATTTTAACGGGTAGGTAATACCCGAGGAATATTTAGATTTCACATTAATAAGTTACACTGTACATTCTTTGAACTCGAATATCAACAGTCATTTACTATCCTACCTACATCCACAGATATACGAATCTGTTTACCACGGAATAACCATTTTTATTCAATTTCATATTTGGATTTTAACCTATCAGAATCCAACAAGTGGCATAATGAAGAAAACATTGGACAAAATAAAATTTGTTAGAAACAAACAAATTAACTATGAGAAGAACTTTGTTAAGAATCCACGCTAATTGTTCCTAGCTAACTGGTTACATTTTATTTATCGCAATTTAATTATCACAATTTATATTCTCGCAATTTTATTTATCGTCATTTAATTTCTGTTATTTATTTTACGCACTTCAAATATCGGGACACGTATACAAGGTTTTGACATATCATATCGACGCATCTATATATATTATTTGGAATAACCATAGACACTCTATATGCAGTAATGATCGAGTTAGCTATACAGGGTTGAGGTTGATTCTATAATAATATATATAATTTGAGTTGTGATCGAGTCTGAGACATGTATACGGGTCACGATACGTATTAATTAATTTGAATATTATATATTAAACTATATATGAATTGTTGAACTACAAATTGTGGACTTCTAACTGTGGACTGTCAATATTGAACAATTAAAATGAATTAAAATATTGATTATAACATATAAAACTAAACAATTCTACAAGTTTGCCATTTGATTTCATCTTAAACCTCATTTGTATCTTGACAATTACAATCTGCGTTCAAACCTTTCATGATTCTTGAAAACACCTCAATCGAAATGATGATCCAACCACAAGTTATCCACAGTCATGCACCTGGGAGAACTTCCGGAACCCAGGTAGAAGTTTAACACATATCTGTGCTAGCTCCTTTGGCATTGTTATTACCGAAAATAACTTTGCAATCCCTTTTTCAAAGTAGCCAATTTTGTCACAGCTTCAACAAATCAATTTCGACTTTTTCATTCGAATAAATCTTATTATAAAGATTACCCCTTCAACATCGTTACCAGAGAACCGTTTATATTTCACCACATTAGCAGTAAACTTACCAGAAACTTCATTACTCATTGGCTTAAGTCTCTCCGAAGAACCATTATATTTATTCGCTAAAACCTATTCATATACTCATCCACATCTTGTAACGAGAATTTCCATACCAATTACCGAGAATCAGCAAATCAGTATTTCGAATCTCGCAGCATGTCTACAGTAACAGTTATATGTATACATATAACATTTATCTCTTAGAATTATGAACTTTCATTCTGAAATTCTGAGATATCATGGTATCTTTCATTATAAATATCCTCGATATTTCTGAAGATATTTTCATAACTATTCTTATCCGAAACCATTTATCTCTTCGCGCTATCTGTGTACATTATAAAAGAAACTGTTTTAGTTTCTAAATTCTGAAACCTTCGAGTTTAAAGTATGAATGTTTTTGAAGTGGTGTTGGGAACTGAATCATGAGTTATTATAATATAATGACACTTGATCAACGTGATTATATTATAGTTAGTCATGCTGAGTTTTTAATGGGACGTGATGATTCACAGATCATAACGTCATCATGTGCCATGTTACATAACTCTTTCATTCTGCTTAACTTTTAAACATATCAAGAAAGTATATTCTTGATAGTTCTATTCTCAATGACTATGGTAATTTGACAAATCAAATCGTGCTATTACGTTCTTTCTTGTTTAGAACATTAAGTTCATTCGAAATTCCATACTTACGAATTCTGGACCGTTACTCGCTTTACTAGAGGTCGAGAAGAGAATAAAAAAGCAAAGAGCTCCAAAATATAAGAGAAAATATAAAGCCGATAACAACATATAAATTACAAACCGTGTATGTCAATGTTTATCGCAACATAAAGACACAGGAGAATTAAAAATACTATAACCCCAAGGGCGAAGTAGAAGAAAACGGATTCATCCGGTGGAAGTTAGAAAAGGAGAATGATTGTTGCGATAGTAAGGATAAGGAGAAGGATCAGAACTGGATTAAGAATTTTCACAACCTTTTGAATTTGGGAATTAGGTATAGGAGAGGTAAAAGTTATGGAACGGAAAAAGTTTCATTCATAATGGAAATACCAGACAGAGTAATCGAGGCAGATCACTGTATTTAATTATAGAGATCTTAATTTACTTGCTCGCCGAAGAATCAAATCTTTTAGATTTCGAAGTTTTTCTTTAAATCCCTTGAATTTCGAAATTCAACCAAGACAACGTCAAAAGTTAAGACGAAACTTTATTTATTCATTTCACTCTTTTGTGATAGCTTCATTCGTACTCTTTGAATAATCGAATTGTTTTATCCATATTACTCGATGATGATAAAACTCTATTCATCAACTCATATTCGTCATCAAAATATTTTTATTGTTAGCCGTGACCACATCACTCAAATTTCGGGACGAAATTTCTTTAACGGGTAGGTACTGTGACGACCCGAAAATTTCTGACTAAATTTAAACTTAATCTTTATATGATTTCGATACGATAAGCAAAGTATGTAATGTTGAGTCTAAAAAATTTTGGAACGATGTTCATATATTCAGTTACCCTTTGACTGTGCTCGACGATTCACGAATAATTAATTGTAAATAGATATGTGTGTAGGTATATATAAATAATAATTCGAAATATAATTTGATGTATTATATGTTATTGTTGTTATTAAAAATTAATAAAATAAAAATGGGATATTATAATAATTATTGTTTAAAATATATTTCTATATATAAATAAAGTATATTAAAAATAAATATTAAATGCTTATAATACTCGTTTGATGTTCCGATTGATATTAAGCAAGTTAAATTCGAACTTATGTAATTTTAAAATAAATGGTGATCCGAAAATGAGTTATATAAGTTATAGACTTATTAAAAGTATATTTAGGATCTAATTATTCAATTTTAACACTTTTTATATTTTACCCATAAATGAGAGGGACAGTTGATGTAATTTTTATTTAACAAATTAAGGATCGAATTTTATACCATAATGACCAAAATAAATAAATATAGTTAATTTAAAAATATGGGATTTTTTTTTTTTGAACACTTTATCCGCCACTAATTAACAACGAAGTACGAATTACCAGTCCGTAATTTAAAAGCATAATAGTGTCCGGCTGCTTAACTGTTATTTACCTTCAACTCAATGTGCTTAATTGATGCGATTATTGTTGGCACATTCCATATTGATTGAATTATTGTGACATATTATTATAGTAATATTACTTTAATTTAATATATATAGATGCCTAGTGATATAGTACTCCGTAATATATATGCTTATGCATTTTAAGTTTTATCATCATCTCTATCTCAACTTTTATCTTCAACCAGCTAGGAACCCATTTAAACAATCCGTCTTCACTCAAACATCCACCACACTAAATCAACATCAAACCATGGTGCTGTTTCGTTTATATTTTCTTCGATGGATAACCAAACCCACCCAACATCAAGGGAGAATCCGCTATCACCCTACGGCAACCACCTCTGCGTTTTACTTTATTTTTTTCTGTTTCTTTCATGTTTGAGCACCAAAACCAACCCCATCGACAACTAAACCCCAAAACCGACATCTTTTTAATCTCTCTTGCTGCTGTTCGATCATACCATCATTTACATCAAACCGTCACCTAGCATCTGTTGTTCCTTTTTTATAGTTCAAATCACGATCACCACCTTTATTAAATCCACCACTATCACCTCTCATGATCACCATAACCGTCACCCTAAAACCTCACCACTACTCGTACCATGTTGCACTATTACGAATGCAAGAACAACACCAAAAAAAAAAAAAAATTATATATATATATATATATATATATATATATATATATATATATATATATATATATATATATATATATATATATATATATATATATATATATATATATATATAGAACAAACCATCCACCAACGACTTAAAATCATAACCACTACTACCTAAAACCATCATTAACACCACCAACAAATCGTGTAACTGCAGCTCGCTAATACTATTTTCGTTTAAATAGAAAACCATCGACATCAAAACCCAGGAAAACCCTCATCATACTTACTATTACATATTTCTGTTTTCCCTTTATTCGATCGAACTAGAGCTGCTGTGTTGGAGCTGTAAACCGTCACCCCTTTATAAGCCGTACATCTGTTATTAATCATTCCCTGTTGTTGTTATTTATCGTGACCCAACGCAACTTGTTATATTAAAGATGATGACGAGTTGTTACAACAAATAAAGAGGTTTACTGTGAGATTAATAATGATAATGGAGGTTGATAACAATGAGTGGATGGTGAGGTAATGGTGATGAGATAAAGGGTACCAGCGAAAAATATTTTTTCCTGCCATTCATATTATCAAATTAAACCCACATATGTATTGGGCCGTGAACTTATTAATAGGGCCATGTTAATTATATTTTTTTAATGGACTAGTCTGTTGGGCCAAGAGCTATTAAAAATCCTGTTGGGCCGTAAATGGATCTTGGGCCGAAATCTAGTGTTGGGTGAGCTAGTTATATGAAGATGAAGGAGAAAGGGAACTGGCTAATTCGGTTTATAGATAATACCAATGGGTTTAAGGTAGAAAAACATAAATGGCAGCATGGTTAGAGGTGTTTGTGTGAGACGAGAGGTCGTGGGTTCAATTTCGAGCAGTGACAGTTTCCTTTATTTTTGAAGCTTATTAATTCTCTTAAGGTAGTATTATTGCTATTATTATTATTATTATTATTACTATTATTATTATTATTATTATTATTATTATTATTATTATTATTATTATTATTATTATTATTATTATTATTATTATTATTATTATTATTATTATTATTATTATTATTATTATCATTAACACATTATTATTAATAATATTATTATCATTATTATAATTATTAACATTATTATTATTATTATTATTATTATGATTACAAACATAAAGAATATAGATACAAATAATATCATGAAAATGATTAAATTACAATGAACTATTATTATTATCATTATTTTAGTATTATTATAATTTTAACAAACAAACGATGTATATATATACAAAAATATATTTAATATATATAACATAACAAAATTTATATTTTTATTTATTTTAAATATATAAAATGAATATATGAAACATATAGGATATTAATATAATAATGATATAACTAATAAATATATATATATATATATATATATATATATATATATATATATATATATATATATATATATGTTCGATTACAATTATGTGTGTTAATATATATATAAATGATATAGGTTCGTGAATCCGAGGCCAACCCTACACTTGTTCAATGTCGTCATATGTATTTTTACTACAAAATACAGTATTGTGATTTTCTTTTGCCCCCATTTTAAATGCTTTTGCAATATATATTTTTGGGACTGAGAATACATGCGATGCTTTTATAAATGTTTTACGAAATAGACACAAGTAATCGAAACTACATTCTATGGTTGGATTATCGAATCGAATATCACCCCTTTTAGCTTGGTAGCCTAAGAATAAGGGAATAGACACCCTAATTGACGTGAATCCTAAAGGTAGATCTACGGGCACTAACTCCCCCCATACTGAAAAATGGTATGCTTTAGTACTTCGAGTTTATATTATACAGATGGATTTCTGTTTTGGGGATATTCTATATGCATGATGTTAATGTCGGTTACCAGGTGTTCAATCCATATGAATGATTTTTAAACACTTGCGAGTGTATGATTATTGAATAAAGAAAATCTTGTGGTCTATTTAAATTATGAAATGATCGATTATAATAAACTAATGAACTCACCAACCTTTTGGTTGACACTTTAAAGCATGTTTATTCTCAGGTATGAAAGAAATCTTCCGCTGTGCATTTGCTCATTTAGAAATATTACTTGGAGTCATTCATGACATATTTCAAAAGACGTTGCATTCGAGTCATCGAGTTCATCAAGATCATTATTAAGTCAATTATAGTTGGATGTATTATGAAATGGTATGCATGCCGTCAACTTTCGATGTAATGAAAGTTTGTCTTTTCAAAACAAATGCAAGGTTTGTAAAATGTATCATATAGAGGTCAAGTACCTCGCGATGTAACCAAATGTAATGTATTCGTCCAGATGGATTAGGACTGGTCATGAAACATACCACTACAATCGGTACGGTATTCGGTACTTGAATATTCAAAGTTTTTAAATGCGGTACTTTCGGTACGATACCGGTATTTATCGGTTTAGTACCGGTAACGAAATAATAGGAGTTTATTAACCATATTTGTTGCTACGTATTCACCTGTGAAGACCACTACTCACTAATAACACATAACAACATCCCTATTATAACACCATCACTAATATGTGCTACTACTTTTATGCGTATTTTAAATACTTGTGACATGTTAACCTTGTGGGCGTTAATGAAATCTAAATATGGGAACATGTAGCATAGTGCTCCAACATGTAAATGTAAATATGTAATATACTCTGTAACTTAAAAAATGTGTACTAGTATACTATACCTACGTTATCCCTTTAAGGCCACATATAATTGGCTTTGAAGAACAGTGAAGATTGAAAATGATATGTACGTATGCATTTTCATAATACCAAACTCGGGATTATATTTTCAGTTTTGTGCAAGTACTTATATACTGTAGTTAAGTGTATGATTTATGAGTTTAAATTTGACTTTGTTTAAAAATATTTTTAATTTAGTATGAAATACTATTTTATTCAGTTCGGTATCAACGTGTATAGTACCTCTTTTTACCGTACTGGTACCGGTACCGTACCTTTACCGAACCGATTATAATGGTACGGTATTCGGTACTCACTTTAACGGGAAAAATAATGCGGTGCCAACCGGTTCGGTACGCTTCGGTACCGGTATAGTACCACGCTCATCCCTAGACCCAGTCATCATTTGAGATCGCACGAATTTTTTAGGTAGTCAACTGAGCACAAAGTATTGAAGTTGTCCGCTATCACCTCGATGTACTTTCGATTTAAAAGAACATGAAGGTTCTCACGATGTGTCTATCAACTCTGGCAGCCATGAGCTTCTACCTTAAACTTATACCTTTCGATTCAGATGGCTTTGTTTGTCTCAATTTTATTGCATACTCTGAAAGAACGCATTTTTAGGTAACCAGCGGCTATAAACATCATGCTTGAGCGGAAAACTTATAATGATGAAATGATATGATGTATTTAGGAGTGATGGAATTCTAAGTCAGAATACTCTCTAAAAGATGTCCCCATCTATCTAGATCAATCGGCACAACCCATACCACAAACAATAGAAGTGAAGTCATGCTAATTAATAGCTTCATGGACAGAATGATTTGAGTTCTCTAGATCTGAAACTCTGTCACTTCTCTCCCTCGGATAGATAACTTAAGTCATTCTGATCAACACATTGTTTGATCACCTTTCTCGTTCAAACGTAGAAGACACTGGATGAATAGACACTGATTTCCAATTGATGTCCCTGATTCTTTGTTGTTGATGTGGTGCATCACCTTTATTTAAATACATAATAACAGATATACATGAATCCAATATAACATAATCTAACATTTTTTTTTAATGTTGCTCTTTAAGTCTTGTAATCTTAATAAAAAATAACACATAATGAAATAAAAATTACAACTTTGATGATGATGCACCACTTATTTCATTGAAGATAAATCACACTGCAGCCTTAATCTTTGGTGTTGAAGTAGTCTCCTTCCTTTGTTGACACATTCTCAAATCAGTAATTGTCTGTGATACAGAATTGCACTTTTCAACCCGTTCATAGTTAGAACACCCCCCTTTGGATACCTGACTGACCTAGTGGTGCGTTTCGGCCCAAACAATAAAGGTAAATAGAAACTGGTATGCATTCTAACAGAGTAAACTCACCTTGTGGACTTACTTGGCAATCCTTCACTAGAGTATAAATTGTAGTAGGGGAGACCTCAACCGTCTGTTGAGTTCCTGAACGATTGTTTCCCAGTACATTCTCAGTAATAGTTAGGTGACTACCGTCAACCGCTGTAAATCTTTTCATGATTTCCTAGTCAATATTATTTACTTTAGGTTTGTGTGATCATCTCCTTCCACAATTCAATCGTCAAAATTTATCAATTTATCATTAACTAATCATGTATTACTTACTTTATACGCAAAACGGTTAACATGAAAGTTCAGTAATACGATCATTTCCCATTTTCACATAACAACTTCTCATTTTCTGATTTTTCAGATTTTTATGGTTTTTCATTTTACCATTTTTTTGTATTTTCCGGTGATGCCATTTTCTCAACTAATCTACTAAACAAAAAGCAAACGAACTCAATCTATTTGGTTTTTCATTTTAAATTGCATAACAGAAAATAAAATGTTCATGCAAAACAGAAAATAAGCTAACTAATCATGCAAAATGATGCAACATGGAGATGCAAATGTACAAATGTTACAGACTGGATTGTTACTTCAACAACTCCCTATCGAACACAACCTCCGCCCTATCTTTCACTCCTAGTACATTAAACAAGAATAGGAAACGTGGTCGGTCAAAACCTTTTGTAAACAAATCTGCACGTTGGGTTGTGGTACCTATTTGTAGGACATCTATTAATTTCTTTTTGTAGCAGTCCCTAATAAAATGGTACTTGATCTCTATGTGTTTGGTCTTTGAATGGTTAACAGGGTTTTTAGTTACAACAATAGCAGCAGTACTATCAACATATATGAGTGTTAGAAATATGCAAATCGTAATCCGGCAGTTGTTGTTGAATTCAGACAACCTGAGACATACAACTTGCAGCATCAATATATTTGGCTTCACACGTTGATTGTGCGATAGCTGTTTGTTTCTTACACTGCCAACTCACTAACATTCTACCTAGAAACTGACAACCACCAGAGGTAGATTTAAAATCTCTTTTGCAGTCTCCATAGTCAGAATCACTATACGCTGTTAACTCGAACCCATCCTTTCGTGGATACCATAGGCCCAAACTAGGAGTTCCCTTAAGATAACGCATGATCTTCTTTGCAGCTAACATATGATTCACATTTAAATGTGCCTAATAACGAGCACATAAAAAAGTCACGAATATGATATCCGAGCGTGATGCTGTAAGAAACATCAATAAACCAATAATTGCTCTATATATGGTCTGGTTGACTTTTGCCCCTGTATTTTCCGTTAAAATCCCGTGATTCACCCATAGAGGATTCTTAGCAACTCGTTCATTTTCCATCTTGAACCGGCTCAAGATGTCTGCTACATACTTCGATTGATGTAGAAAGATGTCTTTTTCCGTTTGATCAACCTGCAGCCCTAAAAAGAAAATAATGGTACCCAGTGAACTCATCTTGAATTGTTTCTACATAACATCTTGAAACTCATCTACCATTTTTCGATCTGTAGACCCAAAGATGATATCATCCACATACTTGTGTACCAACATAATATCGTCGCCCTTTTATTTGATAAACAGAGTCTGATCGATGACTCCTCTCCTAAAACCTTTCTCTATCATATAGTTTAACAGAGTTTCATACCAAGCTCTCGGGGCTTGGTGAAGGCCATACAATGCTTTTTCTAAGAGATACATATTTTCCGAATGATGCGGATCAACGAAACCTGGTGGCTGAGTCACATAAACTGTTTCTTGAAGAGTGCAATACAAGAAAGCACATTTAATAAATCTTAAATCCTTTAAATGAAGCAAAAGTTAAAAACATTCGAATAGCCTCCAGTCTAGTAACCAGAGCATAAACCTCATCATAATCTATTTCTAGAATTTGCTGATAACCCCTGACAACCAATCTTGCTTTATTCCGGATCACGATACCTTGGTCATCTTTCTTGTTTTTCAATTCCCACTTCACGCCATATGTTTACAGCCTGATGGTGGAATCACTAAGCGCCGAAAACCCAGATGATATAATTGTTGTAGTTCTTCCTGCATAGTTGAAACCCACTCATCATACTGCAATGCCTCTTTGATATCATCAGGTTCAACTTGCGACACAAAACAAGAGTGTTTCTGAAGATTTTTCCGGTCAGATTCAAATGAGTATAAAAAGCAGTAACAACATTCGCAGAGGGTGTGACACGCTCATCTGAAGTAGAAGTTCTGTCTGTTTTAGCACCTGAAACACCTGTAGGGTCAAATACATAATCATCAAAACATTTAGGGAGAGATACTGTTCGACTAGACCGTCGTAGTCCTTCGATCTCAGTAGGTTCTTCTGTTGTGGTTTGAATAGGTTCCTCAGTCGTGGTCTGAATTGGTTCCTCATCCACCACTTCATCAAACACTTCATCAAATACTACCTCCCCCTCAGATTGTAACATTGTCTCCTCTAATTGTGGAATAGAATCATCAAAATCCGATTCCTCATTATTTGGCCCAGTTTTCGGTGTACTTTCCTCAGCTACAATCGGTATATTAGTTTGCACTCGCACATCAGACATGCGTTCAGCGAAGATACGCATGTTATACATCATTTGTGATGCAATCTCTTCATCCTCAGAGTTTTCCTCAGGAAGATGGAATGACTCAAACAAATCATCATAATCAAACAGCCACGAATACCCTTTACCAGCTGGAACAGAAGCATGCCTTTGAATATCAATTTCAGTACATTCTTTAACACACCGAGAATCCAAATTATATACCCTTTTACACGCATTTCCATAACCCAAGAATCTTCCTGTAACCGCTTTAGGATTGAATTTCCTACCTGTATCCCGAACCATAATGGTACAAAGAGAAGCAAACGGTTCAAGATGTTTGATATTCAGTTTTTTCTTCAATATCAGCTCATAACATGTCTTGTCATAACGTTTCACAACAAGCACCATATTCATCGTATAGTATGCATTTGAAACTACTTCACTCCAAAAAATAACAGGTAATTTTGAGTCAGCTAACATAGTTCTGGCAGTCTCTATTAGAGTTCTATTCTTCCACTTAGCTACACCATTCATTTGCGGAGTATAAGGTGAACTGAATTGATGTTAAATACCTCTTTCATTGCAAAACTCTTCCATCTTTCGATTCTTAAATTCGGTCCCATTATCTGTCTGGATCCTTCTTACTCTTAACTTATATAATGTTTCAAGTCTCGTGATCAGCAACTTGATTTGATCAAAGGTATCAGCTTTACTTTTCAGCAAAACTACCCACGTGAAACGCGAGTATTCATCAATAACTACTAAAAAATAGGAATGACTAGTGATACTATTCTTTTTTATTTGACCAAAAAGATCCATATAAAGAAGCTCAAGAGGAGTATCAATGGAGTGATGTTTCTTAACTTTATGTGGCTTTTTGGCTTGCTTCCCTTTCTTACACGACAAACATCCATCAAGAACATAGAACCCTTTGACATTAACTCCTTCAACCAAATTGATGTGAACTAAGTGGTTCATCTTCCTGAAACTTAAATGACCGATCCGTCTATGCCATAAAATAGACTCATGTTCAGTAGCTTTAGACACGAAAGCCTGCTGCCTAGTAGCTGCTTTGTAACGACCCGGATTTTTCCGCTAATATATAGAAGATTAATATTTACATAATTAATGTTTCCAACATGTTAAGCAATCAAACTCATTAAGACTTGATTATTTGGAATGAATTTTATACAAACGTTTGAACACCCAGTCTGTCTGACGATTCACGAACGTCATATATCGTAATAATTAATTAAAGGAATATATATTTGGATATATATATTTATGATTTGATTAAATGATATTTAAGTATCTCATTAAGTATAATAACAATGAGTTATATATATAAGATGAGACTACTAACTTAAAGACTTCAAAACAATATACATATATGTAACGATTATCGTTGTAATATTATTTCACACACATATATATATATATATATATATATATATATATATATATATATATATATATATATATATATATATATATATATATATATATATATATATATATATATATATATATATATATATATATATGATATTAGATATGATAATACACCATGTTAACATGTTAACATAACAATTTAAAATCTCATTTAAGTGTAATAACAATGGGTCAATTATATTTAACAAGATCGTTAACTTAAAGCTCTCAAAACAACACTTACATGTAACGACTAACGATGACTTAACGACTCCGTTAAAATATATATACATGTAGTGTTTTAAGATGTATTAGTACACTTTTTAAAGACTTCAAGACATATATCAAAGTACTTTTACTTGACAAAAATGCTTACAATTACATCCTCGTTCAGTTTCATCAACAATTCTACTCGTATGCACCCGTATTCGTACTCGTACAATACACAGCTTCTAGATGTATTTACTATTGGTATATACACCTCAATAATCAGCTCCTTAGAAGCCCTAAATGATTAATAAACATGTGGGAACCATTATTTGTAATCTAGTATCAATTATTTAGCAAGATTACAAAAGAACTTATTAATCATCCATTTTATCATGAATTATTACATAACATTACAAAAAATCATTAATCATCCTTTAGCCATAAAATACCACGACTACTAGCATCATTTTTACTCATTTTCATTCAATATTACTTACAATTCACTATCATAATTCACACACACAAGAGCTATAAGCAATCTCTCCATTTCTTACTCTTTAAACTCTTTTAAACACACATATTTCAAGTACTAGCAAGTCTTCATCAATTTGATCATAAACTAGCTTCAAGAATACCTTGTTAACTCATCAACTCTACTCCTTTTTATCAAGGTAATAATCATATTCAAACTTTGGTTCAATTGCTATAAACATAACTATCTTAAATCAAGTAGCAATCTTACTTGAACTTGTTTTCGTGTCATGATTCTGCTTCAAGAAATTCTAAGCCATCAAGGGTATCTTTGTACTCAAAATATTCTCCTTATTTCTCCAGCAAATTTATTCATTTGATTTGAGGTAGTAACCTTATTCATAATCTTATCCGATTCATATTCATATAGCTATCTTATTTTGAGTTTATAACTAATAACAACAAGAACATACTTTAGATTATTTCTAAACTTATTTGCAAATAAACTTAATTCTTCTAACTTGACTTTTTAAAATACTTCGACACATGTATCATGACTGTATGTCAAGCTAACATAAGGATATAAAACTTGTAAACACGAAGAACACCTTAAAATCGAATATACGCCGTCTTAGTCGAACGGGGGCTGTTTTGGGTTTAATTTTAAAAACCTATCTTAAACTTTGAATTAAAATATTTCCTTTGGTTAAAAATCTTATTTTATATGAATATGAAATATATCCAAAATCCATGATTAAACTCTAAGTGGAAGTATGTTTTTCAAAAGGGTCATCAAGATGTCGTTCTTACGACGGATATGACTATCTTCTCTTATTTGACACCTAAGCTATATTTTCGACTATAAACCTATACTTTTTCTGTTAAGATTAATAATGTTGAGTTCGATACAAAGCCATGGCAACTCGAATCACTCAAAACGGATTTGTAACGAAGAAATTATGGGTAAAACAAAATTGGATATTTTTCTTAATTTTTAGCTACGGACATGATTTATAAAAATGGATGCTAACCTTATCCTAGCTAACTTACCTTGTATCCTACATGTATTTATACATATCTTGTTCCCGAACTTATGAAAATAAAATTTATAATAGTCGTGATTAAGTTCTACGACAATATAATATAGTCTTAATAAAGATCGTAAGGCACCATATATATATATATATATATATATATATATATATATATATATATATATATATATATATATATATATATATATATATGACTTGATCACCGTGGATTCGTATACAAAGTTTTGACATATCATTTTGACTTCTTCTATATATATTATTGGAACGAACTATTAGACACCATTGGCAGTAATCTCGAGTTAGTTGCGGGTCGAACTGGATTCCAAAATATTATATAATTTGAGTTGTGATCGAGCCTGAGACATGTATACAATGGGTCGCGGACTGCTTCAGACAATATACATATTATGTGTCTGATTTTATTAAGACAATATATTATGATGTTGGTGAATTCTAACACAATATACGCATTTATATTTATATATATATTTATACTGTTGGACTATTGGACTACGAACGTTGGACTACTAACAATGGACAATTAAAATTATCACAAGTATCATAAGTATGAAATATTAATTATATATATATATCTTGACACAAGAATATTATTATTAGGTTCGTGAATTTGTCAATAGGCCAAGTCTTATCACCATCTATTCGGAAATCATCACAAGTGAGTTATAGTCCCATTTTTACTATCTAAATTATTTTGGGATGAGAATACATGTAAATTTATAAATGTTTTACAAAATAAGCACAAGTTCATGAAACTACATTCTATGATTATTTTATTATACCGGATATCTGTACTTATTATTATTATTATGCTTGGTAACCTAAGAATTAGTGAAAAACACTAATTGACGTGAATCCTAAAGGCAGATCTACGGGCACCAACCTCCCCCATTTTCGAATAGTGGAAATGCTTTAGTACTTCGAAGGGTTCTTGTCATACATTTGAATAGTGGAATGTATGATGCCAGATATCTTAAGAGCTCTATGTTAAGGTCGGTTACCAGGCGACTCATCGTATGAATGATTTTTGCAGTTGTAATGATCCTGCGCATTTAATTAAATGAAATCTTGTGGCTTATTAAATGTTATGATTATTATATAGAAATTAAACCTATGACTCACCAACATTTTTGTTGATGTTTTAAGCATGTTTATTCTCAGGTGAATATTAAAAATGCTTCCGCTGTCGTATGCCAACCCAAGGTCAAGATTTGGAGTCGGCATAATTGTTTATATTGTTTAAACTTGCATTCGGAGTATTTGTTGTAATATATTTGATCATATTGTAATGGGTTGTGTAAAAACTTATTTATTTGAGGAGATTGTCTTTGATATACAATCTAAATTATGTCATTAAGACCTTTATTCAATAATAAAGGTTATGGTTGTTTTTAAAAACGAATGCAAGATTTGAAAAACGTCTCATATAGAGGTCAAAACCTCGCAAAGAAACCAATTATTATGAAATGTTTATAATTAATATGAACGGGGCATTTCATGCTTTAACATAAGCCTTTGACATATCCAGAATATATAGGTCGTGACTTCTAGGTGCCGTCATAAGAATCATGTTTTCGGAGACTTTGTATTCTTTTTCTCATAATATAACACTGTTGCTCGTCAAATAGAATTTTATGCCTCTTATCACAAATTTGAGAGACGGACAGCAGGTTATTCGACATTTCTTTAACATAACACACTTTATCAAAATTGACCCAGGAATTAGAAATCATTCCTTGAGCAGTAATAAAACCTCCTTGATCACCCGCAAAAGAAACAGGTCCTCCTTTAATAGATTTAACATCGTAAAGCAGGGACATGTTTCCTGCCATGTGCCGGGACGCCCCACTATTAACAATCTAAGTCTTTTTGTTTGAATTGTAGGTGACCTGAACGAGTAGAGAAAAATGATTAGTTTAAAGGGGATACCCATGCTTTGTCAGCAATGGGTTTCCCGTTAACAGTAACAAACTTTTCATTTCCCCATGATTAGCAGTACTTGAGCTGCTAGCCCTGTTTAATCCCTCCTTAGTTTTCCACATTTGATATTTATTCAAAGTTTTCTTAAAATAAACATTGTTTTGGTCAAAGTTTAAATCATTTATAAATTTGGACGGATTTGCAGGAATCACATGCTTTTCAGACTTCCCGGTGGTAGGTCTGGAAGACATATGATTCTTCGGTGGAGAAGTTGATCTAAAGTTATGAAATTTCTTTGGTGGAATCAGCTCTATTCTCCTCCTGGGTGCTATGACCCTTTTAGGGCAGTTAATGGCCTTGTAACCTCCCAACCCACAATGAAAACATGAACGAGTAGTTTCCACATTATCGTCCCTATAGTAAAAATCAAACCTAGGATTATGTCTAGGTGGAGATCTAGGTGTTTAAGGTCTGGGTGGAGACCACCTATGCACATGCGATCTTTCAGGAGTCCTAACCGGAGACCTTTTAGGTGGAGAAACATACTTCGATGGTGAATTACACGCTGGTTTCAAGAAATCATCCTCCTTAAATAGGACCTTTAAGAAACTTAATTGGAGAACGGTTCTTAATTCTGATTGGTCTCTGATTAGCATGGTTTTTCAAAATATTCACTCGCTTAGGGTTGAGACAACCCGTCCTAATCCATAAGGACGAATACAATAACATATGATTACATTGCGAGGTATTTGACCTCTAAATGATACATTTTACAAACATTGCATTCGTTTTTAAAAGACAAACTTTCATACATCGAAAGCTGAAAGGCATGCATACCATTTCATATTATCTCAACTATCAATGACTTAATAATAATCTTGTTGAACTTAACGACTCGAATGCAACGTCTTTTGAAATATGCCATGAATGACTCCAAGTAATATCTTTAAAATGAGCAAATGCACAGCGGAAAATTTCTTTAATAGCTGAGAATAAACATCTTTAAAGTGTCAACCAAAAGGTTGGTGAGTTCATTAGTTTATCATAATCAATCATTTTCAATAATATAATAGACCACAAGATACTCATATTTAGAAAACAATCTGTGCAGGTCTACTCACTGCTGTAAAATCATTCATATGAAGAACATCAGAATCTCACCAACGGTAGCTAATGAATCGTGCAATGCAAAAATTTCTCACTGATGGTAGTTAAAACAACACAAACTCATCAACGGTAGCTAATGCATCGTGCAATGCAAAAATTTCTCACCGAGGTAGCTAATACAACACAATCTCACCAACGGTAGCTAATGCATTGTGCAATGCAAAAATTTCTCACCGAGGGTAGCTAAAATGGTAGCTAATGCATCGTGCAATGCAAATATTTCTCACCGATAGTAGTTAATAAATCGAACCATTTTGGTAGCTAATGCATCGTGCAATGCAAAAATTTCTCACCGATGGTAGCTAAAACGGTAGCTAATGCATCGTGCAATGAAAAAATTTCTCACTGCTAGTAGCTAATAAATCGAACCATTTTGGTAGCTAATGCATCGTGCAATGCAAAAATATCTCACATGATCGATAATACAATCTTTATAGAAATCGAACCTCTGAATCCAAATAATTCTATCATAGAATGTAGTTTTTAGTACTTGTGTCTATTTCGTCAAACATTTATAAAAGAAGTTCATGTATTCTCGGTTCAAAATATATCTCAAAAACATTTAATAAAACAGTTATAAAAATAGCACATGTATTCTTAGTCCCAAAAATGTAAAGAGTAAAAGGGAATCAAATGAACTCACTATACTGTATTTCATAGTAATTATTCATATGATGGCATTGAACTAGTGCAAGATTGGCCTCGAATTCACGAACCTATATTAAGTATATATATATATATATATATATATATATATATATATATATATATATATATATATATATATATATATATATATATATATATATATATTTATATGTTGGTCAACATCTGTTTAACATTTTAAGTCAAGTCGTAGTGTATCACCATCCTAATGCTCGAGATTATCATGCAAAAGTCAACAAAAGTCAATTTGACTCAAAATGATTTCCAAAATTTATACGTGTTTATTATATAACTTAAAATAGTCGTTTTATATATATTTAAATATATTTATCAGATTTTATTAAAGTAGATAATAAAAGTCATTTGTTAATAAAAATTTATATTTAAAACTTATATATGATAAAAATATACTTTGATATATTTTAAATAATAAAATTTATAATGTTCACTTAATATTATAAAAATATAGTGGTATGTATTATTAATGTAATTATATTACGTGTGGTAAAAATATCTTTGCATTACATATTTATTTGATAAAATAATATTATGAATAATAATAATTAGTAAAAGTTGTATTATTTTGTAATAATAATAATAATTATTATTCTACTAATAATAACAATATTTATATTTACTAAAGATGATAATAATCCTAAACATGATAATTTTAATAATAATGATACTTTTTATTAATAACTTTAATAATAATAATAATAATAAAAATAATTCTATTCAAAAAAATAATAATAATAATAATAATACTAAAATGATAATAATAATAATAATAATTTAGTTATAATTACGATAGTTATAACAATAACAATTTTTAATAATAATACTCATATTAATAACGATAATGATAATAATAATAATAATAATAATAATAATAATAATAATAATAATAATAATAATAATAATAATAATAATAATAATAATAATAATAATAATAATAATAGTTAAGTAATAATAATAACGACGATAGTAATAATAATCATTTTAACAACAATAATACTAAACTTAATAATAATTCAGTTGACCATATCTTTTAATCCGTTCATCGAAATCACACGAGTTCTAAATGAAAAGTTCTTAATTTTTCACCAGCTTTCCAACGACATGCATATCATATATCTTATCTCAGTAGCATATGTATTAAATTCATGATTCATCATAAACTATCTATCAATAATATTAAACATACAAGCATGCATAATCATATATACTCGAGCACTAGCTACGGATACACTATTAATATATAAAAGTTAAGATATGAGTGCTCACGTATCAATATTGTGATTCAATATTGCAGGAAAGTACGTAGACGCAACGGAGACGATAAACACTAGGTTGACTTCACGAGCTATATCCCCGAATTATACCCATAACATCCATAGCCATAACCCATAAATTCCTTAACTCTATCCCTCTCAAAAACTCGTTTTGAAAACATGTGAGCAGAACCTCGTCGTAGTATTTTATGTATAATACTAATAATAAGAATACTACTAATACTAATAATAAGATTAATAATATTAATCTTCCTAATATTAATAATATTAATAATAATAATAATTATAATAATAAATATAAATATATCATAGAGAGAGTCGAGAGATTTGTGAATGCACACTGGAACCAAACTCGTCTGATTTATAGTAACTTTTGCCCACCAACTACACCATGCGATCGCATGGTTTAGTAGAGGAATGGCCATGCGATAGCATGGCCCTATCTTCCAGCTCATATCTACGTTTTTAAGGGCTGCCGACACTTTAATATATAATTTATATTTATTTATTTAATTTATATAATTTATTATATAATATATTATATTCACGTGCATAGTTAAATTGTAATTTTTGTTCCGATGACTCGTACTTTGTCACTCGACTTATGTTCCGGTTTCGGTTTCTCGAACGCATGTTTGTACGCTTAGAAAACTAACACTTTACGTTACGCGACGTGTACCTTTATCAAAAATTAAACTTAATTATAGATAAACTATATCACTCGAAGTGTAACTTAATCATTTAAGTGTTTTGGTTATTTGCTTCTATAAATCATCGTCTCGTTGTACATACATATACATATATATATTTATATATAATAATACTCTTTTGACTCAACACGTTTTTATAATTAACTTAATATTATACTTTGTTATATTGTAAAATATATATTTTCATTTTTAAAAAGATATCAACTTGTACATATCGTATGTATATGAAATATTTCTTTAATAATAAGATATTTAGTTTTTCAAAACTAATTGTATTTCAAAGTTCCTTTTTAAAATCGTTTACAAAATATTATAATACGTAACGTTTACTCTTTAAAACTCAACCTGATATTATTCATTTATGCACCAACATTTATTCTAAAAACATATCTAAATATTAATCGAGCCACATAACCAATGTTACTATCGTTTACTTAACTAATTTGAAATCATATATATTTTCAATATTCATAAACACGTTTTAAATACACGTTACGAGTTATTCTTTTCCAATAATTAATAGTCTATACAAATTATGTTATTTAAATAAAATATTTTAAATAATCAAATTCTATTGAATCGAAAAACGTTTCCGCACGTTTGAACTAATCAATTGAATATTATGAACTTTAGTTCTCCACTAATTTTTGTCTAACTCTCGTTATTTGACACCTTGTCCTTAATTGAAGATCACTTTACTATTATTTCCGAATACCGTTAAAAAGAAAAGGTTTCCTAAATCAAAGTGAACCTCTCAACAGAGACTCGTAATCATACAATGTATCTGATAAATCAATCATTTGATTTTATCCTCTAATTCTATCGATAAACATATTGAAACTAATACGTTCATGTAAAGTGTTATACGCTTAATACTTTGTTAATATTCTCAGGTTATAATATATATATACATACATATACATATTCATATCCAATTAAATAATGGTTCATGAATCGTCAGAATCCGGTCAAGGTTAAATGAATGTATGAACACAGTTTTAAAATCCTTGAAATTCAACTTACCAAACTTTGCTTATTGTGTCTGAATAATATAAAGATAAAGTTTAAATTTGGTCAGAAATTTTCGGGTTGTCACAGGGGTTAGGTTTGCCAGTACTATCCTCCTTTGGGTTTTCTCCTTTCTCAGTCTTTTCTACTCCTACTTTAGGAGTTTCAAAACTACCTACCCCTTTACCCTTATCCTGTTCAGTCACAACGGGTTGAATCGGAACAAAATCCTCACCAAACTGTTTCTCAGGTCGTGAGAAACTATAATCATGCTCAAATGGTGGAGGACATTGTTTATAGTCAACACTAGTTTCCTTACCTCGTACCGTCTGACAATACTCTAACACAAATGCATACCTCTTAAAGATATATTCCTTATCTCTTTCAGTTTCAAAACTAATCGTAAACAATTCTTTTTCTCTCTTAAAGACATCTATCTCAGCAATCTGCTTCATTATAGTCTGAGTATTAAACATCACATTTGACTTCAAATCAGTCACCTGGTCCTCTAGATTTTTAACGATTTCCCTAAACTCTTTTTCTCTACTTTTATAGAACATGTTGTCCTCATACTGTCTCCTAAGAGTCTCATTACCTTTTCTAAGAAACTCATTTTTCCGTTCTAAGGCAGTACAGTTATTACAGTTTAGGCAAATCACAGTCAATTTCTTAACATGTTCTTCTAATTTAACACATTTAGGATAAGGAGTAACAGATTCTCTAAGTTCTTTAAGTTTCAATTCTAAACTAACACAATTTTTAGAAACAACATTAGTTTCTGATTGTAGCTTTGCTTTGTTAGAGGAATCTACCATGAATGCATAGAGACACGTGACTTTATCCTCAACTTGACCAGATTCTGACTCGGACTCTGATTTTGATTCTGAACTCGAGCTACCTGACCCAATTTCCAAATTACCAATCTTTTCCACATTTAACTTATCCGCAACATTACCTGCCTTAACATCAACAATTCCATAATTGCTTCCAGAAGTCTAACCACCATTCTCACAAGACTTCCAGGATTCATCGTCAGAGGAGGACGAATCACTGTCATTCCACACATCACCATCATTGTGTTTAGTTCACTTAAACTTCTCAGTGACCCTCTTGTTCAAAATGCCTCTGCTTAAAAAAAATTCCCAGTACCAAGCTTGATCAATCCTATGTTCCATTCGGCACCCATAGCACTTGCAGAACTTGTCTCGGCCAATACATCCCATACCCTCTCTCTCTCAGCTTTCTCTTTCTCAACCTCTTCCCCAGTCATCTGAACTCTCATAACATTAGCATGGTGATCATAAGTATCAGTCACATCAATAGACCAGTCATACACTTCATCTTCATACGTTGCAGCCAAGGCTTTGGAAGACTCTTCTGCAATAGATATATTGATTTTACTTTTAGGTTCTTGATTCTGATTGTGAAACGGATTGTGAAAACCTAGCTGCTTTGGCTTACTACAGTTTCTCTTGAAATGACCCAACTCATTACAATTGTGACATCTCACTTTATTCATATCGAAGCCAAACTTGGTGTTCTTGTTGAAGCCCAAATTCTTTTCACCAGTTTATTGCAGATACCTCTTAGCTCTTCGAATCACATTACCCATATACCAGAGGATGTCCATCTTCTCCATTTAATTCTCATCAATCTGATCATAATCCTCTTGTTCTAAGTGACTGTTCCCAATATATCCATTCAGCAGATCATTGTATGAGTTCACAACCATAGCAACTAATGCCATATCCTCCTCAACCCCTTGAATAGTACGCAAATGAATGTTATCCGTTTTTAGAATCTCAGAACTCTCGTCTTTGCTTGAGGTGAAATGATGAAGAACACTTTGGGGAGCTGGAGAGACATAGCTAGACGTAAATTTTTGGTTGTTGGAAGTGAAAGCTGTATAAAGTGGCGCATGTTTCTTGTTTGTTGAACCAATAGTTAGAGCTTCGTATACAGTTGGATTTTGAACCAATTCCAACCTTTTTAAATGTTTCTGCATTTCAAGTTCCTTACCCTGCAACTTAGTCACAAAAGTGCTAAAGGAATGATCCAAAATAACACAAGACTGCTTAATTTGATGAACAATTGGATCCCACTTAACAGGAAAACCCTCACGAAGGCACTGTACTATCTTCTTATTCGAGAAGGTAATATCAAACCTCTTTAGTTCTATCATCAAATGACGAAACCTAATAACAGCAGCCTTTAAAGTCTCATCATGCTAAACTGCGAAATTCTTCCGTTCTTTCTTTAACACTTTACACTTAGTCTTTCTATACTCCGCACTACCTCAACGCCACTCTCAATTGCATTACAAACCGCACACGTAGTCGTATGTATCTCAAACTGATGGAAAATTTCCTTCGAGAGAGCTTGTGTAAGATGGCTGTAAGATTTACATTCTAAATTATAGTCCTCTCTCTCTCTCTCTAGTGCGATAAGTTCCATAGGAGTCTTAGGTCACCATGATCCTTGACATGAAACTTGTATTTAACTTTTAAGTAGTTATACAGTCTAGAATCAATTCCATTCAACGAGATTAAGAACCTAGGTTTCCATTCAGCATAGTCATCAAGAGATTCAAGCCTAGGTACTCTATAGGAACTTCCTATCTCATTCTCAGTCTGTAACAGTTTCTGGAGACCTGATGAATAGGCACCAACTAAAGCGGATTGTGTTTCTGAAGTTTCAACTTGGTCTAACATTGTAACCGTACGGTTGCAATACACGGTTGCACAAAAGTTACACGGATGCAATTCTAACACGGATGCAAATACATTGTTGTAAGTTACACGAATGCAGGTGTAACCGGGTGAAGGTTATACAGTTGCACTATGTATCCGTACGATTACAAGGTGTATTCGTACGGTTGCAAATGTTTACGGTTATGGGTAAACGGGTGGAGTATTATACGGATGCAAGGGTGTATCCGTACGGTTGCTTTATCTGGATGATATATCTGTACGGTTGCAGTGTATAACCCTACGGTTGTGTTCTTGACGAATTCCAGGCAGAAAACTGCACCAAAATTAGGGTTTATGGGTTTGATATCTAGTACTCAATCCAGATAAAAAAAAACAAATGTTTTATGTTCAAAAGTAAGTTTATGACATATTTAATAGTAATGATTAACAAAAACACAGATTTAACATCAAAATTCAAGATTTTGATTAATTCTTTCAAAAACACCAAAACCCACAACTTTAAACACATAATTGACACATAAACTGATCGATTAACGAAGCCTACTGCTCTGATACCACTTGTAGGATCGAGTAAACAATATTAATCGATCTAGACTTCAATATCGAGTGCGGTATAACTCGATATTGGGTTTTATATCAATAACTATGAACAAACCAATGATCTTTAGGTGTTATTAGACTTTAGGATGTTAAAGATCAACCAAAGTAAGTACTAGTCGACCAGAGAACCGGATACAACTGATGAAAGGGTTTAAAGTTCGTAACCCTAACAATGAACCCAAATTGAACATTAAATACATTCAGCATGTGCAACCGTGTGGTTGCAGGATGCAATCGTGCGGTTGTCTAGTGGACTCGTATGGATGCATGTTGATTCCCCAATATAATTATGGATTTAATTATGACAAAACAGAAGTTTATTTGCACTAAAATGTAATGTGTAGCCAACACAAGTTTATTTATGTATAGACATCAAATATTGATGTGTCGAGTGTCTAGTATGCTGCTTAGTCTACCAGCACAAGGTAGACAATATTCTTCAATTAGCACAGGATGTGTACCCAGCAATTTAAGAATATCAAGTGGCTCAGGAAATGAATTACAAGCATAGCTGAAATGCAGCTTACTACACAAGACAGCTATGCTCCATTACAAGCATAGTGGTTTCCTGAGTGGTCTACATGAATGGTACTATTCAACATAAGTCAAAGACAAAGTTGAACAGAAAAGGACACGTGTCGGCGGCTGACAAGTGACCTTATAAAACCACGTGGGAATGCAGAAGTTTAACGCATGTGCATACATGTGTTATTCTTTGTCAACGCCTAGGGAACATGACATTCTATTTGTTTAATCAAATAGTGGTGCCAAACCGAATAGTGGTGTTCCTGCAAATAGCTACCAAAGAGAAAAGAGGAGAGCACGCTCTCTGATGCAGTTGTTCCCACAAGTACAGACATCCTAAGTACCAGTGGACAATAGAACAATTACACGGTTAATAGGACTACTATAAATTGGTGTATCCACTATTGTAACAACTAGTGGTGTGGGTTTATTTAATTAGAGTCCAAACGTGTAATAGCTTTAAAATATCCTCAATAGCTATAACTTAGGTAAATCTGTATCAACCAACTATCATTCTGCTAAGGATAGTTGTAATTCTTTGTGATTTAATCAATAAAGAATAAACTGTTGAAAATTACCTTTGACTCTATTTAATTTACTTGCTTGAATACTCAATCATCTAAACTGGTTAAGTTAATTAAGAAGAATTGTATTCACCCCCCTCTACAATACTTCTGTTGTTTATCAAGGGACCAACAACTGGTATCAGAGCTTCAGTCTTGATAATTTAATATCTTGTATCTGAATTCTCTCATGGCTGCATACGAAAATACAGCTTACCTTGAAAATGGCTCATCCAATAGACCACCCAAATTCGATGAAGATGAATATGAAACCTGGAAGGCAAGGTTCATGCTTCACCTTGAGTCTATTGACACACTCATGCCTGGCATTGCCACAGATGGTCCATTCTTCCCCACTGAAACTATTGGAAGTGTTCCAGCTACAACTGACACTCCTACCATTCCTGGCATAGAAGTTATCCTCACTCCAGCAAAATGGGATGCTGAGGATAAACGTCATGTTGGACTTGACCCTAAGATCAGAACCATGTTATCTATAACTTTACCTAACCATTTGTTCAAACTGATTAAGGGAAAACTGAATGCTAAGCTTATGATAGACTATCTTGATGTTACTTATGAAAGCATGGATAAGGTTAGTCAGAATAAGATTATTGCTTTGAAAAGAGAATATGAAATGTTCTTTACCTACAAGAGTGAGACCCTTAAGAAAACCTTCATTAGGTTTAACTCCTTAGTGGCTGACCTGCTTACTTTGAAAATCACATATACTGATTTTGAACAAGTAAACAAATTCATTAACTCACTGCCTGCTAAATGGAAACCTGTTACTGACCCCTTAAGAACCACTCAAACTTTAAAGAACTTCAACATGTCATCTCTTTATGGTACACTTTGGAACCATGGGAAGGCAGAAGCTAAACTTGAACTTAACTTGAAAGAAAACTTTAAGTCTGCCCCCACCACTTCAAAATCTTCTAAAACAGTTGATACTGCTCTTATTGCTGCTGCTAAAAAGAAATCTCAAAATTCTTTACTGGTTCAAAAGTTGATGGTAGAAGAAGAGTCAGCTGAAGATAATGTGGATAGTGGTACTGGGTCTGAAGAAAGCAGTGATGATGAAGATGATGTGGAAGGGTTTGCTGAAAGTATGGCTTTGCTGGCTAGGTAGTTTAAAAGGTTCAATCGTAATAGAACTAGCAAGTTATACAAAGGGAGCAAGAAACCTAGTGCTAGGTATGGCAACAATTCAGTCAAAGCTCCTAAATCTGAGTGTTACAATTGTTGGAAGGTTGGACATTTTGCTGCTGAATGCATGTCCAGGAAACCTTCAACTTCACATGCAAACTCCTTCTCAAAAGCTGATAAGTACAAGAACAAGTACAAAGCTATGAAGGCTCAGATGAAGGAAAACTCTAAGGCTAAAAAGAAGGGAAGGAATCCAGAAAAGGTACTAGTTGCTGAGCATCATGACTGGGATGAAACCAGCTTATCGTCATCTTCTGATAGTGAAACTGATGATGATTGTGCTGGTTATGCATCTAATAAAAAGCTGTGTTTGATGGCCAAGGAGGTCGAGGAGTCTAATGAGGATGATAATGGTAGTACATTTGTGGCTGATATGAGGGAAGCTGACCTGAAAAAGGATTCACCTCAACGGGAATCTCAAATCCTGTATAACGTTGATAATTTTCGAACTTATACCGATGATGAAAAATCTGAAATGTTTGACTACTTAAGAGTTGATTTGTGTAGAGGCGGTAAACGTGAAGAAGTTTTGAAAAATGATAACAAATCTTTAAATGAAAAACTTAAAGGAAAAACTGATGAAATTAAAATCTTGAAAGATGAAATTTCAAAACTTGAGAAACAAAATTTTGCTTTAAAGTCTCTTTACATTGAGGCAGCAGATGTCAAGAACCAGCTAAAAGACCTTAAAAATGTTGTTGCTTCATGGTGTACATCTGCTCAACGCACAGCTAAATGTGTAAATGAGCAGGTTCCTGCCCAAGTTGAGGCCTTCTTTGCTGGTGACAATGCTGCTGCTGCTGCTCTTGCAGAAGTTTTATGGACCCTATTCTTGAAACTGATCCTGAAGCTGTCTTGCCAAACACTTTTGCTAAGATAGTTAAGGGTAAAAAGGTCTTAACAAATAAGTTTGTCAAACCTACAGAGACCCCACCACCTTCCATGAAAGAAATCTTGGAGAGTGAAGTAAAAGCTAAGGAAACCAGTACTTCAATTGATGAAACTACTGATCCCTCAAGCATTTACTACATGACTCCCAAAGAAAGACAAATCAAGAAGGAAATAACTGAGAATAACAAGAGAAATCTAAAGTCAGTTAAGTCTTCTAGTTGTCTGACTGCTGAGCCTATTGCTGAAAGTCATACTAATCAACCAATAACTGCAGACGAACCAGCAAATCATGATGCTGGGAAGTCTAAAGCGACTCCTGCTGGTTAACCAACATCAGTAGACAAACCAGTAACTTCCCACACTGGTAAGTCAAAATCCAAAGGTAAAGCAGTAAATCGCGTTAATGGTACTGATTCTAAGCCAAATGCTGCCCATAAGGGAAAAGCTAAAATAGTAGAGTCAAGTACTGAGACATCTATTATTGAGATACTGACTGTGAAGCTCGAACAGCTGCTACTGGCAGTCACCCAAAGCCAGCAGCAGAACCCGTCAACCAGTACATCTACTGCAAACCAGCTACCGAGACTAAAAGTGAGAAAATGCTACAAATGTGGCAGCAAAGCTCACTTGTCCATCAATGTACCAAAATTATGAACCCTAATACTGCTACCCCTCAAACTAACCAAGCAGCAAGGAAGAAAGCATCAAAGATGACTCTTCCAGAACCCAATCTTGGATAGGTTCCCAAAAAGAACTAATCTCTTAGCTACTGTACAGGGCACTCAAAACAAGCAAATCTGGTATCTCGATAGTGGTTGTTTGAGACTAATGACCGGATGTTAGTCCCTGCTGATGGACTATCAAGAAAAGGATGGTCCAGTTGTTTCATATGAAGATAATTCTTTGGGTTATACAAAGGGTTTTGGTACTTTAACAAATGGGAATGTTATATTTTCAAATGTAGCATATGTCGTTGGGCTTAAACACAATTTACTCAGCATAAGCCAACGGACAAGCAAAAGTAAGATAGTCCAATTCAGAAGGAAGATTGGCACTATTTTTGATAAGATAGGGAAGCCATTGCTGACATCAAAAAGATATGAAAATATGTATCAAATTGACATTAACACATCAGTCACAACAACTGATACTTGTTTTTATTCAAAGGCAGCAGACAACCTCAAGTGGTTATGGTAAAAGAAACTCTCACATCTCAACTTTAAAGATATTTACAAATTATCTAATAAAAGTTTGGTGTCTGGGCTACCCACAATGTCTTATGTGAAGGACATATTGTGTCCTGGTTGTGAAAAATGGAAGCATCACCATGCCTCATTCAAGACAAAGCAGATTTCATCTGTAGAAAACCATTTCACCTACTTCATGTGGATCTTTTTGGTCCTGTTAATATAGACAGCTGTAGTGGGAAGAAGTATACACTGGTGATTGTTGATGAATATTCCAGATATACGTGGGTATTCTTTTTGAATTAAAATAGTGAAGCTGCTGATGAAATTATCAATTTTATCAAAAGAATGGAACTACTGAATGGGCAACTAGTGAAGCAACTAAGAAGTGATCATGGTACAGAATTCAGAAATGCTACATTAGAAGAATTTTGTGCTGACAAAGGAATTTCACAGAACTTTTCAACTGTGAGAACACCTCAACAGAACGGTGTTGTAGAAAGAAGAAATAAAACTCTCATTGAAGCAGAAAGATCTATGTTGACTGAGTCTGGGTTGAAAAATTCGTACTGGGTAGAAGCTGTGAATACTTCATGTTTTACCCAGAATAGATCTTTAATTGTGAAAAGACATCAGGAAAAGTACTATTGGTGGTTTCCAGTTACTGGGTGGTAGGCTAGTCAGCTGGACAAGCAAAAAGCAAAATACTGTGTCCACATCTACTGCTAAAGCAGAATATGTTTCTGCTGAGAGCTGTACAACTCAAGTACTATGGATGCAAAGCCAGCTGAAGGACTATGGTGTTCATGTTACAAAAACTCCAATCTACTGTGACAACACCAGTGCAATTGCTATCACCAACAATCCTGTGATGCATTCTAGGACAAAGCACATTGGCTTTCGATATCACTTCATAAGGGATCATGTTCAAAAAGGAGATGTGGAGCTACATTTTATTTCTACAGACCAACAGTTAGCAGATCTTTTCACAAAGCCCTTAGATGAGAAACGCTTTAACTATCTCATCTCTGAGCTGGGTATGCTTGAACTTTAAGATAAAAGACAATTTTTTGGTGTGATGGCTCTACAGCATGTAGGGCAAACCAGTAAGTCACAATCCTTTACTTACTGCCTACATGTCAAACAGTCAGCACAACAAGGTCTTTTATGTCATGTATGTATAATGCACATAATGAAGTAATAAATAGCTCACAACATTATGAAACTCATTTACTCCCAATGATTTAAATTAAATTCATGACATATTAAATGTAACAAAGAATTTTTGTGGTCTTTAACTTCAATTTTGAATTAAAACCTAGTGCATTTAATGCTTAATGGGATGTATGAGTGTTCAAGCTGATTAAACGTCATTTCAACAGTCTGTGTTCCCTCGAAAACATGTCAGTCTGTCAAATCTGCCCACGCGCCTGGAGATGACAGTTGCCAATCTTCTCTCTCCTGCACTTTTTCCACCAATCCGAAAGGTTAAATAAGGCGATCCACTCTCCATAATAACCTTCGATTATTAACTTTCAAATTTACCTTCTCTCTCAAAAATCCCCAAATCTTCAAATCATTCATACATTCATCATTTTACACAATCAACAATGGCAGAACAACAACAACCACAACCAGATGTGAACCAACCTGAGGAACAACAACCACAGTAACCTGAACAACCTCAGCAACAGCAACCTGAATCTCAACCTAATCAATAACCCGAACCCCAACCAGAGGAATAGAATGAACCTACGTCTTTATTTGTTCTTCATCCAAGCCTAGTCAAGGCTGATCCTACTCCTGCTCATGAAGAAATTCGCCTATCAAGAGGCAATGCTTCTCACTCTCTCTCGATTCCCAAATTGAAGGCCAACAGAGGTTATGAAACCCTGAATGCATATGTGAGGCAATCTCCTCTTTCCAGATCGATTACCGGCGTTCCTTCTCAATTTTATCCAGCCTGCTTAGGCCAATTCTGGTATACTGCCACCATGGCCACCACTCAGCAGAATGCTCCATGTACTCGTGGCATAGTTACTGAAACCCTAACTTGCTCTATCACCGTTGATGCTATTTGACGTGCTCTTAAATGCCAGGTGGACCATTCGTTGATCCACCAACAAGTGATGATTTTAGGAGGCAAGTGCTGGAAATTATTGGATATACTGGTCCAGTGGCTCATACGCCTTTGAGGAAGCTTATGCCACCCTTGTGGTATTACTTTTTTGGTTTACTGACCCAGTGCATCAACTAAAAATCTGGGAGCTTTGATCAGTGTTCTGATTTTGAATTGAAGATTGGTCATGAGTTGATGTACAATCGTAACATTGACTATGCTGCTGAAATTTATTTACGGTTAAGGTAAATGGTGCATGCACCAAAAAGAACTCATTTGATCCCCTTTCCAAGATTCTTAAGCTTGGTGTTTGAAAACGAGCTAGGTGATGCTTACCAGCAAATTACTGATGAATCTGTTGACCTACCATTGAAACAAGGGGGATGATGAAAGCAGTACCAACTGCTCCATACACTGGTCTGACACCAGGGATGCTCGAGTATCTTGCTGCTCGGGGTGGAGCTACCCACTCGACTGCCTCTCGTAGTGCACCGGCTGAGGGGGAGGGACCTTAGTGCAAGCCAGCTGCTAGACGGAAGAAGCCAGCTACCTCAACTAGAAAAGCCACCGTCTCAGATACTTGTAAAGCAGTATTTTTATTAGAATCTAGTGCTCTCTAATAATAAAGAACAGCACTAGTCTTATATACTGACTACCCACTTCTAGTGTTGGAATCCGTTGCTTATCTATTCCTTGGTAACAGGCAAATCCAAACGTGCGAAAGCTAGCTCCAAGCATGCCACATGGGAGGTTGCACCAGTCTCAACTGCTGCTCCTAAAAAGGATGTTGCTATGGAATCTCGTGCATCTCTAGACCAAATAGCAGAAATCTCTAACTTAATTAAAATTATTTTAACTGCTGACTTGAAAAATGAAAGTGGAGTTTTTGGTATAACCTTGGCTCCAAAGCTGACTGGTTTTAAAACTAGTATTAAGAGGAGTAGCAACCCATACTCTTCTAACCAGGCACTTCCACATTTTTCAAAATTGTACTTCAAGAAATATCCTCTGCTGACAGTACAACCAGCAGAGAACATAACTGACCCCAAAGCAGACTTGAGCTGGCTCCTCATCGTGTTGAACCAACTCAAGCTACTGCACAACCTAAATGTTACTTGGTTCATGATAAGAGTCACACTCCTACATCATTACCAGCCAGAACTCTTATACAATCTGGGTCAACATGTGTTGCCAATGAGTCAGTCGAGTCACAACTGCACTTACAATGTGACGACCAGGAAATTTCCGACCAAATTTTAACTTAATCTTTATGTGTTTCCGACACGATAAGCAAAGTATGTAATGTTGAGTCTAGAAAATTTTTGGAACGATGTTCATAAATTTAATTGACCTTCGACTGCTCTCGACGATTCACGAACAATTAATTGTAACTTGATTTGTGGAAACATAGTTTAAATATTGTATGTTGTTGTTACTAAATTTATTTATGTAAAGTAAAATTAAAATAGGATATTATAATGATTATTATTTAAAAAGTATCTATATATATAAATAAAGTGTATTATATATATATATATATATATATATATATATATATATATATATATATATATATATATAAATAGTTTCTAATTTATTTGAAAAATGATAGTAACACTCAATTATCATTCGATTGATAATAAACAAGTTAAAAACGAACTCAGGGTAATATAAAATTTAATGTTAGATCTTAATTAAGTTATGTAAAATTTAGGGTTATTAAAAATTGTTATCATTGTTCTAAATATTATTATTGATATTACTAATAACAAGTATTATTATTTTTATCATTATATTATATTGTAATATATTTATTAAAGTATATATAGTTATTGATTATTAATAATATAGAAAGTATTATTATTAATATATTATTAATGTATTTATATTCTTAATCAATATATCAAATAAATATTACAGAATCTGTTTTATATCAACATCAGTCTTTTTAAATTTGGTTCTATCTCTTATTGTGCTAATATGTCAAATTCAGTTCAGTATACAAACAATTTCCATTTGAAGTCACTTTCTACTTTTGATTTTTTTTCTTATTTTGAATTTTGTTCTTTCTTTCCTGGATTGATTCCACATGTCTCCCTTTTGATTACTAGCCTACCTTTCTGTTACCAATCTTAATCTATCAGTATCAATCTTTATGAATCTTTATCTAACAATCTCTTATCTATCTATATACATTTACAGCACACAATATAGGGAGATATACATTGCTAGATCAACTTCAAACTCCACTCCTTCGTCCACATAAGCAACCATCTCCACCACTTATCAATTACACCATCAAGCTACAACCATCAAACACCATTAAACATTAGTCATACATGATTACTTTCTGATTACTTGCGGTTTATGTTCGAACTCAAACTCAAACATCCACCATCATAATGTTCATGTTTTCATTATGATTACTAAAACCACCATCAAGGAAGAGGAAAACAACCAAGAGGAAAAACAACCACCACTTTGCCTCGATGACCACTGTAAGCATCACCTCTGGCAACCATGAACAACCACGAGTAAACCCTCACTCTCTCTCCACTTTATTTTCATTCTTCTTCGTAAAACAACCACCGCCCAAACCCACCTGCGATTCTCAATTATTACGACTACCACCATTCACCACTTCATCTCCAATTTACAGTCATCACCGCCGATTACTGTGTTGATTCAAACGTGAACAACCACCTACAACTACATGCTGTCCCCACTTCATTCGATACCCATTAATCCATCTCCATATCAACCATTACCATCATGAAAACCATAAATTACTGCTTCCATCGATCAATATATCATTACCATTATCAAACATTACAGCCTACGATCAATATTACTACTACTCAAAATTGTTTCTGGTTCAATTCAACAAACAACCAACCATTTTCATTTACAAGAACTTCATCATCTCTCATCCTCTCTATCCCTCTCTCTCTCTCTCACTTCTTTTCTTTTATGTTTTCTTGCAAACGCAACCCAAACAAAAACCCATTTGTGCTAATGTTGTCTTTCTTTTTGTTCAAGACCCAACAAATTTCTATTCGTTATTTTAAACACACTTGCCACTATTATTATTTTTTTTTTCCTTTTTAAGTCGATAAAGATAAAGATGATAAATTATTAGTGGTGGTGATAAAGATTAAGAATAATAATTGAAAATTATGAGTGCGGTCTACAAACATCCTTTCTAATTAGAATCGAATAACAAAGAAAAAGGGAATTTAGGCGAACAACATTACCCTACATGTTATTCCACTTCTGTTCCTATCCTTTTCCATTTTCATCTTTCGAGCCACACAAGGACCCAACCACATATGTAATGGACCAAATCATATTGGGCTTGTGATGGATTGAACCGTAAATTGGTTAACATATTGGGCAAGAAGTATTATCAATCCATTGCAGCAGCAAATTGTTCCCTACATATTTTTTTTTAACTACGAACGAAGGAAGTAAATGGTTTGGTTAAGAAAATAAACAAAGTTAATAGCGTGAAAGAAGATAGTGATATTATGATGATGAAGTTACATGTTTATGATAATCTTGATGATATTACGATTATGATTATGATTTTATATTATGATCATGATATTGACGAGATGCAAGGTGGGATGTTCGGGATGAAGATGATAGTATGGATACCGAATGATGATTTCGATTTGTGATCGTAATGATAAACGTTACTATGAAGATAACTAGGTGATATTAGATAATAACGATGAAAATATTAAGATGGGTTATGGATTAGAAAGATGAAGAAGGGAACATAAATAGTTCTTATAGTTTTGGGATGAGGTTTATTCCAGAAAAACAGAAACAGACTAATGGTAAAGGGTGTTGTTGAGTAGCGAAGGGTCGAGGGTTCGAGTCGTGGGGGTTACATTTTTTTTTAAAGCCTAGTTATTTGAGGTAGTTACTTACTACTTATTATTATTATTATCATCATTAGTATTAATAGGATTATCAAAATTATTATTTTTATTATTATTATTATCATAAGTATTAGTAATATTATTAGTTGTATTATTATTATTATAGTTATTAATATGAATATTAGTATCATTATTATTATAGTAAAATCATTATTTTTATAGTTATTATTAATATTATTAGTATTCATTACTATTAAAATTAACATTTTATTAAAAAGTATTATTTTTATTTATATTAAAAGTATCATAACTTTTAAATCTATCACTTTTATTAAAACTATTATTATTACTATCATTATTATTACCAGTATTATATCATTATATGTATTCTAATATTATTATAATTATTATGTTGTAAATCAAAGATTTTCTATATAAAAAGATATTCAAAAATATATAAAATGAATTTATAATGAAATATATAAGTTAATGATATAAAAATTTATATCACTAATAGTAATATTTGTTCGATTACAATTATGTGTGTTAATATATATACAAATGATATAGGTTCGTGAATCCGAGGTCAACCCTACACTTGTTAAATGACGTCATATGTACTTTTACTACAAAATACATTATGGTGAGTTCATTTGCTCCCTTTTACTCTTTACATTTTTGGGACTGAGAATATATGCGCTGTTTTTACAACTGCTTTATTAAATGCTTTTGAAATATATTTTGAACTGCGAATACGTGAAATGCTTTTATAAATGTTTGACGAGATAGACACAAGCAAAACATTCCTCGAATGAATTATTATGCAGACAGAAGTTCTGCGGATTATTATTGAATTATGTGGACATGATAATTGCCACCATTGAATTATGTGGACATGATAATTGCCACCATTGAATTATGTGGACATGATAATTGCCACCATTGAATTATGTGGACATGATAATTGCCACCAATTGATGTGAATGTTATGTATCGAGAGAATGATTTTTATACACAGGTTATGTGTATTATATTTTTTACGCGAGATATGTGTACGGTTACTAAGATTTATGAAAAAGGATTTCGTACACGAGAAAGGTGTACTGTATTTAAAAGATATTACATGTACATTACAGGTGGGTATAGGATTCGGGCCCATTTTTACCATGCAGCATTTAAATCTTGTGGTCTATCAAAAGTACTGAATTTTATTGTTTACGATAAACCTATGAACTCACCAACCTTTTGGTTGACACTTTAAAGCATGTTTATTCTCAGGTACGAAAGAAATCTTCCGCTGTGCATTTGCTCATATTACATGGAGTCGTTCATGGCATATAGAGGTCAGAACCTCGCAATGGGACCAACTGTTGAAGACTTCGTCCAGATGGATTAGGACGGGTCACTACATACAGACACCTTACTCTGTCTCAATCAAAGGGCTAACTAAATCACCATTCTATCCCCAGAGACCAACACTAGATGCAATTGTCGAGTCAAATTTATTTGGTTCTGCAGTTGTTAACATAAATTGTTCTTTTGTTTCAGTTCTTAGCAGGGTAGATGAACAGGCAGAAGGGGAGCATGAAAGGAGTCCTATTGTGTTTACTGGTTCTGAAACTGATACTGATACACTCTTTGCTTCTGCTACTGGTGTTGGTACTGTTGATTTTCCTACTTGTGGTGCTGATACTAGTACTGTTGCTTCTACTGCTGCTGGTGATACTGGAGATAATGTGGTTGCTGGTTTCACTATTCTCAATGTTAATGAGGAGTTCGCTACTACTGATGTTTCTGTTACTGCTCCTACTGTCTCCAGTATTGCTGCCTCAACTACTGATATTGAAGTAGTTGATGAGATGATAGTAGAACCTCCTCCTGTTCTTGAAAAGGTTATTGATAATATTGGTAAGGAGGTTCTTGTTTCTGATGTTGCTGGCTCTACCACTGTCATTCCTCCAGCTACTGCTAATGATGAAATTGTTACTGGTGGTGGTTTGAATGATGATGATGATTCATCTAGGCCTTCATTTCTTCAAGATGTCGGCTATGTTCCAAGTGAACCACACATGGATACTGGTTCTTCTACCTATGTTATTCCACATTCTGCACAGTCACCTACTGCTGCTGCTGGTTCTATGGAACCACCAATGGATGCTGGTACCTCTGCTGCTGCTACCACTGATTCTACTCAGGATTCTACTTCTAGTGAAAAGCCTAAGTATGTATGTAAGGTACCAGATCCGGATGAAGTGGTGCCTAACTTCATCTACAGGGGATTTTCTATCACTCCCAAAATTGCTTTGCTGGTGGATCAGCTGAGTATTGATCCACAAAGTGCATTAGTTTCAGCCAGCAAATTACCTGCTGAGGAGCTGACTGAACTACTCTCTCAGCTTGATCGACCAGCACATGAAGAAGTTTTTGAGAGGCTGGCCACACTGGAAAAAATTAATGAACAACCTTACTACCATGTGTTTGGCATGGCTCCAGCTGTCTCTCCATGGCCTGGTACTTGGAGGCCTCTCAAGTTCATCATTGATCCTGCTACTGGTAAGTGTGTAATGCAAAATATTCCTGATTCGCCAGTACCTTCTGATTCATCAGCTTCTACCTCATCATCTCCTTCATCTAATGATGATGCTGATAAAGGTACTGGTAAGGAAGAGCTAGTCATTCATGATAATGTGACTGGCTCCAAGGGCAAACCAGTGGATCTAAGTGATGATGATGATGATGATGCTGCAAAGGATACCAGTGGTTCTAAACCATCAGGTGAACGTAAAAATGATGGTGATCATGGTGATGAGTTAGATTCTGACCTTTCACCTCTACCACCCCACGGAGGTACTCCTATTGTGGCTGCTAGTGATCGCCCCTCAACCAGCAGATCTGTTCCTTCTGAGGTGGCTGAAGTATCCACTCTGGCTGTTTACAGAACAGTTGCCAGAATCACACCTGATATCACCAAAACAATCAGGGAAACTCTAGTTGACTTCATGGCTGAATCTATTCGCAGAACTGGGTATGTTACAACATCCACTATTGAAGCCCAGCTCAAACAAGTGTGTGCCTTTGCAGATGTAGCAGTTGATGCCATTTGCCAACACCATGAAGATGAAGCAAATCTTAGGCAGCAAATCATCTCTCACAACGAGTATACTGATCATATTACCCGTCTTCAAGCAGAACTAGATGCTGCTAATCGAAGGAATCAATTTTTGAATGAAGAGAACAGGGTATTGAAAGAGAGATTAGAATCGCAGGAATAGTAGGTGGCTACAATGATTCCTGCTTCTGCCTATGTTACTTCGGTGGAGACAATGCAACGCATGGCTGCTCTTCAAGCTGATGTAAGAGCCAGCGTAAATCAAATGGCTATGGATGTTGCTAGGAATGAAGTTAGATCTTCAAACCTGTGTCTTAGGCAATATGGTGTAGACCCTGGTGCACATCTCTCTCCTGCTGATGTTGACTGGAACAACTTTGCCTTTTCTGTTCAAGATTTATATATTGATCTTGATGCACGTGTTTCCCCAAATGCTATTTCTGCCCCTGCTAATGACAAAAAGCGGGAGAAGAAAGCTAAGAAGCATAAAAAGAGAAAACAATCTGAGAGGGAGCATGAGCATGAGAAAGCTCCCAAACAGCAAAGGAGGGATGATGATGGCGGTGATGGTGCTGATCAAGGTACTGGCCCTAAGCCCAGCAACGCTCATACTGAAGCAGGTGCTAAGGCTGCTGGTGGATCTCAACCCAGTATGCCTGCCACATCTGTGGATGATATTGGTTCTGGCAGTAAGCCCAGTGATATTTCTGAACTAGCTGTAGCTGAATCTTTTGTTGTCTCTCAAACCATTGCAAGAAAGATGAAAAGAAAAATGGAGAGGCAACAGAAGAGGCATCAGGATTTGAATGATGCTTTCAACACTAAATTTGAGGCCTATGCTGCTCGAATAAGATAGAGAATTGAGCATAGAAGAAGCCTCACTCCTGAAAAGCGTGATATTTATGATGAACTACTCAGCATAGAAGAATATAAGAGGGATGTCTTAAAAAGAAATGTTAAGTTCATGGTGAAGTATGATAGGAAGAAAGCAAATCTGTATGTTGAGCGAGCAGAAAGAATCAAAAAGATGACACCTGAAGAGATGCAAAGATATTTGGATTCTAATAGATCAGGAAGAGAAAGAACAGATGTGTTTATGAAATGGCTGGATGCTATGTTGGAAATCAGCCAATCTTCTCTATCTGCATCTACTGCTCAGCCAGCTGCACAATTACAGCCAGCAGATATCATCAACCTTGATGATGATGAACCAGTAGAGACTGATCTATCTACTACTGAGGGGGAGCATCTAGCAATCACTCCCTATCTGCCTCCACAAGAACCAGTATCAACACAAGAACCACCAGCTGAACCCAAGCCAATCGATAAACAAAGGGTAAAATCTGCCCCTAGGGACAACCAACCCCTAAGGAAAGAGCCCTTATTGGAGGTAGCTGGTGAAGCCACTGTGACAGTTATACCAGCTGATACTAATTAGTCAGCTAATACTGAAGACACAACAATGAGTGCTGTGATTGAAGACCCAGTTAGAAGTGTGTTGCTGGGTGTAACAAGAACTAAAGACCCAGCAAAGGTGGATGAGCTGGGAGCTAAACATGATAACAATTCTGCTGATGCTGCTAACTTTACAGTCTGGGGTAGGGGCAGCTCAATGTTCATTCTATCACCAATACCTACATAGACTCTTGCTTATTTTGATAAGACATGAGATGAACCTGATTTTGAACCAGTGGGTCCTTCTGGCATAGTAGAATCACCCTTCACATATCCTCCATCTTTCCCAAAACGTAATGATAAACATACTACTTGGGAAGATGATTCAGCTGCACAAGGAGAGCCTGATTTATGAAAGATGAATCCAGATGAAAGAGAGGCTTACAGACTTGAGATTACTATTCCTGAATTGCTTGAACAAAGAGCAGCAGCTATACCAGAAAGGATACACCAAATCAGATTGTTGTATCATCCACTTGATCAGCAATTCTACATTAATGCATTAGAATTCAGCATTGAGGTTGGTGTGTATCTATACAACAGTGGTCAAAGGCAACATAATGATGAAGAAAAAGCTCTCTTTTATGAGGCCCTGCAGCTGGACATGGATTTAAAGCAATATTGTGATGCCATGACTACTGAAGAAGACAGACAATTGATTACTACAACAAAATTCCCGAACATCACAGTCAATGAATATCTTACAAGTGTTCAACTTGAACAACAAAGAAGGGATGATGTTGAATATGCTGAAAGGCTGAGGCTTAGGGAAGAAGAAGCTAAATTAGCTGCTAACCGAAAACAAGAAGCTGAATCTCTTAAGTTAGCAAAAGCCATAGTCAAAGCTCAGGATAAAGCATTGGATGAACTGGAATCTGCTGAGAAGGTACCTACTAAAGCTCCTATAGAGACTAAAAGAACAATAGAACTATATGATCATTTTGTTAGGAGCAAGTATGTTGATGTGATGACCAGAAGATCCAATCCTAGTAAGATCATCAAAGTGTATAAAGGTACAAAAAGGTCCTTCAGTGTCAGCAGGGACAATAATGTCTATGAGAGGGTAGATTACACGAATCTAAGAACTTTTGGATTTAGTGAATGGATGGAGCACCTGCAGTACTTCAGTGATAAAGCTGAAAGTGCTATTAAAAATATACTGAAACCTGAACTTTAAGAACTTTTCAACAAAGCAGTCAAGTATGGGAATGCACCCCAGGTGAATGTAGAAGAAGTTCTTTCACAGAAGCCTAAAAGAAAGAAATCTATTGGTGTTGGACCACACAGAAGAGATTCCATCATTCTACCTCCTCAGATACCAGTGTATGATCCTGCTGAGCTACCTATCATGTTCCCTGAAGCCTCGGCAGCCATAAAAGTGAAAGAAGAAGAGCTATCTGATGATGAACAAGATAAAGACAAGGATAAGGACAGATAGCCTTCTAGTGCTTGAAATTGTATCTTTTGTTATTTCATATTTCATTATAATGCTTGTAATTATTGTATATACTCTGTCGTAATGAAAATGAAATGAGTTTATCTTCAAAATCATATCAATTTATAAGACATAGATAACTCGGCAAAAAATCCCAAAAACAAACCTAAAAGGGACAAATTTACTGCCTATTTTTCATTAGGTCCCTTAGTGCTGGCTTTAGTGTTTTCTCTTTATATCATAGGTTTTGTCATCATCAAATAGGGGGAGATTGTTGAGTCCCCAATATAATTAAGGATTTAATTATGACAAAACAGAAGTTTATTTGCACTAAAATGTAATGTGCAGCCAGCACAAGTTTGTTTATGTATAGACAGCAAATATTGATATGTCGAGTGTCTAGTATGCTGCTTAGTCTACAAGCATAAGGTAGATAGTATTCTTCAATTAGCACATGATGTGTACCCAGCAATTTAAGAATATCAAGTGGCTCAGCAATGAAGAACCAGCATAGCTGAAATGCAGCTTACTACACAAGACAGCTATGCTCCATTATAAGCATAGTGGTTTCTTGAGTGGTCTACATCAATGGTACTATTCAACAGAAGTCAAAGACAAAGTTGAACAGAAAAGGACACGTGTCGGTGGCTGACAAGTGACCTTACAAGACCACGTGGGAATGCAGAAGTTTAACGCATGTGCAGACATGTGTTATTCTTTATCAACGCCTAGGAAACATGACATTCTATTTGTTTAATCAAATAGTGGTGCCAAACCGAATAGTGGTGTTCCTGCAAATAGCTACCAAAGAGAAAAGACGAGAGCACGCTTTCTGATGCGGTTGTTCTCACAAGTACAGACATCCTATGTACCAGTGGACAATAGAACAATTACACGGTTAATAGGATTACTATAAATTGGTGTATCCACTATTGTAACAACTAGTGGTGTGGGTTTATTTAATTAGAGTCCAAACGTGTAATAGCTTTAAAATATCGTCGATAGCTATAACTTAGGTAAATCTGTATCAACCAACTATCATTCCGCCAAGGATGGTTGTAATTCTTTGTGATTTAATCAATAAAGAATAAACTGTTGAAAATTACCTTTAACTCTATTTAATTTACTTGCTTGAATACTCAATCGTCTAAACTGGTTAAGTTAATTAAGAAGAATTGTATTCACCCCCTCTCTACAATACTCCTATTGTTTATCAATGGACCAACAATGCATTCTGCATCCGTGCGGTTGCACTTCAAGTGTGTAGATTAAACATTAAACGTATAATAACTCGTAGACTATTACACACCGCTTACTATAATAAACTTGGGACTAACGTTATGCACCAACAATAACACAAAAATTGATACATGCTACAGAGCAGTTCGCACATATTTACAAACCCAAAACTCAACTTCTCACGCACATAGGATGCAAAGATTGAATCCTAAATGAAACTAGATAATTAAAAAGTCACCCAAAAAGGATTAGATACCTGACTGATGATGAAGCAGCTATGAAGTTGACAGTTCAAACTGTTTGAGTTAGATACCATATCACAAGTCCTACCCATTTAAAAAGAGCATAAAACCATGTCAAAAGGATTAGATGTGACGCAAACTGTATACTTATATAATTGGTCAAAACAACTATATTAAGAATGTTTTGTAACACATTGTTTTGTCAGATAAAGGTATACATATAACGTTTGTCCATTATTTTCCTGTACAACCTAAGTATACAGTTGGCTATTGCATTTCAAACGGAAGGCCACAAAATATTAAACATCACAAATGGGAGCCGTAATAATGGTGTTATTATATTTATAATGGATCTTTGTTATTTAGGTAAATTCCAATAATGAATACACTCACCAAATGAAGAATATCATTGTGATGTTTCTTCAATTTAGTTCCAACTAGAAGATACTCCGGCCACACGTTGCTGCAGCGAGTGTCATTTTTACGAGATAGTTAAGTTTTTAATATCCATTTTTAACATATGGTAGTGGTTAATGGTGATCTCTGTATTCATAAAGTTTGTCATTGTTAAAATTTCTACCATAGTGGTACTTTCAGTGATCATTAAGATTGTAGCAGTCTAATGGTGAAATAGCAATTTTTTTTTTTTTTTTTTTGTTATATTCGTGTTGCTGATTGCTGTTTTACATTTGTTTGAAACGAAAAATCGTAGATTATCAAAATATCCACGACATTTAGTACATATAGTCGATACTATTTAAACATCTAACGTATTTTTAAACCTTATACATATATAATTGTATCTGTATTGTTAATAAAAAATAGAAAATCAAAATGATTTAGTTTAGTTTGAAACAACAATTCACAATAATGACCAAAATTTCCATGACAATTAATACATATAGTCAATAATCACTTCAACATATATGATTGGACTTCCTCCGTTTTAATTCTATAGTCTACTATTCTTTTTTGGGTTGTACACAACTATTTCTCCTAAGTCGTTCTAATTTTATTGTATAACATTCATTTTTAAGATGTACCAAATTAATTGTCATAAATAGTTAGCATATATATTATAAATGAAAAATGCTAGTTAGGAAAAAAATATTTGATACTGTTCAAGCATATTTCCACCGAATGTTAGATACACGCTTGAGTGCAATAGAGGAGGGTTTATTATGTACAACGACTTTAACCTCCGGTCCAGTTACCGTGATAACCCTAGCCGATATGATGATTTCGGGAGGGTGGTTACGGCTGTATTCCGGCCATCGAGACTTGTTGATTGGTGGCTAGGGAAAAACCCTACACTTGTGTAGGTAAAACCCTTGAGAGGAGAGGAGAGCGTTTAAGCTTCCAGGATATGTGTGTGTGTGTGTGTGTGTGTGTGTGTGTCTTTAGGGTAGAAGTCTTGCCCTTTATTTATAGAGGCAATATTAGAGTTTTAGGGGAAAAGGCTAATGGACCGCTAACGGGCCAGGCTCAAGCATAAGACCATATATTAGCCCGATGCGCTATGCGTATCATTAAGTCCCCTAAGTTCGGTATGATATATAGCAAATGTATTATATCGAACTTATTATATATGCCACCGCATGTAACTTGAAAGAACTGTCACATTTAATAAAGTTGCAATAAGCATTTGATGCGCATCTTGTGCGCCAAGTAATGATGCGTAATGAGCATCTATTGCGCCAAGTGATGCCGTGATCATGACAGATCCAATGTCGAACACCTATACTTATGAATGATATACTTTAGGTGTGATTTAGGCAATTATGTCTATGCGGAACAATTACGAAACATAAACCCAATATATTAATGCCGATAAAATATACTAATAGTATATTAGTATATCGTTACTCCCCCAATTCAATATAACTAAAGTATTTAGTTGTGTTGAACTATGATAATGGCCATGAGCATTTCGCGATCATGGATTTACAAAGTACTGACATGCGTCCATGGTCTTACGCATAACGGCCAAGGGCATTTCGTTACCAAGGACTTATGAAAATATGCCATGAGCGCCTACGCGACCATAGTCTTAGTGACGATTTACCATGGGCGCGCTTACACGACCAAAGACTTAGTAGAGATATGCCATGGGCGCGCTTACGCGACCATGGACTTAGTAAAGAGTGGTCCATAGCACAAAGTCATGGTCTACTCATAAAATGTTTTATCGTAAAGTAAGACTTTCCTGAAGCAAACATTGTTCGGAATTTCTGTTTGCGTTCAAGACATCTCGCTAGTGACTTCGAGTTCCGAATCTCAAGGCCACGTCGAGGCTTCTCCAGCTATTCGTATAGGAGCCTTCTTGATGCAACAATGCGATAAATCGGAGATCGATGTTGCATTCCAGGCATCTCTGACTTGCAAGCTCCGTACTCAGTCATTTTGAGGGGTATTTAATTGTGCGGGAAATTCAATGCCGCAATTTGCGTATATTTGCGTATATTTACGCAGGCAAACTAATGCCTTTTTTATTTTTGATAGTATTTTTATGCGCACGTCGTTATTCTGCATTTAGTGTTTATTCTGGCATATGCTTGAGCAAAGAAACAACTTAGTTCCTTAATATTTGCAAAATAGCAAATTAAAAAGCCAGCTTTCATTATTTGCACAATAACGTAGAATAAATGTTATGCTTCATGACGGGAGCGACCCCTCTATACAGACATAATCTTTTTATTCTTGCAGCAACAATCCAATGTTGTTCGCAGAGAGATCAAGCCAATGCTCTAAACATTATACTCTTGACTTTTTTAAATTTCTTATAAGTGTTTACACGTATTGACAATCCAATGTCGAATCCGTCTATATAAGCAATCCAATGCTTATCTCAAGAGTCTTCCAGCTAATCCAATGTCCGTGATACTAACAAGTAACCAAACTTGTATTTTATAGTCATGACTTAGCAGATCCCCGTCCTGCGCGGTGTACAAGCGTTTGAAAGAAACCAATGTTTTACTACTGTCACCATTATTTATAGTTTTAGTAATCAATCCTTGTTTACATAACTTATGTATGCATGTAAACCCACTTTATATATTTTGTAAGTACGATTTTCATGCCAAAACCATCCAAACAAACATATTAAGTCAATCAAAACATGTTGGAGATTTATTCACTTTAACCAAGCATAAAGTCTAAAATTAATAATTATAATTTTCTCATTTCATGTAAAACATGAATATAATTTATGTAGTTTATTCTCCTAAACATTGAATCTTTAATACTCAACATGCAAGTTACCCTTTTAATTTTCGGAATTATTTTTGGCAGATTCATACATCAACTTTAAATGGTCATATCTTACTCATTTCTAATCCGTTTTCGATGAATTTTTTTTTTTTAATTTAAGTTCTTTCAGTTAGCTTTCAAATGCAATTGGCCTCATACGAAAATATGGAGTTTAAAGCCTCGAAACAGTCCATGGAAGACAGACTGTTCAAGCTGAAAAAAAACTTAAAAAAAAAAAGATTAACCATTTAACATTTTGCCAAAACCAAAGATTCAAATGTTATTTAGGAAACATAAAAACACAAATCATGATAATAGTTTTGTATGTTTGTTATGCATAATCATCTCCAAGTATCATGCATACACATTCATCAAAATGATTATCATAAGAAAAGATTGTTAAAACTTGTACAAGATGGCTCGGATACCACTTGTAGGAGTATGATACCAAAACATAGTGAGCGGAAGCATTTTAAAATTTTACAAAATCATACTCTTCCAAGGACCCATGTACAAAACTTTTAGCAAACAAAATATAAATCGAACAAGAGAAAGTTAGATTACAACCTTTGTAGCCTTTCTTGATGATTGTTGAGGAGAACCCGAAGAGGAGTCCCTCTAAACGGTAGACACCCAAAGTTCCAGCCTTGCTTTGATTTATACCTTCTATTTTACAAAAACCCTTTCCTTTAAAATCTTGAAAAAAAAAGCTTTGAATTATCAAAGGATCAAAATAGTTTTCTTATGTGGGTTCCCTTTTTTTCTTTTGGCAGAGAGTACCAAGTACTCTAAAACAAAAAAACGTATTACCTCTCTCCACAATCAAAGTCTTTTGGTCAAGATAAGGAATAGAGAATGTTGAAAAAAAGGTTCTTTTATTGAGATTGAGAAGTATGGGTTATATAAAATAAATAAATATGCTTTCTATTACTTTAACACCCATGCTCATGATCGGGTTAAACAAAAGCAGACATGCTTTGTCTTGACATGTGTGGTGAAGTTTGATTCCATGCATGTAATATACATAATATATGCATACACATCAATAAGATATAACCCCCACATTTAATTAATTACTAGTTAATAAATTAACTAATTAATTAACCAATCTCAGAACTTATTTAATTTATTAAACCATTAATAAATGATTAATAAATTAATTCCCAATTAGAAAGTATATCAAACAATTTACGATTGGCCTTTGTGTGTGACCGAATAGGATAAATGGACTTTATATTATTTATGTCATGGACATACCTTTGGAATATATGTACCAAGGTCAAATCACGGTTAAACCGTAACCAACCCGAGAACATATTTCCAACAGACTCCCACTTGCACTGACATTAATAATATTGGTTAGTCTTAAAAGACACACCATGTGTAACAACTAGTCTGCTACGTTACACTCCTATATTTTAATTTATATCAATCATCCTTTTGTTCTAGATATCTATATGAACGTGTGACATGGTTAAGTGTCAATCATCATCGTTCAAGATTATGTTTCCTGATTGAGATTTGTGGTGATCAAATAAACTGCAATTGCATTAATTCAGTCGTTGCATGGCCATGCATTTAATTCAGCACAAATCGACGAGGGGCCCAGAGATATCGCTTCAACTTGCTAAAAGAAGAAGGAACAAATTGCTTCAATTGTATAGACATCCATCACATTCCATAATGTACCCGATCTGTTCCCTTATGACTGGCATTTACGCACAGCGTTAGAAACAGGTCAAAGTGCAATACAGTTTGTGTCAGGATTCCTCATACATATCCATTCTAGGATAAATGATGTTGCTATCTTAGAGCTTACTTGTGACTTAAAACCATGAAGTAGCGTCTAAGCTTGGTCATTCCAAAACCTTGAATCAACTATCAAGTTTCTCATGAATGTAGTTTCATATAAGCCTATATTACTACACTTCATAGCAGCCTTAATTCAATTCTCTCTTCCTTAGAGAATGACCGACTGTGGAAGTTTATGAAATAACATTCATTGGAAGTTAAAACATGCAAAATGAAACATGACAATATACAATGAAATGATCGCATCATGCGTATAATATAATCTCAATGTATTAATCATCAGATCAATTGCAACATATATTATTGCCGAATGTTTAAAGTTTCAAACTTAACATAATAAATACAATCAAGCTTTATCAACAATGACACGAATTCCAATACACATGCTATGAGTATCATACTTAGTCTGTGGCAAAGGCTTGGTGAAAGGATCAGCCAAGTTCTTAGTCGTGTCTACTCTACTTAATAATATGTCATTTTCTGCTACAAGTTGACGGATGTAATGGTACTTTCTGAGTATGTGCCATGTGCGTTTTTTGTGACCTCGGTTCTTGAGCCAAGACAACCGCACTCACATTGTCGCAGAAAATCTCGACAGGATCATGGATTGTAGGAACCACAGCTAGATCCCCGATGAATTTCTTTATCCACATGGCCTCTTTAGCAGTTTCATTTACCGCTATATACTCAGCTTATGTCATAGAATCCGCAATAGTTCTTTGCATGGAGCTTCTCCAAGTAACGGCTCCACCGTTTAACATAAATACAAATCCTGATTATGAAGAGCAATCATCTCTATCTGATTGGAAATTAGCGTCCGAGTATCCTTTGACGCTCAGGTCGTCATTCCCACCATAGACCAAGAACATCTCTTTAGTCCTCTGATAATGTTAAAAACGAACATATATTTCATAGCATTATTCCTCAAGAAAGACAAGCTTTTAGTTGCAATTGTTCTATTTACAAGTGATATTCGTTTAAATAATAAAAGGTGAAGACAAAAGACAGATTCGACGAATTGAAGACGCAAACGACCAAAAAGCTCAAAAGTACAAAATACAATCAAAGAGGTTTCAATTATTGATAAGAAACGTCTCGAAATTACAAGAGTACAAGATTCAAAATGCAAAGTACAAGATATTAAATTATACGCAAGGACGTTCGAAAATCCGGAACCAGGAAATGAGTCAACTCTCAACGCTCGACGCAACGGACTAAAAATTTCAAGTCAACTATGCACATAAATATAATATAATATTTAAATAATTCTTATAATTATTTAATATATTATATTATTTATAAAACCGTCGGCAGAAGAAAACAACCAAAAATGAGCCTCCCCAGCTGGCCATGCGATCGCATGGCCTGGAAGGCATAAATCCATGCGATCGCATGAGCCCCAGTTCCAGCCCACATGCCTATAAAAATCGAGCTTTGGTGCACCAAAAATCATAATCTATCTTTCTCTTTTCTCATTCATACGATATATTTATATTTATAATTTATATTTTAATTTTAATTTTAATTATAATTCTAATAATAAGGGTATGTTAGCGAATATTGTAAGGGTGTAAGTCGAAATTCTGTCCGTGTAACGCTACGCTATTTTTAATCATTGTAAGTTATGTTCAACCTTTTTAATTTAATGTCTCGTAGCTAAGTTATTATTATGCTTATTTAAAACAAAGTAATCATGATATTGGGCTAATCACTAAAATTGGGTAATTGGGCTTTGTACCATAATTGGGGTTTGGACAAAAGAATGACACTTGTGGAAATTAGACTATGGGCTATTAATGGGCTTTATATTTGTTTAACTAAATGATAGTTTGTTAATGTTAATATAAAGATTTACAATTGAGCGTCCCCATAAATTACCATATACACTCAATCGGACATGATGGGCGGGGTATTTATATGTACGAATAATCGTTCATTTAACCGGACACGGGAATGGATTAATAGCCACTAGAATAATTAAAACAGGGGTGAAATTATGTATAAGGACACTTGGTATAATTGATAACAAAATATTAAAATCTTGGGTTACTCTCAGTCGACATCCTGGTGTAATTATTAAACAAAGTATTAAAATCTTGTTACAGTTTAAGTCCCCAATTAGTTGGAATATTTAACTTTGGGTATAAGGATAATTTGACGAGGACACTCGCACTTTATATTTATGACTGATGGACTGTTATGGACAAAAACCAGACGGACATATTAAATAATCCAGGACAAAGGACAATTAACCCATGGGCATAAAACTAAAATCAACACGTCAAACATCATGATTACGGAAGTTTAAATAAGCATAATTCTTTTATTTCATATTTAATTTCCTTTATTTTATATTTAATTGCACTTCTAATTATCGCATTTTTTTTGTTATTTTATTTAATTGCACTTTTAATTATCATATTTTTTTTATCGCAAGTTTATTTTATCGCACTTTTATTATTCGCAATTTTATTATCGTTATTTACTTTACGCTTTAATTTAAGTCTTGTATTTATATTTATTATTTTATATTTGGTTTTAACTGCGACTAAAGTTTTAAAATCGACAAATCGGTCATTAAACGGTAAAAACCCCCCTTTATAATAATAATATTACTTATATATATGTATTTGTATTTTTATAAAAGTAAACTAATATAGCGTTAAGCTTTGTTTAAAGATTTCCCTGTGGAACGAACCGGACTTACTAAAAACTACACTACTTTACGATTAGGTACACTGCCTATAAGTGTTGTAGCAAGGTTTAAGTATATCCATTCTCTAAATAAATAAATATCTTGTGTAAAATTGTATCGTATTTAATAGTATTTCCTGCTAAAATTAATAACTATTTTATACCACTCTGCTAAAACATCAAGTAATTTTTGGCGCCGCTGCCGGGGATCTCTTAAACGCCGGAAGCGCAACGCTAATAAAAAAAAAAAAAGATTTTTAGTTTACTTTTATTAAAATTCGTTTTTGTAAAAATACGTTTTAAATATTCGAAAATATAAAAAAAAGAAAAACAAAAATATTTTTTCTTAGAGTTTGGTAAATATTTAAGTTTTATAAAGTTTCTTTATTTCTATTTTTTATTTTTATTTTGTAAAAATATAAATTTTATTTAATTAATAAATATATTTTATATTTTACAGCAAAAACAGAAAAAAAAATAAAATAAAATTTTAATCGGTCTGTACTGTAGCAGCCCAACTCTAGCCCGAAACCCTAGCCCATGCGATCGCATGGCTGGGTAACTTAGAACTCATGCGATCGCATGAGCGTATCTGACAGGCCATCATCGTACAGCAATTAATGCGATTAGGGTTTTAATTAATTATTAATTTTATTATTAACCCTAATTAAGTTTTATTATTTAATTAGTTATTAGTTTAAGTTTAATTTGTATTTTTAGTTTAATTAGTTTATTTAAATTGTAAAATTAATAGTTTTATAAAATAAATAATATAAAAATAATATTTTTACAACTTTTTATATATTTTTATATTTTTTTCCTTTTTAATCGTTTTAGCGTAACTTTTGTATTTTTAGCTCATATTTAGTTTTAATTCATAGTTTTTGCCATAGTTATTTTTACTTCTAGATTTTTAGGCTTTGCCGTAAAATCCCTTAAGTGCTTTTTCTTTAGACTAAGATTTAGGTACTCTAGAATTTTGCGACGCCTTTTTAAGTTTTAGTTTCTTTTTAAGTTAATTCCATTTGGGATTTAGTTTTTCCTGTAAGCTTTAATATTTTTAGACACCTTTTACTATGTATCAATTATCATTCCAATTAGTAATCTCAATATGTGATTATAATTTTAAGTTAGTTGTAGTAATAAGGTTAGGTTAGTCAAGTATTTTTAATTTTTATAAGTTTCTTTTATTTTTCCGTCACCTTTTATTTTTCAACCATTTTTCTTTTTCGACCTTTTTAAACGAACTCTTTTTCTTTCTTATTTCTCGCTATTCTAGTTTTAGGACATAGATTTTTATTCTACTTCTTATCTAAATTTCTTAAAATTACGAAAATTTATTTTAAGTGGTTAAATTGATAGACATCAAAATTTTCTGGTTCGTAGTAATAGTTGGATTTGTACGTGGACCGGGTTATTGGAGCCAAACAGTCCTCAATTATATTGAGACCAAACGAATCCTGCCCCTCTGCTGCATCTTTTGGCTATTCGAAACGTGGACAAAATCAGAAAAGTCTATTGATTGGATAACTTATTATAATTTTTCTTTCCCTTTTAAAACTAATAGGATATTCAGTGAATGCACCGAGCAAGACGTTCACCACCTTTTGTACGTTCACCACCTGTAACTAGATCAAGACATTTAGCAAATATAACCGTCGTTGATTTTTCTTTAGAATCGTCATCCAGTGGACCAAGTACTTCAGTTCAAATTTCCGATAATCCATTTTTTGAACCCGACCTCACAATTGAGAATCCGGAGAATATTCAGGAACGGTTCGACCATTAAACTTTCCTCCGGAACCACCAATCATTCAAACAGAGATTATTGAGGAACGAACCATTAAATCAGAATCCTCTAGTGATTTCGATTCAACAAATTCAATTATGGAGAATCTGGAACCTTTAAGTATGGAAGACCGAATGAGAGCTAAACGCACTGGCCAAGGTCACGCAATTACTCATCCAGACATTAATGCGCCAGATTATGAAATCAAAGGACAAATTCTACACATGGTGACTAATCAATGCCAATTTAGTGGTGCGCCGAAGGAAGATCCAAATGAACATCTACGTACCTTTAATAGGATCTGCACACTATTTAAAATCCGAGAAGTGGAGGATGAACAGATATATCTCATGTTATTTCCCTGGACTTTAAAGGGAGAAGCCAAAGATTGGTTGGAATCATTACCTGAAGGGGCGATCGATACATGGGATGTTTTAGTTGAAAAATTTCTTAAACAATTCTTTCCTGCATCTAAAGCCGTAAGACTTCAAGCAGAAATTGTTACATTTACACAGAAGCCAAATGAAACTCTATATGAGGCGTGGACAAGATATGGAAAGTTATTAAGAGGATGTCCGCAACATGGTTTAGACACCTGTCAAATAGTACAAATATTCTACCAAGGATGCGACATCACGACAAGGAAAGACATAGATATAGCAGCTGGTGGTTCTATTATGAAGAAAACCAAAACTGATGCTTACAAAATTATTGATAACACTGCTTCCCACTCACATGAGTGGCACCAAGAAAAAGATATCATTAGATCATCTAAAGCAACTAGAGCCGATTCTAGCCATGACTTAGATTCCATTTCCGCAAAGATAGATGCTGTGGAACGACGAATGGAAAAGATGACTAAAGATATTCACTCAATACGAATTAGTTGTGAGCAGTGTGGAGGACCACATTTGACAAAAGATTGTCTCAGTATTGAATTAACAATGGAACAAAGAGAGAATATTTCATACATAAACCAAAGGCCTGGAAATAATTATCAGAATAATTATCAACCGCCAAGACCGATTTACAATCAAAACCAGAATTATAACCGAAATATTCCATACAACAACCAACAAGGTCCTAGCAATCAACAAGTATCCAATAATAATTACAATCAGCAAAGACCGAATTTTCAAAACAAACCACCACAACAAACCGATGATAAAAAGCCGAATTTAGAAGATATGATGACGAAGCTAGTTGAAACTCAAACGCATTTTTTCACATCTCAAAAACAAACCAATGAACAAAATGCTCAAGCATTTAGAAATCAACAAGCTTCTATTCAAAATCTGGAACAAGAAGTGAGTAACCTAGCAAGGTTAATAGGTGAAAGAAAATCGGGAAGTCTACCTAGTGATACAAATGCTAACCCCCGGAATGAAACAGCTAAAGCTATTACCACAAGAAGTGGTACAACACTTAAACCACTGGAAATACCTGTAACTTCTGATAAAGCTATTCCTACTCCACAAGAACCACAACCTGATCAAGATAAGGAAAAAGAACCGGTAGTTGAAAAGGTTAATGAAGATAACACAGTTAAGGATAAACCTTATGTTAAACCATACCAACCACCACTTCCTTACCCGAGTAAAATAAAGAAAGAGAAACTTGAAGCCGAGCAATCCAAATTCTTGGATATGTTTAAACAGATAAATGTAAATCTTCCTTTCATTGATGTGATTTCAGGAATGCCTAGATATGCTAAATTCTTGAAAGATCTAAGTTCAAATAGAAAGAAAATGGAAGAACTCTCGGCTGTTACTATGAATGCTAATTGTTCAGCAGTGCTGTTGAACAAGATACCAGAAAAATTATCTGATCCAGGAAGTTTCACAATTCCATGTTTTCTGGGTAGTCTTAGTTCAATAGAAGCATTGGCAGACTTAGGTGCTAGTATAAATCTAATGCCGTATTCACTATACACTAAACTAGACCTTGGAGAATTGAAACCAACCAGAATAAGCATACAACTAGCCGATAGATCAATAAAATATCCTAGAGGGATAATGGAGAACATGCTAGTTAAAGTTGGTACTTTAGTATTTCCAGTAGATTTTGTTGTTTTGGACATGGAAGAAGATTTCAAGTTCCTCTCATATTAGGAAGACCATTCTTAAACACGGCTAAAGCAATGATAGACGTGTTCGGTAAGAAACTGACCCTAAGTATAGAGGATGAGAGTGTTAGCTTTTCAGTTGATAGAGCAATGCAACAACCACAATCTGCAGATGATACATGTTATTATATTCAAACTATAGATGCACATGCAGAATTATTAGAAGAATTTCCAGAATTACAAGGAACAGGAGAATGTTCTTTAGGAGAAGGTAATGAACCAATTGATGAAGCTGAAATTTTAGCTACACTTATAGCTAATGGATATGAACCAACAATAGAAGAAATTCAAATGCTAAAAGAAGAAGACAAATATCGATACAAATCATCGATAGAAGAACCTCCGAAATTAGAGTTAAAGCCACTTCCAAACCATTTGGAATACGCTTATTTACATGGTGAATCTGAATTACCTGTAATAATATCGTCTTCTCTTACTGAAAATGAGAAATCACAACTCATTTCTGTGTTGAAAGCTCATAAACCAGCCATTGCATGGAAGATTCATGATATTAAAGGAATAAGTCCTTCGTATTGCACACATAAAATCCTTATGGAAGAAGGTCATAAAACGTATGTGCAACGCCAACGAAGACTAAATCCTAATATGCAAGATGTAGTTAAGAAAGAGATTATTAAACTGCTAGACGCAGGTCTAATTTATCCAATCTCTGATAGTCCATGGGTAAGCCCAGTTCAATGCGTGCCTAAGAAGGGTGGCATGACTGTCATTACAAATGAGAAAAATGAGCTTATTCCTACTAGGACTGTAACAGGATGGCGTGTGTGTATTGATTATAGAAAATTAAATGACGCCACCAGAAAAGATCACTTTCCCTTACCTTTCATAGATCAAATGTTGGAAAGATTAACCGGAAATAGTTACTATTGTTTTCTAGATGGATTTTCCGGATATTTTCAAATTCCAATAGCACCCAAAGATCAAGAGAAAACCACATTCACGTGCCCTTATGGTACTTTTGCTTACAAACGCATGCCATTTGGACTTTGCAACGCCCCTGCAACCTTTCAAAGGTGTATGATGGCGATTTTTCACGACATGATAGAAGAATACATGGAAGTTTTCATGGATGACTTTTCAGTCTTCGGTGATACATTTGAATCATGTCTAGTTAATCTGGAACGAATGCTAATTAGATGCGAACAATCAAATCTAGTACTTAATTGGGAGAAATGCCATTTCATGGTTAAAGAAGGCATCGTTCTTGGTCATAAAATTTCAAAAGAAGGAATTGAAGTGGATAGAGCTAAAGTAGATGTAATTGCTAAACTTCCACATCCCACCAATGTTAGAGGAGTTAGGAGTTTTCTAGGGCATGCCGGTTTTTACCGACGTTTCATAAAAGATTTTTCTAAAATTGCCACTCCTATGAATAAACTCCTAGAAAAGGATGCTCCATTCATCTTTTCAGATGAGTGTATCAAATCTTTTAATATTCTTAAAGAGAAACTCACTAATGCACCGATCATTATAACACCAAATTGGAATCTACCATTTGAACTAATGTGCGATGCAAGTGATTTTGCAATGGGAGCCGTTTTAGGACAAAGGATTGAAAAACGATTTCAACCTATATATTATGCTAGTAAGACGTTACAAGGAGCACAAACAAACTATACAACTACTGAAAAAGAACTCCTTGCTATTGTCTTTGCTTTTGACAAATTTTGATCATATCTCGTTCTAGCAAAAATGGTGGTCTATACCGACCATTCTGCTCTTAGATACCTATTTTCAAAACAAGATGCTAAACCAAGATTAATCCGTTGGATCTTACTCTTACAAGAGTTTGATATTGAAATCCGAGATAAAAGAGGAGCAGAAAATCTCGCCGCTGATCATCTTTCTTGTCTTGAAAATCCCGAATTAGAAGTTCTGAATGAATCGGCCATACAAGACAACTTTCCTGATGAATATCTATTGAAGATAGATTATAAAGAAATTCCATGGTTTGCAGACTATGCAAATTATTTAGTATGTGGATTCCTTGAAAAAGGATTATCGTACCAAAGACGAAAGAAATTCTTCAGTGATATAAAACACTATTTCTGGGAAGATCCACATCTGTTTAAAAGTTGTCCCGATGGAATAATACGCTGATGTGTATTTGGAGATGAAGCTAGTAAAATATTAAACCATTGTCACACAGGACCAATAGGAGGGCATTATGGGCCTCAACTAACAGCAAGAAAAGTTTATGATGCTGGATTCTATTGGCCTACAATTTACAAAGATGCACACCTTCTTTGCAAATCCTGTGATGCTTGTCAAAGGGCCGGAAAAATAAGTCAACGTGATGAAATGCCACAAAATGTCATCCAAGTATGTGAAGTATTTGACATTTGGGGTATTGACTTTATGGGTCCATTTCCAAAATCTCATAATAATCTATATATACTCGTAGCCATTGATTATGTATCTAAATGGGCGGAAGCACAAGCTCTCCCAACTAACGATGCACGAGTTGTAGTCAACTTTTTAAAACGTCTTTTTGCAAGGTTTGGAACACCGAAAGCTTTGATAAGTGATCGGGGTACTCATTTCTGTAATAATCAACTTGAGAAAGTTCTTAAAAGATATGGAGTAACTCATAAAATCTCCACCGCATATCATCCACAAACAAGTGGACAAGTTGAAAATACCAACCGAGCTTTAAAACGTATTCTAGAGAAAACCGTAAGATCAAATCCGAAGGAATGGTCCATTAAATTGGAAGATGCACTCTGGGCTTTTAGAACAGCCTACAAAACTCCAATTGGAACCACACCTTTTGGACTTGTTTATGGAAAAGCATGTCATCTTCCAGTAGAAATTGAACACAAAGCATTTTGGGCTTTGAAAACATGTAATCTTGATTTACATGAAGCTGGACGTCTACGATTAAGTCAACTAAACGAATTAGAAGAATTAAGACATGAAGCATACGAAAATTCGTTAATCTATAAAGAAAGAACGAAGAAATGGCATGATAAAAGAATCAGAAGTTCAAAAGAATTTAAAGAAGGAGACAGAGTTCTTCTTTTCAATTCACGATTCAAGCTATTTCCTGGAAAATTGAAATCAAGATGGTCTGGACCATTCATAGTCAAAAGAGTTTTCCCATACGGAACGATAGAATTAATAAATTCAAATGGGATTGAATTTAAAGTTAATGGTCACAGAGTTAAACATTACATACATGGTCCGATGGAAGTCGACAACGAAGTTAATCACAATTTCGACACCACATCTAACTAAGTGTGGGGAGAATCAAGTCTTTAAAAGATAATATGTATTTCTGTTAGAGTTAGATTGTCTGTTTTCGTGTAGTTCTCGAAAATGGAACCCGAATGGTCTTTCCCTAGCAGACCCTAAAGAACTAGTCTTCTCCCCCCATTCTGAATTTTTATTTTTTTTAGGTTTTTAGGAAATGAAGACTGCCTGTGAACTAAACCATGGTCTAATGCTACACGCTTTGATCACTAAACGTAATAATGACATACTACAAAGTGAACTAGTATCAGTAATCAGAGAAAGAATGGACGGAGTTAGAAAAGAATCCAGATGCGAAGATAATAAGTTACAATTTGGTAAAGGAAAATCAAAATCCGCAGCAAAAAGAAGAGCACGACACCTAGAAAGATGTCACAAATGCGGAAAATGGTCACATGGAGGTAAATGTTCAAATAATCAAACCTATTCAAACACCGAATTTGTTACTTTATGCAGAGACGGACCGTTCATATATTTAGAAGAAAAGACACTAAATGCTCGAGGTTACGCCTATGTAGCTATGGAAAACCAATTAAACCGACTATCTTATGAATGGGATAGATCATATAACTAAGAAATCTATTTCACAGGTATGTCTGTACAGTTTTTATTTTTATTTTTATTTTTAACCTTTTGATAATAAACGCTAATTTGTTCGCTAAAAAGTATTAAATTGGTATTGAATAAAATTAGGTTTGGCGACCGAAATTATTGATATCATTCAAAAATTTATTACATCACTGCGAAATTTAACGTTTATTCTTAAGGTATAAATATCTTTAATCAATCAACCCAATATATTTCAAAAATTCGTCATGAGTTAAATTAGGTCTTAGAACCGAAATTACTTTACCGAAAAGAGGGGCGCATATTTTTGATAATATTTGATTGATTAAAGTGGGATAAAAAGCCAAACAGATTTTTAATTTTATTTTTACCATGTTTTTAAAATTAATATATAAATCTTAAATTAATATTGTAAACTTTGTAAAAACAATATATTTAAAATTGAAATATTTGAAAAAATTAATATAAGTTTGGTGTGAATTTATAATATGAATTTTTAAATTAAATTTGGTGTGAATTTTTAATTTTTAAAATATGAATTTTTAATTTTATGCATTTCAAATTTTAAGTTTGGTGTGAATTTTTAATATTAATTTTGAATTTTATATTTAAGTTGTGTGAATTTAAAAACAAAAATTTACTTTATCTCATTAAGTAAAAAATAGGATTTTTAAAATTCTTCGTAAGTTGAAGACTAGGTCTTTGAACCGAAATTGCTTTACCCGAGGAAGGGACGAGAACTTTTATATTCATTATTTTTAATCTTTTTGAATTAAAGTATGCCAAAAACATTAAAAAACCCAAAAATCTTTACTTTAAAAAAAAAAAAAAAAAACCGCGCTTTGATTTGACAAATTTTAAAATTTTGTCGAGGGACAGACTAGGACAACGATCCGAAACGCCCTCGCTCCTAAAGGAAACCAAATTCTTAAAATTTAAATAATTATAAGTTTTATAAAGTATAAGGTTTTATATAAAAAAAAAAAAAAAAAAAAAAAAAAAAAAACCTGAAAACACTGTACCCGGACCCCCATGCGATCGCATGGGTTTTACACTTCAACTCCATGCGATCGCATGGAGCTGAAATCCAGGCCTGATACATACAGCAGCGGGTCTGCTCTTCATCCACAAAACACACACACATTCACGAACCAACTCCAAAAATTCACCAATTTTCGCCATTTTTCCACCGTAATTCATCAAATTTCTTGCTCTAATCATGCCTAGATTCTCATTCCTCAGCAAATTGGTAAAAATTACACCCCTAAACTCTATAAATTCCTAGTTTTTGTGATAATTACCAATTTTTTACCTAATGCAATTTTGTTAATTTCTAGTGTAATTAGTGTTAAATTGTTAGTATTTTATGCATGTATAACCTAGATTGATGATATTTAACATGATTTGAAGCCGAAAACTTCAAAATTTTTAGAAATCTAGGGTTTGTGTTCTTGAGCAATTTGGAGCTTTTTGATATAAACAGGTTATGGCCGATTTTTGTCATGAATTATTGCTAAATTGAGTAGTGTAACATGTTTAGATAGTTAAATGATCCAAACAATGATCCTAAACATGATTTTTGGAGATTAAAGTGGACTTTTTAAGTCCAAAATTCATGAACTTGATTAATTTGATATATTTGCCATTTGAGACTTGTTTAATTATTAGTAATGAATATTTTGACATGTTATTTGAGTTAAATGCTTATGAATTTTGTATACATTTTCATATGTGCTTATTTGAAAAGTGTAGAATTGTGAAAAATTGTGAAAATGTGTATAAGTTTAATTTTGATTTAACATGTTATAGTGATTGTTTTAAATTGTTATTTTGCTAACACTAATGCATATTTGGATGCACAAATTTTGTGTTTAATGTGTTTTACAGAGAGCCGATACTGGAGGTTCAGGAGCATCATCATCTAGACGACCAGCACCAGCACCAGAACCAGAACCAGAAATGCAACACGAACAAGAACCACAACAGGAACAACAACAGCCTGATCAGCACATACCTTATTATGATCCAGTACAGTTTGTTGATGAATTCATAGTATTCCGAATGAGGCCGCCAGTAGAATTCCCAACGATTCCTGAGCACACTCTACATCCTAATCTGAGATTTGATAGAAGATGGAGAGATTACGAGACATATTAAAGGAACAAATTCAAATTGGTAACAAAAAATGTAGAGTTGCCAAGGGTAATTGATTGGGCCCCTTTGGAAACGGTCCATCTAGCTGACCGTGTTAGACAGCTTTTAGTTCAAAGGTATGGCAGTTCTTCTTTTACAGATTGGGAACGTCTTTTCACCATTCGTAGACCTGTATATAAGGAATGGTGTGTTGAGTTGATGAGTACTGTATCACTTGATACAAATATAGTTAGGATAGATGATAGAAGATTTTTTAGGTTTATCCTTGGCGGTAGGATGTACAGAATGTCCATGCTGGACATGGCCAGGGCCTTACAGATATATACTCCTGGTGAGTTGCTATTACCCGATTGTACAAACTTGATTCATTATGGTGAACGGGTAGATAGTAACTTTGACGCTGACGCCATTTGGAGGCGTATGTCACATTTTGATGTTTTTACACGAGCAGGAGGACACTCCTATACACATATTGACAGAGCCGAGCTTCGTATTATTCATAGATTTTTGGCTAACTCGATTACACAAAGAGGTCATAATAAAGAAAAAATTACCTTATATGATTTATTCTACCTAAAGTGTATTCGGGATCCTAGAAGCTTTGTCAATATCCCTTACTGTGTTGCTTTTTATTTATCTAAAATGGTAGAGAGAATGCAGGACGGGAGTATAATAGGAGGAGGTATTTTTGTTACTCTCATTGGAGAGTATTTAGGTGTTGATAGGAACCAAGGGGGTCCATTACAGATTTGTAGAGAACAGGTTGAGCCCTTAGGATTGAAAGTTTATGTGGGTGCTAAGGTATTGAAAAGTAGACGTAACCAGGCAGTACCCTATGAGGGATCTCATCCTCAGGTAGAGAGAGGCTCAGACGAGGAAATGGAGGAGGCGGAAGACATTAGGGATGTCTTTCGAGATGCTCTTCTTGACGTCCACGTTCGTATAGATGAGGAAGCAATGAAGAACGCGGCAAGACATAGTATGTATGAGCAGTGGAACTCCGAGCGAGTATACGAGGATTATAGGCGACGCCAACACGATAGCTGGTTAGTTCATCAGCACCAAATCATGAGCCAGCTATCATATCCGGTACCAAATAACTATGTACCTACTCGACCTGCTCATTTTCCGCCACATAGCCCCGATATCCGACCACCCTTTAACCGGTATGACTATGACCAAGCCTATCAGAACACCTATAACCAACAATGGAACCCACCCGATGAGATGAACTGGAACCCCTATCCAGACTGATTTAGTTCCATTTGGTTATTTTTATGATTTTTATGTTTTTATCTTTTGACTTTTTTATGTTTAAACTTATGTTATTGGATATATTTGTGTAATTTTTATTATTTTATTATTATTGTGTACTAATATTTCATATTTAGAATTTGAAAGTGGGATATTAAGTCCCATTTCAAATTGCCATGCATGATTATATTTCTATGTATGTATATTGTCGATTGTACAAAACAGGGTAAAACAGCGCATTTTCAAAGACTGACATTAAGTTCAGCAAAAACTACTAATTTTGATGACAAGATGACAAATAAATGTGATGTAACAACAGACGAAATGAACAAATGATATGCACCATTTATCATTCAGTAAACAAACGCCAATATGTTTGGAAACTTTGGTAAAATTTAATCATTTCTACGCTAATCACCCTCAATAATTTAAATTGTACTGATTTCTTGCAAATGAGGGCATTACAAGATCTAAAGTGTGGGAAGGGGTTAAATTCTTTCGGATTTTTAAAAATTTTATCTTTATACACTTGGTTACCATTAAAAATACTAGTAACGTAGTAGTTGTATTAGAATCTAGTGCTCTCTGATAATAAAGAACAGCCCTAGTCTTATATACTGACTACCCAATTCTAGTAAAATTTTTCAAAATTTTCAATTAAATGAACTCAAAATCATGTTTATACATATTTATGAACGATAAAACTAGGTGTTAACACCGAAATTATTGTAACCTCGGAAAGGACATAAATTGAGAAACAAACTAAAATGTTGAAATTCATTTAAAATGGAATAGAGGGCGATAAAAAGGAAAATAAAAGCCAAGTGTGGAAAAACTTACCAAGTTATCTTAAACATATGTAACATATATCTGTAACAAATAACTGAAAATACTTTTGCTTTGGACTAAACTAAACCATTTTACCCGATGAAAGAAAAGAAGAGATGGATCTACACGATGAATCAATTCCATCATTAAAAGGAAGTAAAGTCTTCCGAAAAAGACACGCGCTTCTTGATTTAGGTCAAGAAGTTGTCGTCCAGACCAGCTGTAGGTTGACGAAAAATCTAGAAAAGTCATCACTAAAATCAGCAGGAAATCCACGGACCTCAGCATTAAACAGGGTCGCCAAGTGGTCAGATTTATCCTAACCATGAGAAGGATTTATCTCGTACAATGGGGGGGCACCATGCAAATTAGCTAGATAAGACTAATGAATCAGATCCCCAGAAAGGATAATCTCCTTAAAGATTAAAAATCAGCTTTTAAGACTGATATTACTCAATCCTTGAGATTGACTTTAAAGATTGAGAATTACAAACTCATGGAATTCGATGATATCTAAACTCGAGCTTGAACGAGAGAATATTTTGATCAAATTAAAACCGATTTGTTTTCTGAAAACCCATTTTCAATGCGTTCATTACCATTGAACGTAAAATCCTAGGAATTCACCTGGAATTCATTAGGTCACCTGAACCAAATCGGGTGTCAACCGTAAGAACGGTGGTTGCATAGTGGTCAAAGACAGGACCTTGTGCCAGACCGAAAAATCATAAGGGTGAGCTTTACTATTGCTCCTACCAAGGATAGTAATTGCATCCGACACGTTATAGACCATAATTAAAAGCATGTCAGGGGACATTGCCTTAACAGTTGCTTGTTCAACGCTTTCCTTTACAACCGGACGGTAGTTTATCGAAAGGTAATATACGGGACAAGTAAACTGGACGTGTTGCTTTCCAAATACAAGGTTAGAAAGTGGGTGACACAAAACCATAAGTTTTGAGCTAAAATTTTCAAATCTGAAACCCACCAAACCCACAAAAATATTTTGCAAACACCGGTAAAGGGTTATTCCGGAAAACTTATCTAGGGTAAAAGCTAGATTGAATTTTTAAAAGATCAAATATTTTCATAAAGATCCAATTTCCTTAAGGATCTACATTTTCATAGTCATGTGGGACTGTAAACCGCCTTTCAAATGTGCACTTTGCTTTGGAAACCGAAAGTAAATCGGCTATTTGATTGCAGTTGTCGTTGACCTAAACCCGAGGCAATTGTGGATGACACACCCACCTTTAACCATGGTTCTATCGTTACTATCATTGTTTATACCGCCGTATAGAAATCACTGATGTACAAAGTGTGAAGAATAAAGAAGTGATTCTAGTATTTCAAGACGATATTGCTTGAGGACAAGCAACGCTCAAGTGTGGGAATATTTGATAATGTTAAAAACGAACATATATTTCATAGCATTATTCCTCAAGAAAGACAAGTTTTTAGTTGCAATTGTTCTATTTACAAGTGATATTCGTTTAAATAATAAAAGGTGAAGACAAAAGACAGATTCGACGAATTGAAGATGCAAACGACCAAAAAGCTCAAAAGTACAAAATACAATCAAAGAGGTTCCAATTATTGATAAGAAACGTCTCGAAATTACAAGAGTACAAGATTCAAAACGCAAAGTACAAGATATTAAATTATACGCAAGGACGTTCGAAAATCCGGAACCGGGACATGAGTCAACTCTCAACGCTCGACGCAACGGACTAAAAATTTCAAGTCAACTATGCACATAAATATAATATAATATTTAAATAATTCTTATAATTATTTAATATATTATATTATTTATAAAACCGTCGACAGAAGAAAACAACCAAAAATGAGCCTCCCCAGCTGGCCATGCGATCGCATGGCCTGGAAGGCATAAATCCATGCAATCGCATGAGCCCCAGTTCCAGCCCACATGCCTATAAAAATCGAGCTTTGGTGCACCAAAAATCATAATCTATCTTTCTCTTTTCTCATTCATACGATATATTTATATTTATAATTTATATTTTAATTTTAATTTTAATTATAATTCTAATAATAAGGGTATGTTAGCGAATATTGTAAGGGTGTAAGTCGAAATTCTGTCCGTGTAACGCTACGCTATTTTTAATCATTGTAAGTTATGTTCAACCTTTTTAATTTAATGTCTCGTAGCTAAGTTATTATTATGCTTATTTAAAACAAAGTAATCATGATGTTGGGCTAATCACTAAAATTGGGTAATTGGGCTTTGTACCATAATTGGGGTTTGGACAAAAGAATGACACTTGTGGAAATTAGACTATGGGCTATTAATGGGCTTTATATTTGTTTAACTAAATGATAGTTTGTTAATGTTAATATAAAGATTTACAATTGAGCGTCCCTATAAATTACCATATACACTCAATCGGACACGATGGGCGGGGTATTTATATGTACGAATAATCGTTCATTTAACCGGACACGGGAATGGATTAATAGCCACTAGAATAATTAAAACAGGGGTGAAATTATGTACAAGGACACTTGGTATAATTGATAACAAAATATTAAAATCTTGGATTACTCTCAGTCGACATCCTGGTGTAATTATTAAACAAAGTATTAAATTCTTGTTACAGTTTAAGTCCCCAATTATTTGGAATATTTAACTTTGGGTATAAGGATAATTTGACGAGGACACTCGCACTTTATATTTATGACTGATGGATTGTTATGGACAAAAACCAGACGGACATATTAAATAATCCAGGACAAAGGACAATTAACCCATGAGCATAAAACTAAAATCAACACGTCAAACATCATGATTACGGAAGTTTAAATAAGCATAATTCTTTTATTTCATATTTAATTTCCTTTATTTTATATTTAATTGCACTTCTAATTATCGCATTTTTTTTGTTATTTTATTTAATTGCACTTTTAATTATCATATTTTTTTTATCGCAAGTTTATTTTATCGCACTTTTATTATTCGCAATTTTATTATCGTTATTTACTTTACGCTTTAATTTAAGTCTTGTATTTATATTTATTATTTTACATTTGGTTTTAACTGCGACTAAAGTTTTAAAATCGACAAACCGGTCATTAAACGGTAAAAACCCCCCTTTATAATAATAATATTACTTATATATATGTATTTGTATTTTTATAAAAGTAAACTAATATAGCGTTAAGCTTTGTTTAAAGATTTCCCTGTGGAACGAACCGGACTTACTAAAAACTACACTACTTTACGATTAGGTACACTGCCTATAAGTGTTGTAGCAAGGTTTAAGTATATCCATTCTCTAAATAAATAAATATCTTGTGTAAAATTGTATCGTATTTAATAGTATTTCCTGCTAAAATTAATAACTATTTTATACCACTCTGCTAAAACATCATCCTCCTAAGATACTTTAGAATGTTCTTGACTGCTATCCAATGAGCTTCACCAGGGTTGGCCTGATAATGACTAGTCATGCTTAATGCATACGATACGTCAGGCCTAGTGCATATCATAGCTTACATGATCGATCCTATAGCTGAAGCATATGGAGTCCGACTCATGGTAGCTGACTCCAAGTCAAAATTAGGACGTTGAGACTTGCTCAATATCATTCCAGGGTTTATAGGAACACACCCTTTCTTGGAGTTGTGCATACCGAATTTCTTTAGTATCTTATCTACATATGCACTTTGGCTTAGCCTAATCAATCTCCTTGACCTATCTCGATAGATCTTAATTCCCAAAATATATGATGCATCTTCCAAATCTTTCATGGAGAAACATTTCCCTAGCCAAGCTTTGACATCTTTCAATGTCGGGATATCATTTCCCATGAGTAATATGTCATCGACATATAGTACAAGGAAGACTACAACACTCCCACTAGACCTAACATAGACACATGGCTCATCTTCGCTTCTGATAAAACCAAATTCTTTGATTTTCTCATTAAAGCAAAGATTCCAGCTACGAGAAGCTTGTCTAAGTCCATAAATGGACTTTTGAAGCTTGTACACACTTTTAGGATACTTAGGATGTACAAAACCCTCAGGCTGTGTCATAAACACATCCTCTGTTAGCTTACCATGAAGGAAAGCTGTTTTTACATCCATTTGCCATATTTCATAGTCATAAAATGCAGCTATGGCAAGAAGTATTCTAATGGATTTCAACATAGCCACTGGTGAAAAAGTTTCATCGTAGTCTATACCATGTTGTTGTGTGTAACCCTTAGCCACCAGTCTGGCTTTGAATGTGTGTACATTTCCATCCATGTCAGTCTTCTTCTTGAAGACCCACTTACACCCAATGGTTTTAATTCTTGGTGTATGATAAATCAAGGTCCAGACTTGATTATCATGCATGGATTGAATCTCGTTGTCCATAGCCTCCTTCCATTTGGCAGACTTGGGGCCTGTCATCTATTCATGATAGGTAATAGGTTTATCAGAATCTATATTTTCGTCATCACCCTCAAATATGTGTAAACTATATTTCTTTGGTGTTTGACGCACTCTATCAGATCTACGTATGGGTGGTGGCTGTAGGTCAGTTTTTCTCTCAACAGTAGGCTCGTCGACCTCTTAAGGAGAATTAGTTCCAATATCGGTTTCCATGTCGGTTGATTCTTGAATTTCTTCAAGGTCAATTTTGCTCCCACTGGTTCCTTTTGATATGAGATCCTTTTCAAGAAAGACTCCCCTTCGAGACACAAAGACTTTGTTCTCAGTAGGGTTGTAAAACAAATATCCAAAAGAATTAGTCGGGTATCCAACAAATAAACACTTTTCAGATCTAGGTTCAAGTTTATCTTGAGCTTCACGATGAACGTAAGCCTCACATCCCCAGATTCTAAGATACGAGAGAGACACAGTTTTTCCATGCCATATCTCATAAGGTGTTTTGGAAACTTTCTTAGTTGGGATGAGGCTAAGGATCCTTACGGCAGTTTGTAGGGCGTAACCCCAAAAACTGATTGGAAGCATTGTGCGACTCATCATGGATCGAACCATATCAAGTAATGTTTGATTTCTCCTTTCAGCCACACCATTATGCTGTGGTGTTCTAGGAGGAGCTAATTGTGAGATTATCCCACAACCCCGTAGATGATCACGAAATTCGTCATTAAGATATTCACCACCTCTATCAGATCGGAGAATCTTAATTAAATAGCTTATGATTAGCGATCCGCGGCAAACCCATCGTTACCATAAGTGAAATATGGATCTTAACCTTGTTAATTATAATTGTTTGAATATTGAACACACTTGGGTAATTATCTTAACAAGGATTAAACACATCAAACTAACTAATACCACTTACTTTAAAAATATGACAGATATCTGCAACAAACACAAATCCTACTGCGTCATCAATCACTAATTTCTGCCTTAAAGGGCTCCTCGAAAAGGACAAGCTTACGGGCTTGAACTACATGGACTGGCTTCGCAGCCTAAGAATTGCTCTTAGGATGGAAGGAAAGATCAGGGCAATTGAGGAACCCTTACCGGCAGAACTCGGATCGAGAGCTACTCAAGCGGCTAGGGATGAGTTTGAAAAACAGTGTTTTGAGTCTAATGATGTAGCATACTTGATGTTGGCGACCATGTCTCCAGAGCTCCAAAAGGGCATGGAGAGCTTAGGGTTATATGACATGCTTAACCAACTCAAGGACATGTTCCAACAACAAGCAAAGCAAGAAAGGTTTGACACCGTGAAAGCTCTTGTATCTTGCAAAATGACAACGGGAAGTAGTGTTAGTGTCCATGTACTATAAATGAAAGGGTACATAGATAGGCTGGAGTGCCTTGGGTTTTGCATAAGTCAGGAGCTTGCAATGGATTTTATCCTGAACTTGCTGACTAGTGCATATGAAGGATTCATTATGAACTATAATATGAACAACATGGAGAAAACAATCATGAAGCTCCATGGCATGTTGAAAACCGCTGAGGCTAACATGGCCAAAGCTAAACCCGCAACTACCGTCCTAGCCATTCGTGAAGGTGGGATCAAGAAGAAGAAAAACAAAACAAAGGGCAAGAACAAGGTCAAGGGTAAGGTTGGCACATCCAACTTCAAACCTAAACCTAAGGGTATTGCTAACTCTTCTACTTCAAAGATCCCGCAAACCAAGTCTCCTGAAGAAGCAATATGCTTCCATTGTGGGGATAAAGGACATTGGAGGCGCAATTGTACCAAGTACTTGAAGGAACTTAATGAACTACGAGCTAAGGGAGTCGCCCTACCTTCAGGTTTGTTCATGATTGAACTAAACAATACTACTATTTCTAATTCCTGGGTATTGGACACAGGATGTGATACTCACATTTGTACTAATGTGCAGGGACTCACAAGAAGTAGGAAGCTGAAGAACGGAGAGCTTAATCTAATCATGGGAAAAAAAAAACGTTGCCTCTGTTGATATGATTGGAGAATATAAGCTTACTTTTGATTCTGGTCTATGTATTGTTTTATCTAATGTTTGCTACAGTGCCAAAATGGCAAGAAATATTATATCTTTTGATGCTTTATTTAATGATGGTTTTAATTTTAGTTTTGATAATGGATCAATACTTGTTCACAAAAATGGGATGTTTTATTTCAAGGCTAGTCCTTGTAAAGGCATCTTGGAAACCACAGCAAAGCTAAATGATAGTTAAACTACAATGTTGATTCATCCAAAGATGTTTTGGATAAAACGTATCTATGGCATTGTCATTTAGGCCATATAAACAAGAAACGCATAGCTAAACTCCAGTCAGATGGAATTCTAGAATCATTTGATATTCAATCATATGATGAATGCTAATCTTGCTTATTAGGAAAAATGACAAAATCACCTTTCACATGAAACTGTGAAAGGGGTAAGGATCTGTTGGACTTGGTACACAATGATGTGTGCGGTTAGGAGTATAAAATGTAACACTTTCACTGTTGTATGAAATCGGTAGTATTTGCCTCAATAAGAAGCTTGTGTGGATGTTTGGTTGTATGATTTAATTTATTATTTATTCGGATGAATGTAATAATTTATTAAACGGCTTGCATGTCGTGTTTATTATTTATTCGGGATGAATGTAATAATTTATTAAACCACTTGCATATCGTCTTTCTATTTATATTGTATTAGTAATAGTATAGGAAATAGAATAGTTTTTTTATTTTGTAAGATAATGCAACCAAGAATGGAATCAAGAAGACGATGTTCACAAGGCGGCCCATCCGAGAATATAATGGAGATGGCGGTTTAACTTTGCCACTTGGGATTTAGAGCATTCCCTGCGCAGTGGTGCATGCAATCAACAAACTTAATGTTTATAGTGTTTTGGACGCACTAAATAAGAAACACTGCAGAGGGTGGATCAGTTCCCTCGATAAGTGTGTTTTCTTTACAGGCTTAACCGCGAAAATAATATATGTGATGCGTATGCGGGTCTATCTTACCTGTTTAAAGGATTTTTGGCATGCAACCGCTAATCACTGAAAGGAAAATAATCATTTCTAATAGTTATGCTCATATCATGGTAGCCCTCATTTCAATAGTACTAAAGTACTTAGTGGTGTTGAAATCTAGATTGGAACTTAAACCACTTTTAGAAGGGAAGTGCAAAAGTACGTATGCGACCATAAGCAAATAAAGTGATCTCATGGACTTACGCAATGCTGCCATGAGATTATAATAAGTGTCCATGGTCTTACGCGTTACAGCCATGAGATTATACTAAAGATGCCATGGGCGCGCATAACGCGACCATGGTCTTTAAACAATTGTCCATGGTCTTACACGTTGCAGCCATGGACTTAGTAAATATACCATGGGCGCGCGTACGAGACCATATTCTTTAAATAATTGTCTATGGTCTTACGCTTCGTAGCCATGGACTTAATAAATATGTCATGGGCGCGCGTACGCGACCATGGTCGTTAAACAATTGTCCATGGTATTACGCGTTGTAGCCATGAACTTAGTAAATATGCCAGGGGCGCGCGTACGCGACCTTGGTCTTTAAACAATTGTCCATGGTTTTACGCGTTGCAGTTATGGACTTAATAAATATGCCATGGGAGCGCGTAAGCGACCATGGTCTTTAAACAATTTTCCATGGTCTTACGCGTTGCAGCCATAGACTTAGTAAATATGCCATGGGCACGCGTACGCGACCAAGGTCTTTAGACAGATGTCCATGGTCTTATGCGTTGCAGCCATGGACTTAATAAATATGCCATGGATGCGCGTACGCGACCATGGTCTTTAAACAATTGTCCATGGTCTTACGCGTTGTCGCCATGGACATAATAAATATGTCATGGGCGCGCGTACGTGACCATGGCCTTTAAACAATTGTCCATGGTCTTACGCGTTGCAGCCATGGACTTAGTAAATATACCATGGGCGCGCGTAAACGACCATGATCTTTAAACAATTGTCCATGGTCTTACGTGTTGCAGCCATGGACTTAGTAAATATGCCATGGGCACGCGTACGCGGCCATGGTCTTTAAACAGTTGTCCATGGTCTTATGCGTTACAGCCATGGACTTAATAAATATGCCATGGGCACGCGTACGTGACCATGGTCTTTAAACAATTGTACATGGTCTTACGCGTTGCCGCCATGGACTTAATAAATATGTCATGGGCGCGCGTACGCGACCATGGTCTTTAAACAATTGTCCATGGGCATACGCGTTGCAGCCATGGACTTAGTAAATATGCCATGGGCACGCGTACGGGACCATAGTCTTTAATCAATTGTCAATGGTCTTACGCGTTGCAGCCATGAACTTAGTAAATATGTCATGGGCGCGCGTACGCGACCATGGTCTTTAAACAATTGTCCATGGTCTTATGGAATAGTGCGGAATGTGATATTGCGTGTGACAATGCTAAAACGAACATATATTTCATAGCATTATCCCTCAAGAAAGACAAGCTTTTAGTTGCAATGTTCTATTTACAAGTGATATTCGTTTAAACAATGAAAGGTGAAGACAAAAGTCAAATTCGACGATTTGAAGACGCAAACGACCAAAAAGCTCAAAAGTACAAAATACAATCCAAGTGGTTCAATTTATTGATGAGAAACGTCTAAAAGTGACAAGAGTACGAGCCGCAAAACGCAAAGTACAAGATATTAAATTGTACGCAAGGACGTTCGAAAATCCGGAACCGGGACCAGAGTCAACTCTCAACGCGCAACGCAACGGAGCTAAAATTACAAGTCAACTATGCACATAAATATAATATAATATATAAATAATTCTTAAAATTATATATATATTATATATATTTAATAAAACCGTCGGCAAACTAGAAAACAAAGTTATGTGAGCTGGACTAGAGGGCCATGCGATCGCATGGCCTGGAGGCATAAAGTCCATGCGATCGCATGGAGTCCTGTAGCTGCCCACATTCTTTAAATACAACGAATTCTGGCCGAATTTTTACACATAATTTTCCAATCTCTCTCACTCTCAATTATATATATATATATATATATATATATATATATATATATATATATATATATATATATATATATATATATATATATATATATATATATATATATATATATATATATATATATAATTTTAATTTTAATTTTAATATTAAGTTAATAATAAGGTTATAGTGGTGAATGTTTTAAGTTTGTAAGCCGAAATTCTGTCCGTGTAACGCTACGCTATTAATACTCATTGTAAGTTATGTTCAACCTTTTTAAATTAATGTCTCGTAGCTAAGTTATTATTATTCTTATTTAAGCCGAAGTAATCGTGATGTTGGAATAAATATTAAAGACGGGGTTATTGAGCGTTGTACCATAATTGGGGTTTGGACAAAAGAACGACACTTGTGGAAATTAGACTATGGGCTATTAATGGGCTTTATATTAACTAAACGATACCTCATTAATTTAATATAAGGATTACAATTAGACGTATATGTATATAACCACATACGCTTGACTGGGTACGGTGGGCGGGATATCTATAAATAGGAATTATAGTTCATTTTACCGGACACGGGAATGGATTAATAGTTAATGGACTCATTAAAACAGGGGTGGATTACATTCAAGGGTAATTGGTGTAATTGTTAACAAAGTAGTAAAACCTTGGATTACACGCAGTCGATAACCTGGTGTATTCATTAAACAAAGTATTAAGACCTTGTTACAGTTCGAATCCCCAATTAGTTGGAATATTTGACTTCGGGTATAAGGATAATTTGATGAAGACTCTAGCACTTTATATTTATGACTGATGGACTATTATGGACAAAATCGTATGGATATATCGAATAATCCAGGACAAAGGACAATTAACCCATGGTAATAAACTAAAATCAACACGTCGAACATCATGATTACGGAAGTTTAAATAAGCATAATTCATTTATTTTATATCTCATCGTAATTTCATTTACAGTCATTTTATTTATCGCACTTTTAATTATCGTACTTTTTAATTATCGCAATTTTATTTATCGTCATCGCATTTTATTTATCGTCATTGACTTTACGCTTTAAATTAAGTTATATTTATTTTTAATATTTTACATTAGGTTTTAACTGCGACTTAAGACATAAAATTGACAAACCGGTCATTAAACGGTAAAAACCCCTTTTTTAATAATAATACTACTTATATATATATATATATATATATATATATATATATATATATATATATATATATATATATATATATATATATATATATATATATATATATATATATATATTTTACAATTATAGGTTAAAATAATTATAGCGTTAAACTTGTTGGCTGTATCCCTGTGGAACGAACCGACTTACTAAAAACTACACTATTGTATGATTAGGTACACTGCCTATAAGTGTTGTAGCAAGGTTTAGATATATATACACTCTATAAATAAATAAATAACTTGTATAAAATTGTATCGTATTTAATAGTATTTCGCAACAAACATATAACTATTTCATATACACCTCGCATAACATCAAGTATTTTTGGCGTCGCTGCCGAGGACTCTTAAACGCCGAAAGCGAAACGCTATATAAAAAAAAGATTTTTATTAAGTTTTAATTTCTTTTTGAAAAAATACGTTTTTAAATATTAAAATACAAAAATATAAAAAGAAAAACGAAATATATATATTTTTAAGAGTTTGTTTAAAATATAAAATTTTTTTTCTATTTCTATTTTAGTTTTTAAAAATTAAGTTTTTATTTATTAAAAATAGAAAAAAATAAAATAAATATATAATAGAATTCGGGCCGTAATGTAGCAGCCCAAATTTGTCCTGGTATCCGAATCCATGAGATCGCATGGCCCACAAACGTAGAACTCGTGCGATCGCATGAGCCTGTCTGACAGGTCTGATCCCTCTGTTGGTACGGATTAGGGTTAATAATTTTAATTATTATTATTATTAAACCCTAATTAGGATTAATTATTATATTAATTAGTTTAGTTTTATTTATTTTGTATTTTTAAGTTATAATTAGTTTTATTAATATATAAAAATTAATACTTTTATAAAATAAATAATATAAAATATTATTTTTATATTATTTAAGTTTTATTTTTATACTTTGTATCTTTTTATTAGTTTAATTTGTAATTCTTTCTTTTTATCGTTCGTAATTAATTCGTAATCTAGTATTTTGCCGTAGTTTATTTTTATTTCTAGAATTTTGCGACGCCGTTTTAAGTTTTAGTGACTAATTAAGTTATTGCCGTTTTGGATATAGAATTCCTTTTAAGCTTTAATTCCTTTAGACATAACTTTTAATATTTAGTTTTTAGACTTTTAAGTTTCGACGCTGCATTTTTTTTTTTTTAGTTTTCGACTTTTATTTTTTCGACACTTATTTTTCGACCTTTTATTTTTCGACGTTTTTTGACGCGCTCTTTTTCTTTCTTATTTCTCGACGCTCTAGTTTTTAGGACATAGATTTTTATTTCAAAACGAAAAACGAAAAATTATTTTAAGCGGTTAAATTGATAGACATCCAAAATTTTATGGTTCGTAGTAATAGCTGGATTTGTTAGTGGCGAGTTGTGGGCTTCTGATTTAAAGGGTCCTGGCTACCTGCTGCATCTATTAGCTATTCGAAATGTGGGCAAAATCAGAAAAGTCTATTAATTTGATAACTTATATAATTTTTATCTTTTATAACTAATAGGATATTCAGTGAATGCACCGAGCAAAACGTTCACCACCTTTCATACGTTCACCACCTGTAACTCGATCAAGACATCTAGCCAATATTGTTGCCGTTGATTTTTATTTAGAATCGTCATCTAGTCGACCAAGTACTCCAATTCAAATTTCCGATAATCCATTTTTTGAACCCGACCTCACAATTGAGAATCCGAAGGATATTCAGGGACAATTCAGAGATCCTGAACCACTAATCATTCCTCCTGAACTACAAATCACTCATCCAGAATTTGTCGAGGAAGAAACCATTAAGTCAGAATCCTCTAGTGATTCAGATTTAACAAATTCAATCATGGAAAATCTGGAACCTCTAAGTATGGAAGACCGAATGAGAGCTAAACGCACTGGCCAAGGTCACGCAATTACTCAACCAGACATTAATGCGCCAGATTATGAAATCAAAGGAAAAATCCTACACATGGTAACTAATCAATACCAATTTAGTGGTGCGTCGAAGGAAGATCTAAACGAACATATTCGAACCTTTAATAGGATCTGTACTCTATTTAAAATCCAAGAAGTGGAGGATGAACAGATCTATCTCATGTTAATTCCCTGGACTTTAAAGGGAGAAGCCAAAGATTGGTTAGAATCGTTACCTGAAGGGGCGATTGATACATAGGATGTTTTAGTTGAAAATTTTCATAAACAATTTTTTCCGGCATATAAAGCCGTGAGACTTCAAGGAGAAATTATTACGTTCACAGAAAAGCCAAATGAAACTCTATATGAGGCGTGGACAAGATTTGGAAAGTTGTTAAGAGGATGTTCGCAACATGGTTTAGACACTTATCAAATAGTACAAATATTCTACCAAGGATGTGACATCACTACACGCAAAGACATCGATATAGCAGCTGGTGGTTCTATTATGAAGAAAACCGTAATTGAAGCTTACAAAATTATTGATAACACTGCTTCCTACTCACATGAGTGGCATCAAGAAAAAGAAATTGTTAGATCATCTAAAGCGGCTAGAGCTGATTCTAGCCATGACTTTGATTCCATTTTTGCAAAGATAGATGCTGTCGAGAGACGAATGGAAAAGATGACTAAGGATATTCACTCAATACGAATTAGTTGTGAGCAGTGTGGAGGACCACATTTGACAAAAGATTGTCTCAGTATTGAACAAACAATGGAACAAAGAGAGAATGTTTCATACATGAACCAAAGGCCTGGAAATAATTATCAGAATAATTATCAACCGCCAAGACCAATCTACAATCAAAATCAGAACTATAACCGAAATGTTCCATACAACAACCAACAAGGTCCTAGTAATCAACAAGTATCCAACAATACTTACAATCAGCAAAGACCTATTTTTCAAAATAAACCACCACAAACCGATGATAAAAAGCCAAATTTAGAAGATATGATGTCGAAGCTAGTTGAATCTCAAACGCAATTTTTCACATCTCAGAAACAAACTAATGAACAAAATGCTCAAGCATGTAGAAATCAACAAGCTTCAATCCAAAATCTGGAACAAGAAGTAAGCAACCTAGCAAGGTTGATAGGTGAAAGAAAACCGGGAAGTCTACCTAGCGATACAAATGCTAACCCCCGTAATGAAACAGCTAAAGCCATTACTACGAGAAGTGGTATTACACTTAAACCACCTGAAATACCTGTAGTTTCTGAGGACTCTATTCCTACTCCACAAGAACCACAATCTGAGCAAGATAAGGAAAAAGAACCGGTAGTTGAAAAGGTTAATAAAGATAACACAGTTAAGGCTAAACCTTATGTTAAACCATACCAACCACCACTTCCTTACCCGAGTAGAATGAGAAAAGAAAGACTTGAAGCCGAGCAATCCAAATTCTTGGATATGTTTAAATAAATAAATTTAAATCTTCCTTTTATTGATTTGATTTCAGGAATGCCTAGATATGCTAAATTTCTGAAAGATCTAATCACAAATAGAAAGAAAATGGAAGAACTCTCGGCTGTTACTATGAATGCTAATTGTTCTGCAGTACTGTTGAATAAGATACAAGAAAAATTATCAGATCCAGGAAGTTTCACAATTCCATGTTTTCTGGGTAGTCTTAGTTCAATAGAAGCATTGGCAAATTTAGGTGCTAGTATAAATCTAATGCTGTATTCACTATACGCTAAACTAGACCTTGGAGAATTGAATCCAACACGAATAAGCATATAACTAGCATATCGATCAGTAAAATATCCTAGAGGGATAATGGAGAACATGCTAGTTAAAGTTGGTACTTTAGTATTTCTAGTAGATTTTGTTATTCTGGACATGGAAGAAGATTCTCGAGTTCCTCTCATATTAGGAAGACCATTTTTAAACACGGCTAAAGCAATAATAGACGTGTTCGGTAAGAAACTGACCCTAAGTATAGAGGACGAGAGTGTTACCTTTTCTGTTGATAGAGCCATGCAACAACCACAATCTGCAGATGATACATGTTATTATATTCAAACTATAGATTCAAATGCAGAATTGTTAGAAGAATTTCCAGAATTACAAGGAACAGGAGAATGTTCTTTAGGAGAAGGAACTGAACCAATTGATGAAGCTGAAATGTTAGCCGCACTCATGACTAATGGATATGAACCAAGAACAGAAAAAATTCAAATGTTAAAAGAAGAAGACAGATATCGATATAAATCATCGATAGAAGAACCACCGACATTAGAGTTAAAACCACTTCCAGACCATTTGATGGTAAATCTGAATTACCTGTAATAATATCGTCTTCTCTTATGGAAAATGAAAAATCTCAACTCATTTCTGTGCTAAAAGCTCATAAACCAGCTATTGCATGGAAGATTCGTGACATTAAAGGCATAAGTCCTTCGTATTGCACACATAAAATCCTTATGGAAGAAGGTCATAAAATGTATGTGCAACGCCAACGAAGACTAAATCCTAATATGCAAGATGTTGTTAAGAAAGAAATTATTAAACTGCTAGATGCAGGATTAATTTATCCAATCTCTGATAGTCCATGGGTAAGCCCAGTTCAATGCATACCTAAGAAGGGTGGCATGACTGTTATCACAAATGAAAAAAATGAGCTTATTCCTATTAGGAGTGTAACAGGATGGCGTGTTTGTATTGATTATAGAAAATTAAATGACGCCACCAGAAAAGATCACTTTTCCTTACCTTTCATTGATCAAATGTTGGAAAGATTAGCCAGAAATAGTTACTATTGTTTTCTTGATGGTTTCTCCGGATACTTTCAAATTTCAATAGCACCCGAGGATCAAGAGAAAACCACGTTCACGTGCCCTTATGGTACTTTTGCTTACAAACGCATGTCATTTGGACTTTGCAACGCCCCTGCAACCTTTCAAAGGTGCATGATGGCGATTTTTCACGACATGATAGAAGAATGCATGGAAGTATTCATGGATGACTTTTCAGTCTTCGGTCATACATTTGAATCATGTCTAGTTAATCTTGAATGAATGCTTATTAGATGCGAACAATCAAATCTAGTACTTAATTGGGAGAAATGCCATTTCATGGTTAGAGAAGGCATCGTTCTTGGACACAAAATCTCAAAGGAAGGAATTGAAGTGGATAGAGCTAAAGTAGATGTAATTGCTAAACTTCCACATCCCATCAATGTTAGAGGAGTTAGGAGTTTTCTAGGGCATGCCGGTTTTTACCGACATTTCATAAAAGATTTTTCTAAAATTTCCACTTCTATGAATAAACTCCTAGAAAAGGATGCTCCATTCATCTTTTCAGATGAATTCATCAAATCTTTTAATATTCTTAAAGAAAAACTCACTAATGCCCCGATCATGATAACTCCAAATTAGAATCTACCATTTGAACTTATGTGCGATGCAAGTGATTTTGCAATGGGAGCCGTTTTAGGACAAAGGATTGAAAAACGATTTCAACCTATTTATTACGCTAGTAAGACGTTACAAGGAGCACAAACGAATTACACAACTGCTGAAAAAGAATCCTTGCCATTGTCTTTGCTTTTGACAAATTTCGTTCATATCTCGTTCTAGCTAAAACGGTGGTCTATACTGATCATTCTGCTCTTAGATACCTATTTTCAAAACAAGATGCCAAACCATGATTAATCCGTTGGATCTTACTCTTACAAGAGTTCGATATTGAAATCTGAGACAAAAAGGGAGCAGAAAATCTCGCCGCTGATCATCTTTCTCGTCTTGAAAATCCTGAATTAGAAGTTCTAAATGAATCGGCCATACAAGACAACTTTCCTGATGAATATCTTTTGAAGATAGATTATAATGAAATTTCATGGTTTGCAGACTATGCAAACTACTTAGTCTGTGGATTCCTTGAATAAGGGTTGTCGTACCAAAAACGAAAGAAATTCTTTAGTGATATAAAACACTATTTCTGGGAAGATTCACATTTGTTTAAAAGTTGTCCCGATGGAATAATACGCCGATGTGTATTCGGAGATGAAGCTAGTCAAATCTTAAACCATTGTCACACAGGACCAACAGGAGGGCATTATGGGCCTCAACTTACATCAAGAAAAGTTTACGATGCTGGATTCTATTGGCCTACAATTTTTAAAGACGCACACCTTCTTTGTAAATCCTGTGATGCTTGTCAAAGGGCTGGAAAAATAAGTCAACGTGATGAAATGCCACAAAATGCCATTCAAGTATGTGAAGTATTTGACGTTTGGGGTATTGACTTTATGGGTCCATTTCCAAAATCTCATAATAATCTCTACATTCTCGTTGCTATTGATTATGTATCTAAATGGGTGGAAGCACAAGCTCTCCCAACTAACGATGCACGAGTTGTAGTCAACTTCTTAAAACGTCTTTTTGCAAGGTTCGGAACACCGAAAGCTTTAATAAGTGATCGGGGTACTCATTTTTGTAATAATCAACTTGAGAAAGTTCTCAAAAGATATGGAGTAACTCATAAAATCTCAACCGCTTATCATCCACAAACAAGTGGGCAAGTTGAAAATACCAACCGAGCATTAAAACGTATTCTAGAGAAAACCGTAGGATCAAATCCGAAGGAATGGTCCATGAAATTGGAGGATGCACTCTGGGCTTTTAGAACAGCCTACAAAACTCCAATTGGAACCACACCTTTTAGACTCGTTTACGGAAAAACATGTCACCTTCCAGTAAAAATTGAGCGCAAAGCATTTGAGGCTTTGAAAACATGTAATCTTGATTTACATAAAGCTGGACGTTTACGATTAAGTCAACTAAACTAATTAGAAGAATTAAGACATGAAGCATACGAAAATTCGTTAATCTATAAAGAAAGAACGAAGAAATGGCATGATAAAAGAATCAGAAGTTCAAAAGAATTTAAGGAAGGAGACAGAGTTCTTCTTTTCAATTCACGATTCAAGCTATTTCCTGAAAAATTAAAATCAAGATGGTCTGGACCATTCATAGTGAAAAGAGTTTTCCCATACGGAATAGTAGAATTAATAAATTCAAATGGGATTGAATTTAAGGTTAATGGTCACAGAGTTAAACATTACATAGATAATCCAAAGGAAGTTGAAGATGAAGTTAATCACAATTTCGACACCACAGCTAACTAAGTGTGAGAAGGTTCGAATCTTTTTAGGGTAATATATATTTCTGTTAGAGTTAGATATTCTGTTTTCGTGTAGTTTCTGAGAATGGAATCCGCATGGTCTTTCCCTAGCAGACCCTAAAGAACTAGTCTTCTCCCTCCATTCTGAATTTTTATTTCTTTTAGGTTTTACGAGATGAAGAATTCCTTTGATCTGAACCATGGTCTACTACTACACGCTATGATTACTAAACGTAATAATAATATCTTTCCAAGTGAACTGGTATCATTCATAAGAGGCAAAATGGATGAAGTAAGGAAAGAACTCAGGAAAGATCATCATAAGATACATTTTGGTAAATGAAAATCAAAATCCGCAACAAAAAGAAGAGCACGACACCTTGAAAGATGTCATAAATGCGGAAAATGGTCACACGAAGGTAAATGTTCAAACAATCAAACATATTCAAATACCGAATTTGTTACTCTATGTGTAGAGACCCATCTTAATCCATCTGGACGAAGTCCATATCGATTATAAACGATTCACAATAGTTGATTACATCACGAGGTACTTGACCTCTATATGATACATTTTACAAACATTGCATTGGTTTTTGAAAAGACAATCTTTCATTACATCGAAAGTTGACAACATGCATACCATTTCGTAATATATCTTACTATAATTGACTTAAGAAAGATCTTGATGAACTCGATGACTCGAATGCAACGTCTTTTGAAATATGTCATGAATGACTCCAAGTAATGTCACTAATATGAGCAAATGCACAGCGGAAGATTTCTTTCGTACCTGAGAATAAACATGCTTTAAAGTGTCAACCAAAAGGTTGGTGAGTTCATTAGTTTATCATAAACGATCATTTCCATTAATTTAATAGACCACAAGATTTCTTATTTCCATTTCTCATAAATGTACGTCCCATACATAGAGACAAAAATCATCATATGGATTGAACACCTGGTAACCGACATTAACTAGATGCATATAAGAATATCCCCTATCATTTCGGGATCCTCCTTCGGACATGATATAAATTTCGAAGTACTAAAGCATCCGGTACTTTGGATGGGGTTTGTTAGGCCCAATAGATCTATCTTTAGGATTCGCGTCAATTAGGGTGTCTATTCCCTATTTCTTAGATTACCAAGCTAAAAGGGTGATATTCGATTCGATAATCCAACCATAGAATGTAGTTTCCATTACTTGTGTCTATTTCGTAAAACAGTTAAAAAAGCAGCGCATGTATTCTCAGTCCCAAAAATATATATTGCAAAAGCATTTAAAAAGGGAGCAAATGAAACTCACCTAATGTATTTTGTAGTAAAAATACATATGACTATATTGCACAACTGAACAATGCAGGGTTGGCCTTGGATTCACGAACCTATATCATTTGTTTATATATATTAAAATGTATAATCGTATTCGAACAAGTTTATATATTATAACTTGAATTATATATTGTACTAATTTAGTTTGTGTATATATTTAAAATGTTTAATATCTATATATTTGGTTATATTAAAATATCTATATATATATATATGGTTAGTATTATATGAAAATATCCTTAATTTGTTATATATATGTATAATTATTTATATAAATAATGTTATTATATTTGATATGTGATATATAAACTATTAATATGATTATAATATATGTAAATAAAAAAATACTTTGTTATGTTGTAGGTGTTACATATATTTATGTAAATATATTTCGTTTGTTTATCAAAACAGTAGTTCTAATTATACTAAGTTAATATTAGTAAAGGTAAAAATAATGATAATAACCTTAATAATATACTTATGATAATAATACTAATATTTATGTAAGTACTAATAAATCGTATCATTTTTATAATAATATTACCAATGTTATTCATAATCATAATATTTACAATAATACTAAAATCGTACGCTTTATAATGTTAATATTACTTATAATAGTACAATTGATAATTTTAAGAATATTATTACTTCATAATAATACTAGTGATAATGATAATAATAGAAGTCATAATTGTAACTTTTAATTGTTTTAGTAATAATAAATGATAGCTTTTATTAGTAATGGTGATAATAATAATAATAATAAATAATATTAATACTAATGATAATACTTTTAGTAATAATAATGTTAATATTAATAATTTTCTAAATAATATTGCTAATAACAATAATAATAACAGTAATACTTGTATTAATAACAATAATTAATAATACATAATCAATAACAATCATAACATAATAATAATAATAATAATAATAATAATAATAATAATAATAATAATAATAATAATAATAATAATAATAATAATAATAATAATAATAATAATAATAATAATAATAATAATAATAATAATAATAATAATAATAATAATAATAATAATAATAATAATAATAATAATAATAATAATTACTACCTTAAAAGATTTTCCCCAAAAATAATGCCTCAGACAAGGCTCGAACCCAAGACCTCTCACTCACCCGCACACACCTAAACCATTCTGCCATAATTGATTTCCTGTTATCTTTCAATACACATACTTATTTATCCTGATAGCCTGTCATATGATCAAGCCCAAGAGGAAGTCGGTGTTGGGTCACGGCCCAACAGAAATTGAAAGCTCTCACCCCAATTATTAGCCCGAAGTTACACATCCATTTAAATATAATCGGCCTAATTTAAACTCTAGTAATTTTCGGCCCAGCAGGCCCACGAAATAAATGTGCCAAGCTCCATGGTCTGACTTAGTGATTGACTATTTTTAAAAAAAATAGTAAACGAGAATCGAACCTAGAACCTCTTGAATAACCACGACACCCTCAACCATCCACCTACCTTTATTTTTCTGATTTTATTCCTGGACTTTTCTTTTTAACTCAAATAATTCTGGTTCCATTTTCTTTTCATCATCTTCAACATAATCAAATATCATCACATATATCATACTCGCATTATCCTCATCATCATCTCTGCATCATTATCATACCCACATCATCATCTCTGCATCATTATATTCGAATCTATTTGCCAAAATTTACGGCCCATGATGACTAACATCCACTTTCTTTTTAGTTTTATAATATATCCTTAGGCAATATTAGTTGGAAGTGGGGTTCAATCAAAACCACTTTACCTAATTATTAAAAGAAATTGTACGTCCATTTCTCTAACCATTTTGCCAACCATCAAGTGCCCACTAGTACTTTTATAAGGTTAAGTGGAGTATGCTTTTTATAAAGGTGTCGATTATATATTTATAAAAAGAAGAGTGTAACCTCATTCAAGAATTTCGATGGTGGCTGTTTGGATTTTGGTTCTTCGCTGAAACAGAGCAGCCATTAGCTACAACCACAAAAATTGAGCAGTAAAGGCAAGGGTGGTAGGCAAAATTGGGTGATGGTTTCTTTGGGTTTTTGAACTTTAACTCGAATTAACATAGTGAGAGAGAGAGAAGTTGTGGTGGCGGTGGTTACTAAAGTGAAGGTGGTTTGCTTATGAAGAAAGGTGATGGTTTTTGCTACGGTGATGACATAAATAGCAGCCGGTTCCTTTGGTGTCTTTGAGTGGGTTTCATATTAATCGTTTTCAAATATAAACTGAAGGTGAGTAGTAGTAATCGGTGGTGGTAATCAGTTTGAAAAAAAAGGTGGTGATTGGTTGTAAATGGTGATTGTAGTGTAGTGTCCGATGGTGGTGAAATGGTGAGGTTTATGAGTGCTTGATTAAGTGTGTACATATATTTATCTTATATGATTATGTACATGATGTAAATGTATATATAAAATTAGATAGAAGTTTGTTATATTGATAATTGATAAAGATGATAAAGTAACAGAGTGAGTTAATTAATATCATTAATAATTCGATTGATTATATACAGCTATGTAGTTGACAAGAAGCATAAACCAGAAGAAGAAAACAAATGAAAGAAAATAAAAATAAATGAAGTAGATATCGACATGTAACAGAATTGTACCAATTTAGGGATTTGTTTTCAATGATCAGATTTAAAAGTACCAATCAATTACAGTTAAGAAAAGGATATAAAGCTACCTTTGATTCTAATTTTTGTATGCATCGTATGAATTTACTAATATTAATATTTAATACTTATTTTAATAATAATAATAATAATAATAATAATAATAATAATAATAATAATAATACTAATAATAATAATAATAATAATAATAATAATAAAACTAACAATAATTTTAGTAATCAAAATAATATTATTATGAATAAGAATCATGATAAAGTAATGGAAATGATAAATTTATATAAAAATGATAATTATATTATTATTAATGATAAAAATAATGATTTTTGTTGATTGAAGTAATAATAATACCTAATAATAGTAATACAAAGAATAATTAAGATTTAACAAGTTACATGTATCAAATCCCATATTAAGAACAATAATATTTATAATACTGATGTTAATATTAATATTAATAATAAAATTTAATAACAATACTAATATTAATCATAAATAAAATTTTAATTTTTACTACTAGTTATAATGATGATATTAATAATATTTATAATACTATTAATAATATTAAATAATAATCATAAATCAAATGTACCAGATTTGATATAATATCATTAATGATACTGTTATTAATATTAGTATTAATATTAATATTTATATTGATAATGCAGATATTAATTTTAATACAACAACTATATTTTAAATTGTATTATATATTATTAATTACAAAATATAATCATATATATTATGATAAAATTTATTGAATATTTTATTAATAAATTATATATATATATTATAATATACATATAATAATAATTAATCATAGAATTCATATATATAGTTATATAGATTCATTTTAATTTTACACTCAATTACTTTGTATTCTATTTTACATATTTAATTCAAATGTTTAAATTATATTTTATAATTTCAATTTAATATACATATACTTACATTTACATATATATATTTATTTACAAACAATTGTTCGTGAATCGTCGGGAATGGTCAAAAGGACAAATGCATACATGAACATAGTTTCAAAAATTTCGCGACTCAACATTACAGACTTTGCTTATCGTGTCGAATTCATATAAAGATTAAGTTTAAATTTGGTCGGAAATTCCCGGGTCGTCACAATACCTACCTGTTAAAGAAATTTCATCCCGAAATTTGAGTGAGGTCGTCATGGTTAACCATAAAATGTTTTCATGACGAATATGAGTTGATAAACATAGTGTTATCATCAGTGAGTAATATGGATAAAACAATTTGATTATTCGATGCGTATGAGTGAAGTTATCACAAAAGAATGAAATGAAGAAATAGAGATTTGTCTTAGCTTTTGATGTTGTCTTGGTTGAATTCCGGAATTCAAGGGATCTAAAAGAAAAGCTCGGAAATCTATAAGATTTGATTCTTCAGCGAATAAGGAAATTAAGATCTCTGATATTAAATGCGATCATATGCCTCGATTGTTCTGTCGGATATTTCCATTATAAATTTACTTCTTCCGTTTTATTATTCTCACCATCCCTATACTTTCTTCCTTAATCCATACTTCTAAAACTTGTAAAAATGCTTAATCCAGTTCTCATCCTTGTCCTTATCCTAACTATCGCAACAATCATTCTCTTTTTCCAACTTCCACCAGAAGAATCTGCTTACTTCAACTTTGCCCTTGGGGTTATAGTGTTTTTAATTCTCCCGTGTCTTTATGTTGCGATAGACATTGATATACACGGTTTGTAATTTCCGTGTTGTTATTGTGCTTATATTTCGGAGCTCCATGCTTTTGTTTTCTCTTCCCGACCTGAATTAAAGCGATCAAGATGTCTCGGTTTGTGTGTATGAAGTTCGAAAGAATATAACTAAGATTATAAGCAGAAAAGAAAGATAATAGCACGATTTGGTTTGTTAAGTTACCAGAATCAAAGAAGATATAACTATCAAGAATATATTTTCTTGATATGTTCGGAGGTTAAGTTAGAATGAAAGAGCAATGTAACATGGCACATGATGAGGGTGTGATCTACTGTGAACCATCATCACGTTCCATTAGAAACTCAGCATGACTTACTGTAATATAATTACGTCGGCCAAGCGTCATTATATTATACTAACTCATGCTTCAATTCCCAATATTTCTCCACCATTCATTCATAATTTATACTTAGGTTTTACAGAAGTTTCCAATATAATGGAATACAGAAAAAAAACACGAAGAGATAGATAATTTCGGACAAGAATATTTATGAAAATATCCTTAGAAATATCGAAGATATTTATGATGATATTTTGGAATTTCTAAGTTCGATGGTTGATGAAGAAAGATTTTCCGCAAGATTTTAGCATGAGTGAGGTGCAAGATATTCTCTAAAGATTTCACCGGATCCAGATTTATCTGGATTCTTTGAATATAGGGTTTGGTCCTTGTATTTGTCCTTGGTCTCCTTCGTGGTTAGCTCAGTCTGTTTTTTAGTACCAAATTTTCTATCGAGCGTCCCAACATTTCATTCTTATTATCAAACTTTTGGCCGTTTAGACCATCTATGATTTTGCTGTTTCCTCTGCATTTAATGCTACGATATCTGAACCAATCGGTTATCAATCCGAGGTGGTTTCAAGAGAATTGTGTTTTTAGATGATTAAACTCTGATAGTAATATGGTGGAATATAAAAAGGTTCCCTGGTAACAATAAATGAGTACGCATATAAGGTTATAATAAGGTTGTTTTGAATGAAAAGTCGAAGTTGTCTTGCTGGAGCTGTGACAAAATTGGCTATTTTGAAGAAGAACTGCAAAGTTATTTTGGGTAATAATAACACTAAAGGAATTAACACAGCTACGTGTTAAACGTTTACTCAGTTTCCGAAAGTTTTTCGGGTGCATAACTATATGCATCAATCTTTTCTTCCGTTGATGAAGTGCGGTTGGTCCATCCTATCGATTGAGGTGTTTTCAAGAATCATGATAGGTTTGAACGCAGATTGTAATCGTCAAGATACAAATGAGGTTTAAGATAAAATTAAGTGGCAAACTTGAAGAATTGTTTAGTTTTATATGTTATAATCAATATTTTAATTCATTTTAATTGTCCAATGTTATTAGTCCACAGTAACAGTCCAATAATTCATATATAGTATAATATATAATATTCGAATTAATTAATACGTATCGTGACCCGTGTACATGTCTCAGACTCGATCACAACTCAAATTATATATATTATTATAGAATCAACCTCAACCCTGTATAGAGAACTCGATCATTACTGCATATATAGTGTCTATGGTGATTCCAAATAATGTATATAGATGCGTCGATATGATATGTCAAAATCTTGTATACGTGTCCCGATATTTAAAGTGCGTAAAATAAATAACAGAATTTAAATGACGATAAATTAAATGCGTAAAGTAAATAACAGAAATTAAATGACGATAAATAAAATTGCGAGAATATAAATTGCGATAAATAAATTGCGATAATTAAATTGCGAGAAATAAAATATAATACGAAATTAACAGTTAGCTAGGAACAGTTAGCTAGGATTTTGATAGCGTGGATTCTTAACAAAATATCTCATAGTTAATTTGTTTGTTTCTAACAAATTTTATTTTGTCCAATGTTTTCTTCATTATGCCACTTGTTGAATTCTGATAAGTCAAAATCCAAATATGAAATTGAATGAAAATGGTTATTCTGTGGTGAACGGATACGTATATCGATGGATGTAAGTAGGATCGTAAATGACTGTTGAATCAGATTCGGAGAATATACATTGTAACTTATTAATGTGAAATCTAAATATTCCTCGGGTATTACCTACCCGTTAAAATATTTTCACCATTAACAGTTTGTACAAAAGAATTTTTAATTACAATCTTTATGAAAATATACTTACATATATATATTTTCTTAAGATATAATCATGGATTTAATGAGTTAATATGATATTAAACTCATTTGATTTACCGTTAGAACTAGAATGGATAATCTCTAAAACTTTAGAGATTACTTAATTGCCATGTCGAACGGGGATAAAATAGATAGAACGATACGTAGAACGATGATTATGCTCGTGGTACAAAATGTGATATTGAGGCATATGATGATGAAACTTGGGTTGTTGGTGGTACTGGTATTGATGTTGGTGATACTGTTGGTGCCGGTGACGTTGCTGAAGCTGGTAAGTTTTGCACCATGTTCTCCAAATTGATTACTCGAGCATGAAGTGCGTTGACTTTTTCGATTACTCTGGGATGATTGTCGGTTAAAACGAGCGGATGAATAAGGTTTAGAATCTGAGTTAGGATATAGTCGTGGCGAGATATTCAGGAAATGAGGGTGAAAATGGTGTTACGAACAGGTTCGTCGGTAAGTGCTTCAGGTTCTTCGCCAAAAGGTGAATTCGGTTAGTGAAAGGGATCACCTTTTGCGCGTCTCCATTGATTAAGTAGACTACGAATCCATCAGATGAATTGGGGATGGATGATTGGTTGATTCATTCTGGTGACGTTGCTTCCGGAGCTTAGATGACTATCCATTCGGAATAATTGTCGGGATAACTATCGGAATAGCTGTCGGAATCCGAGGGACTCGAACTAGTTGAGGGATTCATCTCGTACAATCAGATGAAGGATTTTCGATAAGAAATAGATTATAGGATGTAGATTAGTACCCTGCAATACATAATTTACATATGCATATATAATACTAAAATCCCATAAGTTACGGAGGAATCTACGAAAACTGTCAGACAAAGTCTACAGTAACAGATATGCTAAGATATGAATTAGCAGATACGCTAAGATACGAATTTTGTCTATACACTATTCATGCAATCATTGCAGTAAGATGTGTCTAGACTAAGAATGATAAGCAGGTAATTTCCTAAGGATAATAAGTTGATGATTTTAGACACGAATGATAAGCAAAACTTTTGACATGCAGACACGGTCGAAGTCCAGACTTACTAATGCATCCTAACAACTATCAGTTAGACGCACTAATGCAAGACTTGGTTCGCTAAGACCACCTCTCTGATACCAACTGTAGAGACCCGTCCTAATCCATCCGAACGAAGTCCATATTGATTATAAACGATTCACAACAGTTGATTACATCACGAGGTACTTGACCTCTATATGATACATTTTACAAACATTGCATTCGTTTTTGAAAAAACAATCTTTCATTACATCGAAAGTTGACAACATACATACCATTTCATAATATATCTTACTATAATTGACTTAATAAAGATTTTGATGAACTCGATGACTCGAATGCAACGTATTTTGAAATATGTCATGAATGACTCCAAGTAATGTCACTAATATGAGCAAATGCACAGAGGAAGATTTCTTTCGTACCTGAGAATAAATATGCTTTAAAGTGTCAACCAAAAGGTTGGTGAGTTCATTAGTTTATCATAAACGATCATTTCCATTAATTTAATAGACCACGAGATTTCATATTTCCATTTCTCATAAATATACGTCCCATACATAGAGACAAAAATCATTCATATGGATTGAACACCTGGTAACCGACATTAACCAGATGAATATAAGAATATCCCCTATCATTCCGGGATCCTCCTTCGGACATGATATAAATTTCGAAGTACTAAAGCATCCGGTACTTTGGATGGGGTTTGTTAGGCCCAATAGATCTATCTTTAAGATTTGCGTCAATTAGGGTGTTTGTTCCCTAATTCTTAGATTACCAAGCTAAAAGGGTGATATTCGATTTGATAATCCAACCATAGAATGTAGTTTCCATTACTTGTGTCTATTTCGTAAAACAGTTATAAAAGCAGCGCATGCATTCTCAGTCCCAAAAATATATATTGCAAAAGCATTTAAAAAGGGAGCAAATGAAACTCACGTAATGTATTTTGTAGTAAAAATACATATGACTATATTGCACAACTGAACAATGCAGGGTTGGCCTTGGATTCACGAACCTATATCATTTATTTATATATATTAAAATGTATAATCGTATTCGAACAAGTTTATATATTATAACTTGAATTATATATTGTACTTATTTAGTTTGTGTATATATTTAAAATGTTTAATATCTATATATTTGGTTATGTTAAAATATCTCTATATATATATGGTTAGTATTATATGAAAATATCCTTAATTTGTTATATATATGTATAAGTATTTATATAAATAATGTTATTATATTTGATATGTGATATATAAACTATTAATATGATTATAATATATGTAAATAAAAAAATGCTTTGTTATGTTGTAGGTGTTACATATATTTATGTAAATATATTTCGTTTGTTTATCAAAACAGTAGTTCTAATTATACTAAGTTAATATTAGTAAAGGTAAAAATAATGATAATAACCTTAATAATATACTTATGATAATAATACTAATATTTATGTAAGTACTAATAAATCGTATCATTTTTATAATAATATTACCAATGTTATTCATAATCATAATATTTACAATAATACTAAAATCGTACGATTTATAATGTTAATATTACTTATAATAATACAATTGATAATTTTAAGAATATTATTACTTCATAATAATACTAGTGATAATGATAATAATAGCAGTCATAATTGTAACTTTTAATTGTTTTAGTAATAATAAATGATAGCTTTTATTAGTAATGGTGATAATAATAATAATAATAATAATAATAATAATAATAATAATAATAATAATAATAAATAATATTAATACTAATGATAATACTTTTAGTAATAATAATGTTAATACTAATAATTTTCTAAATAATATTGCTAATAACAATAATAATAACAGTAATACTTGTATTAATAACAATAATTAATAATACATAAACAATAATAATAATAATAATAATAATAATAATAATAATAATAATAATAATAATAATAATAATAATAATAATAATAATAATAATAATAATAATAATAATAATAATAATAATAATAATAATAATAATGATTACTACCTTAAAAGCTTTTCCCCAAAAATAATGCCTCAGACAAGGCTTGAACCCAAGACCTCTCGCTCACCCGCACACACCTAAACCATTCTGCCATAATTGCTTTCCTGTTATCTTTCAATACCCATACTTATTTATCCTGTTAGCCTGTCATATGATCAAGCCCAAGAGGAAGTTGGTGTTGGGTCACGGCCCAACAGAAATTGAAAGCTCTCGCCCCAATTATTAGCCCGAAGTGACACATCCATTTAAATATAATCGGCCTAATTTAAACTCTAGTAATTTTCGGCCCAGCAGGCCCACGAAATAAATGTGCCAAGCTCCATGGTCTGACTTAGTGATTGACTGTTTTTTAAAAAAAAATAGTAAACGAGAATCGAACCTAGAACCTCTTGAATAACCAAGACACCCTCAACCATCCACCTATCTTTATTTTTCTGATTTTATTCCTGGACTTTTCTTTTTAACTCAAATAATTCTGGTTCCATTTTCTTTTCATCATCTTCAACATAATCAAATATCATCACATATATCATACTCGCATTATCCTCATCATCATCTCTGCATCATTATCATACCCACATCATCATCTCTGCATCATTATATTCGAATCTATTTGCCAAAATTTACGGCCCATGATGACTAACATCCACTTTCTTTTTAGTTTTATAATATATCCTTAGGCAATATTAGTTGGAAGTGGGGTTCAATCAAAAGCACTTTACCTAATTATTAAAAGAAATTGTACGTCCATTTCTCTAACCATTTTGCCAACCATCAAGTGCCCACTAGTACTTTTATAAGGTTAAGTGGAGTATGCTTTTTATAAAGGTGTCGATTATATATTTATAAAAAGAAGAGTGTAACCTCATTCAAGAATTTCGATGGTGGCTGTTTGGATTTTGGTTCTTCGCTGAAACAGAGAAGCCATTAGCTACAACCACAAAAATCGAGCAGTAAAGGCAAGGGTGGTAGGCGAAATTGGGTGATGGTTTCTTTGGGTTTTTGAACTTTAACTCGAATTAACATAGTGAGAGAGAGAGAAGTTGTGGTGGCGATGGTTACTAAAGTGAAGGTGGTTTGCTTATGAAGAAAGGTGATGGTTTTTGCTACGGTGATAACATAAATAGCAGCCGGTTCCCTTGGTGTCTTTGAGTGGGTTTCATCTTAATCGTTTTCAAATATAAACCGAAGGTGAGTAGTAGTAATCGGTGGTGGTAATCGGTTTGAAAAGAAAGGTGGTGATTGGTTGTAAATGGTGATTGTAGTGTAGTGTCCGATGGTGGTGAAATGGTGAGGTTTATGAGTGCTTGATTAAGTGTGTACATATATTTATCTTATATGATTATGTACATGATGTAAATGTATATATAAAATTAGATAGAAGTTTGTTATATTGATAATTGATAAAGATGATAAAGGAACAGAGTAAGTTAATTAATATCATTAATAATTCGATTGATTATATACAGCTATGTAGTTGACAAGAAGCATAAACCAGAAGAAGAAAACAAATGAAAGAAAATAAAAATAAATGAAGTAGATATCGACATGTAACAGAATTGTACCAATTTAGGGATTTGTTTTCAATGATCAGATTTAAAAGTACCAATCAATTACAGTTAAGAAAAGGATATAAAGCTACCTTTGATTCTAATTTTTGTATGCATCGTATGACTTTACTAATATTAATATTTAAGAATTATTTTAATAATAATAATAATAATAATAATAATAATAATAATAATAATAATAATAATAATAATAATAATAATAATACTAATAATAATACTAATAATAATAATAATAAAAGTAACAATAATTTTAGTAATCAAAATAATATTATTATGAATAAGAATCATGATAAAGTAATGGAAATGATAAATTTATATAAAAATGATAATTATATTATTATTAATGATAAAAATAATGATTTTTATTGATTGAAGTAATAATAATACCTAATAATAGTAATATAAAGAATAATTAAGATTTAACAAGTTACATGTATCAAATCCCATATTAAGAACAATAATATTTATAATACTGATGTTAATATTAATATTAATAATAAAATTTAATAACAATACTAATATTAATCATAAATAAAATTTTAATTTTTACTACTAGTTATAATGATGATATTAATAATATTTATAATACTATTAATAATATTAAATAATAATCATAAATCAAATGTACCATATTTCATATAATATAATTATTCATTACTGATACTGTTATTAATATTAGTATTAATAATAATATTTATATTGATAATGCAGATATTAATTTTAATACAACAACTATATTTTAAATTGTATTATATATTATTAATTACATAATATAATCATATATATTATGATAAACTTTATTGAATATTTATTATTAATAAATTATATATATATATTATAATATACATATAATAATAATTAATCATAGAATTCATATATATAGTTATATAGATTCATTTTAATTTTACACTCAATTACTTTGTATTCTATTTTACATATTTAATTCAAATGTTTAAATTATATTTTATAATTTCAATTTAATATACATATACTTACATTTACATATATATATTTATTTACAAACAATTGTTCGTGAATCGTCGGGAATGGTCAAAAGGACAAATGCATACATGAACATAGTTTCAAAATTTTCACGACTCAACATTACAGACTTTGCTTATCGTGTCGAATTCATATAAAGATTAAGTTTAAATTTGGTCGGAAATTCCCGGGTCGTCACACTATGCAGAAAAGAACCGTTCATATGTTTAGAAGAAAATTTATTAAAGAATCGAGGTTACACTTACGTAGCTATGGTAAACCAAATCACATGACTCTCCTATGAGTCGGCTAAAGCAGGTCTTTAAGAATTCTATATCACAGGTAAGTATGTACAGTTTTTAGTTTTATTTATTGATTTTAACCTTTTGATAATAAACGCTGAATCGTTTGCTATAAAGTATTAAATTGGTATTCAATAAAATTAGGTATGCGAAACCGAAATTATTGATATCATACAAAAATTTATTACATCACTGCGAAATTTACCGTTTATTCTTAAGGTATAAATATCTTTAATCAATCAATCCAAAATATTTCAGAAATTCGTCAGGAGTAAAACTTGGTAAAATAGCCTAAATTACTTTACCCAAAAAGAGGGACGTATATTTTTGTTAATATTTGATTGATTAAAGTGGGATAAAAGACCAAAAAGATTTTTAATTTTAATTTTTACCTTATTTTTAAATTAATATTATATTATTATTGTAAATTTTTAAAATAATATATTTAAGTTTTTAAATATTTTAAAAATTAATATTTTCAATATAAGTTTGTAAAATTAATGTATAAAAATATTAATGATATTAATATGAATTTTTTATTTTATGCATTTTAAATTTGGTGTGAATTTAAAAACAAAAATGTACTTTATTTCATTAAGTTAAAAATATGATTTCTAAAAATTCGTCGTGAGTTGAAGACTAGGTCGTTGAACCGAAATTGCTTTACCCAAGGGCGGGACGAGAAATTTTATTATCATTATTTTTAATTTTATTGATCTAAAGTATACCAAAAAAAATTAAAAAACCCAAAACTCTTTGCTTTTAAAACAATCGATTTAACGACAAATTTAAATTTTGTCGATGGACGGACTAGGTAAACATACCGAAACTACCTAAAGTAAAAGGAAACAAAATTTAAAAAAAAAATTATTCATTTAAATTTTTTTAATAAGTAAAGGTTTTATAAAAAAAAATATAATAAAAATATTATGTATGTTTGTAGTTTATATAAATGTACAAAACAGGATAAAACAGCGAACTTTCAAAGACTGGCAATAAGTTCAGCAAAAGCTACTAATTTTGACGATAAAACGAAAAACAGATGTGATGTAACAACAAGACGGAATGAACAAATGATGTGCACCATTTATCATTCAACAAACAAACACCAATATGTTTGGAAACTTTGGTAAAATTTAATCATTTTTCTACGCTAATCACCCTCAATAATTTAAATTGTACTGATTTCTTTCGGATTTTTAAAATTTTAAATTTAAACACTTGGTTACCATTAAAAATACTAGTAACGCAGTAGTTGTATTAGAATCTAGTGCTCTCTGATAATAAAGAACAGCCCTAGTCTTATATACTGACTATCCAATTCTAGTAAAAATTTTCAAAATTTTCAACTAAATGAACTCAAAATTATGTTTATACATATTTATGAACGATAAAACTTGGTGTTAACACCGAAATTATTGTTACCTCGGAAAGGACATAAATTGAGAAACATCCCAAAATGTTAGAATTCATTTAAAATGGAATAGAGGAAAATAAAAAGGCAAAGAAAGAAAAATAAAAGCCAAGTGTGGGAAAAATTTACCAAGTTATTTAGAACATATATTACATATTTTTGTACAAATAATTGAAGATACTTTTGTTTTGGACGATATTAATCAGTTTTACCCAGTTTATTGTAATATAAATGGAATTTAAAAGGAAGTAAAGTCTTCCGAGAGAAAAAGACACGCGCTTCTTGATTTAGGTCAGGAAGTTGCCGTCCAGACCAGTTGTAGAGTCTACGAAAAACCTTGAAAAGTTTTCTCGAAAATCAGCTGGAAATCCACGGAACTCAGCATCAAACAGGGTCGCCAAGTGGTCAGTCTTATCCTAACCATGAGAGGATCTGTCTCGTACAATGGAGGGCACCGTGCAAATTAGCTTATAAGACTAATGAATCAGATCTCCAGAAAGGATAATCTCCTTAAAGATCAAAAATCAGCTTTTAAGACTGATATTACTCAATCCTTGAGATTGACCTTAAAGATTGAGAATTCAAACTCATGGAATTCGATGATATCTAAACTCGAGCTTGAACGAGAAAATATTTTGATCAAAATTACAAACCGATTTGTTTTTTGAAAACCCTATTTTCAATGCGTTCATTACCATTAAACGTAAAATCCTATGAATTCACCCGGAATTCATTAGGTCACCTGAACCAAATCGGGTGTCAACCGTAAGAACGGTGGTTGCATAGCATGGTCGAAGATAGGACCTTGTGCCAGACCGAAAAACTATAGGGTGATCTTTACTATTGCTCCTACAAAGGATAGTAATTGCATAGGACATGATATAGACCAGAATTATGAGCATGTCACGGGACATTGCCTTAACAGTTGCTTGTTCAACGCTTTCCTTTACAACCGGACGGTAGTTTACTGAAAGGTAATATACGGAGCAAGTATACTGGATGTGTTGCTTTCCCAATACAAGGTTAGCAATTGGGTGACACAAAACCGCAAGTTTTGAGCTAAAATTTTCAAATCTGAAACCCACAAAACCCACAAAAACATTTTGCAAACACCGACGAAGGGTTATTCCGGAAAACTAATCCAGAGTAAAAGCTAGATTGAATTTTCAAAAGATCAAATGTTTTCATAAAGATCTAATTTCCTAAAAGATCTAAATTTTCATAGTCATGTGGGACTTTAAACCACATCGTTACTATCATTGTTCATACCGCCGTATTAAAATCACTGATGTACAAAGTGTGAAGAATAAAGAAGTGATTCTAGTAAAGTTATATTCAAGTTCTATATTGCTTGAGGACAAGCAACGCTCAAGTGTGGGAATATTTGATAATCCTAAAAACGAACATATATTTCATAGCATTATCCCTCAAGAAAGACAAGCTTTTAGTTGCAATTGTTCTATTTACAAGTGATATCCGTTTAAACAATAAAAGGTGAAGACAAAAGTCAGATTTGACGATTTGAAGACGCAAACGACCAAAAAACTCAAAAGTACAAAATACAATCCAAGTGGTTCAATTTATTGATGAGAAACGTCTAAAAGTGACAAGAGTACGAGCCGCAAAATGCAAAGTACAAGATATTAAATTGTACGCAAGGACGTTCGAAAATTCGGAATAGGGACCAGAGTCAACTCTCAACGCGAGACGCAACGGAGCTAAAATTACAAGTCAACTATGCACATAAATATAATATAATATATAAATAATTCTTAAAATTATATATATATTATATATATTTAATAAAACCGTCGACAAACTAGAAAACAAAGTTATGTGAGCTGGACCAGAGGGCCATGCGATCGCATGGCCTGGAGGCATAAACTCCATGCGATCGCATGGAGTCCTGTAGCTACCCACATTCTTTAAATACAACGAATTCTGGTCGAATTTTTACACATAATTTTTCAATCTCTCTCACTCTCAATTATATATATATATATATATATATATATATATATATATATATATATATATATATATATATATATATATATATATATATATATATATATATATATATATATATATAGTGGACCAATCCATGGATAAGCACTAAATGGGGTACAAACTGGATAAGTAAAATTTTAAATTTAAAAAAAAAAAAACGATCCTTTAATATGCAAATAGAAGAAAACGAAAAAATTTTAAAAAGTTTTTGAACAAAATCATTCGAAAATCGATGATGAATGGTAAACATCGATGATGAATGGTAAAAATTGATGATGAATGGTAAAATTAACCATTCATCTGGTTAATTTATCATTCATTTTTGTTCGCGATGAATGATAAAATTAATCAATGCTAAAAAAAAGCAGATGAATGGTTAATTTAACCATTCATCTGTTTATGATGAATGATAAAAAAACAGATGAATGGTTAATTTAACCATTCATCTGGTTTTTTTTAGCATTGATTAATTTTATCATTAATCGTAAACAAGATGAATGATAAATTAACCCGATGAATGGTTAATTTTACCATTCATCATCGATTTTTGAAAGATTTTGAACTTTTTTTTTTATGAAAAAAATTGATTAGAGGTGCATTTTAATGCAGATTTATGAATGTAAAAATAAATTCAAAAAAAAAAATTTATTTTGCTTATCCGATTTGTACTCCTTTTAAGCTTATCCATGGATCGTGCCCCTATATATATATATATATATATATATATATATATATATATATATATATATATATATATATATATATTTATAATTATAATTATAATTTTAATATTAAGTTAATAATAAAGTTATAGTGGCGAATGTTTTAAGTTTGTAAGTCGAAATTCTGTCCTTGTAACGCTACGCTATTAATACTCATTGTAAGTTATGTTCAACATTTTTAAATTAATGTCCCGTAGCTAAGTTATTATTATGCTTATTTAAGCCGAAGTAATCGTGATGTTGGACTAAATATTAAAGACGGGGTTATTGGGCTTTGTACCATAATTGGGGTTTGGACAAAAGAACGACACTTGTGGAAATTAGACTATGGGCTATTAATGGGCTTTATATTAACTAAACGATACCTCATTAATTTAATATAAAGATTACAATTTGACATATCTATATATAACCACATACGCTTGACTGGGTACGGTGGGCGGGATATCTATAAATACGAATTATCGTTCATTTTACCAGACACGGGAATGGATTAATAGTTAATGGACTCATTAAAACAGGGGTGGATTACATTCAAGGGTAATTGGCGTAATTGTTAACAAAGTAGTAAAACCTCGGATTACACGCAGTCGATAACCTGGTGTATTCATTAAACAAAGTATTAAGACCTTGTTACAGTTCGAATCCCCAATTAGTTGGAATATTTAACTTCGGGTATACGGATAATTTGACGAAGACTCTCGCACTTTATATTTATGACTGGCGGACTATTATGGACAAAACCGTATGAACATATCGAATAATCCAGGACAAAGGACAATTAACCCATGGTAATAAACTAAAATCAACACGTCGAACATCATGATTATGGAAGTTTAAATAAGCATAATTCCTTTATGTTATATCTCATCGCAATTTTATTTACTGTCATTTTATTTATCGCATTTTAATTATCGTACTTTTTAATTATCGCAATTTTATTAATCGTCATCGCATTTTATTTATCGTCATTGACTTTACGCTTTAAATTAAGTTATATTTATTTTTAATATTTTACATTAGGTTTTAACTGCGACTTAAGACATAAAATCGACAAACCGGTCATTAAACGGTAAAAACCCCCTTTTTTTTAATAATAATACTACTTATATATATATATATATATATATATATATATATATATATATATATATATATATATATATATATAATTTTTTTACAATTATAGGTTAAAATAATTATAGCGTTAAACTTGTTGGCTGTATCCCTGTGGAACGAACCGGACTTACTAAAAACTACACTACTGTACGATTAGGTACACTGCCTATAAGTGTTGTAGCAAGGTTTAGGTATATCCACTCTATAAATAAATAAATAACTTGTGTAAAATTGTATCGTATTTAATAGTATTTCGCAACAAAAATATAACTATTTCATATACACCTCGCATAACATCAGCGTGATTAGCACCGCAAGGGGATTATGGAGCGGCATCGCGGACTAGTATTGCGGGACTTTAGCATCATGATGTCCATCTCCAAAATGAGACATTTTCCAACCTTCCAAGAGGTTTTAGGTGTACGACCGTCACCGATAAATGAAACATTCTTTTTCCTCTAGTTATAGTATATACTATGTCAGCCCCCAGTTCAAGATAATTAAAGTATTTAGTTGTGTTAACTAATAGTGATATCACACAACGCAATCGCAAGGTAAAGTGTTATGCACTCTTTTATGCAAGTTGTTCTAATACTAAACTATGCATCTTATATTATATTTCATGTAGCATGTAATCTATGCACACGTGGTTTAGCTAAAAATGTAAATCATTAATAATGCTTATAGGCAAATAAATAATTATCGACCATTATCTTTTAGTGCGTGAGTCATAGTTTTAAGCAGCTTTGCGTTTTGTAGGCAAATTATTACCCATGTAAGCTTTGCTAATTTGACTTTGTGGATTAAAATTCCCAAATCATGGTGTGCGTGTATTTTGTAGTGGGCACAATATATAGATTGTCACCATGAAGTCATAAACAATTTAGGAATAAGTGGATATGTAACGAATAAATCAAACTATATTTTATATAAATAGTACAAATTTTTTTTTTTTTTTTTTTTTAAATAATCTCAAAGGATAGTTTATCCACTTTCTTATTAGTTGGGTATATTCCTTGAATATCGGCGATTTCATAAATTGTACTTTACGCTGAAAAAATTAATATCGTGCGTAGTTTGTACGTGGTTTGAATGTTGCGGATATGATCGCGCATGAAATTTAAGCTAAGGTATCCTTCCTTAGTAACTTATGTATAACCATTCATAATTTTAATTCCTCAAATCTTAATATCCATATGCAATATTAAATTGCTGGACGTATGGATTTAATTTAATTGAGGATACTAACACGATCTATCTCATACCGAAAAATTTTCATAGCCTCATTCTTTTTACTTATATGCAAAGAGTTGTACTCTTAGCTCTAACATTTGTATTTTCTTTTAGCCAAGCATTTGTCAGCTATTTTTGGATGTTATATATTCATATTTTGTAAAATCTATCCAAATTATAGAATGAGATATTGTTGTCAAATTACATCCAAAGAATAGGATGTTACATATATTCAAGTTCCGTTTATAACCATTATCGTATTATGATTATAAGATTTATAAAAATAGAATACATCGCATCGTTAACGATAAAATTGTCGAAACAGTGGTTTTGACAAATAAAATCATATGAACTGGATCGTAATCTCAGCCATATTCGTCTTACTACGTATTAAAATCTGGGCTACACTTTTGTAGATACGAACAACGGTGATGAACGATATCGTTAACGGAAACCCATGTGGGATTAGTAGAGGGTGAACCACTCGACAAGACCGATACGGTGGTATAATAGAGTATCATATCGTTTCAGTGAATGGGAGAACGCTGCCATCATTCGACAAAGATCATGACCCTTTGGAGTTTAACGAACTCCATCAAAGACAACAAAATTGAAACAACCAATGTTGTTATATTCTTTGTTGTTTCTTTAATTTTGACACTGAAAAATTTAGATGGAAAGCAAATATTATTCTTTAACCCAAGTAAGTATTATTCTTTAACCCAAGTAAGTGTATGACACCGATTCTAATTCCGAGAAGGTCCCGGAACGTTTGAAGATCCGATTGAAAAAGGCAAAAAATTGGCCAGTTACCAACGAAGCATTGCTTCAATGGTACCGCAGTTACACTTGTGTACTCGCAGGGCTAGAGGTCTCGGGTTCGAGCCTCGTCACCCGCTCTAGGAATTGAAATATATTCCATGAAGGTGGCCCAAAGGGAAGGTTTTACCGACCCGCTCCGGGACTAAGATCCGGCCCGCCTGCCCCTCGGGATGGTTAAAGGGTCGGATCCCCAGAGTGTGGTTCGGGTTTCCTGCCCGAAAGCGCGTGTGTGTGTGTGCAAATGATGACTAGGCTTCGGTCCGGACTGATGCAAGCTTGCCTTTCAAAAAAAAAAAAAAAAAAAAAAAAAAAAAAAAAAATTGGCCAGTTTCTTTGATAATTTTGTAATAATTGTTCATGTTGTCTTTCACATTAGTATTTGTTATTTACTTTCATATTCAATATGAATATGAATGATATCTATAGTGTATTTTAAAGACCGATTTGGAGTTTCTATTTGCATAAAATACATGTACATGTATGTGTATGCGTAATACATATATATTCATGTATTATAAATTATAAATATAATAAATGTTATAATTCAGTAGGCTTATAACTACCTTTAGTGGTTTGATTCTTGATGTTATAATTCAGTAGGCTTATAACTACCTTTAGTGGTTTGATTCTTGATGTTATAATTCAGTAGGCTTATAACTACCTTTAGTGGTTTGATTCTTGATGTTATAATTCAGTAGGCTTATAACTACCTTTAGTGATTTGATTCTTGATTTAGAATACTAATAATGAAGTGTAAGAACAAAGATGATAATGGAGAGAAAGAAAGAAACACTTTGTAAGTGTGAGAAATGGTGCAAGTTTAATGCTTGCATTCATGAGTATTTATAGCCTAAAATCTCAATATAAAAATACATACTTTGTGTACCAAAATTGACTATATGTATACACCAAAATTGACTATCCATATCTATATTATTATTATTATTATAACACTCCCCCTTGGATAGCAATTTTATTTTGTTGAAGATCAACTATAAATTACTGTCTCGTTAAAAACCTTGCTAAAGAAAACCCAGTGGGAAAAAACTTTAGCTAAGGGAAAAAGAGTGCAGCATGGAGTTGACTCCCCCTCAAGTAGACATCGCTTCAGCTGTTACATCTTTTGAACATGTCTCATGCCAATGTTATGAACGTGTGTTCTGAAAATAGCAGTTGGAAGTGCTTTCGTGAAAAGATCAGCAGAGTTTTTGCTAGATTGCACATATCTCATTTCAATCTGGTTGTCCTTAATGAGATTTTGAGTGTATGAGAAGAATCTAGGTGGTATGTGTTTTGTTCGGTCACTTTTGATATACCCTTCTTTCATCTGTGCTATGCAAGCTGCATTATCTTCATAGATAGTTGTTGGACTTTTATCGCGTTCTAGTCCACAAGAATCAGTAATGAGTTGTGTCATTGATCTCAACCAAAAACATTCTCGAGTAGCTTCATGTAATGCAATCACTTCGGCATGATTTGACGATGTAGCAACAAGTGTTTGTTTTTGAGAACGCCATGATATTGCAGTACCTCCATTTAGGAATACATATCCAGTTTGAGATTTAGCTTTATGTGGATCAGATAAATAACCTGCATCTGCATAACCAACCAAATCTTGTTTTGATTCGTTAGAATAAAATAATCCTAAATCAGTAGTTCCTCGAAGGTATCGAAATATGTGTTTGATCCCATTCCAGTGTCTTTTGGTAGGAGCAGAGCTGAACCTTGCCAACAAATTAACTGCAAAAGAAATGTCAGGTCTTGTACAATTTGTAAGATACATAAGAGCTCCAATTGCACTAAGATATGGTACTTCTGGTCCAAGAATGTCTTCTTGATCTTCACATGGACGAAATGGATCAGCTTCAACATTGAGTGATCTAACAACCATAGGAGTACTTAATGGTTTTGCCTTGTCCATATTGAAACGTTTCAAAATCTTTTCAGTATATGTTGTTTGATGTACAAGTAAACCATTAGGCATATGCTCAATTTGTAAACCAAGGCAATACTTGGTTTTTCCGAGATCTTTCATTTCAAATTCTTTCTTTAGAAGTTGAATGGCTTCATGGATCTCTTTATTTGTACCTATGATGTTAAGATCATCAACATAAACAGCTATGATCACATATCCGGATGTTGTTTTCTTAATGAAAACACAAGGGCAAGTAAGATTATTTGTATACCCTTTGCTTATCAAGTAATCACTTAATCGGTTATACCACATACGTCCCGATTGTTTTAACCCATATAAAGATCTTTGTAATTTAATCGAATACATTTCTTTGGGTTTTGCATTTGATGCTTCTGGTACCTTAAATCCTTCAGGTATCTTCATATATATATCACTATCAAGTGATCCATATAGATAAGCAGTCACAACATCCATGAGATGCATTTCTAAATTTTTAGAAACTGCCAGACTGATTAAGTACCTAAAAGTAATTGCATCCATAACAGGAGAATAAGTTTCTTCATAATCAATTCCCGGTCTTTGAGAAAAACCTTGAGCTACAAGTCTAGCTTTATACCTTGTAACTTCATTTTTCTCATTTCTTTTTCGGACAAAAATCCATCTGTATCCTACAGGTTTCACATCTTTAGGAGTGAGAATGATGGATCCGAAAACTTTTCTTTTATTGAGTGATTCTAATTCAGCTCGTATTGCTTCTTTCCATTGAGCCCAATCATGTCTATTTTGACATTCAACCATAGATGTTGGTTCTGGATCATCATCATTATTCATGATGTCATATGCAACATTAAATGAAAATTTCTCATCAAGATTTTTCATTTCATTTCGGTTCCATAATATTTTTGAATATGCATAATTGATTGCAATTTCTGTATTGACATCATCAATCTCCTCTGCAGTAGGAGTACTGATTTGTGGTTCTTCTTGAACACTTTCTTTTACTTCATTATCAGCTGATTTTCTTTTTCGAGGATTTTTATCCTTTGAACCGATTGGTCTTCCACGTTTCTGACGTGGCAAAGATTCATGAGTGACGTTATTGCCAGCTTTTGGAATTTCAATTCGAGCTGGAGTATTTACTGCTGGTATATATGATTTTGTCACCGTTTTTGTATCTGTAAATGCATCAGGCAATTGATTTGCAAGTTCTTGTATATGCATTATCTTTTGAACTTCTGTCTCGCATTCTTTTGTGCGAGGATCAAGATACTTTAATTGAGGTTCACACCATGAAACATCATTTTCTTTATTTTTCATTTCTCCCCCTAATCTAGGGAACAATGTTTCATTAAAATGACAATCAGCAAAACGTGCTGTAAAAACGTCACCTGTCATAGGTTCAATATACCTTAATATTGAAGATGTTTCATATCCAACATATATTCCCAACCTCCTTTGAGGACCCATTTTTGTACGTTGTGGTGTCGCAATTGGAACATACACTGCACAACCAAATGTTCTAAGATGGGAAATATTTGGCTCTTGACCAAAAGCAAGTTGTAGGGGGGAATATTTATGACTTGCACTTGGTCTGATGCGAATCAATGCAGCAGCATGTAAAATTGCATGACCCCATATAGATACAGGGAGTTTTGTTCTCATTATCAATGGTCTAGCGATTAACTGTAAACGTTTAATCAATGACTCGGCTAAACCATTTTGTGTATGCACATGAGCAACAGAATGTTCAACAACAATTCCTATAGACATGCAATAGTCATTAAATGCTTGAGATGTAAATTCACCAGCATTATCAAGTCTCACCCTTTTAATGGTGTAATCAGGAAAATGAGCTCTCAATTTAATAATTTGGGCAAGAAATTTTGCAAATGCCACATTACGGCTTGATAACAGACAAACATGAGACCATCTGCTAGATGCGTCTATTAGAACCATGAAATATCTAAATGGTCCACATGGTGGATGAATTGGTCCACATATATCACCTTGAATTCTTTCAAGAAACATTGGTGATTCTTTCTCAACCTTAAGTGGTGAGGGTCTAGTTATCAATTTTCCAAGAGAGCAAGATGTACATGGAACCATTGTATCATGATGGATTTTTCTATCCTTTAGTGGATGTCCATGAGTACATTCAATAATCCTTTTCATCATTGTTGATCCTGGATGGCCTAATCTGTTATGCCATAAACTGAATACACCAGGATCAATATATTTTTCGTTAACTACCATATGTATTTCTGGTACATTTATATGTGTATAATGTAATCCAGAACTAAGTCTTGGCAGTTTTTCAACCACATGACTCTTGTCAGTGATACTTAAATATTTCTCATTTTCTGTTGTCACTGACTGATAATCATACCCGTTAAGGTATATGTCGGAGAAACTCAATAAATTTCTGCTTGACTTGGGAGAAAATAAGGCATCATTTATTAAAAATTTTGTACCATTTGGTAGTATGAAATTTGCCTTTCCTATCCCTTTTATCAAGTTAGCAGGTCCTGATATTGTATGTATAGTTCCTTCCGTTGGTTTTAGATCAATAAAATATTTCTCGGATTTAAGTATAGTGTGTGTAGTTCCACTGTCTGCTATACAGAGATCTCCACCACTTGATTGATGTTGTATTCCAGCAAAATTCATATTGAACTTCATATATAAGAAATAAATACAACAACAACAACAACAACAACAGTACCCAATACCACTTGAGTGGTGTATGGGGGAGGTGAGATGTAGACAATCCTTCCCTTATCCGAGAATAAAAACAAGTCATTTCTCCACCCAGAAAAGTAGAGAAAGTCATCCCTCTCTTTATTCGGCGGATAAAGAGATTGCTTCCGAGTGGACCTCCGGCCTTTTTTATTTATTTATAAAAATAGTAAAAAAAAAAAAAAAAAAAAAAAAAAAATATATATATATATATATATATATATATATTAAGACGCTATGAAAATGATAGAATCAAAATTTCATGGGTTTAAAAGTCTCCCTGAAAATCAATTTAGGCTCTAATCGGCTAAAAAATAAAAAATAAAAAAACTAATACTAGTACTAGTGTTAGTAAAAAATAGTTAAAAGCAATAGTAATAATATTAATACCACAAATAATATTAATAATTAATATTAACACACCCATAATACAATAATAGTAATAATAATAATAATAATAATAATAATAATAATAATAATAATAATAATAATAATAATAATAATAAAAATAATACTAATAAAAGTAATAGTAGTAGTCGTAATAGTACCAGTACTAGTAATACCAAGAGTATTATAGTAGTAGTAACAATAATAAAAATAATACTAATAGTAATAGTAATAATAATAATAATAATAGTAATAATAATAATAATAATAATAATAATAATAATAATAATAATAATAATAATAATAAAAATAATAATAATAATAAAAACTAACAATAATAATATAGAGATAATAATAATAATAAATAAAGTAATAATAATAATAAAAAAGTAATAAAAAGCAAAAAAAGCAAAAGTAAGAAACCTAATGAGAAATACTATTAAAAATAAAAAAATAACATAAAAGGACGTAACCCTACTCGACTATTCTAATTCTAGCCCTCCACGCACTCCTATCAGAAGTCATGTCCTCAGTCAGCGAAAGCTCCCTCATGTCGAGCCTAAGTCTATCCATCCACCTACGTGTAGGTCTACCCCTTCTCCTTACGCCATCGACCGTGAGTGCCTCGACTCTCCTTACCGGGGCAATACGAGGTCGCCTCATCACATGCCCAAACCATCGAAGCCGTTCTTCCCTTAGCTTGTCGATGATGCTACAGACTCCAAGGTTTTCCCTAAACACACCATTTGGGATCCTATCTAACATGGTTTTACCACACGTCCACCTAAGCATCCTCATTTCTGCTACTTCCATCCTTCTCTCTTGGGCCTTCGTCATTGGCCAACATTCTGATCCGTACAACATGGCAGGTCTAATAGCTACTTTAAAGAATTTCCCTTTTAATTTGAGTGGTATCTTCTTGTCGCACAAGACCCCTTTCGCCGCTCTCCACTTCAACCAACCTACCTTAATACGATGAGTCACGTCTTCGTCTATCCTCCCCGATTTGTGGAGGACCGAACCTAGATATCTAAACGACTCTTGTGGGTGCAAGATCTGGTCCCCAATGTTGATAATCCCTCCACCATTTAGTTCATCCTCACTCCTACTGAATTCGCACCTAAGATATTCTGTCTTTTGTCTGCTGATCCGTAACCCATTTTGTTCTAAGGCCTCCCTCCATTGTTCTAGTCTTCTGTTAAGCTCCTCATTTGATTCTGATACAAGCACGATATCATCGGCAAAAATCAGACACCAAGGGATGTTCTCTTGTATTCCTCGAGACAGCTCGTCTAGAATCAAAGCGAAAAGGAAAGGACTAAGGGCCGATCCCTGGTGCAAGCCTACTTCTATCGGGAAATACTCTGTGTTTCCCACAGGCGTCCTGACACAGGACTTCGCCCCATCATACATATCCATAATAGCTCTAATATATCTACTTGGGATACCCCTAACATTAAGTGTCTTCCAAATCAGCTTTCGCGGTACGCTATCATAGGCCTTTTCTAAGTCTAAGAAGACCATCTCTAGGCCCTTTTGTTTCTCCCTATACTTCTCCATAACGCTTCTTAAAATATGAATTGCCTCCATCGAAGAGCGCCCTGGCATGAAACCAAATTGGTTTTCTGAAACCGTAGTCTCGCGTCGAAGTCTAGTCTCAATCACTCTCTCCCAAAGCTTCATAGTATGACTAAGTAATTTTATGCCTCTATAATTACCGCAGATTTGGGCATCCCCTTTATTTTTGTAAATAGGGATAATCTCGCTGAGTCTCCATTCCGTAGGCATTTTATAACTTCTAAGCGTCTTATTGAAAAGACACGTCAACCACCTGACACCATCCTCGCCCAGGCACCGCCACGCCTCTATTGGGATCTGGTCAGGTCCTACAGCTTTGTTTCTACCCATATTTCGTAGTGCCGAACTTACTTCTTCCTTCCTGATTCTCCTACAGAAACTGTTGTTCCGGAATTGTCCTATTCCCAAGTCCTGCGGAACTTCTTGGCGCCCAGGTCCTTCACCCACGAAAAGAGTTGAGAAATACCCTTCCCATCTTTTCCTAATTTCTTCTTCCTTCACTAAGGTTTGACCGGCTTCATCCTTGATAAACTTGATGTTATCTATATCCCTCCTCCTACGCTCCCTAGCTTTTGCAATCCTGTAAATATCATTTGCTCCTTCTTTGGAGTCTAGTTTCCTATACAAGTCTTCATACGCTTTATCTTTTGCACGGGCAACGGCCTTCTTAGCTTCTCTGTTGGCTTCTTTATACCTCTCTTCTGCCCTAGTTCTATCTTCACGTGTCCCGTCCCGGCATGTAATGAGCTCCTTAAACCTCTGTTGCTTAAGTGCGACTTTGGTTTGAACCTCATCACTAATCCACCATGATTCTCTATTAGACTTATGTCCTCTCGATGTCCCTACTGCCACACCTAAGGTTTCCTTGGCAACATCCCTAATAGCAGATGCCATCCTATTCCACATCTGATCTGCGTCCATTTGAGTAACGGTATCCATTCCTGCCTCTACTCTTTCCAACACTGAAGTTTTAAAAGTTTCGGCTTTCCCTTCAATCAGATTCTTCCAAAGGATCCTAGGTTGGACGGGTCTCACTCTTTTAGTAACCCGCCTCTGCAGAACCAAGTCCATGACCAATAATCTGTGTTGGGTGGAACAAGTCCAGGTAGTCAGGGCTCTACAGTCTCTGCAAGCTCTAAGGTCCCCTTTGCGAAGCAGCAAATAGTCAATCTGGGTACTATGTCCCCCACTGTGGAAAGTAGCTAGTTGTGCTTCCGTCTTCCTAAAGAAGGAGTTTGCAACAACCAGTTCGTGGGCAACAGCGAATTCGAGAATAGATCGTCCTTCTTCATTCCGAACTCCGTACCCAAAGCCCCCATGGACACCCGTATATCCGTCCGAGATCGTTCCTATATGACCATTAAGGTCTCCCCCAATAACCAATCGGTGGTCGGCGGGGCAACTCCTCACAACTTCATCTAACGCTTCCCAAAAGCGAACTTTTTCATCATCTCCTAAACCAGCATGGGGTGCGTAAGCGCAAATGACCATGTAAGTCTCCTCCTGGATAACTACCCTAACCGACATAATCCTATCGCTACACCTATCCACACCCACAATATTATCCTTATAAAGGGGTCCTATAAGGATCCCTACCCCGTTTCTAGCTACTCTAGAACCCGAGAACCACAACCTGTAGTCGTCCACGTCAACCGCCTCTTCACCCCTCCATCTGGTCTCTTGAACACACAATATGTCCACTTTACTCTTACGTAGCGTATTTACAAGTTCATGGGCTTTGCTAGTCAAAGTTCCTACATTCCAACTACCTACTCTAATCCTAACGCGAGTATCTCTACTCCCTCTAGACCTACCCGCCCCTAAACTAATAGGACATGACCTCAAGTAACCATGCGTATGTGACGAGTTAATCTTACCCTATAAACAGCGCACTAAGTAGAAAAGAGTTGCTAAAGACACAGTAGAAACAACTAGCAAAAACGCTAACGATAGCAAGAGTGCAAAAAAAAAAAAAAAAAAAAAAAAAAAAAAAAAAAAAAAAAAAAAAAAACAAATACCGTAATAAGTAGTAACAGGAATAACAGGATTCCTACAGGTTGAAAATCAAAGCTACAGGTTGAAAAACAGTAGGTATATGGGAAAAAAATGTAACTAAAAATAATAAGTAGTTATATGTAATGAAGAATCAAATAGAAGTGTAAACAGCACCGTTAGGTGCAAAAAAGGTAGTAGAACAGAAAAGTTAAGGGTCAGAGAAAACAAACACGGCCTTGTAAGAACAAGGGAGTTCCGGCAACCGGCGGCTACCGGCGGCACAGAGGTAGCAGAGCAGATAGCAAATTAGCGAGGTTTCTGGTTCGCAAGGACTTTTGCTCCAAGCTCGGTAATATTCCCTGCAAAAAAAAACCTGAAAAAAAAAAAAAAAAAAAAAAAAAAAAAAAAAAAGTGACCGGAGTACTATTCCGGCGACCTGACAGGCAGCGCGTGGCGGCGCGTGGAGAGAGGTTTGTCGGCGAAAGTTGTACTCTCAGGTTCGGAAAATTGCTGCGAGTATAATGATGACGATTTCGACTTCCAATTCGATCGGATCTAAGAGCAAAATGTGTTCAAATGTATGAGGTGGTTGTTTGCTTTTTTGGGGTGGAGCAAGTCAGAGAGAGAGAAAAAGACGTTAGAGAAAGAAGGAAAAGTTTTTGTCAGTGACGATTTATTAGAAATTGTAACAATCTTTTAAGAAATAAATAGTGAGTACATTAATATTACACAATATTTTAAACGCAAATAGATAGTACTGAAACATTTAGCAAACATAATGACAAAGACAGACGATATTAAATCGTTTATTTTTCAAAAGACACACAACTTAAACATTCAAGAAATCTTCATATAAATCAGATGGTTTCTCAGTGACTGTTGGATCAATATTATCCACAAAATTTACTTCCTTTTCTTTACCTTTCAGCGAATCCTGATACATCTTAACAAGATGTTTAGATGTTCGGCAAGTATTAGCCCAGTGGCCCATTCTACCACATCTGTAGCAAGATTCTTCAGAATTTTTAGAAGAATTTTCTTCAACATCTTGTTTAATGGGCTTGTTTTGTGGTTGATATTTATTTTCGTGGATTACTATTTCTTTGACCACCACGGCCACGACCACGACCACGTCCACGCCCATTACCATTACCATAAGGATGGTTTCTACCATAGTTATGGCTTTTGGCATGATGATGGTGATGGTTATTATAACCACGACCTTGCCCGCGTCCTTGTCCCTGTTTATAATTTATTTGCAGTATTTGCTTCAGGGATTGCAAGTGTACCAGTAGGACGGGATTGCTGATTTTTCATTAATAGCTCATCATTTTGCTCTGCAACTAAGAGATATGAATTAAGTTCAGGATATGTTTTGAACTTTAGCATTCTCAAATTTCTTTGCACTGTGATGTTTGCAGCATTCATTGTGGAGAAAGTTTTCTCCATCATGTCTGCATCACTAATTTCATGTCCACAGAATTTAAGTTGTGAACATGTATTATACAGAGCTGAGCTGTATTCATTTACTTTCTTAAAGTCTTGGAACCTTAATGTTCTCCATTGTTCCATTGCAGCTGGAAGTAAAATTTCTCTTTGATTATTGAATCTGCTTTTGAGACCTTCCCATAAAACATGGGGATCTTCTACAGTCACATAATTATTTTGTAAGCATTCATCAATATGTTGATGAATAAAGCAACATGCCGTAGCTTGTTCTTTTTCAGAACAAGTGTTGTTTTCATTTATGGTTTCAAGAATGCCCATTGATTTAAGATGCATTTTTACTTTTATAACCCATGGCATGTAGTTGTTTCCAGTTGATTCTAAAGGAGTAAATTTAAGCTTTTCCAGATTCGACATTTTCTATTATCAAAAATTAAAACAAACATCATGATAAATTAGAGTCAATTTATATTCATAAGTATATAAACATTAAACATAAATTTAATATAACATAAATGATAAGTAGGTGACAGTGTCGACCATGTGTAAGCAATCATAAATAAATGTTATATAACAAAAATATAAATATTAGTAAACATAAATGAAAATTTGGCGACAGTGTCGACCATATATTTTTTCAGGTGGTATAACCGACCTATATCATTCTGGTGGTATAACCGACCATATATCATTTTGGTGGTATAACCGACCATATATCATTTTGGTGGTATAACCGACCATATATCATTTTGGTGGCAGAGCCAACCATATTTAGTATTAAGATTATCGTGCTGATAACGTGTTATAATTCAGTAGGCTTATAACTACCTTTAGTGGTTTGATTCTTGATGTTATAATTCAGTAGGCTTATAACTACCTTTAGTGGTTTGATTCTTGATGTTATAATTCAGTAGGCTTATAACTACCTTTAGTGGTTTGATTCTTGATGTTATAATTCAGTAGGCTTATAACTACCTTTAGTGATTTGATTCTTGATTTAGAATACTAATAATGAAGTGTAAGAACAAAGATGATAATGGAGAGAAAGAAAGAAACACTTTGTAAGTGTGAGAAATGGTGCAAGTTTAATGCTTGCATTCATGAGTATTTATAGCCTAAAATCTCAATATAAAAATACATACTTTGTGTACCAAAATTGACTATATGTATACACCAAAATTGACTATCCATATCTATATTATTATTATTATTATAACAATAAATATGAATGTGAATATATATGTATAATAATAAATTGTGAAAAAATGAGCTAACCTTTTTAAATAGTCAGAAAGTACTGCAATAGAGACGCACAAGAACTTGGCCAACTCCTTTTAATTTTCACCAGATTTTTTTTTCTTGTTGACGATAGAACCGTAACACATGGTTATTGTAATGGGTCTCACGGATGGCGCCAAATGTTCAAGCATATTTCCACCGAATGTTGGATACATGCTTGAGTGCAATAGAGGATGGTTTATTATGTACAGCGGCTTTATCCTCCGGTCCGGTTACCGTGATACCCTAGACGAGATAATGATTTCGGGAAGGTGGTTATGGCTGTTTTCCTGCCATCGAGACGTGTCGATTGGCGGCTAGGGAAAAACCCTACACTTGTGTAGGTAAAATCCTAGAGGGGAGAGGAGAGCGTTTGAGCTTCCAGAATGTGTGTGTGTGTCTTTAGGGTAGAAGTGCTGCCCTTTATTTATAGAGGCAATATTAGGAATTTAGAGGAAATTGCTAATGGACCGCTAACGGGTCAGGCTCAAGCATAAGACCATATATTAGCCCGATGCGCTATGCGTATCATAAGATACTAACTTAAAAACTTGAAAAAAATAGATGCGTATATAGAAATTGACACAAAAAAATTGGGTGTTGTTGTAAGACACTTTTAATAAAGATCATGTGAAAGGTTAAATTAAAAAAAAAATAATTAAAACACAAAACTACACCTAAAATATGCTTAATAAGTAGATAGAGTAGTATATAACCCAACGTGAGTATGTCGTTTACCTCCCTTAAACTACAAAAATAATAGTTCTCTTTAGTATTAAAACACAAAACTGCACCTAAAATATGCTTATAATAAGTACATACCCTACGTGAGTATGTCGATTACCTTCCTTAAACTACAAAATCAGAGTTCTCTTTAGTATATATGGAAATTAAACGAGCACAAGCTTTCTTTTCACCAACACAAGAGCAAGGAGAGTGGTACCCGTCTCCACCTCGTCGCACTCAAGGTGACTGAGTCACCCACTCCCCACCCTCTTCGCACATGCCCGTTTTCCCTCTGTCAGTCGCATACGTGACGTGTTTTGAGGCAGCCAACTTTTATATTTATGTTACTTTTTATACCCCAAGTGACATAGGACACCACTTCCCACTTTTTCTTACTCAGCAAGTCACGCCCGACATGCCAAGTGACCTGGGTCACCACTCCCAGTGCTCTAATCAACTAAAACCTACTCACTAACACCTGAAAAATTCATATAATTATGTTAACACATTGTTGATGACATAATAAATATACTAAAATACTTCATCGACATTACTCTCTACATGTGAGGATTCACTGCCCCCACAATCAGTAGTGTAAAACTTTTTAACAACCTTAAAAAATACATAATTTCTTCCTCTGTGTATAATGATTCACTGGTCCAACAAACAATAGCTTAAAAAAAATTTAGGTATTACTATGATTGTTTATCAGATCCACATTATTTGAATACTGAATATGCCCTGTAAGGCTGTAATGTTGAAATATCATAGCATCATCAGCAAAGTTTTTATTCCTACATTATCATCAATAAAAGAAAGACTAAAAAAATGAGAAGAGTTAAGAACATACATAGTACTTTATTCTATAGTTGACCTAATTAACATGATGCAATAAATAAAAAAACATTAGTAGTAAACTCATGAAAACTTGATGCCAAGTAATTCATGTTCATTTAACCTCTAAACAATCATACAATCAAATAGACTATAGCCAATTATATGGAAACACGAGAAAATGGATATTAACTAATCATCAAACTAAACACATCCAGTTTAAAACAATAATATCATCAATTTGCATGACTCTGATCATTCCACAAAGTTGAAAGCCTGAACCTAAAACATCACCATTCACAAAGAGAACCAGTTGATCACAGTCCATCTTTAAACATAATCACATCCTATTTGTTTATTGAAATTTTTTACTTGAATTGCAAGGAGACTATTTTGAACAAGTGTTTTGGGTTGATATAACTTGATCAGGACCATATTAACACTTCAAAATATTATGGTTTGAGCTTGAAACTGTCACCAAAACATATTAACACAAGCACAATATTAAGGGAGGAATTTCTAAAAAAATGATCCACATTTCATTACAAACCACAACAATTGTAAATGGGTCAAGATGTCAACATTGTTGATCAATCCTAGATTATCCTATAAAGGCTAATCAAGGATTGAGTGCAATGAGGGGTATAATGGATATCGATTAGGATTTTGAGACCTTATTGTCATATTTCGTTAAGTGCTAAACGATCAACAACCATGTCCCGGTCTTCATAAATTACCTTAACCAGCAAAGATCAGGTCTTGGGCAAACTCACGAGAGAGATCAATATGGCTAGCGCAAATCTTCCAGAATCAACAACCTTAAATGAGATGTCAAGCTCCCTATTTATGGGTTTTGAGGCTTACACGGAAGTAAGATGTGCGGGCACTTAGGCATTCCGCACAAGTACTGCGAGAACCCTTCGCACTCTTTAGTATTCCGCGCAATTTCACCGCATTCAATAGCATTCTTCGCAGTTTACTTGTTTTGCACCTTTTGCCTTTGAGTAGCTTTTCGCACTAAAAAATATACATATACATGCGTATGTATATGATCAAGTCCCCCCAGTTTATTGTGTTTCATTTTTGCAGAAAATGTAATACAATAAACTCTAAAAATAAAAAATTGTAGTTTGTCTGTTTTGCGAACCATTTACGCGCAGTCTTTATGCGAAGATGCATTTCACTTTCTCAACGGCTAGTTTTATATTCGTTGATTGATGATTCTTGCGTTTATAGTCGTTGATCCAAGATGCTGTTGAATTTATTCCATCAATATATATACATTTTGATTATCATTTCATCTAACACACGTTATCTCTCATTTCTTTCTCATTCATATTAATTGTCAACACATTCTTCTCTTTACCAACTTACAGCGTGCACAAATAATTTTTACTTCTATTTATCAACATCATGAGGGTTTCAGAGATTGAGAAGAAAGATGACACCAAACAATTTCTTGCTGAGAGACTCAAGAGTCCCGAATCAAGATCATCTAAACCTGCACACAAATCACCTACCACCAGCACAACAACTGGAACTCCAAGCAAACGCCTCGCTACGTCTCCTCTCTTTGGATCTTCAAAGAGGACTACGCGTTCCAGCTCGGTTTATCCTACTGAATCTGAGACTGGTAATGTTCACACGCTGCGTTTTATTATTTTTGCTTTAAGCGACACCTATAGTGTATTTTATATTAACGCGTCTTTCTAATATGCCTTTTCAGCAGAAACAATCATTACTCCACCACCAACAACGCAATCAAGTTCTTCACCAACATTCGATCTTTCCAAGTATTGAGATATTTGGCATACCCCATCCAGCGCACTAAAATCCATTAAAGTGGATGGCCTGCAAGGCTACTTATGCGCATCCCCAGAAGCTGCTCTGGATCAATGACAGCACATGAAGTTAGGCTCCCCCCCCACCCACCATGATTTGCGCGCTGAGTTTAGCAAACTCTCACATAGCGAAGCATTCAACTGCTTTGCTCAAAACTTCTTTATGACGTTTGCATCTGCATTTGATGCAATGTCTCGTCAAGAAAAATTTCTTGACTTTTTGAAAAAAGAACAAGCCAAACACACAATCACCCAATCACAGTTATCCTCCGCCACCGCAGAATTACAAGTAGCAAAAGAATCCATAGAGGATTTGAAAAAATAACTGTCCAAAAAAGCAATTGAAAAGGACAATCTTCAAGCAGCACACGATACTATGAAAAACAAACTCATTCAATCTCAAGCCGATCTGACAGCAGCTTTATCCGCAAAAACAACTGCGGAATCTAGCTTCGCAAGGCTTCGCGAACATTTGCCTGAACTTGGGCAAAAAATCATGGATTCAGCCGATGTTTCTCAACGATTTGAAACATATGTTAGTGCACTTCAACAACTTGAGCGAGTCAAGTTTTTGCAAGGAATTAGCAAGGTGACTGTATTGCCGGAGCCAATGCCGGAATACATTGAAAAACTTATTTGTCCTCTTGAAGAGGCAGAGGAGATGGTCGCATTGGCCAAAGACGAAATTCGCGTTATTCCTATTCCGAAACTGGACGCAATAAGTCAAAATAAAGATGCTCCCATCGAAGACATCATTAAATTAGACTTAAATAGTAAGGAATAAGATTTCGCAATCACAAGCAGATCTCTAAGCGCATTTATTATGTTTTCTTTCGTTGTAATCTCCGCAGTATCATAATAAAATTTCCATTTATCAATTGCAATTGTTTTTATTTATATAGCGCTTTAAAAATAATATTCATAATTACCAGTATTGTCCTTTGCAATTTCACTGTTTATTATTGTGCACATAACAAACAATTACTTTATGCGAAACAACCTGTATGCGTGTGCTTTTTTGCACATTATGAATCTTCTAAGTCCGTCGAAACGATCCTTAGGTATAAATTTGTGTTTATTGCGAAGCATCCAAGTATGTCTAGATCTAATACTTTGGGGTAATTTTTTCAAGTTTTCATTCCTTTCGCATACACTTTGAATTATTTTTGTTAACAATCAAGTGGTCTTTACCATCACTTGTATAATTTCAAATTTATTACTTATGCTATGTTTCAAGTTCACAAGTTGCGCACAAATTTATCATTGCTGTTACTAAGAAAAATTTGAAATTTGTTCATCTCGCATATCATTACAAACATAATTCTGCTTCATTTATGAGCACAAATCATTATATTGTACATAGAACTACGCACACTTCCTTTCATTATATGTAATATCTTTTCAACAAAGTAGCATGCCACGCGTTAGGTATAGGACGCCCTTCAATGTCCTGGAGCTTATAAGAACCTGCAGCATGGATTCCCACTATTTGGTATGGTCCCTCCCAATTGGGCCCCAACTTTCCAAGTTTTTCAGCACGGCTTGCTTCATTGCCTCGCAAAACCCACTCTTCAACATCAAAGGCTAACGCGCGCACTTTCTTGTTATAATACTTGGCAATTTGCTGCTTATTGTTTGCTTCTCTTATCACAGCCATAAGCCTGCGTTCCTCAATGAAATTTAAATTTTCACAAATGCCATCTGCATTCGCACTTTCATCAAAATTAGCAACTCTATGCGTTTCAACAAAAACCTCCGCGGGGATCATTGCCTCTGAACCATATTCAAGGCTAAAAGGTGTTTCGCCCGTACTCTTCCTGAAAGTCGTGCGATGAGCCCATAATACATTTGATAGTTCATCAACCCATCCATTCTGCTTTTCATTCAAACGCTTTTTAATGCCGCTAACAATATCGCGGTTAGTTACTTCGCATAGCCCATTTGCTTGCGGATGTGCTACCGATGTAAATTTTTGAATTATATTCAATTCCGCACACCAGCTTAGAAATGGATCTTTGGAAATCTGTGACCCATTATCACTTACAAGTTCTCGTGGAATGCCAAATCTGCACACAATGTATTCCCATACAAAATTCCGCACTTGTACTCCGGTTATTGTGCGTAAAGCTTTAGCTTCCACCCATTTAGTGAAATAGTCGATAGCCACAATCAGAAATTTTACATTCCCCGCACCTGGTGGGAATGGCCACACAATATCAATGGCCCATTTATAAAACGGTCATGGCGAATCAATTGGGATCATATCATGTCTTGGTTTTCTATTCTGCGGCGCGTGCCTTTGACAACTTTTACACCTTTTAACCATTTGTGCAACATCGCGATACAGAGTAGGCCAAAAGTAACCCATTCGCATTATTTTTGCCGCAATAGTTTTGTAACCTGAATGAAGAGCACAAGATCCGCTATGCACTTCTTCAACAATTGTTGCAGCCTCTGCGGGTCCTACACACCGAATTAATGGTCCTAAATATGATTTGCGATATAATACATCATTTTCAATCAAATACATAGGGGATCTTTCCCGCACTAAACGAGCTTCCCTCTTGTCCTCTGGTAATGCATTATTTCAAAAATAGTGTACAATAGGATCCATCCAATTCAGTTTAACTTCTTCAATTGCCGCAACAATCAAACTACCATCAATGGACTTATTGGGGAGTTCTTCTACCCAGACCTGCTTTTGAAAGTGTGAAAAAGTCAATGCAGCAAGTTTGCTTAACGCATCCGCCTTTTTATTTTGACTTCTTAATACTTGCGATAATTCGAAAAATTCAAATTTCTCTGCGAATTCCTGCACAAGTTTTAAATACTTCTGCATGGACAACTCATGAGCTTCAAAAGAACCATTGAATTGATTTTCCACTAACTGCGAATCAACATATGCGCATAACTGGGAAATACACATTTTATGCACCATATTTAATCCCGCAAGCAGTGCATCATATTCAGCTTCGTTATTTGTCACATCAAAATTAAAACGCAGCGCGTATGTGTGTTCTTCTCCACTCGGGCTTGTCAATACCAACCCCGAACCCGCACCTTCGATACACGATGCACCATCTGTATACAAATCCCAGATTTCATGTTGAGGTGGTTTTAATTGCGTTCTTTCATGGATAACCTCAAGTTCACCCGTCATTTTTTCAAGGTAATCTGCCAAAACCTGACCCTTTATAGATGTACGCGGCAGATATGATATTTCAAATGCTCCAAGCTCGATCGCCCATTTGGCGAGCCTTCCTGATATCGCAAGTGTGCTCAAAACGTGTTTAACCGGCAAATCAGTTAAAACATGTATTGGATGACCCTGAAAGTATCTGCATAACCTTCTTGACGTTAAAACTAACGCGTAAATAAAATTTTCAATCAGCGCATAGTTTATTTCACTTCCCGCAAGCGCCTTGCTAACGAAATAAACTGGCTTCTGGACTTTATTCCTTTCCGCAACAATCATCGAACAAAATGCTTCATTCCCAACCGAAATATAAAGATATAATATTTCCCCATCCACAGGCGCAATCAATGTAGGTAACGTAGCAAGTAATTGCTTCATTTCCTGAAATGCCTTATCTGCATCTTCTGTCCATACAAAGTTCTTCTGTTTTAAACACCCTTTAAGTGTGCGGAAGAAAGGCAACTGTCTTTTCGCAGCCTTTGACAGGAACCTGGTTAAATCCGCGATCTTTCCAGTTAAACTTTACACTTCTTTAACAGTTTTAGGCGCGGTCATGTTTTCAATTGCGGCTATTTTCTTAGGATTTGCTTGTATGCCTTGCTCAGTAACATAGTACCCTAGAAATTTGCCTTCCCTTTTGCCAAAGCTGCATTTAGACGGATTCAATTTCATATTAATCTTTCGCAAATTTTCAAATATTTCTTTCATATCAAGCAAAATGTTTTCTTGCGTTTTGCTTTTTATGACAAGATCATCAACATAAGTTTCAAGATTGTGGCCTATCTGGCCTTCAAACGCTTTATCAATTAATTGCTGATAAGTTGCTCCCGCATTCTTGAGTCCAAAAGGCATTTTAATATAACAATAAATGCCTTTTTCAATATGGAATGCGGTTTTTTCCTCGTCTTCTCGCGCCATTGGTATTTGATGATACCCTTTTGCAGCATCCAAAAAGCATTTGTAAGGATAAGCATGCAAAGACTCCACTTTAAGATCTATTTCAGGAAGCGGATAGTTGTCCTTTGGACAAGTCTTGTTTATGTCTTTAAAGTCTATGCACATCCTCCATGAACCATCAGGCATTTTTTTTTACCATTACTGGGTTTGCAACCCATGTTTGATATTTTACTTCACGCAAAATGCTTGCATTAACCAATTTGGTGACTTCCGCACATAACCATTTCATGCGATCAGGGGCCATTCCTCTGCGCTTTTGCACAATTGGTTTTAGTGCAGGATTTGCATTTAATCTATGTTCCGCAATGCCACGCGGAACTCCAGTCATATCTTGTTCACTCCAAACAAACACGTCCATGTACGCAACAAGCAATTGCTTAATCTTCTTTCTTATCTCCTCATTCAACTCGGTGCCAATTTTTACTTTTTGATCGGGATATCTAGGGTTTACAACAACCATGTCATCTTCTATAATTTTGTGCGCAACAATTGCATCTTGCGTGCTTATAGCAGCACAAATTGTCTGCATAGCCATAGAATTTATTGTTGCCACACCCTTGCAAGTAGTGAATTTAACCATTCCATGTATTGTAGATGGCACTATGCCAAGCTTACGCAACGCAGATCTTCCCAACAACATGTTATAATGCGAGGCAGCGCGTATAACATAAAAATATAACTGCGCTTGCCTTGTCAATTTCACATCTATTTCATCACGCAACTCAATTTTAGGTGATATTTGCCCCATGGGCCAGGCAGATTCACCTGCGAAACCAGACAAAGATATCGCGGTTGGCCTCAATTCTTTTTTAATACATTCTGGTAATTGACGAAAACACTGCTCGTATATCAAATCTCTGCTACTACCAGTGTCGGCATGTATTTTTATAATTGTTATTCCAGTATCGATGATCTTACACGATATGACTAGCGGTGTGTCATAAATATCGCGGTTTTGCTCAAATGGGAAAGTAATAGGCGCGAGTTGTCATTTTTTAAGCATTTCTGCTGCTTTTCACTTTTTAGGCCCTTTCTTCTTGTGTATTGTGCTTATTATTTTCGTATCTTGTACCTTTTGAAGCTCGTTTGGTGAATTTTTGTTCAAAAAACTTTTGCGAGCTTTATGCACCTTCAAATTCATATTCGCCTCATTTACAACCTTTTTGGTAGCTAAAAGCTTTTGTTGCTTCGTCATTTTGTTAAGCTCACAACTTTTGTTAAAGAGATTACGTTTTCCTGCAATATAACGAAGAAAATAACACGATTAGAATTGGAAAATGAGTTGAATAGCTCGGTTAAAACGAACGCAAATTTCTCATTTCAATTCTATTCGTCTCCCACGGATGGCGCCAATTGATCAATCCTAGATTATCCTATAAAGGCTAATCAAGGATTGGGTGCAATGAGGGGGCATAATGGATGTCTATTAGGATTTTGGGACCTTATTGTCATATTTTGTTAAGTGCTAAACGATCAACAACCATGTCCCAGTCTTCATAAATTACCTTAACCAACAAAGATCAAGTCTCGGGCAAACTCACGAGAGAGATCAATATGGCTAGGGCAATTCTTCCAGAATCAACAACCTTAAATGAGAGGCCAAGCTGTAGTGACCTGAACTTTTCCATGTTTATATATATTATTTGAGATTGATATTTACATGACTAAATGTTTCCAACGTGTAAAGCATTCAAACTTGTTAAGACTTGATTAAATGAAATAAGTTTCATATAGACAATTGATCACCCAATTTGACCGGCGATTCACGAACGTTACAAAATTATTAAAACTACATGTTGTGGTATATATAGACATATATATGTGGTTGACATAAGATTATGATGAGTAAGTATCTCACTAAATATATTAATAATGTGTGATATACATAAGAAATGAGATTACTAAGTTAAGAAACTCGAAATGATATATATAACGATTATCGTTATGATAACGTCTACTAAATACATATGTATCATATTAAGATATATTGATACACTATATTTAAAATGATAAAATGATATTTAAATATATCATTAAGTGTGTTAACAATGAACTACATATGTAAAAACAAGACTACTAACTCAAGAATTACGAAACGAGACTTATATGTAACGATTATCGTTGTAACGATATTTTAATGTATATATCATATTAAGAGATATTCATACATCATAATATCATTATAATATAATAATTTAAAATCTCATTTGATATAATAAACATTGGGTTAACAACATTAATTGAGATCATTAACTTAAAGGTTTCAAAACAACACTTACATGTAACGACTAACGAAGACTTAACGACTCCATTAGAATGTATATACATGTTGTGTTTTGATATGTATTCTTGCACTTTTTAAAGACTTTAAGACACATATCAAAGTACTTCTACTTAACAAAAATGCTTACAATTACATCCTCGTTCAGTTTCATCAACAATTCTACTCGTATGCACTCGTATTCGTACTCGTACAATACACAGCTTTTAGATATATGTACTATTGGTATATACACTCCAATTATCAGCTCTTAGCAGGCCATGTGAGCCACCTAACACATGTGGGAACCATCATTTGGAAACTAGCATGAAATATCTCATAAAATTACAAAAATATTAGTAATCATTCATGACTTATTTACATGAAAACAAAATTACATATCCTTTATATCTAATCCATATACCAACGACCAAAAACACCTAAAAACACTTTCATTCTTCAATTTTCTTCATCTAATTGATCTCTCTCAAGTTCCATCTTCAAGTTCTAAGTGTTCTTCATAAATTCCATAAGTATAGTTTCATAAAAATCAAGAATACTACCAAGTTTGCAAGTTTACTTCCAAGCTTTCTAATCCATTCCAAGTAATCATATAAGATCAAGAAACCTTTGTTATTTACAGTAGGTTATCTTTCTAATTCAAGGTAATATTCATATTCAAACTTTGATTCAATTTCTACAACTATAACAATCTTATTTCGAGTAAAAATCTTACTTGAACTGTTTTCGTGTCTTGATTCTGCTTCAAGAACTTTCAAGCCATCCAAGGATCCTTTGAAGCTAGATCCATTTTTCTCATTTCTAGTAGTTTTTTTCCAGAAAACTTGAGGTAGTAATGATGTTCATAACATCATTCGATTCATACATATAAAGCTAACATATTCGAAGGTTTAAACTTGTAATCACTAGAACATAGTTTAGTTAATTCTAAACTTGTTCGCAAACAAAAGTTAATCCTTCTAACTTGACTTTTAAAATTAACTAAATACATGTTCTATATCTATATGATATGCTAACTTAATGATTTAAAACCTGGAAACACGATGAACACCATAAAATCGGATATACGCTGTCGTAGTGAAATCGGGGGCTGTTTTGGTTTGGATAATTAAAAACTATGATAAACTTTGATTTAAAAGTTGTTCTTATGGGAAAATAATTTTTCATATGAACATGAAACTATATCCAAAAATCTTGGTTAAACTCAAAGTGAAATTATGTTTTTCAAAATGGTCATCAAGATGTCGTTCTTTCGACGGAAATGACTACCTCTTTAGTAATTGACATGTAACTTAAATTTTTGACTATAAACCTATACTTTTTCTGTTTGTATTGTTAAATTATAGTTCAATATTAAACCATAACAATTTGATTCACTCAAAACGGATTTAAAATGGAGAAGTTATGGGTAAAACAAGATTGGATATTTTTGATCTTTTTAGCTACGGGAAATGTTTAACAAATCTATACAAATCATATCCTAGCTAACTTATATTGTATTATACATGTATTCTAATATATTATGTAATCTTGGGATACCATAGACACGTATGCAAATGTTTTGAAATATCATATCGGCCCATGTATATATATTATTTGGAACAACCATAGACACTCTATATGCAGTAATGTTGGAGTTTGCTATACATAGTTGAGGTTGATTCCAAAAATATATATACTTTGAGTTGTGATCTAGCCTGAGACGTGTATACACTGGGTCGTGGATTGATTCAAGATAATATATATATCTATTTATTTCTGTACATCTAACTGTGGACAACTAGTTGTAGGTTACTAAGGAGGACAGCTGACTTAATACACTCAAAAATCTTTAAAACATAATAAAAATGGTTGTAATTATATTTTGATCATACTTAGATATATATGTACATATTGGTATAGGTTCATGAATCGATCCATTGCCAAGTCTTATTTCCGAGGAAGGAAATATCTGTGAAAGTGAGTTATAGTCCCACTTTTAAAATCTAATATTTTTGGGATGAGAATACATGCAGGTTTTATAAATGATTTACAAAATAGACACAAGTACGTGAAACTACATTCTATGGTTGAATTATCGAAATCGAATATGCTCCTTTTTATTAAGTCTGGTAATCTAAGAATTAGGGAACAGACACCCTAATTGACGTGAATCCTAAAGATAGATCTATTGGGCCTAACAAACCCCATCCAAAGTACCGGATGCTTTAGTACTTCGAAATTTATATCATATCCGAATGGTGTCCCGGAATGATGGGGATATTATTATATATGCATCTTGTTAATGTCAGTTACCAGGTGTTCACAATATGAATGATTTTTATCTCTATGTATGGGTTGTGTATTGAAATATGAAATCTTGTGGTCTATTGTTACAATTTGATATATATAGGTTAAACCTATAACTCACCAACATTTTTGTTGACGTTTAAAGCATGTTTATTCTCAGGTGAATATTAAGAGCTTCTGCTGTTGCATACTAAAATAAGGACAAGATTTGGAGTCCATGTTTGTATGATATTGTGTAAAAACTGCATTCAAGAAACATATGTCGATGTAATATATTTCTATTGTAAACCATTATGTAATGGTCGTGTGTAAACAGTATATTTTAGATTATCATTATTTGATAATCTACGTAATGTTTTTAAAACCTTTATTGATAAAATTAAAGTTATGGTTGTTTTAAAAATGAATGCAGTCTTTGAAAAACGTCTCATATAGAGGTCAAAACCTCGCAACGAAATCAATTAATATGGAACGTTTATAATCAATATGAACGGGACATTTCAGTTGGTATCCGAGCGTTGGTCTTAGAGAACCAGAAAATTTGCATTAGTGTGTCTTATCGAGTTTGTTAGGATGCATTAGTGAGTCTGGACTTCGACCGTGTTTTCTTTAAAAATGATTGCTTAACATTTTTGTTGGAAACTATATATTATTAACATGTAAATATTATGTGATATATTAATCTCTTAACATGTTTGATATTGTGTGATAGATGTCTACCTCTAGCACAAATTCCATTGACTCACCTAATAATAACGAAGAGTCGAATATATATTGGCAAGATTCACAAGTTCCCGAAGAACCGGAAGAAGAGGAAATGGAACCGGAAGAAGAGGAGCTGGAAGAAGAGGAACCAGAAGAAGAGGAACCGAAAGAAGAAGAGGTTCCGGAGGGGGGAATAGTAGGAACCATAGAAAACCAGTCAAATAAAATAAAATCCTCAACCAATGGACCAAAGTTAATAATGGTCAATGGTGTTTCCGCTAAGGAAACAAAATATTGAGAAAATTACCAATTTTTCGATGAATCGGATCCTGATGAGGATTCCGATGATGTTATAGAAATTACCCCGACCCAATTTAATGAGGCAAAAGAAAATAATAAGGGAAAAGGCATCAAAATAGAGAAATCTGATTCCGACCCCGATGAACTTTATATGTACCGTCAACACCCGTATTTTCAATATCGTGACAATAACCCGGGAACCTCTAAATCACCAGGTTTTTCTAAACCAATGTGGAAAACGACAGCTCGTATTAGAGGAACATCATATATCCCTAGAAAATTAGGAAAAAGAACCAAGTCCGAAGAAGAAGAAACCAGTGATTCAGATTAGAGGGGTGTGAGCATGTTGTGTAATAAATGTATTGTAGTGTGCTTGTACTTTTATGTTCTATGTAAAAATTGCTTGTATTGTTTGTTATTATGAATCTAATCCTTGTCTATTTTACAGTATAAAAACAAAATGGACGTTAAGGGTAGACAACCGAATATTTTAGAAGACCTACCAGAGGATATGATTGAGGAAATCTTGTTTAGAGTCGGTCAGAATTCATCAGCACATTTAGTTATGGCGAAATTAACTTGTCAAACATTGGAAAGACTTTCCAGAAATGCCTTAGTTTATTAAAGGCTTTCCTTTGATAGGTAGGGAATATCACATTGGGGAGACTTTAAGTTACGCCGTGTTTTCTTTAAAGCGTTAAATGCGGGAAACCGAAATGCAATTTTACGCTACGGGTTAAGAACCTATTTTGACTCAACATATCCCAACATAGGATTTCGTGAATTAGAAAGAGCTTCTAACATGCAACATAAAGAAGCATGTTATGCTTACGGGTTAGTGATGTTCGCTTCTTACCAAAGTGAGAAAAAGAACATCGGATTGCAGCTTTTAAATAAAACTTTCCCACAAGTGACGGATTCAGTAGTTGGGGTGAGAAACAAGGTTTTTAGATTATTACGGGGCTGTTTTACATTACGAAACCCTCATCCTTCTGACGACATTACAACACGCTGCCTAGCCAATGGTCATAACGGTTATTTTCCACAAGACCAAGGATGGGAAGTCGTCTTAGTAAAACCAGAATGCATGACTTGTTTCTGGACTTATGAATTACGTGTGTTTATTTCCTTTGCTGAACAACTTGCGTATTTATGACGACCCGGAAAATTTTGACTTATTTTAAATCAAATTCGATAAATGATTTCATAATTCTGACACGATAAGCAAAGCCTGTTAAGTTGAATCTCAAAAACATTGAACTGTGTTCAAGTACTCAATTACCCTTTGACTATTTCCGACGATTCACGAACAACTGTTTGTAAATAGATTTGTATATATATAATAACTTGAAATACATAAATAAATTATTATATGATTTAGTTGTTAGAATTAATTGTGTAAAATAATATATGATATAATAAAACTTATTATTAAAACGTATTTATATAAATATATGTAACTCGAATATAATTGTTAAATGATAGATGTTAATTTATATTATTAATTAATATAAGGGAAATTACTATTATTATATGTATGCATTCATGTACAGACATCAATCATGAACCGACTTTTTCATTTTTGTTTTTGTTCCAATACACCCATATCATCATTATCTTATCATGACTTTTCTCAACAATTACTTCTACTAGTGTTTTCTTTTTGTTTACTGTGTAGAATTAAGAGCATCACCTCACAATCCATCGATTAACTTGATGGCTAAACTGTTTAAATGAATGAATTCATTGTATAATGTGTTGTTTATTTCTAATTCACACGTTACATATTGTAAGAATATATATATATATATATATATATATATATATATATATATATATATATATATATATATATATATATATATATATATATATATATATATATATATATATATATATATATATATATATATATATATATATATATATCTTTGTCACTAGACCCACACCACTACCTTTACTTTAAGTTTTTGTGTTTATCTTGCAAACTATCAATCACAATTGCTAAACTGATACTACTATTTAACTGTTTTTAATTAGTCTTGTTTCTTTTTTTATTAGACCCACAAACAGTCACTTTCTCCAACTACTACCACTTTCTTTTTGGATTTCACCTACACGTTCTTAAATTCTATCAATTTAATATATATAAATTTCTATTAGATTAGATTTGTATCTATATGTAAGTTGAATAGGGATGGAAAAGAAAACAGATATATTACCCCATTGACTTATATACCTCTTCATCCCCACATACTTGTCTTCTATATTCTTTTGCTCGACAAATCCATAACCCATCACCTTTTACACGTTACCTACATAATATACTCTGTAATATATAAATTAAACAATGATGTCGGCACAATAAGTTCAAGAAAAATATCACGGGTTTGGTTATTTTTGTCTTACTACCTACACGTAAAACGAAAGAAACAAGTTGGGACTTATTGGTTATACATGTGGGATTTAAATGTTAACATATATATATATCTGTTGTTTATGCCAACATGGGAGACACCAACACATATACTCCCTCCTTCTGTCAATCGTCACCCCAAACCATCATCCCCTAACTTTATCATTTTCATTGATCACCATGACTCATTCACACATATTAAACATTTGAACCGGTACACTATCTTTTGTTATTTGTTTGACCCAAGGTCATCACCACCAACGAAACTCAAATCACCCTTACGTCATCCACCACCTTAATCACCACCACCTTAAACCCTACCACCGTTACCACCTCCAACAACCACCATAATCATTCAAATACAACACACCTTCATATATCTATATATTACTTCGTAGTATTGTTATTATTATCATAATAATATACTACAACAAGTAAACGGGTGTTTTAATTGGGGTTTCAAACCATTTTTATTGAGTATTGTTCGTGAATCCAAGACCAACCATACAATCATCCACTATCATTACGTCTACACATTTTACCTACAATATTGAATCTCAATATTGAATAGTGAGTTTCATAAGATCCCTTTTACTCTCTACATTTTTGGGCTGAGAATACCTGCAAATGCTTTATTAACCGATATACAATATTTATATGTGTGAGTTTCATTACTCCCTTTTTAATTGCTTTTGCAATATATTTTTGCGCTGAGAATACATGCAATTTATTTTAAACGCAATGGATACAAGTACATACTTAATTCTACACTGAGTTTAAACCGAAAATCCCTTAGCTTTGGTAACTAGTAGCTGCCAGTACATAGGATATGGACTGGTGGGCGCAAATAACAGTATATGGATCCATGGGGCTTGACATCCCCGTCCGAGCTAGAGCGCTAGCCTTTTAACGGACGTGTGTTATTTGAGTTTAGGACACGTTGGTTTGCGTGTATTAAAACGAATGGGGTATTTATCATTATAACGTTAAAGCTTAGTTACCAGGGTGCTCTGTTACGTAGAATCTATTGACAAACTTTTGATAAATGTTTCTAGATGAAACAACTGAAATCTTGTGATCCACTTTTATATATAGATTATGCGAAACACTAAAACTATGAACTCACCAACCTTTGTGTTGACACTTGTTAGCATGTTTATTCTCAGGTTTCCTAAAAGTCTTCCGCTGTTTGCTTAGATGTTAGACAAGCTATGTGCATGGAGTCTTACATGACATATTTTTTCAAGGAGACGTTGCATTCACCAAATCATCACCATGTATCTTATTTTGACTGCATTGTCAACGGAAATACTGTTGTAAACTATTATTTATGGTGATTGTCTATATGTAGAAATCATCAGATGTCGAAAACCTTTGATTTAAATATTCATTTATGGTGTGCCTTTTCAAAAGAATGCAATGTTTACAAAATGTATCATATAGAGGTCAAATACCTCGCAATGAAATCAATGAATGACGTGTTCGTCCATATGGATTTGGACAGGTCATCACATGTGGTATCAGAGCAGTAGTCTTAGCGAACCAGGTCTTGCATTAGTGTGTCTAACTGATAGTTGATAAGATGCATTAGTAAGTCTGGACTTCGACCTTAGCTGCATGTCAAAAGTTTTGCTTATCATTTCTTGTCGGAAATTACCTGCCTATCGTTCTTAAGTCTAGACGCGTTTTCTTGCATTTATTGCATAAATAGTGTATAGACGAATTCCTATCTTAGCATATCTGTTACTGTAAACTTTGCCTGACAGCTTTCGAAAGTTCCTCCGTAATTTGCGGGATCCCTTGTACTATATATAGGTATTCTATGTAATTAGAATATCATTCGATATCTAAAAATCATTTCATATAAAAAATCCTTTATCTAACCGTGTAAGATAAATCCCGTATCTAGTTCAAATTCCTTAAACTCTGACAGCTATTCCGATATGGATATTCACCTGAATTTCGAAGACAGTGTAACCGGAATGGATCAACCAATTAGCCATCATCTATTCTGGATGAATTGGGGATGGGTTCGTAGCCTACTTAATCATTGGAGACAAGAAGAAGGCGATCCCTTCCATACACCAAATTTCCCTCTTGGCGAATAACCCGAAGCACTTACCGGCGAACCAGTCCGAAACACCATTTTCACCCTCATTTCTAGGATATCTCGCAACGATTATATAATATCTACTATTCTGAATCTTATTCATCCCCTTGTCCGAACCGCCAATCATCCCGGTATAATAGAAGAAGTCAACGAGCTTCGCGCTCGAGTAGTGACTTTGGAGAACATGATGCGCAACTTGCAGGCATCACATGCACCACCAGCATCAGCGGCAACAGTACCACTGACAACAACACCAACAGTACCATTACCACCACCAACAACATCCACATCCCATGCTTCAACATCACAAACTATCCCACGAGCATCAACGTGATACGCACCAAGGAGCACCAACAACAATAATCGATGAAGTATTAATTCGTAACTTCATTGGAGAAACATTCTACGGTGATTATGTAATCTCTAAAATCTTAGAGATTATTTATCCCAGTTCTAATCGTAAATCAGATGAGTAGAGATGGTAGAGGGGAGAATAGAAATCCTGACAGGAATAGTGCGTGATTTACAAGCTAGACTTGTTATACGAGCATCACCAGAAGTACCACCAGCATCACCATCAGTATCACCAACACCAGCAACACCTGTATCACTACAAGCTCCACCAGCTCCATAACCACGGACGATATCGACACCACAATCACCAATGGGTATATTAAGATAACGAGTTATGGAGTATTAACTCACTATTTCCAAAGAATTTATATATTATATAGATTTTGGAAATCATAATATATCTTTTCGTACTAAGCTATTACGCGTGAATTTTAAGGGGTAGATACTACTTGGTTAATTCATATTACTAATATGCTATGATGTACATCCTTCGTTAATGACTTAACCATCGTTAACTACAATCTCTGTTTCTAACTCAATGAATTCCATTTCATAATAAACTAAGTATATTATTCAATTATATGGTTGATTTTATACTTTCATCTTCGATGTATTCGAAACTTTCTAGAAAACATTATTCGTACCTTGCGAAGTTAGCAAGAGTTCCATGAGTACCAACAAGATTCACTGAGAAAATATCAATAAAACTGAGTATTGATTACATTAGTGAAATACTCCGTAAAGATTATTAAATCTTTAATGTTTTAGAGATTATTCATTTCTAATTCAAGTCAAAAATCAAATGAGCTTAATATGATATTAACTCATCAAATCTGTATTACATCTGAAGAAAATATACATACATATATTTTCATAAAGGCGGTAATAAAAATTCTTTTGTACAAAATATTACTTGTGAAATCTTTAATGGGTAGGTAATTCCTGGGAAATATATAAGTTCACAATTAATATGTTATACTGTACATTCTTCAACTTTGATTCAAAAATTATTAACTATGCTCACAGCGATATACAATCGTTTCCATACAAATTCAATTACATATTCTGATATTGACGGATCAGAATCCAAGCCATAACTCTGAACCGGTGACATCATTCTTAGATCTCTACATCTTTCAAAGCTATACTTTGACTTCAAAACTATGCAAGATCCTTTAAAATTGTTTTTACCGAAAATAACCTTGCAATTCCTTTTCAAAGTATTAAGTATTATCAACCATTCAACCAGTCAACCAGTCAACGACGACCTTTCAGACTTGTAATTTTGGCATATACGTTTTCGTTACTGGGGAACCTTTCATGTTTCACCACATTAGCAGTAAATTTACCAACAACTTCATTGATCTTTGACCTTCCAAAAAAATCCTTATACTCATTGAAACCGTATCATGTACTCATCCACATCTTGTAACGGCAATTGCCATACCAACTATCGGGAATTAGCAATCAGTATTTTGAAATCTTGTAGTACGTCTACGCCAACAGTTATATGTGTACATATAACGTCTACCTCCTGGACTTACATACTTCGAATGTGAAGTTTTCGAAAAACACCCCAAACTACGAAACTAGTTCTCCGAATTTTGGAAAAATGTTGATGAAGCAGCAAAAACTGTAAACGACCTTAACAGTCAAAAGTTTGATGATAAAGAATAGTATGGTGGTAAAGCTGAGAAAAAGAGAAAGTTTGGAACTGGAAAATGGATTGAGCAAAGTATGAAAGAGGCTGTGGATAAATCACAAGGACGAAACCTGTCTTCAAAGAATCCAAATGATTCAGTATCTGCTGAAGCCATTAACGAATACCTTGCTTCCGAATCTAAACCCTTGCGGACAATATTCTTCATCATCCTCTGATATTAGAAATTCTAAGATATCATCGTATCTTTCATTATAAATATCCTCCGTATTTTCTGGAGATAATTTCATAATCATTCTTATCGAAAATCAATTTTTTCTTTACGATATCTGTGTTACCCCATAAAAGAAACTATTTTAGTTTCTAAATTTTGAAACTTTCAAGTTTAAAATATAAATGTTTTGAAGTAATGTTGGGAATTGAAGCATGAGTTAATATAATATAATGACACTTGATCAACGTGATTATATTACAGTAAGTCATGCTGAGTTTCTAATGGAACGTGATAAAGGTTCACATATCATACCCTCATCATGAACCATGTTACATAACTCTTTCATTCTATATAATCTCTAAATATATCAAGAAAATATATTTCTTGATGATTCGGTCTTTTCCGGATATTCTGGTAATTTGACAAGTCAGATTGTGCCATTGCCATTTCTTTCTTAGAACATTAATTATGTTTATTCTGAAATTCATACCTACGAATTCTGGACCATTATTCGCTTGACTTAAGGTCGGGAAGAGAAAACGAAAGCATGAAGCTCCGAAATATAATGGAGAACATAAAGCCCGATAACAACCCCGAAATTACAAACCGTGTATATCAATGCGTATAGCAATATAAAGACACGGGAGAATGAAAAACACTATAACCCCAAGGTAATAGTAGAAGAAAATAACTTCCTCTGGTGGCAGATGAAAAAGAAGAATGAAGGATACGATAGCCAGGAAAATATCAAGAATCAGAACTGGATTAAGCATTTTCACAATCTATTGGGATGTATGAAATAAGAAAGAAGATTATAGGAGTGTTGAAAATAAATGAAACGGAAGAGGTCAATTTATAGCAAAATATCGGACGCAGCAATAGAGGCAGATTACGCATTTAATCAAAGAAAATCTTAATTTCCGCAAATTCTGAAAAATCAAATCTTATTTAAATTATGAATATTTTCTATTCCTTAAAATCCGGAAATCAATCGTTATTACATCAAGAGATAAGACGCATCTCTATTCTCCATTTTACTTGATTACGATAACTTCTCTCATACGCTTCGAGTAATTGGATTATTTTATCCATATTATTCAAACATAGATAAAACTCTACTATCAACTCATATTCGTCATTAAAACATCTTTATGGTCAACCATGACGACCTCTGTCAAATTTCGGGACGAAATTTCTTTAACGGGTAGGTACTATGACGACCCGGAAAATTTTGACTTATTTTAAATCAAATTCGATAAATGATTTCATAATTCTGACACGATAAGCAAAGCCTGTTAAGTTAAATCTCAAAAACATTGAACTGTGTTCAAGTACTCAATTACCCTTTGACTATTTCCGACGATTCACGAACAACTGTTTGTAAATAGATTTGTATATATATAATAACTTGAAATACATAAATAAATTATTATATGATTTAGTTGTTAGAATTAATTGTGTAAAATAATATATGATATAATAAAACTTATTATTAAAACGTATTTATATAAATATATGTAACTCGAATATAATTGTTAAATGATAGATGTTAATTTATATTATTAATTAATATAAGGGAAATTACTATTATTATATGTATGCATTCATGTACAGACATCAATCATGAACCGACTTTTTCATTTTTGTTTTTGTTCCAATACACCCATATCATCATTATCTTATCATCACTTTTCTCAACAATTACTTCTACTAGTGTTTTCTTTTTGTTTACTGTGTAGAATTAAGAGCATCACCTCACAATCCATCGATTAACTTGATGGCTAAACTGTTTAAATGAATGAATTCATTGTATAATGTGTTGTTTATTTCTAATTCACACGTTACATATTGTAAGAATATATATATATATATATATATATATATATATATATATATATATATATATATATATATATATATATATATATATATATATCTTTGTCACTAGACCCACACCACTACCTTTACTTTAAGTTTTTGTGTTTATCTTGCAAACTATCAATCACAATTGCTAAACTGATACTACTATTTAACTGTTTTTAATTAGTCTTGTTTCTTTTTTTATTAGACCCACAAACAGTCACTTTCTCCAACTACTACCACTTTCTTTTTGGATTTCACCTACACGTTCTTAAATTCTATCAATTTAATATATATAAATTTCTATTAGATTAGATTTGTATCTATATGTAAGTTGAATAGGGATGGAAAAGAAAACAGATATATTACCCCATTGACTTATATACCTCTCCATCCCCACATACTTGTCTTCTATATTCTTTTGCTCGACAAATCCATAACCCATCACCTTTTACACGTTACCTACATAATATACTCTGTAATATATAAATTAAACAATGATGTCGGCACAATAAGTTCAAGAAAAATATCACGGGTTTGGTTATTTTTGTCTTACTACCTACACGTAAAACGAAAGAAACAAGTTGGGACTTATTGGTTATACATGTGGGATTTAAATGTTAACATATATATATATATCTGTTGTTTATGCCAACATGGGAGACACCAACACATATACTCCCTCCTTCTGTCAATCGTCACCCCAAACCATCATCCCCTAACTTTATCATTTTCATTGATCACCATGACTCATTCACACATATTAAACATTTGAACCGGTACACTATCTTTTGTTATTTGTTTGACCCAAGGTCATCACCACCAACGAAACTCAAATCACCCTTACGTCATCCACCACCTTAATCACCACCCCCTTAAACCCTACCACCGTTACCACCTCCAACATCCACCATAATCATTCAAATACAACACACCTTCATATATCTATATATTACTTCGTAGTATTGTTATTATTATCATAATGATATACTACAACAAGTAAACGGGTGTTTTAATTGGGGTTTCAAACCATTTTTATTGAGTATTGTTCGTGAATCCAAGACCAACCATACAATCATCCACTATCATTACGTCTACACATTTTACCTACAATATTGAATCTCAATATTGAATAGTGAGTTTCATAAGATCCCTTTTACTCTCTACATTTTTGGGCTGAGAATACCTGCAAATGCTTTATTAACCGATATACAATATTTATATGTGTGAGTTTCATTACTCCCTTTTTAATTGCTTTTGCAATATATTTTTGGGCTGAGAATACATGCAATTTATTTTAAACGCAATGGATACAAGTACATACTTAATTCTACACTGAGTTTAAACCGAAAATCCCTTAGCTTTGGTAACTAGTAGCTGCCAGTACATAGGATATGGACTGGTGGGCGCAAATAACAGTATATGGATCCATAGGGCTTGACATCCCCGTCCGAGCTAGAGCGCTAGCCTTTTAACGGACGTGTGTTATTTGAGTTTAGGACACGTTGGTTTGCGTGTATTAAAACGAATGGGGTATTTATCATTATAACGTTAAAGCTTAGTTACCAGGGTGCTCTGTTACGTAGAATCTATTAACAAACTTTTGATAAATGTTTCTGGATGAAACAACTAAAATCTTGTGATCCACTTTTATATATAGATTATGCGAAACACTAAAACTATGAACTCACCAACCTTTGTGTTGACACTTGTTAGCATGTTTATTCTCAGGTTTCCTAGAAGTCTTCCGCTGTTTGCTTAGATGTTAGACAAGCTATGTGCATGGAGTCTTACATGACATATTTTTTCAAGGAGACGTTGCATTCACGAAATCATCACCATGTATCTTATTTTGACTGCATTGTCAACGGAAATACTGTTGTAAACTATTATTTATGGTGATTGTCTATATGTAGAAATCATCAGATGTCGAAAACCTTTGATTTAAATATTCATTTATGGTGTGCCTTTTCAAAAGAATGCAATGTTTACAAAATGTATCATATAGAGGTCAAATACCTCGCAATGAAATCAATGAATGACGTGTTCGTCCATATGGATTTGGATAGGTCATCACAGTATTAACTAGATTTATCTTCAAAACTGTCATGTATCATAGTGTACTATATTTCATGTTATATGTAATATAGCGAAGTTGTAAGTTTGAAGAATATTTGTATGTGATATATTATTATAATCAGTTTTTCATATGGAATTGTAGTAGTTGAATTGTATATTAGCTACTAAGTATGAACTTAACGGGTAGGTAGTACCCGAATTTAAACTTATAAAATGCTAATATGAAGAAAAAGCTTTTATAAATGAGTTCATATTATGCTACGAGATACTATTGACAACTCTTAATATTCTGTATGATTAACTTGTTTCATTTGACTATTTTGAAGGAAATGGCACCGACTACTCGACACACCTTGAATATGAGTGAAGAGGAATTTCGTGCCTTTCTTGCTTCAAACATAGCCGCAGTACAGGCCGCGCTACATACCAACAATAACTCTGAATCTAGCAATACAACTAACGGCGCAAGAAATCGTGTAGGATGCTCCTACAAGGAATTCACTGCCTGCAAACCTTCAGAATTTGATGGGACCGAAGGACCAGTCGGATTGAAATGGTGGACCGAGAAAGTTGAATCGGTGTTTGCCATAAGTAAGTGTGCTGAAGGATACGAAGTGAAGTATGCTACGCATACCTTCACAGGTATTGCGTTAACATGGTGGAATACCTATCTAGAGCAAGTGGGACAAGATGCTGCTTACGCGTTACCGTGGTCAGCATTCAAGCACTTGATGAACGAGAAGTACCGTCCCAAAACCGAGGTCAATAAGCTCAAGTCAGAACTTAGAGGGTTACGAACACAGGGATTCGATATTACTTCGTACGAAAGACAATTCACAGAATTGTGCCTATTGTGTCCGAGAGCGTTTGAAGATGAGGAAGAGAAGATCGACACGTTTGAGAAATGGTTACCGAAGAGAATCCAAGAATATATAAGTTCACACGAGCCTGCCTCCATACAAAAGGCATGTAGAATGGCTCACAAACTAGTGAACCAGATTGAGGGAAGAATTAAAGAACAGGCGGCCGAAGAGGCCAACGTGAAGCTAGTCAAAAGAAAGTGGGAGGAAAACGGTGATAAGAGTCACCAATACAACAACAACTATCCCAACAATCGCAACATCAATCGCAACTACAACAAACGGCACAACAACAACAAAAACAACAACAACAACTACAACAATCATCCCAACAACAATAACAACCGCAACAACAACAACAATCAGAAGCAGCTATGCCAAAGGTGTGAAAAGTATCACTAGGGGTTCTGCACCAAATTTTGTAACAAGTGTAAAAGAAATGGTCATAGCGCGGTGAAGTGTGAGGTCTACGGACCAGGGGTTAACAGAACGAAAGGAACAAATGGTGTAGGAATGAGTAATGGCGGAGCAAGTAGTGTCGGAGCAAGTTATGCCAATGTAGTTTGTTATAAATGTGGAAAACCGGGCCACGTTATTAGAAATTGCCCGAACCAGGAGAACATGAATGGACAAGGCCGCGGAAGAGTTTTCAATATTAATGCAGCAGAGGCACAGGAAGACCCAGAACTTGTTACGGGTACGTTTCTTATTGACAATAAATCTGCTTACGTTTTATTTGATTCGAGTGCGGATAGAAGCTATATGAGTAGAGATTTTTGTGCTAAATTAAGTTGTCCATTAACGCCGTTGGATAGTAAATTTTTACTCGAATTAGCAAACGGTAAATTAATTTTAGCAGATTATATATGCCGGAATCGAGAAATTAAACTGGGTAGCGAAATATTTAAGATTGATTTGATACCAGTAGAGTTAGGGAGTTTTGATGTAATAGTTGGCATGGACTGGCTGAAGGAGATGAAAGCAGAGATCGTATGTTACAAAAATGGAATTCGCATTATACGAGAAGAAGGAGAACCCTTAATGGTGTACGGAGAAAAGGGCAACACGAAGCTACATCTTATTAGTAATTTGAAGGCACAAAAACTAATAAGAAAAGGTTGCTATGCTGTTCTAGCACACATCGAGAAAGTACAAACTGAAGAAAAGAGCATCAATGATGTTCCCGTCGCAAAAGAATTTCCGTATGTATTTCTGAAAGAATTACTGGGACTACCTCCACATCGATCTGTTGAATTTCAAATAGATCTTGTACCAGGAGCTGCACCAATAGCTCGTGCTCCTTACAGACTCGCACCCAGCGAGATGAAAGAACTGCAAAGCCAACTGCAAGAACTATTAGAACGTGGTTTTATTCGACCAAACACATCACCATGGGGAGCTCCTGTTTTGTTTGTCAAGAAGAAGGAGGGTACATTTAGGTTGTGTATTGACTGTAGAGAGTTGAATAAACTTACCATCAAAAACCGTTATCCACTGCCGAGAATTGACGACTTATTTGATCAACTACAAGGCTCGTCGGTTTATTCGAAAATCGATTTACGTTCTGGATATCATCAAATGCGAGTAAAGGAGGATGATATTCCAAAAACTGCTTTTAGGACGCGTTATGGTCATTACGAGTTTATGGTTATGCCGTTTGGATTGACTAACGCACCAGCTGTGTTCATGGAAGTAACAAGCCAAACCAAACCACGTTCGAACCAGCTTAAAGTATCATAAAAAAAAAAAATTGTTTGTTCAGCAACTGACGCGGCGTGCCAGTACCACGCGCGGCGCGCCGATCTGGTCTGTCCAAAAAGTCTTGAAACGTGAAAATGTTTGACCACTTCCCAACGTATTTAGACAAAACGCTTTTCACAACATATTCATATATGAAAAACTAACACGTTCCATTCATAAAAATAAGTTTTACGAGACTGGGCCCACATCGGCCGTTTTACGACTTTCGTACAAAATTCAAGTTTTCAACCACATGATTTTTAACACAAAACAAAGCCGAGCATGGCGATTGGGGATACGCTACCCAATCCTAATCAAATCCAAAAGCAAGCCTTCTTAAGCAACTACGCGAGTCCACTAGTTCCCACGCTTACCCGAGCCACCGCATCCAAGCAAATGTATAAAAATGTAAACAACGAGAGGGTAAGCTAACGCTTAGTGAGTGATAACATACTACATACATATATATGTATAAAATGGACACGCCACACAATATCAAATACCACATACCGAAGCATCCATGTATAAGGCAACTACACTAAGCATACCATACGATCTCTAAGCAACAAGCTAAAGATATCAACAAAGTATAAGTTCACCAACGACGATGTGAACAACGCCAATAAGCTACACCCGGAGGGTTAGCTACAACACAACGATACATTAATATACATAGAACAATATATAAACGAATAAGGTTAACCCCTTAACCCATTACCGAATACCAAAACTCCACCATGAAGATTGGCCGAACTACACGAGCCTTAGTAATCCGAAACCACACGAGATTACCATCTTCAAAGACAACATCGAGGTTGGCCAAACTACACGAGCCTTAGTAATTCGAAACCACACGAGATTACTACCTCAATAAGATGACCGAACTACACGCGTCATCACGATGAACTCACTCAACGCGATTCACTTCTCCAATACCAAAACCCACAGTCACGAAATTATAAAATCCACCACATCGGGGTTATCCAAAACCACATCACAATACATGTGATAACGTACACACAAGTGTACACCTCGCCAAGAGGAGGTCAACCAAAATGCACAACCGTGCCAATTGGACTCATACAAAAGTCCATCAAATCCACCTATATGTGAAGTGAGCTCTATAACCGAGAACCACTTCACCCGACCCGCACCCATCCTACACATACATATGCAAATAGGATATTAACACTCACCTTGTCGCCTTGATGAATGCTTCCAAATAATCCGAAACTTGTCAATGGAAAGTACCTATTCCATTATCACAATTACAACGACACACTTAGAGTGGATTTACAAACCAACCCAATTCGACACTTAGTGCCATTTCGACCCAATTGTACTTCCAAGCACAAACCGTGCCCAAACGAACCAATAATCACTAACACGAGTGAGAATGGTCCTAATATGCCGATTAAACCCGAACACAAGTGTTAAACACTTATCGTTCTCAAAATCGCCCATAAACCCAAATTTTGACCCATAAAGTCAAAATCTCACCATTTACAAGTTTTGACACCAAAACATATTTAACTTGCTTTTATACTTCAACTTAATCCATTTTAAGTTTATAAACCTCATTGAATCGACATTCGGGTCATAATCATCAACAAACCCTAATTTTGACTCTAGTCAAAATTAGTCAACCACAAGAACCCTAAAGGTCTCCAATACATCAATAATCAATAATACTAGTGATTATACACTATTCTCAAATCTTAAACATGGTTAAATCATTAACCAACCCAAAACCCGCCTTTTAACACTTATAAACCCGAATCTTGGTGTTAATCTTCAATTAACAACTAAATGGGTTCCATCTATGAATCATACAATCAAAAGCCCCAAATTTGAATGATGAACACAAAAACGAAATTCGGAGTAAGAGCTTACCACTAGTATCACCGCGTAGCTAAGAACGAGGGGAACAAACTTGTTTACATCGCCAAAGATCAAAATCCGCTTCTTCCTTTCCAAAAATCCCTTAGAATCAAATGGGTGTTTGAGTTCTTGAGAGAAATATGAAAAGAAAAGGAAAAAGAAATGAATAAATGAAATGGGTGGATGAGGTTAAGTCCCCAAATCTGGCTCTAATGCGAAAAGACCAAAATGCCCTTTTAAAAACTCTAAAATATCCAAAGGGGTCTACCAGCGACATATGGCGCGGCGCGCCATAACCCTGCTCGGCGCGCGACTGGGCAGAATCAGAATCCAGGTCTTACAACTCTCCCCCACTTAAAATCGATCACGTCCTCGTGATCTTCACCACTTAACCAATCCGGACCCACTCAACGGTCCTCAATCATATCCTAATCCGAACTTTCCTAGACAATTCTTCTCAACAAATCGCCTATAACAACTAAAATCGTCACCCGCGATTTATCAAACCCGTAATCCCGAGCACTAAAACCATGCTCAATCCTTCACACCAGGAAATACTCAACCAGTCTCGAACCGAGATATCAACCCCTAGCATACCATACCAAGTACATCGCTAGTAACCACCGCACATCAAAATAAAGTCAACCATCTAAACTGACGAAGACAGAAAAGAAGCGAATCCTTACGGATTACCCTTAACACTAAACATCCCTTGTAGTGCGCAATGCGACCAATACGCAACTACCGTAACATCATAATCCAACGGTTAAAACCGATAGCGCCCAAAACGATTATGGCAATGCTAGATCCCAAGGTGTACAAAATCGACTATTGTCATACCCGTAACAACATGTGAGCGAAACACGGCTATCGCATCACTAAACATACAGCATGGTCCTCGCTACCCCACCATTGGCGTATCAAACAACCAATAGATCAAACATCATGGCCCTCACGACCCCACCATCGGTGTATAAAACAACCGATAGATCACACATGGTCCTTACGACCCCACCATTGGTGTATAAAACAACCAATAGATCAAACGTCATGGTCCTTACGACCCCACCATCGGTGTATAAAACAATCGACAGATCACATAACACGAAGGCTGGATGAAAACTACACGTGCCTTAGTGAATCCGAAACCACACGCGACTCACTACGTTTACCTCAACAACAATCAGGATTGGCCGAACTACATGCGCCTTAGTGAATCCGAACTACACGAGAGTCACTATCCCAGAGGAATGACCGAACTACACGAGTCATTTGTGAATCCGAACTACACGAGACTCACTCCTCAATACAATGACCGAAACCATACGAGTCATTTGTGAATCCGAACTACACGCGACTCACTTCCGCAATAAGATGACCGAAACCACACGCATCATCGTGAATCCGAAACCACACGCGATCCACTACCATGATGAAGTCAGCGGACCCCGAAGGTCATGCTTCACCAATCTCAACACCGGATGAAGTCAGCGGACTCCGAAAGTCATGCTTCATCGATATAACACCACGCTCATGATGAAGTCAGCGGACCCCGAAAGTCATGCTCCACCAATCACGTACTACCATGATGAAGTCAGCGGACCCCGAAGGTCATGCTTCACCAATAAATCAATACCATGATGAAGTCAGTGGACCCCGAAGGTCATGCTTCATCAATCAACGCCCTTTTGGCCTCGAACAACGAGTAGCGTAACATCGCGCTCTGCTACGCCATAGTGAATCCTAACGGATACCACTAACCATTCACACAATCGAGCAAGAACCGCCTATATCAAACACAGGTACCCAACAATAGTTCTCTAAAAGAGAATCCGATACACACATCCCTTAACCGAGGGATTTCACCTTGCTCGCCAAACACGTCCTTTATCCCTCAACGAGATTTACCACATTACCATACCACCTCGGTGGTAACTTACATCCAAAACCATAAGTACAATTTAACCGAAATTGTACTTTACCACAAATCGACCAAACTAGGTCCCAACGCAAACTTTCGGATCTACCAAAAGTATCATCCGAAGTCTCAAACTAAAAACCTCCCCGTGCAGGAGTGCAACTCCCCCACTTGGAACTACGTTCCATATCCACAACTCGTACAACCGTACAATGCTACCAAAGGTAGACTTTACCAACAATTGGGCTCACATGACCCATCACCATAACTTGCTCCAACCTTGAGCATACGAAGGATTTCAACCAATCCTTAAACACTTCGAACGAAAAGTGTACCGCAAATTACACCACTCTACTCTCGCAATCATCCAATTGCTTTAGTTTATTAAATTTCACCCAATCACTCATGTACCTAAGGGCTTCACTTCGGTACCCTAAGTACAATGTAACCGCAACACAATCGGAGTTGAACACCATGCTAGTAGGTATAAAAGAGGCACCTAATGTCGCGTCACGTAGACTCCTTTACCAACATACATCGAGATCAAACACTCGATTTTTTTTCGGGTTCCAATCCACCCGATGAACCTCATGGTTCATCAACTACCACATTATAGCGAACATGCGCTTAACAATCGAACACCAAAACCCATTTCCATGGCATGGTAGAAACATTTCCAAATACTAAGGAATGCTTGGTTGCACCAAGTCTTACGCCCTTCGCCCATTAATCAAAACATCACCATAGGGTACTTCCATTAGGAACGTCACCCATAACAACAATATGCACAACACAAGGCATTTTACAAACTCAAATTCAACGGCACTTAATAAATAATCAAAGGACATATTTATTAAAACGAAACGTACCTTAACATCTCCTTGTCGCACCCGTCCCCGCTAACTTGGGACATTCCGACTTACGATGTCCTTCTTCTTGGCAATTGAAGCACACCATGCCATCACTCTTTGGTACCGAACATTCCCAAGACTTGTGACCCCTCACGCCACAATTGTAACATCTAGGCGCACTAGAATCCAATATACTCGTCCGCGTACCACCCGTGCTCACGCTCGGACTGTTAGTCCTCTTACTTGGAGCACCATACAAAACAACTCTTCTCTCACTTGAAGGTTCACACCTCTTCGATCGTGAATACGACTCGAAACCTCTAGCCAAGTCAAATAATTCCGCAAACGATTTCGCTTGACCCCTGCTAATTTTACTCTTCAAGTCGTCATTCAAGGTCTGATAAAAATCCCCCATCAACAAACGATCATTCCCCAAATACTCCGGGCAAAAACGAGCCTTCGCCATAAAGGTCGTCTTGAGAGTATTCAAATCTATAGAACCCTGTTGCAATTTTCGCAACTCATTACGCATTTCCGACAAATCGGCTGAAGTTCGGAACTCCTCGAAGAATTCCTTCTTAAACTCGTCCCATGATAACGCCATAAACGGTTCACCACCGACAAGATCAATCTTACCATCCAACCAATCCTTCGCCCTACCCCGCAACAAACTAGTAGCGAGTCTTGTCCTCTTCTCGGGAGGGCATTCAATAGTACTAAAACACCCTTCGACATCCGAGATCCAAGTTGTGCTTATCAAAAGATCCGGTTTTCCGTCATACATTAGGGGTTTAGTCCTCATGAAGTTCTTAAGACAACGCTCCATTCCACTACTACCTTGAAGTTCGGAATACTTCCTATCCATTTCTTCTCGAAACGCACTCATTTGCTCCGCAATGGTGGCCACAACTCTAGTGTTAAACTCCACGTCGTTCGTATCATTCCCATTTCCCGTTGCCATTTTAAGGAATGCAAAGCGATTAGACCACGAACGTATAAAGCACACACACAATACCGCCCCCATCTTGCTAAACACTCGTCGTACATCAATTGCTAAACACGATTTGCACCCGTAATAAGGTTTGCAAGTCCTTATTACGCACACACGCCGTATCGACTTGTTAGTACAACGACCGTCTCGCTTGATGCTATAAACAAACACAAACGAAATTCTACGCGATATAAACACACGCGAGAATTATCATCACAACACAATCATATATTAATAATATCCGCATTACTAATATAAACGTTAGTCAACCTAAAAACAAGGCACTAACTAAACCCATTTCGACCCGTAATCCTACAAGTCCCGCAACAAATTAAGCACACACAAAAGTCTAAGTCTAGGCACCTATCTCAAGTCACCTAAATCCCTTAGACCATGCTCTGATACCACTTGTAACAACCCAAACCAAACTACGTTCGAACCCGCTTAAAGTATCACAAAAAAAAAAATTTGTTTGTTCAGCAACTGGCGCGGCGCGCCAGTACCCCGCGCGGCACGCCTATCTGGTCTGTCCAAAAAGTCGTGAAACGTGAAAATGTTTGACCACTTCCCGACGTATTTAGACAAAACGCTTTTCACAACATATTCATATATGAAAAACTAACACGTTCCATTCATAAAAATAAGTTTTACTAGACCGGGCCCACATCGGCCGTTTTACGACTTTCGTACAAAATTCAAGTTTTCAACCACATGATTTTTAACACAAAACAAAGCCGAGCATGGCGATTGGGGATACGCTACCCAATCCTAATCAAATCCAAAAGCAAGCCTTCTAAAGCAACTACGCGAGTCCACTAGTTCCCACGCTTACCCGAGCCACCGCATCCAAGCAAATCTATAAAAAAGTAAACAACGAGAGGGTAAGCTAACGCTTAGTGAGTGATAACATACTACATACATATATATGTATAAAATGGACACACCACACAATATCAAATACCGCATACCGAAGCATCCATGTATAAGGCAACTACACTAAGCATACCGTACGATCTCTAAGCAACAAGCTAAAGATATCAACAAAGTATAAGTTCACCAACGACGATGTGAACAACGCTAATAAGCTACACCCGGAGGGTTAGCTACAACACAACGATACATTAATATACATAGAACAATATATAAACGAATAAGGTTAACCCCTTAACCCATTACCGAATACCAAAACTCCACCATGAAGATTGGCCGAACTACACGAGCCTTAGTAATCCGAAACCACACGAGATTACCATCTTCAAAGATAACATCGAGGTTGGCCGAACTACACGAGCCTTAGTAATTCGAAACTACACGAGATTACTACCTCAATAAGATGACCGAACTACACGCGTCATCACGAATCCAAACTAAACCCGATTCACTTCTCCAATACCAAAACCCACAGTCACGAAATTATAAAATCCACCACCTCGGGGTTATCCAAAACCACATCAAAATACATGTGATAACGTACACACAAGTGTACAACTCGCCAAGAGGAGGTCAACCAAAACGCACAACCGTGCCAATTGGACTCATACAAAAGTCCATCAAATCCACCTATATGTGAAGTGAGCTCTATAACCGAGAACTACTTCACCCGACCCGTACCCATCCTACACATACATATGCACATAAGATATTAACACTCACTTTGTCACCTTGATGAATGCTTCCAAATAATCTGCAACTCGTCAATGGAAAGTACCTATTCCATTATCACAATTACAACGACACACTTAGAGTGGATTTACAAACCAACCCAATTCGACACTTAGTGCCATTTCGACCCAATTGTACTTCTAAGCACAAACCGTGCCCAAACTAACCAATAATCACTAACACAAGTGATAATGGTCCTAATATACCGATTAAACCCGAACACAAGTGTTAAACACTTATCGTTCTCAAAATCGCCCATAAACCCTAATTTTGACCCATAAAGTCAAAATCTCACCATTTACAAGTTTTGACACCAAAACATATATAACTTGGTTTTATACTTCAACTTAATTCATTTTAAGTTTATAAACCTCATTGAATCGACATTCGGGTCATAATCATCAACAAACCCTAATTTTGACTCTAGTCAAAATTAGTCAACCACAAGAACCCTAAAGGTCTCCAATATATCAATAATTACTAATACTAGTGATTATACACCATTCTCAAGTCTTAAATATGGTTAAATCATTAACCAACCCAAAACCCGCCTTTTAACACTTATAAACCCGAATCTTGGTGTTAATCTTCAATTAACAACTAAATGGGTTCCATCTATGAATCATACAATCAAAAGCCCCAAATTTGAATGATGAACACAAAAATGAAATTCGGAGTAAGAGCTTACCACTAGTATCACCGCGTAGCTAAGAACAAGGGGAACAAACTTGTCTACTACGCCAAAGATCAAAACCCGCTTCTTCCTTTCCAAAAATCCCATAGAATCAAATGGGTGTTTGAGTTCTTGAGAGAAATATGAAAAGAAAAGGAAAAAGAAATGAATAAATGAAATGGGTGGATGAGGTTAAGTCCCCAAATCTGGCTCAAATGCGAAAAGACCAAAATGCCCTTTTAAAAACTCTAAAATAGCCAAAGGGGTCTGCCAGCGACATATGGCGAGGCGCGCCATAACCCCGGTCACATAGTGAACAAAGAAGGTATCCAGGTGGACCCGGCAAAGATCGAAACCGTTGAAAAGTGGGAAACCCCAAAAACTCCGAAGCATATACGTCAATTTTTAGGATTGGCTGGTTACTACAGAAGATTCATCCAAGATTTCTCCAAAATAGCAAAACCCTTGACTACATTAACTCATAAAGGGGAGAAATTTGAATGGAAGGATGAACAAGAGAAGGCGTTTCAATTATTGAAGAAAAAGCTAACTACGGCACCTATATTGTCATTGCCTAAAGGGAATGATGATTTTGTGATTTATTGTGACGCATCAAAGCAAGGTCTCGGTTGTGTATTAATGCAACGAACGAAGGTGATTGCTTATGCGTCTAGACAATTGAAGATTCACGAGCAAAATTATATGACTCACGATTTGGAATTGGGTGCTGTTGTTTTTGCATTAAAGACTTGGAGGCATTATTTATATGGGGTCAAAAGTATTATATATACCGACCACAAAAGTCTCCAACATATATTTAATCAGAAGCAACTGAATATGAGACAACGCAGGTGGATTGAACTTTTGAATGATTATGATTTTGAGATTCGATACCACCCGAGGAAGGCGAATGTGGTAGCTGACGCTTTGAGTAGAAAGGACAGAGAACCTATACGGGTAAAAGTTATGAATATAATTATTCGTACTAACCTTACTACTCAAATAAAGGAGGCGCATAAGGGGGTTGTAAAAGAAGGAAAGTTGAAGAATGAGATACCCAAAGGATCAGAGAAACATCTTAATATTCGGGAAGACGGAACCCGATATAGGGCTGATAGAATTTGGGTACCAAGGTTTGGAGATGTGAGAGAAATGGTACTTAAGGAAGCACATAAAACTAGATATTCAATACATCCCGGAGTGGGGAAGATGTATAAAGATCTCAAGAAACCCTTTTGGTGGCCGGGTATGAAAGCCAATATTGCTAAATATGTAGGAGAATGTTTGACGTGTTCTAAGGTCAAAGCTGAATATTAGAAACCATCAGATCTACTACAACAACCTGAAATCTCGGAATGGAAATGGGAAAACATTACCATGGATTTCATTACTAAATTGCCAAGGACTGCAAGTAGTTATGATACTATTTGGGTAATAGTTGATCGTCTCACCAAGTCAGCACACATCCTGCCAATGAGAGAAGATGACAAAATGAAGAAGTTGGCGCGATTGTATTTGAAGGAGGTTGTCTCCAGACATGGAATACCCGTCTCTATTATCTCTGATAGGGATGGTAGATTTGTTTCAAAGTTCTGGCAGACATTGCAACAAGCATTGGGGACTCGTCTAGACATGAGTACTGCATATCATTCACAAACTGATGGGCAGAGCGAAAGGACGATACAAACGCTTGAATACATGCTACGAGCATGTGTTATTGATTTCGAAAATAGTTGGGATCGACACCTACCGTTAGCAGAATTTTTCTACAACAAAAGTTATCATTCTAGTATTGAGATGGCGCCGTTTGAGGCACTTTATGGTAGAAAGTGCAGGTCTTCGATTTGTTGGAATGAAGTGGGGGATAGACAGATTACGGGTCCGGAGATAATACAAGAAACTACCGAGAAAATCATCCAAATTCAACAACGATTGAAAACCGCCCAGAGTCGACAAAAGAGCTACGCGGACAGTAAAAGAAAAGATATAGAGTTTGAAATTTGAGAAATGGTCATGCTTAAGGTTTCACCTTGGAAAGGCTTTGTTCGATTTGGTAAACGGTGAAATTTCCCGTTCTTATTGATTAAAAACGTTCCATATTAATTGATTTCGTTGCGAGGTTTTGACCTCTATATGAGACGTTTTTCAAAGACTGCATTCATTTTTAAAACAAACCATAACCTTTATTTCATAAATAAAGGTTTAAAAAGCTTTACGTAGATTATCAAATAATGATAATCTAAAATATCCTGTTTACACACGACCATTACATAATGGTTTACAATACAAATATGTTACATCGAAATCAGTTTCTTGAATACAGTTTTTACACAATATCATACAAACATGGACTCCAAATCTTGTCCTTATTTTAGTATGCAACAGCAGAAGCTCTTAGTATTCACCTGAGAATAAACATGCTTTAAACGTCAACAAAAATGTTGGTGAGTTATAGGTTTAACCTATATATATCAAATCATAACAATAGACCACAAGATTTCATATTTCAATACACATCCCATACATAGAGATAAAAATCATTCATATGGTGAACACCTGGTAACCGACATTAACAAGATGCATATATAAGAATATCCCCATCATTCCGGGACACCCTTCGGATATGATATAAATTTCGAAGTACTAAAGCATCCGGTACTTTGGATGGGGTTTGTTAGGCCCAATAGATCTATCTTTAGGATTCGCGTCAATTAGGGTGTCTGTTCCTTAATTCTTAGATTACCAGACTTAATTAAAAAGGGGCATATTCGATTTCGATAATTCAACCATAGAATGTAGTTTCACGTACTTGTGTCTATTTTGTAAATCATTTATAAAACCTGCATGTATTCTCATCCCAAAAATATTAGATTTTAAAAGTGGGACTATAACTCACTTTCACATATTTTTACTTCGTCGGAAAGTAATACTTGGCCACTGGTTGATTCACGAACCTATAACAATATATACATATATATCAAAGTATGTTCAAAATATATTTACAACACTTTTAATATATTTTGATGTTTTAAGTTTATTAAGTCAGCTGTCCTCGTTAGTAACCTACAACTAGTTGTCCACAGTTAGATGTACAGAAATAAATCGATAAATATTATCTTGAATCAATCCACGACCCAGTGTATACGTATCTCAGTATTGATCACAACTCAAACTATATATATTTTGGAATCAACCTTAACCCTGTATAGCTAATTCCAACATTCACATATAGAGTGTCTATGGTTGTTCCGAAATATATATAGATGTGTCGACATGATAGGTCGAAATATTGTATACGTGTCTATGGTAACTCAAGATTACATAATATACAATACAAGTTGATTAAGTTATGGTAGGAATAGATTTGTTACCAATTTTCACGTAGCTAAAATGAGAAAAATTATCCAATCTTGTTTTACCCATAACTTCTTCATTTTAAATCCATTTTGAGTGAATCAAATTGATATGGTTTCATATTGAACTCTATTTTATGATTCTAAACAGAAAAAGTATAGGTTTATAGTTGGAAAAATAAGTTACAAGTCATTTTTGTAAAGGTAGTCATTTCAGTCGAAAGAACGACGTCTAGATGACCATTTTAGAAAACATACTTCCACTTTGAGTTTAACCATAATTTTTGGATATAGTTTCATATTCATAATAAAAATCATTTTCCCAGAATAAAAACTTTTAAATCAAAGTTTATCATAGTTTTTAATTAACTAACCCAAAACAGCCCGCGGTGTTACTACGACGGCGTAAATCCGATTTTACGGTGTTTTTCGTGTTTATCATTAAGTTAGCATATCATATAGATATAGAAAATGTGTTTAGTTGATTTTAAAAGTCAAGTTAGAAGGATTAACTTTTATTTGCGAACAAGTTTAGAATTAACTAAACTATGTTCTAGTGATTACAAGTTTAAACCTTCGAATAAGATAGCTTTATATGTATGAATCGAATGATGTTATGAACATCATTAATACCTCAAGTTCCTTGGATAAACCTACTGGAAATGAGAAAAATAGATCTAGCTTCAAAGGATCCTTGGATGACTTGAAAGTTCTTGAAGCAGAATCATGACACGAAAACAATTTCAAGTAAGATTTCCACTCGAAATAAGATTGTTATAGTTATAGAAATTGAATTAAAGTTTGAATATGATTATTAAATTATATTAGAAAGATAACCTACTGTAAGTAACAAAGGTTTCATGATCTTGGATGATTACTTGGAATGGATTTAGAAAACTTGGAAGTAAACTTGCAATCTTGGAAGTATTCTTGATTTTATGAAACTAGAACTTTTGGAATTTATGAAGAACACTTGAAGATAGAACTTGAGAGAGATCAATTAGATGAAGAAAATTGAAGAATGAAAGTGTTTGTAGGTGTTTTTGGTCGTTGGTGTATGGATTAGATATAAAGGATATGTAATTTTGTTTTCATGTAAATAAGTCATGAATGATTACTCATATTTTTGTAATTTTATGAGATAATTCATGCTAATTGCCAAATGATGGTTCCCACATGTGTTAGGTGACTCACATGGGCTGCTAAGAGCTGATCATTGGAGTGTATATACCAATAGTACATACATCTAAAAGCTGTGTATTGTACGAGTACGAATACGGGTGCATACGAGTAGAATTGTTGATGAAACTGAACGAGGATGTAATTGTAAGCATTTTTGTTAAGTAGAAGTATTTTGATAAGTGTCTTAAAGTCTTTAAAAAGTGTATGAATACATATTAAAACACTACATGTATATACATTTTAACTGAGTCGTTAAGTCATCGTTAGTCGTTACATGTAAATGTTGTTTTGAAACCTTTAGGTTAACGATCTTGTTGAATGTTGTTAACCCATTGTTTATTATAACAAATGAGATGTTAAATTGTTATATTATCATGATATTATGATATATAATATATCTTAGTATGATATATATACAGTTAAATGTCGTTACAACGATAATCGTTACATATATGTCTCGTTTCGAAATCATTAAGTTAGTAGTCTTATTTTTACATATGTATTTCATTATTAATACACTTAATAATATATTTAATTATCATTTAACATAATTAACCAAGTGTATCAATATCTTAATATGATTCATATGTACCTAGTAAGACGCTGTTATAACGATAATCGTTATATATATCGTTTTCGAGTTTCTTAAATTAATAGTCTCATTTTTATGTATATAACTCATTGTTAAAATACCTAATGAGATACATACTTATAATAAAATCATGTTAACTATATATATAACCATATATATGTCATCGTATAGTTTTTACAAGTTTTAACGTTCGTGAATCACCGGTCAACTTGGGTGGTCAATTGTCTATATGAAACCTATTTCAATTAATCAAGTCTTAACAAGTTTGATTGCTTAACATGTTGGAAACACTTAATCATGTAAATAACAGTTTCATTTAATATATATATAAACATGGAAAAGTTTGGGTCACTACAGTACCTACCCGTTAAATAAATTTCGTCCCGAAATTTTAAGCAGTTGGAGGTGTTGACGTATCTTCTGGAAATAAATGCGGGTATTTCTTCTTCATCTGATCTTCACGCTCCCAGGTGAACTCGGGTCCTCTACGAGCATTCCATCAAACCTTAACAATCGGTATCTTGTTTTGTTTAAGTCTCTTAACCTCACGATCCATTATTTCGACGGGTTCTTCAATGAATTGAAGTTTTTCATTGATTTGGATTTCGTTCAACGGAATAGTGAGATCTCCTTTTGCAAAAAATTTCTTCAAATTTGAGACGTGGAAAGTGTTATGTACAGCCGCAAGTTGTTGAGGTAGCTCCAGTTTGTAAGCTACTGGTCCGACACGATCTATAATCTTGAATGGTCCAATGTACCTTGGATTTAGTTTCCCCTGTTTACCAAATCGGACAACGCCTTTCCAAGCTGAAACCTTAAGCATGACCATTTCTCCAATTTCAAACTCTATATCTTTTCTTTTACTGTCCGCGTAGCTCTTTTGTCGACTCTGGGCGGTTTTCAATCTTTGTTGAATTTGGATGATTTTCTCGGTAGTTTCTTGTATTATCTCCGGACCCGTAATCTGTCTATCCCCCACTTCACCCCAACAAATCGGAGACCTGCGCCATCTCAATGCTTGAATGGTAGCTGTTGTTGTAGGAAAATTCTGCTAACGGTAGATGTGGATCCCAACTGTTTCCGAAATCAATAACACAAGCTCGTAGCATGTCTTCAAGCATTTGTATCGTCCTTTCGCTCTGCCCATCAGTTTGTGGATGATAGGCAGTACTCATGTCTAGACGAGTTCCCAATGCTTGCTGTAATGTCTGCCAGAATCTTGAAATAAATCTGCCATCCCTATCAGAGATAATAGAGATTGGTATTCCATGTCTGGAGACGACTTCCTTCAAATACAGTCGTGCTAACTTCTCCATCTTGTCATCTTCTCTTATTGGCAGGAAGTGTGCTGACTTGGTGAGACGATCAACTATTACCCAAATAGTATCATATCCACTTGCAGTCCTTGGCAATTTAGTAATGAAATCCATGGTAATGTTTTCCCATTTCCATTCCGGGATTTCAGGTTGTTGTAGTAGACCTGATGGTTTCTGATGTTCAGCTTTGACCTTAGAACACGTCAAACATTCTCCTACATATTTAGCAATATCGGCTTTCATACCTGGCCACCAAAAATGTTTCTTAAGATCCTTGTACATCTTCCCCGTTCCAGGATTTATTGAGTATCTGGTTTTATGAGCTTCTCTAAGTACCATTTCTCTCATATCTCCAAATTTTGGTACCCAAATTCTTTCAGCCCTATACCGGGTTCCGTCTTCTCGAATATTAAGATTCTTCTCCGATCCTTTGGGTATTTCATCCTTTAAATTTCCCTCTTTTAAAACTCCTTGTTGCGCCTCCTTTATTTGAGTAGTAAGGTTAGTGTGAATCATTATATTCATAGATTTTACTCGAATGGGTTCTCTGTCCTTTCTGCTCAAGGCGTCGGCTACCACATTTGCCTTCCCCGGGTGGTAACGAATCTCAAAGTTGTAATCATTCAACAATTCAATCCACCTACGCTGCCTCATATTCAGTTGTTTCTGATTAAATATGTGTTGAAGACTTTTGTGGTCAGTATATATAATACTTTTGACCCCATATAAGTAGTGCCTCCAAGTCTTTAATGCAAAAACAACCGCGCCTAATTCCAAATCATGCATCATATAATTTTGTTCGTGAATCTTCAATTGTCTAGACGCATAAGCAATCACCTTTGTTCGTTGCATTAATACACAACTGAGACCTTGCTTTGATGCGTCACAATAAATCACAAAATCATCATTCCCTTCAGGCAATGACAATATAGGTGCCGTAGTTAGCTTTTTCTTCAATAATTGAAATGCCTTCTCTTGTTCATCCTTCCATTCAAATTTCTTCCCTTTATGCGTTAATGCAGTCAAGGGTTTTGCTATTTTGGAGAAATCTCGGATGAATCTTCTGTAGTAACCAGCCAATCCTAAAAATTGACGTATATGCTTCGGAGTTTTTGGGGTTTCCCACTTTTCAACGGTTTCGATCTTTGCCGGGTCCACCTGGATACCTTCTTTGTTCACTATGTGACCGAGGAATTGAACTTCTTCCAACCAAAATGCACACTTTGAAAACTTAGCGTACAGTTTTTCTTTCCTCAATACTTCTAGCACTTTTCTCAAATGTTCTCCGTGCTCTTGATCATTCTTTGAGTAAATAAGTATGTCATCGATGAAAACAATGACAAACTTGTCAAGATATGGCCCACACACTCGGTTCATAAGGTCCATGAACACAGCTGGTGCGTTAGTCAATCCAAACGGCATAACCATAAACTCGTAATGACCATAACGCGTCCTAAAAGCAGTTTTTGGAATATCATCCTCCTTTACTCACATTTGATGATATCCAAAACGTAAATCGATCTTCAAATAAACCGACGAGCCTTGTAGTTGATCAAATAAGTCCTCAATTCTCGGTAGTGGATAACGGTTTTTGATGGTAAGTTTGTTCTACTCTCTGTAGTCAATACACAACCTAAATGTACCATCCTTCTTCTTGACAAACAAAACAGGAGCTCCCCACGGTGATATGCTTGGTCGAATGAAACCACGCTCTAAAAGTTCTTGTAATTGGCTTTGTAGTTCTTTCATCTCGCTGGGTGCGAGTCTGTAAGGAGCACGTGCTATTAGTGCAGCTCCTGGTACAAGATCTATTTGAAATTCAACGGATCGATGTGGGGGTAATCCCGGTAATTCTTTCGGAAATACATCGGGAAATTCTTTTGCGACGGGAACATCATTGATGCTCTTTTCTTCAATTTGTACTTTCTCGATGTGTGCTAGAATAGCATAGCAACCTTTTCTTATTAGTTTTTGTGCCTTCAAATTACTAATAAGATGTAGCTTCGTGTTGCCCTTTTCTCCGTACACCATTAAGGGTTTTCCTTTTTCTCGTATAATGCGAATTGCATTTTTGTAACAAACGATCTCTGCTTTCACTTCTTTCAACCAGTCCATACCGATTATCACATCAAAACTCCCTAACTCTACTGGTATCAAGTCAATCTTAAATGTTTCGCAAACCAGTTTAATTTCTCGATTCCGACATATATTATCTGCTGAAATTAATTTACCATTTGCTAATTCGAGTAAAAATTTACTATCCAAAGGCGTCAATGGGCAACTTAATTTAGCACAAAAATCTCTACTCATATAGCTTCTATCCACACCCGAATCAAATAAAACGTAAGCAGATTTATTGTCAATAAGAAACGTACCCGTAACAAGCTCCGGGTCTTCCTGTGCCTCTGCCGCATTAATATTGAAAACTCTTCCGCGGACTTGTCCATTCGTGTTCTCCTGGTTCGGGCAATTTCTAATAATGTGGCCCGGTTTTCCACATTTATAACAAACTACATTGGCATAACTTGCTCCGACACTACTTGCTCCACCATTACTTGTTCCGATACCATTTGTTCCTTTCGTTCTGTTAACCCCTGGTCCGTAGACCTCACACTTCGCCGCGCTATGACCATTTCTTTTACACTTGTTGCAAAATTTGGTGCAGAACCCTGAGTGATACTTTTCACACCTTTGGCATAGCTGCTTCTGATTGTTGTTGTTGTTGCAGTTATTATTGTTGTTGGGATGATTGTTGTAGTTGCTGTTGTTGTTGTTGTTGTTGTTGTTGTTGTTGTTGTTGTTGTTGTTGTAGGGCCGTTTGTTGTAGTTGCGATTGATGTTGCGATTGTTGGGATAGTTGTTGCGATTATTGTTGTAATTGATGTTGTTGTTGTATTGGTGATTCTTATCACCGTTTTCCTCCCACTTTCTTTTGACTTGCTTCACATTGGCCTCTTCAGCAGTCTGTTCTTTAATTCTTTCTTCAATCTGGTTCACTAGTTTGTGAGCCATTCTACATGCCTGTTGTATGGAGGCGGGCTCGTGTGAACTTATATCTTCTTGGATTCTTTCCGGTAATCCTTTCACAAACGCGTCGATCTTCTCTTCCTCATCTTCGAATGCTCCCGGACACAATAAGCACAATTCTGTGAATCGTCTTTCGTACGTGGTAATATCAAATCCTTGGGATCGTAACCCTCTAAGTTCTGTCTTGAGCTTATTGACCTCGGTTCTGGGACGGTACTTCTCGTTCATCAAGTGCTTGAATGCTGACCACGGTAGTGCGTAAGCATCATCTTGTCCCACTTGCTCTAGATAGGTATTCCACCATGTTAACGCAGAACCTATGAAGGTATGCGTAGCGTACTTCACTTTGTCCTCTTCAGTACACTTACTTATGGCGAACACCGATTCGACCTTCTCGGTCCACCGTTTCAATCCGATCGGTCCTTCGGTTCCATCAAATTCCAAAGGTTTGCAGGCAGTGAATTCTTTGTAGGTGCATCCTACACGATTTCCTGTACTGCTAGATCTAAGGTTATTGTTGGTATGTAGTGCAGCATGTACTGCGGCTATGTTTGAAGCTAGAAAAGTACGGAATTCCTCTTCATTCATATTCACGGTGTGTCGAGTAGTCGGTGCCATTTCCTTCAAAATAGTCAAATGGAACAAGTTAATCATACAGAATATTAAGAGTAGTTAATAGTATTTCGTAGCATAATATGAACTCATTTATAAAAGCTTTTTCTTCATATTAGCGTTTTATAAGTTTAAATTCGGGTAGTACCTACCCGTTAAGTTCATACTTAGTAGCTAATATACAATTCAACTACTACAATTCTATATGAAAAACTGATTATAATAATATTTCGCGTTCAAACTTTTACACAATATTTTACAAACTTACAATACCGCTTATTTTACATATAGCATGAAATATAGCACACAATAACTTTGATACAAGATAGTTGTGAAGATAATTCTAGCTAGTACACAAGTCGTTCAGCAAAGGCAATAAAGATACGTAATTCATACGTCCAGAAACAAGTCATGCATTCTGGTTTTACTAGGACTACTTCCCATCCTTGGTCTTGTGGAACATAACCATTATGGCCATTGATAAGATAGCATGTTGTAACGTCGTCAAAGGGACAAGGGTTACGTAATGTCCAACAGTCCCGTAACAATCTAAAAACCTCATTTCTTACCCCAATTACCGACTCCGTCACTTGTGGGAATGTTTTGTTTAATAGTTGTAGCCCGATGTTCTTGTTCTCACTTTGGTGAGAAGCGAACATTAATAATCCGTAAGCATAACATGCTTCTTTATGTTGCATGTTAGCCGCTTTTTCTAAATCACGAAGTCCTATATTCGGATATATTGAGTCAAAATAATTTCTTAACCCATTGCGTAAAATAGCATTTGCGTTCCCCGCAATATATGCGTCAAAGTAAACATATCGTAACTTATGGATTTCCCAATGTGATATCCCCCATCTTTCAAACGAAAGCCTTTTATAAACCAAGGCATTCTTGGAACGTTCTTAGAATGTCTTACAAACTGATCTCGCCTTAAATAGTTGTGCCGAGGAATTCTGACCGACTCTAGACAAGATTTCATCAATCATGTCTCCGGGTAGGTCTCTTAAAATATTGGGTTGTCTATCCATTTTGTGTTTTTATACTGTAAAATAGACAAGAGTTAGATTCATAAAAAAATACTTATTAATACAAGAAATTTTTACATATATCATAAAGCATAAGCACACTATATTACATATATTACACCACACGAATACAACTATCTTATTCCGACTCGCTCGTTTCTTCTTCTTCGGTTTTGGTTCGTTTTGCCAAGTTTCTAGGGATATATGATGTTCCCCTAATAGGAGCCGTCATTTTCCACATTGGTTTAGAAAAACCTGGTGGTTTAGAGGTTCCCGAGTTATTGTCACAACTTAAGAAATACGGGTGTTGACGATACATATAAAGTTCATCGGGTTTAGAATCAAATTTCTCTATTTTTATGCCCTTTCCCTTATTGTTCTCTTTTTCCTTATTAAATTGTGTTGAGGTAATTTCTATAACATCATCGGAATCCTTGTCGGGATCCGATTCATCGGAGAATTGGTAATCCTCCCAATACTTTGCTTCCTTGGCGGAAACACCATTGACCATAATTAACTTTGGTCGGTTGGTTGAGGATTTTCTTCTACTTAACCGTTTTATTATTTCCCCCACTGGTTCTATTTCTTCTTCCGGTTCCGATTCTTCTTCCGGTTCCGACTCTTCTTCCGGTTCCGACTCTTCTTCCGGTTCCTCTTCGGGAACTTGTGAATCAGTCCACGAATCATTCCAATTTACATTTGACTCTTCATTATTATTAGGTGAGTCAATGGGATTTGTGCTAGAGGTAGACATCTATCACACAATATCGAACATGTTAAGAGATTAATATATCACATAATATATACATGTTAATAATATATAGTTTCCAACAAAAATGTTAAGCAATCATTTTTAAAGAAAACACGGTCGAAGTCCAGACTCACTAATGCATCCTAACAAACTCGATAAGACACACTAATGCAAATTTTCTGGTTCTCTAAGACCAACGCTCGGATACCAACTGAAATGTCCCGTTCTTATTGATTAAAAACGTTCCATATTAATTGATTTCGTTGCGAGGTTTTGACCTCTATATGAGACGTTTTTCAAAGACTGCATTCATTTTTAAAACAAACCATAACCTTTATTTCATAAATAAAGGTTTAAAAAGCTTTACGTAGATTATCAAATAATGATAATCTAAAATATCATGTTTACACACGACCATTACATAATGGTTTACAATACAAATATGTTACATCAAAATCAGTTTCTTGAATGCAGTTTTTACACAATATCATACAAACATGGACTCCAAATCTTGTCCTTATTTTAGTATGCAACAGCGGAAGCTCTTAGTATTCACCTGAGAATAAACATGCTTTAAACGTCAACAAAAATGTTGGTGAGTTATAGGTTTAACCTATATATATCAAATCGTAACAATAGACCACAAGATTTCATATTTCAATACACATCCCATACATAGAGATAAAAATCATTCATATGGTGAACACCTGGTAACCGACATTAACAAGATGCATATATAATAATATCCCCATCATTCTGGGACACCCTTCGGATATGATATAAATTTCGAAGTACTAAAGCATCCGATACTTTGGATGGGGTTTGTTAGGCCCAATAGATCTATCTTTAGGATTCGCATCAATTAGGGTGTCTGTTCCCTAATTCTTAGATTACCAGACTTAATTAAAAAGGGGCATATTCGATTTCGATAATTCAACCATAGAATGTAGTTTCACGTACTTATGTCTATTTTGTAAATCATTTATAAAACCTGCATGTATTCTCATCCCAAAAATATTAGATTTTAAAAGTGGGACTATAACTCACTTTCACATATTTTTACTTCGTCGGGAAGTAAGACTTGGCCACTGGTTGATTCACGAACCTATAACAATATATACATATATATCAAAGTATGTTCAAAATATATTTACAACACTTTTAATATATTTTGATGTTTTAAGTTTATTAAGTCAGCTGTCCTCGTTAGTAACCTACAACTTGTTGTCCACCGTTAGATGTACAGAAATAAATCGATAAATATTATCTTGAATCAATCCACGACCCAGTGTATACGTATCTCAGTATTGATCACAACTCAAACTATATATATTTTGGAATCAACCTCAACCCTGTATAGCTAACTCCAACATTCACATATAGAGTGTCTATGGTTGTTCCGAAATATATATAGATGTGTCGACATGATAGGTCGAAACATTGTATACATGTCTATGGTATCTCAAGATTAAATAATATACAATACAAGTTGATTAAGTTATGGTAGGAATAGATTTGTTACCAATTTTCACGTAGCTAAAATGAGAAAAATTATCCAATCTTGTTTTACCCATAACTTCTTCATTTTAAATCCGTTTTGAGTGAATCAAATTGCTATGGTTTCATATTGAACTCTATTTTATGAATCTAAATAGAAAAAGTATAGGTTTATAGTCGGAAAAATAAGTTACAAGTCATTTTTGTAAAGGTAGTCATTTCAGTCGAAAGAACGACGTCTAGATGACCATTTTAGAAAACATACTTCCACTTTGAGCTTAACCATAATTTTTGGATATAGTTTCATGTTCATAATAAAAATCATTTAACCAGAATAAAAACTTTTATATCAAAGTTTATCATAGTTTTTAATTAACTAACCCAAAACAGCCCGCGATGTTACTACGACGGCGTAAATCCGATTTTACGGTGTTTTTCGTGTTTATCATTAAGTTAGCATATCATATAGATATAGAACATGTGTTTAGTTGATTTTAAAAGTCAAGTTATAAGGATTAATTTTTATTTGCGAACAAGTTTAGAATTAACTAAACTATGTTCTAGTGATTACAAGTTTAAACCTTCGAATAAGATAGCTTTATATGTATGAATCGAATGATGTTATGAACATTATTACTACCTCAAGTTCCTTGGATAAACCTACTGGAAATGAGGAAAATAGATCTAGCTTCAAAGGATCCTTGGATGGCTTGAAAGTTCTTGAAGCAGAATCATGACACGAAAACAATTTCAAGTAAGATTTCCACTCGAAATAAGATTGTTATAGTTATAGAAATTGAATTAAAGTTTGAATATGATTATTATCTTGTATTAGAAATATAACCAACTGTAAGTAACAAAGGTTTCTTGATCTTGGATGATTACTTGGAATGGATTTAGAAAACTTGGAAGTAAACTTGCAATCTTGGAAGTATTCTTGATTTTATGAAACTAGAACTTTTGGAATTTATGAAGAACACTTAGAACTTGAAGATAGAACTTGAGAGAGATCAATTAGATGAAGAAAATTGAAGAATGAAAGTGTTTGTAGGTGTTTTTGGTCGTTGGTGTATGGATTAGATATAAAGGATATGTAATTTTGTTTTCATGTAAATAAGTCATGAATGATTACTCATATTTTTGTAATTTTATGAGATATTTCATGCTAATTTCCAAATGATGGTTCCCACATGTGTTAGGTGACTCACATGGGCTGCTAAGAGCTGATCATTTGAGTGTATATACCAATAGTACATACATCTAAAAGCTGTGTATTGTACGAGTACGAATACGGGTGCATACGAGTAGAATTGTTGATGAAACTGAACGAGGATGTAATTGTAAGAATTTTTGTTAAGTAGAAGTATTTTGATAAGTGTCTTGAAATCTTTCAAAAGTGTATGAATACATATTAAAACACTACATGTATATACATTTTAACTGAGTCGTTAAGTCATCATTAGTCGTTACATGTAAATGTTGTTTTGAAACCTTTAGGTTAACGATCTTGTTGAATGTTGTTAACCCATTGTTTATTATAACAAATGAGATGTTAAATTGTTATATTATCATGATATTATGATATATAATATATCTTAGTATGATATATATACAGTTAAATGTCGTTACAACGATAATCGTTACATATATGTCTCGTTTCGAAATCATTAAGTTAGTAGTCTTATTTTTACATATGTATTTCATTGTTAATACACTTAATAATATATTTACTTATTATTTAACATAATTAACCAAGTGTATCAATATTTTAATATGATTCATATGTACCTAGTAAGACGTTGTTATAACGATAATCGTTATATATATCGTTTTCGAGTTTCTTAAATTAATAGTCTCATTTTTATGTATATAACTCATTGTTAAAATACCTAATGAGATACATGCTTATAATAAAATCATGTTAAATATATATATAACCATATATATGTCATCGTATAGTTTTTACAAGTTTTAACGTTCGTGAATCACCGGTCAACTTGGGTGGTCAATTGTCTATATGAAACCTATTTCAATTAATCAAGTCTTAACAAGTTTGATTGCTTAACATGTTGGAAACACTTAATCATGTAAATAACAATTTCATTTAATATATATATAAACATGGAAAAGTTCGGGTCACTAGAAACGGGGGAAACTAAATCCAAGGTACATTGGACCATTCAAGATTATAGATCGTGTCGGACCAGTAGCTTACCAACTGGAGCTACCTCAACAACTCGCGGCTGTACATAACACTTTCCACGTCTCGAATTTGAAGAAATTTTTGTAACAACCCAAACCAAACCACGACAATTCCCGTTAAATTTCACTACAAAAAAAAATTTTCTGGTGCAGGCCATCTGCGCGGCGCGCCAGGTGGCCGCGCGGCGCGCCAAACCACCTGGACAGCCCGCTGTCCCCGGAAGTCAATTTAATGAAAATGTTTGACTAGTTCCCGACACATTTAGCTAAAACGCTTTTAACCATGACTTCATATATGAAAAACTAGCACGTTTAATTAATAAAATCAAATTTACGAAGCGGGTCCCACATCGACCCAAATTACCCCTTGAGTACCAAAATGCAATATTTGACCATAAGACTTTTAATACAAAACGAAGCCGAGCATGGCGATTGGGGATACGCTACCCAATCCTAAACAATCCAAAAGCAAGTCTCTAAAGCAAACTATGCAAGTCTTCTAGCCTCGCGCTTACCCGAGCCACCAATCCGCATGCAATCTATAAAAAAGAGTCAACAACGAGAGGGTAAGCTAATGCTTAGTGAGTAGAATAAATATATACATGCATATACAACTTACCTACTCGCATCCACGACATCACATAAATACACATAAATCACTTACCTCATCGTACCAAACGCTAGTATCATCAAATCGTATAACTAGCAACCTCATAAGCAATCAATAGCTAGTAACGTCAAACCGTACAACTAGCAACATCATTAGCATAAATAAATATAAATAATAAATCAAATTAAATGCTAGCATCAACAATTACAATTCATGGTTAACCAATCTCTTCGCTAGGGAACGACTTCGCGAAACAAGTCATCGATGTTCATAACATTCGTTAGCTTCCAAAAACGGCTATGGCATGCTAACCCCCCGAGGTGTTCCAAAAACGGCTATGGCATCACCCCTCAAGTGTTCCAAAAACGGCTATGGCATCACTTGCTCAGTGTGAGTAGAACACGGCTATTACTCACGCTTTCGTACACCAACACGGCTATGTGTACGGGTAACTCAAATAACAACGTGGGAGTAAAACACGGCTATTACTTGCCACTAAATGCACAAACACGGCTATTACTTGCCACTAAATGCACAAACACGGCTATGTGCCTTAGTACAAAACATGGACTAATACGGCTAAGTCCCACAACCTTGGTCACAAAACGGCTATGTGACACCATCAACAAGGTACACAAATCATATACATACATATATACATATTCCACTCACAATAATCATTATGGACAAGAACGGCTATGTCCCACCACTACGGTCACAAAAACGGCTATGTGACATCATTACTACGGGCAACTATCAATGTGGACAAAACGTCTATATCTCACAACTATGGTCACCAAACGGCTATATCCCACAACTATGGTCACCAAACGGCTATGTGACACCATTTCCACGGGCACATAAATCATATACATACATACATAGATATTCCACTCACCTTGAAGTCTTGAAGAATGCTTCCAAGTAATCCGCAACTCGCCAATGGAAAGTACCTATTCCATTACCACAATTACAATAATACACTTAGAGTGGATTTACAAATCAACCCAATTCGTCACTAAGTTCAATTTCGACCCAAATGCACTTCCAAGCACAAACCGTGCCCAAACTAAACAATAGTCACTAACACAAGTGAGAATGGTCCTAATATGCCAATTAAACCCGAACTCAAGTGTTAAACACGTGTCATACCCATTTTGACACTTAAACCCTAATTTTGACCCATAAAGGTCAAAATCTCATTCTTTGCAAGTTTTGACACCAAAACACATTTAACTCGGTTTTATACTTCAACTTAATCCATTTTAAGTTTATAAACTTCATTAAATCGCCAATTGGGTCATAATCACCACCAAACCCTAATTTGACCCAAAGTCAAAGTTAGTCAATCAAATAACCCTAAATAGGTTTCAACACTTCCATAATCACTAATCCAAGTGATAAATCCCAAGATTAAAGCCTAATCAAGGCCAAATCGTCAATCAACCCAAAACCCGCCAAGTGACAAGAATAACTAGTCACCATAAACCCATTTCATCATCTAAGAGGTTTTCACAACAAATCAAACTTAAACCCTAACTTGAATATCAAATCACAAGAATGAAATTCGGAGTTAGAACTTACCAATACCGCCAAAATGATGCCGTTGACGAGTAGAACAACTTTAATACCCGAGCTTTGGTGAGAATCCAACTCCTTCTTCTCCAAATCAAGCTCTCTCTCACTAAAAGTGGGTTTCTCTCACTAGGGTTTGAAGAGAGTGTTTGTGGTGGGTGAGAATGTGATCCAAACTGATCAAAGGATCAGTTTTGATGACCCCAAACCGACCCCAAGTGAAAAGACCAAAGTACCCTTCATTTAAAGCCTTTAAAAAGGCTGAAAATTGCTTCTGACCCATTCGGCGCGCCGCGCCACTTGGTGGAGCGCCGCTCCACACTGCAGGTCAGATTTCAGAAACTTGTTTTGGCCATAACTTTTTGACCGTAGCTCCGTTTTCGATGAATCAAATATCGTTGGAAACGTAATAAGATTTTCTTTCCAATGGTAAGGCTTTGAAACATCAACACAAACTTTATTTGGGGTTGAAAAGGTACGTACACACCTTGTACCTCAAACAACGTCCAGTTTTTCCTTCGACGGTCGAGCAAGCAACACCTACATGTTGTGCACACTCCATACACACATAGTACACCTTAAATACATTATGTACAAAAAATATTTGGGTCTTACAACTCTCCCCCACTTAGAATCGATCACGTCCTCGTGATCCTCGTCACTTAACCAAACGGACCACACTCCACGGTCCTCAACATAAGTCCCAATCCGACTTTCCTAAGCAATTCTTCCCGACGAATCGCCTTCCACAACTAAATCGTCATCCACGATTTTTTCTCAAATCCACAATCCGAGCACTAAAACCATACTCATTCCCTCGCATCGGGAAACTCATCCCATCTCTAACCGAGATATCACTCCTCTAGCGTACCATTACCAAGTACCGTGCTAAAGCAACCAAGTCTCAACCTAAGGTCAACAACCCGAAACGATGAAGACCGAACCAAACGAATCCTTACGGATAACACCAATCACTAAACATCCCTTGTAGCGCATAATACAACCAATACGCAACTACCGTAACATCATAAGCGAACGACTAGAACCGCTAGCGTCCAATCGACTATAACAACTTAAAACCCTAGGCGTACAAAATCGACCATTGTCACGCCCGTAACGACATGTGAGCGAAATACGGCTATCGCATCAGTAATCACACAATACGGTCCTCACGATCCCACCATAGGAGTATAAAACAACTGATAGATCACTCAACACCGGATGAAGTCAGCGGACCCGAAAGTCATGCTTCACCGATATAACAATACCTCATGATGAAGTCAGCGGACCCCGAAAGTCATGCTTCACCACTATAACAATACCTCACACAACGAGTAGTGCAACATCGCGCTCCGCTACACTATAGTGAACCCTAACGGATACCGCTAACCGTCCACACTATCGAGCAAGAACCACCTATATCAAACATAGGCACAAAACAATATTTCTCTAGAAGAGAATCCGATACGCACATCCCTTAACCGAGGGATTTCACCTTGCTCGCCAAAACACATCCATTATCTCTCGACGAGATTCACCAAACTTACCACCTCGGTGGTAATTTACAAATCCAATATCATAAGTACCAATGAGCCAAAAATTGTACTCTACCACCAATTGACCAAAACTAGGTCTCGACCAAATTTCCGGATCTAACAAAAGCATCATCCGAAATCTCACACTAAAACCTCCTCGTGCGGGAGTGCCACTCCCTCACTTGGAACTACGTTCCATATCCACAACTCGTACAACCGTACAATGCTACCAAAGGTAGACTTTACAAACAATTGGGTTCACACGACCCGTTACCATACCTTGCTCCAAACCTTGAGCACACGAAGGACTTGACCAATCCTTAAACACTTCGAACGAAAAGTGTACCACAAATACCCAAACTATACCCTCGCAATCATCTAATTTCATTAGTTTGTCAAATTCCACCTAGTCACTCATGTATCTAAGGGTTTTACTCCGGTACCCTAAGTACAATGCAACCACAACCATAACCTAGTCGGAGTCGAACACCACGCTAGTAGGTATAAAAGAGGCACCTAATGTCGCGTCATAATGACTCCATTACCAACATACATCGAGATTTCAAACACTCGATCTAAAGGGTTCCAATCACCCGGCGAACCTCATGGTTCATCACTTCAACATAAAAGCGAACACGCGCTTAACAATCGGACACCAAAACCATTTCCGTGGCTTGGTAGAAACATTTCCCAAACAATAAGGAATGCTTGGTTGCACCAAGTCTTACGCCCTTCACCAATCAATTAAAACGTCACCATAGGGTACTTCCATTAGGAACGTCACCCATAACAACAATATGCACAAACCAAGGCATTTAACAACTCACTTCCAAACGGCACTCGATAAACAATCAAAAGACATATTTATTAAAATGAGACGTGCCTTAACGTCTCCTCGCCGCACCCGTCCCCGCTAACTTGGGGCGTTTCGACTTACGATGTACTTCTTTTTGGCAATTAATGCACACCATACTACCACCCCTTTGGTACCGAACATTCCCAATATTTGTGACCCCTCACGCCACAATTGTAACACCTAGGCGCACTAGAATCCGATATACCCGTCCGTGTACCACCCGTGCTCACGCTCGGACCCTTAGTCCTCTTACTCGGAGCACCATAAGAAACAACCCTTATCTCCCTTGAAGGTTCACCCTTCTTCGATCGTGTATGCGACTCGAAACCCCTAGCCAAGTCGAATAATTCCGAAAACGATTTCGCTTGACCACGACTAATTTTACTTTTCAAGTCGTCATTCAAAGTCCAATAGAAATCCCCCATTAACAAACGATCACTTCCCAAATACTCCGGACAAAAACGAGCCTTCGCCATAAAGGTCGTCTTGAGAGTACTCAAATCCATAGATCCTTGTCGCAAGTTTTGCAACTCATTACGCAATTCCCACAAATCGGCCGAAGTCCGGAACTCCTCGAAGAATTCCTCCTTAAACTCGTCCCACGATAAGACCATAAACGTTTCACCACCAACAAGATCAATCTTACCATCCAACCAATCCCTTGCCCTACCCCGCAACAAACTAGTTGCGAGCCTCGTCTTCTTCTCGGGAGGGCAATCAATCGTGCGAAAACGCCCTTCGACATCCGAAATCCAAGTTGTGCTTACCAATGGATCCGGTTTCCCGTCGTACATCGGTGGTTTAGTCCTCATGAAGCTCTTAAGATAACGCTTCATTTCGCCACTACTTTGAAGTTTGGAATACTTCCTATCCATTTCTTCTCGAAACGCTCTCATTTGCTCCGCAACGGCGGCCGCAACTCTAGCGTTAAACTCCACGTTATTCGCCTCGATCTCGTTTCGCGTCGTCAATCTCAAAATGCAAAACGATTAGATCACGAACGTATAAAATCGCACGCACAACTCCGTCCCATCTTGCTAAACACTCGTCGTACATCACTCGTTAGACGCGATTTGCACCCGTAATAAGGTTTGCAAGTTCTTATTACGCACGCACGCCGCATCGACTTGTTAGTACAACGACCGTCTCGCTCGATCACATAAACAAACACATCAAGATTCTACGCGATACAAACATACGCGAGAATTATTTTCACAACACAAATAACATATTAATAATATCCGCATTACTAATATAAACGTTAGTCAACCTATAAACAAGGCACTAACTAAACCCATTCCGACCCGTAATCCTACAAGTCCCGCAACAAATTAAGCACACACAAAAGTCTAAGTCTAGGCACCTATCTCAAGTCACCTAAATCCCTTAGACCATGCTCTGATACCACTTGTAACAACCCAAACCAAACCACGACAATTCCCGTTAAATTTCACTACAAAAAAAAAATTTTCTGGTGCAGGCCATCTGCGCGGCGCGCCAGGTGGCCGCGCGGCGCGCCAAACCACCTGGACAGCCCGCTGTCCCCGGAAGTCAATTTAATGAAAATGTTTGACTAGTTCCCGACACATTTAGCTAAAACGCTTTTAACCATGACTTCATATATGAAAAACTAGCACGTTTAATTAATAAAATCAAATTTACGAAGCGGGTCCCACATCGACCCAAATTACCCCTTGAGTACCAAAATGCAATATTTGACCATAAGACTTTTAATACAAAACGAAGCCGAGCATGGCGATTGGGGATACGCTACCCAATCCTAAACAATCCAAAAGCAAGTCTCTAAAGCAAACTATGCAAGTCTTCTAGCCTCGCGCTTACCCGAGCCACCAATCCGCATGCAATCTATAAAAAAGAGTCAACAACGAGAGGGTAAGCTAATGCTTAGTGAGTAGAATAAATATATACATGCATATACAACTTACCTACTCGCATCCACGACATCACATAAATACACATAAATCACTTACCTCATCGTACCAAACGCTAGTATCATCAAATCGTATAACTAGCAACCTCATAAGCAATCAATAGCTAGTAACGTCAAACCGTACAACTAGCAACATCATTAGCATAAATAAATATAAATAATAAATCAAATTAAATGCTAGCATCAACAATTACAATTCATGGTTAACCAATCTCTTCGCTAGGGAACGACTTCGCGAAACAAGTCATCGATGTTCATAACATTCGTTAGCTTCCAAAAACGGCTATGGCATGCTAACCCCCCGAGGTGTTCCAAAAACGGCTATGGCATCACCCCTCAAGTGTTCCAAAAACGGCTATGGCATCACTTGCTCAGTGTGAGTAGAACACGGCTATTACTCACGCTTTCGTACACCAACACGGCTATGTGTACGGGTAACTCAAATAACAACGTGGGAGTAAAACACGGCTATTACTTGCCACTAAATGCACAAACACGGCTATTACTTGCCACTAAATGCACAAACACGGCTATGTGCCTTAGTACAAAACATGGACTAATACGGCTAAGTCCCACAACCTTGGTCACAAAACGGCTATGTGACACCATCAACAAGGTACACAAATCATATACATACATATATACATATTCCACTCACAATAATCATTATGGACAAGAACGGCTATGTCCCACCACTACGGTCACAAAAACGGCTATGTGACATCATTACTACGGGCAACTATCAATGTGGACAAAACGTCTATATCTCACAACTATGGTCACCAAACGGCTATATCCCACAACTATGGTCACCAAACGGCTATGTGACACCATTTCCACGGGCACATAAATCATATACATACATACATAGATATTCCACTCACCTTGAAGTCTTGAAGAATGCTTCCAAGTAATCCGCAACTCGCCAATGGAAAGTACCTATTCCATTACCACAATTACAATAATACACTTAGAGTGGATTTACAAATCAACCCAATTCGTCACTAAGTTCAATTTCGACCCAAATGCACTTCCAAGCACAAACCGTGCCCAAACTAACCAATAGTCACTAACACAAGTGAGAATGGTCCTAATATGCCAATTAAACCCGAACTCAAGTGTTAAACACGTGTCATACCCATTTTGACACTTAAACCCTAATTTTGACCCATAAAGGTCAAAATCTCATTCTTTGCAAGTTTTGACACCAAAACACATTTAACTCGGTTTTATACTTCAACTTAATCCATTTTAAGTTTATAAACTTCATTAAATCGCCAATTGGGTCATAATCACCACCAAACCCTAATTTGACCCAAAGTCAAAGTTAGTCAATCAAATAACCCTAAATAGGTTTCAACACTTCCATAATCACTAATCCAAGTGATAAATCCCAAGATTAAAGCCTAATCAAGGCCAAATCGTCAATCAACCCAAAACCCGCCAAGTGACAAGAATAACTAGTCACCATAAACCCATTTCATCATCTAAGAGGTTTTCACAACAAATCAAACTTAAACCCTAACTTGAATATCAAATCACAAGAATGAAATTCGGAGTTAGAACTTACCAATACCGCCAAAATGATGCCGTTGACGAGTAGAACAACTTTAATACCCGAGCTTTGGTGAGAATCCAACTCCTTCTTCTCCAAATCAAGCTCTCTCTCACTAAAAGTGGGTTTCTCTCACTAGGGTTTGAAGAGAGTGTTTGTGGTGGGTGAGAATGTGATCCAAACTGATCAAAGGATCAGTTTTGATGACCCCAAACCGACCCCAAGTGAAAAGACCAAAGTACCCTTCATTTAAAGCCTTTAAAAAGGCTGAAAATTGCTTCTGACCCATTCGGCGCGCCGCGCCACTTGGTGGAGCGCCGCTCCACACTGCAGGTCAGATTTCAGAAACTTGTTTTGGCCATAACTTTTTGACCGTAGCTCCGTTTTCGATGAATCAAATATCGTTGGAAACGTAATAAGATTTTCTTTCCAATGGTAAGGCTTTGAAACATCAACACAAACTTTATTTGGGGTTGAAAAGGTACGTACACACCTTGTACCTCAAACAACGTCCAGTTTTTCCTTCGACGGTCGAGCAAGCAACACCTACATGTTGTGCACACTCCATACACACATAGTACACCTTAAATACATTATGTACAAAAAATATTTGGGTCTTACAATTTTTTTCTAAAGAAGATCTCACTATTCCGTTGGACGAAATCCAAATCAATGAAAAACTTCAATTCATTGAAGAACCCGTCGAAATAATGGATCGTGAGGTTAAGAGACTTAAGCAAAACAAGATACCGATTGTTAAGGTTCGATGAAATGCTAGTAGAGGACCCGAGTTCACCTGGGAGTGTGAAGATCAGATGAAGAAGAAATACCCGCATCTATTTCCAGAAGATTCGTCAACACCTTCAACAGCTTAAAATTTCGGGACGAAATTTATTTAACGGGTAGGTACTGTAGTGACCCGAACTTTTCCATGTTTATATATATTATTTGAGATTGATATTTACATGACTAAATGTTTCCAACGTATTAAGTGATCAAACTTGTTAAGACTTGATTAAATGAAATAAGTTTCATATAGACAATTGATCACCCAAGTTGACCGGCGATTCACGAACGTTACAAAATTGTAAAAACTACATGTTGTGGTATATATAGACATATATATATGGTTGACATAAGATTATGATGAGTAAGTATCTCACTAAATATATTAACAATGTGTGATATACATAAGAAATGAGATTACTAAGTTAAGAAACTCGAAATGATATATATATATATAACGATTATCGTTATGATAACGTCTACTAAATACATATGTATCATATTAAGATATTGATACACTATATTTAACATGATAAAATGATATTTAAATATATCATTAAGTGTGTTAACAATGAACTACATATGTAAAAACAAGACTACTAACTCAAGAATTACGAAACGAGACTTATATGTAGCGATTATCGTTGTAACGATATTTTAATGTATATATCATATTAAGAGATATTCATACATCATAATATCATGATAATATAATAATTTAACATCTCATTTGATATAATAAACATTGGGTTAACAACATTAATTGAGATCGTTAACTTAAAGGTTTCAAAACAACACTTACATGTAACGACTAACGAAGACTTAACGACTCCATTAGAATGTATATACATGTTGTGTTTTGATATGTATTCTGTAGTGACCCGAACTTTTCCATGTTTATATATATTAATTGAGATTGATATTTACATGATTAAATGTTTCCAACATGTTAAGCAATCAAACTTGTTAAGACTTGATTAATTGAAATATGTTTCATATAGACAATTGACCACCCAAGTTGATCGGTGATTCACGAACGTTAAAACTTGTAAAAACTATATGATGACATATATATGGATATATATATATATAGTTAACATGATACTATGATAAGAAAACATATCATAAAGTATATTAACAATGAACTACATATGTAAAAACAAGACTACTAACTTAATGATTTTTAAACGAGACATATATGTAACGATTATCGTTGTAAAGACATTTAATGTATATATATCATATTAAGAGATATTCATACATGATAATATCATGATAATATAATAATTTAAAATCTCATTTGATATTATAAACATTGGGTTAACAACATTTAACAAGATCGTTAACCTAAAGGTTTCAAAACAACACTTACATGTAACGACTAACGATGACTTAACGACTCAGTTAAAATGTATATACATGTAGTGTTTTAATATGTATTTATACACTTTTGAAAGACTTCAATACACTTATCAAAATACTTCTACTTAACAAAAATGCTTACAATTACATCCTCGTTCAGTTTCATCAACAATTCTACTCGTATGCACCCGTATTCGTACTCGTACAATACACAGCTTTTAGATGTATGTACTATTGGTATATACACTCCAATGATCAGCTCTTAGCAGCCCATATGAGTCACCTAACACATGTGGGAACCATCATTTGGCAACTAGCATGAAATATCTCATAAAATTACAAAAGTATGAGTAATCATTCATGACTTATTTACATGAAAACAAAATTACATATCCTTTATATCTAATCCATACACCAACGACCAAAAACACCTACAAACACTTTCATTCTTCAATTTTCTTCATCTAATTGATCTCTCTCAAGTTCTATCTTCAAGTTCTAAGTGTTCTTCATAAATTCCAAAAGTTCTAGTTTCATAAAATCAAGAATACTTTCAAGTTTGCTAGCTCACTTCCAATCTTGTAAGGTGATCATCCAACCTCAAGAAATCTTTGTTTCTTACAGTAGGTTATCATTCTAATACAAGGTAATAATCATATTCAAACTTTGGTTCAATTTCTATAACTATAACAATCTTATTTCAAGTGATGATCTTACTTGAACTTATTTTCGTGTCATGATTCTGCTTCAAGAACTTCGAGCCATCCAAGGATCCATTGAAGCTAGATCCATTTTTCTCTTTTCCAGTAGGTTTATCCAAGGAAATTAAGATAGTAATGATGTTCATAACATCATTCGATTCATACATATAAAGCTATCTTATTCGAAGGTTTAAACTTGTAATCACTAGAACATAGTTTAGTTAATTCTAAACTTGTTCGCAAACAAAAGTTAATCCTTCTAACTTGACTTTTAAAATCAACTAAACACATGTTCTATATCTATATGATATGCTAACTTAATGATTTAAAACCTGGAAACACGAAAAACACCGTAAAACCGGATTTACGCCGTCGTAGTAACACCGCGGGCTGTTTTGGGTTAGTTAATTAAAAACTATGATAAACTTTGATTTAAAAGTTGTTATACTGAGAAAATGATTTTTATTATGAACATGAAACTATATCCAAAAATTATGGTTAAACTCAAAGTGGAAGTATGTTTTCTAAAATGGTCATCTAGACGTCGTTCTTTCGACTGAAATGACTACCTTTACAAAAACGACTTGTAACTTATTTTTCCGACTATAAACCTATACTTTTTCTGTTTAGATTCATAAAATAGAGTTCAATATGAAACCATAGCAATTTGATTCACTCAAAACGGATTTAAAATGAAGAAGTTATGGGTAAAACAAGATTGGATAATTTTTCTCATTTTAGCTACGTGAAAATTGGTAACAAATCTATTCCAACCATAACTTAATCAACTTGTATTGTATATTATGTAATCTTGAGATACCATAGACACGTATACAATGTTTCGACCTATCATGTCGACACATCTATATATATTTCGGAACAACCATAGACACTCTATATGTGAATGTTGGAGTTAGCTATACAGGGTTGAGGTTGATTCCAAAATATATATAGTTTGAGTTGTGATCAATACTGAGATACGTATACACTGGGTCGTGGATTGATTCAAGATAATATTTATCGATTTATTTCTGTACATCTAACTGTGGACAACTAGTTATAGGTTACTAACGAGGACAGCTGACTTAATAAACTTAAAACATCAAAATATATTAAAAGTGTTGTAAATATATTTTGAACATACTTTAATATATATGTATATATTGTTATAGGTTCGTGAATCAACAGTGGCCAAGTCTTACTTCCCGACGAAGTAAAAATCTGTGAAAGTGAGTTATAGTCCCACTTTTAAAATCTAATATTTTTGGGATGAGAATACATGCAGGTTTTATAAATGATTTACAAAATAGACACAAGTACGTGAAACTACATTCTATGGTTGAATTATCGAAATCGAATATGCCCCTTTTTATTAAGTCTGGTAATCTAAGAATTAGGGAACAGACACCCTAATTGACGCGAATCCTAAAGATAGATCTATTGGGCCTAACAAACCCCATCCAAAGTACCGGATGCTTTAGTACTTCGAAATTTATATCATATCCAAAGGGTGTCCCGGAATGATGGGGATATTCTTATATATATGCATCTTGTTAATGTCGGTTACCAGGTGTTCACCATATGAATGATTTTTATCTCTATGTATGGGATGTGTATTGAAATATGAAATCTTGTGGTCTATTGTTACGATTTGATATATATTGGTTAAATCTATAACTCACCAACATTTTGTTGACGTTTTAAGCATGTTTATTCTCAGGTGATTATTAAGAACTTCCGCTGTCGCATACTTAAATAAGGACAAGATTTGGAGTCCATGCTTGTATGATATTGTGTAAAAACTGCATTCAAGAAACTTATTTTGTTGTAACATATTTGTATTGTAAACCATTATGTAACGGTCGTGTGTAAACAGGATATTTTAGATTATCATTATTTGATAATCTACGTAAAGCTTTTTAAACCTTTATTGATGAAATAAAGGTTATGGTTTGTTTAAAAATGAATGCAGTCTTTGAAAAACGTCTCATATAGAGGTCAAAACCTCGCAACGAAATCAATTAATATGGAACGTTTTTAATCAATAAGAACAGGACATTTCAGTTGGTATCCGAGCGTTGGTCTTAGAGAACCAGAAAATTTGCATTAGTGTGTCTTATCGAGTTTGTTAGGATGCATTACTGAGTCTGGACTTCGACCGTGTTTTCTTTAAAAATGATTGCTTAACATTTTTGTTGGAAACTATATATTTTTAACATATGAATATTATGTGATATATTAATCTCTTAACGTGTTTGATATTATGTGATAGATGTCTACCTCTAGAACAAGTCCCATTGACTCACCTAATAATAATGAAGAGTCAAATGTAAATTGGAATGATTTGTGGACTGATTCACAAGTTCCCGAAGAGGAACCGGAAGAAGAGTCGGAACCGGAAGAAGAATCGGAACCGGAAGAAGAATCGGAACCGGATGAAGAAATAGAACCGGTGGGGGAAATAATAAAACGGTTAAGTAAAAGAAAATCCTCAACCAACCGACCAAAGTTAATTATGGTCAATGGTGTTTCCGCCAAGGAAGCAAAATATTGGGAGGATTACCAATTCTCCGATGAATCGGATTCCGACGAGAATTCCGATGATGTTATAGAAATTACCCCAACTGAATTTAAAAAGGCAAAAGAAAATAATAAGGGAAAGGGCATAAAAATAGAGAAATCTAATTCCAACCCCGATGAACTTTATATGTATCGTCAACCCCCGAAGTCCTTAAGTTGTAACAATGACCCGGGAACCTCTAAACCACCAGGTTTTTCTAAACCAATGTGGACAACGACGGCTCGTATTAGGGGAACATCATATATCCCTAGAAACTTGGCAAAACGAACCAAAACCGAAGAAGAAGAAACGAGCGAGTCGGAATAAGATAGTTGTATTCGTGTGGTGTAATATATGTAATATAGTGTTCTTATGCTTTATGATATATGTAAAAATTGCTTGTATTAATAAGTATTTTTTTATGAATCTAACTCTTGTCTATTTTACAGTTTAAAAACACAAAATGGATAGACAACCCAATATTTTAAGAGACCTACCCGGAGACATGATTGATGAAATCTTGTCTAGAGTCGGCCAGAATTCTTCGGCACAACTATTTAAGGCGAGATCAGTTTGTAAGACATTCGAAGAACGTTCCAAAAATGTCTTGGTTTATAAGAGACTTTCGTTTGAAAGATGGGGGATATCACATTGGGAAACCCATAAGTTACGATGTGTTTACTTTGACGCATATATTGCGGGGAACCCAAATGCTATTTTACGCAACGGGTTAAGAAATTATTTTGACTCAATATATCCGAATATTGGACTTCGTGATTTAGAAAAAGCGGCTAACATGCAACATAAAGAAGCATGTTATGCTTACGGATTAGTAATGTTCGCTTCTCACCAAAGTGAGAACAAGAACATCGGGTTACAACTATTAAACAAAACGTTTCCACAAGTGACGGAGTCGGTAATTGGGGTAAGAAATGAGGTTTTTAGATTATTACGGGACTGTTGGACATTACGTAACCCTCGTCCCTTTGATGACGTTACAACACGCTATCTTATCAACGGCCATAACGGTTATGTTGCACAAGACCAAGGATGGGAAGTAGTCCTAGTAAAACCAGAATGCATGACTTGTTTCTGGACGTATGAATTACGTGTCTTTATTGCCTTTGCTGAACGACTTGGGTACTAGCTAGAATTGTCTTCACAACTATCTTGTATCAAAGTTATTGTGTGCTATATTTCATGCTTTATGTAAAATAAGCGGTATTGTAAGTTTGTAAAATATTGTATAAAAGTTTGAACGCGAAATATTATTATAATCAGTTTTTCATATAGAATTGTAGTAGTTGAATTGTATATTAGCTACTAAGTATGAACTTAACGGGTAGGTACTACCCGAATTTAAACTTATAAAACGCTAATATGAAGAAAAAGCTTTTATAAATGAGTTCATATTATGCTACGAAATACTATTAACTACTCTTAATATTCTGTATGATTAACTTGTTCCATTTAACTATTTTGAAGGAAATGGCACCGACTACTCGACACACCGTGAATATGAATGAAGAGGAATTCCGTACTTTTCTAGCTTCAAACATAGCCGCAGTACAGGCTGCGCTACATACCAACAATAACCTTGGATCTAGCAGTACAGGAAATCGTGTAGGATGCACCTACAAAGAATTCACTGCCTGCAAACCTTTGGAATTTGATGGAACCGAAGGACCGATCGGATTGAAACGGTGGACCGAGAAGGTTGAATCGGTGTTTGCCATAAGTAAGTGTACTGAAGAGGACAAAGTGAAGTACGCTACGCATACCTTCACAGGTTCTGCGTTAACATGGTGGAATACCTATCTAGAGCAAGTGGGACAAGATGGTGCGTACGCACTACCGTGGTCAGCATTCAAGCACTTGATGAACGAGAAGTACCGTCCCAGAACCGAGGTCAATAAGCTCAAGACAGAACTTAGAGGGTTACGAACCCAAGGATTTGATATTACCACGTACGAAAGACGATTCACAGAATTATGCCTATTGTGTCCGGGAGCATTCGAAGATGAGGAAGAGAAGATCGACGCGTTTGTGAAAGGATTACCGGAAAGAATCCAAGAAGATATAAGTTCACACGAGCCCGCCTCCATACAACAGGCATGTAGAATGGCTCACAAACTAGTGAACCAGATTGAAGAAAGAATTAAAGAACAGACTGCTGAAGAGGCCAATGTGAAGCAAGTCAAAAGAAAGTGGGAGGAAAACGGTGATAAGAATCACCAATACAACAATAACAGTAATTACAACAATAATCGCAACAATTATCCCAACAATCGCAACATCAATCGCAACTACAACAAACGGCCCAACAACAACAACAACAACAACAACAACAGCAACTACAACAATCATCCCAACAACAATAATAACCGCAATAACAACAACAATCAGAAGCAGCTATGCCAAAGGTGTGAAAAGAATCACTCGGGGTTCTGCACCAAATTTTGCAACAAGTGTAAAAGAAATGGTCATAGCGCGGCGAAGTGTGAGGTCTACGGACCAGGGGTTAATAGAACGAAAGGAACAAATGGTGTCAGAACGAGTAATGGCGGAGCAAGTAGTGTCGGAGCAAGTTATGCCAATGTAGTTTGTTATAAATGTGGAAAACCAGGCCACATTATTAGAAATTACCCGAACCAGGAGAACACGAATGGACAAGGCCGTGGAAGAGTTTTCAATATTAATGCGGTAGAGGCACAGGAAGACCCGGAGCTTGTTACGGGTACGTTTCTTATTGACAATAAATCTGCTTACGTTTTATTTGATTCGGGTGCGGATAGAAGCTATATGAGTAGAGATTTTTGTGCTAAATTAAGTTGTCCATTGACGCCTTTGGATAGTAAATTTTTACTCGAATTAGCAAATGGTAAATTAATTTCAGCAGATAATATATGTCAGAATCGAGAAATTAAACTGGTTAGCGAAACATTTAAGATTGATTTGATACCAGTAGAGTTAGGGAGTTTTGATGTGATAATCGGTATGGACTGGTTGAAAGAAGTGAAAGCGGAGATCGTTTGTTACAAAAATGCAATTCGCATTATACGAGAAAAAGGAAAACCCTTAATGGTGTACGGAGAAAAGGGCAACACGAAGCTACATCTTATTAGTAATTTGAAGGCACAAAAACTAATAAGAAAAGGTTGCTATGCTGTTCTAGCACACGTCGAGAAAGTACAAACTGAAGAAAAGAGCATCAATGATGTTCCCATCGCAAAAGAATTTCCCGATGTATTTCCGAAAGAATTACCGGGATTACCCCCACATCGATCCGTTGAATTTCAAATAGATCTTGTACCAGGAGCTGCACCAATAGCTCGTGCTCCTTACAGACTCGCACCCAGCGAGATGAAAGAACTCCAAAGCCAATTACAAGAACTTTTAGAGCGTGGTTTCATTCGACCAAGCACATCACCGTGGGGAGCTCCTGTTTTGTTTGTCAAGAAGAAAGATGGTATATTCAGGTTGTGTATCGACTACCGAGAGTTGAACAAACTTACCATCAAGAACCGCTACCCACTACCGAGAATCGATGACTTATTTGATCAACTACAAGGCTCGTCTGTTTATTCAAAGATTGACTTACGTTCCGGGTATCATCAAATGCGGGTGAAAGAAGATGATATTCCAAAGACTGCTTTCAGAACACGTTACGGTCATTACGAGTTTATGGTCATGCCGTTTGGTTTAACTAATGCACCAGCTGTGTTCATGGACCTTATAAACCGAGTGTGTGGACCATACCTTGACAAGTTTGTCATTGTTTTCATTGATGACATACTTATTTACTCAAAGAATGACCAAGAACACGGTGAACATTTGAGAAAGGTGTTAGAAGTATTGAGGAAGGAAGAATTGTACGCTAAGTTTTCAAAGTGTGCATTTTGGTTGGAAGAAGTTCAATTCCTCGGTCACATAGTGAACAAAGAAGGTATTAAGGTGGATCCGGCAAAGATAGAAACTGTTGAAAAGTGGGAAACCCCGAAAACTCCGAAACACATACGCCAGTTTTTAGGACTAGCTGGTTACTACAGAAGGTTCATTCAAGACTTTTTCAGAATAGCAAAACCCTTGACTGCATTAACGCATAAAGGGAAGAAATTTGAATGGAATGATGAACAAGAGAAAGCGTTTCAGTTATTGAAGAAAAAGCTAACTACGGCACCTATATTGTCATTGCCTGAAGGGAATGATGATTTTGTGATTTATTGTGATGCATCAAAGCAAGGTCTCGGTTGTGTATTAATGCAACGAATGAAGGTGATTGCTTATGCGTCTAGACAATTGAAGATTCACGAACAAAATTATACGACGCATGATTTGGAATTAGGCGCGGTTGTTTTTGCATTAAAGACTTGGAGACACTACTTATATGGGGTCAAAAGTATTATATATACCGACCACAAAAGTCTTCAACACATATTTAATCAGAAACAACTGAATATGAGGCAGCGTAGGTGGATTGAATTATTGAATGATTACGACTTTGAGATTCGTTACCACCCGGGGAAGGCAAATGTGGTAGCCGATGCCTTGAGCAGGAAGGACAGAGAACCCATTCGAGTAAAATCTATGAATATAATGATTCATAATAACATTACTACTCAAATAAAGGAGGCGCAACAAGGAGTTTTAAAAGAGGGAAATTTAAAGGATGAAATACCCAAAGGATCGGAGAAGCATCTTAATATTCGGGAAGACGGAACCCTTTATAGGGCTGAAAGGATTTGGGTACCAAAATTTGGAAATATGAGAGAAATGGTACTTAGAGAAGCTCATAAAACCAGATACTCAATACATCCTGGAACGGGGAAGATGTACAAGGATCTCAAGAAACATTTTTGGTGGCCGGGTATGAAAGCCGATGTTGCTAAATACGTAGTAGAATGTTTGACGTGTTCTAAGGTCAAAGCTGAGCATCAGAAACCATCAGGTCTACTTCAACAACCCGAAATCCCGGAATGGAAATGGGAAAACATTACCATGGATTTCATCACTAAATTGCCAAGGACTGCAAGTGGTTTTGATACTATTTGGGTAATAGTTTATCGTCTCACCAAATCCGCACACTTCCTACCAATAAGAGAAGATGATAAGATGGAGAAGTTAGCACGACTGTATTTGAAGGAAGTCATCTCCAGACATGGAATACCAATCTCTATTATCTCTGATAGGGATGGCAGATTTATTTCAAGATTCTGGCAGACATTACAGCAAGTATTAGGAACTCGTCTAGACATGAGTACTGCCTATCATCCACAAACTGATGGGCAGAGCGAAAGGACGATACAAACGCTTGAAGACATGCTACGAGCATGTGTTATTGATTTCGGAAACAGTTGGGATCGACATCTACGGTTAGCAGAATTTTCCTACAACAACAGCTACCATTCAAGCATTGAGATGGCGCCGTTTGAAGCACTTTATGGTAGAAAGTGCAGGTCTCCAATTTGTTGGAGTGAAGTGGGGGATAGACAGATTACGGGTCCGGAGATTATACAAGAAACTACCGAGAAGATCATCCAAATTCAACAACGGTTGAAAACCGCCCAAAGTCGACAAAAGAGCTACGCTGACATTAAAAGAAAAGATATAGAATTTGAAATTGGAGAGATGGTCATGCTTAAAGTTGCACCTTGGAAAGGCGTTGTTCGATTTGGTAAACGAGGGAAATTAAATCCAAGGTATATTGGACCATTCAAGATTATTGATCGTGTCGGACCAGTAGCTTACCGACTAGAGTTACCTCAACAACTCGCGGCTGTACATAACACTTTCCACGTCTCGAATTTGAAGAAATGTTTTGCTAAAGAAGATCTCACTATTCCGTTAGATGAAATCCAAATCAACGAAAAACTTCAATTCATCGAAGAACCCGTCGAAATAATGGATCGTGAGGTTAAAAGACTTAAGCAAAACAAGATACCAATTGTTAAGGTTCGATGGAATGCTCGTAGAGGACCCGAGTTCACCTGGGAGCGTGAAGATCAGATGAAGAAGAAATACCCGCATCTATTTCCAGAAGATTCGTCAACACCTTCAACAGCTTAAAATTTCGGGACGAAATTTATTTAACGGGTAGGTACTGTAGTGACCCGAACTTTTCCATGTTTATATATATTAATTGAGATTGATATTTACATGATTAAATATTTCCAACATGTTAAGCAATCAAACTTGTTAAGACTTGATTAATTGAAATATGTTTCATATAGACAATTGACCACCCAAGTTGATCGGTGATTCACGAACGTTAAAACTTGTAAAAACTATATGATGACATATATATGGATATATATATATATAGTTAACATGATACTATGATAAGAAAACATATCATAAAGTATATTAACAATGAACTACATATGTAAAAACAAGACTACTAACTTAATGATTTTTAAACGAGACATATATGTAACGATTATCGTTGTAAAGACATTTAATGTATATATATCATATTAAGAGATATTCATACATGATAATATCATGATAATATAATAATTTAAAATCTCATTTGATTTTATAAACATTGGGTTAACAACATTTAACAAGATCGTTAACCTAAAGGTTTCAAAACAACACTTACATGTAACGACTAACGATGACTTAACGACTCAGTTAAAATGTATATACATGTAGTGTTTTAATATGTATTTATACACTTTTGAAAGACTTCAATACACTTATCAAAATACTTCTACTTAACAAAAATGCTTACAATTACATCCTCGTTCAGTTTCATCAACAATTCTACTCGTATGCACCCGTATTCGTACTCGTACAATACACAGCTTTTAGATGTATGTACTATTGGTATATACACTCCAATGATCAGCTCTTAGCAGCCCATGTGAGTCACCTAACACATGTGGGAACCATCATTTGGCAACTAGCATGAAATATCTCATAAAATTACAAAAATATGAGTAATCATTCATGACTTATTTACATGAAAACAAAATTACATATCCTTTATATCTAATCCATACACCAACGACCAAAAACACCTACAAACACTTTCATTCTTCAATTTTCTTCATCTAATTGATCTCTCTCAAGTTCTATCTTCAAGTTCTAAGTGTTCTTCATAAATTCCAAAAGTTCTAGTTTCATAAAATCAAGAATACTTTCAAGTTTGCTAGCTCACTTCCAATCTTGTAAGGTGATCATCCAACCTCAAGAAATCTTTGTTTCTTACAGTAGGTTATCATTCTAATACAAGGTAATAATCATATTCAAACTTTGGTTCAATTTCTATAACTATAACAATCTTATTTCAAGTGATGATCTTACTTGAACTTATTTTCGTGTCATGATTCTGCTTCAAGAACTTCGAGCCATCCAAGGATCCATTGAAGCTAGATCCATTTTTCTCTTTTCCAGTAGGTTTATCCAAGGAAATTAAGGTAGTAATGATGTTCATAACATCATTCGATTCATACATATAAAGCTATCTTATTCGAAGGTTTAAACTTGTAATCACTAGAACATAGTTTAGTTAATTCTAAACTTGTTCGCAAACAAAAGTTAATCCTTCTAACTTGACTTTTAAAATCAACTAAACACATGTTCTATATCTATATGATATGCTAACTTAATGATTTAAAACCTGGAAACACGAAAAACACCGTAAAACCGGATTTACGCCGTCGTAGTAACACCGCGGGCTGTTTTGGGTTAGTTAATTAAAAACGATGATAAACTTTGATTTAAAAGTTGTTATACTGAGAAAATGATTTTTATTATGAACATGAAACTATATCCAAAAATTATGGTTAAACTCAAAGTGGAAGTATGTTTTCTAAAATGGTCATCTAGACGTCGTTCTTTCGACTGAAATGACTACCTTTACAAAAACGACTTGTAACTTATTTTTCCGACTATAAACCTATACTTTTTCTGTTTAGATTCATAAAATAGAGTTCAATATGAAACCATAGCAATTTGATTCACTCAAAACGGATTTAAAATGAAGAAGTTATGGGTAAAACAAGATTGGATAATTTTTCTCATTTTAGCTACGTGAAAATTGATACCATAGACACGTATACAATGTTTCGACCTATCATGTCGACACATCTATATATATTTCGGAACAACCATAGACACTCTATATGTGAATGTTGGAGTTAGCTATACAGGGTTGAGGTTGATTCCAAAATATATATAGTTTGAGTTGTGATCAATACTGAGATACGTATACACTGGGTCGTGGATTGATTCAAGATAATATTTATCGATTTATTTCTGTACATCTAACTGTGGACAACTAGTTATAGGTTACTAACGAGGACAGCTGACTTAATAAACTTAAAACATCAAAATATATTAAAAGTGTTGTAAATATATTTTGAACATACTTTAATATATATGTATATATTGTTATAGGTTCGTGAATCAACAGTGGCCAAGTCTTACTTCCCGACGAAGTAAAAATCTGTGAAAGTGAGTTATAGTCCCACTTTTAAAATCTAATATTTTTGGGATGAGAATACATGCAGGTTTTATAAATGATTTACAAAATAGACACAAGTACGTGAAACTACATTCTATGGTTGAATTATCGAAATCGAATATGCCCCTTTTTATTAAGTCTGGTAATCTAAGAATTAGGGAACAGACACCCTAATTGACGCGAATCCTAAAGATAGATCTATTGGGCCTAACAAACCCCATCCAAAGTACCGGATGCTTTAGTACTTCGAAATTTATATCATATCCGAAGGGTGTCCCGGAATGATGGGGATATTCTTATATATATATGCATCTTGTTAATGTCGGTTACCAGGTGTTCCCCATATGAATGATTTTTATCTCTATGTATGGGATGTGTATTGAAATATGAAATCTTGTGGTCTATTGTTACGATTTGATATATATTGGTTAAACCTATAACTCACCAACATTTTGTTGACGTTTTAAGCATGTTTATTCTCAGGTGATTATTAAGAGCTTCCGCTGTCGCATACTTAAATAAGGACAAGATTTGGAGTCCATGCTTGTATGATATTGTGTAAAAACTGCATTCAAGAAACTTATTTTGTTGTAACATATTTGTATTGTAAACCATTATGTAATGGTCGTGTGTAAACAGGATATTTTAGATTATCATTATTTGATAATCTACGTAAAGCTTTTTAAACCTTTATTGATGAAATAAAGGTTATGGTTTGTTTAAAAATGAATGCAGTCTTTGAAAAACGTCTCATATAGAGGTCAAAACCTCGCAACGAAATCAATTAATATGGAACGTTTTTAATCAATAAGAACGGGACATTTCATATTCTTACACTTTTTAAAGACTTCAAGACACATATCAAAGTACTTCTACTTAACAAAAATGCTTAAAATTACATCCTCGTTCAGTTTCATCAACAATTCTACTCGTATGCACCTGTATTCGTACTCGTACAATACACAGCTTTTAGATGTATGTACTATTAGTATATACACTCCAATAATCATCTCTTAGCAGTCCATGTGAGCCACCTAACACATGTGGGAACCATCATTTGGAAACTAGCATGAAATATCACATAAAATTACAAAAATATTAGTAATCATTCATGACTTATTTACATGAAAACAAAATTACATATCGTTTATATCTAATCCATATACCAATGACCAAAAACACCTACAAACACTTTCATTCTTCAATTTTCTTCATCTAATTGATCTCTCTCAAGTTCCATCTTCAAGTTCTAAGTGTTCTTCATAAATTCCATAAGTATAGTTTCATAAAAATCAAGAATACTACCAAGTTTGCAAGTTTATTCCAAGCTTTCTAATCCATTCCAAGTAATCATCTAAGATCAAGGAACCTTTGTTATTTACAGTAGGTTATCTTTCTAATTCAAGGTAATATTCATATTCAAACTTTGATTCAATTTCTACAACTATAACAATCTTATTTTGAGTGAAAATCTTACTTGAACTGTTTTCGTGTCATGATTCTGCTTCAAGAACTTTAAAGCCATCCAAGGATCCTTTGAAGCTAGATCCATTTTTCTCATTTCCAGTAGTTTTATCCAGAAAACTTGAGGTAGTAATGATGTTCATAACATCATTCGATTTATACATATAAAGCTATCTTATTCGAAGGTTTAAACTTGTAATCACTAGAACATAGTTTAGTTAATTCTAAACTTGTTCGCAAACAAAAGTTAATCCTTCTAACTTGACTTTTAAAATCAACTAAACACATGTTCTATATCTATATGATATGCTAACTTAATGATTTAAAACCTGGAAACACGATGATCACCATAAAATCGGATATACACCGTCGTAGTGAAATCGGGGGCTGTTTTGGTTTGGATAATTAAAAACTATGATAAACTTTGATTTAAAAGTTGTTCTTCTGGAAAAATAATTTTTCATATGAACATTTAACTATATCCAAAAATCTTGGTTAAACTCAAAGTGAAAGTATGTTTTTCAAAATGGTCATCATGATATCGTTCTTTCGACAGAAATGACTACCTCTTTAGTAATTGATATGTAACTTAAATTTCCGACTATAAACCTATACTTTTTCTGTTTAGATTCTTAAATTAGAGTTCAATATGAAACCATATCAATTTGATTCACTCAAAACGGATTTAAAATGAAGAAGTTATGGGTAAAACAAGATTGGATATTTTTGATCTTTTTAGTTACGGGAAATGTTTAACAAATCTATACAAATCATATCCTAGCTAACTTATATTATATTATACATGTATTCTAATATATTATGTAATCTTGGGATACCATAGACACGTATGCAAATGTTTTGACATATCATATCTACCCATGTATATATATTATTTGGAACAACCATAGACACTCTATATGCAGTAATGTTGGAGTTAGCTATACAGGGTTGAGGTTGATTCCAAAAATATATATACTTTGAGTTGTGATCTAGCCTGAGACGTGTATACACTGGGTAGTGGATTGATTCAAGATAATATATATCGATTTATTTCTATACATCTAACTGTGGACAACTAGTTGTAGGTTACTAACGAGGACAGCTGACTTAATACACTCAAATCTTTAAAACATAATAAAAATGGTTGTAATTATATTTTGATCATACTTTGATATATATGTACATATTTGTATAGGTTCGTGAATCGATCCGTGGCCAAGTCTTATTTCCGAGGAAGGAAATATCTGTGAAAGTGAGTTATAGTCCCACTTTTAAAATCTAATATTTTTGGGGTGAGAATACATGCAGGTTTTATAAATGATTCACAAAATAGACACAAGTACGTGAAACTACATTCTATGGTTGAATTATCGAAATCGAATATGCCCCTTTTTATTAAGTCCGGTAATCTAAGAATTAGGGAACAGACACCCTAATTGACGCGAATCCTAAAGATAGATCTATTGGGCCTAACAAACCCCATCCAAAGTACCGGATGCTTTAGTACTTCGAAATTTATATCATATCCGAAGGGTGTCCCGGAATGATGGGGATATTCTTATATATGCATCTTGTTAATGTCGGTTACCAGGTGTTCAGCATATGAATGATTTTTATCTCTATGTATGGGATGTGTATTGAAATATGAAATCTTGTGGTCTATTGTTACGATTTGATATATATAGGTTAAACCTATAACTCACCAACATTTTTGTTGACGTTTAAAGCATGTTTATTCTCAGGTGAATATTAAGAGCTTCCGTTGTTGCATACTAAAATAAGGACAAGATTTGGAGTCCATGTTTGTATGATATTGTGTAAAAACTGCATTCAAGAAACATATGTCGATGTAATATATTTCTATTGTAAACCATTATGTAATGGTCGTGTGTAAACAGTATATTTTAGATTATCATTATTTGATAATCTACGTAATGTTTTTAAAACCTTTATTGATAAAATAAAGGTTATGGTTGTTTTAAAAATGAATGCAGTCTTTGAAAAACGTCTCATATAGAGGTCAAAACCTCGCAACGAAATCAATTAATATGGAACGTTTATAATCAATATGAACGGGACATTTCACAAGCTCCCTATTTATAGGTTTTGATGCTTACGCGGAAGTAAGATGTGCGGGCACTTAGGCATTCCGCACAAGTACTGCGAGAACCCTTCGCACTCTTTAGTATTCCGCGCAATTTCACCGCAATCAATAGCATTCTTCGCGGTTTACTTGTTTTGCACCTTTTGCCTTTGAGTAGCTTTTCGCACTAAAAAAATATACATATATATGCGTATGTATATGATCAATTGTCACTAAATTACCTTGTGTTTGTGAATTGATAACATGCGATTAAACAATAGCAATTACTAACAGTATTAAAGAACCCGTGATCGACTAAAATTTAAAACAAAAGCAATCGAAGGGTACCTACACATTCAATAAAGGTCAAAAAAAAAAAAAAAAAAAAAAAAAAGTTAAAAATAAAAATAGTGATAATTCCTTACTTTTTTAGAATCCATTGGCAAGGGTTAATAACATCAACAGAAAATAGCAATACTATTAGATAAATAAAAGACATCTTACCCACACCTCAGTTTAAAGTCGCCTTAACAATATACACGGAAGACTTAAAAGCTTTTATAATCATCTCTAAAACTCAATGTGTTACTAAGTGATTAACTTTTTAGTTAGCGCTTTCTGGCTTATGCATCATTTTGACAAAATATTACTAAGTGATTAACAATAAATCAATAAATTTGGAAGTATATAAACCCTTAAAAAACGATCAGTTATTTTGAAAATCCAGGAAAAAACACATATATATCTGAGTTTTTATTGAACCAACTGATGTGATCAAATCACATCACATATCTTGAGTTAATACCCATACATTTAGACACATATATCAGTTAACTAAAACATCATCCATACTTCATAACAATGGCTAAGTATAAATACAGGGTACAACTACGTAATATTAATCTTATCATTAATTTTTATCTGAAAGCATATATGTAAAATATGAACAAAATTAACACAATTAACGGTTGAAAGCTATTATAATTCGTAGATGAAAAACACATTTATCATTTTACAAGGTGGAATCGAGACCTCTAATATATCCAGAACAAGGTTTCTTCATCACTAGATTCAGTTCATTCAAAATTTTATATATTTTATTTGATGCAGGATCTACTTTATCAGCAACAAAGAAACCGTGAGTCTTTCTATTAACATCAATCCAACTGCACCCAGGCTGCTTTTTCAAGCTTCTATCTTTCATCACTTTTCTTACGTCAGCAAGACAATCCCACTTCTTAGACATTGCATAAAGATTAGAAAGCGAAACATAATTAGACGCATTTTCAGGCTCAAACTCAATAAGTGACTTATAAGCCATCTCTCTAGTCTTATTGTCTGTATGAACAATCGAAGCACTCACAAGAGCCCCACAAAAACTTGGTCCAGGATCCAAAGGCATTGTCTTGATAAAGTTCAAAGCTTTATCGAGTTGACCCGATAGACCTTAAAAAGCAACCACACGAGAACAAATCTCCATTGTTGGTTCAATCACATGAACACTTATTGTTTTTTTTTTTATAAATATCATGGCCTTTCTCAACCAACCCTGGTGTGCTACACGCGGAAAGAACACTAACAACAAGTATTGCATCGGATTTTATTCCATTCTCAACCATTTTATTATACAAATTAAATGCTTCTTGACATTTTCCGTTTAATGGATACCCGGAAATCACATATCTCCACGAAATTGCATCTTTCAAAAGACAATCGTGATCAAAAACTTGCTTTGCATGGCTTAAAAGACCATTCTTGGACAGTTGGACTACATATATTTTAAAACATTACATAAAACACTAATTAACAAACCCCTTTTTAACATTAAGCCCATAAATTTGTGTTAAGCCTAATAACCGTGCAACTAAGCTACAAGCTATAAGAACAGTTAAAAGAGAAACCTCATTAATCGCTACATTACTTTTTTGGCATACTACAAATTACTCAGTGTTAATGTTTCTTCAGGAACGTAATTTTGTAGATAACCATTCATTAATATTTTTGTCACCCTCACTCGTTTTCCCCCTTGTTTTCCTATTTTACGATTTTTTTTCCCTATTATTATATTTGATCTTTGATTACCTCTTTCAATAATCGGCGTGGGAATGAGCCGCCTAGCATGACTAGGTTACAAATCCCGAAAAAAAAGAATAAAAAAAAAATCTCTTTTTGCAGCTTTGATGAAGATTGGTATTGTCGACAAAGTTACTTGCCCAAGTCCTGCTCAATCCTTAGGCAAAGCAAGCCACAAAGTAAAAAAAAAATAAAACGTTACGGAAAAGAAAACGCAGTCAAGCAACGCAACCAATCAACAATTATCAGTCAATTCGGTGCAACAAATACGAGAACAAAAAAAAAGTTATCTTTTATTTATCTCGTGTTACTTCCAGTCGGAGTTTTCGCGATTTCGCCGCTCGGCCTGAGGGGGAGTGTTAGAGTATAGATTAAATCAAGCCCGGTCCGTTTGTGAATTTAAGGTTTCCTAGGGTTTTATAAACTCTATATATATAGCGTCAAATGTAATGAATAATACACGGGAAATTCTATTATTCTTACACACATGAAAATATTTTTCAAACTCATTCGACCAAAGATAAGTCGAGCTACATATAGTTTACTACATAAGTGACATTTTTTTTGTTCGATTGAGTCGAAACCTTTAGAATTAGAACTGGTTTTTTTGAAAACAGAGTAGGAATTGATGAGATTGGTTAAGATGATAGGGTTTGGGTGAAGACCCAAACAATGAAATTGAGCTTGAATTGGTTGTATTAGTTTTGTAAAATGATTAGTCATTGAAACTTTAAGAAGGTTGAGATTTGAGAAGATGAAAAATGATAGGAGATCGTAACGGCTTTATTGACAACATTTGTTTAATTGAATTAGTTTAAACTAGGGCTGTTAACGAATCAAACTCGATCGAGCATATTGAAGTTGAGCTCGGCTCCTTTAACTATTACTCGATTCGAACACGACTCGAACTCGATTAAAAGTTTTAATTTTTGTTCGAGTTCGAACTCGAATATTTTTTCTATGTTCGAACTCGAGCTCGATATTCGTTATTTTTAGCTTAAGCTTAATGCTCGTGTTCAAGCTCGAATTCGTGCTCGGTTAAGCTCGTTTAAAATCTTGAAATATTTTTTAATAGCTAGAGAAAATTTATTTCGTTACTATAATAATATATATATAAAAAACTTTAAACTTAATTCAATGATTAAACACTTAAGTGTATAAGTGTTATTTAAATTTTTTAAGTTGACACTAATGAAACTCTTTATTTATAGCTAACTTTTCACATGTAAGTTTCTTCCTCATCCAATGTGGGATGAAGGTCCTTTTTTTTTTTTTTTTTTTTTTTTTTTTGTAACATAGTGAAGTTGTTTTTTTTTCTTTAAACATACTTTATGTGAAATATTATTATGTTTACAGTTGATTTTTAAGTTTTAAATATTAAGTTCTCTGTTAAAATTTTAGATATTTGAAAACGTAAGGTATATATAAATATATGTATATGAATAATATAAATTAAAGTGTATTAAGAGTTTTGAAAAATGAACGGGCTATGTTTCGTCAACGTACTTTAATAATATGAAAGTAATATTAATTACTCTTAATACAAAACTTTTAACAAAAACATATTATAGTCCAGTGGTACAACATGTAGTATATGTCTGATTGGTTCCTGGTTCGAAACTCCAATGGTGCAAAAATATTATTTTTCAACACTATTTCTGATCCATGTTACTTTGCTCGTCTTACTCGACTCGTGTTGTTCGAACATAAACGAACTTACTATATGCTCGATTAACTCGTTCGATTATTAAACGAGTTTTCGAGCGAGTTGAGCCGAATATTAATATTTTTATACTCGACTCGTGAAATTAATCGAACAATATTTTTAGTTCGAACTCGACTCGAGTTCAAAATTGTTAAGCTCGAATTCGAAATAAACGAGCTCGAACTCGAGTAGCTCGTTAAAAGCTCGATTCGTTAACAACCCTAGTTTAAACCAAACAATTTTTTTTATTTTTTTATTTTTTATTTTTTTTAACCTGGGTATCCAAACGGTCAACTTGACTAATCCCAGGGCGACTACACGCTACGCGAGCAACCTGGAGTCATTGCAGGCGAACCTCCGTGGCCATGAGTGGATAACTGTGGGTGCCTGGAATCGAACTCATGACCTCCACTATGGAAGGCCAGGGTCATAACTATTCAACCAAACTATTGTTCCGTACTCATTAATCTAATAAATGAACTTACCTCCTATCCCCTTTTATAAACATTAGTGATTAACTAGTGGGGAGATAGCTCAAGCATTGATGTGGTAAATGGTTTCGCTTTATACCTTTATAATTATAATTTGCACATCAACAATCAATAGGGTGAGGAAAAATAGGGTGAGGAAGAAGTATTTATAAGCACATGTTGAGGTATGAATGAACTTAAACAAACAAGGAAGGAACGAGGTCGGCTAGGAAACTTCCAGAATGTTATTTACTTGTTCCCTAAGATATCGTTCTCCTATAAATAGGACCCTATGTAACCCTATACCGTGTACAAGAAAATAATAAAGAAAAATCTCTCGTTTGCGCACGTGGAGTAAACCCTTCTCCGTGTTTTGGAGTTGGGATATAACCACGTGAAATCCCGTGTCGTTTATTTATCGTTATGCTTTAATTATCCATTTGTCGTTCACGGGTTAGTGATTATGATCAATCGCTTGTCTTGTTGGGGCCTTCACAAATTCCTAACAAGTGGTATCAAGAGCTAAAGGTTTGAAGATCCGGTCACGATGGCGAATTGGAAGCAAGAAAAAGATCGATGGTGCTGAAGATAGTCGACTCGCGACCGCGAGACTTCTTGTCGCGATCGCGATGTCTTGTCAGTCAGGTTCGGTTTGTTGTTTTTAAACGATGGCTCTAGGGATTTTTTTTGCAACATGTATCGTGACCAGGTGACTTAGTTGGTCGTGATGAACTCATGGATATGTCTATGTATCCGGGAGAGTTGATCACACAGGATTCGGGAATCGGTTCTTGGAAGTTATTTTGTAATCGTGACACTGATTGCATCATGATGGTGATTTTTCTTTTTTCACGAAGGGTTACGGAGTCAGAGGTCGGGTCGATGGGTTCGTTGCGGAGAGACTTTTCTGGAGATCCGGGTGTCGGATCTGAGATCTCGTTCTTCGCGATCCAGTTCGAAAGAATGATTGAACTTTCAAATTTGGAGTTCCAGGAGCTGCTGTAGAAGACAATTCGTAGAGGTTCCGTTAACCGTTGGATCGACTTGATTTTTTGGTTGTGGATAGTAGACACACTAATCTACACGTGGTAACAATTGAGGTTCATCTGATTGTTGGATCTTGAGATATGATTTTTTGAATCTGGGCAGTTTTCAGGATGAAGTGTTTCGGGTTTGATGACGCGAGCGCGAGATGGTTTTATCTCGGAAACTTCAAGCGATACAAGCTATGTTTTCGAAGATGTGGGTTTGTTACGGAAGCTCAGGAGGTTAATTTTTTTCTCTCGGGTTAGAGCGGTTGAATAACGAAGAAGATACATTGGTTGAACGTCGATAATGGGAGTATCGGGAAAGTTTGGTGCTTGTGGTTTGGAAACGGGAGGACCAATGTTGTTTGGTCAATATTCCATGATCTATGAAATATGCGGGCGGATTAGAGTTCTAGTCACTAAGGAAATTGATTGTCGAATGGTGTCGGATAGAACGTGTTCGATGGTTGCTCGATTTGGTTAATGTTTCAACAAAGGAGCGGTTTTTCTTCCAGGGTAATCAATTAGAAGTCTTTAGGTTATGGAAGAGGGGCAGATAATCTTGTAAGTCCCGGAACTTGAACTTTCTAGGATCGTTGAGGGTGTCGGGAACTCGTTTGAGTTTTCTGACCGACGAAAGTTATCAAGCTAGTGGGAGTTAGTCAACTAGTAGAGTGGTGGAGATGATTATACGACATGAGTTAGTCAACTAGTAGAGTGGTGGAGATGATTATACGACATGATTCTCCAATGTTCTCAAGATTAGTGTGATGATTCCGGGTAACACTAGGGTTTCGAATACTTGTTTTACTCTCCGATGGCAAAGAAATTTGTAACTGACTGGTGGTACGAACCAAGTTTCTTCTCGAGTAGCCGCAGTTTTATTTCTTACTCGTACAATGGGAGCGTGCTTGAGATGAGAAGATGGGTTTGTGAAATTCATAGCTATGAGGAGGTTAGTGTACCCGTGAGAAAGAGAAAAGTTGAAAAGGTAGTAGATTTCGAGGTTGTGACTGCGTTCTCACTAGAGCCTTGATGAAGAGTCTACGAGGGTGTCTGTTGGATTTTCTGATTGCTGGGATGGAAAATCATAGATAGATGGTGAAATCCTATACGAGGGTGATCATTGACACGTGTGTTCGGTATTGGACATGTTTAGAGTGATCGGTGAGGCAGTGTAGTCTCATGAAGAATCCTATAATTGAAGAGTCACATACTTCAATTGGTCTTCTGGTGTAAGAAGATGATTTTTCATGTTAGAAGATGGTGGCGATAGAAACCGAGATGACCCAAGCTAGTAACTAAGAGATTAGATTATCGCTTAGCGTATTTTTTGGTGTCGAAAGACTTCACTTGATTTTTGGTTAACGAGTGAAGTGCGACGTGATTCGGGTGTCTCATCCGATGGTATCAAAAGGAGTTGGTAATCGGCTAATCTGGAGTTGAAAAAAGAACATAGTTGACGGGTTGGTGAAGGTTGTTTAAAGTCTCCTTCAAGTGAGAGATTGTTGAGGTGTGAATGAGCTTAAACAAACAAGGAAGGAACGAGGAAGGTGACACCAGGAGGCGATCGCGATGATGGGGTTACGACCGCGATGCGAGGTCGGCCATGAAACTTCCAGAATGTTATTTACTTGTTCCCTAAGCTATTGTTCTCCTATAAATAGGACCCTATGTAACCCTATACTGTGTGCACGAAAATAATAAAGAAAAATCTCTGCTTTGCGCCTGTGGAGTAAACCTTTCTCCGTGTTTTGGAGTTGAGATATAACCAAGTTAAATCTCGTGTCGTTTATTTATCGTTATACTTTAATTATTCGTTTGTCGTTCGTGGGTTATTGATTATGATCAATCACTTGTCTTGTTGTGGCCTTCACAAATTCCTAACAACATATACTTAATGTCATTAAATCTAAAGCTAAGAACATCAAAATTCTATGGATCGCTCTGGAAGAGCCCGTCCCATGCATTGCTGTAAAGAATTTGCAATTTTTTATGAGCTTGTAAGACCCCTTGAAGTCCCAACTCAGGAGACGACTTGAGGCATCAAGTAGATTGGGAGCATAAATCGTTCACAATTTATCTATGTTATAAATCGGGTTTTATTCAATTTACTTCAGATGAATGGTGTTTTAGAGTCTAGGTCAATGTTATATAATATTTAAAAAGGTGTAATTTAAAATTGATATTAGCTTAAGAAGTCAGGTGCATAATATATGACTTATAACCGGAATAACAACCTCAATGTGTAGCATGCTTGGTAGTATAAATTGTTCATATATATTATTGTGCGCATAAATTATTTCGAAGAGATAAATAATAATGATATATATCTAATATAATACGAATTTTAATATAAAAAAAAACTTTTGCTATGTTTTCACTTTATCACATTGGAGACCAGGATTCAAGTCCCCTCCCTTAAATTAGTTTTTCCCTACTCATCTTGATTAATTTCCTTATTTCCTTGTTTTTCCTTATTTCTTATAACAATTGTATAATTTTTTTTTGCAAAGTCTTTTTCAATAAATATTTTTAATATTCTTCTTTTAAGGTTTGAGGTTTTGAGTATTTTATTTTCTGGGTAATTTTTTTATATTCCTTCTCAATATTTTTCTTTTGATCGGCGATAATACTTTTATGTTACGTAAATAATAATAAGCATTTAGTTCATCGATATGTGTATTGTGATGTTATTGCTGCAAACGATTACTGCTGCAACGTGCGGTCCGGTCCGTATCTCCAACTAGACGATTCTCATTGTAATCACTTAGCTTGTTAAGTATAATCATTTTCCCCTTTTTCTCCAATTTTTTTGTACTCAATCATTCGGTTCTGAATAACACTCTAGACATTCAACTCTCATTGCTCTTTTCTTGATTCCGTGAACTTTTAGATTGTTTGCTACTTCATTTCGCGATTAATATCTGACATTAAACATATCAAAAAACTATTATTTAATGAAGAAAGTTGGTCTAAAGTACTTAAGAGGAACAAAACAATGATACATTAGTTTCGGAACAAATTTCTAAACTTAACACTCTATTTTGGATACTTGTAATTTAGTAATCCATACATTTAATTCAAACAAGTATCATCTCTGTTAGAATCTATATTTATAATTTAATAATTCAAATTTCAGTAGAAACACTTTGTATCAGAGCAAATAATTGTATTTAAGAAACATTGTATCGATTAATAAATAACAAGATCCGAATCGGCTCGCGCGATGCGGTGAGCTTTTCCGACTGTGTATTCACATTTAACGTAGCATTATATACTTACAGAACCAAAACGCGGTGACGAGAGTGTGGTTGAATCCACGTGGTTAGTACCTAGTGTACCTAATGGCCTGCGCATTTTTAGAATCAGGAAAATCGTGTAAAAAAGGAAGACGGAACCATGGGTGTGATGTGGTTACTTTGACTCGTCTATTGTGCATCTGTGTATATATATGGAAAATATCTCGAAATATTTAGCGTTTTCTAAAAACGTCCGTTTTGTGCATATTCAGTTTCGTTGTGTTCGTAATTTTTTTCCGAGTTAAATGGTGATGTCGGAAGAATTTAACTCGTGGCAAGCGGGAAGATACGCCGCGTTAAAAATGTGGGTGGATTTTTTAAGAAGGATATTAATTTTACAGTTTTAATCCCTGCAAATTTGGCATGTTTAACATCGTTCGAGGGGATGTTTTATAAATTTGTTTGGTGTTTCCGTTTTTCCGCCGATGAAACGACCAATTTTTGCATCTCATTTAGTATATGTGAGTTAAATGGTGATGTCGGAAGAATTTAACTCGTGGCAAGCGGGAAGATACGCCGCATTAAAAATGTGGGTGGATTTTTTAAGAAGGATATTAATTTTACAGTTTTAATCCCTGCAAATTTGGCATGTTTAACATCGTTCGAGGGGATGTTTTATAAATTTGTTTGGTGTTTCCGTTTTTCTGCCGATGAAACGACCAATTTTTGCATCTCATTTAGTATATGTTTAATAAGGATGATGAGTTAACACAAGCAAGGTTCATATTATATTTATAATATAATATTATTTAGTTTTCTAGTTGATAACCTGAAATACATTTTATTCAAATACTTCTTTCCAATCATACCGCCATTCCCATTCATTCGTTGTTAAATTGTACCAATATAACCCACTAGACATGGCTCCCCAAGGACATATGCCATCAGATTTTCTTCTATAGTCGCATTGATTTTGAATCTTCGCATTATATACGTCAAATACTTGTTCTTTCGAATCCCAGTAGAAATGACAAAAAAAATAATGTGGTACCCCAAAAATTTGGACAAAATTGCCAACTAAAACTTTCATTATAAGCGAGATAATGATTGCCTAAATCATCGTCTTTAGACTTACAAGTAACTAAGATGTTACTATCTTGTATCAAGTTTTGAACTTGAACAGTGTATCGAATAATCAGAGAAGAACACGCATGTGAATTATCCAAAGCACAAAATGCTAGAATTATTAAAAGCGAGAAGTGTTTCATGTTTAATATGAATCAAATCTTACATCTGTGTCTATTTATATAACAAAGATAAGTGCTCAAAAACTTGAAATTAATGATTTATAATAAAACTATAAACAATGTTATATGATATAGTATAATATTCCTACTAAAATATAATACGTTAATAATATACTATAATACAATATAATGCAATGCAATATAGTACAATACAATACCATCCAATACGATCTGACGGTACAATACGATACGATACAACACAATACGATAAAACACAGTACAATACAATACCATACAATACAACACAACACAACACAACATAAAACAACACAACACCACACAACAAAACACAACACAACACCAAACAACACAACACAACAAAGACAATACAATACAATACAATACAATACAATATAACATAATATAATATAACATAATATACCATAAATGATATAGTATAATATAATATACTTATATACCATAATATAATATAACATAACATAACATATATAATATAATATAATATAATATAATATAATATAATATAATATAACATACACTATAAGAAAACTATCATCGTAGGACCCTCATAAGTGTCCTAAAAAGCCCATTCTTAAGACCTTTGGCCTGATAAGACCTTCAAACTGTGTGCCTTATTTAAGCGGTCGTATTAACTGAAAATGGTTCTAAAAGTCATACTCCGTATATGCTTATAAGACCTTTTTTGAGTCTTATAAACTACATCGAAAGGGTCCTATCAGGTAACATATTAGGACACATTATAATATTTTGAGAAACTCAAAAGGGTTTTTAAAATACTATATGACGCCTAAATTTGTATTGTTAGAGCATATTAGGACCCCAAAGAAGTGTTCTAATATAAAGATAAACTATGCTAGAACAAGAAAAGCGTCCTAAAATAATTATAAACTTTTTAAGTACTCAAAAAAGGATCATATTAATAAAATATAGTAGGTTAGTACCAAGGAAAAAGAGTCCTAATATGAAGATAACTTACATTAGTACCAATATAAGGGTCCTAATATAACTAGATGTTAATTTAGTGTGACGACCCTGCTTTTTCCGTTATCTTTTCGTTACTTTCTTTGCACCGTTAGTCCTGGTATTTTTGCCACGTCACTTTTATGCGATGTTATAATATATTAACTTAGATAATATTATTTATTATGTGCAAAGGTGTAAATATATAATAATACGTTTCTACGTGTATCGATTTTATTCCGGTGAATCGTTTCAGTTTTCAAACCGACGATTAGATTTTCGAGATTTTCAAATCTGAGTTATTTTATTTATGATGTTTCTATGTTATATTCATTTATAAGATATTTCTATATATTATTTCCCGCGAGTGCGTGCTCCTTTCCGAAATTTTAATCGCGTTACGGTGTTTTCGTGAATCAGGCTACGTTTGGACTTTCCGACCAAGAAAAAATTCAATGAAACATTTTTGGGCTAGTGGGGTCCACCGCCATGACCAATTTCGGCCAGCCCACTACCCATAACCCATTCCATGAATTGAATTTTGCACTTACACTCATTCTTACTCCCTCATTTGTACTTTTCTTTTTCCAAAACCTAATTATACTTTCTCACCTCTCCTCCCCCTCATATAGGTACAAATCCTAGCCTCCTCCGTCACCAAAAAACGACCAAGAACAATCAAACATCAATTGATCATCATTTCTCAAGACTAGTTACATAATCGGGTGTCTCATCTCGCGTTCTACAACTCCTTCTTTCTCAATCTTTGATTAGGGTAAAATAATAAACCCTAGCTCTTTCAATTATAACTATTTTTACTGATTTTATACATATTTTGATGTATTAGTGCTTGTTTGTGATTGTGGTGATGCTTGGTAATTTATAAACGCGATTAATCTCATGTTTTCGGTTAGATCCAAAACGGACAGCCATTTAATTCGTATTTTCTGGAAACTTAATATGGTTTTCTGATCAAAATAAGTTGCTCAATGGTTTCCTCTCATTGAGTAGATAAATTTTCACATAATATTTGAGTTAATCGCATATACGGATCAAAAGATACGGTTGATTTAAGTTTATATAATGAATTAATAAGTGTACATATTTTAATCAGGCCCCACTTCAGTTTTCATGCCATTTTCAGATGTTTTAACATATTTTAATGTGTTGGGATGAATGTTTTGAATCAAAAGTATATAAGGCGCGAAGAAAATCGATGAACGAATCAAAAGTTTTGAATTTATTAAGTTTTGAACCATCTTAATGAATAAAAATTAATTTTAATGTGTTCATTAAAGAATTAAATTATAAAAAATATAAAAACTAATATTTTAATATTTATAATATTAATGGATGATTTATTTCATTTAATGGCAATTAAGACATAATTAATGACATAATTCATTCCAAAAATAAAGGAATTTCAAAATTTAATTATTAAGGATAAAATTAATACATTTAATGAAATAAAAACTTATTATTAAATTATATTAAATGTATTATAAATATTAATACATAAAATAATGTCATTAATAAATAAAAATTATTTTTATTATCAAATAATTATGAAATAGTTTAATTATTCCTATAATTAAACTTATGAAACTCATTAAACTAATTATTATTAAATAATAATTCATGGTAATTAAAACTAATAATAATACTTATGACTTAATTAATATTTATATATTAATTAAAATACTTATAATATAATTTATAATCTTATATAAATTAAAATACTTAAAAGATAATTAATATTCTAAAATATTTTTAATTATACAATTTAATTAAATACTTATAGTTATTTAATTTAATTAAATAACTTATACTTATACAAAATAATTAATTATAAGTAAATAAAATACTAATGAAATAATTAACATACTTATGATATACTTATTATATCAAATAAATTTATGATAACTTATTAAAATAATTTAATTTAACTAAACTTATCTTATATCAATTTAATACAAATATTATATCAAATAATATTATAACATAAGATATTAAAATTAAATATTAAGGTTGACTTAGGTTGACTAAGGTTGACTTTTAAGTTGACTTTTTTGGTTAATTTTTATGTTTGACTTTCATTTGACCTTTAGTTGACTTAAGTTGACTTTCTACATGAAAAAACTTTCTAAGTAAAAACTTTCTAATTAATAAAACTTTCTAAATAAGGAAACTTTCCAAAAATTAAAACTTAACAAAAATAGAAACTTTTCAAAAAAGAAAACTTTCCTAAAATAGAAACTTACTAAAAAAGAAAGTATATGTAATACTTTAACTTATTCAATACATCGTCACATCATACTAAATCCACAAGCAAGCGTTAGGACTATAATATTATGACCCGACCTAAGTTAGATATATTTTGACTTACTTAATTATATTAGGTTGGAATCTTGATCAATTTTGATCACTTTCATTCGTGTATTGTTTCTACATTGTACTTGAGGTGAGTTGTAGTCCCACCCTTTTAAAATCTTATTTAAATGTTTTGGGATGAGAATACATGCTTTTTAAATGTTTACATGTTAGACACAAGTGCCAAAAAGTTATCAAAATATTCTATGTGAGTTGTAACAAAAATAGACCCTAATTTGGTAACCTGTAATCATCGAGTTTTTCTTGTGGACGCGAATCCTATTGATAGATCTATCGGGCCTGACCGCCTCATTTCGTGCTAGTCGTGCTAGAAGTTTATGACGGAATGCATAGTATGTAGTGACCCGAATTTTTCCATATTTATATATATATTAAATGAAATTGATATTTACATGATTAAATTTTTCCAACATGTTAAGCAATCAAAACTGTTAAGACTTGATTAATTAAAATGAGTTTCATGTAGACAATTGACCACCCAAATTGACCGACGATTCACGGACGTTAAAACTTGTAAAAACTATATGATGATAAATATATGGATATATATATATATATATATATATATATATATATATATATATATATATATATATATATATATATATATATATATATATATATATAGTTAACATGATATTATGATAAGTAAGTATCTCATTAGGTATATTAACAATGAGTTATATACATAATAATAAGACTACTAAGTTCAGAAACTCAAAACGATATATATAACGATTATCGTTATAACAACGTCTTACTAAATACATATGTATCATATTAAGATATTGTTACACTATATTTAACATGAGGAAATGATAATTAAATATATCATTAAGTGTGTTAACAATGAACTACATCTGTAAATACAAGACTACTAACTTAAGGATTTCGAAACGAGTCATATATGTAACGATTGACATTTTAATGTATATATTTCATATTAAGATATATTCATACATCATAATATCATGATAATGTAATAAATTAACATCTCATTAGATATAATAAACAATGGGTTAACAACATTAAATGAGATCGTTAACTTAAAGGTTCCAAAACAACACTTACATGTAACGACTAACGATGACTTAAGGACTCAGTTAAAATGTATATACATGTAGTGTTTTAAGATGTATTCATACAATTTTGAAAGACTTTAAGACACATATCAAAGTACTTCTACTTATCAAAAATACTTACAATTACATTCTCGTTCATTTTCATCAACAATTCTACTCGTATGCACCCGTATTCGTACTCGTACAATACCCAGCTTCTAAATGTATTTACTATTGGTATATACACTTCAATGATCAGCTCTTAGCAGCCCTTGTGAGTCACCTAACCATGTAGGAACCATCATTTAACATCTAGCATGAAATTCACAAAATTACAAACTAATGTGACCTTATATGCCATCCCATATTCACGTGAAAGAGGAAGCACACAAACACACTTTGATTTCCATTTTTATGCATGTTGTTTACAAGAAATGAAAATATGAAATCTTGTGGTCTATTATTACGAATTGATAAATATATAGGTTAAACCTATAACTCATCAACATTTTTGTTGACGTTTAAAGCATGTTTATTCTTAGGTGATTATTAAGAGCTTCCGCTGTTGCATGCTAATTTATGGACAAGAGTTGGAGTCAGCATGCTTGTATAATATTGTTTAAAAACTGCATTCGAAGATTTAATTTGATGTGTAATATTATTGTAAATCATTATGTAATAATCGTGTGAAAATGCTATATTTTAGATTATCATTATTTGATAATCGTCGTAATATTTTTAAATCTTTATCGATAAAATAAAGGTTATGGTTTGTTTTAAAATCGAATGCAGTCTTTGAAAAACGTCTCATATAGAGGTCAAAACCTCGCAACGAAATCAATTAATATGGAACGTTTATAATCGATATGAACGGGACATTTCATAGTACTTCGTCCTAGCACATTGGACACTGTGTGCCGTCTATACAGGGGTAAATAAAATGAGTTAAGGGGGTTACCAAGTGTTAACAGAGAGTAGAATAAATTTATTTATTTATTTTAAAGGTTGTTATTACCAATGTATAAAATCTTGTGGTCTAATCTTTATATAAATTGTTAAATTAAACCTATAACTCACTCAACAATTTTGTTGACAGTTTACTCGCATGTTTATTCTCAGGTACTTAAGTTGATTGCTTGTTTGCTTCCGTTAGTTTAGAGAGACTGCATTTGGCTTAGTGGATTTTAATAAAACATTTACTATTTGCATTCGATTTTCAATACATTAATAAAATGTGGGTTTTAGTTGATGGTTTGTCAACGTACAAGTTGTGGTTGTTTTCCATTTAAATTTACAAGTAATGGGATGTTTTCCATTTAAAATTTACAAGTCATGGTTGTTGATCATTTAAGTTCACAAGTTAATAAAATCTTCCTTTTTGGATAATCATATATTACGAAATGAATGCAATGTTTATTTAAATATGTTCATATAGATTTAATGATCAAACTATGGGACCGAGATAATGTTGGTCGTCATGTGTTTTTATGATGGGACATTAAAGTTGGTATCAGAACCTTGGTTATATGGAATTAGGCTGCATTGATGTGGTTACCCGAGTCAATAGGGTGCATTAGTGAGTCTAGTTTACAACATGACCTATAGCTTTAGAGTGTTATTATACGTGTTAATTCTGGTATTATATTATTATATATATATATATATGATTAATATATGTATGTATATATATATATATACATACATATACATATTTCTTATGTTACCGACTCTGAGAAAGGAACTCTCATTGAGATTCGATGTATCCTCCTATTCATGCGAGTTTAAATTTTATAAAACCACCTCGGTTGGTGAAACCGAGAGGTGTCATTTATGACGCTGAAACTCTCGACATTCCTATGTCAGCTATTATATTTAGGTATATACCAAGTAATACAATCCCATTTCCATTGGGAAATCTCTGGCCGTATCAGCAGTCCTAACGGTCTCTGATGCTCTGCTTTCACCTTAGCACACGTTGAGCACTTACTAACATAAGTTGCTATATCCGCCTTCATGTTAGGCCACAAATACAGTGCCTTAAGATCTTAATACATCTTGTAGGATCCAGGGTGAATAGAATACCTTGTCTTGTGTGCCTCATTTAGCACTAGTTCCCTCAATCCGCCAAATCTCGGTACCCAAATTCTATCTATGAAGTATCGGGTCCCATCTTCTCGATTGACAAACTTCTTGTCTATCCCTCTTAGGAACTCAGTAGCAACGTTCTCCTCCTTCAACGCCTCTAGTTGTGCATCACGTATCTGTGAAGTAAGGTTCATTCGGACAGTCAAGTTCAATGCTCGAACTCAGATGGGTTTAACCTTTTCCTTCCCACTTAAGGCATCTGCAACCACATTAGCCTTGCCAGGATAATAGCAAATGTCGCATTCGTAGTCATTCAATAGCTCTATCCAACGTCTCTGCCTCATATTAAGCTGTTTCTGATCGAAAATATGTTGCAAGCTCTTGTTATCCGTGAAAAAAGTAAACTTAGTACCATACAAATAATGTCTCCACATCTTTAGTGCAAAGACCACAACACCATGTTCCAAGTCATGAGTCATATAGTTCTGTTCATGTATCTTTAATTGTCGTGATCCATAGGCAATCACTTACTTGCGTTGCATCAACACGCAACCAAAACCCTGTCGTGAAGCATCACAATAAATCACGAAGTCCTCGGTTCCTTCGGGCAAAGACAAAATCGGTGCAGTAGTTAATTTCTCTTTTAACAACTGAAATACGGACTCATGCAGGGCAGTCCATTCGCACTTCTTACCTTTGTGAGTCAATACTGTTAACGGTCGGGCAATAGTAGAAAATCCCTTAATGAATCTTCTATAATAATCGGCGAGATCTAAGAATTGTCGTATATGCGTTGGCGACTTAGGCGTCTCCCATTTCTTAACCGTATCTATCTTCACAGGATCAACTTGAATACCATTGACACCTATGATATGACCCAAAAATTGCACTTCTTGCAGCCAGAAATCACACTTTGAAAATTTCGCATACAACTGCTCTTTCCTGAGCATCTCTAGTAGCAAACGGAGATGTTGTTCACGTTCTTTCTTATTCTTAGAATATACCAAAATATCATCTATATACACAATAACAAACTTGTCCAGATATGGCTTACACACACGGTTCATGAGATCCATGAACACAGCCGGTGCGTTCGTCAATCTAAACGGCATTACTGTAAATTCATGATGTCCATAGCGTGTCCCAAACGCTATCTTCAGTATATATGTCTCCTTCACTCTCATATGATGGTAACCTGACCTTAGATCGATCTTAGAGTAACATGCTGATCCTTGCAATTGATCAAACAAATCATCAATCCTTGGTAACGGATATCTATTGTTGATAGTCAGCTTATTCAATTCCCTGTAATCGATACAGAGTCTCATAGATCCATCCTTCTTCTTCAAAAATAGTACAGGAGCTCCTCATGCCGAAGAACTCGTCGAATGAATCCTTTGTCTAAAAGCTCTTGCAGTTGACTAGACAACTCTTGTAATTCTGGGGGTGCCAGTCTATACGGTGCACGCGCTACTGGTGCTGCTCCGGGCACTAAATCAATCTGTAACTCTACATCTCTATGCGGAGGTAATCCAGGTAACTCGTCTGGGAAAACATGGGGGAAATTCTCTCACAATCGGCACATCTTCGAGTTTCTTGCCTTCAGATTCAGTTTTGCTTACGTGAACCAGCATAGCAAGACAACCCTTTCTTATGTGTTTCTGTGCCTTCAAACAATTTATGAAGTGTAACGGCGTATTACTTCGCTCTCCATACACCATCAAAGGCTCATCTTTGGTAACAGGTATACAAATTGCTTTTTGGTGACAAACGATGTTGGCTCTATTCTCAGCTAACCAGTTCATTCCAACCACAAGGTAGAAACTTCCTAGTTGAATCGGTATCACATCTATTCTAAATGACGTTCCAGCTAAAATCAAAGTACAATCACGATAGACCTTATCAGCTCTCATTAGATTACCATTCCCTAGCTCAATAGAGTATAAGTTTTCTAATGACGATACAGGATTCTTAAGATTATGGAAAAATCTCTAGACACAAAGCTTCTATCAGCTCCAGAATCAAAAAGTACATAAGCATGATGATTGTCGATTAAAAACGTACCCGTGACTAGCTTGGGATCATCACGAGCCTCATTAGAGTTGATGTTGAAAGCTCTTCCTCTAGAAGGTTCGACACTCTTACTAGCAGTTGGACAATCCTTCTTAAAGTGACCAGCTTTTCTGCATCCATAACACATGTTTGAACTAGTTTTACATTCTGCAGCCAAATGTCCACTCTTCTTACACTTATCAGACTACTTTAAGCAATCTCCTGGATGATGCCTGTTGCATTTAACACACAACAGAAATCTTCCCTTATAGCCAGAACTTGTATTCAGAGTAGCAATGTTGCCTTTGGCAGTATCTTGTTTCTTATAGGGTTGCTGGTTGTAATTCTTTCCAGAATTGTTGTTGTTGTTGTTGTTGTTATTGTTGTTGTTCCATTTCCTTTTATTATCATAAGTCTTGGTCTCAGTTGCTGCAGGAGTCTTTCCTCGCTCTTTGATTTGATCCATCAACTCATTCGCCATCTCGACTGCCTCTTGAACAGTCCTTGGCTTAGAAGTAGTCACACCACCTTGGATATTCTCAGTCAATCCCTTCACATACAGAGTGATCTTGCGGCTTTCGTGAGTAACCATATTCGGGCACATGAGAGCAAGTTCGAAGAATCGCTTATTGTAGCTGGCTAGGTCAGTACCAACCAATTTCAAGTTCTGGAGTTCCCGCTCCATCTTAACAATTTCATTGTAGGGACAATACTCTTCTATCATCCATTGTTTCAAATCCTCCCATGAAGTCTCAAAAGCCTGATCTATACCTACAGACTTAACATAAGTATTCCACCAAATTAGAGCGCCATCTGATAGCTTACAAGATGCAAACTTCATCCTATCAGCATCTCTACAACCGCTGATAAGGAAAACTGACTCAAGCTTCTTGAACCAACGAGTCAGACCGACTGGGCCTTCGATACCATTGAACGAATGAGGTTTGCAGCTCAAGAAAGTCTTATAAGTACATCCTGCTGGAGTAGTATTGGTGTTGACATTGCTGACATTGACAGTGTTGGTGTTGACGGTATTAGTCTGCTGGTTATTGGTGTCTTGAGTAGTGGAAGTAGTTTCCTGGTTAGTCTGATTCTGCTGATTGGCAGTGTAAGTAGTGTTGTTGCTGTTGGTTCCATTATGGAGTTCCGCCACAGCTTCAGTTAAACCTTCAGTAATCCACCGACGAACATCAGCTTGGGTAACTTGCTTCGGCGACATTATCTTTCTGGTCAAGATAACACACTCGGTTAGCGTCAACGGAATCAGTACATAAAAATATACTAGCAACGGGTAGTGATGCGTAGTAAGTAATATTAAATCATAAAGATTTAGTAGTGCTAGTAGTAAGTAGTAGTGGTACATAGTGCTTAGTAGTGACAGTAGCATGGACAGTGTACAGTAGTAGTAGCAATCACTAAGTAGCAACAGTAGTAACAATAACAATTCACAATAGTAACTAAACACTTTAAGTAGCAAATTTCTCATTCAAAATCCATGTATAACCAAAGAAAGTAACATATCCATCATGTCATAGGTAAACCAAGAAATCAAAACCACATCTAGCAATGTATGTGCAAGTATCAAGTAATAAGCAATTATAATAAAATAGTTTCTAATAGCGTGGAAGAAGTCCAAACGAGCAATCTCTTTTTCCGTTTTTTCAGCTCCTTCAACAAATACTCGACCATTCTCTCTAGGTTCTCAACTCTTGACGTAAGGTCATTGGGGTTGTTGTCATTAGCAGCAGCTACAGTGGATGTACTAGGTTTAGAAGTAGAAGTAGAAGCGTCATAGGGATGATAATGACGACACATATCAAGTGATTGGTTGTCATAACAAAAACTCTTACAGAATGGGTTATTGGCTCGAGCAGGTCCGTTAGGTATCCAATGGTGGCCTCTCGGTCCGTAGGGGTTAACAAAGTCAGGATCAACAAAAGGTGACTGGGAACGAGTAGGTGAATCGGGTAAATTAGGTTCAGATTCGGATTCGGTTTCCAGGTCCTCCTCTGGATCCTCTTCCGGTTCTTCCTCTTCCGGCTCTTCCTCATGCTCGGATTCCATCTCGGGTTCAGACTCATTATCATCCACAAACTCGAGTATAGTGTTCCCTTATGCTTGCACGGTTTCCTCAGATTCCGTGTTGGAGTCGGTAAGAATGATAGGATTGGAAGAAGTCATCTAGCACTCAAGAAAAACACAAAGTTAGTACACTTAGAAATCATGTCATTCAAGTAAGGTAACAAATAGTGTAACTATGGTTCATGTAACTTAACAAGTCTAGGATTACTGTCCAGACTCAATAGATGTCCTAACGTTCGACACTCTAATGCAGCCTAGTCCTAGATAACCGATATGCTCTGATACCAAATGTAATACCCGTCAGAATCCACTAATGGTGTATTAACTCCGGTCCCACTGTTTAGCGGTCGCGCCCTCTATATGAGACGTTTTCGAAAAGTATTCGCATTAAATACCAAAACAAAGTCATTTATTAAAGAAATGTAACTTAAAAATAGTTAACATAAACGACCATCATAAGTAAACCCAAAGCATTATTTAAAACATCGTTTTCAATGCGAATATGTGTTCTCGAAATAAAAGTGATAAAATATGCTGGACATCATCCAGTTCTAGCAGCAAACAAGCATGACAACTTCTGTAAAGCGAAAGCACTACCTCTATGGACCTGCGATAAAAACATGCAAAACGTCAACGAAAAACATTGAGTGAATCTACAGGTTTAGTAAAGCATTTCGTAAGTTAGACCACAAGATTTCTGGAAAACATCGTAAAAATTATATATAAGCATGAGCACTTGATTATAAAACTTTAACCCGCAGATACCTAAAGTGCTACACATCTTCCATTTACCCTTTCTAAGCATACACCAATCAAGTGTACAAGTAACAACAAAATAAGAACCTGTTATGTTGAGGCGAGGTTTGTGAAACCTAATGGTACCGTCCCTATAAGTCGAGCTTACGTAAAGTAATTAATATAATCAAGCTAAGGGATTTTTGATCTGAACTCATATGTATAGTTTTTTAAGTTACTTGTGCCTAATATGTAAAACATTTGTAAAAATCATGTTATCTCATCCCTGAAAAATGTAGTAAAGACTGTAGACTCACCTTAGCAAAAGCACTGAAATATCTTAGCAAACTCGTACTGTAATCGAACAATCTCGACCGAACAACGCAACCTAGCCAAATAGGTCACGTTAAATATACATATAGGTCACACTATGTCAACCCATAGTGTACGCAAACTTCTAGTGCTCAGACTGACTCAACATGCAATTAAAAGTCAACTAGTCCAAGCAAGTCAACTAAAAAGTCAACTCGGTCAAAGTGGTAAACTAAAGTCAAACATCTCAGTAGGTCATGAAATCATGGTTAACATGTCAAACCTAGGTCATATAACATGTTATAGCTCGTAGTTTAGCAAATTGCACATTCATAGTTTATCGCACGTCTTTAAAATACGTACATCGTAGAAAGAATCAAGTATAACGTTTAGCACATAATTCCTAAAATCATGGCCAACTCCAGATCACAACTAGATGCAAACTCTATTCCAAAAAGCCTAACTTGACCCTCATACGATGTCTACAAGTCAGATATAAGAGAAGATCTAGTTACGGTTTACCAAATCAGTTTCTGCTCGCGCGTCAGTTTCAAAACATTTCTCATAAAATATAGAAAATAGATTTTGATGAACGGCCAATTGGAGATATCTCAAAACATCCCGTAGTTTTACTGAGTAAATAATCAAAGAAATTCCTTTAGCAATTAGTACAGATTATCCAATCTTTACAGACTCTTCAGTTTTAATCAACAAACAGACATGTCATTTGACCAAGCTTATATCTCATGGCTAAACACATTTTCAGAAGTTAGCATACAAATGAAATACATCAAGGAACATATAAACTAACATATTTCAGAAGATGAAAGTCTCATTCAATTTCTAGTTCACTATAGGTAATTTTTTTAACTTTGATAACAGTTTCAGCACACTTTAAAACACGAATCTTCGCTTTGACATAACGGAAGCATTGCAAAAGCTTTTGACGCAAATCTTGAGTCTAACATGCATGATTTTTCACAAGGAATCCAATAGTATACAATTCATTAGCCAAAACATAAAACACACAACTCAGAAAATTCGGATTACGATCATAACCTTGTCAAAACTTCGATTAAGCATATTTTGAGCATATGATAACGAAATCAAGCAAAATCAAAGTCCAAAATTAATAACTTTTCGAGATCTAGTCATCTACACATATTATAAGATCAGATAACAAGTCAATTGTATCAAATCCTTAAGATACAAATTTATTTTTCATGCAAACAACATCAATCGATCAATTAAACGATAAACTACAACACAAAACATCATTAATTGAGCGCTAGACTTGATTACACTATGTAATTGATAAAAAAAAAACTGATTTATAGAAATTAGGCTTTGAAAATATACCTTAGAATATCAAATTGCTAGTACGTACGCGTAGAGAATGATGCAAGGAAAAACGTGCGTGCACAGGGTTTCTTCTAATTTCGACTTTTGAAGGTGGTGGTGGTGTGGTGGTTGCCGACGGCCAAAGAGAGAGAGAGAGAGAGGGAAGAGGGTATCGGCCAAGAAAAAAAAAAGCGAGGGTTCCTCAAGTGCTCTAGCCTTTTATATGTCGGGTTAGGGCCTCAAATTAATTAAACTAATGACCCATTAGTAAAAAAAAAGTCCACTAAGGGGGTTTGGGAAAGGGTTCGGCCGAATGGCCCTTTTATGGGGTCTCGGGCTCGGTTTTCGTTAATTCTTGATACGTGCATGGTACGTTTCGAGTGCCGTTAACCGTACCAACTAGTCGTTGAAACGCAATCACCGGGTTTAATTAATTAAATAAATAATAAATTAAATAAGTTTTTTGTAAAGTCATTAATTATTAAAAATAATTATTTTTTCGTTTTTCTGAGTTCCATAAACTGAAAAGCTTTATAAGCGATTAACTTAATCGTAACGTTTTCTAGTTATTTTGCTACCTGAAATAAGTTCATAAATTTATATAACATATTAATTCAAGTAATCCTCTAGGATCAAGTATGCATTGAATTTTGTTAAACACATAAAGTCTAAGTAATCACCGTTAAATATTTAATGGACAAGTAATGATAGTAAACGGAAAAAGTCGGGTTGTTACAGTTGCGGAGGGTTTTAGTGGTTCGAAGACATCTGGGAAGGTGACGAACGATGATTTTGGTAATTTTCTCTAGCCCTTGCTATGTTACTTTGCTTTCTTTTTTCTTCTTCCCCTTTTTTATATATAAGCTTTGTTTAACTTTGCAGATGCATCTTTATTTTTGAATTTTCCTTCTGCTCCGAACTGCTTTGGTCTCGTTGATTCTTTGATTCCAGATACTTGGTCCTCCCATCTTGGTGATGACATTAAGAAGCTTGTTGATGCCCACTCCGTTTACAGTTATCAGTCTTTGTCATTATCCCATGTTGTTGCTTCTTAACTTAAGAAGCATTCTGCTAATAATTCGAACCTCTCATGTGAGCTGGATAGGGTCAAGAAGGCCAATCTTCAAATGGCAGGTCGTGTGAAACATCTGGAGGAGCAGGTATTGATGGCTCCTACATACGAGTAGGACCTTACAGCAGCGAGGGGCAAGATTGCCAACCTTCAGACCCAACTTGATCGTCAGGTGAATGAGCTCACTGCCTCCGAAAATAATAATGCAACTCTTCGAAGTGAAAATACCAAGCAGGGAGTACGAATCAACGAGCTTGGGGCTGAGTATAATCAAGTTATTTCTGAGGTTATCCCGCATGTTTGTTCGCAGCTTGTCAAGAGTGCTGCTCTGAAGGATCTTCTTTCGAAGGTAATATTAGCTGCTCATGTGGATGAACGTTGCAAACTTCTCAAGGTATTGGCTGATGAGGGAAAGGTGCGGCTTACAGACTTTCCCGAGTATACTGAGCATGCGGTTGAATTGATGGATGCTACTTGTGATGACCTAGATTCTGCGGAGCTTGCATATGTTCATCGTGTCTCTTCCAGTGCATCCCTCAAACCCTTGGAGCTATTGAACTTGGTTGCTGATTCTCCCCCGATTGTCCAGTCTGGCGAAAATATTTGTTGCTCATCCTGGTACTACTATGGTTTCTTTCGATCACCAGCAGTGATCTTTTTTTGTATCTTTTGATTTTTAACTAGGTCTGTTAATGGGCCTTGTTGCCCTTTGAAACAATATTATATTTCTGTTGGTGGGCCTTGTTGCTCTTTGAAACAATGTTCTATGTAGTTGTGATGTGCGAAATCGTGTCTATAATTTATCTTAAGGAAAATACCGGTTTTAAAGATTGCTACACACTAACGGGCAGTGTACCCGATCGTGTAGTAGTATAGATAATGGTAAAATCCGTGTATCGTTCCAAGGACAGTATATCAGTCAAACTAGAATTAGAAACTATATTATGATTAACTAAGTTAATTAAAGTAAAAGTACAAGTTTTATGTTTTGTGGCTGTTTTAACGATTTAGCCAAATCAAAGAAGGTTAAATGTAAAAACAATATTTTTAGTCTTTTGGTTTATAAAATGCAAATAAATGCAAATAAAGCAAGTAAGATAGGTTTTGAATTAAATCAAAGAGAGGAAATGTTCATCTAGATATTTTACCCTCGGTATTGGATGTAAATTAGATATTAAGCCCTGATTGAATGATTATGTGTGTAGTTATCTAATAGGTTTTACTAAGAGTTCTCTCGGATAAACACGCAAATACAATAACAAGCTCAAGGGTTCCCTTTTCACTATAGTTCTTGTATTTGTAATCAAATAACTATAAGCATGCTAATCACCTAAATCGACTCGCCAAGAGTTCTCTTTAGCAAGTACTCAAACTAGAATTACTAAGCGAGGGTTCCCTATAACTTAGACCTTTTCGTTTGTGACTAGTTGATCAACAAGATTAAAGACTTGAATAACAATTGCCTTTGCGTTCGCTCTACACAATTCATTCCTATTTTGTCTAACCGTTTTAATCTAGTTTACCCCCTTGGTCCGGTTTAGCAAACAATCAATCTAAGACAAGTTGATTGTAAATCAATATGATACATCAACAAGAGTTCTCTTTATCAACAACATATCAATTAACTAGATACAAATGGTTTTAACAACAATAAGCATGGTTCTCTATTCAAGCTTCAATCTAACACACATAATACATTCAATCAACAAGATTACATCCAATACCTTGGTTATTAATCTAGACAAACATTAATGAAACTAGCCAATAATCATTGTAACAGACAACAATTCACTCAAATTATAAACTGAAATCATTTCTGAGAACAAGTATATAACCTACAAGAACAAGAGTTCTTGGATGAAGAAGATGTTGATGGATGATGCTTTGATCTTTGGCCTCTTCAAAGAGGATGGAATTCTCCAAGATAGCTCTTCAAAATCGTCCCTAAACTTCTCTGTACGTAACTCTCATGAAACAGTCCCCAAAATGACATTTTAAGGTGGAGAAATTAGGTAAAAAGCAGATAAATCGGGTACACCTACTTTGGGACGGCGTCCTAAAAGGCAGGACGGCGTCCCGGTTTAATGATCAAGACGGCGTCCCAACTTGAAAGACGGCGTCCCTTTGCGAAGGCCAGGACGGCGTCCCGGATAGCTAGACGGCGTCCTGGTGGGTTTTAAGGCACTGTTTCGTTTTCTCTTTAATATTAGCTCATTTGGACGAACTCTCACATATCGGAGGCTTTGTTATATCATTTTAAAGCGCTATCTTGATACTAACTCGTATCGGGATCAACCGATGTCATAAATCATCGAAATTCTTTGCAAACTACTCTTCCGATACAAATTCGCGCATCTTGACATATCCCTTGTAGATCATCTTCATTATCTTCGAATATAGAGTATTTTTAGTGATATTGCGATAGATATATATGATGTAATTGAGCAATATCAAAACACCCCACACTTAAACCTTGCTTGTCCTCAAGCAATTCTTTCGTTACAAAGTAGAACACTATCAATCATAATCACACAATATAGATTACAAACATTACATGAATTACTCGAAACACACGAAACACACACGTTGATATGAAACACAACTCACACTATATACACTATGGAAACACACGCTTTAAGTATATCACACATTTATTGAAATCACACGCACGCTTTATACACAATGGAAACACACACACACATTTTTTGGGAGATTAGAATCAAGTATCCGAAAAATTTGATCCTAGGGAAATCAGGACCTTGATGAAAACGTTTTAAGGTTTTGAAAATATCATGCTAGTTTTTAAATACTAGACACGTTTTCCGATTTTGTCGGATTTTCTTAATTTTGAAAAATGAGTGCGGGTTTCTCGCTATTGGTCAAGCCAATCCCTCCCACGGTACCTAACATTACAAGATGTCGGTAGAAAATAATGTGCTTAGGAGGATACACATCACGTCCGGATATCATTGACAATTATGAGGTAATCATCTAATCCGTTAAGTTAATCATAAAGATTGAAGTTTATCAGGCTTAAAAGCTGATATATTACCTTTCCGGAGGTTATCCACTGGGAATCTGATCAATCACTGACAATTTGTGTATCATGGTGCGCTTCCCATTTGGCTAGCAAATCTTCCTCATTAAGATAAGCTTTGACTACCAGTTTCCCTGTTTGATGTTGAGGCCTGGTAGATTTCCAGTCGATTTTAGCAATGACTTTTCAAGACTTTTCGTCACCCTACAACTGGTCTGGACTACAACTTCTGAAATAAATCAGCAAGTGTGTCGTTCGGGAGACTTGACTCCCTTTAGGATGGAATAGATACATCCTATTGGTCATAAGAGGTGGTCGGACGCAACATTGTCCTTGTTAGGAGAAACAATGAGGATCGTCCTTAAGGTTTTCGATCTGGCGCGAGATCCGGTTTCCGACCACGCTATACAATCACCGCTCTCTCACGGTTTACACTCGTTTTGGTACAAGTGACCTACTCGTTAGCTTACTAAACTAGTAGGATTTTTATTCAAATAATTGAATGATGGAGCAACTTCAAAGACTATTAATAATTTAAAATGCAAAACAACATTTGTTTTTTTTTTTAAATTTTAAGACCATAATGTGTATAAAATGTTTTTCGGGCTTTTAATCGTTTTTAAGGCTGCTTGAAAATTTTAAAAATTTTTATATAAGCTTATAATCAATTAAATTTATAAAATATCTTTTAAAAATTTATATTTATGATGGAAATTCGGTTGTTAAACCTGATCTTAATCCGTCTATAAATTTTAAAATAAATTTTATAAAATTTAACCTTTTATAAGTTATTTTGCCTTTAACGCCTTATTTTTAGTAAAACGAGTTCCCGATAAATTTCTACTCCCCACCCCACACTTGAGATCATGCAAGGCCCTCATTGCATGAAATCAGAAAAAGGTTTAAATTTAGAGGGCAAAGTGATAGGGTGATTGTAGAAATTTCCAATTTTTAACCTGTAAATCGTGGAACAAGTAGACGGATGCCGCTGAACTTACTGCCAGCATAAGAACATCGTCTAGTCCGCGATTATCATCATACACACATCATAATATCAAATGTCGCTGAACTTAATGCCAGTCTTGGAAGTTCAATCATGCTGCAAAAAATAAACAAACCACACAAAGCATATAAAAATAACGGTGTTTATTCAACCACATCCGTTTAATCAAACCACACATTAGTATAATTATTACAAACCATAAATGTATCCAAATACATCACACAAATAAAAAGTCTCAAACAAGGTACAAAAAGATCAAATAGGCACGCAGGCCTAGTTACCGTATGGAAAGAAATAATTACCCGAACCATCGCGGTACGGGTGCCCATGTGGATACTCTCTCTCAAATCTTTCCCGAGCTTCCTGCATCGCAGCTGAGGAGTTATAAATCGGATGAGGTGGAGGTGGGTGTTCCGGATCCGTGTAATACTGTGGCGTCAGACGTGTGGTACCGTAGTACTGTTCAGGGTTAGAATAAAATAGCTCAGAGTTATGGTTATTCCAATCAATACCATAACTGTTCCACCCCTGATCATGTACTTGAGCGATCTGTCGTCGCTCCATTCTTTCCTGACTATCCCACATTTGTTGGTTGTGCCTCCTTTGTTCATTCGGGCTCAATCGCATGTTGTTAACACTACCAACCAAACTGTCCCAATTCTCTTGGGACGGTTGCCACGGAACCTGCAAATTAACATTAGTTTGGGCCTCCATTTCAGCCTCCTCTTCCTGCTCCTGTTCCTGTTGAACACCACTGCCACTCGCGCCACCTGCACCGGCTGCTGCAAAGGGGACCAAATGCCCATTTCTGTCTTTCATAATGATTTCGGCATTAATATAAAAAACCTTTTTCAAAGGTTTCATTATACTCGGTAATTCCTGTAATCTGTCGAAATCAATGTTAAAGTGTCGGGCAAATCGGGTTATGTAGTGTCCTCCTAAGAGTGGCTTCCGTACCCGCGTCTCGGTAGCAATGGAAAGAAAATAATTACCGATTAACCCAGGAATATCGGTATAGGCCCCCCGCTTGATCTGATCCATAATCCACAAATCTAAGGTTTTCACCTTCTCATTACCCTCTATCCTTGCATTAAAAGTACATGCAATGAGGCGGTGAAGCAGCTTATCATCTCGGGCTGCGATTTCATTGTACCGATGTTTGCTTGATCGAAAATGAGCAGGCGCAATATTTGGCTTACAAATTCTGCGCCAATAAGAAGTGTCATCAAACTGATGTCGGCCAACATAATCCGAAGCCCTCAAGTACTCACCTAACTGTGTGTCGGTGAGTTCCTCAAAAATACCCAAAATTCTACACACTTGAAAACTGCTCAAACCCCTGTCTTGGCCTCCAAGACGAAACCGTAGAAACTCAGCGGATAAATAATCGGCTACATTGCTAAACCGCATTGTAGAGTAGAATTCTTTAAGAAGCACCGGGTAGATTGGTTCATTGATGCTAAAAAGATGTTCCCAGGCGTGGGCTACTACTCTATTGTATGGAATGGCGAGTAGATTAGTAACATGTCGGCGCATGCCCGCCTCCTCTAATGGCCCCCAAATGAAATACCAAGTAGTATTAATGGGCCTGCGGTTTATTCTTTCAAAGGTTTCGGTGTAGTCATCGTCATTCTGTACCTGATTTAACCAAACCCTAGGATCATTGAGATCCTCCCCTTCTTCTTCTCCCGAAGAAGATGATGAATGAGGTTGTTCTTGTGGTGGTGGTGGTTGTCTTGGTGGAGCTAAACCTGATGGTCTTCCCCTTTTAGGTGCCGGTCCTCCCCTGCTTGTTTGTCCCTGCAAAACATTAAACACAAAACCAAAAGAACATAGAAACCGTTGTGTTAATGTTAGCCAAAATATAACCGAATAGCAGGAGAGATCAATCACTCAATTCCTAGTTCAAAAGTAGTATGATTCATTTTCACAAAAGTGCACGTTCACAAGTTTATACCAGAGTCAACCAAAGTCAACTTGAATTCATTAACACACTTTCAAAAATGAAAATCATAACATCACAATGTAACACAAACATAGGACTTAAAAGATTAAAGTATGTTGTGTCATAGGTCATAGCATTTAACTTTGTATTCTAAACATATTCAACACAAATCATAATACAATTTTTCACAATTTTTAGCTCAAATGACCTTACAACAACATACATTATGGCATTCCATTCTATTAAATTGATTCAACAGGCCCATACATGTGAAAAACAAGCATACATACTTCAAAAGTTCATTACAAATCAATAATATGCTTAGAATTTTACTATCATTCAAAATTGACCCGGCCAAATTGTCATCAATATCACCAACACAATCATATACTTCACAATAATCATAAACATCAAACATAAACCCAACATCATGAATTGAACATCTCAAATTCGGATTTAAATTTTACAAACCCTAGCATCATGAACAAACCCTAAAGAACATGTAATCTTTGCAAAATAAACACATTAGGGCAATTTAAACAATCTAAGGCATGTTAATCTTTACAATAATCAAGCAAATCAAACACCCCACACTATTCTTTAACCAATTGATATATATAAACATACAATGTAAGTAATTGATAAAGAAAAGTGAAGAAATGTAGAATCCATACCCAGAAGTTCATGATTAGAGGCTTGAAATTGAAGAGGAAATCACGAATTTGATGTAAAAATTAGGGTTCTTGAGGTTTGGTTCGGGTTAGGGCAGAGAGAAAGAGATAAGAGTGTGTTTTTGTGGATGAAATGAGATAGAAAGGGTATAAAACGCGTAATTTTTTTTCTGACTTGGGGTTCGGGACGTCGTCTCGGAGTGGAGGACGGCGTCTCGATTAGTATGTTGGGACGGCGTCGAGCAAATTAAGACGGCGTCTTGCTCTTTTAAGTGGGACGGCGTCTTGCCGGTCGGGACGGCGTCTCGGTCTGCATATTGGGACGTCGTCTAGGCCAAATGGGACGGCGTCCCGTAACACTAAAACCCACTGATCTGAATTTTCGAGTCGTTCGCGTTTCGAGGTCATACGGTAATCGTTTTGTACCAAACAAAAATTTATAGCACACACAATACAAACCTAATTACAAATGTGAACCATTTTTTTACGAGTCGTTCACCAAACTCGTCCCCATTTTGATTTAAGCGTTTTTGTTGAAGTTGAGGCTAACCTCATCCTCAATTTCCAGGGGACCATCAACGTAGTGTTTGACCCGGTGGCCATTCACTTTAAAAGTATCGCCTTTCCAGTTCACTATTTCAATTGTACCATAAGGGTACACTCTTTTAACCACATATGGTCCCGTCCATCGGGACTTTAGCTTTCCTGGCGATAACTTAAAACGAGAGTTATAAACAAGGACACGGTCTCCTTCCATGAATTCTTTCGGGTGTTTCAACCGTTTGTCGTGCCATTGTTTCGTCTTTTCCTTGTAAATTAGAGAGTTGTCATAGGCTTCAAGCCTCAACTCGTCTAATTCATTCAATTGGGTCAAACGTAACCGACCCGCTTCTTTGTAATCCAAGTTGCATGCCCTTAATGCCCAATGAGCTTTATGTTCAATCTCCAACGGAAGATGGCATGCTTTTCCGTATACCATACGGAAAGGAGTAGTTCCAATCGGTGTTTTGTAGGCCGTGCGAAATGCCCACAATGCATCATATAACTTGTTGGACCACTCTTTTGGATTAGCACCAACGGTCTTTTCTAGTATGCGTTTTAACGACCTGTTGGTGTTCTCTACTTGCCCACTCGTCTGAGGATGATAGGATGTCGAAATTTTATGGATTACTCCATATCTTTTCAACACCTTTTCCATTTGCTTATTGCAAAAGTGAGTGCCTCGGTCACTTATTAGAGCTTTAGGCGTGCCAAATCTAGAGAAAAGCTCCATCAAAAAATTTACTACTACTCGGCCATCATTTGTTGGTAGAGGCTTTGCCTCCGCCCATTTAGACACATAATCGATGGCGACAAGTATGTAGAGGTAAGAGTGAGATTTTGGAAAGGGGCCCATAAAGTCAATTCCCCAAACATCGAACACCTCGCATACTTGGATGCTTTGTTGAGGCATTTCATCCCGTTTGGTTATTTGACCCGCCCGTTGGCACGCGTCACAAGCCTTGCAAACAGCGTAGGCATCTTTGAATATAGTAGGCCAATAGAAACCGGCCTCATAAACTTTCCTCCCCGTAATTTGGGGACCAAAGTGCCCACCTGTGGGACCACGGTGACAGTCAAGCAGAATTTCGGTGCATTCCTTCCCTGAAACACACCTGCGAATAATTCCATCCGCGCATCGCCTGAATAGATAAGGGTCTTCCCAAAAATAGTATTTTAGGTCACTAAAGAATTTCTTTCTTTTCTGATGTGACCAACCAGTTTCTAGGTACCCTCCAACAATATAATTGGCGAAGTCAACAAACCACGGATCCTCCACCTTCTCTACTCTCATTAGGAATTCTCCGGGAAAATCATCTTTAATACTCGATTCATGGAGTACTTCAAGATTGGGATTTTCGAGTCTAGAAAGATGGTCCGCTGCAAGATTTTCTGCACCTTTCTTGTCCTTAATCTCGATATCAAATTCTTGCAAAAGCAAGACCCACCTTAACAATCGAGGTTTGGCATCCGGCTTAGAGAAAAGATATTTTAATGCCGAATGATCAGTAAAGACAACTGTCTTTGATAGGACAAGATAAGATCGGAATTTGTCAAAGGAAAAGACTATCGCAAGGAGCTCTTTTTCTGTTGTTGTGTAATTTAATTGGGCTCCTTGTAAAGTCTTGCTTGCATAATAAATGGGTTGAAAACGTTTCTCAACCCGTTGGCCCAAAACTGAACCAACCGCAAAATCCGATGCATCACACATTAGCTCGAATGGTAATGACCAATTTGGAGCTATGATGATTGGTGCGTTGACAAGTTTCTCTTTTAAAATTTTGAATGCCTTAGTGCATTCACTTGTGAAAACAAAGGGTGCATCTTTTTCAAGAAGTTTATTTAATGGCGTTGCAATTTTTGAAAAATCCTTAACAAATCGCCGGTAAAACCCGGCATGCCCAAGAAAACTTCTAACACCCTTTACGTTTGAAGGAGGTGGAAGGTTGGCAATGACATCAACCTTTGCTGGATCCACCTGAATACCAACACTTGAGATTTTGTGCCCTAAGACAATGCCCTCTTTAACCATAAAGTGGCATTTCTCCCAATTCAGCACTAAGTTCGACTTCTCACACCTGATTAGCATTTTCTCCAAATTTAGAAGGCATGAATCAAAAGTGTCACCGAAGACTGAAAAGTCGTCCATGAACACTTCCATGCAATCCTCAATCATATCGTGGAAAATGGCCATCATACACCTTTGGAATGTCGCAGGAGCGTTACAAAGACCAAAGGGCATTCGGCGATATGAGAATGTGCCATAGGGACACGTGAAGGTAGTCTTTTCTTGGTCTTCGGGGGAGATGGGAATTTGAAAGTACCCCGAAAAACCATCTAGGAAACAATAAAAGCTATTTCCTGCAAGTCTCTCTAACATTTGATCAATAAATGGTAGAGGAAAATGGTCTTTTCTTGTGGCTTCGTTTAACTTTCGATAATCTATACAAACCCGCCACCCCGTAACAGTTCGTGTCGTGATAAGCTCGTCCTTATCATTGGTGGTAACAGTTATACCACCCTTTTTAGGAACACAATGAATCGGGCTTATCCACGGACTGTCTGAAATCGGGTAGATTAGACCCGCATCTAGCAATTTAATGATTTCCTTCTTTACAACGTCTTGCATATGAGGATTTAGTCTTCTTTGACGTTGCACCACTGGTTTGGAATTTTCTTCCATTAAGATCTTGTGCGTGCAATAAGAAGGACTAATTCCTTTTATATCATGGATTTTCCATGCAATGGCCGGTTTGTGGGCCTGTAACAAGGAAACAAGACGTTCTTTCTCATTTTGAGAGAGAAGTGAGGAAATAATTACCGGAAGTTTTGAATCTTCCTGAAGGAAAGCGTACTCAAGATGATCAGGGAGCGGTTTAAGCTCCAAAATGGGAGGTTCCTCAATTGAGGATCGACTCCGGTACTCGCTATCCTTACTCAGGGTTTCTATTTCCTCTTCAGTAGGTTCACACTCATTGGCCATCAAAAATGTGGCCATCACATCCATTTCTTCTTCGGTGAATTCATCATCTCCAATTGCCAAATCGTATACACCTGTTTCATCCGATTCGGGAGATTCCTGCAAGAACTCATAATGCGAATCTATGCCTTGCATAAAATAACAAGTATCATCCGAAGATTCGGGATATTTCAAGGACTTGTCAATTGCAAAAGTCGCACTAGCTTCACCAATTCTCAGGGTCAACTGCTGGTCATAAACATCAATGACACATCGAGCAGTATTTAAAAATGGCCTACCCAAAATAATTGGTATTCTCTCATCAACTTCCATGTCTAAAACCACAAAGTCAGCCGGAAAAATCAGATTCCCGGTCTTAACTAACAAATTCTCGATTATTCCTCGAGGGAATTTTATAGAGCGATCGGCTAGTTGAATAGCCATTCGTGTGGTTTTGAGTTCCCCAGGGTTTAATTTAAGATAAATTGAATAGGGCATTAGATTGATACTAGCCCCCAAATCGGCTAATGCCCTCATGCAATCAAGGTCACCCATTAGACATGGAATAGTAAAACTACCCGGATCTTGAAGTTTTTCAGGAAGTGTGTTAGACACAAGCGCGGAACATCTAGCATTTAAGGTTACTGATGAAACGCTTTCCATCTTCTTTCGGTTAGTAAGTAAGTCTTTTAGGAACTTAGCATATTTTGGCATTCCTGAGATAACATCAATAAAAGGCATGTTTATGTTTATCTGTTTAAACATATCTAGAAATTTTAGCCGTTCGGCTTCCAGCCTTTCTTGTTGTTGTTTTCTTGGGAATGGGAGCGGTGGTTGATATGGTTTCTCTACGGGTTTTTCCCGTACTTCCTTTTCAACCACTTTTTCCGGCTCCTTAACCGGTTCATCGTTTTGGTTCAATGGAACCCTGAAATCAGAATTTTCGGGCATTTGTGGAGCATCATACGCCAAACCACTCCGTGTGGTGATAACATTGGCGTGCTCATTTATGGGGTTCTTGCTGGTATCGCCCGGTAAACTACCGGGTTTTCTCTCACTCAGTAAATTGGCTAAACCACTCATTTGTTTTTCCAAATTTTGGATTGATGCTTGTTGGTTACGAAACTGATGTTCGTTTTTCTCGTTGGTTTGATTTATGTTTGTGACAAGCTGACTTTGTGATGCAATTAACTTTTCCAACATACTCTCTAAATTTGACTTTTTCTCCTCCTGTTGGGGTTTTTGATAATAACCCGGAGTTTGTTGTTGGAACCCACTACTTGACCCTTGTTGAAAATTAGAATTTTGACCTTGAGGGTTGTAGGGGTTGTTAAAGTTACGGTTAAATTGGGCTCTACCCTGAAACTGGTTATTATTTCTCTGGCTTATAAAAGCCACTTCTTCTTTTTGAGCCATGGTTAACCCGGCATCACAATCTTTACCTAAGTGTAGACCACCACAGTATTCACAACCTACTTTCATACTATGGATTTCTTTTGTGATTTTGTCCATGTTTCGGACAACACCGTCTATTTTTACACCTAGGGAGCTGAAATCATCATAAGCACCGGCGCTTTGGACTTGAGCATTTCGAGTAATTGGGCGTTCTTGATGCCACTCATGAGAATAATCGGCTAATTTCTCGATTATCTCATAAGCCTCTTGCTCGGTTTTGTCCATAATTGAACCTCCGGATGCTTGATCAATGGAAATTCGGGTTGCAACTTCGCAACCCTTATAGAAGATTTGAACCTGTTGAAAGGTATCCAAACCATGGTTTGGACAACCTCTAAGCATTTTGGAAAATCTATTCCATGCTTCGTACAAGGTTTCCATAGGCTTTTGACAGAACTGGGTAATCTCCTGTTGGAGTCTCGCTGATTTAGATGCTGGAAAATATTTCTTAAGAAATTTTTCCATCATACTATCCCATGTTCTTATCGTAGCCTCGGCTAATGAATCTAACCAACTTCTTGCTTCCCCGTGGAGTGTCCACGGGAAAAGTCTTAAAAATATAGCCTGGTCAGTTTCTGGTTTTAATTTGAAAAGAAGACATATCTCTTCAAAGAGACGAATATGTTCGTTTGCGTCTTCATTAGGACCGCCACTAAATTGACACCTATTATTAATCATTTGAAGAATAGGTCCTTTAATTTCAAAATTTACCTCACCCGTGAGCGGAGTAATAGCACTACCTTGTCCGGTTCGCGTCGCTTTCATCCTTTCTGCCATTGATTGTCTTTGTACCAACGGTCTTTCTCCTTCCATTTCAAAATTTGGTGGTTGAACTGGTTTACCAAAGTCTGAATATCTAGGCTTGGTGGTACTTGATTCTGAATCAAAAGTTTCCTGCTTTGATGAAGATTCAAAAATATCAAGCACTTCTTTTGGAATTCTACCAAGCTTTCTATCCGGTTCTGTCAATGGTGTAAATAATGGAGATTCTGAACTTCGGGTATGTGGCATATGCAACCTATAATCTGCCAATCACACAACTAACAAAAACTATCACACATACCGATTCTACAAATTTAAAAATCAAAAACTATTAATAATTTAAAATAATTAAGAAACTACTTAATCACAAATTAGTTAATAATCCTATTTTGACACAAAACTGTCCCCGGCAGCGGCGCCAAAAACTTGATGTGCGAAATCGTGTCTATAATTTATCTTAAGGAAAATACCGGTTTTAAAGATTGCTACACACTAACGGGCAGTGTACCCGATCGTGTAGTAGTGTAGATAATGGTAAAATCCGTGTATCGTTCCAAGGACAGTATATCAGTCAAACTAGAATTAGAAACTATATTATGATTAACTAAGTTAATTAAAGTAAAAGTACAAGTTTTATGTTTTGTGGCTGTTTTAACGATTTAGCCAAATCAAAGAAGGTTAAATGTAAAAACAATATTTTTAGTCTTTTGGTTTATAAAATGCAAATAAATGCAAATAAAGCAAGTAAGATAGGTTTTGAATTAAATCAAAGAGAGGAAATGTTCATCTAGATATTTTACCCTCGGTATTGGATGTAAATTAGATATTAAGCCCTGATTGAATGATTATGTGTGTAGTTATCTAATAGGTTTTACTAAGAGTTCTCTCAGATAAACACGCAAATACAATAACAAGCTCAAGGGTTCCCTTTTCACTATAGTTCTTGTATTTGTAATCAAATAACTATAAGCATGCTAATCACCTAAATCGACTCGCCAAGAGTTCTCTTTAGCAAGTACTCAAACTAGAATTACTAAGCGAGGGTTCCCTATAACTTAGACCTTTTCGTTTGTGACTAGTTGATCAACAAGATTAAAGACTTGAATAACAATTGCCTTTGCGTTCGCTCTACACAATTCATTCCTATTTTGTCTAACCGTTTTAATCTAGTTTACCCCCTTGGTCCGGTTTAGCAAACAATCAATCTAAGACAAGTTGATTGTAAATCAATATGATACATCAACAAGAGTTCTCTTTATCAACAACATATCAATTAACTAGATACAAATGGTTTTAACAACAATAAGCATGGTTCTCTATTCAAGCTTCAATCTAACACACATAATACATTCAATCAACAAGATTACATCCAATACCTTGGTTATTAATCTAGACAAACATTAATGAAACTAGCCAATAATCATTGTAACAGACAACAATTCACTCAAATTATAAACTGAAATCATTTCTGAGAACAAGTATATAACCTACAAGAACAAGAGTTCTTGGATGAAGAAGATGTTGATGGATGATGCTTTGATCTTTGGCCTCTTCAAAGAGGATGGAATTCTCCAAGATAGCTCTTCAAAATCGTCCCTAAACTTCTCTGTACGTAACTCTCATGAAACAGTCCCCAAAATGACATTTTAAGGTGGAGAAATTAGGTAAAAAGCAGATAAATCGGGTACACCTACTTTGGGACGGCGTCCTAAAAGGCAGGACGGCGTCCCGGTTTAATGATCAAGACGGCGTCCCAACTTGAAAGACGGCGTCCCTTTGCGAAGGCCAGGACGGCGTCCCGGATAGCTAGACGGCGTCCTGGTGGGTTTTAAGGCACTGTTTCGTTTTCTCTTTAATATTAGCTCATTTGGACGAACTCTCACATATCGGAGGCTTTGTTATATCATTTTAAAGCGCTATCTTGATACTAACTCGTATCGGGATCAACCGATGTCATAAATCATCGAAATTCTTTGCAAACTACTCTTCCGATACAAATTCGCGCATCTTGACATATCCCTTGTAGATCATCTTCATTATCTTCGAATATAGAGTATTTTTAGTGATATTGCGATAGATATATATGATGTAATTGAGCAATATCAAGTTGTACTTTGGCTATGTAACCCTTGTATGTCTGATGCATCAGTATTTAGCTTTCTTGCTTTGTGTAATTTTTTACCAAGGTTTTTGTACCTACTTAGGTGGGTTTATGTGTTCCCCCTTTATTTTTGTAGGTTTTTGTTTGTTTGTGATCATAGGTATATGCGCATGGTATTCCCTTTAATGGGGAATCCTTGGTGTTTTTAGGGATGTGTTTTTCCCTAGTTATGGCTAGTGTTATGATATTGCCTTTATGTGTACCCCTTGGGGTGTATCATACAGATATTTTCCTGCTTTGGGTCGCCTTTAGGTTCGGGCCCCCTTTTAGCTTGGGAATTTTGTCCAAGCATATGTCCAAAGCTTTTATTTCTTCGATCTTGTTGACACCCCGTAGGTATCGGTATAATTTTGGTGATGTTATTTCTTTACATTATGCTTTTTTTGTCAAAATTTGTAGTGATTGCATTGATCATGGTAGGAAGTTTATAGGCTTCGACTACATTATACAACTACAAACTTTTGTTGCCATTGTGGCAATTCAAACATGATTCTAATGATAAAATTTCATTAGGTTCATTGCATTCCAAGCCCGCGGGATAGGTTTCCTTTCAACTATTTTGAGCATGTACGACCCTTTGCCTAATACTTTTGAAATTACATAGGTTCCCTCCCAATTTGGTCCTAGTTTTCCTTGATATTCTACTTTACTCGTGCTATTGAGGCGTAGGACATAATTTCTTGTTTTGAAGGTTGAAGGTTTGACACGCTTGTTGTAGTATCCTTCGACAATTTTCTTATACGAAGCTTCGTGGATCAACGCAGCTTCCCTTCGTTCTTCTAGTAAGTCTAAGTTGATTCTACGGTTTTCCTCATTGTTCTCCGGGTTGGCAGTTCTGTCAGTTAGTATCTGTATTTCTGCTGGGAGTAATGCCTCTATTCCATAAGCTAGGCAGTAAGGCGATTCAACATTACTTCTCTTCGGAGTGGTTCGATGAGCCCATAAAACCAAAGGGCGCTCATCTATCCATCCCTTTTCGCATTTTCCTAATTGCTTTTCTAACCCTTTTACAATGCCTTGGTTAGTGACTTCTACTTGACCATTCCCCCGAGGATGTGATATCGACTAAAAAGTCACGTTTTCACCTAGGTATTAAGGCCCAAAAACAACAAAGTTCCAAACTTTAGCGCCAAAATATCTCTTCGTCAGTTAAAATTGAAGAACAAGTGATTACGAAGACGGTGCAAAAAGAATCAAGAGAATCGGAGCTAAAACAAAGATTCTAGAGCGAAAACGGTGAAAGACAGGAAATCAAGTAACGATGCAGTGAATTCAGCAAACCAAGGCAGGCCAAACGGCTTGTCAAACAGCTAGCCACTATGGCAAACGGCCTGCCACACGGGTTAAGTAAACAGGCACATCAAACGGGCAAGCCAGGCAAACGGCCCCTGCAAACGGCTTGCCAAACGGCCTGCCAGCCGTTTGCAGGTAAATTTCAAGTCTATTTAAAGGGTCTTTGTCATCCATTTTTATACACACTTCAATTCACTTCTTTCTCTGTCTTTTTACAATATTAGTCATACTTTTAAGGTCTTCTACTCCGTGCGGGAAATCTAGTACCCGGAGAAGAACGCCGAAGATTATATTAGGAGCGGTCTGGAGTTTGAAGTTGCCACTTTTGTATTCGGAACTTGTTTAATCTACTGGTACTTCTATCCTTTGTCTTTTTATAATGTTTTCCATTATTATGCTTTGTGATATTGTTGCCATGATTAGCGAGTAGTTATCTTTAGTGTATGTTATGATATAGTCAGTTATAATGCTGAAATAATATTATGGTTTATGTATGTTGTCAAGATGCTTTCCGATTATGCTTTAAACTCAATCGCTTTCCAACTAATAGAACGTAGTTATTAGCTCTGTTATTGGGAAGCTGTGAACCCCGATTCAGAGTACACTATCTGCGTCACCCCTTGGTAAGAGAAGTCTATCGGATACAACGTAAGTTTGACTGAGGCACACCGGTTGTAGTAAGTCCACCGACCCTTGGATTCCAACTGAGGACTCCCTTGTAGTGAAACATCTAACTAGAACCCTAGTACATTGTCGGTCCTAGACCATGCTAGTGTAGTCACCAAGCATATAAACTTCGTACGTACACGCTGAAGCACAACAGTTGTTGTAAGCTGTACCTCTGCTAAGTAAGGCCATGGAACCCGGTCAGTGCTGATTAGTACACTTCACCATAACACGGTCTAAAGCATTGCACCCTGCTTGAGGGATTCTTGGTTAATTAAGGAACTGTTTGCTTAAACACATAAAGGTTTGGACCGTTAGGATAACCGAACGTGTTCATGGAAGTCAACTTGACTTGGCCATGGTGTTCTTTATGGTTGAACTCTTTTTAAGGGCCTAACTACCTTTTTAAAACCCAATCATTAACGAAACCATAAAAACACATCATGTCTCATGGATACGGTAAACCCTATATTTTGTTATGATTAAGAAAGTTTAGACCTTTGTGGAATGTTAATACGTCACCCAACCGAGTCGCTCAATTGGATGAGCCGTCTGAACGTGTATGCCTGTAGTCAGACTGCACGGGTGTCAGGGGTAAGGGACGTTGCTGTCTATTCAGAATCTTCAAGCCTATCACATTACCCAGTGACATGTCTTACGACTGGGGCGTTTAGGACCAGTGTAATGAATACAAGGTCCCTACCTATTCATGAGCTAACATTCCATAATCCTGGCAGAGTAACTGACAAAATCAAAGCATGCACTTGTTTTAACCTTATCTGAATTACAAATTTTATCTCATTTACTTTACTTTATCTTATAAACTAGAAAACCCAAAATTAGGTAACCGCTACTCCTCCACCTTAGAATTATCTTAAGCTTTAAATATTGGTTCGATTCTACTGATATCTAAAAATACGACCCTAGGTCATACTTCCCTTACTCATAATAAGGAGTAGTACGATTTAGGCCCTGCTAAATATAAATTTAAAACCATTACCCCCCCCCCCCCCCTGTTGGTGGTTGATTCTGACGCCTTGCGACCTAACGACACCACATAAATAAAACCGTCTGTTGCCAAATCAGGTGAGTAACAAAGTTTTTGGTGCCGCTGCTGGGGACCTGGTATCAGATAATACTGCTTTTATCAAACTCATTCACAAGCATTTAGTGGTGTCTAAGAAAGACAATTATACACGGACTTGGTTGTTGGATTGTCCGAACAGTCTTCAATTATATTGGAACCAAAAGGATCCTGGCTCTCCGTAGTCGGCCTGGCCACTTGATTTGTTAAATAGTTTGTGCGAAGCACTGTTATCAAAATACCAGGGAATAAGTAGCAAAAACCAAAAACATATATAAACTTAGGATAATTAGATTACCTTATAATTAGATTCGATTACCTTATAATAAAACTACTTTAGATTAAGACTACCTTAGATTACCTTAGATTAATTTAGAATAGCCTTAGATTGCTTTAGATTAAACTAGGAACTTAGTTTATCTACTTAAAATTGAAAACAAATAGGCATACCCAGTGTATGACCCAAACCCGATCTAGACCAGGGTCGTTGTTCTTCGTACCTGATCCAGACGCACTAATCTCTAAAGCACGCAAGGAAGTACGAATAAGAAATCAAATGGCGTTACGCGTTACTTTAGCAGAAAACATAAAACCCTCAATTGAAGGTCAAGGAAGACCGATCAAATTCCTAGAGATTCAAGGACACTCGTTCGAGTTAAAACATCACATCATACAGCTCATCCAAAATAGCTGTCAGTTTCATGGGTTACTGAATGAAGATCCTAACTCTCACCTTGATAAATTCATATCTCTTTCAAACTTCTACAAACAGCCAAGGATAGGACAAGATATAGTCCGGCTATACTTGTTCCCCTATTCTCTCACTCATCATGCACAAACATGGTTTGAAGGATTGGAAAAAGATTCCATCACGTCATGGACGGAGATGACTACTAAATTCCTAACAAAATATTTTCCTCCTTCTAAACAAACCAAAATCAACAATGACATCATTAAATTCAGACAAAGTTATGATGAATCTCTTTACACTGCATGGGAGCGATTTAAAACCCTGGTGAAGAAATGCCTTAATCACCAACTGGAACGGTCAGCTCAAATCTATACCTTCTACAATGGTCTTACGGTAAATCATAGGACAACGATCGATGCCGCAGCTCAAGGAAATCTGATGAACCAAACCGCAGACGAAGCATGAGAGTTGCTCGAGAACATGACAATGCATCATCATGACTGGAACAGTGGTGAAACAACTTCATCATCGGCACCATTCTCCGCACTTAATAATCAAACGGAGGCCATCAAATATCTCACGGACAAGATGGAATCTCTTGCCAAACAACAACCTAGGGTTAACCAGTTTCAATGAAACAACCAGCCTTTTCGCTATTGTTACCCACCTTATCCACCCCAACAATCTCTATTGTCCTACGATCAACCACTTCCACTCACTGGTCCACCAGCTGAGGAAAATTCCCCAACCACCCAAATTACGAAAGTAACCATCCCCACTCTCAGAGCTGATGATCAGTTGACTCAGTTCATTCAAGGACAACAATAGCTAAATCAGAGAACTACATCCAGACAAGACCAGATAGAGATACTAATGAGAAATCAATTGGATCTGCTCAAAAGTCCAGAAATGCAGCTCAGACAGTTATCACAATGCCTTAAAACCCGACCACAAGGGAGATTACCTAGTAGTACTATCCAAAATCCCCATATAGAGGAAGCTAAGCAAATGGATTCCGTAATCCCAGAGGAGGAACCACAGAGAAGGTCAGTTAGGCTCAAGAACAAATTGACATATACTCAAAAGCTATCCACTGCAACTCCGGTTCGTGTACCTTACCCTGGAAGGCTACAGGAGGAACAATCCAAGCTTGATTCCTTTAAACTTGATGGAAGATTCCTAGACAACATGTCCAAAGTTACCAACCAGAAGAGATACATTTGAAGGCTTTTCTCTACAAAGGAAAGGATACTAAATTGTAACAAAATTCCACTGAGTGAAGAATGCTCGGCATTACTTAGAAACTCTCTACCGCAAAAGCTAGGAGATAGGGGTCGATTCATTTTCCCGTGTTCAATCTACCAATCTGGAACCATTCATGCGCTAGCAGATTTAGGAGCAAGTATCATCCTAATCCCCTACTCTCTCTACAAGAGATTAGAGTTAGGAGACTTGTCACCAACTAAAATGACAATCCAACTTGCTGATCACACAATTCGATATCCTAAGGGCATAGTTGAGAATGTCTTGGTGAAAGTTGATAAATTCTTGTATCCTACGGATTTCGTAGTGATGGAAATTAAGGAAGACCATGAAGACCTTTCATGAATACTGCTAGGAGTGTCATTGATGTGTACAATCAAACCTTGATCTTACGATCACATGGGGAGAGCGTTACCTTCAAAATTGACCGACCTAGTGATCTTTCTGGACAGGCAGAGATGTTTGCTATTTCCACCAGACGGATCACTTCTGATGATGAGTCTCCACCACCAGCCAAGGATATCGAGAGGGTGTCGAATCACAGTCTGCTGACGACCCAGAAATGGAAGAAGTGAAGAAATAGAGGAAGAGGAAGAACCTGAGGAGGAAGAGGAAATGGGAGACGTAAAAGAAACTGCGATGATACCCTCTCCAAGCCTGGAACGTCACGAAGAATTAATGAGGCTTGAGACAGAAGATCACAGTTTAATCATTCGTTTCAAGAAGAAAACTGACAAGGTTGAGGTAAAGGATATAGAAATTGACCCTACAAGTGTCGAAGTGAAGAACCAGAATACTGAAGAATCCCGTTCATCAGACGAATCCTCAGAAGACTATTATATCAATGATAACGAGGAAGAGCAACATGAAGACATTCTGGATAACTCATATTCTCCAACCGAACCAAATCAGGAGAAGCCAGACTCTTCTTCAGATCGGGTTCCGGTCATATCTACTCATGCCGACATGATAACCTTCATCAATGACACGGATGAATTTGAAGATATTCTCGAAGCCATCTGTAAATCAACAATTGATTTCAGATACGCTTAACGGAATGAATCATGGCTATCAGAGATGAATACAACCTCTATCTACAGAAAGAAGATAATAATGTTGAAATCCTAGAAGATCGCATTCAAGACTTTATCAATACTCTTCATGATCATATCTACCGCGAAGAAAGGTAACGAGAGCACAATTCAGTGGTGCGCACTATTCTTGAGACAAGATTCTGTCAAGATCAAAAGTTTACAACGCCTTAGCCGGATCTGCACTTCCGTTCTCAGCAAATCAACGAGCACTACTGAATCTCATCCGGAAGCGTATGGATCTTTCCACCGGACGCCCGACTTATCACTCTGATTTGCAAATGATCGAATATATTCACAGATTTTTCGCTCTCTTGGAAAGAGATAATTTCGAAAGCACACCAGACAGGCTGATGATTTAGGTAACAATTGATCACCACACTGATCTGATTATCAAAGAGTTATGAGATGCAGTCACAGAAGAAGTAAGATGCAACAATCCGTTTTCTCATTTCGAACCAGACCAAGTCAACATTGCCACCTACGTTACAAAGCAGATAGCACGTATATTCCACAAGTCCACAGATCCAAGTTTCATACTTAAAGCTGGATGTCGGGAGATATACTCAAAGACGGTGACATTAATGCTCGGGTCAGGATTGCTCTTTACCTCTTTTCAGCTTCGACTCTTGACTAATCTATGCAAGGCTACAGACTTCTACTGTGGAGACCACCGATTAGATGATTTTGAGATACTAAAGATACAATTTCTGACACTATTTGAAGATCTCCGAAATGAACACCTATCAGACAAGTAATCAGCACCAGCACCGCCTCAATGATTGACATTCATGGATCAATCAGCAGAGCATTGTATCATATTCTTATCGAACTTCAAGATCTGTCACGAGCCAAAAGTGCGCATTATCTCTCTTTCAGAAGTTCTTCAAGAGATGTACCGAATCTGCTACCACTTTTGGTCCGGCACTTTCTCAGGATTTATCCACCAAGACTCACATTCACTCGAGAAGACAAAGATCACAACTACCAGAGAAGAATGTCTGCTTTTTAGGCATCATTAAGTTCGAGCCAACGACCTTAAACAAAAGCGCTTCTCAGGAGGCAACCCACGAAATAAAGTAGAGTAGAAGAATAAAGGATGACAAATGAGTCGATAAATAAAGGATGTAACTTCCAAGATTTCAAGCCATCCAGTTTCTTCACAAGCAACCACATCTGCTGGGGGTACTCCTTTTTTCCCGTTACTAGCTCAAATTTTAAATTATGCCACATCCTAGCTTATCAGTAAGTATGGGATTCCAACCCAAATAAACACTAGGCAAATATTCCTAAATCTTTAACTAAAACACCTATGTGTGGGATACACTAGGAACATTGAGGACAATGTTCGTCTAAGTGTGGGATGTTGGTATAAACTTGTTATGCTATATTAAAATAACCCATTATGAAGATTCCAAGTTCTTAAGCCAAATTTCAAAATTTTTAACAAGAAAAAACCTTTCCGAAAAAGTAATTTTGAAAACCTGAAGCGTTTGTAAATAAAATTAAGGCTTAAGTAAGATAGATATCTTGTTGAGACGAACCAAATCTCTAATTGAGCATTGCATGACTAGGCATTATCGACCTAAATTGATTATGGTGAGGCATCCAAATAAGACCAGCATTCATCTTTAATGCTTAGCTATTTTCCGTTGAGAGTGCCGATGTCTGTGCTCAGAATCAGAACTTGCTCTAGATCTACATTTCCAAGTAACGAAATGTGATTCGGTTATAATCAGAAGAGCTAGCCATTTGTCAAAATAAGCCTTTCACACCCTCACCACTTCTACCACACCAACTCATCCACATCATCTTTACTATCACTCGAAAAACCAGAAAATGAGATTCCTTCTGAAAACCCAATGTTATAAACCTCCCAAGTATCATGGCAAATGTCTTGAAATAGTTTACCGGTAAAAAGTTTCTCGAGAATAAATCTCCAATATATATATATATATATATATATATATATATATATATATATATATATATATATATATATATATATATATATATATATATATATATATTTCTTTTTAAAGTGCTAAAAAAAGAGCAGAACTTATGAAGAGAAACGCCAAAGAAGAACTTGACCACAAATGCTTATCACTTCAAAAGGGAGAATAGTTCAAAAGTGCTTCTCAAAAACCTCAGCACTCCTATCTATCTTAAATTTTCCGAAATTCCGAATAATAGTCTTTAAAAGACTATATTACCTTTTTCTCACCCCCTTAAAACAACTTCACCACCACTCCAAAATTCATTTCCATCATTGACAAATGACCTAGAAGCTATGGTTACTACCGTTTTCACATTAGTAGTAAGGATTTGAGTTTTTATCAAGCCTATGACTATGGGTGAAACATGACTCGCTATGAGTGAATTCATTTCTTAGATCTATAGGGAACCCTAATGACCCGTGAAAGCTAGCCTAAGTCATGTAACCTCCTCGCATTCTTCCAGAGATAGTTTCAACCCTAACATAGATGAATCACCTTATCTTTCGCTCTTATAATAAAAAGCAAACCGCTTAGGCTATTAGAAAAGAAACCCCGAAAAGATTTCTTTAAGTAAAAATGAGAAGTTTGCTTGAGGACAAGCAAAGTCTAAGTGTGGAATATTTGATATCGGCTAAAAAGTCACCTCGGTATTAAGGCTAAAAAACAATAAAGTTCCAAACTTTATCGCCAAAATACCCGCTTCGTCGGTTAAAATTGAAGAACAATTGATTACGAAGACTGTGCAAAAAGAATCAAGAGAATCGGAGCTAAAACGAAGATTCTAGAGCGAAAACGGTGAAAGACAAGAAATCAAGTTATGATCTAGTGAATTTAGCAAACTAGGGCAGGCCAAACGGCTTGCCAAACGGCCTGCCACTATGGCAAACGGCTTGCCACACAGGTCAAGCAAATGAGCACAGCAAACGGGTAAGCCAGGCAAACTGCCCCTGCAAACGGCTTGCCAAATGGCTTGCCAAACGGCCTGCCAGCCGTTTGCAGGCAAATTTCAAGTCTATTTAAAGGGTATTTGTCATCCATTTTTACACACACTTCAATTCACTTCTTTCTCTCTCTTTCTACAATATTATTCATACTTTCAAGGTCTTTGACTCCATGCGGAAAATCTAGTACCCGGAGAAGAACGCCGAAGATTGTATTAGGAGCGGTCTGGAGTTTGAAGTTGTCACTTTTGTATTCGGAACTCTTTGAATGTACTGGTAATTCTATCCTTTATCTTTATATAATGTTTTCCATTATTATGCTTTGTAATATTGTTGCCATGATTAGAGAGTAGTTATCATTAGTGTATGTTATGATATAGTCAGTTATAATGGTGAAATAATATTATGGCTTGTGTATGTTGTCAAGATGCTTTTTGATTATGCTTTAAACTCAATCGCTTTTCCAACTAATAGAACGTAGTTATTGGCTCTGTTATTGGGAAGTCGATAACCCCGATTCAGAGTACACTATCTGTGTCACCTCTTGGTAAGAGAAGTCTATCGAATACAACGTAAGTTTGACTGAGGCACACCAGTTGTAGTAAGTCCACCGAGCCTTGGATTCTGACTGAGGACACTTTCATAGTGAAACATCTAACTAGACCCCTAGTACATTGTCGGTCCTAGACCATGCTAGTGTAGTCACCAAGCATATAAACTTCGTATGTGCACGCTGAAACACAATGGTTGTTGTAAGCTGTACCTCTGCTAAGTAAGGCCCTGGAACCCGGTCAGTGCTGATAGGTACACTTCACCATAACGCATCTCAAGCATTGCACCCCGTGTAGTGACCCAAACTTTTCCATGATTATATATTATATGAGATTAATATTTACATGAATAAATGTTTCCAACATGTTAAGCAATCAAACTTGTTAAGACTTTATTAATTAAAATGGATTTTTGTGTTAACGTTTGACCACCCAGTTTGTTCGATGATTCACGAACCTTATAACTTGTATATGACATGATAATATATATATGAACATATATGTATGTGTAACATTATGAAATTATATTTAGGTATCTCATTATGTATGTTAACAACAAACTATATACATAAAACAAGACTACTAACTTAAGGAATTCAAAACAATATCTATATGTAACGATTATCGTTGTAATAATGTCTTAATATTTATATATCATATTAAGATATATTAATACACTATGTTATCATGATAATATAACAATTTAGCATCTCATTAAGTACATTAACAACGGGATTAATTACATTTAACGTGATCGTTAACTTAAGGTTTCAAAACAACGCATGCATGTAACGACTAACGATGATTTATTGACACAATTAAAATGTATGTATATGTAGTGTATTAAGATGTATTAATACACTTTTGAAAGACTTCGAGACAAATATCAAAATACTTCTACTTAACAAAAATGCATACAATTGCATTCTCATTCATTTTCATCAACAATTTTAGTCATACAGTATTCATACCCGTATTATACACCAATAGGAACTAGCATGGGATTCCACTCTTGATTATGTCATGCATGACTAATCAAGTTTAACTTCTACCATGAACTAGTCAACCATTTAGAACTCCTTTTAACCCCACTCACCACTTACCACTCATCATTCACTCCATTTCATTCCAATTTTCTTTCCAATTCTCTCTCAAAACACACACACTCTTCCATGAACGTCTAAACTACTATTTTTCCAGCAATAAATCATCAAATACAAGCTTTGGTTATTATCTATAATCATCATAAAAACAACCACTCAAGAACACTTCGAAAACCCTTTCAAGTTTGCTAGATTACTCTCAATCTTGTAAATCCATTCCAAGTAATCATCCAAGATCAAGAAACCTTTGTTATTTATAGTAGGTTATCTTTCTTATTCAAGGTAATATTCATATTCAAACTTTGATTCAATTTCTATAACTATAACTATCTTAATTCGAGTAGTAAACTTACTTGAAATTGTTTTTGTGTCATGATTCTACTTCAAGAACTTTCAAGCCATCAAAGATCCATTCAAGCTCAAGAGTATTTCTTGTCATTTCCAGTAGGTTTACCTACTATACTTGAGGTAGTAATGATTTGCAAGGTACGAATTAAGCCTTCCGCTGTGCATTTACTCATGTTAAGGACATTACTTAGTTAATTATAAACTTGTTCGCAAACAAAATTAATCCTTCTAAATTAACTTTTAAAATCAACTAAACACATTTTATATATCTATATAATATGCTAACTTAATGATTTAAAACCTAGAAATACGAAGAACACCGTAAAATCGGACATACGCCGTCGTAGTAAAACCGGGGGCTGTTTTGGGTTGGATAATTAAAAACTAAGATAATCTTTGATTTAAAAGTTGTTCTTATGGAAAAATAATATTTCATATGAACATGAAACTATATCCAAAAATCTTGGTTAAACTCAAAGTAGAAGTATGTTTTTCTAAATGGTCATCTAGACGTCGTTCTTTCGATTGAAATGACTACCTCTTAAAAAAACGACTTGTAACCTGTAACTCTGACTATAAGCCATCAATTTTTCTGTTTATTCTCATAAACTTAAGTTCGATACGAAACCATAGCCCTTTGATTCACTCAAAACGGATTTAAAACGAAGAAATTATGGGTAAAACAAAATTGGATAAATTTGCTTGTTTTAGCTACGTGAAAATTTGTAACAAATCTATACTAACTATATCTTAACTAAATTTCTTGTATTATACATGTCTTGATAGACCATAGACACGTATACAATATTTTGACATATCATATCGACGTCATCTATATATATTATTTGGAATAACCGTAAGTGACTCTATATGCGGTAATGCTCGAGTTAGCATATAAAGGGTCGAGGGTGATTCTAAAATAATATATATACCTTGAGTTATGATCGAGCCTGAGACATGTATACAATGGGTCGTGGATTGATTCGAGAAAATATTTTGATTTATGTACTACTAACTGTGGACTACTAATTGTGGACTACCAACGTTGGACTGCTAACTTAACAACTTAAATCATTAAAACGTAATAAAATATGATATGAATATATTTCTATCATACTTTGATATATGTATATATTTGTTATAGGTTCGTGAATCGGCTCGTGGCCAAGTCTAATTCTCGACGAATTAAAAATCTGTAAAAGTGAGTTATAGTCCTACTTTTATTATCTAATATCTTTTTGGGATGAGAATACATGCAGTTTTATAAATGTTTTACAAAATATGCACAAGTAATTGAAACTACATTCTATGTTGAATTGCTATACCGGATATCGCCCTTGTTGAGCTTGGTAGCCCATGAATTAGTGTTTATTATAATTGCCACTAATTGACGTGAATCCTAAAGGTAGATCTACGAGCTTTGACACGCCCCAATTAGAGAATTTGAACTGCTTTAGTACTTCTATTTTACTCTACAGACGAGTGGTTCTATTTTAGGGATATTCTAGATGCATTTTGTTAATGTCGGTTACCAGGTGTTCAAACATATGATTGATTTTTATATCGATGGCTATTTATGAGAAAGGAAATCTTGTGGCCTATTATTACGATTTGATAAATATATAGGTTAAACCTATAACTCACCAACATTTTTGTTGACGTTTAAAGCATGTTTATTCTCAAGTGATTATTAAGAGCTTCCGCTATTGCATGCTAAATTAAGTACAAGATTTGGAGTCAGCATGCTTGTATAATATTGTTTAAAAACTGCATTCGAGAACTTACTTTGTTGTAACATATTATTATTGTAAACCATTATGTAATGGTCGTATGTAAGCGTGATATTTTAGATTATCATTACTTGATAATCTAGGTTATGTCCTTTAAATCTTTGTCGATAAAATAAAGGTTATGGTTTGTTTTAAAAATGTATGCAGTCTTCGAAAAACGTCTCATATAGAGGTCAAAACCTCGCAACGAAACCAATTAATATGAAACATTTATAATCGATATGAACGGGACATTTCAGTTGGTATCCGAGCGTTGGTCTTAGAGAACCAGAAAATTACATTAGTGTGTCTTATCAAGTTTGTTAGGATGCATTAGTGAGTCTGGACTTCGACCATGTTTACTTTAAAAAAAAACGATTGCTTAACACTTTGTTGGAAACTATATATTTTTACCTGTAAATATTATGTGGTATATTACTAATGTGTTAGTTAATGAGTGATAAATGTCTACTTCTAGTACCAATCCCATCAACTCACCTAATAACAATGAAGAGTCGAATATATTTTAGGAAGATTCACAAATTCCGGAAGTAGAGGAATCGGAAGAAGAGGAACCGGAAGAAGAAGAAGATCTGGGGGAGGAAATATTAAGAACCACAGAAAAACAATTAAATAAAATAAAATCATCAACAAATGGACCAAAGGTAAAAATGGTTTGTGGTGTCTCCGCTGAGGAGGAAAAATATTGGGAAGATTACCAATTTTCTGATGAATCGGATCCCGACGAGGATTCCGATGACGTTATAGAAATTACCCCGGCTCAATTTAATGAAGCAAAAAAAAACAATAAGGGAAAAGCCATAAAAATAGAAAAACCTGATCCCAAAACCGATGAACTCTTTGTTAACATGAAATATCCCGATGGGATATACCATAAACACCCGTATTTCTAAAATTTTAACTATAACCCGAGAACATCTAAGCCTCCAAGTTTTTCTAGACCCTTTCTGAAAAGGACGGCTCGTATTAGGGGAGCACCATTTATCCCTAGGAAATTAGCAAAACGAACCGAGTCCGAGGAGGAAGAAACAAGTGAGTCAGAATGAAGAAGTTGTAATCATGCTGTGCAATATATGTATTGTAGTGTGCTTGTACTTTTATGTTATATGTAAAAATTGCTTGTATTGTTTGTTAATTATCTTTTACGAATCTAATCTTCGTCTATTTTACAGTATAAAAACACAAAATGGACGTTAAGGATAGACAACCGAATATTTTAGAAGACCTACCAGGGGATATGATTGATGAAATCTTGTCTAGAGTTGGTCAGAATTCATCGGGTCAATTGTTTATGGCGAGATTAGTTTATAGGAAATTTGACAGACGTTCTAAGCATGCTTTGGTTTATAAAAGGCTTTCCTTCGATAGATGGTGTATATCACATTGGGGAGACCTTAAGTTACGCCATGTTTTCTTTAAGGCATTGTGTGTGGGAAACCCTAATGCAATTTTCCGCTACGGGTTGAGAGCCTATTTTGACTCCACATATCCCAACATAGGACTTCGTTCTTTAGAAAGAGTTTCAAACATGCAACTTAAAGAAGCATGTTATGTTTACGGGTTAGTGATGTTCGCTTCTCACCAAATTGAGAAAAAGAACATCGGATTGCAACTTCTTAATAAAACATTCCCACAGGTGACGGATTCAGTTGTTGGGGTGAGAAATAAGGTTTTTAACTTGTTACGGGGCTGTTGGATATTTCGTAACCCCCGTCCGTTTGACAACGTTACAACGTGCTGCCTTGCCAACGGCCACAACGGTTATTCCCCACATGATCAAGGATGGGAAATAGTATTAGTAAAACCCGAATGCATGACTTGTTTCTGGTCTTATGAATTACGTGTCTTTATTGCCTTCACTGAACAATTTGAGCTTCACTAAAATTGTCTTCACAACTGCTTTGTATCAAAGTTATTATGTGCTATATTTCAAGCTGTATGTAAAATAGCGGTATTGTACGTTTGTAAAATATGGCAGCTTTTCATGATAGAATTGTAGTAATTGATTTGTATATTAGCTACTAAGTATGAACTTAACGAGTAGGTACTGCCCGAATTTGAATTATAAAATGCTAATATGAAGAAAAAGCTTTTATAAATAAGTTCATATTATGCTACGAAATACTATTGACTACTCCTAATATTCTATATGATTAACTGAACTCTTTTGGCTATTTTTGAAGGAAATGACACCGACTACTCGACACAACATGAACATGAGTGAGGAAGACTTCCATGTTTTCCTTGCAACAAATATAGCCACAATACAGGCTGCAATGCAAAACAATAATAACTCTGAATCTAGCAATGGAACCAATTCCACAAGAAATCGTGTAGGATGCTCCTACAAGGAATTCACTGCCTGTAAACCTCTGGAATTCGATGGAACCGAAGGACCAATCGGATTAAAACGGTGGACCGAAAAGGTCAAATTGGTGTTTTTCATAAGTAAATGTACTGAAGAAGACCTGGTAAAGTACGCTACGCATACCTTCACAGGTACTGCCTTAACATGGTGGAACACCTATCTCGAGCAGGTGGGACAAGATGCTGCTTACGCATTACCGTGGTCAGCATTCAAACACATGATGAATGAGCAGTACCGTCCCAGAAAAGAGGTCAATAAGCTCAAGGCAGAGCTTAGAGAATTACGAACACAAGGATTCGATATTACCACATACGAACGACGATTCACAGAGTTGTGCCTATTGTATCCAAGAGTGTTCGAAGATGAAGAAGAGCAGATCAACGCATTTGTAAAAGGGTTACCAGAAAGGATTCAGGAGGATGCGAGTTCAAACAAGCCCACCTCCATATAAAAGGTAAGTCGAATGGCTCACAAACTCATAAACCAAATTGAGGGAAGAATTAAAGAGCAGACGGCCTAAGGGGCCAACAAGAAACAAGTCAAGAGAAAATGGGAAGAAAACAGTGACAAGGGTCACCAACACAACAACAGAAACTATCGCTTCAACAATCAACACAACAATCACAACTACAATCGCACCATTTTTTCGCACCAACAAACGCAACAACAAACATCTCAACAACAATAACAACCACAGCAACAACAATCCCAACAACTATCTCAATAACAAAAATGGAAACCAAAATCAGAAGATTCAATGCAAAAGATGTGACTGATACCATCCGGAGAAGTTCTGTGCTGTAGTGTGTACCAAGTGTAACAGAAGCGGTCATGGTGCAACAAAATGTGACATCTATGGACCGACGGGCTAAAAAATAATAAAAAAAATAATCCTATTATTTGTTACGGATGCGGAAAGCCGGGCCATTTCAGCAAGGCATGGCCAAACCAAGGGAATAATAATGGACAAGGCTGTAGAAGAGTCTTCAACATTAATAGGGTAGAAGCGCAGGAAGACCCGGAGCTTGTTACGAGTACGTTTCTTATTGACGATAAACCTGCTTATGTTTTATTTGATTCGGGTGCAGATAGAAGCTATATGAGTAGAGATTTTTGTGCCAAATTAAGTTGTCCATTAACGCATTTGGAAAATAAATTTTTACTCGAATTAGCAAACGGTAAATTAATTACAGCAGATAAAATATGTCAAAACCAAGAAATTAAACTGGTTAGCAAAACGTTTAAGATTGATTTGATACCAGTAGAGTTAGGGAGTTTTGATATAATAATTGGCATGGACTGGTTGAAAGAGGTGAAAGCAGAGATCGTTTGTTACAAAAATGTGATTCGCATTATGCGCGAGAAGAGAAAACCCTTAATGGTGTATGGAGAAAAGAGCAATGCGAAATTAAACCTTATTAGTAGATTGAAGGCGCAAAAGCTAATAAGAAAAGGTTGCTATGTCATTCTAGCACACATCGAAGAAGTCAAACCCGAAGAAAAGAACATCAGTGATGTTCCCGTCGCAAAAGAATTTCCCGATGTATTTTCGAAAGAATTACCGGGACTACCTCCACACTGAGCCGTTGAATTTCAAATAGACCTTGTACTAGGAGCTGCACCAATAGCTCATGCTCCATACAGACTCGCACCTAGTGAAATGAAGGAACTCCAGAGCCAATTACAAGAACTTTTAGAGCTTCATTCGACCAAGCACATCACCATGGGAGCTCCTGTTTTGTTTGTCAAAAAGAAGGATGGTGCATTCAGGTTGTGTATCGACTACCGAGAGTTGAACAAACTTACCATCAAGAACCGTTATCCACTACCGAGAATCGACGACTTATTTGATCAACTACAAGGCTCGTCGATTTATTCGAATATCGATTTACGTTCCGGATATCATTAAATGCGGATGAAGGAGGATGATATTCCAAAGACTGCATTTAGAACGCGTTACGGTCATTATGAGTTTATGGTTATGGCGTTTGGAATGACTAACGCACCAACTGTGTTCATGGACCTCATGAACCGAGTGTGTGGACCATATCTTGACAAGTTTGTCATTGTTTTCATCAATGACATACTTATTTACTCAAAGAATGACCAAGAGCACGAAGAACATTTGAGAAAAGTGCTAGAATTGTTGAGATAGGAAAAATTGTAGGCTAAGTTTTGAAAGTGTGCATTTTGGTTGAAAGAAGTTCAATTCCTCGGACACGTAGTGAACAAAGAAGGTATTCATGTTGATCTGTCAAAGATTGAAACCGTTAAAAACTGGGAAACCCCAAAAACTCCGAAGCATATACGCCAATTCTTAGGATTGACTGATTACTAAAAAAGATTCATCCAAGATTTTTCCAAAATAGCAAAACCCTTGACTGCATTAATGCATAAAGGGAAGAAATTTGAATGGAAGGATGAGCAAGAGAAAGCATTTCAATTGTTGAAGAAAAAGTTAACTACAGCACCTATATTGTCATTACCTGAAGGGAATGATGATTTCGTTATTTATTGTGATGCTTCGAAGCAAGGTCTCGGATGTGTATTAATACAACGAAAGAAGGTAATTGTTTATGCGTCTAGATAATTGAAGATTCACGAGCAAAATTATACGACTCATGATTTAGAATTGGGCGCTGTTGTTTTTGCATTAAAGATATGGATGCACTATTTATATGCGGTCAAATGTACCATATATACCGACCACAAAAGTCTCCAACACATATTTGATCAAAAACAAATGAACATGAGACAATGTAGGTGGATTGAGCTGTTAAATGATTACAATTTTGAGATTCGTTACCACCCGGGAAAGTCAAATGTGGTAGCCGACGTCTTGAGTAGAAAGGACAGGGAACCTATTCGAGTAAAAGCTATGAATATAATTATTCATACTAACCTTACTACTCGAATAAAGGAGGTGCAACAAGGAGTTTTGAAAGAAGGAAATTTGAAGAATGAAATACCCAAAGGATCGGAGAAACATCTTAATATTCGGGAAGACGGAACCCGGTATAGGGTGGAAAGAATTTGGATACCAAAGTTTGGAGATGCGAGAGAAATGGTACTTAAGGAAGCACATAAAACCAGATACTCAATACATCTCGGAGCAGAAAAGATGTACCAAGATCTCAAGAAACACTTTTGGTGGTCGGGTATGAAAGCCGATATTGCTACATACGTAGGAGAATGTTTGACTTGTTCTAAAGTCAAGACTGAACATCAGAAACCATCAGGTCTACTTCAACAACCTGAAATCCAGGAATGAAAATGGGAAAACATTACCATGGATTTCATTACTAAATTACCAAGGACTGCAAGTGGTTATGACACAATTTGGGTAATAGTCGATCGTCTTACCAAGTCAGCACACTTTCTGCCAATGAGAGAAGATGACAAAATGGAGAAGTTAGCACGACTGTACTTGAAGGAAATCGTCTCCAAACATGGAATACCAATCTCTATTATCTCTGATAGGGATGGTAGATTTTTTTCAAGGTTTTGGCAAACGTTACAACAAGCATTGGGAACTCGTCTAGACATGAGTACTACCTATCATCTACAAACTAATGGGCAAAGTGAAAGGATTACACAGACACTTGAAGACATGCTACGAGCATGTGTTATTGATTTTGGAAATGGTTGGAATCGACATCTACCGTTAGCAGAATTTTCCTACAACAACAGTTACCACTCGAGTATTGAGGCGGCACCGTTCGAGGCACTTTATGGCAGAAAGTGCAGGTCTCTAATTTTCTTGGAGCGAGGTAGAGGATAGACAAATTACAGGTCCGGAGATAATCCAAGAAACTACCGAGAAAATCATTCAAATTCAACAACGGTTGAAAACCGCCCAGAGTCGACAAAAGAGCTCTGCAGACAGTAAAAGAAAAGATATAGAATTTGAAATTAGCGACATGGTCATGCTTAAGGTATCACCTTGGAAGGGCGTTGTTCGTTTTGGAAAACGGGGAAAACTAAACCCAAGATATATTGGTCCATTCAAGATTATTGATCGTGTCGGACCGGTAGCTTATCAACTTGAATTATCGCAACAGTTAGCCAGCGTATATAATACCTTTCACATCTCGAATCTGAAGAAATGCTTAGCTAAAGAAGATCTCACGATTCCTTTAGACGAAATTAAAATCAACGAAAAACTACAATTCGTTGAAGAACCCGTCGAGGTAATGGATCGTGAGATTAAATGACTTAAGCAAAACAAGATACCAATCGTTAAAGTTCGATGGAATGCTCGTAGAGGACCTGAGTTCACCTGGGAACGAGAAGATCAAATGAAGCAGAAATAACCGCACTTATTTTCAGATGATGCGCCAACACCTCCAACTACTTAAAATTTTGGGACGAAATTTATTTAACGGGTAGGTACTATAGTTACCCGAACTTTTCCATGATTATATATTATATGAGATTAATATTTACATGAATAAAAGTTTCCAACATGTTAAGCAATCAAACTTCTACCATGAACTAGTCAACCAACTAGAACTCCTTTTAACCCCACTCACCACTTACCACTCATCATTCACTCCATTTCATTCCAATTCTCTCTCAAAACACACACACTCTTCCATGAATGTCTAAACTACTATTTTTCCAGCAAGAAATCATCAAATACAAGCTTTGGTTATTATCTATAATCATCATAAAAACAACCACTCAAGAACACTTCAAAAACCCTTTCAAGTTTGCTAGATTACTCTCAATCTTGTAAATCCATTCCAAGTAATCATCCAATATCAAGAAACTTTTGTTATTTACAGTAGGTTATCTTTCTTATTCAAGGTAATATTCATATTCAAACTTTGATTCGATTTCTATAACTATAACTATCTTGATTCGAATAGTAAACTTACTTAAAATTGTTTTTGTGTCATGATTCTACTTCAAGAACTTCCAAGCCATCAAAGATCCATTCAAGCTCAAGATTATTTCTTGCAATTTCCAACAGGTTTACCTACTATACTTGAGGTAGTAATGATGTTCATAACATCATTCGATTCATATATATATATATATATATATATATATATATATATAACTATCTTATGCGAAGATTTAAACTTGTAATCACTAGAACATAGTTTAGTTAATTCTAAACTTGTTCGCAAACAAAATTAATCCTTCTAACTTAACTTTTAAAATCAACTAAACACATGTTATATATCTATATAATATGCTAACTTAATGATTTAAAACCTGGAAACACGAAGAACACCGTAAAACCGGACATACGCCGTCGTAGTAAAACCGGGGGCTGTTTTGGGTTGGATAATTAAAAACTATGATAATCTTTGATTTAAAAGTTGTTCTTCTGGGAAAATAATATTTCATATGAACATGAAACTATATCCAAAAATCTTGGTTAAACTCAAAGTAGAAGTATGTTTTTCTAAATGGTCATCTAGACGTCGTTCTTTCAACTGAAATGACTACCTCTTACAAAAACAACTTGTAACCTGTAACTCCGACTATAAACCATCACTTTTTCTATTTTTTCTCATAAACTTAAGTTAGATACGAAATCATAATACTTTGATTCACTCAAAACAGATTTAAAACGAAGAAATTATGGGTAAAACAAAATTGGATAAATTTGCTTGTTTTAGCTACGTGAAATTTTGTAACAAATCTATACTCACTATATCTTAACTAACTCTCTTGTATTATACATATCTTGATAGACCATAGAAACGTATTCAATATTTTGACATATCATATCGATGTCATCTATATATATTATTTGGAATAATCGTAAGTCACTCTATATGCGGTAATGCTCGAGTTAGCATATAAAGGGTCGAGGTTGATTCTAAAATAATATATATACCTTGAGTTGTGATCGAGTCTGAGACATGTATATAATGGATCGTGGATTGATTCGAGAAAATATATTGATTTATGTTCCACTAACTGTGGACTACTGTAACGACCCGGAAATTTCCGACCAAATTTAAACTCTAATCTCTATACGTTTCCGACACGATAAGCAAAAACCCTAATATTGAGTCTAGAAAGTTTGAAATCTATATTCGGTTAATCAGTTACCCTTTGACCATGTCTGACGATTCACGAACAATTGTTTGTAAATAAATATATAAATATATAGGTATGTGTATATATATATATATATATATATATATATATATATATATATATATATATATATATATATATATATATATATATATATATATATATATATGAAAATGATTTTCATATATATAACTAATGATTGTATGAATACTGTAATACGAAATTATTAATTATAATTGTTATAACAATATTGATACCATTTTTTTTAATAATAATATCGATACCGGTAATACTAATATTTTTAAGATATATATTTACATATAAAAGTTTATATAGTTAAAATTGGTATAATATTATTACATGTTATTATTATCATTATTATTATTATTATTATTATTAATATCATTATTATTGGTAGAGTTATAATTTAAGTTGTAATAATAAATGTTAATATTAGATAGTATTATCATAAAGAATTATTATTATTAATATTATTATAAAATAATATTATTATTATTATTAACATAATTATTATTACTAACATATTTATTATTAATTATATAAATCATATATATATATACACCAAAATCGTACGATTTTGTTTCAAATGCCTATCAACTATAGTAAATTGAAGATTCTTGTCTCGGAATTAGATTCAAAGTGAATACAAACATTAGGTAACATCCAAATTCTGTTACAAATCATTCTCACCTTTTTATTTTATTTATTTATTTATTTATTTATTCATTAATAATTTAAGATTTCTGTCAACCATTCCCCATTATATATGTAAACGATTAAATGCTGTGTTAAAGGATTAATTCATTTTCACTATCTTCATCAACTATTGCTAAAGTCGTTCTCCTTGCTCTTTTCATGTATCTGTTTCGAACCACCATCACCAAATCATCTTAACTGCTAGTGCTATCTTCGAACTCATGGCTACTACTTCCCTTATTGTTTTTCTGCTCGATCAGTGAAACCCACACCCCACAACTAAATTCCATCATCAAACCCATACGAACGTTTCTATTATTTGTTTATTTTTGAATCAATCACCGGAGACCACACCTCCTACAACTACATGAAACCTTCATCATCACCACTCTCTTCCACTTAATCGATATCACCATGTAACCACCGTACACCACCTTCGACTACGGATTATGATGGAACCCATCATCCTTAATTTTCTCTACTAACATAACCACTCATCACCTTCTTTTCCCTCATAATCTTGAACACTATCGAGTTTCCATCACCTGCAAACCATCTTCGTTCTCCTGTCTCCTTTTGTTTTGTCAAACATCAAACAACCGTTCACAACCATGCACCACCATTTATATTATCTATTTCATTCGGATGCAACTACAACCGTCACACTTTCTTTCTTCAACCATTGCCAAATAACCACAAAGAACTACCCTTCTATTCGATTGTTTACAGCTGCAACTTATTCTATTTTTTTTTCTACTGCTCGAAAACGACTCAAATCACCACCACCAAACCCCCTGAAACAATCACAACCGCTGTTATAATTTTCTGTTTTAATCCGTCGCGAGACACCACATAAGCTGCAAAGAAGGATGATGAATATTGAGGTCCTTGGGTTGTTGTTCCTGTTGCTCGAACTACACTTGTGCCTGTTTCGATTTAAACTGCTGCTGTTACGATCCGTTTCGGTTTAAGCGAAGGAGAAGATGAAACTATTATTTGCTGCCTATTCGCTATTCCTTGTTTCTGTTTCTATTAAACAACGGGGAAGATGATCTGTTGATAATGATTGATTGCGTGATTTATGGAAGATAATGATCTGATAGTGATCGATTATTACGGATATATTTTTTTTTATTTATTATTGCTGTCAAACGAATCCAATGAATTCACACACATACCCTATTTTGGTTGCTGGATCGATTATAATACTAGTGGACTACTTAGGTTTTGATATTGGGCCGAAATAGTTGGGCCAGGGTATATTGATGATCGATCTGTTTAAGTTATAAGATTGATGATATAAGAAAACAGCATGCACGGGTTTTATATAAGTAAAACGGGTATTAATTAGATAAACAGACATGGATGAATGGTTAAGGTGTTTAGCGGGTGAGCGAGGGGTCTTGGGTTCGAGTCCCGCTTGCTACGTTTTTTAAGGGTATACTCAATCTCTTTTATTATTATTACCATTATTATTATTATTATTATTATTATTATTAACATTATAATGAAATTATTATTAAAAACTATCGTTAACATTATCATTAATAGGATTATTAAAACTATTATTATTATTAACATTGATATTATAATTATTTTATCATTTTAAATATTATTCATGTTACTAAATTACTATTTTAACAAACGAATGATATAGAAATATTTATTTCATACAACATGACAAAAATTATACTTCTATTTAAAATATAAATAAAATGAAAATATAATGAAGTAAATAAGATATTGATAGAAAGATTATATCATTAATAACAATATATATAAATTGCTAGATTACATGTATATGTGTTAATATATATACATAATTGATATAGGTTCGTGAATCCGAGGCCAACCTTATACGTGTTCAATGATGTTATATGTATTTTTACTACAAAATACATTAGGTGAGTATATAGTCCCTTTTAAACTTTAAATATTTTTGGGCTGAGAATACATGCGCTGTTTTTATAAATGATTTACGTTATGGACACAAGTAACTGAAAAATATATTCTACGTTGAGTTGTACCACTGGCATACTTCCCTGTAGCTTGGTAACTATTATTTACAGCAGTATTGTAAACGCGAATCCTGTTGATAGATCTATCGGGCCTGACAACCCCAACCGGACTGGACGACCAGTATTCAACGGTTGCACAGTACTTCGTTTCGTGACTATACTTGGTACAGTGTAGTAAGATTTCATAATAAAGGGAATATGCGACGTGATTAAATGTTAAGTATGGTTACCAAGTGCTCAACCACTTAGAATATTTTTATTAAAATGTTTACATATGAAATCTTGTGGTCCATAGTTAATACGCTGCTAGCATCAAACCTATATCTCACCAACTTTATGTTGACTTTTTAAAGCATGTTATTTTCAGGTATAAATTAAGTCTTCCGCTGTGCAATAGCTCATATTAAGGACCTTACTTGGAGTCGATCATCGCGATGGAACCAACTGTTGATGATATCGTCCGGGAGGATAAGGACGGGTCTTTACAGTTGGTATCAGAGCATTGGTCTTAGCGAACCAGGTCTTGCATTAGTGTGTCTGACTAGTAGTTGTTAGAATACATTAATGAGTCTGGACTTTGACCGTGTCTACATGTCAAAAGTTTTGCTTATCATTTCTAGTCGTAAATTATTTGCTTATTATCCTTAGGGAATTGCCTGCTTATCATTCATAAGTCTAGACACGTCTTACTGCATTTAGTGCATCGATAGTGTATAGACAAAATTCATATTTTAGCATATCTGTTACTTTGGACTTTAGTTGACATCTTTTCAAAGATTCTCCGTAATTTACGGGATTTTGGTATTATATATACATATGTAAAGTATGTATAGAAGAATATCAAATCTAACTTCTATAATCTATTTCATACCAAAAATTCATTTTTCCGATTATACAAGATGGATTCCGCATCTAGTTCGAATTCCTCAGATTATGACAGCTATGCCGATATGGATTTTCATTCAAGCTCCGAAGGCAGCATCACCGGAATGGATCAACCAATCTCCCATCATCTATTCTGGATGAATTGGGGGTGGGTTCGTAATATACTAAGTCACTGGAGACATGAAGAGGGTGATCCCTTCCATCCACCAAATTGCCCTCTTGGCGATGAACCTGAAGCACTTACCGGCGAACCTGTTCGAGAAACCATTTTCTCTCTCATTTCTAGAGTATCTCGTCACGATTATATACTATCCCATATTTCAGATCTTGTTCATTCGCTCACTCCAACCACCAATCATCCCGGTGTACTAGCAGAAGTTAACGAACTTCGCGCTCGCGTGACGGCTTTGGAGAATATGGTGCGAAGGTTACAAACACCAGCAGCAGCACCAGCAGCATAATCCGTACCACCATCATCAACACCGACAGTACCCATATCACCCTCAACCACAACCGCGTCGTAAACCTCAACATCACAATTTGTACCTCGGATATCAACATCACACACCTCAATATCCCTATCTGTACTTCGAGTATGATCTTCGTTTTACATATCATTCTATATCGATTATCTTCGCTTTACTTATCGTTCTATCTCATTTATCTTCGTTCGACATGGTAATTATGTAATCTTTAATGTTTTAGAGATCATGTAATCAAGTATTAACGATAAATCAAAAAAAAAAAAAAATTTTAATATCTTATTGACTCATTAGATCCATGATTACATCTGAATAAAATATATATACAAGTATATTTTCATAAAGATTGTAATTAAAAATTATTTCGTACAAACTGTTAATGATGAAAATATTTTAACGGGTAGGTAGTACCCGAGGAATATTTAGATCTCACATTAATAAGTTACAGTGTATATTCTGCGAATCTGATTCAACGGTCATTTGCTATCCTACTTACAATCACCGATATACGTATCTGTTCACCCCAGATTTACCATTTCCATTTCAATTTCAAATTTGGATTTTTATCCATCAGAATCCAACAAGTGGCATAACGAAGAAAACATTGGACAAAAATAAAAAGTGTTAGAAACAAACGAATTAATTAATTGGAATTGTGATAGGATTTCACGCTAACTGTTCCGGCTAACTGTTCCCAGCTAACTGATTAACATTTAATTTATCGCAATTTACATTCTCGCAATTTTATTTATCGTCATTTAATTTCTGTTATTTACTTTTACGCACTTTAAATAACGGGACACGTATGCAAGGTTTCGACTTATCATATCGACCCATCTATATATATATTTCGGAACAACCGTAGACACTCTATATGTGAAGGTGGGAGTTGGCTATACAGGGTCGGAGTTGATTCTAAAATATATATATACTTTGAGTTGTGATCGACACCGAGACCGGTACACGGGTCACGATACGTATTATTTAATTCGAATATTATATATTAAATTATATATGAATCATTGAACCATCGGATTATTGGACTGCTAACTTTGGACAATTAAAATGAATTAAATTAAAATATTGATTATAACATATGAAACTAAATAATTTTTCAAGCTTGCCACTTGATTTCATCTTAAACCTCATTTGTATCTCGACAATTACAATGCGTGTTCAAGTCTTTCATGATTCTTGAAAACACCTCGATCGAGAAGTTGAACCCGCTGCACCTCGTCTACGGAAGAAAGATTTATGCATACAGTTATGCACCTGAAGAACTCTCGAATCCAAATTCATATTTTAACTCATACCGTGTTGAATCTTTTGCCATTTATTAGCAAAAACAATCCTATAATTCCTTTTCAAGAAGCTAATTTTGTCACAGCTCCACTTCGACTTCTTAGTGAGACTACTCCTATTATAACCTCGATATTTATACCTTGTCCTTTCGCTGTCGTTACCGGAGAACCTTTTATATTTCACAACATCATCAGCAATGGTACCAGCAACTCGTTATCTTTTTGGTGAAATCCGCAAACAATGTTCTGACAAATCTCGTAGAAATTCTCCCAGTTATACCGAAAACGTCTATCCCTAAGAGTTGCATACTTCGAACGTGAAGTTTCTGAAAAACACCCTGAACTATGAAGTAGTTTTTGAAATGATGAAGCAGCAAAAACTGTAAACGACCTTAAACAGTCAAAAGTTTGACGAAAAAGTACAGTGTGTTGGAAAAGTTCAGAAAAATATAAGGGGTTGGAACTAGAAAACAAATTGAGCAAAGTATGGAGGAGGCCGTGGACTAATCATTAAAACTAAACCCGACTTCAAAGAATCCAAACAATTCCGTGTCTGCTGAAATCATTAGCAAACACCTTACTCCTCATTCTAAACCTTCACAGACAAATCTTCCTCGTTATCCATCAAGGATAGAAAATCTAAGACATCATCGTGCCTTTCATTATAAATATCCTCAATGTTTCTGAAGATATTTTCATAGGTATTCTTATTTGAGAATATTTATCTCCCCGTAATAATTGCGTTACAACATAAAAGAAACTGTGTTAGTTTCTAAATTCTGAAACATTCGAGTTCAAAATAGGAATGTTCTGAAGCAGTGTTGGGAACTGATGCATGAATTAGTATAATATAATGAAACTTGATCAACTTCATTATATTACATTAAGCCATGTTAAGTTTCTAATGGAATGTGATGATTCACAATACCGTCATCATGTGCCATGTTACACGGCTCTTACATTCCATCCAATTCTCAAACGTATTAGGAACATATCATCTTGATAGTTCTATCTCTCCAGAATATTCTGGTAATGTGACAAATCAAAATCGTGCCATTAACCACAGCAAATAGAAGAGAGTATTAACTGTGGATTTATAGTAAAATATCCGACAGAGAAATCAAAACAGTTGGCCGCATTAAATCAAAGAAGATCCTAATCGCCGAAGATCTTATTATGTAAGATTTTCCTTAAATCCCTAAAAATCAGGAAATCAATCAGAACCACGTCATCGGTTAGAACAATTCCATATTGCTCATTACACTCTTTTATGATAGCTTCACTCGTGCACTTCACATGATCGAATCATTTTATCTATATCTCTCAATAATGATAAAGCTCCATTATTACCTCATATTCGTCATGAAAACATTCCTATTGTTATTTATGACAACCTCTATCAAATTTCGGGGACGAAATTTCTTTAACGGGTGGGTACTGTAACGACCCGGAAATTTCCGACCAAATTTAAACTCTAATCTCTATACGTTTCCGACACGATAAGCAAAAACCCTAATATTGAGTCTAGAAAGTTTGAAATCTATATTCGGTTAATCAGTTACCCTTTGACCATGTCTGACGATTCACGAACAATTGTTTGTAAATAAATATATAAATATATAGGTATGTATATATATATATATATATATATATATATATATATATATATATATATATATATATATATATATATATATATATATATGAAAATGATTTTCATATATATAACTAATGATTGTATGAATACTGTAATACGAAATTATTAATTATAATTGTTATAACAATATTGATACCATTTTTTTTTATAATAATATCGATACCGGTAATACTAATATTTTTAAGATATATATTTACATATAAAAGTTTATATAGTTAAAATTGGTATAATATTATTACATGTTATTATTATCATTATTATTATTATTATTATTATTATTATTATTAATATCATTATTATTGGTAGAGTTATAATTTAAGTTGTAATAATAAATGTTAATATTAGATAGTATTATCATAAAGAATTATTATTATTAATATTATTATAAAATAATATTATTATTATTATTAACATAATTATTATTACTAACATATTTATTATTAATTATATAAATCATATATATATATACACCAAAACCGTACGATTTTGTTTCAAATGCCTATCAACTATAGTAAATTGAAGATTCTTGTCTCGGAATTAGATTCAAAGTGAATACAAACATTAGGTAACATCCAAATTCTGTTACAAATCATTCTCACCTTTTTATTTTATTTATTTATTTATTCATTAATAATTTAAGATTTCTGTCAACCATTCCCCATTATATATGTAAACGATTAAATGCTGTGTTAAAGGATTAATTCATTTTCACTATCTTCATCAACTATTGCTAAAGTCGTTCTCCTTGCTCTTTTCATGTATCTGTTTCAAACCACCATCACCAAATCATCTTAACTGCTAGTGCTATCTTCGAACTCATGGCTACTACTTCCCTTATTGTTTTTCTGCTCGATCAGTGAAACCCACACCCCACAACTAAATTCCATCATCAAACCCATACGAACGTTTCTATTATTTGTTTATTTTTGAATCAATCACCGGAGACCACACCTCCTACAACTACATGAAACCTTCATCATCACCACTCTCTTCCACTTAATCGATATCACCATGTAACCATCGTACACCACCTTCGACTACGGATTATGATGGAACCCATCATCCTTAATTTTCTCTACTAACATAACCACTCATCACCTTCTTTTCCCTCATAATCTTGAACACTATCGAGTTTCCATCACCTGCAAACCATCTTCGTTCTCCTGTCTCCTTTTGTTTTGTCAAACATCAAACAACCGTTCACAACCATGCACCACCATTTATATTATCTATTTCATTCGGATGCAACTACAACCGTCACACTTTCTATCTTCAACCATTGCCAAATAACCACAAAGAACTACCCTTCTATTCGATTGTTTACAGCTGCAACTTATTCTATTTTTTTTTTCTACTGCTCGAAAATGACTCAAATCACCACCACCAAACCCCCTGAAACAATCACAACCGCTGTTATAATTTTCTGTTTTAATCCGTCGCGAGACACCACATAAGCTGCAAAGAAGGATGATGAATATTGAGGTCCTTGGGTTGTTGTTCCTGTTGCTCGAACTACACTTGTGCCTGTTTCGATTTAAACTGCTGCTGTTACAATCTGTTTCGGTTTAAGCGAAGGAGAAGATGAAACTATTATTTGCTGCCTATTCGCTATTCCTTGTTTCTGTTTCTATTAAACAACGGGGAAGATGATCTGTTGATAATGATTGATTGCGTGATTTATGGAAGATAATGATCTGATAGTGATCGATTATTACGGATATATTTTTTATTTATTTATTATTGCTGTCAAACGAATCCAATGAATTCACACACATACCCTATTTTGGTTGCTGGATCGATTATAATACTAGTGGACTACTTAGGTTTTGATATTGGGCCGAAATAGTTGGGCCAAGGTATATTGATGATCGATCTGTTTAAGTTATAAGATTGATGATATAAGAAAACAGCATGCACGGGTTTTATATAAGTAAAACGGGTATTAATTAGATAAACAGACATGGATGAATGGTTAAGGTGTTTAGCGGGTGAGCGAGGGGTCTTGGGTTCGAGTCCCGCTTGCTACGTTTTTTAAGGGTATACTCAATCTCTTTTATTATTATTATTACCATTATTATTATTATTATTATTATTATTATTATTAACATTATAATGAAATTATTATTAAAAACTATCGTTAACATTATCATTAATAGGATTATTAAAACTATTATTATTATTAACATTGATATTATAATTATTTTATCATTTTAAATATTATTCATGTTACTAAATTACTATTTTAACAAACGAATGATATAGAAATATTTATTTCATACAACATGACAAAAATTATACTTCTATTTAAAATATAAATAAAATGAAAATATAATGAAGTAAATAAGATATTGATAGAAAGATTATATCATTAATAACAATATATATAAATTGCTAGATTACAAGTATATGTGTTAATATATATACATAATTGATATAGGTTCGTGAATCCGAGGCCAACCTTATACGTGTTCAATGATGTTATATGTATTTTTACTACAAAATACATTAGGTGAGTATATAGTCCCTTTTAAACTTTAAATATTTTTGGGCTGAGAATACATGCGCTGTTTTTATAAATGATTTACGTTATGGACACAAGTAACTGAAAAATATATTCTACGTTGAGTTGTACCACTGGCATACTTCCCTGTAGCTTGGTAACTATTATTTACAGCAGTATTGTAAACGCGAATCCTGTTGATAGATCTATCGGGCCTGACAACCCCAACCGGACTGGACGACCAGTATTCAACGGTTGCACAGTACTTCGTTTCGTGACTATACTTGGTACAGTGTAGTAAAATTTCATAATAAAGGGAATATGCGACGTGATTAAATGTTAAGTATGGTTACCAAGTGCTCAACCACTTAGAATATTTTTATTAAAATGTTTACATATGAAATCTTGTGGTCCATAGTTAATACGCTGCTAGCATCAAACCTATATCTCACCAACTTTATGTTGACTTTTTAAAGCATGTTATTTTCAGGTATAAATTAAGTCTTCCGCTGTGCAATAGCTCATATTAAGGACCTTACTTGGAGTCGATCATCGCGATGGAACCAACTGTTGATGATATCGTCCGGGAGGATAAGGACGGGTCTTTACAACTACTAATTGTGAACTACTAACGTTGGACTGCTAACTTAACAAGTTAAATCGTTAAAACGTAATAAAATATGATATGAATATATTTCTATCATACTTTGATATATGTATATATTTGTTATAGGTTCGTGAATCGACCCGTGGCCAAGTCTAATTCTCGATGAATTAAAAATTTGTGAAAGTGAGTTATAGTCCCACTTTTATTATCTAATATCTTTTTGGGATGAGAATACATGTTGTTTTATAAATGTTTTATAAAATAGACACAAGTAATTGAAACTACATTCTATGTTGAATTGCTATACCGGATATCGCCCTTGTTGAACTTGGTAGCCCATGAATTAGTGTTTATTATAATTGCCACTAATTGACGTGAATCCTAAAGGTAGATCAACGAACTTTGGCACTCCCTAGTAAGAGAATTTGAACTGCTTTAGTACTTCGATTTTACTCTACAGACGAGTGGTTCTGTTTTGGGAATATTCTAGATGCATTTTGTTAATGTCGGTTACCAGGTGTTCAAACATATGAATGATTTTTATACCGATGGCTACTTATGAGAAAGGAAATCTTGTGGCCTATTATTACGATTTGATAAATATATAGGTTAAACCTATTACTCACCAACATTTTTGTTGACGTTTAAAGCATGTTTATTCTCAGGTGATTATTAAGAGCTTTCGCTGTTGCATGCTAAATTAAGGACAAGATTTGGAGTCAGCATGCTTGTATAATATTGTTTAAAAACTGCATTTGAAAGGACCCGTTCATATACATTATAAACGATTCACATTAGTTGATTACATCGCGAGGTATTTGACCTCTATATGATACATTTTACAAACATTGCATTCGTTTTTAAAAGACAAACTTTCTTTACAACGAAAGTTGACGGCATGCACACCATTTCAAAATACATCCAACTATAATTGGCTTAATAATAATTTTGATGAACTCAATAACTCGAATGCAACGTCTTTCAAAATATGCCATGAATGACTCCAAGTAATATCCTTAAAATGAGCTAATGCACAGCGGAAGATTTCTTTAATACCTGAGAATAAACATGCTTTAAAGTGTCAACCAAAAGGTTGGTGAGTTCATAGGTTTATCATAACAATCATTTCAATATATTAATAGACCACAAGATTTCCGTTTATAAATATATGTACACTCGCAAGTGTATAAAAGTATTCTATAAGTTGTAGGCACCCGGTAACAAGCCTTAACGTTCATGTTTTACCCTCTGAAGTACACCAGATCAGGTGTGTTTAAAATAACCTCGAAGTACTAAAGCATCCCATAGTCAGGATGGGGTTTGTCAGGCCCAATAGATCTATCTTTAGGATTCGCGCCTACCGTACATAGACAAGTAGTTTAATGTTACCAAGCTAAGGGTATATTTCTGGTTTAAACCCACGTAGAATTAGTTTTAGTACTTGTGCCTATTTCGTAAAACATTTATAAATACAGCGCATGTATTCTCAGTCCCAAAAATATATATAAAAGGGAGCAAATGAAACTCACAATACTGTATTTCGTAGTAAAAATACATATAACGTCATTTAACAAGTGCAAGGTTGGCCTCGGATTCACAAACGTATCAATATTGAGATTCAATATTGCAGGAAAGTACGTAGACGCAATGGAGATGATAAACACTAGATTGACCTCACGAGCATACCCATGAACCATACCCATCACCTCCATAGCTATAACCCATAATTTCCTTAGCTTCGACTCATTCAAAAAAACTATTTTGAAATCACTCGGACAGTACTCCGTCGTAATATTTTATGTATACTAATAATATCTTGAAATAATACAGAGCAAATATGTATATATATATATATATATATATATATATATATATATATATATATATATATCGATTGAGAGAGTTTAGAGAAATATATTTTCAAGTTTCTATGAAATAATGAAACCTATTGAATTCTATTTATAATAGATTTTTGAATTATTAAAGTGAATTATTAAAGTATGAATTATTAAAGTGAATTATTAAAGTATGAATTATTAAAGTGAATTATTAAAGTATGAATTATTAAAGTGAATTATTAAAGTATGAATTATTAAAGTGAATTATTAAAGTTAAAGTAAAGTAAAAGTAAAAGTAAAGTAAAGGTATAGTTAAAGTATAGTAAAAGTATAAAAACTATGTATGTATAATACGCGTATAAATATATATAATATTAATTTAAATCGTTATATATATTTAATGAAATAAAATATAAATATCGTTATATTTATTATACTGGTTAAGTAATGAGTTGTCAAAAGTGATTCTAGATATTTATAAAAGTTATATACGTTTTAATAATAAAGTTCTTTTTAAACTGAAAACATCTTTGTACGTTTGAAAATAGATTAATAGAATATTATGGAAACCAATTCTCCACTAACTTTTGTCTAACTTTCGTAAATGACACTTTTTGTTTTTATTTATAAATACCTTTACAAATTATTTTGAATATCGTTAAGAGGAATAGATTTTCTCAAATCATAGTGGACCTCTCAACAGAGACTTGTAATCATAATTCAATGTTTTTGATAATTCAATCATTTAATATATTTTTTTTTAATTTCGTGGAAAATCATATTGAAACAAATACGTTCGTGTAAAGTATTATACGTTTAATACTTTATTAATATTCTCAAGTTATAATATATATATACATAACATATCTATTTATATATAACGGTTCGTGAATCGTCAGAATTTGGTCGAGGTTATAATGAATGTATGAACACAGTTTAAAATTCTTGAGATTTAACTTAACAAACTTTGCTTATCGTGTCGGAATAATATAAAGATTAAAGTTTAAATTTGGTCGGAAATTTCCGGGTCGTCACAGTACCTACCCGTTAAAGAAATTTCGTCCCCGAAATTTGATAGAGGTCGTCATGACTAACAATGAGAATGTTATTATAACGATTATAGAGTTTTATCATGTTCAAGAAGAATGGATAAAATAATTCGATTACTCGAAGCGTGTGAGTGAAGTTATCGTAAATGAATGAAATAAGATAATAGTGATTCGTTGTATCTTGATTGATCTCCAAAAAGAAAATCTTTGTAATCTATATTGGATTTGATTATTCGGCGATTAAGGAAATTATGATCCTCTTCGAATTAATGCGATAATCTATTTTGATTTCTCTGTCGGATATTTCACTATAAATCCACCTCATTTGTTTTCTTACAACTCACACCTTCTCAACTCATATTTTAAAGTATTTGTCAATATGCTTCATCCAGTGCTGATTCTTGATATACTCCTCACTTTCATATCTGCCGCTCTTCTTTTTCATCTGCCTCCGGAAGAATCTATTTACTTCTACTATACTCTTGGTTTTATAGTGTTTTTAGTTCTCCCGTGTCTTTATATTGCTATATGCATTGATATATACGGTTTGTGATTTCTGGGTTGTTGTTGGGTTTTATATCTTCCCTTATATTTCAAAGTCCTTACTTCTTCTATAATCATTGTCATCCACAGTTAATGCTCTCTTCTATTTGCTATGATTTATACTCCCATTTCTGGTTCGGAGCTTTGTCCTTTCGTTTCTTCTTCTTGCGATTAAGCACCGCTTGTAATGGTCCAGAATTCGCAGATATAAATTTCGGAATGAACATTGTTAATGTTCTAGGAAGGAAATTGTAATGACACGATCTTGACTTGTCAAATTACCAGAATACCTCGGAAAAGGCCGAATCATCAAGAAATATTTTCTTGATATTTAGAGATCAAAGAGAATACAAGAGTCGTGTAACATAACACATGATGACGTTATGATCTGTGAATCATCATGTTCCATTTAGAAACTCAGCATGAATTACTGTAATATAATCACGTTGATCAAGTGTCATTATATTATACTAACTCATGCTTCAGCTCCCAACACTTCTTCAAGAATATTCCTATTTTAAACTCGAATGTTTCAGAATTTAGAAACTAAAATAGTTTCTTTTATGATATAATACAGATAGCGCGAAGAGGTAAATGATTTCAGATAAGAATAATTATAAAAATATCTTCAGAAGTATGGATGATATTTATAATGAAAGATACGATGATATCTTAGAATGTCTAATATCAGAGGATGATGAAGGATATTATCCGCAGGGATTTAGAGTTAGGAGCAAGGTATTCGTTAATGACTTCAGCAAGTACTGAATCATTTAGATTCTTTAAAGACAGGTTCAGCCTTTGTGATTTGTCCACAGCCTCCTTCATACTTTGCTCAATCCGTTTTCCAGTTCCAAAGCTTCTCTTTTTCTGAGCTTTGCCAATATACTATCCTTTATCATCCAACTTTTTACTGTTAAGGTCATTTACAGTTTTTGCTGCTTCATCAGCATTTTTCAAAATTTCGAGAACTGGTTCAGAGTTTAGGGTGTTTTTCAGATATTTCTCATTCAAAGAATGTAAGTCTTGGAGGAAGACGTTGTGTGTATATGTAATTGTTGATGTAGACATGCTGCGTGGTTTCAAAATACTGATTGCTGATTCTCAATAATTGGTATGGCAATTCTTGTTATAAGGTACGAATGAGTATATGATAGGGTTTCGATAATTATAATGATTTTTTTTTTGAAAGTCAAAGATCAGTGAAGTTGTTGGTAAGTTTATTGCTAATGTGGTGAATATAAACGATTCCCCGATAACATTGGCGAAAGGGCAACGTATCTATTGAGGTTATAATAAGACTGTTTTGATTGAGAAGTCGAAGTTGACTTGCTGGAGATGTGACAAAACTGTCTATTTTGAAACGGAATTGAAAAGTTATTTTAGCTAGTAAATGCCAAAGGGTTTAACACGGATACGTGTTGAACTATGACTTGGGTTTTGAGAGTTTTTCTGGTGTATAACTGTGGGAAACATGTGGTTGGATCATCATCTCGATTGTTCCTTAGTTGAAGTGTCTTCAGGAATTTCGAAGGGTTTGAGCACATATTGTAATCGTTAATACATATGATGTTCTAACACAGTTTTGAAGTCAAAGTATAGCTTTGAAAGATATAAGAATCTAAGAGTGATGATACTGGTTATATTTCGAATTGAATTATGCGATTTCAAAATCAGAATATGTAATTGAATTTGAATGAGTATGATTGTTTTGATTTATATGAAAGAATGGATATTGTTGTGAAAGTAGGGAGTATAGTTGATGATTGCTGAATCAGTTTCAAAAAATGTAATATATTAATTGTGAATTTATATATCTCTCGGGTATTACCTACCCGTTAAAATTTTTTCACAATTAATATTTTGTACAAAAGAAGTTTATTACAGTCTTTATGAAAATATATGTGTATATTTTCTTTAGATGCAATATAGATTTAATGAGTTAATATTAAATTAAACTCATTTGTTTTATGGTTGGAACTAGAATTGAGTAATCCCTAAAACTTTATAAATTGCATAAGTATTTCTTCAATAATATTGAAATTATGAATCATTACTTTGTTATTTGTTGGTTTTCGTGAAATTCTTGTGAACTTCGCAAGGTACGAATGATGTTATTTGAAAAGTTTCGAGTACATCGATGATGAAAGTGTAAAATCAAACATATATTCGAATAATACACTTGATTTATTATGAATTGGATTTTTATTGAATTGAGACAGAGATTGTAATTAACGATGGTTAAGTTGCGAACGAAGGACGTACATCATTGCATATTTGTAATATGAATTAACTGAGTAGTTAAGATTCACACATAATAGCTTAGTACGGGAAGATTTATTATGGTTTAAAAATTTATACATATAAAATATACATATAAATCTTTCGATTGGAAATGAGTTAATACTTCATAACTCGTTGATACAATATATTTGTTGTTGATTCGTAATGATGTCCACAATGATTCTTGAACTGACAGAGTTTGTGATGTTACAGGTGCTGTTGATTCTAACGATACTGACGGCACTGACTGTGTTGATGATGCTACGGTCCTGTTGATGCTGTTGGTAAAACAAATCTAGCTTGTAAATCGTACACCATTTTCGATCAAAGTTTCTACTCTACCATCTCCGTTCACTCATCCGATTTACGGTCAGAATTAAATAATCTCTAAGATTTTGGAGATTACATAACTGCCGCAGAGATATCTCTTCAATGAAGTTTATGAATTAATACTTCATCGTTTGTTGTTGTTGATATTCCTGGATATTTACAGGGGGTATGACGTTGATGTTTGAGATACAGATTGTGATGTTGCGGTGTGGGATGTGGATGTTGTTATTGGTGGTGGTGATGGTACTGTTGGTGTTGCTGATGGTGGTACTGTTTATGCTGCTGGTGCTGCTGCTGGTGTTTGTAACCTTTGCACCATATTCTCCAAAGCCACTACCCGAGCGCGAAGCTCGTTCACTTCTTCTATTACACCGGGGTGATTGTCAGTTCGAACGAGCGGAAAAATAAAATCTAGAATTTGGTGTAGTATGTAATCGTGAAGAGATACTCTAGAAATAAGAGAGAAAATGGTGTTTCGGATAGGTTCGCCGGTAAGTGCTTCAGGTTCTTCGCCAAGAGGGCAATGTGGTGGATGGAAGGGATCACCTTCTTCTTGTCTCCAATGATTAAGGAGGCTACGAACCCATCCTCAATTCATCCAGAATAGATGATGACTAATTGGTTGATTCATTCCGGTCACACTGCTTTCGGAACTTAAGTGGGATTCCATTTCAGAATCCGAGGGACTTGAACTAATGACGAATTCCATTTTGTACGATTGAATAAAGAATTTTTCGATATGAAATGATTTTCCGGCTATCGGGTGGTATTCTAATTATATAGAGCAAAAGGTTTCGTAGATTATGGAGGAATTTACGGAATATGTCAGGCAAAGTTTACAGTAACAGATACGCTAAGATATGAATTAGCAGATACGCTAAGATATGAATTTTTTCTATACACTATTCATGCAATCAATGCAATAAGATGTGTCTAGACTAAGAATGATAAGCAGGTAATTTTCGACAAGAATGATGAGCAAAACTTTTGAAATGCAGACACGGTCGAAGTCCAGACTCACTAATGCATCCTAACGACTATCAGTTAGACACACTAATGCAGACCTGGTTCGCTAAGACCACCGCTCTGATACCAACTGAAAGTTGGGGACGCATCCCACTCAGTGCCTTCTCAGCTAACCGCCTGTGACCACTGAGCGTACCTCAGACACTGATTTTACGGCCCGCCTCTCGGCAGTACAGCCAACCCTAATAGGGACCGCGAGGAGTAAGAGCCAATACTTCATCACAGGTAACACTGTGAGAACCCCCTCTACGATTAACCCGCTAATAAACGGCATTAAACCAGCTCTGATACCAACTGAAAGGACCCGTTCATATAAATTATAAACGATTCACAATAGTTGATTACATCGCGAGGTATTTGACCTCTATATGATACATTTTACAAACATTGTATTCGTTTTTAAAAGACAAACTTTCTTTACAATGAAAGTTGACGGCATGCACACCATTTCATAATACATCCCACTATAATTGGCTTAATAATAATCTTGATGAACTCAATAACTCGAATGCAACGTCTTTCAAAATATGCCATGAATGACTCCAAGTAATATCCTTAAAATGAGCTAATGCACAGCGGAAGATTTCTTTAATACCTGAGAATAAACATGCTTTAAAGTGTCAACTAAAAGGTTGGTGAGTTCATAGGTTTATCATAACAATCATTTCAATATATTAATAGACCACAAGATTTTCGTTTATAAATATATGTACACTCGCAAGTGTATAAAAGTATTCTATAAGTTGTAGGCACCCGGTAACAAGCCTTAACGTTCATGTTTTACCCTCTGAAGTACACCAGATCAGGTGTGTTTAAAATAACCTCGAAGTACTAAAGCATCCCATAGTCAGGATGGGGTTTGTCAGGCCTAATAGATCTATCTTTAGGATTCGCGCCTACCGTACATAGACAAGTAGTTTAATGTTACCAAGCTAAGGGTATATTTCTGGTTTAAACCCACGTAGAATTAGTTTTAGTACTTGTGCCTATTTCGTAAAACATTTATAAATACAGCGCATGTATTCTCAGTCCCAAAAATATATATAAAAGGGAGCAAATGAAACTCACAATACTGTATTTCGTAGTAAAAATACATATAACGTCATTTAACAAGTGCAAGGTTGGCCTCGGATTCACGAACGTATCAATATTGAGATTCAATATTGCAGGAAAGTACGTAGACGCAACGGAGATGATAAACACTAGATTGACCTCACGAGCATACCCATGAACCATACCCATCACCTCCATAGCTATAACCCATAATTTCCTTAGCTTCGACTCATTCAAAAAAACTATTTTGAAATCACTCGGACAGTACTCCGTCGTAATATTTTATGTATACTAATAATATCTTGAAATAATACAGAGAAAATATATATATATATATATATATATATATATATATATATATATATATATATATATATATATATATATATATAATAAATCGATTGAGAGAGTTTAGAGAAATATATTTTCAAGTTTCTATGAAATAATGAAACCTATTGAATTCTATTTATAATAGATTTTTGAATTATTAAAGTGAATTATTAAAGTATGAATTATTAAAGTGAATTATTAAAGTAAGAATTATTAAAGTGAATTATTAAAGTATGAATTATTAAAGTGAATTATTAAAGTTAAAGTAAAGTAAAAGTAAAAGGAAAGTAAAGGTATAGTTAAAGTATAGTAAAAGTATAAAAACTATGTATGTATAATACGCGTATAAATATATATAATATTAATTTAAATTGGTATATATATTTAATGAAATAAAATATAAATATCGTTATATTTATTATACTGGTTAAGTAATGAGTTGTCAAAAGTGATTCTAGATATTTATAAAAGTTATATACGTTTTAATAATAAAGTTCTTTTTAAACTGAAAACGTCTTTGTACGTTTGAAAATAGATTAATAGAATATTATGGAAACCAATTCTCCACTAACTTTTGTCTAACTTTCGTAAATGACACTTTTTGTTTTTATTTATAAATAGCTTTACAAATTATTCTGAATATCGTTAAGAGGAATAGATTTTCTCAAATCATAGTGGACCTCTCAACAGAGACTTGTAATCATAATTCAATGTTTCTGATAATTCAATCATTTAATATATATATTTTTTTTAATTTCGTGGAAAATCATATTGAAACAAATACGTTCGTGTAAAGTATTATACGTTTAATACTTTATTAATATTCTCAAGTTATAATATATATATACATAACATATCTATTTATATATAACGGTTCGTGAATCGTCGGAATTTGGTCGAGGTTATAATGAATGTATGAACACAGTTTAAAATTCTTGAGATTTAACTTAACAAACTTTGCTTATCATGTCGGAATAATATAAAGATTAAAGTTTAAATTTGGTCGAAAATTTCCGGGTCGTCACAACATTCAAGAACTTAATTTGTTGTAATATATTATTATTGTAAACCATTATGTAATAGTCGTGTGTAAGCGTGATATTTTAGATTATCATTACTTGATAATCTAGGTTATGTCCTTTAAATCTTTGTCGATAAAATAAAAGGTTATGGTTTGTTTTAAAAACGAATGCAGTCTTTGAAAAACGTCTCATATAGTGGTCAAAACCTCGCAACGAAACCAATTAATATGAAACGTTTATAATCGATATGAACGGGACATTTCACCCCGCTTGAGGGATTCTTGGTTAATTAAGGAACTGTTTGTTTAAACACATAAAGGATTGGACCGTTAGGATAACCGAACGTGTTCATGGAAATCAACTTGACTTGGCCATGGTGTTCTTTATGGTTGAATTCTTTTTAAGGGCCTAACTACCTTTTTAAGACCCAATCATTAATGAAGCATCAAAACACATCATGTCTCTCGGATACGGTATACCATGTATTCTATTATGATTAAGAAAGTTTAGACCTTTGTGGAATGTTAATACGTCACCCAACCGAGTCGCTCAATTGGATGAGCCGTCTAAACGTGTATGCCTGTAGTCAGACTGCACGAGTGTCGGGGGTAAGGGACGTTGCTGTCTATTCAGAATCGTCAAGCCTATCACATTACCCAGTGACATGTCTTACGACGGGAGCGTTTAGGACCAGTGTAATGAATACAAGGTCCCTACCTATTCATGAGCCAGCATTCCATAATCCCGGCAGAGTAACTAACAAAATCATAGCATTCACTTGTTTTAACCTTATATGAATTACAAATTTTATCGCATTTACTTTACTTTATCTTATAAACTAGAAAACCCAAAATTAGGTGACCACTACTCCTCCACATTAGAATTATCTTAAGCTTTAAATATAGGTTCGATTCTACTGATATCTTAAAATACGACCCTAGGTCATACTTCCCTTACTCATAATAGGGTGTAGTACGATTTAAGCCCGCTAAATATAAATTTAAAACCATTACTCCCTGTTGGTGGTTGATTCTGACGCCTTGTGACCTAACGACACCGCATAAATAAAATTATCTATTTCGGCCATATCAGGATGGTATACAGAAGTGAAGTTTTGTTGGATGTTCAGCCTATTGCAGAATTTCGAGAACACTCCCTCTGCAAATTGCTTCCCATTATCGGATATTATCTCATTAGGTACCCCAAATCTACAGACAATGAATTCCCAAACAAAATTCTCTACGTGCTTCCCTATTATTGTCGCCATTGGTTTTGCATCAGTCCACTTGGTGAAATAATCCACAGCTACGAGTAAGAATCTGATCTTTCTTGGCGTGTCTAGCAGAGGCCCTACAATGTCAATTCCCCATTTCATGAAGGGTCAGGCCGATGTGACAGAGACTAGTTCTTGCTTGGGTTGTCTTTGCACTTTCACGTAGATTTGGTAGGATTCGAAGGTTTGCAACGTTGAAACGGTATCCAGGTGCATGGTTGGCCAATAGTATCCAGTTCTCATGATTTTCATCACTACCGATCGGGCGCCTGCATGTAGGCCACATATCCCTTCGTGCATTTCTCGTATGATGATCGAAGCTTGACTGGGCCAACACAACGAAGCCATGACGTTAGGAATGACCTTCAGTATAGCCTTTCATTCATAAGCTTGTATGTTGGTGCCTTCACTCGAATCTTCCTTGCTTCGTTCTTGTCTTCCAGTAGGATCCCATGTTCCAAGTATTCCCTTATGGGTGTCATCCATATTTTTTCATCCTCTTGAATTAGATCATCCACCTCCTTTTCTAAGATTGACTTGTTCTCGAGCACATCTACTAACATCGTTTTCGCTAAATGTTCGAAGGTAAGTGAAGCGACACTACAAGAAAACTGTTATCTTAGGACCCCTCATCTGGGACCCCGCTGAAAAAGCGTCCTAAGCAACCATAAATTGGTACGGGGCAATTCTGGGGGTCCTATTTGATATATACAAAAGTAATGTTGTCCTAAAATGCGTTACGCTTATAAAGTGTGGTTCTAAAAATTAATATAATAGGACACATGATTTTTGAGTCATATTATTAGATGTGCTTATAATCTTGGTCCTAAAAAGCTGTTTAATATGACACATTATTTGTTGGGGTCCTATTATTCTATATTTTTATAGGACACTTAAAATGTGAGTCACACTATGATATAATTGTATAAACTGGTGTAATAATATCTATTTAATAGGATAAATAATTTTTTGGTCATATTATGATAGGATGCTTGAGTCACTCATTTGATACACATGTTCATAACAATAGGACACTCGTGTATTTAAGGTCCTAATTATCTTGGGACCCTAAAATTATGGTTGCATAAAAATGGACTTATTAGGACTTTATCTTGTTGGCGTCTCATAATTAGTGACCAACAAGATAATAAGGTCATAACAATAGGACGCTAGGGTATTTAAGGTACTAATGATTATAGGACCCTTAAAATGTGGTTGCATAAAAATGGACTTCTTAGGACATTATCTTGTTGGTGTCGCATAATGAGTGACCAACAAGATAATAAGGTCAAAATAATAGGACGCTTGTATATTTAAGGTCCTAATTATCATAGGTGTAACGACCCTGGATTTTCTAACGTTTACTTATTAATATTTATTATTAATGCTTGTGATTTAATGAATGTATTTCTATACATTTACTGGTTACCATACATGAATTTTAATTGCCCGACACGTCTTTGTGACACATGAACTTTTCACGAATAATATTTAAGATATTATTTGCATGCATGATTAATTATTATTAATCATTTTTAATTAACTTAAGTTACTAGTTAATTACTTGGGCTTTATTTGATTTATTTGTTAACTACTTGAACTTGGGCTTTTATTAGTGTTAGTGGACTTAGAAGCCCACTCTACTCACCTTAATGGATTAAATTAGCCCATTTTATTTATGCAAGTATTACTTTTAAGATGAAACTAGATGGATTAGTGCATGGAATCTAGTTACTTGTTACTTACACATCTTTCCCATGCAAACACCTCTAATAACCATCTTTTTGAGCCATTACATGCAAGAGCGTTGTGGACACTTCCCTTCCCCCCACACTTGTGAAAACCGTTTCTTTTCTCTCACTTGGGGAGTGGATTTTGCTTTCAAATTTTGTTAACTTATCTACTAGTATCCTCATCTTACTCTCTCACTTTTACACACACAAAAAAATACTTGCATTTTCCTCTCAACTTTCTCTCCATTCTTGTAAGTAACAAGGTTTCTTTTCTTCCTTTCTTCCACATGAAAACCGAAACATACACACACATAATCATCATCATCACTTTTTTCATGTTGTTGTTTAATTACTTGTTCATTGTTGTTGTTTTGTTATTTGTCTTTGTTAGTTGTTTACTTACTAGTACAAGAATCAAACTTTCTAGTTAGATTCTTCATATTATCTTGTATTTACAAGAACATACACGAACAAAACTTTCTAGTTTATGTTCTACACTTAATGTTTCAAAAGATTGTAAGTTCATGTGTTGTAAATCATTACTTGAAGTTCATGTTGTAAACTTAAAAGTTTACTTCCTTAAAGATCAAGACTTTGGCTTGAATCTTTAAAGTATGAACAACCATGAACTAGTTACTTGTTTATTTAGTTTATTACTTCATTTCTTGCACTTTAGAATTCGTGATTTATGTTGTTCTTGGTCAAGTATTACTAGTTAACTTTGATCTCATTTTTCTTGAACAAAAGCTAACTTTATAAGTTCAAGAACATGGAAGTTTAACTTTATAGTTACAACTTCATATACGTATGCAAGATCTAAGCTTCTATAGCTTATGGTCTACTTATTTTTTCATAAACAAAAGCTTGAAAGCTTACATACACTTTACAAGATGAAAATCTAAGTTTCATAACTTACGGTTTCATTAAAGTAAAGATTCAAGTGTTATTACTTAGGATTTAACTTAATAACTTTAGATCTAGACTTTTGGGTCTTGGATCTTCAAGATCTAACTAAGAACTATGTTCTACAACTTAAGATCTTGATTAGTTAGTTTACTTTCAAGTTTGTAGTTCAATATTACTTTTATAGTTCATGTATGTGTCGGATCTAAGACCTTGATGTAACTTTGGTTCATCAAACTACTTGCAACACTTAATTGAGTTGTACTACTTATCTTAGACTTACACTTGTGTTATGATGGTCAAAACTTGGTAAATATGATGTAAACACATCAACGAGTTGTACACTTGAAGCTATATGCATCAAGGATGAGAACCGTGATGAACGTCAAGCACCAAGAACCCACCAGAACCTACTGTTTACTCTTCTCTGGAACTGATCAAAATACCTGGGCTATTGTAAAGTTGATTTTCAGTTAGCTCTATTCGAGTAGATAATTTTTCATTTAAGACTCGTCTTAATCCGAGTTACGGTTTAGGATCTATGGCCCTTCGAACGTCACTATGTCCTTTTAACGTTGTGCTGAAAATTCTGATCTACTCGCACTTAAACCATCGCCACGGTCAAACAAAGAAGATTTTGCTTCTGAAATTTTTACAGAAACTAAAGGACTCATATAAGGAGCCATGGCCACTGGTCTCACCTTATTTCAGTAGGTATTGAGGCCGTGGTGACTGATCGAAGTCAGCCTTTGTTTTAAACTCTTTTCATGAACGAAACTTACTTTACACCTTTTTGTTTAATGATGATTGATGATGACCCTTAAGACGTAATTTACATACATTTAAACCTATTGGAACGATTTAATGACTTAGTAATATTTGACTTAGATTGAGGACTTTCCGGAGCTACATACTTGCTTACTTCCCGACTCAACTTTACTACTACTTTACCACTTTGAGTTATAGCATCCCTTTTTAATTTAACTATTTTAGGAACTGAGAATACATGCGCATTTCACATTTTACATACTAGGCATGAGTACTTAAACTTTATATATGTGTGGGTTATACAACGGCATAAACATTCCCTTTAGCTCGGTAACGTTTAGTCATTGGTTTTTGAACCGGTGAACGCGAATCTTAGATATGGATCCATAGTGCTAGCATTTAACGGGTGTTTAATAATTCGTATACATACGCACTTGCCAAGTGTACTTTCAAGTGGTTATAAACGTTAAGTTAGTTACCAAGTGCCCACGGTTAAACATATACTTTATCATACTGTTTTGAAACGCTCTTTGTAGCACTGAAATCTAGTGGCCTACCTTACATTACTGTTATACTTAAACTATAGCTCACCAACCTTTATGTTGACGTTTTTAAGCATGTTTTTCTCAGGTGCTTAAGGTTGCTTCCGCTGTTGTACTAGTCTTGCTGTAGACACCCGCTGCTTTAGAGATGTCACCGCATGAACGTTTATCTTGCATTCATAAACATTATTACTTTTAAAACTATGATTTGTAATGACCTAAGGGTCACGCACTATTATATTTGCTTCTGTTCATAGAGGCATACTTTTGATGTAAAACATTCGACGTTAGTTATAACATCACCTTTTACCATGAATGTAAACGTATTTTGAAATAGCATATAGTGTTTGACCTTGTAATGATCATGTTATTGATGGTCCGTAAATGATGAATTAGTACGGGGCGTCACATTTGGTATCAGAGCATTGGTTGTAGGGAATTAGGTTGCATTAGTGAGTCTAAGACCGACCCGAGTATGATTCACTAATAGGACTAATCTACAACTTGCTAGTTTACTTGTTTCCGCTGAACTTACTGCATGCTGCTGCTTACTTTTACTGCTATATGCCGTATGCTATTACATGATTTCACTACTGCATGCTATTATCTGTTTTCGATTGCATGAAACTTGTCGTTATTGCCATGCTACTTACTGTTGCACATGATCTAGACTGTTGTAGTTACTTTGCCTAATACATGCTTGCTTTATGACTTACTGACATGAAAAAAGTTATTTTTCCTTATTCAGATGTCGGATATTCCACCTGCTATCATTTTGGGCAACGACACAGACTCATCAGCCACTTCACCTGCCACTGTTGCCGATCCTCAGATCCCGTCGGTGACACACTCTAGTGACCCAGGCGCTTCGTCCTCCGGAGCTAGTAGTCATGCGCCCGCCCCAGTGGGTACTGCAGACGGAGCCCAGGACCTCCCGGAGATTCCAGATCCACTTGCCCCGGTACCTCAGGAGCCACAGCACCATCCCAGTGGTGTTGTGAGTCCCGCAGAATTTGGGGAAGATCCATTCCGTAATCAGTATCGTCATTGGTGCCGACGCGCTCCTGATGGACGTCTCGTGCCGATCGAACCCGCCCGATACCGACAAATGATGGCCGCCCGAGGAGAGCCAGTACAGCCACCCGTGCAGCCACCTCCACATGATTCAGATGACCCGTCATCCGACGACTCATCCACAGACGAATCTAGTGATGATGACTCCAACGAGGAGGACCCTGATGATGCACCTGTACAGCCACCCTCCACCCCGCCGAAGAAGCGGTACCGTTTCGATGGTACCATCATTCCAGGGATTAATGGAGGTCGAGCATTCACTGACGCATATGGTCGGCGTCGTAGAGTTACCGCCCGTAAGCGGCTTGTGCCGTATCCTACTGATCCCTTCATCCGTAAGCCTTACCGCTTCGCAGCCTCTACTTCTGGAGCCGGACCGTCTACACCACCAGCACCACCCGTACCGACTGCACCGCCTGCCCCACCATCTCCCTCTGTCGAGGAACTGATGAGGGAGGTGGAGATCCTCCGTGCTCGGGTAACTGAGCTCGAGGACCAGATGTCCCACGTATTGGACATACTACACCCACCTTCACCGTAGGACCTTTGTAGTAGATTTCATTATGTAATCTCGTTGTAGTTTTATATTTCACTTATGTACTGTACGAACCCAAACAGATGTATGTAACTTATTATTAATGAATGGAACTTTGCGTTATTTAATTCATGCACGGTGTCCTATTTACGTTACTATATGATGATTATGTGGTATTTGTACCTGGTTGTATTACTTAATAAACATGTGATGTGTTGATTCCATGTTGGTTACCATATACTGTATTATTAATATTTGAATACTGGATTTTGACTTGAGTCAAACTTTTTGTTTAGAACACCATGGAAAACGGATGATCAACACCTACCGCAGCCCAAATCAAGGAGATGATCAATGAATGAGTCACCGCAGCTTTAGCGGAAAGGAACCTCCAAGCTCCACCGCCACCGCCACCGGTTATCCAGCCCATTCGTAATGGGTCCACGTACAAAGAGTTTCAAAGCTGCAAACCCCACAACTTTAGTGAAACGGAGGGGCCGGTTGGTCTCACTAGATGGTTTGAGAAATTAGAATCTGTGTTTCGAGTTAGTAACTGCTCAGAGGCGAATAAAACCAAGTTTGCTTCATGTACGCTGTCTGACGGCGCACTAACATGGTGGAACACGTTGGCTCAAGCAAAGGGTATCGATGAGGCGTTTGCTACCCCATGGGAGGAATTCAAACGGGCCCTGATTGAGGAATATTGCCCTAGGACCGAGATCTAGAAGATGGAGATCGAGTTTATGCAGTTAAAGGTTATGGGGAACGACCTCGATGGTTACAATCGTAGGTATTTGGAACTAGCCCTGATGTGTCCTACCATGGTTACCCCGGAGTTTAAGCGTATGGAAAGATATTTGTGGGGACTTCCTAAGTCCATTAAGGGAAACGTCACCTCGTCTAAGACACCTAATGTCCCGGAGGTAATGCGCATGGCGCATACTTTAATGAACCAAATCATCAGCGATGAACCGGAGAAGGCTAAGTCTAAAGTGGGTAGTAGTGAGAAGCGCAAATGGGATAACAACAGGGGAAGGACCTATGATCAAAACCCGATGAAACGACATGAGGGTTTCAAAGGAAACAACAACGGTGGGAACCCTAAATCGAACTACAAGGGAACCTTACCACAATGCAAGCGGTGCTACAAGAACCATACCGGGTATTGTAATGTTGTTTGCGAAAAGTGCCAACGGACTGGACATATCGGTAAGGACTGCAAGGTTACCACCCTGAATGTGAAGGCGAACCCCAATGGACCAAAAAAGTGCTACGAATGCAGGCAGATGGGCCATTTTAGAAATGCGTGTCCCAACAAAAGAAAGGACGGAGGACCACCGCGTGGTAGAGCTTTCAACGTTAATGCAAGAGACGCCCGTGAGAATCCTGACTTGGTGACAGGTATATTCACTATCAACAATCTTTTAGCTTCTGTCCTATTTGATACTGGTTCCGATAGAAGTTATGTATGTAGACACTTTTGCGATAAGATTAATTGGTCGTTAGTCCCTTTAAAAGAGAGTATGCTTGTCGAGGTCGCCAATGGAAAACTTGAGAAAGTTGACCATATTAGTCGAGAAGCTATTATCAACATAGCTGGTGTAGATTTCGAGATTGACTTGATACCCATTGAGTTGGGAAGCTTTGATGTTATTGTCGGTATGGACTGGTTGACCAAGATAAAGGCTGACATTATCTGTGGAGATAAAGCTCTTCGTATACCACACGGAGACTACAAGCCACTGATCATTTACGGAGAGAGATGTACCTCGAAGCCGAACCTCATTAGTTGCATGAAAGTGCAAAAGATCATGAAGAAAGGACGTTTTGATGTGCTAGCACATGTGAAAACCGTAGAAATCGAGGTGAAGAGTGTGAACGTCGTACGTATTATGAACGAGTTTTCTAATGTCTTTCTCGAAGAGTTGCCTGGATTACCGCCACCGAGAGCAGTAGAGTTTCAAATCAATTTAGTGCCAGGAGCTGCACCTGTCGCTCGCGCACCTTATTGACTCGCCCCTTCCGAGATGCAAGAGTTACAAAGCCAACTACAAGAACTACTAGACCGTGGATTCATACAACCAAGTTTCTCGCCTTGGGGCGCACCTTTTTTGTTTGTGAAGAAGAAGGATGGATCCTTACGCATCTGTATCGACTACCGTGAACTCAACAAATTGACGATCAAGAATCGGTATCCTCTTCCCCGAATTGACTATCTTTTTGATCAACTACAAGGATCGAGCGTTTACTCTAAGATCGATATGCGATCCGGTTATCACCAGTTGAGGGTGAAGGAAAGTGATGTAATCAAGACTGCATTTAGAACTCGTTATGGTCATTATGAGTTTCTCGTAATGCCATTCGGTTTAACCAATGCACCTGCCGTGTTCATGGATCTCATGAATCGTGTCTGCAAACCATACCTGGATAAGTTCGTTATCATTTTCATAGATGATATCTTCATCTACTCCAAGAGCGAAGAAGAGCATGAGCAACATCTTCGATTAGTGCTTGAACTCTTGAGACAAGAGCAACTTTACGCCAAATTCTCCAAGTGTGAATTTTGGTTGAAGGAAGTCCAATTTCTGGGTCATGTTGTGAGCGACCAGGGTATCAAAGTTGACCCCGCCAAGATTGAAGCTATCAGAAACTGGGAAACCCCTACTACTCCGATGCATATTCGCCAATTTTTAGTTCTCGCCGGTTATTACCGAAGATTTATTGAAGGTTTCTCTCTGATTGCTCGTCCTTTGACCGCGTTGACTCATAAAGGGAAGAAGTTCATTTGGGAACCCGCACACAAATCAGCATTTCAAACCTTGAAGAAGAAGTTGACCACCGCACCTATCTTATCTCTTCCTGAAGGCATTGACGATTTCGTCATTTATTGCGATGCATCAAAAAGTGGTTTTGGTTGTGTACTAATGCAAAGATCAAAGGCTATTGTCTATGCTTCTCTTCAACTGAAGATTCACGAGCGAAACTACACTACTCACGATCTTGAACTTGGAGCCGTTGTCTTTGCGCTCAAATTGAGGAGACACTATTTGTATGGAACTAAAAGTACTATTGTAACGACCCGTCCTTATCCACCTGGACGAAATCATCAACATTTGGTTCCATTGCGATGATCGACTCCAAATAAGGTCCTTAATATGAGTTTATGCACAGCGGAAGTCTTAATTCATACCTGAAAATAACATGCTTTAAAACGTCAACATAAAGTTGGTGAGATATATAGGTTTGATGCTAGCAGCGTTATAACAATGGACCACAAGATTTCGTATATAAACATTTCAATAAAAATATTCTAAGTGGTTGAGCACTTGGTAACCATACTTAACATTTAATCACGTCGCATATTCCCTTTAATATGAAATCTTACTACACCGTACCAAGGTGTAGTCACGAAACGAAGTACTGTGCAACCGTTGAATACTGGTCGTCCAGTCCGGTTGGGGTTGTCAGGCCCGATAGATCTATCAACAGGATTCGCGTTTACAATACCGCTGTAAATAGCAGTTACCAAGCTACAGGGAAGTATGCCAGTGGTACAACTCAACGTAGAATATATTTTTCAGTTACTTGTGTCCATAACGTAAAACATAAAATGCATGTATTCTCATCCCAAAATATTTTAGAGTTTAAAAGGGACTATATACTCACCTAATGTATTTTGTAGTAAAAATACATATGACATCATTGATCAAGTATAAGGTTGGCCTCGGATTCACGAACCTATATCATTTATATATATTAACACACATATACACGAAATCGAACGAATAGATTATATGTTTTGCTAATAATTTAATTAATGTATTTATTTTATATGTTTTTAAATAACTACATAATATTTATTATAAGAATATTAATATAGTTTTTGTTAAATATTATAATATTAATATAAAAATAATAATAATAATAATAATGAAAATAATAATAATAATAATAATAATAAGAATAATGATAGTTTTTATGATGACAAAATGATAATTTTTAGTAAAAATAATAATTTTAATAATAATAGTAATAACGAGAATTTTAAAATGATATTAATTATAAGTTAATAATAATAATGTATAAATAACTACCTTAATGATAATAATAACAATACTTAAAATATTAATTAGTACCTTAAAAGTATTAAAAAAAAATCTTTAACTGCCCGTGACGGGGCTCGAACCCACGACCTATAGCTTACACCACAACACTCCTAACCACCCTTCCATACAACTTTCTCTTAAATTATATACCCAAGATATATATAACCCTTAATTAATCTGTTTCATCTTTTCCCTCATAACATTCGGCCCAACAAGAAGTTGGGATGGATCTCGACCCAAAGCAAAATACGACCCAAACTAAAAACATGTGGGATTCTGATTTGGAACCGAAAAAGAAAACATGTATACTAATTTCGAATAGATGTGATTGTTTTGTCAAGTTACCCCACTTACCACCTCCACTCACAACTAGTATAATTAATATTAGGGAACGTGAAATATAATACATGTTTTTCTTTGTCTACCACTATTTCTCCTTCTTTTATTAACCGACATGAACAAAACACCTCATCAACATTCGTTCATCTTGTTCACTGAACAGAAACATAAATGAGTTGTGTAATGGGTTTCGTGAAGGTTTAAAACAGAAAAGGTAGCAGCAAGGTATAGAATTGGTGACGGTTTTGAGTTCGGTTTCTAACAGAAAACAATAAGCAGAAGAAGTGAAACGCAGGTAGGAATAATTGTGGGTTGTTGTAGGTTGAAGATGTTAACAAGGGTGAAGATGATTTGTTGTTGTAGTGGTGGCGTAGAGGTGGTTGGTGTGAGAGATGGCTGTCTCGATATGATTTCTGGTTCGAGTAGCATAACACACAAGGTTATAACGCCAACGAAGGAAGATAGTTAAATGATTATGGATTGTTGTAAGTGATGGTGTTGATGGAAATTTTCGAAAAGCAAATAACATGAAAACGAGCAAAACAGTTGTAGGTGTGTGATAGTTAAGGTTGATTATGTTGGTTGTTAATCAAAAGGTGATTGTGGTTTTGTAGTGAGAAAAGGAGAAAAATAAACTTGAGGTGGTGGTAGTGGGTGTTTAACGATGACAACGATGGTGGTCGAGTGACGTCGAAAATAAGAGAGAAAGGAAGGTAATGGATGGTTCAGGGTGGCGGTTTGTGGTAGTCGAATGATGGGTTACCGAGAGCTGAGGTGGTCACGCATAAATCAAGTATATATGTATATATATGGTTGTAGCTGTAAAGAATGAAGAGAAGGAACAAGGAAGATGGTGAATGAAAATGATAGAGGTGTTTAGTTTAGTTCACAAATCAAAAATAAGATATCCATATGTAAATCGTTAATGCATATATATATTTATATATATTATATAGTGTTAGTGGTGAACTAAAATCACAAGTAGAACAGTAATCGAATCTTAACATAGAATATATATAATATAATACATATTGAATAACCAATTACATTACAAAACGCGTGATAAGAACAAAATCAAAAAGTAACAATTATTAACAAGTAGCAAGCCATATATTTTGGATCTTTATGTGTCGACATCCAATATTAGGGTATTATTTCTTACACCGTTGTTAATTAGCGGCGGATAAAAATGTTCGGAAGAATCCTAAATTAAATTTTTTTTTTTTTTTTAAATATATTTAATTATCTAACTCATTAATTAAAACAAATACGTTCATGTAAAGTATTATATCTAGTACATATAATTGTTCGTGAATCGTCGAGCATGGTCAAAGGGTAATTGAATACATGAGCATAGTTTCAACTTTTCAAGACTCAATATTAAAGATTTTGCTTATCGTGTCGGAACCATATAAAGATTAGGGTTTGAATTTGGTCGGAAATTTCCGGGTCGTTACAGTACCCACCTGTTAAAGAAATTTCGTCCCCGAAATTTGATAGAGGTTGTCATAGATAGCAATAAGAATGTTTTTATGACAAATGTGAGGTGATAATGGAGTTTTATCATCATTGGGTAATGTAGATAAAACGATTCGATTATGTGAAGCGCACGAGTGAAGCTATCACAAAAGAGTGAAATGAGTAATATGGTATCGTTTTAACTGATGACGTGGTTATGATTGATTTCCGGAATTCACGAGATTTAAATAAAATCTTTCGTAAGAAGATTTGGTTCTTCGGCGATTTAGGAAACAGGATCTCCTTTGATTTAATGCAGCAAATCTGTTGTGATTTCTTTGTCGGATATTTCACTTATAAAACTACCTCCTTCGTTCCCTTATTTCCATATCCCACATCTTCTACTCTTTCTCCTTAATTCTTACTTAAAGATATTTGCCAATATGCCCCATCCTATTCTAATCCTTGATATATTCTTAATTTTCACATCTGTCATCCTTCTTTTTCACCTACCACCAGAAGAATCTATTTTCTTCTACTATACTATTGGGTGTATAGTGTTTCTAGTTCTCATGTGTCTCTATATTGCTATTGGCATCGATACATATGGTTTGTAAATTCTGGATGGTTGTTGAGTTTGATATCTTCCCGTCCTCAAGCCAAACGAGTAATGGTTCGGAATTCGTAGGTATGAAATTCGAAATGAACATAGTTAATGTTCTAAGAAATAATTGGTTATGGCACGATTTTGATTTTGTCAAATTTCCAAAATACCCTGGAAAAGATAGAATTATCAGGATAATATGTTCCTAATATGTTTGAAGATTGGATAGAATGTAAGAGCCGTGTAACATGGCACATGATGACGGTACTGTGAATCATCACATTCCATTAGAAACTTAACATGAGTTACTGTAATATAATGAAGTTGATCAAGTTTCATTATATTATACTAATTCATGTATCAGTTCCCAACACTACTTCAAAACATTCATATTTTAATCTCGGAGGTTTCGGAATTTAGAAACTAACACAGTTTCTCTTATATTGTAACGCATATATTACAGAGAGATAAATGATCTCAGATAAGGATAGTTGTGAAACTATCTTCAGAAATATTGAGGGTATTTATAATGAAAGGTATAATAATATCTTGGAATTTCTAATGTCGAAGGATGATGATGAAGATTGACCCGTAAGGGTTTAGATTCAGAAGCAAGGTGGTTGCTACAGAATCGTCATGATTCTTTATGTACAAGTTTAGTCCTTGTAACTTGTTCAGAGTCTCCTTCACGGTTTGCTCAATCCGGTTTTCAGTACCAAATTTTCTATCGAGCGTTCCTAACATTCCCTTCTTTATCATCAAACTTTTGGCCATTTAGGCCATCTAAAATTTTACTGTTTCCTCTGCATTTAATGCAGTCATATCTGAATCGTCGATTATCAATCCGAGATGTTTTCGGGCAATTGTGTTTTTAGATGATTAAACGCTGATGATGTTGTGAAATATAAAAGGTTCCCCGGTAACGATGGTGAAAGGACAACGTATATATATCGAGGTTATAATAAGACTAGTCCCACTGAAAAGTTGAAGCTATCTTGCTGGAGCTGTAACAAAATTTAGTTACTTTGAAAAGGAATTGCAAGGTTGTTTTTGCTAATGAATGATAGGGAATTCGACGCGGATACGTTTTAACTATAACTTCGGTTTCGAAAATTTTTCAGGTGCATAACTGTATGCATAAATCTTTCTTCCGTAGACGAGGTGCGGCTGGTTCAACTTCTCAGTCGGGTGTTTTTAAGAATCATGATAGGTTTGAACGCGGATTGTAATCGTCAAGATACGAATGAGGTTTAAGATGAAATCAAGTGGCAAACTTGAAGATTAGTTTAGTTTCATATGTTATAATCAATATTTTAATTCATTTTACTTGTCCAAAGTTAGCAGTCTAATAGTCCGATTGTCCAATGGTCCAATAATTTCATAAATTAAATGCATAATATTCAAATTAATTAATACGTATCGTTACCCGTGTACCGGTCTCAGTATCGATCACAACTCAAAGTATATATATATTTTGGGATCAACTCCGACCCTGTATAGCCAACTCCCACCTTCACATATAGAGTGTCTATGGTTGTTCCGAAATATATATATAGATGGGTCAATATGATAAGTCGAAACCTTGTATACGTGTCCCGTTTATTTAAAGTGCGTAAAATAAATAACAGAAATTAAATGACGATAAATTAAATGCGTAAAGTAAATAACAGAAATTAAATGACGATAAATAAAATTGCGATAATTAAATTGCGATAAATAAAATGTAATCAGTTAGCTAGGAACAGTTAGCTGGAACAGTTAGCGTAGATTCTTAACAAAATTTCAATTAGTTAGTTCGTTTGTTTCTAACAAATTTTATTTTGTCCAATGTTTTCTTCATTATGCCACTTGTTGGATTATGATAGGTCAAAATCCAAACATGAAATTTGAACGGAAATAGTTATTCTGTGGTGAACGGATACGTATATCGGTGATTGTAAATAGAATAATAGATGACCGTTGAATCAGATTTGAAGAATGTACTGTGTAACTTATTAATGTGAATTCTAAATATTTCTCGGGTACTACCCACCCGTTAAAATATTTTCATCATTATCAGTTTGTACGAAAGAATTTTTAATTACAATCTTTATGAAAATATACTTGCATATATATTTTCTTCAGATGTAATCATGGATTTAATGAGTCAAAAACTCATCTGATTTACAGTTAATACTAGATTACATAATCTCTAAAACTTTAGAAATTACATATTCACCATGTCGAACGTGGAAAAATGAGGTAGAATGATACGTAAAGCGAAGATAGCCGATGTAGATCGATGTGTAGAACGAAGTTCATACTCGAAGTACAGATGGTGATATTGAGGCGTGTAATGTTGATATTCGAGGTACATATTGTGATATTGAGAGTTACGGCGCGGTTATGGTTTAGAAATGATAAGGGTACTGTCGACGTCGATGATGGTGGTACTGATTATGCTGCTGGTGCTGCTGCTGGTGTTCGTAACCTTCGCACCAGGTTCTCCAAAGTCGTCACACGAGCGCGTAGTTCGTTAACTTCTTCTAGTAGTACGGAATGATTGACGGTTGAAGCGGGTGAATGAATAAGATTCGAACTATGGGATAGTATATAATCATGATGGGATACTTGGAAAAAGGGGAGAGAAAATGGTTTCTCGAACAGGTTCGCCAGTAAGCGCTTCAGGTTGAAAAGGGCAATTTGGTGGATGGAAGAGATCTTCGACGTGAAATGATTTTCGGATATCGGATGATATTATAACTATATAGAATATCTATATGTATTTCATAGACTACAGAGGAAATTACGACATATATCAGGCAAGTCTACAGATATGCTAAGATATGAATCTTGTCTATACACTATCTATGCAATAAAGACAGTAAGGCATGTCTAGACTTAGGAATGATTAACAGGAAATTTTTCCACTAGGAATGATATACAATACTTATGATATGCAGCTAAGGTCGAAGTCCAGACTCGCTAATGCATCCTGACAACTATCAGTTAGACACACTAATGCAAGACCTGGTTCGCTAGGACCAACGCTCTGATACCACCTGTAACGACCCGTCCTTATCCACCTGGACGAAATCATCAACATTTGGTTCCATTGCGATGATCGACTCCAAATAAGGTCCTTAATATGAGTTTATGCACAGCGGAAGTCTTAATTCATACCTGAAAATAACATGCTTTAAAACGTCAACATAAAGTTGGTGAGATATATAGGTTTGATGCTAGCAGCGTTATAACAATGGACCACAAGATTTCGTATATAAACATTTCAATAAAAATATTCTAAGTGGTTGAGCACTTGGTAATCATACTTAACATTTAATCACGTCGCATATTCCCTTTAATATGAAATCTTACTACACCGTACCAAGGTGTAGTCACGAAACGAAGTACTGTGCAACCGTTGAATACTGGTCGTCCAGTCCGGTTGGGGTTGTCAGGCCCGATAGATCTATCAACAGGATTCGCGTTTACAATACCGCTGTAAATAGCAGTTACCAAGCTACAGGGAAGTATGCCAGTGGTACAACTCAACGTAGAATATATTTTTCAGTTACTTGTGTCCATAACGTAAAACATAAAATGCATGTATTCTCATCCCAAAATATTTTAGAGTTTAAAAGGGACTATATACTCACCTAATGTATTTTGTAGTAAAAATACATATGACATCATTGATCAAGTATAAGGTTGGCCTCGGATTCACGAACCTATATCATTTATATATATTAACACACATATACACGAAATCGAACGAATAGATTATATGTTTTGCTAATAATTTAATTAATGTATTTATTTTATATGTTTTTAAATAACTACATAATATTTATTATAAGAATATTAATATAGTTTTTGTTAAATATTATAATATTAATATAAAAATAATAATAATAATAATAATGAAAATAATAATAATAATAATAATAATAAGAATAATGATAGTTTTTATGATGACAAAATGATAATTTTTAGTAAAAATAATAATTTTAATAATAATAGTAATAACGAGAATTTTAAAATGATATTAATTATAAGTTAATAATAATAATGTATAAATAACTACCTTAATGATAATAATAACAATACTTAAAATATTAATTAGTACCTTAAAAGTATTAAAAAAAAATCTTTAACTGCCCGTGACGGGGCTCGAACCCACGACCTATAGCTTACACCACAACACTCCTAACCACCCTTCCATACAACTTTCTCTTAAATTATATACCCAAGATATATATAACCCTTAATTAATCTGTTTCATCTTTTCCCTCATAACATTCGGCCCAACAAGAAGTTGGGATGGATCTCGACCCAAAGCAAAATACGACCCAAACTAAAAACATGTGGGATTCTGATTTGGAACCGAAAAAGAAAACATGTATACTAATTTCGAATAGATGTGATTGTTTTGTCAAGTTACCCCACTTACCACCTCCACTCACAACTAGTATAATTAATATTAGGGAACGTGAAATATAATACATGTTTTTCTTTGTCTACCACTATTTCTCCTTCTTTTATTAACCGACATGAACAAAACACCTCATCAACATTCGTTCATCTTGTTCACTGAACAGAAACATAAATGAGTTGTGTAATGGGTTTCGTGAAGGTTTAAAACAGAAAAGGTAGCAGCAAGGTATAGAATTGGTGACGGTTTTGAGTTCGGTTTCTAACAGAAAACAATAAGCAGAAGAAGTGAAACGCAGGTAGGAATAATTGTGGGTTGTTGTAGGTTGAAGATGTTAACAAGGGTGAAGATGATTTGTTGTTGTAGTGGTGGCGTAGAGGTGGTTGGTGTGAGAGATGGCTGTCTCGATATGATTTCTGGTTCGAGTAGCATAACACACAAGGTTATAACGCCAACGAAGGAAGATAGTTAAATGATTATGGATTGTTGTAAGTGATGGTGTTGATGGAAATTTTCGAAAAGCAAATAACATGAAAACGAGCAAAACAGTTGTAGGTGTGTGATAGTTAAGGTTGATTATGTTGGTTGTTAATCAAAAGGTGATTGTGGTTTTGTAGTGAGAAAAGGAGAAAAATAAACTTGAGGTGGTGGTAGTGGGTGTTTAACGATGACAACGATGGTGGTCGAGTGACGTCGAAAATAAGAGAGAAAGGAAGGTAATGGATGGTTCAGGGTGGCGGTTTGTGGTAGTCGAATGATGGGTTACCGAGAGCTGAGGTGGTCACGCATAAATCAAGTATATATGTATATATATGGTTGTAGCTGTAAAGAATGAAGAGAAGGAACAAGGAAGATGGTGAATGAAAATGATAGAGGTGTTTAGTTTAGTTCACAAATCAAAAATAAGATATCCATATGTAAATCGTTAATGCATATATATATTTATATATATTATATAGTGTTAGTGGTGAACTAAAATCACAAGTAGAACAGTAATCGAATCTTAACATAGAATATATATAATATAATACATATTGAATAACCAATTACATTACAAAACGCGTGATAAGAACAAAATCAAAAAGTAACAATTATTAACAAGTAGCAAGCCATATATTTTGGATCTTTATGTGTCGACATCCAATATTAGGGTATTATTTCTTACACCGTTGTTAATTAGCGGCGGATAAAAATGTTCGGAAGAATCCTAAATTAAATTTTTTTTTTTTTTTAAATATATTTAATTATCTAACTCATTAATTAAAACAAATACGTTCATGTAAAGTATTATATCTAGTACATATAATTGTTCGTGAATCGTCGAGCATGGTCAAAGGGTAATTGAATACATGAGCATAGTTTCAACTTTTCAAGACTCAATATTAAAGATTTTGCTTATCGTGTCGGAACCATATAAAGATTAGGGTTTGAATTTGGTCGGAAATTTCCGGGTCGTTACAACTATCTTCACTGACCACAAGAGTCTCCAGCACATATTCGATCAGAAGCAACTGAACATGCAATAGTGACGATGGATCGAGACATTGAACGACTACGATTGTGAACTTCGTTATCATCCTGGCAAGGCCAATGTTGTAGCTGATGCCTTGAGCTGAAAGGAGAGGATGGCACCTCTCCGTGTATGGGCTCTGAACATCACCATCCATTCAAACCTCAACAGCCAGATCTGAGCAGCCCAAGATGAGGCTCTCAAGGAGGAGAATATATCTCATGAACATTTGAACATTCCTGTCTCTAAATTCGAGGTTAGGGAGTCTGGACTCCGATGTTATGCCGGAAGAATTTGGGTACCTTGTTATGGAGATCTACGAAACCTTATACTTGATGAAGCCCACAAGTCGAGATATTCGATTCATCCTGGAGCGGGCAAAATGTACCACGATCTTAAAGAACAGTATTGGTGGCCGAACCTTAAGAAAGACGTTGCAACTTATGTTGGTAAGTGTTTGACTTGTTCGAAAGTTAAGGCCGAACATCAGAGGCCCTCTGGATTACTTCAACAACCAGAAATCCCGCAATGGAAGTGGGAAAGGATAACAATAGATTTCATCACCAAGCTACCAAAGACGGTGGGCGGATACGATACCATCTGGGTTATCGTTAACCATCTTACCAAATCTGCACACTTCCTAGCTATGAAGGAAACAGATACGATGGAGAAACTTGCTCAACTATACATCAAAGAGGTTGTATCTCGTCATGGTGTACCTTTATCAATCATCTCAGATGGCGATCCCCGTTTTGCTTCTAGATTTTGGCGTTTTTTGCAAGAAGCCATGGGAACTCGTCTCGACATGAGTACTGCATATCACCCCCAGACCGACGGGCAAAGTGAACGAACAATTCAGACCTTGGAGGACATGTTGCGTGCATGTGTTATTGATTTCGGAAAGGCCTGGGAAAGGCATTTGCCGCTCGCTGAATTTTCTTACAACATAAGTTATCACTCGAGCATTAATGTCGTACCTTTTGAAGCGTTGTATGGCCGCAAGTGCCGATCTCCTATTTTTTGGGCCGAAGTAGGCGAAAAACAAATCACCGGACCCGAGGTAGTCCACGAAACAATGGAGAAGATTGTTCAGATTCAAGCGAGACTCAAGACTGCCCGCGATCGTCAAAAGAGTTATGCCGACCTTAAATGTAAAGACTTTGAATCCAACGTGGGTGACCAACTAATGTTGAAGGCTGCACCTTGGAAGGGTGTGATTCATTTTGGAAAGCGCGGAAAGTTAAACCCGCGATACATTGGTCCTTTTGAAATCTTGGAGCGTGTTGGACCCGTTGCTTACCGTCTGGATCTTCCAACTAAATTGAGCTCAGTTCATCCTACTTTTCACGTGTCAAACTTGAAGAAGTGTCTTGCTGCACCCGAACTTATCATACCATTGGAAGAACTTACGATTGACGATAAACTCCACTTTGTGGAAGAGCCTGTTGAAATTATGGACCGTGAGGTCAAGACTTTGAAACGCAACAAGATTCCGATCTTCTGAGTACGATGGAATGCCAAATGAGGACCTGAGTTTACCTGGGAGCGAGAGGATCAAATGATACAGAAGTATCCTCACCTTTTCCCAACTCCTCCATCTACCTCAGCTTAAAATTTCGGGACGAAATTTTCTTTAACAGGTGGGTAATGTAATGACCCTGGATTTTCTAACGTTTACTTATTAATATTTATTATTAATGCTTGTGATTTAATGAATGTATTTCTATACATTTACTTGTTACCATACATGAATTTTAATTGCCCGACACGTCTTTGTGACACATTAACTTTTCACGAATAATATTTAAGATATTATTTGCATGCATGATTAATTATTATTAATCATTTTTAATTAACTTAAGTTACTAGTTAATTACTTGGGCTTTATTGGATTTATTTGTTAACTACTTGAACTTGGGCTTTTATTAGTGTTAGTGGACTTAGAAGCCCACTCTACTCACCTTAATGGATTAATTAGCACATTTTATTTATGCAAGTATTACTTTTAAGATGAAACTAGATGGATTAGTGCATGGAATCTAGTTACTTGTTACTTACACATCTTTCCCATGCAAACACCTCTAATAACCATCTTTTTGAGCCATTACATGCAAGAGCCTTGTGGACACTTCCCTTCCCCCCACACTTGTGAAAACCGTCAGCCTTGTGGCCCTTGGGGAGTGGGTTTTACTTTCAAATTTTGTTAACTTATCTACTAGTATCCTCATCTTACTCTCTCACTTTTACACACACAAAAAAATACTTGCATTTTCCTCTCAACTTTCTCTCCATTCTTGTAAGTAACAAGGTTTCTTTTCTTCCTTTCTTCCACATGAAAACCGAAACATACACACACATAATCATCATCATCACTTTTTTCATGTTGTTGTTTAATTACTTGTTCATTGTTGTTGTTTTGTTATTTGTCTTTGTTAGTTGTTTACTTACTAGTACAAGAATCAAACTTTCTAGTTAGATTCTTCATATTATCTTGTATTTACAAGAACATACACGAACAAAACTTCCTAGTTTATGTTCTACACTTAATGTTTCAAAAGATTGTAAGTTCATGTGTTGTAAATCATTACTTGAAGTTCATGTTGTAAACTTAAAAGTTTACTTCCTTAAAGATCAAGACTTTGGCTTGAATCTTTAAAGTATGAACAACCATGAACTAGTTACTTGTTTATTTAGTTTATTACTTCATTTCTTGCACTTTAGAATTCGTGATTTATGTTGTTCTTGGTCAAGTGTTACTAGTTAACTTTGATCTCATTTTTCTTGAACAAAAGCTAACTTTATAAGTTCAAGAACATGGAAGTTTAACTTTATAGTTACAACTTCATATACTTATGAAAGATCTAAGCTTCTATAGCTTATGGTCTACTTATTTTGTCATAAACAAAAGCTTGAAAGCTTACATACACTTTACAATATGCAAATCTAAGTTTCATAACTTATGGTTTCATTAAAGTAAAGATTCAAGTGTTATTACTTAGGATTTAACTTAATAACTTTAGATCTAGACTTTTGGGTCTTGGATCTTCAAGATCTAACTAAGAACTATGTTCTACAACTTAAGATCTTGATTAGTTAGTTTACTTTCAATTTTGTAGTTCAATATTACTTTTATAGTTCATGTATGTGTCGGATCTAAGACCTTGATGTAACTTTGGTTCATCTAATTACTTGCAACACTTAATTGAGTTGTACTACTTATCTTAGACTTACACTTGTGTTATTATGGTCAAAACTTGGTAAATATGATGTAAACACATCAACGAGTTGTACACTTGAAGCTATATGCATCAAGGATGAGAACCGTGATGAACGTCAAGCACCAAGAACCCACCGGAACCTACTGTTTACTGTTTTCTGGAACTGATCAGAATACCTGGGCTACTGTAAAGTTGATTTTCAGTTAGCTCTGTTCGAGTAGATAATTTTTCGTTTAAGACTCGTCTTAATCCGAGTTACGGTTTAGGATCTATGGCCCTCCGAACGTCACTATGTCCTTTTAACGTTGTGCTGAAAATTCTGATCTACTCGCACTTAAACCGTTGCCACGGTCAAACAAAGACGAGTTTGCTTCTGGAATTTTTACAGCAACTAAAGGACTCATATACGGAGCCATGGCCACTAGTCTCACCTTATTTCAGTTGGTATAGAGGCTGTGGTGACTGATTGAAGTCAGCCTTTGTTTTAAACTATTTTCATGAACGAAACTTACTTTACACCTTTTTGTTTAATGATGATTGATGATGACCCTTAAGACGTAATTTACATACATTTAAACCTATTGGAACGATTTAATGACTTAGTAATATTTGACTTAGGTTGAGGACTTTCCGGACCTACATACTTGCTTACTTCCCGACTCAACTTTACTACTACTTTACCACTGTGAGTTATAGCATCCCTTTTTACTTTAACTATTTTGGGAACTGAGAATACATGTGCATTTTATGTTTTACATACTAGGCACGAGTACTTAAACTTTATATATGTGTGGGTTATACAATGGCATAAACATTCCCTTTAGCTCGGTAACGTTTAGTCATTGGTTTTTGAACCGGTGAATGCGAATCTTAGATATGGATCCATAGGGTTTGACATCCCCACTCGGGCTAGTAGCGCTAGCATTTAACGGGTGTTTAATACTTCGTATACATATGCACTTTCCAAATGTACTTTCAGGGGGTTATAAACGTTAAGTTAGTTACCAAGTGCCCATGGTTAAACATATACTTTATCATACTATTTTGAAACGCTCTTTGTAGCACTAAAATCTCGTGGCCTACCTTACATTACTGTTATACTTCAACTATAGCTCACCAACCTATGTGTTGACGTTTTTAAGCATGTTTTTCTCAGGTGCTTAAGGTTGCTTCCGCTGTTGTACTAGTCTTGCTGTAGACACCCGCTGCTTTAGAGATGTCACCGCATGAATGTTTATCTTGCATTCATAAACTTTATTACTTTTGAAACTATGATTTGTAATGACCTAAGGGTCACGCACTATTATCTTTGCTTCTGTTCATAGAAGCATACTTTTGATGTAAAACATTCGACGTTAGTTATGACGTCACCTTTTACCATGAATGCAAACGTATTTTGAAATAGCATATAGTGTTTGACCTTGTATTTATCCTGTTGTTGATGGTCCGTACATGATGAATTAGTACGGGGCATCACAATAGGTCCCTTAAATTGTGGTTGCATAAAAATGGACTTATTGGGACATCATCTTGTTGGTGTCTCATAATGAGTGACCAACAAGACATAAGGTCATAACAATAGGACGCTTGGGTATCTAAGGTCCTAATTATCATAAGATTTTAAATTGTGGTTGTGAAAAAATGGACTTATCAGGACATTATCGTGTTGGTGTCTCATAATGAGTGACCAACAAGATAATAAGGTCATAAAAATAGGACACTTGGGTATATTTAAGGTTCTAATTATCATAGGACCCTTAAATTGTGGTTGCATAAAACTGGACTTATTAGGACATTATCTTGTTGGTGTCTCATAATGAGTGACCAACAAGATATAAGGTCATAACAATAGGATGCTTGGGTATTAAAGGCCCTAGTTATCATAGGACCCTTAAATTGTGGTTGCGAAAAAATGCACTTATGACATTTACTATTTAAGTCGTATTATTTCACTTTCGTTACAAAAATGATTCAAGTTTTATATAATTGAACTTCCATTCAATATTCAAAAGCATTGATAGTATAGTGGTTTATGTGTGACCTTTTCAACTGATTTACCTGTGTTCAAATCCATCTTTTGTCATTTTTTTTTCCAAAAATCAATAATGTGTGTATAACAGATCGGACTTTCAGCTGAGAATCGTGGTTGGGCCATATTTAATGAATTCATTTTTTATTTGTTTGGCCCAAACAACATGGCCCAAAAAATATGGTCATCGATCAATAGTTAAAGCATTGTTATCTTTTTTTAATTTACTCCGTACTTTTCAAACCTAGCTTACTCAAGTCTCAAACCAAGGCTGCTCATTCGTCGTACTCTTCAAACAACACGAATCCAGTGCCAATTAGTGCAGAATTTGGTTACACAAGATGAACAAAGAAAGCTTTGCAATTCTTTCGATGCGTATTCATTGTACATTCAGTTTACATTGCAAAGTAACTCACACAAACAATACAGAAAAGTAACTCACCCATATTTAATGATGTATTTGATGATGTTAGTTAATGATCTAATGATGCGAATTGAACACTACCCATTTCCCATTACTTTGGATAGAGTTACCAGCACAGAATTGAATTCTGCATTTAAGAAAATAAAAAATACGGTATTACTATGGTAGACAGAACATAAATAAACAAAACAAATGGAATCCTTCCTTTTAAGCTAGTTAAAGTTTGGATCAGAATAAAGTGTTCTCCGTCATATCCAAATATAGAAAGGGACTAATGGTGACAGTTTTAAGCAATAGCAAGTCAACAGCAAAGTGCACACCAACATACAACGGCTAAAAGAGCAGCTAGTCAACAACAAACGTTAACAAGGAATCACCTCTTTGGGTGTTCTCTTTTGTGTTGTTAGTTTTATGTAAGGCTCTTTTCCTCTTATATGACTCTTGTAAGATTCAAAGGCACTTAATTAGTTTGAAATAACTGTCAAAAAGCACTCAATAAACAAAAACAATTTAGCCTTTATTTTTCTTTTGATAACATATACAATAGTCATGTTAGATATAGCAATATAAATAACATCACAATCCACATAATACGAAGGAAAAATGGAAGCAATATAATCAACTGATCATATATATGATAATAGAAATTACTACTAACATTTACATTAATTAAATGGGTAATATTTATACAAAATCTAAAAAATACCAACATAAATCTAGTTTTTTTTTTTCCTACTAATATTTACATTCACCGGGTAACATACCCAAATCGATATGCAAAAACACCCAACTCATAGGCCCAAAAACACGATATGCATTCTCGTATCCTCATTTCAAACCCACTCCTTCAGATGTGTGGAAAATAACCCTTGTGGCCGGAGATAGGGAAACGCATTGCCAAGTCATCAAAAGGACGGCGATTATGTAACCATAATTCATGCAACAAATGAAAAACTTTGGTTCTCACCGCAACCACCAAGTCTGTCACTGGTGGGAATGTTTTATTAAAAACTTGTAATCCGACATGCTTTGCTTCTATTTGGTGAGAGGCAAACATAATCAAACCATAAACATAAACCGCCTCTATAATTTGGCTATTCACAGCTTCTTCTAAAAGACGAAGCCCTAACTCAGTGTAAGATTTATCAAAATAATTTATCAAACCCCTGCGAAAAATCGCAATAGGGTTTCCAAACAAAATAACAATGTCTGATAATATGATCCATCTTAGGGTTTCTCCAAGGTACGGGATCCCACCTATCTAAGGACATCCTTTTACAAACCAAATGATCGTCGGAAAGCTTCAAAAAAATTTTGAAACCAACTTGAGTATGAACAACTGCTCATATGAATCCTGACCAACTCGAGAAAAAATTTCCACAAGCATATCTTATGGAAGAGTTTAGAGTATGTTCGCTTGAGTAACTTCTTCCATTTTTGTATTCTTTAAAACATAAAAAAGATTTTTTAATTTTTTTTTGTGTGGTGTACTTGAGAGAGGTTTTTGTAGATGAAGATGATGGGAAAATACAACAAAGATCGAGAAGACTGTATTTGAGAAAATATTCAACTTTTTCTCTGCCATCTTAACCTTTAAAGGGAATTTTTGGTGATACTGAATCGATGTGCATTTAATAAACTGATTTTATTTTATTTAAGTATAAAATATTTGTCAATATTACGAGATAGGTTTTTTTTATCATATACTATCCTTATTATTCATTTTTGAAATCTCATATTTGCCCACTTAAGGTGAATAATATCATACATGTCCATTTTTAATGTCTAAAAGTAACATATTTAAGTGGGTAAATATGTAATTTTAAAGGTTAATAGAGGTATATATGATAAAAAACCCTATAAGATATACGTATATAGATTGAAATCTGATTTTTGATTTTAAATTTCAAGATAATAATGAGAATGGTTATTTAGTGACTAAATCCAACATATAAACAAATGTTTTGTATGTGTTGTAACTTGTAATTTACTTTATAGGTAACAGTAAGTTACATGTTTCATGGCCTATTATGTAGGTAATAATCTAGAGTCATGATTATTTCACTTTCCACTCAGTATTGTATATTACAGTATTACTTTACATAGATTATAGACATAGAAAAATACTAGTACTTCTTAATTAACATATAACATCTCAAATGGAAATAAACTTATATATATGACAATAGACATAATTACTAATATTTACATAAACTGATGAGTAAAATTTATACAAAATCTAAAATATAGAAAACATAAAATAGTAACAAATCTAGTTAAACCCATATCGTTCAGCAAAAACACGCAACTCATAGGACCAAAAATAAGACATGCATTCCGGTTTAGTCAATATAATTTTCCACCCAAGGTCAAGTGGAAAATAACCATCGTGGCCCTTGATAGTGCATCACGTTGCGACGTCATCAAAAGGATGGGGGTTAAATAATACCCAACAGCGTCGCAACAAATCAAAATTCTTAGTTCTCACCTCAACCACCAAATCCGGCACCGGTGGAAATGTTTGATTAAGAATTTGTAATCCGATGTCCTTTTTCTCTATTTGGTGAGAGGCAAACATGACCAAACCATAAACATAACATGCCTCTTTACGTTGCATATTTAAAGCTTTTTCTAATAATAGAAGCCCTATATCAAGGTATATAGAATCAAAATAAGCCCTAAAACCATAGAGAAAAATAGCATTAGAGTTTCCAGAATACATAGGAAAAAGGAAAATATGGGCCAACTTATGGTTTCTACAAGGTGAGATACACCACCTATCAAAGGAAAGCCTTTTATAAACCAAAGCATGCTCGAAATGCTTCTTAAAAACTTTGCAAACCAAATTCACCATTAACAATTGAGCGGATGAATTCTGACCAACTCTAGACAAGATTTCCACAAGCATATCTTATGGAAGATCTTATGGAATGTTCAGTTGTCTAACCCTAACATCCATTTTTTGTTTATTTACGAGATGCCTAACATCCATATATTTTTGTATTTTGTTTAAAAGATGTTGTAAAAGAGATGAAAAATGTACATAGGTTTGTAGAAGAAGATGATGGGAAATAACAAGAAAGAAAAGGCAACTTGCCGTCTGCCCACATCCTTTTAAAGTTGATTTTTGGTATACTCAATCAACGTCAAAGTTCCACGTGTGCACTTAATGATGATTTTGAGTAAAAATAAAATATACAGTATATATATACTTCTAATTTTATTAGCAAATCATATTAACTAAAGGATTACATGGCAAATAATTAACCTTTAGATTAAAAGTAACTTTGGATGAGGACCATTAGATCAAAGTCATTGTTATCCATGTTCAGATATAACATAATAATATTAAATTATGATTAAAATAAAATAGACAATTTTAGTGATTTGAGCAATCTATTATGAAATTAGCTCAAAATTTGTTATCACGCATCCATTAACTCAAAATTTGTTATCATCCATTAACTGCCTTTTACGATAATATATTCTAACTAATAAATAAAAAATCAATGTGTTAATATTTCAAAACAAAATACATAATTCAATATTTTCCAATATTACGAGATAGGTTTTTTTTATCATATACTATTCTTATTAATTTTTGAAATCTCATATTTACGCACTTAAGGTGAATAAAGAAAAGTAAAATGATTTATAAAATAATAAAGTAATCAAACGGTTGTGCATGTGGTGTTGTTTAATTTTAAAACAACATTTTGGTGTTACAAAAACGTACTTAATTACTTTTTAAACCTCATTTGCCAAACACTAGAATTAATATAGGAGTGACATGTACACTTTTTATCATGATCTAGAGTATTATTACCTACATAATAGGAATGCATGTAACTTAGTACTATTACCGATAAAGTAAATTACAAGTTACCACACAATCAAAATATTTATTTATCTGGACTATACGAACAAATTTCAAATGATGTTGCAAAGGTTGCAACTTAACGAAAGAAAAGGGAACAAAACTTGAAAACTACACGATAAACTACATGATACAAAACTTCAGAATTATCCTTTATATTTCATCAGGAAGCATCTTATCCTTAATAGTTTCATGTTAGGGTTTGTCTATGGCCTCATAATTAGGACTTGAACAATCCTAAGTTATCACAACCATTCGCACAATTTCCGAAAACCCTATTATATCCTTGTAAACGCTTAACTTAAGAAACTCACACCCTTATGTATTTAAAAAGTTAAATACATCAACCAATAAAGTATTATGATTAAGTAACCTTCTTCAATCTATCTAGAAGCTAAAACAATATATGATCAAGCTTTACTCAAGATCATAAACACATACTTGCACCTAAACCTAACTAATCTAAGTTTAACTTTAAAATTACATCTAACTAATCACACTTAATTAAGGTTAATTGCATGCAAACTCATCACACCACTTTGTCTTCAAGATATTAGACATAATTGCATGAAATGTATGGATTATTTTAATGCAAATGATGAGTCATTCCTCCTTTTCCTCTCATCATGCCACACCACCCCCCACCATCCTTATAAGACTTCCATTTTTCCTTTTACTCTTTCATTTTACTTAAACATTCACTAAACCTTCTCAATGTTCTAGCCATTTAATCTATATTTATTCATAAGCATGTTCGTCATCATCCATCAAGGTATTGTAACCAAGAACACTTTTCTTATCCATTTCAAGGTCATCTTCAAGAAAAATGGGTGTAAAAGCTTAATCTAGAGTGTTTAAAAACTTAATGATGACTACATAGCTAGGCCTAATCTTGACTTTAGATGAATGATTATATGTTTTAGTAAAGAAATAAACTCATAATAAACTTTAAATAAAGATTAAAGTAGCTAAAACACATAGAAACATTATTAACAAGAATCTTTCCAAATCAGTCTTAATGAACTAGTAAAAGATCACGACTTAAAAACCTACTTATACTTGGTTTCAGGAACTCATATTTGGATATGTTGTTCATATATATGTTCATGACTTCCAGTAAAAGTTTCATGAATTTTCTCAAAGAAAAAGTCAATTTTCATTTTTATTTTGTGGCCCAAGGTCCAGATTTGAACCAATCTGACCAAGATTCAAAAGATCATGTGTAAAAAATTATAAGATAGATTTGGAAATATAGGCTTATGATTTTAAAACTAGGCATAATAAGGAAGATATGACAAGTTGAATCACCAAAATCCATTAACAAATCATTGAGAAATGGTCACCACAAGTTGACACATGTTTTTGTTAAAGTCCGATTTTGACCATAAAGATAACTCTTAAAAACTATGTTATAAACAACTTGGAGATGATTCCTTTTGAACGTGTGTAAATTTACATTTTAAATTTCCTTTATAAAAGTCTTAATTAAAACAAATGTGTTTTACTATTTTTAAGCTTGCATGGAATCTTATAGTGTAAATCTTGATAGTTTTACACGCCTGTAAGAGGATGAACGTTTGAACAACTTTTATTTTGAATTTGAGATGGAACTTTAAATGGTTGGAAACTAGACACAAAAACCTTTTCAGAAGGGGTAATCTCATTCTAAATGGATGTGTATTTTAGGAGAAACACTAGGGTCAAAGTGATGGTCCAAAAAAGAAAAATCTGAAAATACTAAGTTAGAAAACTAAGTACTAAACGAAACCGAAAACTGAAACGATACGTAAAAACTCATAAACTCAGTTTAAAAACTTACTAAAATACTATATTAAATATAGTATGACCTCTGACCTTAATTCATATATTTAGGTCTCGATCCCGGATCACCGCGAAAGATTTAAAACCGCACTTTTCGAGCTTCTCATCATGTTGACTGTTTTCGAACCAACTTGTTAATCATTTGGAAACTAGCTTAAACTTGAACTGTAGTTATATTATGAAATCTTGTGGTCCACAAAACTGTATGATAACTATGAAAACTTATTATATGTGGAACTATTTATAAATTTGAAATGTTACAAACTACGAAGCTATTTTTGTACTTGAATGCTTGAGATCATATTACTTCTAAACTATTTACGAACTTGAGAACTTGTGATTCATTTTACTGTCAACTTATGTGTGATCTATGAAATATTTTTAATCTATTTTCAGGACAGACCACAAACTGATTTAAACCGTGAATCCTTGTGGTGAAATCGTTTTACTTGTGCAACTAAAACCTATGAACTCACCAATGTTATGTTGACCGTCTTTTTATGCATGTATTCTCAGGTTTGTAGCTAGCATCCGCGCACTCTGATAGAAGACTGGACTAGGACCATGAAGATACACCACATCATAAAGGGTCAGGCGAGGGTGTGACGGAGTGGTATCAGAGCCCATGTCATAGGAATATAGGATCTGCATTTGTGAGTTTGACAGATTTGTTAAGATACATTAATGAGTCTAGACTATGGCAGGATTAGTTTACGTTCTTACTCGAACTATCTGATATTAAGATATTGATACTGATCTTAAGAAACTGGTAACTCTTAAATGACCTCTTTCGCACCAATCATTTTTATTGAATCTGACGACAACTATGCCGACTCGCTCATTATCGTACAATCTGGCACTTCGCTCGACTCTAGTGTAGTCATTTGTCTTATCGGAAGGAGTCTATTAAAGTAGTTAAGTAGACTCAGAGAGAGATCGCGAGCTCATATTTATCCTCATCTACCACTTATACTCCACAATTGTTTGTCGTTTACCCTACATCCGCAACACTTGTTACCAATCCGCAAGGACGAGTATTAACCGACCTTCTCTTATGCTTTTACGTTCAGTATTTTAAACTATAAGTATTCCAATAATGGAAATTCATATCCCCATTTTGACTCATCATTTGAGTCAACCCTAAGCCTACACTTTCCATCATTCATTGTCAATCAAGCCAACGTAAGTAGACTTGGATGAGCGACATCCTTGATTAATGGAATCTGAGGACAACAACTCCCGTTATGAGACAAATGAATTTTCCAGCACAATATCAGTTAATCCCGTCACCCGCTTGCAACATCACCGTACTACTCACATGGTTGTAGGTCACACCATTCTTCGGGAAAGACATCCGAACAATTTGGATGATGTCAAGAGATATTCGCATATCGTGTCACTCAGGTTTAGGATCGTGTGATACCGTGAAGGCTATGATTATAACAACCCTCATTTTTCCACTTTGTAATGACTATAATGCCCCTAGGATTTCATTGTTGATTCGTACTTTATATTAGGGTTGTTATTCGGACGTATTAGATGAAGTAATTAATACTCGTAATTAATGAAATAAACCCTAAACCCAATCATTTAGTGTAAACCCTAATTATTTAACCCTAACCCTAACCCTAATAATAATATTATTATTATCATTATTATTATTATTATTATTATTATTATTATTATTATTATTATTATTATTATTATTATTATTATTATTATTATTATAATTATTAAGTGTATATATTATGTATTAAAAAGTATATACTCTATATTAGTGTAAATAAAATATAAATATGAGTATATATATAAAATGATTAAGTAATGGGTAACAAATGTAAAATTTGTAAAATAAAAATATATGTATATATATATATACCAAAAAATATAAATAAATATATAATAAATTATGTTAATTAAATAAAAGAAAATAAAATGCAAACAAATCTAGAATGTTCCATTAATTAAAATAAAAATAAAAAAAGGGGGAAAAGGCCTAAAATTCGGCCAAACTAAAAAAGGAAAAAAAGATTTAATTAATTAATTTAAATTGTATTTCTTGTTCTCCAAGTATTATTCAACTATAAATACATCCTTAAATCCCATAATTTTTGTATCAAACTTTTGGGAGCTTTCAAACCCTAGAAAAATTTGTAAGATTTTTCTTTTCTTTTTTTTTTCTTTTTCTTTCTTTTTCTTTTTTGTTTTTTTTTCTTTTTCTTGTTTTTTATGTTCGGCCGAAAACAACAACAACAACAATAATTTTTTTTAAATTGTTACAAGCTTAATTAAATCCAACTATCTACATGATAATTATTAGCATGATTGAAAGGACCCGTTCATATACATTATAAACGATTCACAATAGTTGATTACATTGCGAGGTATTTGACCTCTATATGATACATTTTACAAATATTGCATTCGTTTTTAAAAGACAATCATTCTTTACATCGAAAATTGACAGGCATGCATACCATTTCATAATATCCATTATCCAACTATAAATTGATTTAATAATAATCTTTGATGAACTCAATGACTCGAATGCAACGTTCTTCGAAATATGCTATGAAAAACTCAAAGTAATATCTTTAAAATGAGCAAATGCACATCGGAAGATTTCTTTAACACCTGAGAATAAACATGCTTTAAAGTGTCAACCAAAAGGTTGGTGAGTTCATTAGTTTATCATAATCATTTATTTCCATCATTTTAATAGACCACAAGAATTTCATTTCCAGTTCTCATAAATATACGTCCCATGCATAGAGACAAAAATAATCATTCATATGGTGAACACCTGGTAATCGACATTAACTAGATATATATAAGAATATCCCCTATCATTCCGGGATCCTCCTTCGGACATGATATAAATTTCGAAGTACTAAAGCATCCGGTACTTTGGATGGGGTTTGTTAGGCCCAATAGATCTATCTTTAGGATTCGCGTCAATTAGGGTGTCTGTTCCCTAATTCTTAGATTACCAGACTTTAATAAAAAGGGGCATATTCGATTTCGATAATTCAACCATAGAATGTAGTTTCAATTACTTGTGTCTATTTCGTCAAACATTTATAAAAGCGCATGTACTCTCAGTCCCAAAAATATAAAGGGTAAAAAGGCAAATGAAACTCACCATACTGTATTTCGTAGTAAAAATACATATAACGTCATTGAACAAGTGCAAGGTTGGCCTCGGATTCACGAACCTAAATTAATTATATATATTTATGTGTTGGTCAATATTTGTCTAACAAATTAGGTCAAGTCATAGTGTACCACAATCCGAATGCTCGAGACTAATATGCAAAATTCAACAAAAGTAAATTTGACTCAAAATAATTTTCAAAAATCTATACATGATTAATATATAGTTTAAATATCGTCGTTTTATATTTTTAAATATTTTTAAAAGATTTATTAGAGTAAATAATATAATTTATTTATTAATAAATAAAATTTTATTTTAAATTTATATAATAAAATATACTTTTATATATATTAAGTAATAAAATTTATAGGGTTCATTTAATATCATAAAGATAATATGATAGGTATTATTAAAGTAAGTTATTACACGTAGTAAAATATGTTTGTATCACATATTTATTTGATAAAATAATATCTATAATGATAGTAAGTAAAAGTTGTATTATTTTGTAATAATAATTATTATTATAAAAATATCAATATTTATAATTACTAAGATGACATTATGATAAAACGATAATTCTAATTATGATAACTTTAATATTTACGATAATTTTTAATATTATCTTTAAAATAATAATTCTATTTAAAATAATAATAATAATGATATTTTATAGTAAAAATGACATTTCTATTAAAATGATAATTTTTGTTAAAATGATAGTTTTAATACTAACGATACTTTTAATAATAATAGTAATGATAAAAATAATAAGAACGATAATTTTATCTAAATCAGTATCTTATAATATTTTAATTTCATCATGATACTCTTACCCATTATTTCCTAATCGTTTCGTTTAATAGCTTTTAATCGTCTTTTATATCGTGTTCATAATAATTATAATAATAGTAATCAAATAATTAGGTGTTACAAATATTTGTTTTAATTACACTAATATTAATAATGATAGTTACTATAACATTATTAACGATAATACTAATAATTATCTTAATGATAATATAGTAATAATAATAATAATAACAATAACAATAAGCATTTTTAAATAATGATATATATATATTAATAATGATAATAATAATAATAATACCAATAATAATAATAATAATAATAATAATAATAATAATAATAATTGGATAATAATAATAATAATACTAATTATAACTTTAACGATAATAACGATAGTAATAATAAAAAAAATAACAATTTTTAATGATAAATCCCTTTTATTGATAAAGATAATAATAATGATAATAATAAGATAAAAGTAGAACGACGATAAAAACGACGATAATAATAATCATTTTTAATAAAAATATCGAAAATTCAATTGATTATAACTTCTAATCCATTCATCGAAACCATTCGATATCTAAAGGAAAAGTTCTTAATTTTTCGCTAGCTTTCCAAGGACATGCATATCTTATACCTTATCTCAACCGAAAGTGTAACTAATTCAAGATTCAACCTAACCTGTCTAAGGGCAATATCAAAAGTACAAGCATGCATAATCCTAAATACTCGAGCACTAGTCAGGGATATACTATTAGTATGTAAAAGTTAAATTATGAGTACTCACGTATCAATATTGAGACTCAATATTGCAGGAAAGGTACGTAGACGCAACAGAAATGATAAACACTATATTGACCGCACGAGCATACCCATGAACCATACTCAATCACCTCCATAGCTATAACCCATAATTTTCTTAATCCTATCCCACTCGAAAAACAATTTCGAAATCACTCGGACAGCACTCCGTCGTAATATTTTATGTATACTAATAATATCTTGAAATAATACTAGTAAATATATATATGTAAATCGATTGAGAGAGTTTAGAGAAAAATATTTTCAAGTTTCTATGAAATAATGAAACCTATTGAATTCTATTTATAATAGATTTTTGAACTATTAAAGTGAATTATTAAAGTATGAATTATTAAAGTGAATTATTAAAGTATGAATTATTAAAGTGAATTATTAAAGTATGAATTATTAAAGTGAATTATTAAAGTTAAAGTAAAGTAAAAATAAAGTAAAGGTAAAGTTTAAGTATAGTAAAAGTATAAAACTATGTACGTATAATACGCGTATAAATATATATAATATTAATTTAAATCGTTATATATATTTAATAAAATAAAATATAAATATCATTATCTTTATCATACTAGTTAAGTAATGAGTTGTCAAAAGTGGTTCTAGATATTTATAAAAGTTATATACGTTTTAATAATAAAGTTCTTTTTAAACTGAAAACGTTTTTGTACGTTTGAAACTAAATAGATCAATCGAGTCTTTATGATATTCAATCTTCCACTATCCTTTGTCTAGTTCTCAATGATTGACAATTTGTTCTTATTTATAAATCACTTTACCATTTTCCGAATATTGTTAAAATGGAAAGATTTCTCAAATCAACGTGGGCCTTTCAACAGAGACTTGTAATCCTAATTCAATATATATGATAATTCAATCATTTGATCTTATCTTCTAATTCAATTGATAAACATTTTGAAACAGATACAATCATATAAATTATTTAATCTAATATTTTGTTTACGTTTCAAGTTATAATATATATAAACATATACATATATAATCATATTCGTTTAATGGTTCATGAATCGTTGGAACTTGGTCGAGGTTGAATGAATGTATGAACATAGTTTAAAATTCTTGAAATTTAACTTAACAAATATTGCTTATCGTGTCGGAAACATATAAAGATTAAAGTTTAAATTTGGTTGGAAATTTCCAGGTTGTCACAATGATGAATGAGTTTTATAAAAATTAAATTTTCAGAAAAATAATTCGTTTTTGTATATTTAAAATTTTTGTTTGTATTTTTCGGCCGAACCATTTAAAAATAAATAATAATTATGTATTGAGCTTATTAAAATATATATTATACATGTTAATTATTAATAAGTAATATAAGATCTAGGAAAAATAATTTCTCTGATATATAATACATTTTTGTATTTTATTTAACTAAAATAGTTTATTTATATATATATGTACGGTATACATATATATTTATAAAAAAATAGGAAAAAGGCTATTTAAGCTATATAAATATTTTTCCAGTAAAGTATGATATTTAACTTAATTATTTAGGTCAGAAAATAATTTATAAAAATTAAACTCGAATTTTGTATAATTTAATTATAGAAACAAGGGGAAATTCATAATAACAATATATACAGTTAATAAAAATAAATAAATAAATTTTACGAGTTCATAAACTTTGTTTAGGTCTGAGAAAATCATAAAAATGAATTTATGGGTCGAATTAATAATTATTACATAATTAAACACTATTATTATGTAAATAGGAGGTAAATAAGGAAATAAATGTAAAAATAAAGAAATCTTTTATTTAATATTTTTCTACAAGTTATTTAACTGTAAGAAACTTATAAAAATTTTAAAAATAATTATTAATTTTTATTTAATATTTTATGTAGAATTAAACTTTTTTTGTGTGTAAATTAAGTATAAAAACAAATATAAATGCAAAATTGTAATAAACTATCTTTCTTAAATTTTTATACTTATTTTTATAATTAACTAAGACTATAAAAATTATGTATATGATTATTAGGTTTTTAATTAATTATTTAGGTATTTATAGATAATATTGAATTAATTAAGTACTATATTAATAAGTATCTTGTAAATTAAGTAATAAATAATATAACACGTTTATGTTATATGTATTGTATTAGATAATGATTAGTAAATTATAAATGTTAATTAATCCATGTTATAATTTAGTAATATTAGCTTGAATAATAATACATATACAATTATTAAACTATTAATAGTTATATAATATTAATAGTAACTATATATATAATTAACTTAACTATATAATAAAAGATTATACACCTATAATATGTGAAGGTTATAATCAAGATAACGTGCACTAAATACGAACCTCACCTCTACATATGGCCTAGGGTGGTCCTTGTTGCCTTTTGGGAACCGTTTGTGGATTTCGAATGCCATGACATAGATTCTGGTCAAGAATCCTGGGCGCCCGGTAACAACTAACCATCAGAGTGACTTGTATAATAGCAACGAGATTTGGGTAAAGGTGTACAACGTCTTGTTACAGACTGTAACCCGAACTTTCTATAATTAGAAAGTTACTATAAGTGGAAACTTTCCATAAATGGTAACTTTCTGAAAATGGAAATTATTTTAGAAAACCATAGTTATTAGTATAATTATTATACTTAAGTCTTTTAGGCAATATCTGATCATACATTCTATCTCTAGGTTGAGATTTCGATCACGTTCTTCTGTTCAATTCATTTCTCTTGTGGAATAACTCTTATGTGCTATTAAGGTGAACTTTATAGCCCCGCTTTTACATGTTTTAATGTATTTTATAAATCTTGGGGTGAGACACATGCTTGCTTTAAATGATTTACAATTTAGACACAAGTGCCTAAACTTTTTGATATGCAACTTCATGAGATTATTGTTAACTTGTATTCTTACATGAAAAATCCCTGCCATAATATCGTTAATTGCTGGAATTAAAATGTTGCAAGCTTAATTATTGTGAGTAGGCCTATTGAGAGTGACGTCCCTACCCATTGATCGATCGTTAAGGGGGTACATAATAATGATTACCGACACCCGTACAGAGTCAGGGGTTAATGTTTAGCTCGATATTATAACTCATGGTATATTGAATATTTTGATATTTTGAAATAAATCTTGTGGTCTAAAACTTATTAATTATTAAACCTATGACGTTCACTCAACCATCGTGTTGACATTTTAAGCATGTTTGTCTCAGGTGATGAATAACTTATGTGCTGCCCTATGTTGCTTGCTTGCTATTGCATTGGAGTCCACATTTCTTATATTTAGCATTGTTAAACATTTATTACATTTGGGTTACCATGTAAAACAATTCGTTTTCCGCTGCAATTAAATTACTGATTTTATTAAACGTCTCATTTAGAGTCGTTCTCGTTTATATAACTGTGTGATGTTATTGGAAAAGTCATATTTACCCCCAGCCCTATTTGGGGGGTATGACAGAGTGGTATCAGAGCATATTTTGTTATAGAGAACCAGGATTGCATTTATGTGTGCCTTATGTGTTAGTTAGGGTGCCTTAGCGATCTATAGGACTATAACCTTTCCTGACTTAAGATTTTAGTGCCTTTCCTTATTATTTCCTTTTCGTGCTTTTACGCCTACCTTAGAAACATTCTGATTTCTTTCTTACCTTTCTTTTAGGATGTCGAGCCACAATCCGATCGTTATTTCTGACCCCGAAGAATCTGATATGGAGAGATCCGTTCACACTCCAGCTTATGGACCCATTTCTCCACCAACATCTCCGATTTATCGACCGGCTACTCCACCCGCATCTCCGATCTGCACACCTGCTACTCCACCACACTCATTGGTGAAGGAAGAACCTCAAAATCAATATGATGGGGACGATGAGGGTGATGATGAAGAGATTGAAGAACACATTGAAGGTGAGGATGATTCGGAGGAGGAACCCGAAGAAGAAGAAGTAGTTTGGGAACCAGCTAATGAGGAGGATGATCCGGCTTATGATGGTCTTGGAGTTATCTGCAGTTTAGAGGATGACTCCGAAGAGGAAGTTGAACCTCCTATTACTAAGACTCCCTCACCTAAGAGGAAGGAGCCGGAGACTTATGCTACTGATGATGCTAGTACATCTAAGAAGTTAAAGACTTTCGAGTTTTTCTACTCCGAGTATGATCATGCTGTAGTTCGGTGTGATATCATGAACCTACAGAATCGCATTGTAACCTTGAGAGATACATTCCGTGAACGTTTGGCTAAAATGGAGAAGCGCATGGACTATACAAACAGTGATGTGAAAAGGGTCTATGACAAGTTCTCCGTGATGTTTGCTAGGCAAGAGAGAGAGCTCGACCGTCAGCATTATGCACTGGTGGAATTAGAGAAGTTTGTAATGTACTTCAAGGGGTACATTAAGGATCATTTCAAGCCTCCATCGCCTAAGAAGGATTAGATCTTAGGATTCTCATTTATTTCCATTTCTGTTGTTTATGTAAAGGCACATGCCTAAGTTACATTGGTTTCTTTGATTCATGTAAAACTAGTGGTTTTTATGGTTTAAATCAAGTAATTTGATTACATCTTGTTATTCCTACCATTTATCATACCTCATTTGTATCTGTTTGGATATATCTGTTTGGTTGTATTTGTTGTGTGAACCTTGTGCATTTATAAAACTTATCATTTATTAGCACCACGAACTCTTCAACTAATACTGTACTTATGTAATGAAGAATGATGGCTCAATTAACTCGAGGTACTACGAATATCCCGAATGTCTCTTTGACTCCTACTCAATTCCAACAGGTGTTGACCGCCGCACAAGGCAATGATAACAGTCATGAGAACAACCAAGGAAATCCTCCCACTTCTTGCAGCTACAAGGAGTTTATGAATTGCAAGCCTCCGTCTTTTAAAGGGAGTGAAGAAGCTGTAGAACTAACTCATTGGTTCGAAAAGCTCGAATCCATCTTTCGTATCTGTAACTGTGCGGATGTCGACCGAGTGAAGTATGCCACTCATATGCTAAGTGGCCTAGCACTAACATGGTAGAATGGCTATGCCCAAACTATGGGACTAGATGCTGCAAACGCTATTCCATGGCCTGTTCTGAAGCGAATGATTACAGAAAAATTCTGTTCGCGAAACCAAATTCAAAAGCTGGAAGTTGAGTTTTGGGATTTGAAGGTAAAAGGAACCGACATTGAAGCTTATACCAACAGGTTTATAGAATTGGTTACTTTGTGCCCAGAGATGGTACCAACTTAGCAGAAAAAGATAGAAAGATACATAGAAGGCCTTCCTGAATACATTCAGGGAAATGTCATTGCTGCTACTAAGGAGACTCTAGATGTAGTGATACTGATGGCTCAAAACCTCATGATGGCTAAGAGGAGAAAAGCCGCGGCAAATAAACAAGTTGAGGCCAAGACAAATGAGGTCAAAAGGAATTTGAATCTGCTCAGGGATCGAGCCAAGGTTCGAATAAGAAAGTTGCCGAGAATTCAAAAGGAGGTAACTCTGGGAAACAACCTTTCTGTAAGCGTTGTGAGAAACACCATTCTGGATAGTGCAAGGCTGAGTGCACCAAGTGTAAGAAGATTGGTCATATAGCCAAGAATTGTAGAGTTGCAGTTCCTCCAACGGATACACCTGCAACCAAAGCTAACACAATCGTTCCTACCTGCTATGACTGCGGTGAGAAAGGGCATTTCCACAACCAGTGTCTGAAGAAGAAGGGCAACACGAGGAATGCTAATGCTAAAAGCCGGGCATTTGTAATGACTGCTGAAGTAGCCCGTGATGATGATGAAGTGATAACGGGTACGTTTCTTGTTAACAACTTCTATGCTACTGTTTTATTTGATTCTGGTGTGGATAGAAGTTATGTGTCTACTGAGTTTTGTGCCTTATTCACTGAAAAAACCACAAGCCTTAGAAATTAAGCATCTTGTAGAAGTAGCAAATGGTAAGGTTATGAAAGTAGACAATGTGTATAAAAACTGTGATCTGGTTTTAGCCGACAAACACTTTAAGATCGATCTATTTCCAGACGAATTAGGGAGCTTTGATGTAGTCGTAGGGATGGATTGGTTACTCCCATTAAGAGCTACAATCATGTGCTATGAGAAAACCATTAACATACCTCTTGAAAATGGGGAAACCTTAATTCTTCAAGGGGAAATGAGTGGTTCCAAACTCAACATAATCTTTTGCATCAAGACCCGCAATTATCTAATGAAGGGATACCAAGCTATTTTGGCTCACGTTAAGGAAGTTGAATCGGAAGAGAAATGCATTGAAGATGTGCCGATCGTTAGAGACTTTCCTGAAGTATTTCCTGAAGAACTCCCTGGTCTACCTCCCCAATGACAGGTTGAGTTTCAGATTGATTTGACCCTCGGTGCTGCACCTATTGCAAAGGAACCATACCGCTTAGCTTCACCAGAGATGAAGGAATTATCTAACCAACTCCAAGAACTTTTGGAGAAAGGTTTCATTCATCCTAGCTCGTCTCCGTGGGGAGCACCCGTTCTATTTGTCAAGAAAAAAGATGGTACGTTGAGAATGTGTATTGATTACCGTGAACTCAACAAGCTAACCATCAAGAGTCGTTATCCCCTCCCGCGCATTGATGATCTATTTGAACAACTGCAAGGATCAAGCATCTATTCGAAGATTGATCTTAGGTATGGTTACCATCAGTTGAGAGTCAAGGAAACTGATGTTTCTAAGACTGCTTTCCGAACTTGATACGGACATTATGAGTTTCTTGTCATGCCTTTTGGTTTAACCAATGCTCTTGCTGTATTCATGGATCTTATGAACCGTGTATGCAAGCCTTATCTTGACAAGTTTGTGATCCTCTTTATCGATGACATTCTAATCTACTCCAAGAGCGAGAAAGAGTATGAGCAACATTTGCGATCGATTCTAGAGCTATTAAAGAAGGAACAACTGTATGCTAAGTTCTCTAAATGTGAATTTTGGCTACGAAACATTTAATTTCTCAGACATGTAGTTGATAGTGAAGGAATACATGTCGATCCGGCGAAGATCACCGCTATTCAAAACTGGGAAGTGCCTAAGAGTGCGAAACATATTCGCCAATTTTTGGGACTTACTGGTTATTATCGAAGGTTTATCAAGGATTTTTATATTCTAGCCAAACCTCTTACCAAGCTAACTCATAAGGGGAAGAAGTTTGAGTGGTCCGAAGAACAGGAATCTACTTATAAGATTCTGAAGGATAAATTAATCACAGCCCCGATTCTGTCATTACCTGAAGGTACCGACAATTTTGTAGTCTATTGTGATGCCTTGAATCAAGGTTTCGGATGTGTTTTGATGCAATGTGAAAAGGTTATTGCCTATGCATCTAGACAGTTGAAGAAACATGAGAAGAACTATACCACACATGACCTGGAATTAGGATTCGTGGTATTTGCACTAAAGATGTGGCGACATTACCTCTATGGGGTTAGAATCACGGTGTATACCGATCATAAAAGTCTTCAGCATATCTTTGACCAGAAGAAATTAAACATGAGGCAAAGTCGTTGTATCGAGTTATTAAATGACTACGATTGTGAACTTCGATATCATCCCAGCAAGGCGAATGTAGTAGCTGATGCCCTTAGTAGAAAGGATCGTGTCAAACTGATTCGAGTCCAAGCTTTAAATATACATATTCGTACGAATCTTACATCTCAAATTCGTGAAGCACAACTTGAGGCGTTGAAGAAAGAGAATACCCAGCTTGAGGGACTGAAGGGTCTCGAAAAGCAACTTGAACTCAAGGGAAATGGAACAAGGTATTTCAATAACCGAATCTGGGTCCCAATTTTTGGAGATCTTCGAGTACTAGTCTTGGATGAAGCGCATAAAACTAGATATTCTATCCACCCAGGCTACAGTAAAATGTATCACGATGTTAAGGAATTCTATTGGTGGCCTAATCTAAAGTCTGACATTGATGATTATGTGAGCAAGTGCCTTACTTATCTGAAGGTTAAGGCCGAGCATCAGAAGCCATCTGGTTTACTTCGACAGCCAGATATTCCGCAGTGGAAGTGGGAATGTATCACTATGGATTTCGTCACTAAGTTGCCCAAGACTTCAAACGGGAACGATACTATTTGGGTCATAGTGGATCGTCTCACTAAATCTGCACATTTCTTACCGATCAAGAAAATCGACAAGATGGAGAAATTATCACAACTCTATATCAAACAGATTGTCTCAAGTCATGGAGTTCCTATCTCAATCATTTCTGATCGCGACAGTCGATTTGTCTCTAGATTCTGGAAAACTTTACAATCTGCTCTTGGAACTCAACTTGACATGAGTACAGCTTATCATCCGCAAACTGATGGTCAAAGTGAGCGAACTATTCAGACATTGGGAGATATGCTTCATGCTTGTGCTATCGATTTCGGCAAAGGTTGGGATAGACACTTGCCTTTAGCTGAATTTTCATATAACAACAACTATCACTCAAGTATTAAGGCTGCACCTTTTGAAGCCTTATAAGGACAAAAATGTAGATCCCCATTGTGTTGGGATGAATTAGAGGACAGACATTTAACTGGTCCTGAAATCATTCGCGAAACTACCGAAAAGATCGTTCAGATTAAGAAACGATTAGAAACTGCCCGTAGCCAACAAAAGAGCTATGCTGATAAACGTCGAAAAGATTTAGAATTCCAAGTTGGTGATAAAGTCATGTTGAAAGTATCCCCTTAGAAGGGCGTCGTTCGTTTTGGTAAGCGAAGCAAATTAAGTCCACGTTATGTTGGACCTTTCAAGATTATTGAAAGAGTTGGTCCTGTGGCATAACGATTAGAATTACCCACTGAGCTTAGTAATGTGCATGATGTATTTCATGTCTCAAATCTTAAAAAGTGTCTTGCTGATGACACACTCATTATTCCATTGGAAGATATCCGCGTTGATGATAAAATGCATTTTGTTGAAGAACCGATAGAGGTTATGGATCGTGAGATTAAAAGCTTGAAAAAAAGCTCTATTCCTATTGTTAATATCTGTTGAAATTCACGAAGAGGCCTCGAGTATACCTAGGAACGTGAAGACCAGATGAAGCGAAAATATCCTCATCTTTTTCCAATTGCTGATGCATCAGAGAAGTCTTCCTGAAACTTCGGGACGAAGTTTAAATTAACGGGGAGGTACTATAACAACCCTCATTTTTCCACTCTGTAATGACTATAATGCCCCTAGGGTTTCATTGTTGATTCGTACTTTATATTAGGGTTGTTATCCGGACGTATTAAATGAAGTGATTAATACTCGTAATTAATGAACTAAACCCTAAACCTAATCATTTAGTGTAAACCCTAATTATTTAATGTAACCCTAACCCTAACCCTAATAATAATATTATTATTATCATTATTAATATTATTAATATTATTATTATTATTATTATTATTATTATTATTATTATTATTATTATTATTATTATTATTATTATTATTATTATTATTATTATTATTAAGTGTATTTATTATGTATTAAAAAGTATATACTCTATATTAGTGTAAATAAAATATAAATATGAGTAAATATATAATATGATTAAGTAATGGGTAACAAATGTAAAATTTGTAAAATAAAAATATATGTATATATATATATATATATATACCGAAAATATAAATAAATATATAATAAATTATGTTAATTAAATAAAAGAAAATAAAATGCAAACAAATCTAGAATGTTCCATTAATTAAAAAAAATAAAAAAGGGGTAAAAGGCCTAAAAGTTGGCCAAACTAAAAAAGGAAAAAAAAGATTAATTAATTAATTTAAATTGTATTTCTTGTTCAAGTATTATTCAACTATAAATACATCCTTAAACCCCATAATTTTTGTATCAAACTTTTGGGAGCTTTCAAACACTAGAAAAATTTGTAAGGTTTTTCTTTTCTTTTTGTTTTTCTTTCTTTTTCTTTTTTGTTTTTTTCTTTTTCTTGTTTTTTGTGTTCGGCCGAAAACAACAACAATAATTTTTTTAAATTGTTACAAGCTTAATTAAATCCAACTTTCTACATGATAATTATTATCATGATGAATGAGTTTTATTAAAATTGAATTTTCAGAAAAATAATTCGTTTTTGTATTTTTAAATTTTTTTTTTTGTATTTTTCGACCGAACCATTTAAAAATAAATAATAATTATGTATTGAGTTTATTAAATTATATATTATACATGTTAATAATTAATAAGTAATATGAGACCTAGGAAAAATAATTTTTTTGATATTTAATACGTTTTTATATTTTATTTAACTAAAATAGTATATATATATATATATATATATATATATATATATATATATATATATATATACGGTATACATATATATTTATAAAAAAATAGGAAAAAGGCTATTTAAGCTATATAAATATTTTTCCAGTAAAATATGATATTTAAATTAATTATTTAGGTCAGAAAATAATTTATAAAAATTAAACTCGAATTTTGTATTATATAATTATAGAAACAAGGGGAAATTCGTAATAAAAATATATAAAGTAAATAAAAATAAATAAATAATTTTTCTGAGTTCATAAACTTTTTTTAGGTCTATGTAAAATATAAAAATTAATTTATGGGTTGAATTAATAATTATTACATAATTAAACACTATTATTATGTAAATAGGAGGTAAATAAGGAAATAAACGTAAAAATAAATAAATCTTTTATTTAATATTTTTCTACAAGTTATTTAACTGTAAAATACTTATAAAAATTTTAAAAATAATTATTTATGTTTATTATTATTTTATGTAGAATTAAACTTATTTTGTGTTTAAATTAAGAATAAAAAACAATATAAATGAAAAATTGTAATAAAATCTCTTTCTTAAATTTTTCTACTGATTTTTATAATTAACTAAGACTATAAAAATTATGTATATGATTATTAGGTATCTAATTAATTATTTAGGTATTTATAGATAATATTTTGGTAAATTCAAAAAATTTTGGTAAATTTAAAAAATTCGGGGTTAATCCTGCCACATTAATTTTGATCCATCCACACCAAAACAATATAAATTACTTATTTTACCCTTGTAAATAGTATATTGACTAAATAATAGTTTAAGGGTAAAATAGGAAGTTTGTATTAATATGTTGTGGATGGATCAAATGCTAGTGTGTACAGATCACCTCCCAAATTCAAGGCGCCAATTCAAATTTGGGTAGCTAAAAGGTTTCTGAACAACACACCTATCTCTTTTTTCACCAAAGAACGCAATCTATCTCTTTTTTCACCAAAGAACTCGGCTATCTCTTTTTTCACCAAAGAACACAGGTATCTCTCTTGTATGTTATTAACGATTCTTTTAGATTGTTTATAACATTGTTTCTAACTACTCCATATATAAAATTGTTTATAACTCTATTGCGTTAAATGAATAGATTTTCTTCATATAAGAAGTTTTCTAATGAGAATGTTCTCTTTAACAAATTCGGACATGCTTTGATTAATTGTGCATTTAAAATAGTTAACCACTCTTTAGAATTAACTTCCAATAACAAGTATTTTAAATAAAAATAGCCATAATCTTGAATTAACTTCCAACCTATTTCAAATCTTTTTGAGCATAAGACAATGAAAAGATGTAACTTCCTATTATGTGTGGAGTATGGACCATCCAAAATGCGTATTATGCTTGCTTTATTAATTTTTATTTAGATGATGACATTGATATGGCTATTTTTATGTAGCTAAAAGATTTATAAATATACAAGTATTTTATGTTAAATGAATATATGTTATTCATATAATTGCTGAGTATTGTTCGTTACATTCTTTTAGATTAGGTTTGCGCTTCAGTTGGGTTATTTTATCTTTAAGTTAATTAGTTGTATATTTACCTTTGTGATATGTTCCTGCGCTTCAGTTGGGTTATTTTATCTTTAAGTTAATTAGTTGTATATTTATATGTTAATCACCATAAACCACTTGATAATCTTCTAGCCAATTTATTTGAGGTGAATATTAATAGAGTTTTCAATTGATAGTGACCACTTGCTTTTCATTATGTATTAATGTCGAAATCCCAAAATCCTAGTCTAGCATTAATACGTTAAGCATTGGATATATATCGAATATCTGGGTGTGATTGGGCTATACTTTGATTGGGCATTGCATATATCGAATACCAGAGTAGAATCATTTCTGCCATACCGAAATATGATGCATGACATATATTTATATACTTGTTTAAATATTAAGTTTTTTTATGCAGAAACAAATTAAAGAACTTACGAATAAACTTGTGAGTGGTGAAATTGATAATGGTTCTGGTGTTGAGAATGAAGGTTCGGGTGTTCAGGATAATGGTTCAGTTGTTAAACGTTTAAAGGTATATTTCAATTTAATAGCTTACCTTACTGTTTTCCACCTTTTTAGCGTTCATAAATGTTTTTTTTTTTGGAAACTAAATTTTAGGTGAGAGATGAAGTGTATGTGAAAAGCATTACAAACAACAAGGTAGAGTCTTCAATTGATAGTCACCACTTGCTTTTCTTTATGTATTAATGTCGAAATCTCAAAATCCTAGTCTAGCATTAATACATTAAGCATTGGATATATATCGAATATATGGGTGTGATTGGGCTATACTTTGATTGGGCATTGCATATATCGAATACCAGAGTAGAATCATTTCAGCCATACCGAAATATGTTGCATGACATATATTTAAAAACCTATTTAAATATTAAGTTTTTTTATGCAGAAACAAATGAAAGAACTTAAGGACAAACTTGTGGACGGTGAAACTGATAACGGTTGTGGTGTTGAGAATGAAGGTTCGGGTGTTCAGGATAATGGTTCGGTTGTTAAACATTTAAAGTTATATTTCAATTTAATAGCTTACCTTACTGTTTGTCTACCCTTTTAGCGTTCATAAATGTTTTTTTATTTTTGGAAACTAAATTTTAGGTGAGAGATGAAGTGTATGTGAAAAGCATTACAAACAACAAGGTAGCAAGAGGAAGCTTGGTAAGCATGGATCCAACTATGGTTGTTTTGCAGATAGAACTTGGAGCTAGTTGGTGTGAGGTAGAGCTTCAAGTGGCCATCAAAAGAAATGAAGTTTTGTTTAGGCCATTTGAGCATATGAGATACATTCATGACGTCATTGGTATGTCTATTGTTTAGCTTACTGCGTTGATCGAGGTATGTCTTTGTTAATTTTGTATAAAAATTATGATTCATTGTTATAATGTGCACCTTTATGCTTATACATGGATGGTTTAATTGTAGGTGGCAGATTTTGATGAGTGATCAAGATAGATGGTGGCGGGTTGAAGAGTTTGTGTGTTTGGTAATGTTGGCCGGTTTGATTATGAATGTTTGAACATGAATATTGTTTTATGAGTTTGTGTGTTTGAGACAATGATCTGTAATATGTTGATGTTACCTAGACATGTTCTTGCATTTGTGGTGTTGAAACAATATTGTAATCTGTAAATATTGTAATCTGTAATCTTTAATATTATTTGGATTGAAACAATATTATGTTTTATATTTAATATTTGTTTTGTAATTTAAAATTTATTCTAATTGTAATGAATAATAAATTGATGCAGCAAAAGAAAACTGGATCCGAACAGGGACCAAAAGGCCCAAATAGCTGAAGCAGGCATGAAAGGCCCAGATAGCTAAAGCATGCCCGTAAGGCACAAATAGCATAACCAGGGGCCAATTAGCATAACCAGATCCAAAAGGCCCAGTTATCTGAAATGGGCTAGAAAGGCCTAATTACCATAACCTGGCCCAAAATCTAAAATCGACCAGAATATCCGAACCTGATATTCGAAACTCCTATTACTTGTTAGGACCCTTTTTTTTTTACTAACGTTTACTTATATTAGGACCCTTTTTTGTGGAACAAAGTTAACATTTAATTATATTAGACCCTTTTTTGTGGTACTTAAATTTTTTTTTTTTTGAAAGGCATTTTTGTGGTACTTAATTAACATATAGTTATATTATGACCCCTTTTTGTTGGTACTAAATTATAATAGGACCTTTTTCTACGGTACTTAATTAACATCTAGTTTTATTAGGACCCTTTTTGTGGTACTAAATTATATTAGGACCCCTTTTTGTGGTACTTAATTAACATCTAGTTATATTAGGACCCTTTTTTGTGGTACTAAATTATATTAGTACACGTTTTTGGAATCCTAATATGTTCTAACAATACAAATCTATGCGTCATAAAAGGGTCCTAATATGTGACTCTATAAGGACCCTTTTTATGTTGTGAATAGGACTCATAAAAAAGGTCATATGGCCGTTAGGACCCTTTTTGGTTAATAGGACGCCCACCTATACGTCCAATGGTTTAAGGGTCCTATCAGGCCAAAGGTCCTAACAATGGGCTTTTTAGGACCCTTTTAGGGGTCCTAAGATAACAGTTTTCTTGTAGTGCGAGCTTGCTTAGGGCATCGACTTTTTTAATCTTGGCTCCATCGCACATGCTCAATGGCGAAACTATTGAAACCTTTAATAAATTCCTTCATATAACCTAGGTACTGTTGGATGGACGATTGTCTTGCTTCGAATGTTCCAGTGACTTGGTTCGCGACTAACTGTGAATCAACAAAGGCTCGCAAGCGGCGAATTTTCATTTCTTTTGCTAACTTGAGTCCAACAACCAATGCTTTGTACTTGGCCTCGTTGTTAGCGGTTTGAAACTCGAAATGTAAGGTGCATATGAATTCCTGACCTTCGGGGTTGACCAACATTAACCCTGCTCCTGACCCATCGGAGCTCGACACTCCATCGGTATACAGTTTCCATTCTTCTTCTTCCACCGTTGGTATAATGACTTGGGTGGTATTTGCAACGTCATCTTCTTCGTTCGTGGCAATTTCAGCCCTGAAGTTTTCCAGTACTTGTCCTTTGATTGAGTGCCTTGCTTGGAATTCAATATCATGCTCTCCAAGTTCGATTGCCCACTTAGCCATTCTTCCTAACTTCTCGGGCTTAATGAGTATTTTTTGGATGGTTTTGTCGATGAGTACTACTATGGGGTGGGCTTGGAAATACCTTCACAACTTCCTTGCCATATGTACCAATTCAAGCGTAAGCTTTTCCAGTTAAGGATAATTTACTTCAGCATTTTGGAGAACCCTACTAACGAAGTATATTGGAGTTTGCCTTCGTTCACGCTCAGATACTAGGACAACACTTATGCACTCCTTTGAGGCGGCCAGGTATAGGTATAAGGTTTCTCCTTTCAAAGGTGATGTTAAAGTCGGGAGATTAGCAATGTACATTTTCATTTCGACAAAGGCTTTCTCAGCTTCTTGTTCCAGACTATTTTCGTCTTATTGAGGTATCCTTTTAATGTTTTGAAAAAAGGAAGCTGCTTATCTGCTCCTCGGATATGAATCGACTTAGTGAAGCTAATTTCACATTCAGGCTTTGCATTTCTTTGATAATAGTTGGGGCCTGCAATTGTTTCAGTTTGTCAACCTTAACTGGATTTTCTTGTATCCCCTTTTGGTAACAGTAGATTCCTTTGCTGATGAAGAATGATGTCTTCTCCACGTCTTCTTCTGCCATTTGTATTTGATGATAACCTTTGTATGCATCTAGGAAACTTTTGAATTTGTATCCATTCAAGGATTCCACCTTCCAATCAATCTCCGGTAGTGGGTAGAAACCTTTGGGACAAGATTTATTGATATTTGTGAAATCCACGCACATTTGCCAACCGCCGTCGGACTTCTTTACCTTGAATGGGTTGGCCAACCAAGACGGATACTGTGACGCCCCATACAAAACCATCATGTACGATTCATCAACAACAGGATCTTTACACGGTCAGATACTACATGCTGTTTGAAAACCAGTTTTGCATTCATAAAAAGATAGCGTTTACAAAAGATAACGTGACACAAAGGTCGTTACAAAGTCATTATTTGAAAATAACATAAGTTACGAATGCAAGATAAAGTTTCATGATTGAGACATCTCTAAGTAATGCAGCAGAAATCTAACACAACAGGTCCATAACAGCAAGTCTAAAACACCAAGATAGCAAGTCTAACAGCGGAAGCAACATCGTCTAAGCACCTGAGAAATACACGCTTAAAAGTCAACACGAATGTTGGTGAGCTATAGTTTGTAAACAATAAAGTAATGTAGACCATGAGTTATCGTATTCAAAACAGTATGAAAAGTATATGCTTATCCGTAGACACCCAGTAACTAACTTAACGTAATAATAATACCCCCTAAGAGTACACTTGGCGAGTGCGTATGTCCTCGAAGTATCAAACACCCGTTAAATGCTAGCGCGACTAGCCTGAGTGGGGATGTCAAACCCTATGGATCCATATCTAATATTCGCGTTCAACGGTTCAAAACCAATGATTAAACGTTACCGTGCTAAGGGGAATGTTTATGCCGTTATATAACCCACACATATGTAAAGTGTAAATACTCGTGTCAAGTAAGTAAAACGTAAAAAGCGCATGTATTTTCAGTCCCAAAAATAATAAAAAGTAGTAAGGGATGCTATAACTCACAGTGAATAAGCAATAAAAGTCGATACGAAACGTATGCAGGTAGTAAGTAGGTCCGAAAGGTCGTCAACCTAAGTCAAAGGTCACTAGGTCAGTATGTTGTCCCAATAAGTGTAAAAGTGAATAAATTAAGTTTAAGTGTCATCATCATCATCATCATCATTCATTATCATAAAAGCTAAGTAAGTTTGACAAGAATAGAGATCGAAACAATAGGCTGACTTCGGTCAGCTGCTACGACCTCTATGCAAAACGAAAAGATGCGTAGTCAGTGGCTATGACTCCATATATGAGTCCTCTAACCGTTGACCAATTTTTAGAACCTAACTCGTCTTCTTTTGACCGTGGTGACGGTTTAAGTGCAAGTAGGTCAGAAATTTCAGCACAACGTTACAACGGCGTAGTGACATTCGGAGGGCTATAAATACTAAACCGTATATCGGATTAAGACGAGGCCTAAACGAAAAGTCATCTACTCGAAACGAACTAACTAAAAATCAATTTTCCAAAAGTCCAAGAATCTGATCAGATCCCTAAAAACAGTAAACAAATGCTCCAGTGGGGTTCTTGGTGCTTGATGCTCATCACGGTTCTCATCCTTGATGCTTGTAGCCTCAATTGTACAACTCATTGATGGGTTAGCATCACCTTGACCAAGATTCTACCATCAACACACAATATGTTAAGACCAAGTAAGAACACAACTCATTTAAGAGTCTTAGATGGATGATGAACCAAGGTTACATCATATCCTTAGTCTTAACACAATTACAAGTTCTATTCACAAAGAAAGCTACAAACTTTACTTCAATCAAACAAGTATGAACATAATATAAATCAAATAAAGTGATGAAACTCTAAGGTAGAGAGCTTGGATCCTTTTCACACAAGTTATAAGATTATAAAGCTAGAAAGCTTGAACTTTTACAAGATTAATGAGACCATAAGCTATAAAGCTAAGATCTTTAACAAAATAATGAAAGTAATGAGACCATAAGCTAAAAAGCTAAGATCTTTAACATAATAATGAGACCCTAAGCTAAAAATCTTAGATCTTTAGTGTTCTTGAAGATCTTGAAGCATGAAGCTTGGATCATTAAGATACATGAAGATTACAAACACAAGTTTGAATCTTTATAACAAAATAACCAGATTAAAGTTAAAAGATTTAGATCTACAAAGTAGGTGAAGATTAAAAGCTAGAAAGCTTGAATCTTCCATGTTCTTGAAGGATTCAAATCCATGTTTGAATCTACAAGATGTAATCAAGATCAAAAGCTAAAAAGCTAGACCCATGATGATGATGATGATTTCGTGAAAGAGAGAGGGAGAAGAAGAAGAAAAATCAATACTTACACTTTTTAGAGAGAGAAAGAACTAGAGAAAGAATTAGAGAGTGAGAGTGTGTAAATTACAAATGAAAGCAAGTGTAAAATGGATGGAATAAGGCTTGTATTTATATGTGGTGAGGTGAGGGAGGGGGTGAGTTGGCCGCGGGTATGGGGAGGGGATGGGGGACACCTTTTTGCTTTTTGGTTAATGGTTGTCTAAAGTTGGTGCTTATGTTAGGATCCCATGCAACATTAAGGATAATACTTGACAAAAATGCTAGCATGTTCCCTCTAATAAATGGACATTTGTCTTACATATTAATGGGTCACTAGTTACTTATAATTAGGCTAATTAAATAGTCCACTAGCTAGTGTAGGGTGGGCTAAGGTCCAACAAGGTAGAAAGTCCAACAAGACTAACTAGTGTGCTCTAGTAAATTACTAAGCGTAATTAAGCATCCAAAAGCCCAAGTAATTGTTATTATAAAATAATAATTTGTATTTCGTAGTCATAATATTACGATTGCGACAAAAGTTAAACGTGTACGCAGTACGTAGTTCGTTAAAATCGTCAAGTAACACTAACGGTCATAAAGGCTTCCGAGGGTTAAGTTAAGTATCCTACGTACTTAATGATATGTTTTAACATATAAACGAAAGTAATCAACATGTAGGGAGTCCCCAGAGTATAACATAGCTCAGTACGCACAAATATGCAGTTTCGTGAAAACACAAAGCACAAAAGCAAGTCGAAAAAGTCGGGTCATTAAATTACCCACCTGTTAATGAAAATTTTGTACCGAAATTTTAGGCTGAGGTAGACGGTAGAGTTGGGAAGAGGTGAGGATACTTCTTCATCATTTGGTCCTCTCGCTCCCAAGTAAACTCTTGTCCTCGTTTTGCATTCCATCGTACTCGGACGATCGAAATCTTGTTGCGTTTCAAGGTCTTGAAATCACGGTCCATAATTTCAACATGTTCTTCCATAAAATGGAGTTTGTCATCAATCGTAAGCTCTTCAAGTGGTATGACGAGTTCTGGTTCCGCAAGACACTTCTTCAGATTCGATACATGGAAGGTAGGATGAACGGAGCTCAATTGAGTCAGAAGATCCAAACGGTAAGCAACGGGTCCAATACGCTCCAAAACTTCAAAAGGACCAATATATCGCGGGTTCAACTTCCCACGCATTCCGAAACGGATTACACCTTTTCAAGGTGCGACTTTCAACATAACGCGGTCGCCGATTTGAAATTCGCAATCTCCACATTTAAGGTCGGCATAACTCTTCTGACGATCACGGGCCGTCTTGAGCCTCGCTTGAATTTGGACAATCTTCTCCGTTGTCTCATGGACTAACTCGGGTCCGGTGATTTACTTCTCACCTACTTCGGCCTAACAAATAGGAGAACGACACTTGAGGCAATACAATGCTTCGAAAGGTGCGGCATTAATACTCGAATGATAGCTGTTGTTGTAAGAAAATTCGGCTAGCAGCAAATGCTTTTCCCAAGCTTTTCTGAAATCAATAACGTAAGCACGCAACATGTCCTCCAAAGTCTGAATCGTTCGTTCGCTTTTTTCGTCAGTTTGCGGGTGATATGCGGTACTCATGTCGAGACGAGTTCCCAAGGCTTCTTGCAAAGAACGCCAAAATCTAGAAGTAAAACGGGTATCGCGATATGAGATAATCGATAAGGGTACATCGTGGCGAGATACAACTTCCTTTATGTATAGCTGCGCTAGTATTTCCATCGTATCAGTTTTCTTCATGGCTAGGAAGTGAGCAGATTTGGTAAGTCGATCAACGATAACCCAGATGGTATCATAACCTCCTACCGTCTTCGGTAGCTTCGTGATGAAATACATTGTTATTCCTTCCCACTTCCATTACGGGATTTCGGGTTGTTTGAGTAATCCAGACGGCTTCTGATGTTCGGCTTTGATCTTGGAACAAGTCAAACACTTTCCAACATAAGTCGTAACATCCTTCTTCAGGTTCGGCCACTAATATTGAAACTTGAGGTCGTGGTACATCTTACCAGCTCCTGGATGAATTGAATACCTTGAGTTGTGGGCTTCGTATAGAATAAGGCTCCATAAATCTCCATATTTAGGCACCCAAATTCTTCTGGAAAAGTATCGGAGTCCAGTCTCCTTGACCTCAAATCGAGAAACGAGAATGTTCAAGTGCTTTTGATAAATATTCTCTTCCATGAGAGCTTCCTCTTGAGCTACGCGGATCTGGTTATTGAGATTCGTCTGAATGGTGATGTTCAAGGCACGGACACGAAGAGGTACCATTCTCTCCTTTCGGCTCAAGGCATCAGCTACAACATTTGCCCTTCCGGGATGATAACGTAGTTCACAATCATAGTCGTTCAACGTCTCGATCCATTGTCACCATCTCATATTCAGCTGCTTCTGGTCGAAAATGTGTTGGAGGCTTTTGTGATCGGTGAAGATAGTACTCTTGGTTCCATAAAGATAGTGTCTCCACAATTTTAGTGCAAAGACAACGGCTCCAAGTTCAAGATCGTGCGTTGTGTAATTTCGCTCGTGAATCTTCAGTTGTCGAGAGGCGTAAGCAATAACCTTCATTCTTTGTATCAATACGCAACCAAAACCATTTTTCGAGGCATCACAGTACACAACAAAATCATCACTGCCTTCGGGAAGTGATAAGATAGGTGTGGTAGTTAACTTCTGCTTCAGGGTTTGAAATGCCGACTCTTGCTCGGCTTCCCAAACGAACTTCTTCCCTTTATGAGTTAATGCAGTCAAAGGATGTGCAATCAGAGAGAAACCTTCAATGAATCTTCGGTAATAACCGGCGAGGCCTAAACATTGGCGGATATGAGTAGGAGTAGTGGGAGTTTTCCACTTGCTGATAGCTTCGATCTTTGCAGGATCAAATTTGATACCCTGGTTGCTCACAATATGAAATTGGACTTCCTTCAACCAAAACTCGCACTTGGAGAATTTGGCATAAAGTTGCTCTTGTCTCAGGAGTTCTAGCATGAGTCGAAGATGTTGTTCATGTTCTTCTTCGCTTTTAGAATAGATGAGGATATCATCTATGAAGACAATAACGAACTTGTCCAGGTAGGGTTTGCATACTCGATTCATGAGATCCATGAATACAGCTGGTGCGTTAGTTAAACCGAATGGCATCACAAAAAACTTATAATGGCCATAACGGGTTTTGAAAGCAGTCTTCATCACATCGCTCTCCTTCACCCTCAACTGGTGATATCCTGATCGCAAATCGATCTTAGAGTAAATGCTTGATCCTTGCAGCTGATCGAAAAGATCATCAATTCTGGGAAGGGGATATCGATTCTTAATCGTCAACTTGTTCAGTTCACTATAATCGATACACATGCGAAAAGATCCGTCCTTCTTCTTCACAAACAAAACAGGTGCGCCCCAAGGCGATGAACTCGATTGGATAAATCCACGATCTAGCGATTTCTGCAGTTGACTCTGCAACTCTTGCAGTTCGGAAGGTGCTAGTCGATAAGGTGTGCGAGCTACGGGTGCAGCTCCTGGTACTAGATCAATCTGGAACTCTACCAATCTCGGCGGCGGTAATCCAGGCAACTCTTCTGGAAAGACGTCGGGAAATTCGTTCAAAATTCGTACATCATCAACGCTCTTCTCCTCAGTTTCTAACTTCTTCACATGCGCCAGAATAGCAAAATGTCCCTTCTTCATAACCTTTTGTGCCTTCAAGCAACTAATAAGGTTTAACTTCGGACTACATCGATCTCCGTAAACAATCAGAGGCTCACCATCGTCGCGAGTTATCCGAAGAATCTTCTCACCACAGATAACTCCAGCTCTTACCTTGGACAACCAGTCCATACCGACAATCACATCAAAACTTCCCAACTTGATGGGTATCAATTCAATCTCGAAATCTTCACCAGCTAAGTTTATTATACCTCCTCGGCCAATTTGGTCGACTTTCTCAAGTTTTCCATTGGCTACTTCAACAAGCATACTCTCCTCTAAAGGTACTAACGACCAATCTATCTTAGAGAAAAAGTGTCCATTTACATAACTCCTATCGGCACTGGTGTCAAACAGAACAGAAGCTAATAGGTTATTGATAGTGAATGTACCTGTGACCAAATCAGGATCCTCACAGGCATCTTGGGAGTTCATGTTGAAAACTCTCCCATGCACTGGTTCGGCATCCTTCTTCTTGTTCGGGCAATCATTCTTGAAGTGGCCATGTTGACCGCACTTAAAACACTTTCTTGGTCCAGTAGGGTTTGTCTTCACAACTGGGGTGGTAATCTTACAGACCCTACCAATGTGTCCAGTCCTTTTACACTTTTCACAGACCACGTTGCAGTACCCTGTATGATGCTTGTATCATCTCTTGTACTGTGGAAGACTACCCTTGTAGTTAGGGTTTGAGCTGGGGTTCGGGTTGGGGTTCCTCCAGTCGTTGTTTCCCTTGAAACCCTCATGCCTCTTAGCTGGGTTCTGATCAAAGACCTTCCCTTTGTTGCTCTCCCACTTACGCTTCTCATAACTAGCTCTTGATTCTGATTTCGCTTTCTTTAGTTCCTTGCGGATGATCTGGTTCATCAGGGTATGCGCATAGCTTCCGGGACATCTGCTGGTTTCGAAGAGGTAACATTTCCCTGAATGGTCTTGGGAAGTCCCCACAAGTATCATTCCATTCGCTTAAATTCCGGGGTAACCATCGTGGGGCACATCAAAGCTAACTCCAAATATCTTCGGTTATAGCCATCAAGGTCGGTTCCCACAACCTTCAGCTCCTAAAACTCAGCTTCCATTTTCTGAATTTCGGTTCGGGGGCAGTACTCCTCGATCATATCACTCTTAAACTCCTCCTATGGGGTAGCATAAGCCTCGTCAATTCCTTTAGCATGAGCAAGTGTGTTCCACCAGGTTAAAGCGCCATTCGACAGAGTACAGGAGGCATACTTAATTTTGTTCACTTCCGAGCAGTTGCTCACACGGAACACAGCTTCCAACTTCTCAAACCATCTCGTCAGTCCAACTGGCCCTTCAGTACCACTGAAATTGTGGGGCTTGCAGCTCTGGAATTCCTTGTAGGTACACCCGTTCTGAACAGCTGGGTTGGCCGGTGGAGCTGGAGCAGGGTTGGCATTCGCCATAGCTGCGGCTACTAGAGCAGCAATCATTTCCTCAATCTGTGCCGATGTGGGTATTTCCCTTGGGACTCTTCCGTTTGCCATTGTTCCTCTGAACAAAAGTTTCGACTTACGTTTAATTTCCGCATTCAATGATATTATAGCATAAGGCACCCAGTATGGAACACAACACACAATTAAGTAAAGCAACCAGATACAGATACCACAAAATCATCTTACAGTAGCGGAAATAGAACATCGTACAAAATTTCAAACAACATTAAGTTCTATTCATTAATAAGAAGGTTGCATACATTCGCATAAGGTTCGTACAACACTTGAGTAAAACATGAAACTACTAACAGAGTTACATAAGGAAATATAATACAATAATCTTACAGTGAAGGTGGGTAAATGATGTCCATCAGGAGGGACATCTGATCCTCGAGCTCAGTTACCCGAGCACGGAGGATATGCACTTCCCTCATCAGTTCCTCGATGACGGGGGATGCTGGCGGGGCAGGTGGTGCAGATGGTGCAGATGGTGCAGATGTAGATGGCACAGTGCGGGTGGTCTTATGCACGAATAGATCGGCGGGATACGGTATGACCCTCTTACGGGCTGTGACCCTAACCAACAGTCCATGTGCATCCACGAACGGTCTTCCTCCGTTGATCCCTGGGATAATGGTACCATCGAAACGATACCGCTTCTTCGGCGGGGTATAGGGCAGCTGCACGGGCTCCTCCTCAGGGTCCTCCTCAGAATCCTCCTCGGGATCCTCCTCGTTGGAGTCATTGGATGATGAATCGTCTGAATCATCTGAAGGTGTATGTGCCTGGCTGGTGGTCATAAGTCGATATCTGCCTAGTGGAACCGGCACAACACGTCCATCAGCAAAGCATCTGACCCAATGTCCTCGCTCATTACAAAAAGGACCGTCCCCATTTCCCCCAAGAATTACAGTACCACTGGGATGGTGCTGTGGCCCCGGGAGTCTAGGGCTAGGTGAATCTAGAATCTTCTCTGGATCCTCGTCTCCGTCTGAGACATACATAAGGTCAAGCACGAGTCCACTAGAAGGTGAATCGCCAGAGTCATCGACGGGTAGCGGTGAGTCAGCAACAATCCTAGGCGAGGCAACAGTCGACTCTGAGTCACTCTCGAAGTCAAAGGTCATGGGCAGCATGTCTGTCATCTGGACAAGGAAAAATAACTTTTTCCATGTCAATAAGACATATAGCAAGCACGTAATTAGGCACTACAGCATCCTAGCGGTACACATCATGGCAATAACAACAGTACTAAACAAAGTAGCATGCAATCGAAAGCAGATAGTAGCATACAGCAGCGAGAATAAGCAGTAGCATACAGCAAGTACACATAGTAGTAAAAGTAAGCAGTAGCATACAGTAAGTTCCGAAGAAACAGTTAAACAAGCAAGTTGTAGATTAGTCCTATTAGCGAATCCTACTTGGCTAGGTCAAGACTCACTAATGCAACCTAATTCCCTACAACCGATGCTCTGATACCAAATGTGACACCTCGTACAAAACCATTGTGTACTATTCGTCAACAACAGGATCTTTACACGGTCAGATACTACATGCTGTTTGAAAACTAGTTTTGCATTCATAAAAAGATAGCATTTACAAAAGATAACGTGACACAAAGGTCGTTACAAAGTCATTATTTGAAAATAACATAAGTTACGAATGCAAGATAAAGTTTCATGATTGAGACATCTCTAAGTAATACAGTGGAAATCTAACACAGCAGGTCTATAACAGCAAGTCTAAAACACCAAGATAGCAAGTCTAACAACGGAAGCAACATCATCTAAGCACCTGAGAAATGCACGCTTAAAAGTCAACACAAATGTTTGTGAGCTATAGTTTGTAAATAGTAAAGTAATGTAGACCACGAGTTATCGTATTCAAAATAGTATGAAAGTATATGCTTATCCGTGGGCACCCGGTAACTAACTTAACGTAATAGTAATACCCCCTAAAAGTACACTTGGCGAGTGCGTATATCCTCGAAGTATCAAACACCCGTTAAATGCTAGCGCGACTAGCCCGAGTGGGGATGTCAAACCCTATGGATCCATATCTAATATTCGCGTTCACCGATTCAAAACCAATGATTAAACGTTACCGTGCTAAAGGGAATGTTTATGCCATTATATAATCCACACACATGTAAAGTTTAAGTACTCGTGTCAAGTAAGTAAAACGTAAAAAGCGCATGTATTCTTAGTCCCAAAAATAGTAAAAAGTGTAAGGGATGCTATAACTCACAGTGAATAAGCAGTAAAAGTCGATACGAAACGTATGCAGGTAGTAAGTCGGTCCGAAAGGTCTTCAACCTAAGTCAAAGGTCAATAGGTCAGTATGTTGTCCCAATAAGTGTAAAAGTGAATAAATTAAGTTTAAGTGTCATCATCAGCATCATTCATCATCATAAAAGCTAAGTAAGTTTGACTAGAATAGAGATCGAAACAATAGGCTGACTTCGGTCAGCTGCTACGACCTCTATACAAAACAAAAAGATGCGTAGTCAGTGGCTATGGCTCCGTATATGAGTCCTCTAACCGCTGACCAATTTTCAGAACCTAACTCATCTTCGTATGACCGTGGCGACAGTTTAAGTGCGAGTAGGTCAGAAATTTTAGCACAACGTATATCGGATTAAGACGAGGCCTAAACGAAAAGTCATCTACTCAAAACGAACTAACTAAAAATCAATTTTACAGAAGTCCAGGAATCTGATCAGATCCCGAAAAATGGTAAACAAGTGCTCCAGTGGGGTTCTTGGTGCTTGATGCTCATCACGATTCTCATCCTTGATGCTTGTAGCTTCAAGTGTACAACTCATTGATGGGTTAGCATCACCTTGACCAAGATTCTACCATCAACACATAATATGTTAAGACCAAGTAAGAACACAACTCATTTAAGAGTCTTAGATGGATGATGAACCAAGGTTACATCATATCCTTAGTCTTAACACAATTACAAGTTCTATTCACAATGAAAGCTACAAACATTACTTCAATCAAACAAGTATGAACATAATCTAAATCAAATAAAGTGATGGAACCCTAAGCTAGAGTGCTTGGATCCTTTTCACACAAATTATAAGATTACAAAGCTAGAAAGCTTGAACCTTTACAAGATTAATGAGACTATAAGCTATAAAGCTAAGATCTTTAACAAAATAATGAAAGTAATGAGACCATAAGCTAAAAAGCTAAGATCTTTAACATAATAATGAGACACTAAGCTAAAAAGCTTGGATTTTAGTGTTCTTGAAGATCTTGAAGCATGAAGCTTGGATCTTTAAGATACATGAAGATTACAAACACAAGTTTGAATATTTATAACAAAATAACAAGATTAAAGCTAAAAGATTTAGATCTACAAAGTAGGTGAAGATTCAAAGCTAGAAAGCTTGAATCTTCCATGTTCTTGAAGGATTTAAATCCATGTTTGAATCTACAAGAGGTAATCAAGATCAAAAGCTAAAAAGCTAGACCCATGATGATGATGATGATTTCGTGAAAGAGAGAGGGAGAAGAAGAAGAAAAATCAATACTTACACTTTTTAGAGAGAGAAAGAACTAGAGAAAGAATTAGAGAGTGAGTGTGTGTAAATTACAAATGAAAACAAATGTAAAATGGATGGAATAAGGCTTGTATTTATATGTGGTGAGGTGAGGGAGGGGGTGAGTTGGTCGCGGGTATGGGGAGGGGATGGGGGACACCTTTTTGCTTTTTGGTTAATGGTTGTCTAAAGTTGGTGCTTATGTTAGGATCCCATGCAACATTAAGGATAATACTTGACAAAAATGCTAGCATGTTTCCTCTAATAAATGGACATTTGTCTTATATATTAATGGGTCACTAGTTACTTATAATTGGGCTAATTAAATAGTCCACTAGCTAGTGTAGGGTGGGCTAAGGTCCAACAAGGTAGAAAGTTCAACAAGACTAACTAGTGTGCTCTAGTAAATTACTAAGCGTAATTAAGCATCCAAAAGCCCAAGTAATTGTTATTATAAAATAATAATTTGTATTTCGTAGTCATAATATTCCGATTGAGACAAAAGTTAAACGTGTACGCAGTACGTAGTTCATTAAAATCGTCAAGTAACACTAACGGTCATAAAGGCTTCCGAGGGTTAAGTTAAGTATCCTACGTACTTAATGATATGTTTTAACATATAAACGAAAGTAATCAACATGTAGGGAGTACCCAGAGTATAACATAGCTCAGTACGCATAAATATGCAGTTTCGTGAAAAAACAAAGCACAAAAGCAAGTCGAAAAAGTCGGGTCGTTACAGATACTTAGCTTCTCGTATATTTCCGGCTTTCAACAGTTCGTCCACTTCTTGCATACAGCTCCATCCCTTTTGGCTGTGTAGGATCCTAGATCTCATAAATACCATGAATGTGAACAATAAACCACATGTAGAGAGCATTAGTCAAACTAGTCAACTATATTCCTGATGTTATGCGAGGTGTACTAGGAAATAGTATTATTTTTACAACTAAATAACTATTAAATACGATACAATTTTACACAAGATATTTATTATTTATAGAATGGATATACCTAAACCTTGCTACAACACTTATAGGCAGTGTACCTAATCGTACAGTAGTGTAGTTGTTAGTAAGTCCGGTTCGTTCCACAGGGATACACTTAAACAAGCTTAACGCTATATTAGTTTTAAATTTATAAAAATACAAATATATATATAAGTGATATTATTATTATAAAAGGGGGTTCTTACCGTTTAATGACCGGTTTGTCGATTTTTAAAACTTTAGTCGCAGTTAAAACCTAATGTAAAATATTAAATAAATAAAAAGACTTAATTTAAAGCGTAAAGTAAATAACGATAATGAAATTGCGAAAAATAAAAGTGCGATAAAATAAAATTGCAATAATTAAAGAGTACGATAATTAAAAGTGCAATTAAATATGAAAATAAAAGAATTATGCTTATTTAAACTTCCATAATCATGACGTTTGACGTGTTGATTTTAGTTTATTCTCATGGGTTAATTATCCTTTGTCCTGGATTATTCAATATATCCGTATGGTTTTTGTCCATAACAGTCCATCGGTCATAAATTTAAAGTGCGAGTGTCCTCGTCAAATTATTCTTATTCCCGAAGTCAAATATTCCAACTAATTAGGGATTCGAATTGTAACAAGGTCTTAATACTTTGTTTAATAATTACACCAGGATATCGACTGCGTGTAACCCAAGGTTTTAATACTTTGTTAACAATTACGCCAAGTGTCCTTGTACATAATTTCACCCCTGTTTTAATAAGTCTATTAACTATTAATCCATTCCTGTGTCCGGTTAAATGAACGATTATTCGTACATATAAATATCCCGCCCATCGTATCCGATCGAGTGTATATGGTTATTTATAGGTACGTCCAATTGTAAATCTTTATATTAAATTAACAAACTATCATTTAGTTAAACAAATATAAAGCCCATTAATAGCCCATAGTCTAATTTCCACATGTGTCGTTCTGTTGTCCAAACCCCAATTATGGTCCAAAGCCCAATTATCCAATTTTAATATTTAATCTAACATCATGATTACTTCGGCATTAAATAAGCATAATAATAACTTAGCTACGAGACATTAATTTAAAAATAACATTAACTATAACTTACAGTGATTAAAAATAGCGTAGCGTTACACGGACAGAATTTTGACTTACACCCTTACAACATTCGCTAACATACCCTTATTATTAGAATTTAAAATAAAAATATAATATATATATATATATATATATATATATATATATATATATATATATATATATATATATATATCTTTACGTATGATGAATAGAAAAAGAAGGTGTAAGATTTCGATCGAATGCGTTGCCTTTTATAGGCCCCATTTCAGTTTTGGTGTGCTCCACGATCTCGAAGAGTTTTTCCTTCACAGCTCCGCGATCGCGGAGTAGTGGATTACAGCTCATCCAAGTTTGGCTCCTAGTTTGCCGACGGATTTTTTTAATAAATAAATATAATATATATATATAATTTTAAGAATTATTTATATATTATATTATATTATATTTATATGCATAGTTGACTTGTAATTTTTGCTCCGTTGCGTCGAGCGTTGAGAGTTGACTTTAGTCCCGGTTCCGGATTTTTGAACGTCCTTGCGTACAATTTAATATCTTGTAGTTTGCGTTTTGTAACTTGTACTTTTGTTATTTCTAGACGTTTCTTATCAATAATTGGAACCACTTTGATTGTACTTTGTACTTTTGAGCTTTTTGGTCGTTTGCGTCTTCAATTCGTCGAATCTGCCTTTTGTCTTCACCTTTTATTATTTAAACGAATATCACTTGTAAATAGAACAATTGCAACTAAAAGCTTGTATTTCTTGAGGGATAATGCTATGAAATATATGTTCGTTTTTAGCATTGTCAAATATTCTCACACTTGAGCGTTGCATGTCTTCAAGCAATATAGTCTTGAAATAAAAATACTAGAATCACTTCTTTATTCTTCACACTTTGTACATCAGTGATTTCTATACGGCGGTATAAACAATGGTAGTAATGATGTGATTTACAGTCCCACATGACTATAAAAAATTTTGATCCTTTAGGAAATTGGATCTTTATGAAAACATTTGATCTTTTAAAAATTAAATCTAGCTTTTACCCTAGATAAGTTTTCCGGAATAACCCTTCACCGATGTTTGCAAATTGTTTTTGTGGGTTTGGTGGGTTTCAAATATGAAAATTTTAGCTCAAAACTTATGGTTTTGTGTCACCCACTTGCTAACCTTGTATTGGGAAAGCAACACGTCCAGTATACTTGCTCCGTATATTACCTTTCGGTAAACTACCGTCCGGTTGTAAAGGAAAGCGTTGAATAAGCAACTGTTAAGGCAATGTCCCCTAACATGCTTTTAATTATGGTCTATAACGTGTCGGATGCAATTATTATCCTTTGTAGGAGCAATAGTAAAGCTCACACTTATAATTTATCGGTTTGGCACAAGGTTTTGTCTTTGACCATATTATGCAACCGCCGTTCTTAAGGTTGACACCCGATTTGGTTTAGGTAACCTAATGAATTTCAGGTGAATTCCTAGGATTTTACGTTCAATAGTAATGAACGCATTGAAAATGGGTTTTCAGAAAACAAATCGGTTTCTAATTTTGATCAAAATATTTTCTCGTTCAAGTTCAAGTTTAGATATCATTGAATTCCATGAGTTTGTAATTCTCAATCTTTAAGGTCAATCTCAAGGATTGAGTAATATCAGGCTTAAATGCTGATTTTTAATCTTTAAGGAGATTATCCTTTCTGGGGGTCTGATTCATTAGTCTTATCAAGCTAATTTGCACGGCGTCCTCCCCATTTTACGAGACAGATCCTCTCATGGTTAGGATAAGTCTGACCACTTAGCGACCCTTTTTGATGCTGAGGTCCGTGGATTTCCTGCTGATTTTAGAGATGACTTTTCTAAATTTTTCGTCAACCTACAGCTGGTTTGGACGATAACTTCATGACCTAAATCAAGAAGCGCGTTTCTTTTTCGGAAGACTTTACTTCCTTTTAATGATGGAATTGATTCATCGTGTAGATCCATCTTTCTTTTAAATGTATTACATTAAATCGGGTAAAACTGATTAGTTTAGTCCAAAGCAAAAGTATCTTCAGTTATTTGTACAAAAATATGTGATATATGTTCAAAATAACTTTGTAAATTTTTCCCACACTTGGCTTTTTATTTTCTTTTATTTGCCTTTTTATTGTCCTCTATTTCATTTTAAATGAATTCTAACATTTTAGTTTGTTTCTCAATTTATGTCCTTTCCAAGGTAATAATAATTTCGTTGTTAACACCTAGTTTTATCGTTCATAAATATGTTTAAACATGATTTTGAGTTCATTTAATTGAAAATTTTTAAAAATTTTACTAGAATTGGGTAGTCAGTATATAAGACTAGGGCTGTTCTTTATTATCTGAGAGCACTAGATTCTAATACAACTACTGCTTTACTAGTATTTTTAAAAAATTTTAAAATTCGAAAGAATTTAACCCTTCCCACACTTAAGATCTTGCAATGCCCTCATTTGCAAGAAATCAGTAACAATTTAAATTATTGAGGGTTATTAGCGCAGAAAAATGATTAAATTTTACCAAAGTTTCCAAACATATTGGCGTTTGTTTGCTGAATGATAAATGGTGCACATCATTTGTTCATTCCGTCTTGTTGTTACATTCCATTTGTTTTTTGTTTTGTCGTCAAAAGTACTAGCTTTTGCTGAACTTAATGCCAGTCTTTGAAAATGCGCTGTTTTACCCTGTTTTGTACATGAGATAAACTGCAAACATATATATACATATTTTTGAAGTTGGGTATATCACCCCACATTCAAAAATTATTAAAAATCTAATAAGAAAAGTTAGAAAATTATAAAAACTAATACAATACCAACACAAGTATTAAATATAGCAACATTACAAATAAATAAGATAAATTAAACTAAGTAAACTAGGGTTGATTTTGAAACCAGTAGGGGTTCCATGGTTCATTGTACCTATCTTGATATGCTTTAAATGGGTCATAGGTAGGAAAAGGTGGTCTCGTATCCTCGGTCCATGGAGGAAAATAGACTAGCTCAGTAGGAATGTAGTTCCTACCTTGGGAGGCTAAATAGGCTTTGATATATTCTTGATGATATTGCCAAGCCTGATACTCTTATTGCATAGCCCGTTGGTATTCAGTTTGGGACCTTATTCTTTGTATATCGGTCATTTGGTTTCCTCCTCCCACATTACCTTGTTGTTGACCTCTTTCTACCTGTGGATGACTCCCTTGATATGGAAGTGCAACATTATTTCTTTTCAACAAAACCTTTGCACCAGCATATACCCGCATATCAATCCGATCACGAGGAATGGGTACTTGTACTAACTCCCTTCCCAGAGTAATATCCACACTGAGGTACTCGGCAATTAAAGTTACAAAAATACCACCTCCTATAATACTATTTTTTCGCATTCCCTTTATCATATCCGACAAATAATAGCCCACACAATAAGGTATATTTACAAAGCTCTGTGGGTCTCTAATACACATCAGATAAAATAAATCATCTTCAGTCACTTTATCTTTATTTCTACCCCTTTGTGTAATAGAATTGGAAATGAATCTATGGATTACCCTAAGCTCAGCTCTATGTATATCAGTATAAGAATAATGACCTCCACGAAAACGATTATATCTAGTCATTATACTCCACAACTCATTCTTATCAAAATCATAATCAACCCTTCTACCATTACTTATCAACTGTCTACAATCATTAGTTAATAATTCTTCAGCCGTATAAATACACAAAGCTTCAGCCATATCTAATAAAGACATACGGCGCATCACACCTCCTAATAGAAATCTAATAAAACTTCTATCCGTTAAACTAGTTACTTCATCATTTAGTTCAATAGTACTTACTAACTCAACGCACCATTCCTTATACACAGGTCTACGTATAGTGAATAGATTAATCCAATCATTGAAAGTAGAATTACCATACCTTTGTGTAAGTAATCCTCTTATTGGCTCGGCCAATCCTACTGTCTCTAATGGTGCCCAATCTATTACCCTGGACACTTCAACATCTTTGGGATAAAGAATGCTCAAGTTCCTCTGATATTTTGGATAATCTATCCAAAATCTGTCAAATCGTAAGTTAGAGTGTAGATTTGCTTCAACTGATCGCGACAATGAAATTAAAGGATGCGGTTGATTCTGTTTGTATTGTTCACTGAGATCTTGATCCTCGTCACTTTCATTATAAGTATTCAAATTTTGTGGCGCGGATGAAGATTCACCTCGTTCATTCTGCTAAATACATTAAACAAAAAGGAATTGTGCATCCAAAAATGCATTGGTATTAGCAAAATAACAATTAAAAATAACTAACATGACATGTTTAATCCATATTAAACTCACGCTAATTTTCATATTTTTAACAATTCTACACTTTTTCAAATAAGCATATATGAAAATGTTTACCAAGTTTATAAGCATGCTACTCAAATAACATGTCAAAATAATCATTACTAACAATTAAACAAGTCTCAAATGGCATTATATCAAATTAATCAAGTTCATGAATTTTTCACCTAAAAAGTCCACTTTAATCTTCAAAAATCATGTTTAGGATCAATGTTTGGATCATTTAGCTACCTAAACATGTTACACTACTTAATTTAGCAATAATTCATGACAAAAATCGGCCATAACCTGTTTATATCAAAAAGCCTCAAATTGCTCAAGAACACAAACCCTAGATTCCTAAAAATTTTGAAGTTTTTGGCTTCAAATCATGTTAAATAGCATCAATCTAGGTTATACATGCATAATATATCAACAATTTAACACTAATTACACTAAAAATTAACAAAAATCAAATTAAAAAAATAGCTCAAGAACACAAAAAAAAAAATTCGAATTTAAGAGTATTAGGGGTGTAGAAATTACCATTCTTCTTGAAAGGGATCTAGGTAGGAATCTCCACATCAATTTTTAGCAACAAATTTGATAAAAAAACGGTGCAAAATGGCGATTTGTGTGTGTTTTTTCGTGGGATTTTCGCAGAAATATGTGTGGTGTGTGTGTATGAAACTGGTCTGTCGACCAGTTTATCCTTTCTGGGTTTTTGTTGCTCCACGATCTCGAAGGTGTATAGCCTCCTGGCTCCGCGATCTCGAAGGGCCTCTTTCTTTTTTTTTCTTTTTTTTTTTATATAAAACCTTTATCTTTTAAAATAGAAATTACATAATTTAAAATTTTTATTTTCCTTGTTATTTAGGACGAGGTTGTTTCGGATCGTTGTCCTAGTCCGCCCCTAGACAAAATTTTAAAATTTGTCTTTTTGAATCGTCGTTTTAAAAGCAAAGATTTTTGGGTTTTTTTTAATGTTTTTGGCATACTTTAATTCAATAAGATTAAAAATAATGATAATAAAAGTTCCCGTCCCTCCCTTGGGTAGAGCAATTTCGGTTCAACGACCTAGTCTTCAACTCAGACGAATTTTAAAAATCAAATTTTTAACTTAACGAAATAAAGTAAATTTTTGTTTTTAAATTCACACCAAACTTAAATTTAAGATGCATAAAATTAAAAATTCATATTAAAAATTCACACCAAACTTAAATTATATTTTTGTTTTTATACATAAAAACTTATATTAAAAATATTAATTTTTCAAATATTTACAATTTTAAATATATTATTTTTTTAAAAAGAAGTTTACAATATTATTTTAATATTAATTTTAAAAACAAAGTAAAAATAAAATTAAAAATCTTTTTGGTCTTTTATCCCACTTCAATCAATCAAATATTATCAAAAATATATGCCCCTCTTTTCGGTAAAGTAATTTCAGTTCCATAACCTAGTTTAACTCATGACGAATTTTTGAAATATTTTGGGTTGATTGATTAAAGATATTTATACCTTAAGAATAAACGGTAAATTTCGCAGTGATGTAATAAATTTTTGTATGATATCAATAATTTCGATCGCAAGACCTAATTTTATTGAATACCAATTTAATACTTTATAGCGAACGATTTAGCATTTATTATCAAAAGGTTAAAAATAAAAATAAAAATAAAAACTGTACATACTTACCTGTGAGATAGTATTCTTAGTGATATGCTCTAGCCCACTCATAAGATAGTCGGACTAATTGGTTTTCCATAGCTACATAAGCGTAACCTCTAGCATTCAATGACTTTTCTTCTAAACATATGAACGGTCCGTCTCTGCATAGAGTAACAAATTCGGTATTGGAATATGTCTGATTCGTCGAGCATTTTCCTTCGTGTGACCATTTTCCGCATTTGTGACATCTTTCAAGGTGTCGTGCTCTTCTTTTTGCTGCGGATTTTGATTTTCCTTTACCAAACTGTAATTTATTATTTTCGTTCCTGGATTCTTTTCTTACTCCGTCCAATTTACCTCTGATTAATGATACTATTTCACTTGGAAGGGTGTCATTAGTACGTTTAGTGATTAAAGCGTGTAGCATTAGTCCATGGTTTAGTTCACAGGAAGTCTTCATCTCGTAAAACCTAAAAAAAATAAAAATTCAGAATGAGGAGAGAAGACTAGTTCTTTAGGGTCTGCTAGGGAAAGACCATTCGGATTCCATTCTCGAGAACTATACGAAAACAGAATATCTAATTCAAACAAAAATACATATTATCCTTTAAAGACTTGATTCTCCCCACACTTAGTTAGCTGTGGTGTCGAAATTGTGATTAACTTCGTTGTCAACTTCCATTGGACTATCTATGTAATGTTTAATTCTGTGACCATTAACCTTAAATTCAATCCCATTTGAATTTATTAATTCTACTGTTCCGTACGGGAAAACTCTTTTGACTATGTATGGTCCAGACCATCTTGATTTCAATTTTCTAGAAAATAGCTTGAATCGTGAATTGAAAAGAAGAACTCTGTCTCCTTCTTTAAATTCTTTTGAACTTCTGATTCTTTTATCATGCCATTTCTTCGTTCTTTCCTTATAGATTAATGAATTTTCATATGCTTCTTGTCTTAATTCTTCTAATTCGTTTAGTTGGCTTAATCGTAGACGTCCAGCTTCATGTAAATCAAGATTACATGTTTTCAAATCCCAAAATGCTTTGTGTTCAATTTCTACTGGAAGATGACATGCTTTTCCGTAAACGAGTTTAAAAGGTGTGGTTCCAATTGGAGTTTTGTAGTCTGTTCTAAAAGCCCAGAGTGCATCCTCCAATTTAATGGACCATTCTTTCGGATTTGATCCTACGGTTTTTTCTACAATACGTTTTAATGCTCGGTTGGTATTTTCAACTTGTCCACTAGTTTGTGGATGATAAGCGGTTGAGATTTTATGAGTTACTCCATATCTTTTAAGAACTTTTTCAAGTTGATTATTACAAAAATGAGTACCCCGATCACTTATTAAAGCTTTCGGTGTTCCAAACCTTGCAAAAAGATGTTTTAAAAAGTTGACTACAACTCGTGCATCGTTAGTCAGGAGAGCTTGTGCTTCCTCCCATTTGATACATAATCAATGGCAACGAGAATGTAGAGATTATTATGAGATTTAGGAATTGGACCCATAAATTCAATACCCCAAATGTCAAATACTTCACATACTTGAAAGACATTTTGTGGCATTTCAGCACGTTGACTTATTTTTCCGGCCCTTTGACAAGCATCACAGGATTTGCAAAGAAGGTGTGCGTCTTTGAAAATTGTAGGCCAATAGAATCCAGCATCATAAACTTTTCTTGCTGTAAGTTGAGGCCCATAATGCCCTCCTGTTGGTCCTGTGTGACAATGGTTTAAGATTTGACTAGCTTCGTCTTCGAATACTCATCGGCGTATTATTTCATCGGGATAACTTTTAAACAAATGTGGATCCTCCCAGAAATAGTGTTTTATATCACTAAAGAATTTCTTTCGTTTTTGGTACGATAATCCTTTTTCAAGGAATCCACATACTAAGTAGTTTGCATAGTCTGCAAATCATGGAATTTCATTATAATATATCTTCAATAGATATTCATCTGGAAAGTTGTCTTGTATGGCCGATTCATTTAGAACTTCTAATTCAGGATTTTCAAGACGAGAAAGATGATCAGCGGTGAGATTTTCTGCTCCCTTTTTGTCTCGGATTTCAATATCGAACTATTGTAAGAGTAAGATCCAACGGATTAATCTTGGTTTGGCATCTTATTTCGAAAATAGGTATCTAAGAGCAGAATGGTCGGTATAGACCACCGTTTTAGCTAGAACGAGATATGATCGAAATTTGTCAAAAGCAAAGACAATAGCAAGGAGTTCTTTTTCAGTAGTTGTATAATTCGTTTGTGCTCCTTGTAATGTCTTACTAGCATAATATATAGGTTGAAATCGTTTTTCAGTCCTTTGTCCTAAAACAGCTCCCATTGCAAAATCACTTGCATCGCACATAAGTTCAAATGGTAGATTCCAATTTGGAGTTATCATGATCGGCGCATTAGTGAGTTTTTCTTTAAGTATATTAAAAGATTTGATACATTCATCTGAAAAGATGAATGGAGCATCCTTTTCTAGGAGTTTATTCATAGGAGTGGCAATTTTAGAAAAATCTTTTATGAAACGTCGGTAAAAATCGGCATGCCCTAGAAAACTCCTAACTCCTCTAACATCTACTTTAGCTCTATCCACTTCAATTCCTTCCTTTGAAATTTTATGTCCAAGAACGATGCCTTCTTTAACCATGAAATGGCATTTCTCCTAATTAAGTACTAGATTTGATTGTTCGCATCTAATAAGCATTCGTTCAAGATTAACTAGACATGTTTCAAAAGTATCACCAAAGACTGAAAAGTCATCCATGAAAACTTTCATGCATTCTTCTATGATGTCGTGAAAAATCGCCATCATGCACCTTTGAAAGGTTGCAGTGGTGTTGCAAAGTCCAAATGGCATGCGTTTGTAATCAAAAGTACAATAAGGGCACGTGAACGTAGTTTTCTCTTGGTCCTCGGGTGCTATTGGAATTTGAAAATATCCGGAAAAACCATCAAGAAAACAATAGTAACTATTTTCAGCTAATCTTTCCAACATTTGATAAATAAAAGGTAAGGGAAAGTGATCTTTTCTGGTGGCGTTATTTAATTTTCTATAATCAATACAAACACGCCATCCTGTTACAGTCCTAGTAGGAATAAGTTCATTTTTCTCATTTGTAATGACAGTCATGCCACCCTTCTTAGGCACGCATTGAACTGGGCATACCCATGGACTATCAGAAATTGGATAAATTAGACCTGCATCTAGCAGTTTAATAATTTCTTTCTTAACAACATCTTGCATATTAGGATTTAGTCTTCGTTGGCGTTGCACATACGTTTTATGACCTTCTTCCATAAGGATTTTATGTGTGTAATACGAAGGACTTATTCCTTTAATATCATGAATTTTCCATGCAATAGCTAGTTTATGAGCTTTTAGCACAGAAATGAGTTTAGATTTTTCATTTTCAGTAAGAGAAGACGATATTGTTACAGGTAATTCAGATTCACCATGTAAATAAGCGTATTCTAAATGGTTTGGAAGTGGCTTTAATTCTAATGTCGGTGGTTCTTCTATCGATGATTTGTATCGATATCTGTCTTCTTCTTTTAGCATTTGAATTTCTTCTGTTGTTGGTTCATATCCATTAGCCATAAGTGTAGCTAACATTTCAGTTTCATTAATTGGTTCAGTTCCTTCTCCTAAAGAACATTCTCCTGTTCCTTGTAATTCTGGAAATTCTTCTAACAATTCTGCATGTGATTCTATAGTTTGAATATAATAACATGTATCATCTGCAGATTGCGGTTGTTGCATGGCTCTATCAACTGAAAAGGTAACACTCTCGTCCTCTATACTTAGGGTCAGTTTCTTACCAAACACGTCTATCATTGCTTTAGCCATGTTTAAGAATGGTCTTCCTAATATGAGAGGAACTTGAGAATCTTCTTCCATGTCCAGAATAACAAAATCTACTGGAAATACTAAAGTACCAACTTTAACTAGCATGTTCTCCATTATCCCTCTAGGATATTTTACTGATCGATCGGCTAGTTGTATGCTTATTTGTGTTGGTTTCAATTCTCCAAGGTCTAGTTTAGCGTATAGTGAATACGGCATTAAATTTATACTAGCAGATAAGTCTGCCAATGCTTCTATTGAACTAAGACTACCCAGAAAACATGGAATTGTGAAACTTCCTGGATCTGATAATGTTTCTGGTATCTTATTCAACAGCACTGCTGAACAATTAGCATTCATAGTAACAGCCGAGAGTTCTTCCATTTTCTTCCTATTTGTGATTAGATCTTTCAGAAATTTAGCATATCTAGGCATTCCTGAAATCACATCAATGAAAGGAAGATTTACATTTATCTGTTTAAACATATCCAAGAATTTGGATTGCTCGACTTCAAGTCTCTCTTTTCTCATTTTACTCGGGTAAGGAAGTGGTGGTTTGTATGGTTTAACATAAGGTTTAGCGTTAACTTTGTTATCTTCATTAACCTTTTCAACTACCGGTTCTTTTTCTTTATCTTGTTCAGGTTATGGTTCTTGTGGAGTTGGAATAGCTTCATCAGAAATTACAGGTATTTCAGGTGGTTTAAGTGTAATACCACTTCTTGTGGTAATAGCTTTAGCTGTTTCATTTCGAGGGTTAGCATTTGTATCACTAGGTAGACTTCCCGGTTTTCTTTCACCTATCAACCTTGCTAGGTTGCTCACTTCTTGTTCCAAATTTTGAATAGAAGCTTGTTGATTTCTAAATTCTTGAGCATTTTGTTCATTGGTTTGTTTCTGAGATGTGAAAAACTGAGTTTGAGATTCAACTAGCTTCGACATCATGTCTTCTAAATTTGGCTTTTTATCATCGGTTTGTGGTGGTTTATTTTGAAAATTAGGTCTTTGATGATTGTAAGTATTATTGGATACTTGTTGATTGCTAGGACCTTATTGGTTGTTGTATGGAACATTTCGGTTATAATTCTGATTTTGATTGTAGATCGGTCTTGGCGGTTAATAATTATTCTGATAATTATTTCCAGGCCTTTGGTTTATGTATGAAACATTCTCTCTCTGTTCCATTGTTAGTTCAATACTGAGATAATCTTTTGTCAAATGTGGTCCTCCACACTACTCACAACTAATTCGTATTGAGTGGATATCTTTGCGAAAATGGAATCTAAGTCATGGCTAGAATAGGCTCTAGCTGCTTTAGATGATCTAACGATATCTTTTTCTTGGTGCCACTCATGTGAGTGGGAAGCAGTGTTATCAATAATTTTGTAAGCATCAGTTGCTGTTTTCTTCATAATGGAACCACCAGCTGCTATATCGATGTCTTTTCTTGTAGTGATGTCGCATCCTTGGTAGAATATTTGTACTATTTGACAGGTGTCTAAACCATGTTGTGGACATCCTCTTAATAACTTTCCAAATCTTGTCCACGCCTCATATAGAGTTTCATTTGGCTTTTGTGTGAACGTAACAATTTCTCCTTGAAGTCTTACGGCTTTAGATGCTGGAAAGAATTGTTTAAGAAATTTTTCAACTAAAACGTCCCATGTATCAATCGCCCCTTCAGGTAACGATTCTAACCAATCTTTGGCTTCTCCCTTTAAAGTCCAGGGAAATAACATGAGATATATCTATTCATCCTCAACTTCTCGAATTTTAAATAGTGTGCAGATCCAATTAAATGTACGAAGATGTTCATTTGGATCTTCCTTCGGTGCACCACTAAATTGGCATTGATTAGTCACCATGTGTAGGATTTGTCCTTTGATTTCATAATCTGGTGCATTAATGTCTGGTTGAGTAATTGCGTGACCTTGGCCAGTGCGTTTAGCTCTCATTCGGTCTTCCATACTTAAAGGTTCCAGATTTTCCATAATTGAATTTGTTGAATCTGAATCACTAGAGGATTCTGATTTAATGGTTGGTTCCTCAACAATCTCTGTTTGAATGATTGGTGGTTCCGGAGGAAAGATTGGTTCAGGATCTATGAATTGTCCCTGAATATTCTCCGGATTCTCAATTGTGAGGTCGGGTTCAAAAAATGGATTATCGGAAATTTGAATTGGATTACTTGGTCGACTGGATGACGATTCTAAAGAAAAATCAACGGCGACAATATTTGCTAGATGTCTTGATCGAGTTACAGGTGGTGAACGTACAAAAGGTGGTGAACGTTTTGCTCGGCGCATTCACTGAATATCCTATTAGTTATAAAAATAAGAAAAATTATATAAGTTATCAAATTAATAAACTTTTCTGATTTTGCCCACGTTTCGAATAGCCAAAAGATGCAGCAGAGGGGCAGGATTCGTTTGGTCTCAATATAATTGAGTACTGTTTGGCTCCAATAACCCGGTCCACGTACAAATCCAACTATTACAACGAACAAGAAAATTTTGATGTCTATCAATTTAACCGCTTAAAATAATTTTTCGTAATTTAAAGAAATTTTAGAGAAGAAATAGAAAAAAAAAATCTAAGTCCTAAAACTAGAATGTCGAGAAATAAGAAAGAAAAAGAGCGCCTCGAAAAAGGTCGAAAAAATAAAAGGCGTCGAAAAATAAAAATAAGAAAGTAGCGCGTCGAAACTTAAAAAGGAACTAAAAACTAAAAATTAAAAATTGCGTCTAAAAATATTAAAGCTTAAAAGAATTCTATATCCCAAAACGACAATAACTTAAAAAAGTACTAAAATATAAAAAACGGCGTCGCAAAATTCTAAAGCACTTAAATCTTAGTCTAAAGAAAAAGCACTTAAGGAATTTTACGGTAAAGCCTAAAAATCTAGAAATAAAAATAACTATGGCAAAAACTATGACTTAAAACTAAATACGAGCGAAAAATACAAATATTACGCTAAAACAAATAAAAAGGTACAAAATATAAAAATATAATTAAAGTTGTAAAAAGTACAATTTTTATAAAAATATTATTTTTATATTATTTATTTATTCAAACTCTTAATTTTATATATTAATTAAACTAATTTAAACTAAAAAATACAAATTAATAATAAAAACTAAAACTAATTAATTTAAAATTAAACCCTAATTAGGGTTTTAATAATAATAATAAATAATACTCCGTAATTAATGCAGAATTAGGGTTTGACCAGGCGTGTCAGGGTGTGCTACGCGATCTCGTAGCTCTTTGCCTTTTCTCCTTCGAGATCGCGGAGTGCAATTTTACCGGATTAAAAACTGGGCTAAAACAGTTCGGCACAATTTAATATTTTATTAAAAACAGTGTTGGGCTTCGACGGGTTTCGGCCCAATTCTCAGTTACAATTATTTTTTTTTTCTGTTTTTGATATTTATATTAAATATTTATATAAATTAAATAAAAACTTAATTTTAAAAACTAAAATAGAATTAAAATTACTTTATAATTTTATATATTATATATTTTGAACAAACTTTTAAAAATAAATATATATATATATATATATATATATATATATATATATATATATATATATATATATATTTTTATGTTTTTGAATTTTAATATTTAAAAACGTATTTTTACAAAACTAATTAAAACTTAATAAAAATATTTTTTTTCTTTTATATAGCGTTGCGCTTCCGGCTTTTAAGCAAGAATAATCCCCGACAGCGGCGCCAAAAATACTTGATGTTATCCGAGGTGTACTAGGAAATAGAATTATTTTTACAATGAAATATCTATTAAATACGATACAATTTTACACAAGATATTTATTTATTTATAGAATTGATATACCTAAACCTTGCTACAACACTTATAGGCTGTGTACCTAATCGTACAGTAGTGTAGTTTTTAGTAAGTCCGGTTCGTTCCACAGGGATACACTTAAACAAGCTTAACGCTATATTAGTTTTAAATTTATAAAAATACAAATATATATATATATATATATATATATATATATATATATATATATATATATATATATATATATATATATATATATATATATAAGTGATATTATTATTATAAAAGGGGGTTTTTACCGTTTAATGACCGGTTTGTCGATTTTTAAAACTTTAGTCGCAGTTAAAACCTAATGTAAAATATTAAATAAATAAAAAGACTTAATTTAAAGCGTAAAGTAAATAACGATAATGAAATTGCGATAAATAAAAGTGCGATAAAATAAAATTGCGATAATTAAAGAGTATGATAATTAAAAGTGCAATTAAATATGAAAATAAAAGAATTATGCTTATTTAAACTTCCATAATCATGATGTTTGACGTGTTGATTTTAGTTTATTCACATGGGTTAATTGTCCTTTGTCCTGGATTATTCAATATGTCCGTCTGGTTTTTTTTCATAACAGTCCATCGGTCATAAATTTAAAGTGCGAGTGTCCTCGTCAAATTATTCTTATTCCCGAAGTCAAATATTCCAACTAATTGGGGATTCGAATTGTAACAAGGTCTTAATACTTTGTTTAATAATTACACCAGGATATCGACTGCGTGTAGCCCAAGGTTTTAATACTTTGTTAACAATTATGCCAAGTGTCCTTGTACATAATTTCACCCCTGTTTTAATAAGTCTATTAACTATTAATCCATTCTCGTGTCCGGTTAAATGAACGATTATTCGTACATATAAATATCCCGCCCATCGTATCCGATCGAATGTAATGGTTATTTATAGGTACGTCCAATTGTAAATCTTTATATTAAATTAACAAACTATCATTTAGTTAAACAAATATAAAGCCCAATAGCCCATAGTCTAATTTCCACAAGTGTCGTTCTTTTGTCCAAACCCCAATTATGGTCCAAAGCCCAATTATCCAATTTTAATATTTAGTCTAACATCATGATTACTTCGGCATTAAATAAGCATAATAATAACTTAGCTACGAGACATTAATTTAAAAATAACATTAACTATAACTTACAGTGATTAAAAATAGCGTAGCGTTACACGGACAGAATTTCGACTTACACCCTTACAACATTCGCTAACATACCCTTATTATTAGAATTTAAAATTAAAATTAAAATTAAAATAATATATATATATATATATATATATATATATATATATATATATATATATATATATATATATATATATATATATATATATATATATATATCTTTATGTATGATGAAAAGAAAAAGAAGGTGTAAAATTTCGATCGAATGCGTTTCCTTTTATAGGCCCCATTTCAGTTTTGGTGTGCTCCACGATCTCGAAGGATTTTTCCTTCACAGCTCCGCGATCGCGGAGTAGTGGATTACAGCTCATCCAAGTTTGGCTCCTAGTTTGCCGACGAATTTTTTTAATAAATAAATATAATATATATATAATTTTAAGAATTATTTATATATTATATTATATTTATATGCATAGTTGACTTCTAATTTTCACTCCGTTGGGTCGAGCGTTGAGAGTTGACTTTAGTCCCAGTTCCGGATTTTTGAACGTCCTTGCGTACAATTTAATATCTTGTAGTTTGCGTTTTGTAACTTGTACTTTTGTCATTTCTAGACGTTTCTTATCAATAATTGGAACCACTTTGATTGTACTTTGTACTTTTGAGCTTTTTGGTCGTTTGCGTCTTCAATTCGTCGAATCTGTCTTTTGTCTTCACCTTTTATTATTTAAACGAATATCACTTGTAAATAGAACAATTGCAACTAAAAGCTTGTCTTTCTTGAGGGATAATGCTATGAAATATATGTTCGTTTTTAGCATTATCAATTCCACGGCTCTCTTGAATACATTACAAATCGGTGGCTAATGTTAGTGTTTCTAGGGAGCCTTGGATCCTTTATATAGCCCTCGTATAAAGGATCCTCCATAAGGATAAGGAAACACGTTTTACTCCTTTTCGGGGTTCTACCCCCAGGAGTGAGACGGGTTTCCAAAAACTAACTCCCTAGTAATACATACAACATTACAAGGAAAGAATCAACTATTGCTAATTAACTTCCCCCTGAATGATGCATGGCCATTGATGAAGGTCTTGAAATCTTCAAAACTTGATGTCATTGTTCTTTCAATGGTCTTTGAGTGTGCACAGCGGAATGCGCATTGAAGAACACATCACAAACTAAATATGTTACCATCAATCCCTCCCTTGACTTAGTTGTTATATGTCTTTAGAATTTGCTTGCATTGAGAAGTCGTTTCGAAACTGTAGAAGCTCCCCCTTCAAAGTACATGGGCTTTCATCAAAGTGTCATGACGTAAATATCGTCGGTTTCAATACCGAGACACGCCTCTTGAACTTTCATTGTTCCAAAGAGTACTTTCGATACTAGTCATAACATAACTCCCCATATGATATGGAAACTTCTTCGACTCTTTAGCTCCCCCCCAAACAAGCAATTCTTTCTTTGAAGTCCAAGTCCTATACCGTATATGTATAGATGTCATAGTCGAATCACCATTTGACTTTGATTACAAAACATCATCGAATTCTAGAAACTCCCCTTGATTATGCATATGGGCACAAGTTTCAATTTTAGAAACCTTTCATGAACGTTCAAAGATTGTAGGGGGAGAATAAACCAATCTTCATCTTTAACTCCCCATAAGATGTGGACATTACTTTGAATCCTTCTTTGCTTCTCATCGAATCAAGGATTAACTCGTACGTACATCAACCATATACATATCTCCCCCACAATGAAGCTTGCACGAAGAAAAAGCTTCATTGTTTACACTGGTTGATGTGCTCGACAAATCTCCAAAATATCTTAAAGAACGCATATGAGAAAAGTCGTGTGAATCCGAGCCTCAAAAGTAATGGTAAAATAAGCTTTGGAGGTCCAGATTCGGTAAAGGACTTAGCCTAAAAATTCTGATAAGCTTCAAGGGTCAAAATTGAGCAAGATTCGGTATTTGGACTGCTCTTGCAAAATATATCATGCTGACAGGGACTGATTCTGTAAATAAAGCATAGTAGCCAGCAGATTCGGTAATATTGTAACAAGTATGATAGCAGTTGGGCCAAAGAAACAATTAAGGTTCAGGCCCAGATTCATTTACCACCCAGTTAAGAACACTTGGGCCTGGAATTAATGGCCATCTGAGATTCGGTAGAAGGTTAGAGGCCCAATAACACATTCAGATACCGAATGATAATCAGATACCGAGTCAAGAAAGGTATACCGAATGATCAACCGAGCCATCATAACCATACCAATACTAAATGTAATGCAGTTACAATTAAATATGAAATACCGAATCAGTCTAACCGAAGGTCATACCGAATCAGTAACTGAATCAAGATACCGGATTTGTTCATAAACACAGTAACCGAATGTGTTCATCAGCTTCACGAACTCAAATCATCAAAACTACAATTCGGTAAAATTGATGCTCGAAATTGATTCTAGTACCGTCAAATGGCAGCGAAGAATAGCACCTGTGAAGTAATTCGATCCATAACAGTATTAAATCCTCGAATTTTTGATGAATGGTGTCGATATTGAAGATGAACACTCAAAATAAAAAATCGAGATCCGGTTGTTTTTAGATCATGATTGATTCATAAAACCTGCTTCAAATCATTAGTAGAAGACTCGTGGAGCATCAATATCAACTGAAACAGCATATAGATTATCAATTCAATCATTCAACCTTCGTTTGACTTTGTATCCGACTGTTTGACCATGAAATTCAAGCACAATTTATCGAATTAATCTCTGTAAATTTGCAGATAGAATCATGATGAGATTTCTAACAACTCTACAGTTTTAGATTTCTCAATTTCATCTCGAAACATTCCGGAGGCTAAACGGTTGACGATGAGCATGAACGAAGAAAATGAACGAATTAATGATGAATTTGTTGTTGTTAATCTGTTTCAGATGATCACGAAGGTTCGGTTTCTATTATAGATCACAAATATCTGCTTGTTTAGTGTTGATGATCAACAGACTATAGGATGATAATTTGAGATTGTTGATGATGAAGACGAGCGTACTTTAGCATCATACAGAATGATTTTGTATAATTTGTTTTCTGATTTTCTGATATAAAAGAATTGTGTAATCAGTAGGTGAGATGAGAATGGATTTGTGTTTTGGATTTGCTATTTGAAAATGTTTCGGTGAGATTCGGTAACATGAGATTCGGTTTCGGTAAATGTCATTTGGAAGTGTTTATGTTTTGATTTTGATTTGGATAAGGTTCGGTGTAAACATAGTAAGTGAGATTCGCTTTCGAAAAGTTTTTTCGAAAATTTTTCGAAAATTTTTGAAGATCTTCATATATTCATGATGAAAATGATGAAGATTTGGTTGAAGATAGGTTGAATATGTATGTGTTTTGTGTTTGAAGGTTTGAAAGTGAAGAGAAAACTTTCATAATATTCATAAAGATCTCCTTCATGTGATGAAGGCCTAAGCTCTAATACCAATTGTAGGATCCTAGATCTCATGAATACCATGAATGTGAACAATTAACCACCTGAATATAGAGAACATTAGTCAAACTAGTCAACTATATTCCATGGCTCTCTTGAATACATTAAAAATCGGTGGCTAATGTTGGTATTTCTAGGGATCCTTGGATCCTTTATATAGCCCTCGTATAAAGGATCCTCCATAAGGCTAGGGAAACACGTTTTACTCCTTCTCGGGGTTCTAACATGTTGCTAAGTTTCTTTTCTTTTGATGCTCTGGTTCGAGGTGTTTATATTCATTGAGACAGTTCTCTGTGGATAATAATGAACCATGTATGTTGATGGATCTTGGGATTCCTTTCATGTCGCTGTACTCCCAAGCGAATATATCAACGTTTTCTGGTAGCAGTTTCCGGAGCTTTTGCTTCAATTCTGGGGGTAGGTTACTCCCAATACTTACCTATTGTTCGGGAAAGATAGGGTTAGTGGATAGTTTTTCCTCCTGCATTTTCTCTTCAGGCTCCTCGTGGTTTACCTCTTCAGGTTCTTCTTCTGATTTTTTGACTGCTAGAACTATCTTTTCTTGGTCGTAAGTGGAGATAAAGGTCCCAATCCCTGCGGGGGTGTGGAATTTAACCAATTGATGCACAGTCGACATATCATCCCCATTTTTCTCATTGCTCCTCTCCCAACAAGATATTGTGAGGGGAGGTCGATTGTACCACAACGAGGTCTAAGGTTAAGTTCTTATGAAAGGTGGTTCTCCCATTGTAAAATCTAGCTCAATTTCCCTGAGAGGCTAAAATCTTTTTCCAAAGAATCCCAATAAGGGGGTCCGGGATGGTGTCAAACAAGCCTTGATGGCTCGACTAAGCTGTACGAAACAATGTTCGTACATGACATCGCATGCGCTTCCTCCTTCTAGATAAACCATGTGGACTATTCTGTTGAACATTTTTCTGCTTATGGTAACAGGTAATTTTGATGGGGTGAATGTGCCTATCGCAGGGAAAGTTATATCTCCCTGCTCCTTCGTACCGTACCTTTTTGTATTTTTAAGTAGGGTGTTTGAGAGTCTATTGTCAATATAGCTTTATCCAGGCATTATTTTTTCTGGGATGATTCCATCCTACTCGTGCTATTGTTTTGGGTACCCTGTCCTAGCGTGCTTGTGGATGGCTGGTCAGGGGGGAAGTGGATCTTCGGGTTGTCGCTTGGGTTTCTCTCAGGATTATACTTTTAATGATGTATCCATTCGGTTGGTTGGTAGTTCAAGGCAGGTTAGTTTTTTGGGAATGCTTCGAATACTAACGGGGTATTTGGTAGGAAAGGTGCGGGCATTATTTCCACGAAGGTTGGGTTTTGGTACACATGTGGAAAGGTTTGGAGTCCCATATATTGATTATGGGGCCTCAGTCCTTTCCAATTTTGGAATTGGAATAGAGTAAGGGCGTTTGGCGCTTGAGATGAGTCTACTGGAAAGGTTCTGGGGTTTACCCAATGTTTTAAGTGGTGGGTTGTTCCCGTGTAGTGGTAAGCTCACGTTGCTGCGTCTATTTACCCTTTAGCTGTCTTATTTTTGCGTGTAAGAACCTTTCTACCTTTAAGAATCCCTTTGGCTCTTAGCACTTTAATGACTGTTTTGATGTAGTTGTAATTGTCCAGAACGAATCTCACTATTTGTAACGATTCTTCTGGAGAAGAAACGTTACTGTAAATGGGAAGAGGTGTAGTTGGTGCACTCATCCTTCCGGGCTCCATTCGTGGTAGGTCTTGGGTTGATACTTCGGTGAGTTGAGTGAACCCAGGTGGTGTTTGACTGGAGTTGATCATGGCGCAGATTTTGTACTTTTTTAAACAGAGATGTATTTTAAGTCCCACCGCGTGTCCCAATTGTTTGTACAATTCTTGACGGACCTTATCAAAGAAATAAGTATACCAACTTTAAATTGCGAAAATGGTTTAATATGGGTGAATTTTTCTTCGCTGACGATTCCCCGAAAGTAACTAGTATGTGAACTGCTTTAGTGGCGAAGCCAGGATTTTTGATTGATGGTGTCATAAAACGTCTTTCGTTCAACGTTACTTTGTTCCGTGAATATATAATTACGTGGTTAACAAGGTGCTGCAAATAAAAAATCAAAGAACAACGAAATAAAAACAATTCACGCGGTTACGGGTCTCGTTGCTCGGGGAAATCCTCACCTAGTGATTTTAACGATAGTAAGTGTAGCGACCCGACAAAATCGTCATTGACGGCGCCATCTACTTAGGCCCCGTTACGTGGTCATAAGTCTTTAAAACAACGTTTGACCCAAAATATGTCGCATTCATTTCAAATGTAAGGATTTTTCAAGGTTTACAAAATTAGTTCCACGACTAGTTACAATACAACGTTTAAAGTACAAATGAAACCTATGCGACACAATTTAAAAGTAAGTCAAAAGACGCTCCACGTATGCATGCATACTCGACATTCAAGCAAGTAACAAAAATGAGCGGAAGCATGTATCACTAAGCATTCAAAGACCTGAGAAAAACATAGAGAATCTGTCAACGAAAACGTTAGTGAAATCATAGGTTTAGTAAGTAGATAGTATTAAACCACAAGGTTTAGTATGAATTGATTATCCGAATCGTTTACATTCTAAAAATTTCATTTGTATCACGAACACCCAATTACCAAAGCTTAACTGAATCTTTCCTCTGAATTTTGAATCTATAGTGTTAGAACTTACACTATACCCGATAAAATTATATTTCATTCACTAACGGTAGCGAGCCGTCTGAATGAGGGTTCGTCAAACCCGTATGGCCACACAACATAATTACTCGCTTACACTTACACCCTGCAAGTGTAACTAATGATAATTGGATTGAGGACTTTTGTTCTAACTCATATGTATCTTTGTTTTCATATTTATGTTCAAAGTATAAAAGTATGAACAGTATAAAATGTATACAAAGTGTATGTTTCTCAGCCCACGATTTAAAAGTATAAAAGTTGTTAAGAAGGTGGGACTATGATCTCACCTCGAGTGCAAGAGTATAATAGTACTTCACAAATAAACGTATGCAAGAACGAATGCTAGTCTTGACCTAAACAAGTAGGCTGTATCAATAACGGTAACACGATTGGTCAAAGTTGTTCAATTAATCATATGACTCATTATGATTCGATTATATAGCATGTGAGTCAAATTTGTCAAGTTTCATGCAAGATATAAGTATAAAAGCATGTTAGAACGATTGCATAAACATTTAGTTAAGTTTGACTAAAAGTCAAACTTGGTCAAAGTCAAAGTCAATGTAAAAGTCAACACGTTCGGGTCGGGTCTCGAACAATTTTTCTAAGTTTCCTAATCATATATGAGCATGTTAGAACAAGTTACATGTTAATCGGAGGTGCGTAGCATAGTTGGAATTAAACGAAAAACGACCACTTTGGGCAGTCTGCCTCAGATGCTCCGCATCTGCAAGTGATTCGCCACATCAGTCAGCAGATGCGCCGCATCCATAGCAGATGCGCCGCATCCCTATCTGATTCAGTGAAACTGCTTAAAAACTTGACAAGTCTCGAACCAAACTTCTTTTTAACACAACTAACGAACTGTAAACACTTAAAATGCATACCATACATCATTGGAAAGGTAATTTAACGAGGAATACAACTAAACACATTTCAACAATTAAATATAACATTTACAATAATTGAATTCTCGCCAAGTGATCATTAAAGGTTCATTATCAAGGTTTCAAGTTCACAAAATGCATAAGGTGATTCGGGAACTTAATACACACATATAATACGCCGTTTCTTAGGTAATTACGCATACAATACAACTAAACACTTACTAACAACATTTCATAGCATTCAATGCATCAAAAGTTCATTTTGAAGTCTATCAAACTCTAACCAAAATCACAAAATCAATAATCATGTTAGTGAGGTTTTCTTAATCAACCTACACACCAAATTGAAGCTAATGATGCTAGTAACATATTTAATACATGAACTTTAACATAACAACAACATTTAATCATCCAAAACTCAAGATCAAACACACCCATTTCAAGTTTAAGCTAGGTACATCAAAATGACTAGAACAAGCATATAAATCATATATTCATGTTAGACTTGAGCCATAGACACTAATTAACACACTTTTAAGTTAAAAACATCAAGAACAAGAAATCTAGTATTTTTAGAAAGTTACCCAAAATAGATGAAGTTGGTATGAAATTGAAGAGGAAGATGCAAGGATTCCAAGTATGTAATTTGTTTTGATGTTTGATTGCTAGATTGGATTTAGATGATGAATTTGTGTTTGAGGGTTTGAGAGCAAAAATAATGGAAGTAGTAGAAAAGAGATGAGTGAATGAGTGGAGGTGATGAAGTGGTTGACTAGCTGACCTAGTCACCACTTTGGCCACTAGTCAAGATTAGTCCCTCAAGTTTGTAGTCGGGTGCGGAAATTACCAAACGAAAATTTTAAATACGCGAGAGTAAACGGAAGATATTATAATCCAATAACAGAAATATTAAGAATGTTAGCTAAGGGAGGATACGAATCTAGATATGAACGTTATTATCAAAATAAAAAGACGAACGTTAAAATAATTTAACAAAAAAATGCGGGATGTTACATTACCCACACCTTAAAATAAATTTCGTCCCTAAATTTAGTTGGAAGTAGTAGTCGATGTATCTTCCTCGAGACCTTGTGTTATCAATTCTACGAATGAGTGAAGGTACTTCCTTTTCATTTGGTCCTCTTTTGGCATTCCAACGAATTTAGACAGTCCGGGTTTTACGTTGTCTTAAGATTTAGTTTTACGATCCCTAATTTCAACCGGTTCTCCTATGAAGTGGAGTTTGTCATCAATACTAAGCTTATCTAGAAGAATAACACGCTCCTGTTCTGCAGTACGCTTCTCTAAGTTTGTTACATGGAATGTAGGATGAACGAAAACTTAATCGAGTTTGATGATCCAAACGGTATGTAGAGGGTCCAATGCGCCCCAAGATTTTAAAAAGACCAATATTGTGGGTTTAACTTTCCCCGTTCCCGAAACGAATTACACCATTCCAAGGTTCGACTTTTCAATATTACGCGGTCACTCACTTGGAGTTCGAGAGGTTTACGTCTAACATTGGTATAGCCCTTTTGGCGACTACGAGCCGTCTTGAGCCCTTCTCGGACTTGAACGATCTTAACGGTTATTTCTTGAATGAGTTCGGATCCGGTGATTTTCTTGTCACCTACTTCGGCCCAACGAACAGGAGAACGACATTTGTAGTCATATAAAGTTTTGAAAAGGTGTGGCATAAATACTCGAATGATAGCTACCGTTATAAGAGGAATCAACTAAAAGTGACAATACAAGTTTGTAACATGTCTTTCCAAGATTTGAATCGTATGTTTGCTTGGTCCATCGGGTTGTGGATGATACGCGGTACTCATGTCTAAACGTGTTCCCAAGGCTTCTTGTAAATCTAGAAGTGAAATGAGTATTGTGATCCGAGATAATTGACAATGGTACACTGTGTTGGAATAGAATCCTTTAAGATATGTTTGAACAAGTTAGTTAGGGCTAGTCAATGTTTGTTGGAACAAGTTTCTTATCGGCTACTGAAAATGTTCGTCAGGGCTATTCACCCTCGTGGCGAATACTAGTAATACGTGAAGAGTCTCTCTCTCCTTTGAGAATTTAAATAAAAGGTTTCCTTATACGGAAGTACGAATGAAAAAGATAGGAGTGATATGAGAATTTAGAATAGAATAAGTTTACATCTTGATGTGGCCATATCGCACATCTTGTGGCCAAATGTTGAGACTTGGTGGGAACGAGATAGTACACGTAGTTGTATAGTTCAGAGTTGAGTAGTAGTTGGCCGTATAGCAGAAGCATAAGGACGATAAGTCAAAGAAGAAAGAGGTATCCTTGGATTGTGTGTTATTTTAGGTTCCAGTAATATCATACGGTAACAGTGAAATAACAGAGTTATGTAACACGGTGCATGGTGATGAGAAGGTTGATCGGGTCCATAGTTAAGTATTCAAATTCTTCATGTAAAATAACGAATTTCAGTTTCCTTAATTTCGAGTCGAGAGAGTATACCTTTCAGGCGTTCACGTAGAAATATTTCCATATTTGAGTCCCATTTTGTGCTACACGAATTTGGCTAGTAAGGTGGGTGTGAATAATCACGTTCAAGGTCCGGACATGGAGAGGTTTAAATCTTTCCCTTAGTGAGTTAACGAGGTTAAAGGACGAGCAATACGGAAAAAGTCGAAAATGAATCTTTGGTAATAACCGGCGAGATCTAAGATTTTACGAATACAAGTCGGAGTCGTGAGGGTTTCTCGATTACGTGTGGCTTCGATTTTTGCGAGATCTACTTTAATACCTTGACCACTAACAATATGGTTTAGAAATTGGACTTCGTTTAACCAAAATTCTCACTTGGAGAATTCGGCATAGAGTTGCTCTTTTCTCAAGAGTTCGAGCGTAGGACGGAGACGTTGTTCGTTTTCTTCTTCGCTTGAATTGAATAGGTTAAGACATCACCTATGAATATGATAACGGATTTGTCTAGATAAGTTCACATACACGATTCATAAGACCCATAAATACGGACGAAGCCTTAGTTAAACTGAACGACACTAAAAGAAATTCATAACTATCGTAACGAGTTTGGAAAGCGGTTTTGGAGACATCTTCTCCCTTAACCCTCAATTGATGATAACCGGAATGGAGGTCGATTTTGGAATACACACGGAATCCTTGTAATTGATATTTAGTTTATGATAATCCGTACACATTCGTAGGGAAACAGTTTTCTTCTTAACGAATAAGTTTTGAGCTCCCTAGTTCTAAAGGTATCAAGTCAATTTCAAATTCTTTACCCAAAAAAAAAGTTTAACGTACACCCTCCGATAAAATTTGTCGGCACGCAATAGTTTTCCGTTGGTCACTTGAATGGCATAAGTAGTGTCTAGGGAGAGTGGTGGAGTGCAAAGAGTATTAACCAAAGTCCTGGATACAAAGCATTTATCGGCACCCGAATCGAATAAGCAAGAAACATGAGAGTTATCGAGAAGAAACGTACCCGTGACTAGTTGTCATCTCGGGCTTCCTCGGTGTTAATGTTGAAAGCTTGGCCGCGTGCATTGGGGTTGGCTTTCCTCTCTGGGCACGCATTCCTAAAATGACCCGGTTGGCCACATTCAAAACAAACACCCATTTTTGGTGCATTGGGCCCCTTTTGAGCGACGGGAGCGGTATTCCTACAATCGTGGGCCACATGGCCACTTCTTTGACATTTCATGCAAAATGGTTTGCCACATTCACCAAGATGATGTTTGTAGCACTTGTTACAATAAGATAGGTATCCGGCATAACCTTTCTTGTCGTCGGAGGTGAAGGGCTTCTTGGTGAAGTTGTTGTTATTGTTGTTGCTCGATTGGGGGGCTTCCCACTTTCTTTTTTTTCCACCCAATTTATCCTCGGCCTTAGGTGCTGGCACTTCAATTTCGTCCACCGTTTCTATCAATTGGCGGGCCATCTTCCAAGCTTTTTGTAGGTTAGCGGGCTTGGATGACATCACTCCATGTTTGATGCTCTTAGGGAGACCATCCATGTAAAGTTCAACCCTTAGAGACTAGGGGTTCATGGGGTTTGGGCACATCAAGGCTAGCTCAGAAAATCATTGGTTATAGGCCTTGAGGTCATTTTCGGCCTCCTTTATACTTCTTAGCTCATTTTCGAGCCTTCGGGTCTCTTCGCGCGGAAAGTATTCGATGATCATCTTTTCTTTTAAGTCGACCCAAGAGAGAGCGTGGGCTTCATCGGTACCCACCGATTGCACATACGTATTCCACCATGTGAGAGCGATATCGGTGAAAGTGTGGGTGGAATATTTGACCTTGTCTTGGTCCCGGCAACCGCTTATGCTAAAAACGGCTTCCGTTTGCTCAAACCATCTAGTGAGAGCAACCGGTCCTCCGGTACCATCGAAAGTGTGAGGTTTGCACCCCATGAAAGCTTTGTAGGAGCATCCCTCATTTGAATTACCGGCTCCATGATTGTTGTGATTGTGGTTGTTGTTATTGTCATTGGAGGAGAGGCTGGCCATAGCCGCACCTATGGCGGTGGCTATCATGCATTGAAGAGCTTGTTCAGAAGTCTCATTGCGTGGGACTCGGCGAGGAGGCATTGTTCCTTCAAGACACAAGAATATCGATGATTAGTATTCTCAATAATACTAATCGTGATATGGGATAATGATGAAGAGAAAATTTTCCTTGACACGCCTTAAATTCTTTATGTCATAATGTCGGAACATCCATATGAGTCACCGTAATATAATCCCGGCAATTATATTACCCTAATTCGTATGTGCATTCGAAATTATTTCATAAAGTCAAGGTGGCGTGTCAATCAAATTAAACAACGTGAGATTAAAATGGAATAAGAGTTAGATACGAATAGAAGAGTTCGAGTATAAATGCACAAGTAGCCAAGTAATTCCTACTTCAAGTCTATATGCCGGTTGTAGTCTAGACTCACTAATGTACCCTATGACTCGGGGTTGACACCAATGAACTCTAAATCCCTACAACCAACGCTCTGATACCATCTATAGCGACCCGACAAAATCATCATTGATGGCGCCATCTCCTTAGGTCCCGTTACGTGGTCATAGGCATTGACGGCACCATCTACTTAGTAAGTCAAAAGACGCTCCACGTATGCATGTATACTCGACATTCAAGCAAGTATCAAAAATGAGTGGAAGCATGTATCACTAAGCATTCAAGGACCTGAGAAAAACATAGAGATTCTATCAACGAAAACGTTGGTGAAATCATAGGTTTAATAAGTAGATAGTATTAAACCACAAGGTTTAGTATGAATTGATTATCCGAATCGTTTACATTCCAAAAATGTCATTTGTATCACGAGCACCCAATTACCAAAGCTTAACTGAATCTTTCCTCTGAATTATGAATCTATAGTGTTAGAACTTACACTATACCCGATAAAATTATATTTCATTCACTAACGGTAGCGAGCCGTCTGAATGAGGGTTCGTCAAACCAGTATGGCCACACAACATAACTACTCGCTTACACTTACACCCTGCAAGTGTAACTAATGATAATTGGATTGAGGACTTTTTTTCTAACTCGTATGTATCTTGGATTGAGGACTTTTGTTCTAACTCGTATGTATCTTTGTTTTCGTATTTGTGTTCAAAGTATAAAAGTATGAACCGTATAAAATGTATACAAAGTGTATGTTTCTCAGCCCACGATTTAAAAGTATAAAAGTTGTTGAGAAGGTGAGACTATGATCTCACCTCGAGTGCAAGAGTATAATAGTACTTCACAAGTAAACGTATGCAAGAATGAATGCTAGTCTTGACATAAACAAGTAGGTTGTATCAATAACGGTAACACGATTGGTCAAAGTTGTTCAATTAGTCCTATGGCTCATTACGACTCGATTATATAGCATGTGAGTCAAATTTGTCAAGTTTCATGCAAGATATAAGTATAAAAGCATGTTAGAACGATTGCATAAATATTTGGTTAAGTTTGACTAAAAGTCAAACTTGGTCAAAGTCAAAGTCAACGAAAAAGTCAACACGTTCGGCTCGGGTCTCGAACAATTTTACTAAGTTTCCTAATCATATATGAGCATGTTAGAACAAGTTACATGTTAATCGGAGGTGCATAGCATAGTTGGAATTAAACGAAAAACGACCACTTTGGGCAGTCTGCCTCAGATGCGCTGCATGATCAAGTGATGCGCCGCATCAGTCAGCAGATGCGCCGCATGTAGTGACCCGAACTTTTCCATGTTTATATATATTAATTGAGATTGATGTTTACATGATTAAATGTTCCAACATGTTAAGCAATCAAACTTGTTAAGACTTGATTAATTGAAATAGGTTTCATATAGACAATTGACCACCCAAGTTGACCGGTGATTCACGAACGTTAAAACTTGTAAAAAAAACTATATGATGACATATATATGGTTATATATATAGTTAACATGATATTATGATAAGTAAACATATCATTAATTATATTAACAATGAACTACATATGTAAAAACAAGACTACTAACTTAATGATTTTGAAACGAGACATATATGTAACGTTTATCGTTGTAACGACATTTAATGTATATATATCATATTAAGAGATATTCGTACATCATAATATCATGATAATATAATAATTTAAAATCTCTTTTGATATTATAAACATTGGGTTAACAACATTTAACAAGATCGTTAACCTAAAGGTTTCAAAACAACACTTACATGTAACGACTAACGATGACTTAACGACTCAGTTAAAATGTATATACATGTAGTGTTTTAATATGTATTTATACACTTTTGAAAGACTTCAATACACTTATCAAAATACTTCTACTTAACAAAAATGCTTACAATTACATTCTCGTTCAGTTTCATCAACAATTCTACTCGTATGCACCCGTATTCGTACTCGTACAATACACAGCTTTTAGATGTATGTACTATTGGTATATACACTCCAATGATCAGCTCTTAGCAGCCCATGTGAGTCACCTAACACATGTGGGAACCATCATTTGGCAACTAGCATGAAATATCTCATAAGATTACAAAAATATGAGTAATCATTCATGACTTATTTACATGAAAACAAAATTACATATCCTTTATATCTAATCCATACACCAACGACCAAAAACACCTACAAACACTTTCATTCTTCAATTTTCTTCATCTAATTGAACTCTCTCAAGTTCTATCTTCAAGTTCTAAGTGTTCTTCATAAATTCCAAAAGTTCTAGTTTCATAAAATCAAGAATACTTTCAAGTTTGCTAGCTCACTTCCAATCTTGTAAGGTGATCATCCAACCTCAAGAAATCTTTGTTTCTTACAGTAGGTTATCATTCTAATACAAGGTAATAATCATATTCAAACTTTGGTTCAATTTCTATAACTATAACAATCTTATTTCAAGTGATGATCTTACTTGAACTTGTTTTCGTGTCATGATTTTGCTTCAAGAACTTTGAGCCATCCAAGGATCCATTGAAGCTAGATCCATTTTTCTCTTTTCCAGTAGGTTCATCCAAGGAACTTAAGGTAGTAATGATGTTCATAACATCATTCGATTCATACATATAAAGCTATCTTATTCGAAGGTTTAAACTTGTAATCACTAGAACATAGTTTAGTTAATTCTAAACTTGTTCGCAAACAAAAGTTAATCCTTCTAACTTGACTTTTAAAATCAACTAAACACATGTTCTATATCTATATGATATGCTAACTTAATGATTTAAAACCTGGAAACACGAAAAACACCGTAAAACCGGATTTACGCCGTCGTAGTAACACTGCGGGCTGTTTTGGGTTAGTTAATTAAAAACTATGATAAACTTTGATTTAAAAGTTGTTATTCTGAGAAAATGATTTTTATTATGAACATGAAACTATATCCAAAAATTATGGTTAAACTCAAAGTGGAAGTATGTTTTCTAAAATGGTCATCTAGACGTCGTTCTTTCGACTGAAATGACTACCTTTACAAAAATGACTTGTAACTTATTTTTCCGACTAGAAACCTATACTTTTTTGGTTTAGATTCATAAAATTGAGTTCAATATGAAACCATAGCAATTTGATTCACTCAAAACGGATTTAAAATGAAGAAGTTATGGGTAAAACAAGATTGGATAATTTTTCTCATTTTAGCTACGTGAAAATTGGTAACAAATCTATTCCAACCATAACTTAATCAACTTGTATTATATATTATGTAATCTTGAGATACCATAGACACGTATACAATGTTTCGACCTATCATGTCGACACATCTATATATATTTCGGAACAACCATAGGCACTCTATATGTGAATGTTGGAGTTAGCTATACAGGGTTGAGGTTGATTCCAAAATATATATAGTTTGAGTTGTGATCAATACTGAGATACGTATACACTGGGTCGTGGATTGATTCAAGATAATATTTATCGATTTATTTCTGTACATCTAACTGTGGACAACTAGTTGTAGGTTACTAACGAGGACAGCTGACTTAATAAACTTAAAACATCAAAATATATTAAAAGTGTTGTAAATATATTTTGAACATACTTTGATATATATGTATATATTGTTATAGGTTCGTGAATCAACCAGTGGCCAAGTCTTACTTCCCGACGAAGTAAAAATCTGTGAAAGTGAGTTATAGTCCCACTTTTAAAATCTAATATTTTTGGGATGAGAATACATGCAGGTTTTATAAATGATTTACAAAATAGACACAAGTACGTGAAACTACATTCTATGGTTGAATTATCGAAATCGAATATGCCCCTTTTTATTAAGTCTGGTAATCTAAGAATTAGGGAACAGACACCCTAATTGACGCGAATCCTAAAGATAGATCTATTGGGCCTAACAAACCCCATCCAAAGTACCGGATGCTTTAGTACTTCGAAATTTATATCATATCCGAAGGGTGTCCCGGAATGATGGGGATATTCTTATATATGCATCTTGTTATTGTCGGTTACCAGGTGTTCACCATATGAATGATTTTTATCTCTATGTATGGGATGTGTATTGAAATATGAAATCTTGTGGTCTATTGTTACGATTTGATATATATAGGTTAAACCTATAACTCACCAACATTTTTGTTGACGTTTTAAGCATGTTTATTCTCAGGTGATTATTAAGAGCTTCCGCTGTCGCATACTTAAATAAGGACAAGATTTGGAGTCCATGCTTGTATGATATTGTGTAAAAACTGCATTCAAGAAACTTATTTTGTTGTAACATATTTGTATTGTAAACCATTATGTAATGGTCGTGTGTAAACAGGATATTTTAGATTATCATTATTTGATAATCTACGTAAAGCTTTTTAAACCTTTATTGATGAAATAAAGGTTATGGTTTGTTTAAAAATGAATGCAGTCTTTGAAAAACGTCTCATATAGAGGTCAAAACCTCGCAACGAAATCAATTAATATGGAACGTTTTTAATCAATAAGAACAGGACATTTCAGTTGGTATCCGAGCGTTGGTCTTAGAGAACCAGAAAATTTGCATTAGTGTGTCTTATCGAGTTTGTTAGGATGCATTAGTGAGTCTGGACTTCGACCGTGTTTTCTTTAAAAATGATTGCTTAACATTTTTGTTGGAAACTATATATTTTTAACATATGAATATTATGTGATATATTAATCTCTTAACGTGTTTGATATTATGTGATAGATGTCTACCTCTAGAACAAGTCCCATTGACTCACCTAATAATAATGAAGAGTCAAATGTAAATTGGAATGATTTGTGGACTGATTCACAAGTTCCCGAAGAGGAACCGGAAGAAGAGTCGGAACCGGAAGAAGAATCGGAACCGGAAGAAGAATCGGAACCGGATGAAGAAATAGAACCGGTGGGGGAAATAATAAAACGGTTAAGTAAAAGAAAATCCTCAACCAACCGACCAAAGTTAATTATGGTCAATGGTGTTTCCGCCAAGGAAGCAAAATATTGGGAGGATTACCAATTCTCCGATGAATCGGATTTCGACGAGAATTCCGATGATGTTATAGAAATTACCCCAACTGAATTTAAAAAGGCAAAAGAAAATAATAAGGGAAAGGGCATAAAAATAGAGAAATCTAATTCCAACCCCGATGAACTTTATATGTATCGTCAACCCCCGAAGTCCTTAAGTTGTAACAATGACCCGGGAACCTCTAAACCACCAGGTTTTTCTAAACCAATGTGGACAACGACGGCTCGTATTAGGGGAACATCATATATCCCTAGAAACTTGGCAAAACGAACCAAAACCGAAGAAGAAGAAACGAGCGAGTCGGAATAAGATAGTTGTATTCGTGTGGTGTAATATATGGAATATAGTGTTCTTATGCTTTATGATATATGTAAAAATTGCTTGTATTAATAAGTATTTTTTTTATGAATCTAACTCTTGTCTATTTTACAGTTTAAAAACACAAAATGGATAGACAACCCAATATTTTAAGAGACCTACCCGGAGACATGATTGATGAAATCTTGTCTAGAGTCGGCCAGAATTCTTCGGCACAACTATTTAAGGCGAGATCAGTTTGTAAGACATTCGAAGAACGTTCCAAGAATGTCTTGGTTTATAAGAGACTTTCGTTTGAAAGATGGGGGATATCACATTGGGAAACCCATAAGTTACGATGTGTTTACTTTGACGCATATATTGCGGGGAACCCAAATGCTATTTTACGCAACGGGTTAAGAAATTATTTTGACTCAATATATCCGAATATTGGACTTCGTGATTTAGAAAAAGCGGCTAACATGCAACATAAAGAAGCATGTTATGCTTACGGATTAGTAATGTTCGCTTCTCACCAAAGTGAGAACAAGAACATCGGGCTACAACTATTAAACAAAACGTTTCCACAAGTGACGGAGTCGGTAATTGGGGTAAGAAATGAGGTTTTTAGATTATTACGGGACTGTTGGACATTACGTAACCCTCGTCCCTTTGATGACGTTACAACACGCTGTCTTATCAACGGCCATAACGGTTATGTTGCACAAGACCAAGGATGGGAAGTAGTCCTAGTAAAACCAGAATGCATGACTTGTTTCTGGACGTATGAATTACGTGTCTTTATTGCCTTTGCTGAACGACTTGTGTACTAGCTAGAATTGTCTTCACAACTATCTTGTATCAAAGTTATTGTGTGCTATATTTCATGCTTTATGTAAAATAAGCGGTATTGTAAGTTTGTAAAATATTGTATAAAAGTTTGAACGCGAAATATTATTATAATCAGTTTTTCATATAGAATTGTAGTAGTTGAATTGTATATTAGCTACTAAGTATGAACTTAACGGGTAGGTACTACCCGAATTTAAACTTATAAAACGCTAATATGAAGAAAAAGCTTTTATAAATGAGTTCATATTATGCTACGAAATACTATTAACTACTCTTAATATTCTGTATGATTAACTTGTTCCATTTAACTATTTTGAAGGAAATGGCACCGACTACTCGACACACCGTGAATATGAATGAAGAGGAATTCCGTACTTTTCTAGCTTCAAACATAGCCGCAGTACAGGCTGCGCTACATACCAACAATAACCTTGGATCTAGCAGTACAGGAAATCGTGTAGGATGCACCTACAAAGAATTCACTGCCTGCAAACCTTTGGAATTTGATGGAACCGAAGGACCGATCGGATTGAAACGGTGGACCGAGAAGGTCGAATCGGTGTTTGCCATAAGTAAGTGTACTGAAGAGGACAAAGTGAAGTACGCTACGCATACCTTCACAGGTTCTGCGTTAACATGGTGGAATACCTATCTAGAGCAAGTGGGACAAGACGATGCGTACGCACTACCGTGGTCAGCATTCAAGCACTTGATGAACGAGAAGTACCGTCCCAGAACCGAGGTCAATAAGCTCAAGACAGAACTTAGAGGGTTACGAACCCAAGGATTTGATATTACCACGTACGAAAGACGATTCACAGAATTGTGCCTATTGTGTCCGGGAGCATTCGAAGATGAGGAAGAGAAGATCGACGCGTTTGTGAAAGGATTACCGGAAAGAATCCAAGAAGATATAAGTTCACACGAGCCCGCCTCCATACAACAGGCATGTAGAATGGCTCACAAACTAGTGAACCAGATTGAAGAAAGAATTAAAGAACAGACTGCTGAAGAGGCCAATGTGAAGCAAGTCAAAAGAAAGTGGGAGGAAAACGGTGATAAGAATCACCAATACAACAACAACAGCAATTACAACAATAATCGCAATAATTATCCCAACAATCGCAACATCAATCGCAACTACAACAAACGGCCCAACAACAACAACAACAACAACAACAGCAACTACAACAATCATCCCAACAACAATAATAACCGCAACAACAACAACAATCAGAAGCAACTATGCCAAAGGTGTGAAAAGAATCACTCGGGGTTCTGCACCAAATTTTGCAACAAGTGTAAAAGAAATGGTCATAGCACGGCGAAGTGTGAGGTCTACGGACCAGGGGTTAATAGAACGAAAGGAACAAATGGTGTCGGAACGAGTAATGGCGGAGCAAGTAGTGTCGGAGCAAGTTATGCCAATGTAGTTTGTTATAAATGTGGAAAACCAGGCCACATTATTAGAAATTGCCCGAACCAGGAGAACACGAATGGACAAGGCCGTGGAAGAGTTTTCAATATTAATGCGGTAGAGGCACAGGAAGACCCGGAGCTTGTTACGGGTACGTTTCTTATTGACAATAAATCTGCTTACGTTTTATTTGATTCGGGTGCGGATAGAAGCTATATGAGTAGAGATTTTTGTGCTAAATTAAGTTGTCCATTGACGCCTTTGGATAGTAAATTTTTACTCGAATTAGCAAATGGTAAATTAATTTCAGCAGATAATATATGTCGGAATCGAGAAATTAAACTGGTTAGCGAAACATTTAAGATTGATTTGATACCAGTAGAGTTAGGGAGTTTTGATGTGATAATCGGTATGGACTGGTTGAAAGAAGTGAAAGCGGAGATCGTTTGTTACAAAAATGCAATTCGCATTATACGAGAAAAAGGAAAACCCTTAATGGTGTACGGAGAAAAGGGCAACACGAAGCTACATCTTATTAGTAATTTAAAGACACAAAAACTAATAAGAAAAGGTTGCTATGCTGTTCTAGCACACGTCGAGAAAGTACAAACTGAAGAAAAGAGCATCAATGATGTTCCCATTGCAAAAGAATTTCCCGATGTATTTCCGAAAGAATTACCGGGATTACCCCCACATCGATCCGTTGAATTTCAAATAGATCTTATACCAGGAGCTGCACCAATAGCTCGTGCTCCTTACAGACTCGCACCCAGCGAGATGAAAGAACTGCAAAGCCAATTACAAGAACTTTTAGAGCGTGGTTTCATTCGACCAAGCACATCACCGTGGGGAGCTCCTGTATTGTTTGTCAAGAAGAAAGATGGTACATTCAGGTTGTGTATCGACTACCGAGAGTTGAACAAACTTACCATCAAGAACCGCTACCCACTACCGAGAATCGACGACTTATTTGATCAACTGCAAGGCTCGTCTGTTTATTCAAAGATTGACTTACGTTCCGGGTATCATCAAATGCGGGTGAAAGAAGATGATATTCCAAAGACTGCTTTCAGAACACGTTACGGTCATTACGAGTTTATGGTCATGCCGTTTGGTTTAACTAATGCACCAGCTGTGTTCATGGACCTTATGAACCGAGTGTGTGGACCATACCTTGACAAGTTTGTCATTGTTTTCATTGATGACATACTTATTTACTCAAAGAATGACCAAGAACACGGTGAACATTTGAGAAAGGTGTTAGAAGTATTGAGGAAGGAAGAATTGTACGCTAAGTTTTCAAAGTGTGCATTTTGGTTGGAAGAAGTTCAATTCCTCGGTCACATAGTGAACAAAGAAGGTATTAAGGTGGATCCGGCAAAGATAGAAACTGTTGAAAATTGGGAAACCCCGAAAACTCCGAAACACATACGCCAGTTTTTAGGACTAGCTGGTTACTACAGAAGGTTCATCCAAGACTTTTCCAGAATAGCAAAACCCTTGACTGCATTAACGCATAAAGGGAAGAAATTTGAATGGAATGATGAACAAGAGAAAGCGTTTCAGTTATTGAAGAAAAAGCTAACTACGGCACCTATATTGTCATTGCCTGAAGGGAATGATGATTTTGTGATTTATTGTGACGCATCAAAGCAAGGTCTCGGTTGTGTATTAATGCAACGAACGAAGGTGATTGCTTATGCGTCTAGACAATTGAAGATTCACGAACAAAATTATACGACGCATGATTTGGAATTAGGCGCGGTTGTTTTTGCATTAAAGACTTGGAGGCACTACTTATATGGGGTCAAAAGTATTATATATACCGACCACAAAAGTCTTCAACACATATTTAATCAGAAACAACTGAATATGAGGCAGCGTAGGTGGATTGAATTGTTGAATGATTACGACTTTGAGATTCGTTACCACCCGGGGAAGGCAAATGTGGTAGCCGATGCCTTGAGCAGGAAGGACAGAGAACCCATTCGAGTAAAATCTATGAATATAATGATTCATAATAACCTTACTACTCAAATAAAGGAGGCGCAACAAGGAGTTTTAAAAGAGGGAAATTTAAAGGATGAAATACCCAAGGGATCGGAGAAGCATCTTAATATTCGGGAAGACGGAACCCGGTATAGGGCTGAAAGGATTTGGGTACCAAAATTTGGAGATATGAGAGAAATGGTACTTAGAGAAGCTCATAAAACTAGATACTCAATACATCCTGGAACGGGGAAGATGTACAAGGATCTCAAGAAACATTTTTGGTGGCCAGGTATGAAAGTCGATGTTGCTAAATACGTAGGAGAATGTTTGACGTGTTCTAAGGTCAAAGCTGAGCATCAGAAACCATCAGGTCTACTTCAACAACCCGAAATCCCGGAATGGAAATGGGAAAACATTACCATGGATTTCATCACTAAATTGCCAAGGACTGCAAGTGGTTTTGATACTATTTGGGTAATAGTTGATCGTCTCACCAAATCAGCACACTTCCTACCAATAAGAGAAGATGACAAGATGGAGAAGTTAGCACGACTGTATTTGAAGGAAGTCGTCTCCAGACATGGAATACCAATCTCTATTATCTCTGATAGGGATGGCAGATTTATTTCAAGATTCTGGCAGACATTACAGCAAGCATTAGGAACTCGTCTAGACATGAGTACTGCCTATCATCCACAAACTGATGGGCAGAGCGAAAGGACGATACAAACGCTTGAAGACATGCTACGAGCATGTGTTATTGATTTCGGAAACAGTTGGGATCGACATCTACCGTTAGCAGAATTTTCCTACAACAACAGCTACCATTCAAGCATTGAGATGGCGCCGTTTGAAGCACTTTATGGTAGAAAGTGCAGGTCTCCGATTTGTTGGAGTGAGGTGGGGGATAGACAGATTACGGGTCCGGAGATTATACAAGAAACTACCGAGAAGATCATCCAAATTCAACAACGGTTGAAAACCGCCCAAAGTCGACAAAAGAGCTACGCTGACATTAAAAGAAAAGATATAGAATTTGAAATTGGAGAGATGGTCATGCTTAAAGTTTCACCTTGGAAAGGCGTTGTTCGATTTGGTAAACGAGGGAAATTAAATCCAAGGTATATTGGACCATTCAAGATTATTGATCGTGTCGGACCAGTAGCTTACCGACTTGAGTTACCTCAACAACTCGCGGCTGTACATAACACTTTCCACGTCTCGAATTTGAAGAAATGTTTTGCTAAAGAAGATCTCACTATTCCGTTAGATGAAATCCAAATCAACGAAAAACTCCAATTCATCGAAGAACCCGTCGAAATAATGGATCGTGAGGTTAAAAGACTTAAGCAAAACAAGATACCAATTGTTAAGGTTCGATGGAATGCTCGTAGAGGACCCGAGTTCACCTGGGAGCGTGAAGATCAGATGAAGAAGAAATACCCGCATCTATTTCCAGAAGATTCGTCAACACCTTCAACAGCTTAAAATTTCGGGACGAAATTTATTTAACGGGTAGGTACTGTAGTGACCCGAACTTTTCCATGTTTATATATATTAATTGAGATTGATGTTTACATGATTAAATGTTCCAACATGTTAAGCAATCAAACTTGTTAAGACTTGATTAATTGAAATAGGTTTCATATAGACAATTGACCACCCAAGTTGACCGGTGATTCACGAACGTTAAAACTTGTAAAAAAAACTATATGATGACATATATATGGTTATATATATAGTTAACATGATATTATGATAAGTAAACATATCATTAATTATATTAACAATGAACTACATATGTAAAAACAAGACTACTAACTTAATGATTTTGAAACGAGACATATATGTAACGTTTATCGTTGTAACGACATTTAATGTATATATATCATATTAAGAGATATTCGTACATCATAATATCATGATAATATAATAATTTAAAATCTCTTTTGATATTATAAACATTGGGTTAACAACATTTAACAAGATCGTTAACCTAAAGGTTTCAAAACAACACTTACATGTAACGACTAACGATGACTTAACGACTCAGTTAAAATGTATATACATGTAGTGTTTTAATATGTATTTATACACTTTTGAAAGACTTCAATACACTTATCAAAATACTTCTACTTAACAAAAATGCTTACAATTACATTCTCGTTCAGTTTCATCAACAATTCTACTCGTATGCACCCGTATTCGTACTCGTACAATACACAGCTTTTAGATGTATGTACTATTGGTATATACACTCCAATGATCAGCTCTTAGCAGCCCATGTGAGTCACCTAACACATGTGGGAACCATCATTTGGCAACTAGCATGAAATATCTCATAAGATTACAAAAATATGAGTAATCATTCATGACTTATTTACATGAAAACAAAATTACATATCCTTTATATCTAATCCATACACCAACGACCAAAAACACCTACAAACACTTTCATTCTTCAATTTTCTTCATCTAATTGAACTCTCTCAAGTTCTATCTTCAAGTTCTAAGTGTTCTTCATAAATTCCAAAAGTTCTAGTTTCATAAAATCAAGAATACTTTCAAGTTTGCTAGCTCACTTCCAATCTTGTAAGGTGATCATCCAACCTCAAGAAATCTTTGTTTCTTACAGTAGGTTATCATTCTAATACAAGGTAATAATCATATTCAAACTTTGGTTCAATTTCTATAACTATAACAATCTTATTTCAAGTGATGATCTTACTTGAACTTGTTTTCGTGTCATGATTTTGCTTCAAGAACTTTGAGCCATCCAAGGATCCATTGAAGCTAGATCCATTTTTCTCTTTTCCAGTAGGTTCATCCAAGGAACTTAAGGTAGTAATGATGTTCATAACATCATTCGATTCATACATATAAAGCTATCTTATTCGAAGGTTTAAACTTGTAATCACTAGAACATAGTTTAGTTAATTCTAAACTTGTTCGCAAACAAAAGTTAATCCTTCTAACTTGACTTTTAAAATCAACTAAACACATGTTCTATATCTATATGATATGCTAACTTAATGATTTAAAACCTGGAAACACGAAAAACACCGTAAAACCGGATTTACGCCGTCGTAGTAACACTGCGGGCTGTTTTGGGTTAGTTAATTAAAAACTATGATAAACTTTGATTTAAAAGTTGTTATTCTGAGAAAATGATTTTTATTATGAACATGAAACTATATCCAAAAATTATGGTTAAACTCAAAGTGGAAGTATGTTTTCTAAAATGGTCATCTAGACGTCGTTCTTTCGACTGAAATGACTACCTTTACAAAAATGACTTGTAACTTATTTTTCCGACTAGAAACCTATACTTTTTTGGTTTAGATTCATAAAATTGAGTTCAATATGAAACCATAGCAATTTGATTCACTCAAAACGGATTTAAAATGAAGAAGTTATGGGTAAAACAAGATTGGATAATTTTTCTCATTTTAGCTACGTGAAAATTGGTAACAAATCTATTCCAACCATAACTTAATCAACTTGTATTATATATTATGTAATCTTGAGATACCATAGACACGTATACAATGTTTCGACCTATCATGTCGACACATCTATATATATTTCGGAACAACCATAGGCACTCTATATGTGAATGTTGGAGTTAGCTATACAGGGTTGAGGTTGATTCCAAAATATATATAGTTTGAGTTGTGATCAATACTGAGATACGTATACACTGGGTCGTGGATTGATTCAAGATAATATTTATCGATTTATTTCTGTACATCTAACTGTGGACAACTAGTTGTAGGTTACTAACGAGGACAGCTGACTTAATAAACTTAAAACATCAAAATATATTAAAAGTGTTGTAAATATATTTTGAACATACTTTGATATATATGTATATATTGTTATAGGTTCGTGAATCAACCAGTGGCCAAGTCTTACTTCCCGACGAAGTAAAAATCTGTGAAAGTGAGTTATAGTCCCACTTTTAAAATCTAATATTTTTGGGATGAGAATACATGCAGGTTTTATAAATGATTTACAAAATAGACACAAGTACGTGAAACTACATTCTATGGTTGAATTATCGAAATCGAATATGCCCCTTTTTATTAAGTCTGGTAATCTAAGAATTAGGGAACAGACACCCTAATTGACGCGAATCCTAAAGATAGATCTATTGGGCCTAACAAACCCCATCCAAAGTACCGGATGCTTTAGTACTTCGAAATTTATATCATATCCGAAGGGTGTCCCGGAATGATGGGGATATTCTTATATATGCATCTTGTTATTGTCGGTTACCAGGTGTTCACCATATGAATGATTTTTATCTCTATGTATGGGATGTGTATTGAAATATGAAATCTTGTGGTCTATTGTTACGATTTGATATATATAGGTTAAACCTATAACTCACCAACATTTTTGTTGACGTTTTAAGCATGTTTATTCTCAGGTGATTATTAAGAGCTTCCGCTGTCGCATACTTAAATAAGGACAAGATTTGGAGTCCATGCTTGTATGATATTGTGTAAAAACTGCATTCAAGAAACTTATTTTGTTGTAACATATTTGTATTGTAAACCATTATGTAATGGTCGTGTGTAAACAGGATATTTTAGATTATCATTATTTGATAATCTACGTAAAGCTTTTTAAACCTTTATTGATGAAATAAAGGTTATGGTTTGTTTAAAAATGAATGCAGTCTTTGAAAAACGTCTCATATAGAGGTCAAAACCTCGCAACGAAATCAATTAATATGGAACGTTTTTAATCAATAAGAACAGGACATTTCACCGCATCCCTATCTGATTCAGTGAAACTGCTTAAAAACTTGACAAGTCTCGAACCAAACTTCTTTTTAACACAACTAACGAACCGTAAACACTTAAAACGCATACCATACATCGTTGGAAAGGTAATTTAACGAGGAATACAACTAAACACATTTCAATAATCAAATCTAACATTTACAATAATCGAATTCTCGCCAATTGATCATTAAAGGTTCATTATCAAGGTTTCAAGTTCACAAAATGCATAAGGTGATTTGGGAACTTAATACACACATATAATACGCCGTTTTGTAGGTAATTACGTATACAATACAACTAAACACTTACTAACAACATTTTATAGCATTCAATGCATCAAAAGTTCATTTTGAAGTCTATCAAACTCTAACCAAAATCACAAAATCAATAATCATGTTAGTGAGGTTTTCTTAATCAACCTACACACCAAATTGAAGCTAATGATGCTAGTAACATATTTAATACATGAACTTTAACATAACAACAACATTTAATCATCCAAAACTCAAGATCAAACACACCCATTTCAAGTTTAAGTTAGTTACATCAAAATGACAAGAACAAGCATATAAATCATATATTCATGTTAGACTTGAGCCATAGACACTAATTAACACACTTTTAAGTTAAAAACATCAAGAACAAGAAATCTAGTATTTTTAGAAAGTTACCCAAAATAGATGAAGTTGGTATGAAATTGAAGAGGAAGATGCAAGGATTCCAAATATGTAATTTGTTTTGATGTTTGATTGCTAGATTGGATTTAGATGATGAATTTGTGTTTAAGGGTTTGAGAGCAAAAATAATGGAAGTAGTAGAAAAGAGATGAGTGAATGAGTGGAGGTGGTGAAGTGGTTGACTAGTTGACCTAGTCACCACTTTGGCCACTAGTCAAGATTAGTCCCTCAAGTTTGTAGTCGGGTGCGGAAATTACCAAACGAATATTTTAAATACGCGAGAGTAAACGGGAGATGTTATAATCCAATAACGGAAATATTAAGAACGTTAGCTAACGGAGGATACGAATCTAGATACGAACGATATTATCAAAATAAAAAGACGGACGTTAAAATAATTTAACGGAAAAATGGGGGATGTTACAGTAAGGACCTAATGTAGTTGTCGCTAAGAGGATTCTTTTGCGAAAAAAAAGTTGCTCAAAATATAATAATTGTTCCAAAAATAATGCATCCTTACATAATTTGTATTTACATGATAAGAACAAAATGTAAAAAAAAAATTGATTATAAAGTACCTTCAATATGACATGGGTTATTTAGGTAAGTAAAAAAAATAAAAAATGAATGCACCTCGTTTGAATGTGTAGGAAGCGTAATGTAAATTTCTTATTTTGATGTTAAAAAAAGAATGAGTGGACTTTGAACTTTTTTAATGTTGTCAAGCCCATCAACAACTTAACAATGTGACCTATTTTTGAATAAATGAACTATTTACTGGGCTACTTGCTAGACTTTAGACTTTTACTGGGGTCAATTGACCCCATTAATCAATACATAGCTACGCCACTGAACTGTTTTACACCACCGAAAGAGAATTAAGAGTATAAAAGTATGAATTATGATTCATTGTGTGTTATGCTTCCGTCTTGTTCTCCTATTTATAGGAGAAACTTCTCTTTTGCTAAGTCCCTAGATAATTTGGAAGCATTAGTTGAATTTTCTTTTTGTCTTCTTACACCATGAAAGTTATGTTGTCTATTTTCCTTCTTTTTTTGGGGCGGCCGGGCTAGTGGTAGTAGGCCACTATTCCTTTGACTTCACATCATTCAAGATTCGGTGCATGGGTTTGGACGCCACCGCTCTGTTAAGGCATGCCTTCGTTTCCTTTTTTCGAAAACTACTTCGTAATTCTCTTCGTGCTGGTAGGGTACGCTATCATAAACCAACACAGTTGACAGCTCTCTTGAAATCCATCACATTTTTTATACATGGACAATAGTGAATTAGCTAACACGGTATCATAGCAAAACCCGAATTTAATATACTTCCCGTTAACCCATTTCCCAATAGATAAATCTCCGATTACACCGGAAGCTTTAGAGTTTAGCCAATGTCGAAAATGTGAACTCATGAGGTACAGAATCACCGGTCCATGCAGAATCACCGGTCCAGCAAATTTCAATAAAAAGACTAAAACTTTCGTTACAAAGATCATTTTTTCAAAGTAAGTGATCAATGTGTTCCATAAAGGACAATATTTGAATTCGATGGAGTCGAAAACCTTTCATATTAGATCCGGGTTCTTGAAACGGAGTAGGCATTGATTAGATTTGTAGAGATAATAGGGTTTTGGTGAAGACCCAAACAGAAAAGCTGAGCATGAGTTTGCTGGGCTAGTTTTGGAGATTGATTAGTTATTGAGAGTTTAAGAAGGTTGAGAAGATGAGAAATGGAGGGAGATTGTAACGGCTTTGTGGGGAACTTTTGTTCGATTAAATGAATTAGTTTAAACCGAATTAAAAATATTATGTTTATATGACACGTGAATTTGAACTCATAGAAGTCCATCTTACTCTTTTTCAGTTAATTATTTAAATTTAAATATTAAATTATAAATATTAAATATTAAATGAAATATTAATAAGAAAAAGTGTACATAGCAGCAGTGATGGCGATTCAAAAATTCTTTTTGTACAGGGGGCAAGTTCCCTTTTTTTATAGTTCATATAATAGAAATGAAGATTACAAAACATTCAGAAAAATTCATCTTTCTTTATATAAATTCAAACATACGATTTCAGACCATAAAACACTTTTACTTTTCACATATAATCAGATGCAATACGTAAAAGTATTTAATGCCTTGATATTTATTTATTTTATTTTTTTCGAAAAATAATACTAAATATATAAATAAAGCTGGAATATTTCATCAAAACAATGAAAGCCCCAAAAATACAAATGAAGGAGATGACATCGTAAATCTTTTGAACATATAAGAAAATACATTAAACACTGTATTGGAATCTATGATTGTACTATCCAAATGTTGGGAGGATGAGATGAACATAATCTTTCAGGTTCATCGACTCCTGATTGTCCTTGATGAATCCAAAACATCTTTGAAGGGGACGAATTATACAAAGGTTTTTGAACCCCAACATGTGAAATTGCTCCCATATGAAAGTAGCAACAGGAGCATTCCATGACAAACCGAATACGATCCCGTGTTAATGAAAGTCGGTTGAAGGAATCGACAAAGACTTAATGCCACATGACTTATCATTGATCTTAGACCCATCACCTCTCAGCCTTCACATGCTAAGTTGCAATCCAAAAAGAAACTAACAGTAGCCACCATTCCTCATGACAGTAGCAGGTGTTCCATGAGGAGATCCTCATTGCTTTGAGGCGTTATTGGGTTGCTCGTCAAATTTGACCATTTCTTCTTTGTAAGTCAATTTTTTTGCACCTATTTGCAACCCATTTCCCTTGTTTTTCTTGGAAGCATGGCTGACTACGTGACTAATTTCAATTGTTGTATCAAAGAGATCGGATATATTAGGTACTTCATCAATCCATTTGCTAGCTTTAGGAGTGGCGGGTTTTTTGTTGTCTGCGGCTTTAGGCTGGACAAATGGGGCTTCGAATTCAGTTGGTTTTGTACATCTTGATCGAATTAATTTACAATCTGCTTGACAATAATTACCGAAACACTGATCGTGGGGTATTTTAGAAGAAATAGTAGTTGCATTTTGATCGATAGAAGGGCTGCAAGTGGTTTTTGCTTTTGAAAAGTTTTTGGATAAAGGGGCAAGTGTGGATGGAGTGGAATTTTTTTGGAAGTATTGGAGTATTAGGGGAAACGGCAGCAGAGTTGTATACGTAGTAAGTGAAAGACAAATCAAGGGGAGAGGAAGATGCAGTCGAAAGTACATCAACATCTTTATCCTTTTTGTTATCTACCATTTCCTGATCAAATGACACACCCATTGACTCATTGCCTTCAATATCTTTAACTTTTTGAAGGTTAACAGCTAAAGTTGCCTTTTCCAATGTATTGTGGATGTCATTGGCTATCTCAATCTCTGATATATTTTCAAAATTCAAATCATGGCTCTCAATGGTTATCTCACCTTCCTCTGGTGAATATTCTGGCGATAATTGTTCAACTTTCGGTGAGGCTTTTCTACATTGATCGGCTGCTTTCTGCTCCTTCAAAAGCTTGTTGGAATATAGTGTCAGATTATTGTATTCGTCAATGATCTCATCATCAACTAGCTCCACTTTTTCGTTAGAAAAAAGTTCTTCAACTCAAAGTTTGCAACTAGACAGGTTTGATATATTTCCTGTGATGTACGGACGAATTGGGGCCGGATCATAAGCCTCAATCATGGCAAATAGGGAATCAGTTTGTTTAAGTTTATGAGTATTAATATCGATGTGTAAAACTCGCCCTAACTCTTTGGCTACTTCAATTTTACAATCGGAGGAGCAACATTCGAAAGGGACGCCTTTAATTTCTAAACGAGCGATTCTCGAATACTTGTCCATTCTATGTACCATCGGAATAACCCTTAAGAACTCTAACTCGTTCATTGTCGGTCCCATTGTTATACTTTGGGGCCGATGTAACCGTAAGGTCCCAAGGCAGAGACTGAGCTCACAACAATCATCCTACTTCTTAACCACTTGAATAACTTTAAAGTTTTAATAGGAAAATTTATGTACATTGAAACTCATCGTGTCATTGGTTTCGTGATTTATGGATAAATTTATGTTGCAGGAGACGTTGACATTAGACTACGTTGAATGTTCAAAATTCATTCTGCTCATATTCATATCATTTTTGGCGAAACCCACGAACATCATTCTGCCGTTAAGCTTCCTCACGTTCATGGTTGAAACGACTTGTGAAGCTTGAATATCGTTCTAAAAACGTATGAAAGCGAAGCTGCGATTTTGTTTCCATGAGATCCCAACAATTTTCCCGAACCTATGTAGCGCGTTTTTGATGTTTAATGGGTTTGTAAACTTTGATAATGAACCCAAAAAAACTGTCGATTTTCTTGAGTAAGAAAGTTGTTTATTTATGTTATAATACTAACGTGGATTTTTGTTTTTAATATGGGTAATGGATGGGTGGTTGATTGGAATTGAGTTGGGGAAGGTTGGTTGGAATTTTTGAGAGAAATTGGGAGCCATGTTGTAAAAACTCTTTGAGATAAAAGGTCGAACAGCTGGTGGGCGGGTCAAAAAAATGGAAGTAAAAAGCAAGAGGAGATCAATAGGGTGCCAATCAGAAACAAATGATAATGGATGAAGTACATAACAAGAGGCGAGATAAAATTAAAGGCTCATCGGAAAATAGGAAAGATACGTTACCGGTGAGGCGGTGACATTTTGAAATAACGAAGGTGATTTATTATCACCTACAATTAGGTTTTAGACAAAATTGTTGAAATGGTCCGTGTAGTTTGTACCAAAATGCTGATTTAGTTCATGTATTTGTTTTTATTTATTTCGTCCTCATGGTTTGTAGATATTGTTGATTTCGTCCCTCTAACTGACGGCTGTCAAATAATTCTGTTAAGTCAGGTCACATGCCTTGCACATGAGGGTAATTCAATCATTTTATCCTTTCTTCTTCACCTTTCTTCCCCTTTCTTGTTTTAAAAGTGACCTGCAGCTCAATTTCTTTTTTCAACTCAAATTAAAATCTTAACAAAATACTAAAATCACTAACTTAAATTAAAACCCTAAATAAATAGCAGCAATTAGATTTTATTTCTTCAGATCTATCACATCAATTCTTTTTTAATTAATATCACATACAATTATCCAAATAAATAAATTCGTTAATTTGTATTACGGTGGTGGAGACCGGACAAAAGTTGATGGTGGTAGCGACGGATGAAATGTCCCGTTCTTTATTGATTAAAAACGTTCCATATTAATTGATTTCGTTGCGAGGTTTTGACCTCTATATGAGACGTTTTTCAAAGACTGCATTCATTTTAAAACAAACCATAACCTTTATTTCATCAATAAAGGTTTAAAAAGCTTTACGTAGATTATCAAATAATGATAATCTAAAATATCCTGTTTACACACGACCATTACATAATGGTTTACAATACAAATATGTTACAACAAAATAAGTTTCTTGAATGCAGTTTTTACACAATATCATACAAGCATGGACTCCAAATCTCGTCCTTATTTAAGTATGCGACAGCGGAAGCTCTTAATAATCACCTGAGAATAAACATGCTTAAAACGTCAACAAAAATGTTGGTGAGTTATAGGTTTAACCTATATATATCAAATCATAATAATAGACCACAAGATTTCATATTTCAATACACATCCCATACATAGAGATAAAAATCATTCATATGGTGAACACCTGGTAACCGACATTAACAAGATGCATATATAAGAATATCCCCATCATTCCGGGACACCCTTCGGATATGATATAAATTTCGAAGTACTAAAGCATCCTGTACTTTGGATGGGGTTTGTTAGGCCCAATAGATCTATCTTTAGGATTCGCGTCAATTAGGGTGTCTGTTCCCTAATTCTTAGATTACCAGACTTTATAAAAGGGGCATATTCGATTTCGATAATTCAACCATAGAATGTAGTTTCACGTACTTGTGTCTATTTTGTAAATCATTTATAAAACCTACATGTATTCTCATCCCAAAAATATTAGATTTTAAAAGTGGGACTATAACTCACTTTCACAGATTTTTACTTCGTCGGGAAGTAAGACTTGGCCACTGGTTGATTCACGAACCTATAACAATATATACATATATATCAAAGTATGTTCAAAATATATTTACAACACTTTTAATATATTTTGATGTTTTAAGTTTATTAAGTCAGCTGTCCTCGTTAGTAACCTACAACTAGTTGTCCACAGTTAGATGTACAGAAATAAATCGATAAATTATCTTGAATCAATCCACGACCCAGTGTATACGTATCTCAGTATTGATCACAACTCAAACTATATATATTTTGGAATCAACCTCAACCCTGTATAGCTAACTCCAACATTCACATATAGAGTGTCTATGGTTGTTCCGAAATATATATAGATGTGTCGACATGATAGGTCAAAACATTGTATACGTGTCTATGGTATCTCAAGATTACATAATATACAATACAAGTTGATTAAGTTATGGTTGGAATAGATTTGTTACCAATTTTCACGTAGCTAAAATGAGAAAAATTATCCAATCTTGTTTTACTCATAACTTCTTCATTTTAAATCCGTTTTGAGTGAATCAAATTGCTATGGTTTCATATTGAACTCTATTTTATGAATCTAAACAGAAAAAGTATAGGTTTATTGTAATGACCCGCACTTTTTCGATCGTTCTATACTTATAAGATTAATATTTATATAAATTAAACCTTACCAACATGATAAGCAATCCAAATTGTTGAGACTTATGTTTTCGAAAAGAGTTTTACACAACGTTTGACCGTCTAGTTTGACCGATGATATCACGAACTATACAATATATGATAATTATACGTTTGTGTATATATATGTATATATACATATTTAACATGATTAAAGAATGTTTTAATATCTTATTTTGTATCAATAACAATAAGTTATAAGTATATTTTAAAACTACTAACTTAAGTTTTCAAACCGATAACCATACGTAACGTTATTTGACTTAAATATTTACGACCTATAATGTTTATACATATATCGTATAAGTAATGTATTTAATCACTTTTAAAGACTTAAATACATAAAACAATATAAGTGTATTCACAAAAGATAGCTATATTTGAATACTCATTCCATTTTTCACAAAATTTCTATACGTATATCTAGAGTATAAGTACTCGTATCATACCTAGCTTCTATACGTATTTACTATTGGTATATACACATCAAATCACCACCTAACCAGCCCTTATTCATGCCTTATGTATAAGGTAATTACTTTTGAATCATTGCAAGACTAATTACAAAAATACAAACTAAAATTTTGTCCATATACCCTTAAGAATCACGTTTTTAGGAGTATATATGTATCATCATTTTTGATTCATTTACTAATTCAATCTCCTAGCTAAAACACACACTCTTATAACCCTTAAACACCTTCAACAATCCAGCAAAGTTCCATAAAGATCTAGCTTCAAAAACCTTACTTAAACACCATAAGAAAACCATACAAAAACACTTCAAGAATCCTTTCCAAGAACACAAACTTACTTCCAATCTTTCATCCACTTCCATCACCCTTTTGGTTCTAGCTTTTTACTTCTCTTTTACAGCAACCTAGTCCAAGGAACTTGAGGTAGAATCTATGTTCATAACCTTATTCGATTCATATATATATAGCTATCTTATTTTGTGGTATAAAAGTTTAACAACAAGAACATAGTTTGAATGTTTTCAAACTTGTTTGCAAACTAAATAGATCCTTCTAACTTAACTTTTAAAATACTTCAAGACCTGTAATATAACTTATGTATATGCTAATTTAACAAGGTATAACTTGGTTTTTCAAAGAATATCTTAAAAACTGTTTTTACGACGTCGGAGTGCAACCGGGGACTGTTTTGGGTTGGATAATTAAAAACCATCTTAAACTTTGAATTGAAGGTTTATGTTCTGGAAAAATGATTTTTACTATGAATATGATAACACATAAAAATTTCATGATTTAATTCAAAGTATAAGTATTTTTAGAAAAATGGTCATTAAATGATATTTTTGTAACAAAAATATTTAACTTCATAAGTTTCACTAAAGTTTCACCTATGCCGTGTGATTTTGAATACAAACCAAGGTATTTTCAGTTCATAGTCTTAAAGAGGGACTCGATCCAAGGAGATGACAAGTTGAATCAACGAAAACGGATTTGTAACGAAGAAACTATGACCGAAACAAAATTGGTTATCCAAGACTTGTTTAACTTCGGGATTAATTGGGAAAAATTAAATAAAATCACATCTTTCTAAGATAACATGATATTTTATATATATGTACTTATAATTCAATTTTATATGGTTCAGGATCACCCGTAAACAACACGAGAAGGTTAATCATAAGATCCCATGTTTGTACGCAACACGTCATTTGACAACACCGGTACTTTATGTACGCAACACGTCATTTGACAACACCGGTACCGTGGGTCAAGATTAATCTCGACCAATACATATACGATGGGGTTTTATTTATTTCGTTGGGGGTTTTATTTATTTCATTGCGGGTATATTAAACATCTAAAAATGAACCATTAAAATTGAATTACTAACAACGAACTGCTAACTATGGACTAAGGAATTATTCAAAGTATTAAAAGTATAACAAGTATATATATATGAGACGTTTGTTTAAAAAGAAAAGGTATTGATATATTATATATGGATAGGTTCGTAATATCAACCGGAAGACCGAGTCAAAATATATATATCTTCAAGACGAAAGTGAGTATATAGTCCCACTTCTAAACTCTAAATATTTCGGGATGAGAATACATGTATTTTATGTTTTACGATATGGACACAAGTAACTGAAAAATATATTCTACGTTGAGTTGTACCACTGGCATACTTCCCTGTAGCTTGGTAACTAATATTTACAGCGGTATTGTAAACGCGAATCCTGTTGATAGATCTATCGGGCCTGACAACCCCAACCGGACTGGACGACCAGTATTCAACGGTTGCACAGTACTTCGTTTCGTGACTACACTTGGTACAGTGTAGTAAGATTTCATATTAAAGGGAATATGCGACGTGATTAATTGTTAAGTATGGTTACCAAGTGCTCAACCACTTAGAATATTTTTATTAAACTGTTTATATACGAAATCTTGTGGTCTATATATATATATTGCTGCCGGCACTAAACCTATATCTCACCAACTTTATGTTGACCTTTTAAAACATGTCTATTCTCAGGTGATTACTAAAGCTTCCGCTGCATAATGTTGAATTTGAGCAGGATCTTGCGTACGCATATTTGTGTCAAAAATAAAACTGCATACCCGAGGATCTGTGTTGTAAAATATGCTAGAAACCGTGTTGTTATCATTATTTGTAAAGTTTGTAAGTCGAAGATTATCACTAAACGATAATCATCTTTTTATTGTCTAAAGCTTGTAACAAAAATAATGGTTGTGGTTTGTAATGTGAAATATATGCAGTTTTCTTTCAAAAATGTCTCATATAGAGGTCAATACCTCGCAATGAAATCATACGTTATCTAACGCGTTCTTATGGTTAAGGACGGGTTATGACATGTGGTATCAGAGCGTTGGTCTTAGCGAACCAGGTTTGCATTAGTGTGTCTAACCGAGAAGTCGTTAGGATACATTAGTAAGTCTGGACTTTGACCGGGTCTGATTTAAAAACCATTGCTTATCATTGTTGGTTAAAATTTATATGTAAATATTATGTAGTACTAATGGGTTAGTTTTTGTGTGATAGATGTCGGGCTCAAAACTTGTTATCACATTCAGTGACTCCGAATCAGAATCTTCAGATGGTGTTCCAGTCATTAACCTATCCGATGACGAAAATAATATCTTTGGGGAAGACTCACAAATTCCGGATGAACCGACTATAGAGAACCCAGAAAGTGAACCCGAGGAGGAAAGTGAACCCGAGGAGGAAAGTGAACCCGAGGAAGAAATACAGTAAATTACAAAAGACGAGTTCGAACTAGGAAAGAAACGAAAGGCTAATGAATTTGAAAATTCAAATCCCGAGTTTAGTAAGGATGATGTGGCACCAACTCCACTAGACACTACCACCCCTATTCCCGCTATTCCTATTCGTTCTATCCCGGCATCCAGTTCTTCAGCCCCACAGCCAAAATATAAGCAGACAGCCAGGATAAGCGTTAAGCGATTTTTTGAACCTAAACGTCCTAGAAAATAGACCAAACGATGCGCTGCCGTATTAAACCATGGGATCATATAATGTTTTGTATAATATTATTAGTGTGGTTTGCTTAATGTTCGATGTAAGATAAGCATATGTAAAATAGTGAAGTGTGAAATGCAATAATTTTCCATGGTTAAGTATTACTTAGATGGTAGTAATTGATTCTGTACTAAGCTATTAAGTATGGACATTAACGGGTAGGTACTACCCTAGATATAATTATAAAATGCTAATAAGAAGAAAAGGCTTTTATAATAATACCTGGTTCATATTATTAATAAGCTATAATGTACTGTAAATATACACTACATCTATAATATTCCATGTGAATAATTATTTTCTTTTCATTCTTATAGAAGAATATGGCGCGATTGAACCGAATGACGGAACAAGAAATCCAGGAACTCATCAATCAGCGAGTGAACGACAGAATGTTATGGGTCGAGGCTGCAAGAGGTGCTGCAGTTAACCCAAATCCTCGTGTGGGGTGCACTTACAAAACTTTTCAAGCTTGCAAGCCCTCATCGTTCAGTGGAACAGAAGGACCGATCGGTTTAACCCGGTGGATAGAAAAGATGGAGACTGTGTTTAAAATAAGTGGTTGTGTTGAAAAGGACATGACCAAGTATGCATCGTGCACTTTACAAGATAGTGCACTCACGTGGTGGAAAAATTATGTGAAGGCTGTAGGAGGAGATGTAGCTTATGATACTCCTTGGGAAGAATTCAAAACAATGTTAATCAACGAGTATTGTCCAAGGAACGAGGTTAGGAAGTTGGAAGATGAATTACGAAGCCTGAAGGTTGTTGGTACTGAAATCACCAACTACAATCAGCGATTCATGGAATTAGTTTTGCTATGTCCTGAATTGGTTCCAACCGAAGAACGGAAGATTGAAATGTACAAAGATGGTTTGCCCAAAAAGGTCAAGGCAAACGTTACAGCATCGAAACCTAAGACAATTCATGAAGCTATAACCATGGCAAACGAGCTAATGGATCAGGTCATCATGGATAAGAAAGCATCCAATACTGATGTGAAGGTATCAGGTAACAAAAGAAAGTGGAATGGAAATTATGATCGAGGTAACCAACAACAATCTTTTAAGAAACAAGAAACCATGCAAGGTGCAGGTAGTGGTTCAAGCTTTGGTTACAAAGGACAAAATCCTTTATGCAACCGATGCCACAAACATCACTCTGGCTACTGTAATGTGGTATGCAACAAATGTAATCGAAAGGGTCATCTTGCTGAAGATTGTAGGGCTCTCGTTACAAATACAAATGGTACCAAGACTCCTGCCACCAATGCAAATAGAACTGCTTTGGCTACCATTACTTGTTATGGGTGTGGAAAACAAGGTCACTATAAGAGCCAGTGTCCGAATCCAGAGAAGAATAATGGATCTGCACGTGGAAGAGCATTTGTTATTAATGCTAGAGAGGCGTGTGAAGACCCGGAGCTTGTTACGGGTACGTTTACCATTAATAACTTATCCGCATCTATTATATTTGATACTGGTGCCGATAGAAGTTACGTGAGTAGAGGCTTTTACGCTAAATTGAATTGTTCATCATTACCTCTAGATGCTAAGTACATGATTGAGTTAGCTAATGGTAAACTAATTAAAGCCGATAAAATTTGCCGTGATTGTAAAATAAATTTAGCCGGAGAAACATTTAAAATTGACTTAATACCCGTAGAATTAGGAAGTTTTGATGTAATAGTCGGCATGGACTGGATGTCCAAAGTAGGAGCTGAAGTTGTGTGTGCCAAGAAGGCAATTCGCATTCCTTGTAAGGATAGAATGCCGGTGATGATTTATGGAGAGAAGGGTAACTCAAAGCTAAAACTCATTAGTTATTTGAAAGCTCAAAAGTGCTTGAAGAAAGGGTGCTATGCTATCTTAGCACATGTTAATAAAGTCGAAAAGAAAGAAAAAGAGAAGTGCATCAACGACGTGCCTGTGGCAAGAGATTTTCCTGAAGTTTTTCCGGAAGAGTTGCCGGGATTACCTCCATTTAGATCTGTAGAATTTCAAATAGATTTAGTACCAGGAGCCGCACCAGTGGCTCGTGCTCCATATAGACTTGCACCGTCCGAGTTAAAAGAACTTCAGAGTCAGTTAAAAGAATTACTGGATCATGGATTCATGCGACCAAGTACTTCACCGTGGGGAGCTCCGATTCTATTTGTTAAAAAGAAAGATGGATCTTTTAGGATGTGTATAGATTATCGTGAATTAAATAAGTTAACTATCAAAAATCGGTATCCACTACCGAGAATTGACGACTTATTTGATCAACTCCAGGGATCATGTGTTTATTCGAAAATCGACCTAAGATCGGGCTATCATCAACTACGTGTCAAAGAAGAGGACATTCCGAAAACTGCTTTTCGGACACGTTATGGTCATTACGAATTTTTGGTCATGCCGTTTGGATTGACGAATGCGCCAGCTGTATTCATGGACCTCATGAATCGAGTTTGTAGTCCGTATTTAGATAAGTTTGTTATCGTTTTCATTGATGACATTCTTATCTATTCCAAGAGTGAGCAAGAGCATGAGCAGCATTTAAGGTTGATATTAGAGTTGTTGAGAAAAGAACAGCTATACGCTAAATTTTCTAAGTGTGCTTTCTGGTTGAAAGAAGTGCAATTTCTTGGCCACGTTGTTAGTAGCAAAGGAATTCAGGTTGATCCAGCAAAAATTGAAGCCATTGAAAAATGGGAGACTCCTAAAACACCAATGCAGATACGCCAATTTTTGGGTTTAGCCGGTTATTATAGAAGGTTTATTCAAGATTTTTCCCGAATAGCTAAGCCGTTGACAGCATTAACGCAAAAAGGGAAGAAATACGAATGGACCTCGGAGCAGGAGAACGCATTTCAATTACTGAAGAAGAAGTTAACTACGGCGCCTATTTTATCGTTACCTGAAGGGAACGATGATTTTGAAATATATTGTGACGCTTCGCGACAAGGTTTTGGTTGTGTTCTTATGCAATGAAAGAAAGTTATTGCATACGCATCCCGACAATTAAAGATTCACGAGCGGAATTATACGACGCATGATCTAGAACTGGGAGCAGTCGTGTTTGCATTGAAGATATGGAGACACTACTTGTATGGGGTTAAATGCACTATGTTTACTGATCATAAAAGCCTTCAACATATTTTCGATCAAAAACAGCTGAACATGAGGCAACGTAGGTGGGTTGAGTTAATAAATGACTATGATTGTGAAATTCGTTATCATCCCGGGAAAGCGAACGTGGTGGCCGACGCTCTAAGCAGAAAGGAACGAGAACCAATTCGAGTACGAGCGATGAACATAAAAATTCGCATGAATCTCAACTCACAAATCAAAGAAGTTCAACGAGAAGCACTTACTAAAGAAAATATAGGAAATGAAATAATGAAGAAGTATGAGAAGCAACTCGTTATGCGGGAAGATGGAATTCGATATTTTGCAAATCGTATTTGGGTACCGAAGTTGGGTGGATTAAGGAAGTTGATATTGAACGAGGCACATAAGACAAGATATTCGATACATCCTGGAGTTGGAAAGATGTACCAAGATCTTAAGACGCATTATTGGTGGCCTAATTTGAAGACAGACGTTGCAACATATGTTGGGGAATGTTTAACTTGTTCCAAAGTCAAAGCAGAACACCAGAAGCCGTCAGGGTTACTTCAACAACCAGAAATTCCAGAATGGAAATGGGACGGTATTACCATGGATTTCATCACGAAGTTACCAAAGACTGCCTGGGGATACGACACCATTTGGGTGATTGTTGATCGTCTCACCAAGTCTGCACATTTCTTGCCTATAAAGGAAACGGATAGAATGGAGAAACTATTACGATTGTATATAAAGGAAATTGTTTCAAGGCATGGAATACCTATTTCCATTATATCTGATCGTGATAGTAGATTTACCTCAAAGTTCTGGCAATCACTACAGGAGGCCCTAGGAACTCGTTTGGATATGAGCACCGCATATCATCCGCAAACCGACGGGCAGAGTGAAAGAACAATTCAGACTCTTGAAGACATGCTCAGGGCATGTGTGATCGATTTTGGAAACGGATGGGATAAATATTTACCATTAGCAGAATTCTCGTATAATAATAGTTATCATGCGAGCATTAAAGCTGCGCCATTCGAAGCATTGTACGGAAGGAAGTGTAGATCTCCTATCTGTTGGAATGAAGTAGGAGATCGACAATTAACTGGTCCCGAGATCATACATGAAACTACTGAAAAGATAGTACAGATCAAGGAGAGATTGAAAACAGCCCGTAGTCGCCAAAAGAGCTACGCCGATGTCCGAAGGAAACCATTAGAGTTTCAGGTCGGGGACATGGTTATGCTAAAGGTGTCACCATGGAAAGGTGTAATACGTTTCGGCAAAAGGGGTAAACTGAACCCAAGGTACGTAGGTCCGTTCAAGATTATTGAACGCATTGGACCGGTAGCTTATCGACTCGAGTTACCGCAACAACTCGCCGGAGTACATAATACCTTTCACGTTTCAAACCTTAAGAAGTGTCTTGCAAAGGAAGACCTCACCATTCCTCTTGAAGAAATCCATGTCGACGAGAAACTACAATTCGTCGAAGAACCAATCGAAATCATGGACCGTGAAGTTAAACAGCTCAAACAGAGCAATATACCGATTGTTAAGGTTCGTTGGAATGCTAGAAGAGGTCCCGAGTTTACTTGGGAACGAGAGGATCAAATGAAACAAAAATATCCACACTTGTTTTCCGATGACGCAAAATAGGTACAATTTTAAAATTTCGGGACGAAATTTATTTAACGGGTAGGTACTGTAATGACCCGCACTTTTTCGATCGTTCTATACTTATAAGATTAATATTTATATAAATTAAACCTTACCAACATGATAAGCAATCCAAATTGTTGAAACTTATGTTTTCGAAAAGAGTTTTACACAACGTTTGACCGTCTAGTTTGACCGATGATATCACGAACTATACAATATATGATAATTATACGTTTGTGTAGATATATGTATATATACATATTTAACATGATTAAAGAATGTTTTAATATCTTATTTTGTATCAATAACAATAAGTTATAAGTATATTTTAAAACTACTAACTTAAGTTTTCAAACCGATAACCATACGTAACGTTATTTGACTTAAATATTTACGACCTATAATGTTTATACATATATCGTATAAGTAATGTATTTAATCACTTTTAAAGACTTAAATACATAAAACAATATAAGTGTATTCACAAAAGATAGCTATATTTGAATACTCATTCCATTTTTCACAAAATTTCTATACGTATATCTAGAGTATAAGTACTCGTATCATACCTAGCTTCTATACGTATTTACTATTGGTATATACACATCAAATCACCACCTAACCAGCCCTTATTCATGCCTTATGTATAAGGTAATTACTTTTGAATCATTGCAAGACTAATTACAAAAATACAAACTAAAATTTTGTCCATATACCCTTAAGAATCACGTTTTTAGGAGTATATATGTATCATCATTTTTGATTCATTTACTACTTCAATCTCCTAGCTAAAACACACACTCTTATAACCCTTAAACACCTTCAACAATCCAGCAAAGTTCCATAAAGATCTAGCTTCAAAAACCTTACTTAAACACCATAAGAAAACCATACAAAAACACTTCAAGAATCCTTTCCAAGAACACAAACTTACTTCCAATCTTTCATCCACTTCCATCACCCTTTTGGTTCTAGCTTTTTACTTCTCTTTTACAGCAACCTAGTCCAAGGAACTTGAGGTAGAATCTATGTTCATAACCTTATTCGATTCATATATATATAGCTATCTTATTTTGTGGTATAAAAGTTTAACAACAAGAACATAGTTTGAATGTTTTCAAACTTGTTTGCAAACTAAATAGATCCTTCTAACTTAACTTTTAAAATACTTCAAGACCTGTAATATAACTTATGTATATGCTAATTTAACAAGGTATAACTTGGTTTTTCAAAGAATATCTTAAAAACTGTTTTTACGACGTCGGAGTGCAACCGGGGACTGTTTTGGGTTGGATAATTAAAAACCATCTTAAACTTTGAATTGAAGGTTTATGTTCTGGAAAAATGATTTTTACTATGAATATGATAACACATAAAAATTTCATGATTTAATTCAAAGTATAAGTATTTTTAGAAAAATGGTCATTAAATGATATTTTTGTAACAAAAATATTTAACTTCATAAGTTTCACTAAAGTTTCACCTATGCCGTGTGATTTTGTATACAAACCAAGGTATTTTCAGTTCATAGTCTTAAAGAGGGACTCGATCCAAGGAGATGGCAAGTTGAATCAACGAAAACGGATTTGTAACGAAGAAACTATGACCGAAACAAAATTGGTTATCCAAGACTTGTTTAACTTCGGGATTAATTGGGAAAAATTAAATAAAATCACATCTTTCTAAGATAACATGATATTTTATATATATGTACTTATAATTCAATTTTATATGGTTCAGGATCACCCGTAAACAACACGAGAAGGTTAATCATAAGATCCCATGTTTGTACGCAACACGTCATTTGACAACACCGGTACTTTATGTACGCAACACGTCATTTGACAACACCGGTACCGTGGGTCAAGATTAATCTCGACCAATACATATACGATGGGGTTTTATTTATTTCGTTGGGGGTTTTATTTATTTCATTGCGGGTATATTAAACATCTAAAAATGAACCATTAAAATTGAATTACTAACAACGAACTGCTAACTATGGACTAAGGAATTATTCAAAGTATTAAAAGTATAACAAGTATATATATATGAGACGTTTGTTTAAAAAGAAAATGTATTGATATATTATATATGGATAGGTTCGTAATATCAACCGGAAGACCGAGTCAAAATATATATATCTTCAAGACGAAAGTGAGTATATAGTCCCACTTTTAAACTCTAAATATTTCGGGATGAGAATACATGTATTTTATGTTTTACGATATGGACACAAGTAACTGAAAAATATATTCTACGTTGAGTTGTACCACTGGCATACTTCCCTGTAGCTTGGTAACTAATATTTACAGCGGTATTGTAAACGCGAATCCTGTTGATAGATCTATCGGGCCTGACAACCCCAACCGGACTGGACGACCAGTATTCAACGGTTGCACAGTACTTCGTTTCGTGACTACACTTGGTACAGTGTAGTAAGATTTCATATTAAAGGGAATATGCGACGTGATTAATTGTTAAGTATGGTTACCAAGTGCTCAACCACTTAGAATATTTTTATTAAACTGTTTATATACGAAATCTTGTGGTCTATATATATATATTGCTGCCGGCACTAAACCTATATCTCACCAACTTTATGTTGACCTTTTAAAACATGTCTATTCTCAGGTGATTACTAAAGCTTCCGCTGCATAATGTTGAATTTGAGCAGGATCTTGCGTACGCATATTTGTGTCAAAAATAAAACTGCATACCCGAGGATCTGTGTTGTAAAATATGCTAGAAACCGTGTTGTTATCATTATTTGTAAAGTTTGTAAGTCGAAGATTATCACTAAACGATAATCATCTTTTTATTGTCTAAAGCTTGTAACAAAAATAATGGTTGTGGTTTGTAATGTGAAATATATGCAGTTTTCTTTCAAAAATGTCTCATATAGAGGTCAATACCTCGCAATGAAATCATACGTTATCTAACGCGTTCTTATGGTTAAGGACGGGTTATGACATTTATAGTCGGAAAAATAAGTTACAAGTCGTTTTTGTAAAGGTAGTCATTTCAGTCGAAAGAACGACGTCTAGATGACCATTTTAGAAAACATACTTCCACTTTGAGTTTAACCATAATTTTTGGATATAGTTTCATGTTCATAATAACAATCATTTTCTCAGAATAACAACTTTTAAATCAAAGTTTATCATAGTTTTTAATTAACTAACCCAAAACAGCCCGCGGTGTTACTACGACGGCGTAAATCTGGTTTTACGGTGTTTTTCATGTTTTCAGGTTTTAAATCATTAAGTTAGCATATCATATAGATATAGAACATGTGTTTAGTTGATTTTAAAAGTCAAGTTAGAAGGATTAACTTTTGTTTGCGAACAAGTTTAGAATTAACTAAACTATGTTCTAGTGATTACAAGTTTAAACCTTCGAATAAGATAGCTTTATATGTATGAATCGAATGATGTTATGAACATCATTACTACCTTAAGTTCCTTGGATAAATCTACTGGAAAAGAGAAAAATGGATCTAGCTTCAACGGATCCTTGGATGGCTCGAAGTTCTTGAAGCAGTATCATGACACGAAAACAAGTTCAAGTAAGATCATCACTGGAAATAAGATTGTTATAGTTATAGAAATTGAACCAAAGTTTGAATATGATTATTACCTTGTATTAGAATGATAATCTACTATAAGAAACAAAGATTTCTTGAGGTTGGATGATCACCTTACAAGATTGGAAGTGAGCTAGCAAACTTGAAAGTATTCTTGATTTTATATAACTAGAACTTGTAGAATATATGAAGAACACTTAGAACTTGAAGATAGAACTTGAGAGAGATCAGTTAGATGAAGAAAATTGAAGAATGAAAGTGTTTGTAGGTGTTTTTGGTCGTTGGTGTATGGATTAGATATAAAGGATATGTAATTTTGTTTTCATGTAAATAAGTCATGAATGATTACTCATATTTTTGTAATTTTATGAGATATTTCATGCTAGTTGCCAAATGACGGTTCCCACATGTGTTAGGTGACTCACATGGGCTGCTAAGAGCTGATCATTAGAGTGTATATACCAATAGTACATACATCTAAAAGCTGTGTATTGTACGAGTACGAATACGGGTGCATACGAGTAGAATTGTTGATGAAACTGAACGAGGATGTAATTGTAAGCATTTTTGTTAAGTAGAAGTATTTTGATAAGTGTATTGAAGTCTTTCAAAAGTGTATAAATACATATTAAAACACTACATGTATATACATTTTAACTGAGTCGTTAAGTCATCGTTAGTCGTTACATGTAAGTGTTGTTTTGAAACCTTTAGGTTAACGATCTTATTAAATGTTGTTAACCCAATGTTTATAATATCAAATGAGATTTTAAATTATTATATTATCATGATATTATCATGTATGAATATCTCTTAATATGATATATATACATTAAATGTCTTTACCACGATAATCGTTACATATATGTCTCGTTTAAAAATCATTAAGTTAGTAGTCTTGTTTTTACATATGTAGTTCATTGTTAATATACTTAATGATATGTTTACTTATCATAGTATCATGTTAACTATATATATATATCCATATATATGTCATCATATAGTTTTTACAAGTTTTAACGTTCGTGAATCACCGGTCAACTTGGGTGGTCAATTGTCTATATGAAACATATTTCAATTAATCAAGTCTTAACAAGATTGATTGCTTAACATGTTGGAAATGTTTAATCATGTAAATATCAATCTCAATTAATATATATAAACATGGAAAACTTCGGGTCACTACAACGAACAAAAGTTGACGATGGTTTCAACATGAACGGTGGCGACGAACGGTTTTATCTCATCTCCGTCGTTTTTCCAATTTATGTTAAAGAGGAGGCTTAACCAAAAGTACATCGAAAATGGTAACCGAAATCCATTGAAAACAAGGTAGGTTAAATTGGTTCAGATCTAGAGCAATTTGATATGCTTTTGTCTAATTTGGTTAAAATCTGTACATGGTGATACACATAAGGGCTAAATCACATGGATAATTAGGTAAGATCTGTATAAAATTGATAAACGGCTCTAGTTATTGAGTCTACAGCAAGCGTCGATTTATTGGCGACTTGACTGACTCTTAGAGCATAAAATAAATTTCAGGCAGGATATAAAACTCATGGAAATTTGATTTTACCATTTTCATGGCGTCTCAATTTATTTTTAATTTAATTTTTTTTATTTTTTTCCCTACTTATACTTATTGGCCGGAGGTCCATTCGGAAGAAATCTCTCTATCCATCGAATAGAGAGAGGGGATGACTTTCTCTACTTTTGAGAGTGTTCTCACAGAAATGACTTATCTTTATTCTCGGATAGGGGAAGGATTGTCTACATCTCACCTCCCCCATACACCACTTATGTGGTATTGGGTTTTGTTGTTGTTGTTGTATCTGTATAAAATTGATACAACTTATCAATTTATGATTATTAATAAAATTCCTAATTTTTTTAAATGTTTAAACAGGGGGCTAGATCACATTAATAATGATTATGTGTTTTTATTATGATTTGGATTTAGATTTGGATAATACATAATAGGTATAAAAAAAAAGAAAAAAAATGGAGAAAAAGAAAAAAAAAGATTAGGGTTTGTTTTTTTTAAGGATAAAGAGGATAAAATGGTGATAGATTTGTTGAAGAAAAGGAACTAAAAGACAAAAATACCCTCACATGTCTAGCACATGACTGGACTTAACAGAATTATTTGACGATCGTCAGTCAAAGGGACGAAATCAGCAACATTTACAAACTACGAGGTCGAAATATGTCAAAAAACCATAGGGACTAAATCAGCATTTTGATATAAACTACATGAACCATTTCGGCAATTTTGTCTATGTTTATAATAGAGAAATTTAAGCTGTTGGTTTCTGAGGTTTGCTCGATATTTTTTGGACGGTCCAAAAATTCATCTAACGTGGTTGGCCTTAACTTTTACAGTTGCTATGTGATTGGTCCCTCGCCATAAATATCGTTAGTTTCTTCCTGTTAAGTGTTCTCACGTATGTTGCATACAGCTCCAATTTTTGAATCATGGTGTTCGAACATACCTCAATCGGGCAAGCAAATAGTCTATGACTAGGATTTTTTGAAGTCCGTAAAATTTGAATAGTAACGTGTTGACCACACCAACAATTAACCATCACATATTCTTATTTTGGATTTTCATATTTGAAACAAATTTAAGGGTTTGAATGGGAAGACGTATTTGAAAACGCGTGGTGAGGTACATAGGATTTAAAGAAGCAGGCAAAAAAGAAATGGACAAAAATGCCATCGTGTGCAATGCGTGTGAGAACATCTAACGTAATAAATCTAATTATCGTCAGGGACCTACCTATGTAAAAAAAACCTTTAGACCCATCTGTGAAATATGAAACAAATTTTAAGGAACAATTGCATAATTTTTTCTTTTATATGTAACACTTTCTTGGTTCAGAATCAAATTTATAGTTTTGTAGGTGACACTTTTACTAGAGACTATTTAACCATTTAAAGATATATGATAAAATAATGTCTTATAATACCGATAAATATGCAGACTTAAAAATACATTATGGACAAAATAAAAAAGACAACCGAAAAAAGTTATTTAATACGGAGTATATTATTATTATTATTATTATTATTATTATTATTATTATTATGTTGAGTTAGGCACTAAATTAGTTTTTAAAGTATTTTGTTAATATAAATATTTGTGTAAATTATTCATTTGGTTTTTTATGATAAGAAAACTACTTTATAACCCTCAATTTCACGAGTTTTTGAAATAAGAAATTTTGAAACATATTTCTAGAGGTATTAAAAAATTATTGGAATGATAATCATTGGCTAATGAAAAAAAGGAGAGAAATATGGTGAAATATCATTCATAATGTTATAAAAGCACTTTAACATAACACAAAGTATAATACAATGGTTTAATAATTCCATAGCAAGTATGAAAAGAAGATAAATAGAAAGGAAACAAAAACAGACATGTCATGTTTGTGAACGTGATTGCCAAGCAATGTTAATTGCTTCTAGCCTCTTGTAGTACGCGTTAATTAAAAATAACGATTCTACGAATTGTTTAGTTGCCAGCCTCTCTTGAAGCTTTGTCAGAGTATTTATTAGCCTGCAAAGATTTTTTAAAAAGGTGGTACGTGTTGAAAACTATGGTATTACTATTAATATTGAGGATTAACGCAATACGAAGATACCTTTTATCTATTTCTTTTTTCACATCTACACGTCCACCCGTTTTCTCTGCAAATAAAAAAGATAAAGTTTAGTTATAAAGATCTTTAATATACAACTGAATAAGAATTATTTGTAGTTAATTTGCATTAATTCTTACCTTCTCTTCGAATTTGGGTTATTTAAATGATAGAAAAATAAAAATATTGTGTACTGGACAGAAATTATAAGAAATAAGAAATGATAAATATATAGCAACCTCCATACTAAATTAATTAGGTAGCAATTTTGGTTGAGTATAACTTGGATTATGAGTATAACAAACTACACATAAAAATGAGTAAAACTATAACTTGTACTCCGTATTAAATATAAAACCTAAGAACTTTAACTCGAGTATCCAACTTGCCTTTGTAATTCATAACAAATCGCTTTAACCAACCTACAAAAATCCAAGATCGGAAGTGAACATAAACAGAAATAGACCTAATAGCAAGAATCATAATAGTATATCACTGTTAAAGTGATGTGGTGTTTCACAACATTCAGTATTGCCTTCACTTATCTTTATCTCTTACAACCTGATACAAAACTTAAAAATTTGTGTTGAACCTAATTTAGAAAGGCACCCACAAACCTCTTATTTTTGGTATCTCGATTGGAAGGCTGCTATTCTTCTTGCAGATAAATTTGCCTAATATCAATTTTTTTATTAGGACTAAAGTAAAGCAAGCAAGGCTTAACTAAAAGGCACGGATGAATAAGTAAACCATTAGATTAGGAAAATATCAGTCCAAAACATCATACATAAAACTTTCTTTAGATAATCTTTGTCTAAAATGGACATCATACACTAATAAAATGTTGTGTTAGAATAAAGCAAACACAATTTAGATAATCTAATTGATAAACAGGAGTCCTTATCATCAAACACCAATTCTTCTTTTTGGAGCTTGGTAATAATTACCATTGCTTTGAATGGAGTGAGTCAATGGATTTAAAGCTATATGTTGATCATGGCGACGTGTTCATTCAAGGTAAGCTTAAATCTGCCATGAATTTTAAAGGTGTCTGTTGATCATAACTTGCCTCTGTAATTCATAACAAATCGATGTTGGACTTTTATACTATACATCATAAATTTCATAAAACAAATAACCTTTTTAATACTTTTACACTAATATTATGATTTCATCAATACCCAATTTGACCCAGTTTCATTTAGACCCATTAGACAACCAGTTATAAGTGGACACAAGTTTGGTAGTATATATCTTTTAACAATACCTTTAGTTGATGTTTGACAATTGTTGCTGGGACCATCACATGAATAAAAACCATTTGATATTACAAGTGCTGCAGTAGATGATTCACTTTGTGAAGGTTCTCTTATAGGTAGCTTTTTTATGGAGCTCTTTGTCTGCCTGTCGTTCACAAATATAATCGTGCTCAACGTATCCACACCATAAGCTTAAAAAGAAGCTCCAAAAGATGACATAACTACATTTCAAAACATTACATTCTATTAATGAATTAATTAATACAAGGATGCATTGCTGAAAGAAAATAGTTGACTCAAATGCTCACTAAGTCAGCTCACCTTTGCTAATTTACTCGTACGTATCGGCCAACACTGCAGTACAATTTACTTGTAGGTATCGACTGATCCAACCCGTCAAGATTATGTCTTTACCATTAGGGGATAATAGGTTGCAACTATAACTATATAACAACCATCACTTTTCGACTTTCGATTTTACTAAAATACCTAGAGTTGTTATATACTAATAAATTTAACGTTGACCGAATAAACGTACGCTTAAAATAAATAATATAATTATAAATATTATAAATAAGGTTATGTTATATAATATAACATAATTACATCAATGAATATATATAATAATTATATTACTTTTGTTATTTAGTTAATAGAATATATAATTAACTAAATAATAAATAATATTATAACATTTATAAAACTAATAAAAACTATAAAGTAATAATCATAAATTTTAATTTTAATTATAAAAACTGAATATATTAATAATTTTTATATAAAATTCGTATTTAATAATTAAAGAAATATAGAAATAAAATGTTAAATGTTCTTAGAAAAGTATTAAACGATTTTTTTTAGAATTTTATAAAAAAAAACTATATTTACTTTTAATAAATAAATACAAAAATACAAACTACTTTTTCTTATTTTAACTTTTAAGATTTACTTTTAATAAAAATACAAACTACTTTTTCTTATTTTAACTTTTAAGATTTACTTTTAATAAAAATACAAACTACTTTTTCTTATTTTAACTTTTAAGATTTACTTTTAATAAAAATACAAACTACTTTTTCTTATTTTAACTTTTAAGATTTACTTTTAATAAAAATATAAACTACTTTTTCTTATTTTAACTTTTAAGATTTACTTTTAATAAAATACAAACTACTTTTTCTTATTTTACCTTTTAAAATTTACTTTTAATAAAAATACAAACTACTTTTTATTTTAACTTTTAAGATTTACTTTTAATAAAAATACAAACTACTTTTTTTTATTTTAACTTTTAAGATTTACTTTTAATAAAATTACAAACTACTTTTTCTTATTTTAACTTTTAAGATTTACTTTTAATAAAAATACAAACTACTTTTTCTTTTAAGATTTACTTTTAAAAAAATTACAAACTACTTTTTTTTATTTTAACTTTTAAGATTTACTTTTAATAAAATTACAAACTACTTTTTCTTTTAAGTTTTACTTTTAATAAAAATACAAACTACTTTTTCTTATTTTAACTTTTAAGATTTACTTTTAATAAAAATACAAACTACTTTTTATTTTAACTTTTAAGATTTACTTTTAATAAAAATACAAACTACTTTTTCTTATTTTAACTTTTAAAATTTACTTTTAATAAAATTACAAACTACTTTTTCTTATTTTAACTTTTAAGATTTACTTTTAATAAAAATACAAACTACTTTTTTCTTATTTTAACTTTTAAGATTTACTTTTAATAAAAATACAAACTACTTTTATTATTTTATTTTTTTACCTAACATTTTCAACTATAAATACCACATACACTTCTCATTTCAAACTTGCACCTTAATCTCTCATTTCTCTCTTGAAGAACTATTGCTAGTTGATATCCCGGTCACTTACTTGCTTTACTTTCCTTTCTTGCGTAGAATACCTCAACTGCTATTTAAGGTGAACTTCATAGCCCCACTTTTTACTGTTTCATAAATGTTTTATAACGTTTAGGGTGAGACACATGCTTGCTTCATGACTGTTTTACGCTTAGACACAAGTATTAAATTTTTAACTATGCTGTCATGCTTTGATTCATGCTAAATCCCTACCGTAATATCGTTAATTGCTACGTTTAAATTCAAACTTAATTATTGTTGTGACGACCCAAGAATTTCTGACTAAATTTAAACTTAATCTTTAAATGATTTCGACACGATAAGCACAGTATGTAATGTTGAGTCTAGAAAATTTTGAAACGATGTTCATATATTCAATTACCCTTCGACTGCTCTCGATGATTCAGGAACCATTAATTGTAAATAGATATGTGTGTGTGTGTGTGTGTGTGTGTATATACATATATAAATGGTAATTGAAAACATAATTTGAAATATTATATGTTCTTGCTATTAAAAATTTAATTATGTAAAATAAAAAATAGAATAAAAAGATATTATAATAATTAATAATTATTATTTAAAATATATCTATATATATAAATAAAGTATATTAAAAATAAATATTAATTGATTGAAATACTCGTTTGACGTTTTGATTGATATTAAGCAAGTTAAATTCAAACTTAAATGATTTTAAAATAAACGGTGATCTGAAAATGAGTTATATAAAGTATAGGCTTATTAAAAATATATTTAGGAACTATTTATTGAGTTTTAATTTTTTTTATATTTCACTTGGGGTTGGGAGTGAATAATTAATGTAATTTTTATTTAATAATTAATGACCAAATATTATACCATAATGACCGAAATAAATAAAGATATTTAAATTAAAAATTTGGAATTTATCTGAGTACTTTTTATCCATCACTGATCTAACAACGGGGTACAATTTAGCAGTCCGTGAAAACTGTCGGTAGAAACAATCCAAATATCTGATGGCTGGACTGTTTCCTTTTTGAATTCATATCCACTTGAATTACTATATTAAAATTGGTGATTGAGATTGAGAATTTATATTATATTATTATTAATATTCGATAACTATGTGAAACTTTTCTCACCAAAATAAGATCATAAGTATTATATATATTCAACATAGCATCTGTGCATATGACCACTTTACTTATTATGATCACCAACCTATCACCTTTTCCTCTGTATATATATATGATTATATATATAGATGTGCATTGAAAGGACCCGTTCATATACATTATAAACGATTCACAATAGTTGATTACATTGCGAGGTATTTGACCTCTATATGATACATTTTACAAACATTGCATTCGTTTTTAAAAGACAATCTTTCTTTACATCGAAAATTGACAGGCATGCATACCATTTCATAATATCCACTATCCAACTATAAATTGATTTAATAATAATCTTTGATGAACTCAATGACTCGAATGCAACGTTCTTCGAAATATGCTATGAAAGACTCCAAGTAATATCTTTAAAATGAGCAAATGCACAGAGGAAGATTTCTTTAACACCTGAGAATAAACATGCTTTAAAGTGTCAACCAAAAGGTTGGTGAGTTCATTAGTTTATCATAATCATTTATTTCCATCATTTTAATAGACCACAAGAATTTCATTTCCAGTTCTCATAAATATACGTCCCATGCATAGAGACAAAAATAATCATTCATATGGTGAACACCTGGTAACCGACATTAACTAGATACATATAAGAATATCCCCTATCATTCCGGGATCCTCCTTCGGACATGATATAAATTTCGAAGTACTAAAGCATCCGGTACTTTGGATGGGGTTTGTTAGGCCCAATAGATCTATCTTTAGGATTCGCGTCAATTAGGGTGTCTGTTCCCTAATTCTTAGATTACCAGACTTTAATAAAATGGGGCATATTCGATTTCGATAATTCAACCATAGAATGTAGTTTCAATTACTTGTGTCTATTTCGTCAAACATTTATAAAAGCGCATGTATTCTCAGTCCCAAAAATATAAAGGGTAAAAAGGTAAATGAAACTCACCATACTGTATTTTGTAGTAAAAATACATATAACGTCATTGAACAAGTGCAAGGTTGGCCTCGGATTCACGAACGTATCAATATTGAGATTCAATATTGAAGGAAAGGTACGTAGACGCAACGGAAATGATAAACACTATATTGACCTCACGAGCATACCCATGAACCATACTCAATCACCTCCATAGCTATAACCCATAATTTCCTTAATCCTATCCCACTCGAAAAACAATTTCAAAATCACTCGGACAGCACTCCGTCGTAATATTTTATGTATATTAATATTATCTTGAAATAATACGGAGTAAATATATATATGTAAATCGATTGAGAGAGTTTAGAGAAAAATATTTTTCAAGTTTCTATGAAATAATGAAACCTATTGAATTCTATTTATAATAGATTTTTGAATTATTAAAGTGAATTATTAAAGTATGAATTATTAAAGTGAATTATTAAAGTATGAATTATTAAAGTGAATTATTAAAGTATGAATTATTAAAGTAAATTATTAAAGTATGAATTATTAAAGTGAATTATTAAAGTATGAATTATTAAAGTGAATTATTAAAGTTAAAGTAAAGTAAAAATAAAGTAAAGGTAAAATTTAAGTATAGTAAAAGTATAAAACTATGTACGTATAATACGCGTATAAATATATATAATATTAATTTAAATCGTTATATGTATAAAATAAAATATAAATATCGTTATCTTTATCATACTAGTTAAGTAATGAGTTGTCAAAAGTGGTTCTAGATATTTATAAAAGTTATATACGTTTTAATAATAAAGTTCTTTTTAAACTGAAAACGTTTTTGTACGTTTAAAACTAAATAGATCAATCGAGTCTTTATGAGATTCAATCTTCCACTATCCTTTGTCTAGTTCTCAATGATTGACAATTTGTTCTTATTTATAAATCACTTTACCATTTTTCGAATATTGTTAAAATGAAAAGATTTCTCAAATCAACGTGGGTCTTTCAACAGAGACTTGTAATCATAATTCAATATATCTGATAATTCAATCATTTGATCTTATCTTCTAATTCCATTGATAAACATTTTGAAACAGATACAATCATATAAAGTATTTAATCTAATATTTTGTTTACGTTTCAAGTTATAATATATATATACACATATACATATATAATCATATTCGTTTAATGGTTCGTGAATCGTTGGAACTTGGTCGAGGTTGAATGAATGTATGAACATAGTTTAAAATTCTTGAAATTTAACTTAACAAATATTGCTTATCGTGTCGGAAACATATAAAGATTAAAGTTTAAATTTGGTTGGAAATTTCCGGGTTGTCACAGTACCTACCCGTTAAATAAATTTCGTCCCGAAATTTGAGTGGAAAGGTCGTGAATGATAATAAGTATGTTTTCATGATGCATACGGGCTAAAAATTAGAGTTTTATCATCAGCGAATAATTTGGATAAACAATCCATTTATATGAAGAGTACGAATGAAGCTAACATAGAAGAGTGAAATGAGTAAGTGTAGATTCATCTTATCATTTGACGTAGATATGATTGATTCCCAGATTTCAAGGGATTTGAAGAAAATCTTCTTAATAAGATTTGACTCTCCGGTAATCAAGGGAATTAGGATCCGCTTTAAATGCGATCGTCCATTTTAATTGTTCTGTCAGAGATTTTCTTATAGATTCACCTCCTTCGTTTCCTTACAACTCACACCTTCTGTTGATGCATTTTATGCAAGTCCCTAGACATCTACCCACGTCCATTGCAGGTACAACAGTTTACAGGCCACCATGATTGCTCGTTATTATCCTATACGTGTTTGTATGTGGTTACAGGAACTGCAGGAAAGAGATTTAGATGTTTGACTATGTTAGACTTAGTTAGACGTACGAGTGAAGCCTCACTAGTACGGCTGACAGGCTCATACGCACGGTTGATGCTGAGCTAAGTCACAATTACAACCTAAATGAGAAGACACGAGTGAGTGATCACCCGTACGGTTGATGAAGCCAACTCGTACGTGTGATGAATGAATCGTATGGGTGAGTCAACATCAGGGGTATATAAAGTCTTATGTTCTTCATTTTAGGTTAAGCCTCTCATTTGTTACACACACTCAGATCTAGTGAGCTCCTCCAATTTTTTCTCAGTCCAAATCACCCAGGTAGTGAATAATAGCTCTAGGTGTTGATCTAATCACACTTGATTTAGTTGTGGTTTGACTAAATTAATCAAAAAAAAAATTAACCTATTCACTAGAGGGTTTGATTCACTTATTCCGCCATTGTGTGAGTTAAATCTGTTGATTTCTAAGTTCCTAGTCATGTTTCATCACCTTCTATTCTTTCCCCCTCAACTCATATTTTAAAGTATTCATCAATATGCTCCATCCAGTTCTGATTCTCGATATACTTCTAACTTTCATATCGGTCATTCTTCTTTTTCATCTACCACCGGAAGAATCTATTTACTTCTACTATACTCTTGGGTTTATAGTGTTTCTAGTTCTCCCGTATCTTTATATTGCTATATGCATCGATATATATGGGTTATAATTTCTGGTTTATCGTTGGGCTTTATATGTTCCCTTATATTTCAAAGTCTCTGCTTCTGTCTTCTATAATCATTATCATTAACAGTTAATGCTCTCTTTTATTTGCTGCAATTTATACCCCAATTTTTATTTCGGAGTTTTGTCCTTTTGTTTCTTCTTCTTGCGATTAAGCACCGCTTGTAATGGTCCAGAATTCACAGATATGAATTTCAGAATGAACATTGTTAATGTTCTAGGAAGGAAATTGTGATGGCACGATCTTGACTTGTCAAATTACTAGAATACCTTGGAAAAGGCCGAATCATCAAGAAATATTTTCTTGATATTTTAGAGGTTAAATAGAATACAAGATTCGTATAACATGGCACATGATGATATTATGATCTGTGAATCATCACGTTCCATTTAGAAACTCAGCATGACTTACTGTAATATAATCACGTTGATCAAGTGTCATTATATTATACTAATTCATGCTTCAGTTCCCAACACTACTTCAAAATATTCCTATTTTAAACTTGAATGTTTCAGAATTTAGAAACTAAAATAGTTTCTTTTATGATGTAATACAGATAGTGCGAAGAGGTAAATGATTTCAAATAAGAAAAATTAAGAAAATATCTTCAGAAATATGGAGGATATTTATAATGAAAGATATGATGATATTTTAGAATTTCTAATATCAGAGGATGATGAAGAATATTGTTCGCAGGGGTTTAGAGTCAGGAGCAAGGTATTCGTTAATGAATTCAGCAGGTACTGAATCATTTGGATCCTTTGAAGTCAGGTTCGGTCTTTGTAATTTGTCCAAAGCCTCCTTCCTACTTTGCTCAATCCGTTTTCCAGTTCCAAAACTTCTCTTTTTCTGCGCTTTGCCAGCACACTTCATCATTATCATTCAGCTTTTACCGTTTAAAGTCGTTTTTAGTTTTTGTTGCTTCATCAGCATTTTTTCCATTTTCGGAGAACCAATTCTTAGTTCGGAGTGTTTTTCAGAAACTTCACATTCAAATTAAGTCCAGAAGATAGACGTTATATATACACATATAACTGTTGGCGTAGACATGCTGTGAGATTTCAAAATACTGATTGCTAATTCCCAATGATTCGTATGGCAATTCTCATTACAAGATGCGAATGAGTAAATGATGGGGTTTCAATAAATAATTATAATGACTTTTTGGAGAGGCTAAAGTCAAAGGGTAATGAAGTTGTTGGTACATCTGCTAATAATGTGGTGGAATGTAAAAGGTTCCCTGGTAACGATGGTGTATATCTCAAGGTTATAATAAGGTTAGTCTGACTGAAAAGTCGAAGTTGACTTGCTGGAGCTGTGACAAAACTGGCTACTTTGAATAGGAGTCGCAAAGTTATTTTTGCTAATAAATGCCAAAGAATCTGACGCGGATACGTTATTTAAACTTTTACTTTGGTTTCAAGAGTTTTTCGGGTACATAACAGTGGGTAACATGTGGTTGGATCATCATCTCGATTGCTCATCATTCGAAGTGTCTTCAGAAATTTTTGAAGGGTTTGAACACAGACTGTAATCGTTAACATACATTTGATGTTCTAACACAGTTTTGAAGTCAAAATATAGCTTGTGAAAGATGTAAGGATCTAAGAGTGATGATTTTGGTCGTATCTCGAGTTGAATTTTGAGATTTCAAAATCAGAATATGTAATTAAATTTTGAATGAGTATGGTTGTTTTAATTTCTATAAAAGAATGTATATTGTTGTGAAAGTAGGGAGTATAATGGATAATTTGCTGAATCAGATTCGAAGAATGTAATATATTATTTGTGAATTTATATATCTCTCGGGTATTACCTACCCGTTAAAAAAAAATTTCACAATTAATATTTTGTACAAAAGAATTTTATTACAGTCTTTATGAAAATATATATATGTATATTTTCTTCAGATGTAACATAGATTTAATGAGTTAATGTTAAATTAAACTCATTTGATTTACGGTTGATACTAGAATTTAATAATCCCTAAAGGCTTTAAAAAGTACATAACTTTTACGCAGTATTTCTTTAATGACATTGAAATTATGAATCAATACTTCGTTATTTGTTGATGTATGATGTTCGGTTCGTGGAATTCTTGTGAATTTCGCAAAACAAATGATGTTATCTGAAAAGTTTCGGGTACATCGATGAAGAAAGTGTAAAATCAAATATATACTTGATTTATTATGAATTGGAATTTGTTGAATTGTGACAGAGATTGTAGTTAACGCTGGTTAAGTTGCGGTCGAAGGACGTACATTATTGCATATTTGTAATATGAATTAACCGAGTAGTTAAGATTCACACACAATAGTTTAGCACGGAAAGATTTATTTCAAAATATATATATATATATATATATATATATATATATATATATATATATATATATATATATATATATATATATATATATATATATATATATATATATATATACATATAATTTCTTGAGAGGGAATGAGTTAATTCTTCATAACTCGTTGATATAATATACACGTTATTGATTCGTAATGATGTCCACAGTGATTCTTGAACTGACGGAGTTTGTGATGTTATCGGTGTTGTTGATTCGGATGTTGACTGTACTGACGATGCTGGTAACTCTGAAGGTACTGCTGATGCTGTTGATAAAGCAAGTTTAGCTTGTTAATCACACACCATTTTTGTCAGGGTTTCTACTCTTCCTTCTATCATTTTTGGTTCGCTTAACTGATTTATGGTTAGGGCTAGATTAGATATTCTCTAAGACTTTAGAGATTACATAATCGCCGCAGAATGTTTCTCCAATGAAGTTATGAATTAATACTTCGTCAGTTATTGTTGTTGGTACTCCTTGGTATCTATGGTGCGTATGACGTTGATGCTCGTGGGACAGATTGTGAAGTTGAGGTTTACGACGCGGTTGTGGTTGGAGGTGGTAATGGTACTGTTGGCGTTGATGATGGTGGTACTGGTTATGCTGCTGATGCTGCTGCTGGTGTTTGTAATCTCTGCACCATATTCTCCAAAGCCACTACCCGAGCGCGAAGCTCGTTGACTTCTTCTATTACACCGGGGTGATTGTCGGTTCGGACGAGCGGATAAATAAAATCTAAAATTTGATGTAATATATAATCGTGACGAGATACTCGGGAAATGAGCGAGAACAAGGTGTTTCGGACAGGTTCGCCGGTAAGTGCTTCAGGTTCTTCGTCAAGAGGGCAATGTGGTGGATGGAAGGGATCACCTTCTTCTTGTCTCCAATGATTGAGGAGGCTACGAACCCATCCCCAATTCATCCAGAATAGGTGATGACTGATTGGTTGATCTATTCCGGTCACACTGCTTTCGGAGCTTGAATGGGATTCCATTTCGGAATCTGAGTGACTTGAACTGATGAAGAATTCCATTTCGTACGATTGGATAAAGGATTTTTTTTTTTTTTTATGAAATGATTTTGGCTAACGGATGGTATTCTAATAAAATAGAATATATATATATATATATATATATATATATATATATATATATATATATATATATATATATATATATATATATATATATATATATAGATCAAAAGATTTCGTAGATTACGGAGGACTTTGCGGGATATGTCAGGCAAAGTTTAAAGTAACAGATACGATAAGATATGATTTAGCAGATATGCTAAGATATGAATTTTTGTCTATACACTATTCATGCAATCAATGCAGCAAGACGTGTCTTAGACTAAAAATGATAAGCAGGTAATTTTCTGAGGATGATAAGTAATTAATTTTCGACACAAAATGATAAGCAAAACTTTTGACATGCAGACACGGTCGAAGTCCAGACTCACTAATGCATCCTATCGACTTATCAGTTAGACACACTAATGCAGACCTGGTTCGCTAAGACCACCGCTCTGATACCAACTGAAAGGACCCGTTCATATACATTATAAACGATTCACAATAGTTGATTACATTGCGAGGTATTTGACCTCTATATGATACATTTTACAAACATTGCATTCATTTTTAAAAGACAATCTTTCTTTACATCGAAAATTGATAGGCATGCATACCATTTCATAATATCCACTATCCAACTATAAATTGATTTAATAATAATCTTTGATGAACTCAATGACTCGAATGCAACGTTCTTCGAAATATGCTATGAAAGACTCCAAGTAATATCTTTAAAATGAGCAAATGCACAGCGGAAGATTTCTTTAACACCTGAGAATAAACATGCTTTAAAGTGTCAACCAAAAGGTTGGTGAGTTCATTAGTTTATCATAATCATTTATTTCCATCATTTTAATAGACCACAAGAATTTCATTTCCAGTTCTCATAAATATACGTCCCATGCATAGAGACAAAAATAATCATTCATATGGTGAACACCTGGTAACCGACATTAACTAGATACATATAAGAATATCCCCTATCATTCCGGGATCCTCCTTCGGACATGATATAAATTTCGAAGTACTAAAGCATCCGGTACTTTGGATGGGGTTTGTTAGGCCCAATAGATCTATCTTTAGGATTCGCGTCAATTAGGGTGTCTGTTCCCTAATTCTTAGATTACCAGACTTTAATAAAATGGGGCATATTCGATTTCGATAATTCAACCATAGAATGTAGTTTCAATTACTTGTGTCTATTTCGTCAAACATTTATAAAAGCGCATGTATTCTCAGTCCCAAAAATATAAAGGGTAAAAAGGCAAATGAAACTCACCATACTGTATTTCGTAGTAAAAATACATATAACGTCATTGAACAAGTGCAAGGTTGGCCTCGGATTCACGAACGTATCAATATTGAGATTCAATATTGCAGGAAAGGTACGTAGACGCAACGGAAATGATAAACACTATATTGACCTCACGAGCATACCCATGAACCATACTCAATCACCTCCATAGCTATAACCCATAATTTCCTTAATCCTATCCCACTCGAAAAACAATTTCAAAATCACTCGGACAGCACTCCGTCGTAATATTTTATGTATATTAATAATATCTTGAAATAATACGGAGTAAATATATATATGTAAATCGATTGAGAGAGTTTAGAGAAAAATATTTTTCAAGTTTCTATGAAATAATGAAACCTATTGAATTCTATTTATAATAGATTTTTGAATTATTAAAGTGAATTATTAAAGTATGAATTATTAAAGTGAATTATTAAAGTATGAATTATTAAAGTGAATTATTAAAGTATGAATTATTAAAGTATGAATTATTAAAGTGAATTATTAAAGTATGAATTATTAAAGTGAATTATTAAAGTTAAAGTAAAGTAAAAATAAAGTAAAGGTAAAATTTAAGTATAGTAAAAGTATAAAACAATGTACGTATAATACGCGTATAAATATATATAATATTAATTTAAATCGTTATATGTATAAAATAAAATATAAATATCGTTATCTTTATCATACTAGTTAAGTAATGAGTTGTCAAAAGTGGTTCTAGATATTTATAAAAGTTATATACGTTTTAATAATAAAGTTCTTTTTAAACTGAAAACGTTTTTGTACGTTTGAAACTAAATAGATCAATCGAGTCTTTATGAGATTCAATCTTCCACTATCCTTTGTCTAGTTCTCAATGATTGACAATTTGTTCTTATTTATAAATCACTTTACCATTTTTCGAATATTGTTAAAATGAAAAGATTTCTCAAATCAACGTGGGCCTTTCAACAGAGACTTGTAATCATAATTCAATATATCTAATAATTCAATCATTTGATCTTATCTTCTAATTCCATTGATAAACATTTTGAAACAGATACAATCATATAAAGTATTTAATCTAATATTTTGTTTACGTTTCAAGTTATAATATATATATACACATATACATATATAATCATATTCGTTTAATGGTTCGTGAATCGTTGGAACTTGGTCGAGGTTGAATGAATGTATGAACATAGTTTAAAATTCTTGAAATTTAACTTAACAAATATTGCTTATCGTGTCGGAAACATATAAAGATTAAAGTTTAAATTTGGTTGGAAATTTCCGGGTTGTCACATGCATCATCTTCTTCAAACCATGAACCACCAAACCACATTCCAATGAACACCACGTCATAAACACGACACCACCATGAACCACCCACATCATCTAACCCGCCATCATCAATCACCAACGGCTACCACCATCACTTCCAACGAAACACCACTCGTGAACCATTTGATTACTTGATACCTTCTGTTTTTCTACTAAATAAAAACCACACAAGAACCTCTTGGCCATCACTATTCTCTTTAACCTAAAATCACCCTACCACCACCGGTTACCCTCCATACCACTACACCATCGGCTACAACCACTTTCACCATCCTCAAACCCAATTAAGCGACATCATTCTATCATTCTCCTTACTATTTTTATAGCCACCATCGTTGCATTTGTTTGTTTCTGCAGCCCACAATCAAGCCGCTATTTTCTTTCATTTATGTTCCTGTTCGAATATTCTGGTAACAGTTCGAAACCCACTTCTGTATTACAGAAATAATATATAGTTAAATTGATAAAGTTAATGCATGGTTGATAAATGATAATGATGGGACAATAAAGAAAAGAGGGGATCGTGAAGATTGGTGATGGAACAACACGATTGTTTATTTATCTTGTGTGCCTTTTCCTTTTTCTCTGCTTTTAAAAAAAGAGGTACCCACTTCATTAATAAATTGAGTATACATGAAAACAACATCATTGGGTACCCATTTTAGCCCATGAGGTTTCGTTTTCTAATAAAACGGTCCACGTACTTTTAAGTTTAAATGGCAAGGAACAGTTAGATCGAGAAAGATAACGATGTACAATATTATTCTGTGACGTGACGAATTGTGTATGATAATACATGAAAATGACGATGATAGATAAAGAAGATGAGGTATATTGATGATAGTGACGTTAAGAGAAAAACGTGAATGTTGTTACATTACTATGTTTCTGTTATTTTTTTTCTCTTAATCGGCTAAACTCCACGTAATAACCAAACAGGCCATCATCACACTCACCCATCTATATAACTTGGGCTAAATCATTGGATAGTTGGGCCTTTTGATTGTCTGGACATTTAATGAGCCAAGAACCAACTTAAGAAACCATTCGGTAATTTAATTCCTAATTCTATTTTGTTGTTTCGAACGAACCCCAAGAACCGAAGAGACGGAGAATATAAATGAAGATGATGATCGTAACACTCATGCTGTAATTATTACAGTTTGACGATGAGTTGATGATGAGGATGATGAAGACGATGATAATTAGGATATGATAATGATGATTAAGTATGATGTATGGCGATAAAAGATGATACACATGATAATTAGATGTTATGATTTTATGTTATGGTGATGATGAATGTGAAGATGATGAGTGATGAGCTTATAAATACATGATGATGCATACGTAGAGATTTTGAAGAAGGAGGAAGAAAAGGAAACAAATAGAATATAGGATAAATAAAAATTCGTTATCTATTTAGTCAGAAAAATAGATTGGATTAGATGGTTTGGGTGTTTGATGGGTGATCGAGAGGTTGTGGGTTCGAGCCCGGACTGAGGCATTCTTTTTTTAGGAACTCACTCTTTAAAGGTAGTAAACTAAATCTTTATTATTATTATTATTATTATTATTATTATTATTATTATTATTATTATTATTATTATTATTATTATTATTATTATTATTATTATTATCAGAAATTATTATTGTTATTGTGTTATTGTTAATATTGTTATTACTAGTATTATTATTAGTTATTTTTATTATTATTTTTATTATTATTATTATTATTATTATTATTATTATTATTATTATTATTATTATTATTATTATTATTATTATTATTAGTATGTGTAATATAATTATTATTATCATATTTACATTATCCTTAAGTATTATTATTATTGTTATTACTTTTTTTTATATATTAAAATTACTATTATCAGTATTATTATTATCTTTAAACTAATATTACTACAAGTAATAATTTTACAAAAACAAAAGATATATATATATATATATATATATATATATATATATATATATATATATATATATATATATATATATATATATATATATATATATATATATATATAAAATAAGTATAAATATATTTATTATATATAAAGTATACTGATATTACATTAAATTTTGTTTTTAACTAATAGCATTATTTAAAAATCAAATAAGTATCATAATGTAATATAAGTATTAATAAAATCATATATATAAGAATATTAACCTTAATATATAAAATAATATGTATACATTTGTTTGATTACGATTATTTATTTTAATATATATATACGAATGTTATAGGTTCGTGAATCCGAGGCCAACCCTGCATTGTTCAATGTCGTCGTATGTATTTTTACTACAAAATACAGTATTGTGAGTTTCATTAATCCCCTTTTAAATGCTTTTGTAATATATATTTTTGAGACTGAGAATACATGCGCTGTTTTTTATAACTGTTTTACGAAATAGACACAAGTACGTGAAACTACATTCTATGGTTAAATTATAGAAATCGAATATGCCCCTTTTTATTAAGTCTGGTAATCTAAGAATTAGGGAACAGACACCCTAATTGACGTGAACTCTAAAGATAGATCTATCGGGCCCAACAAAACCCATCTAAAGTACCGGATGCTTTAGTATTTCGAAATTTATATCATGTCCGAAGGAGGATCCCGGAATGATGGGGATATTCTTATATGCATATTGTGAATGTCGGTTACCAGGTGTTCAATCCATATGAATGATTATTTTGTCTCTATGTATGGGACGTATGTTTTGAGAAATGGACATATGAAATCTTGTGGTCTATTAAAATTATGAAATGATTATTTATGATAAACTAATGAACTCCCCAACTTTTTGGTTGATACTTTAAAGCATGTTTATTCTCAGGTACGAAAGAAATCTTCCGCTGTGCATTTGATCATTTTAAAGATATTACTTGGAGTCATTCATGGCATATTCCAAAAGACGTTGCATTCGAGTCATAGAGTTCATCAAGATTATTATTAAGTCAATTATTGTTGGATATATATTTTAAATAGTATGCATTCCGTCGACTTTCGATGTAAAGAAAGACTGTCTTTTAAAAACGAATGCAATGTTTGTAAAATGTATCATATATAGGTCAAGTACCTCGCGATGTAAACAACTATTATGAATCGTTTGTAATCAATATAGACTTCGTCCAGATAGATTAGGACGGGTCTCTACAGTTGGTATCAGAGCGGTGGTCTTAGCGAACCATGTCTGCATTAGTGTGTCTAACTGATAAGTCGTTAGGATGCATTAGTGAGTCTGGACTTCGACCGTGTCCACATGTCAAAAGTTTTGCTTATCATTTCGTGTCGAAAATTACCTGCTTATCACTCTTAGAGAATCACTTGCTTATCATTCTTAGTCTAGACACGTTTTACTGCATTGACTGCATGAATAGTGTATAGACAAAATTCATATCTTAACGTATCTACTACTTCATATCTTAGCGTATCTGTTACTGTAACTTTGCCTGACAACTTCCGTAGATTCCCCCGTAACTTATGGGATTTTAGTATTATATATGCATATGCATATGTAAATTATGTATTGCAGGGTACTAATCTACATCCTATAATCTATTTCTTATCGAAAATCCTTCATCTAATCGTACGAGATGAATCCTGCAACCAGTTCGAGTCCCTCAGATTCCGATAGCTATTCCGATAGTTATTCCGACAGCTATTCCGACATAGATGTTCACCTAAGCTCCGAAAGCAGCATCACCGGCATGAATCAACCAATCAGCCATTATCAATTCATCTGATGGGTTCGTAGTCGATTTAATTAATGGAGACGCGCAGAAGGCAATCCCTTCCACCAACCGAATTCACCTCTTGACAATGAACCTGAAGCGTTTACCGGCGAACCTGTTCGAGACACCATTTTCAGTCTCATTCCCAGGGTAACTCGACATGTGATGACCCGGAAATTTCCGACTGAATTTAAACTTTATCCTTATATTATTCCGACAAGATAAGCAAAGTTTGTTAAGTTGAATCTCGAAAATCTTATAATGTGTTCATACATTCATTTAACCTTGACCATTCCCGACGATTCACGAACAATTGTTTGTATATATATATATATATATATATATATATATATATATATATATATGTGTGTGTGTGTGTGTGTGTGTGTGTGTGTGTGTGTAAGTATATATATAAAGATTGTGAGAGTAATAAAATAAATAATAGACGAGCCACTCGATCGTGTTTCGCACATTTTATGACTAAAATAAATACATGAACTTAATATAAAAATTTGGGATTTTTCCGAAGACATTTATCCGTCATTGAATTACATAGAGCACGAAATTCAGTCCGCGAAATAAAAGTTGATCTAATAGTGAATGGTGACTAACTTTGCGCACGTTTTTATGTCAAATGATTTTATAATTATTATTATATATTATTTCATTAGTATTACTATTAGTGTTTTGTATGCTCATCATATAATTTTACGGATGAATTATCTAGGTATATTATAATGTTAGGCAGGTTGTAGTACACCAAACCCACTTATCTCTTTTCTTTGCTTCTTTCCTCGACTCTCAAAAAGAAGTCTTTATAAACTTTTTCAAATGTCCATTAAATATCATTATTACCATAATCATTATTTCCCTAATTCCCTTTTCTTCATATAAAAATTTAAGGTCACGGGATTCTAATTCAATTAGTGTGTTAGTTTGTCTTTACACTTTAAACTTACATAATATACATACATACAAGATTGAAATTTATAGATATAAAATGCTGATTATGAGATGCATGTATCTACTATTTTTTTTTCTTGCTTTCTTTCTATATTCCTACCCGTGATTCACCCTATCAACATCATCTTCATTTCTTTTTATCATCACCAATCATATCACTTGTTTTCTTGTTTTAATTATTCATTACCGTTATCAATCTAAATCTATCTGTATGTATCTTAATCTATTCTATCTTTCTATTTTTTTTTTTTACACTTGAATATAGGAACACACAACCCATTTTTCCATTTTAATTTTCTGCTTAATCAAACACCTTCACACTACCACCACCGTCGAGACACACCATCTCAAACGAACACCTAAAACCATCCTCACAATTATAACAACCATCATCAACACCACCATTATCTTATCAATATCAACACCATCGTAACCCACTTAATTACTGGTACACTTCTTGTTTTCGATCAAACCACTTATATTTACTACTAGAGATCACCACACAAACCTGCTGTAAGAACCAAGAATAACCTCGTCACCATCGAATACCATGAACAAACTGCCATGATCAGTCTTCGCGTATTTCTTTTCTACTATATATTTTCTGTTTACATAGAAAGACAAACCACACAAGAACACCAATTTTTACTATCACCTTATGCTCCTTCATTCCTGTTTCTTCCTTTCTAATTATTTGAATAATTTCCCTGAACCGCCACCATTACATAAACCCAGATTCTTCATTACTTCTGCTATTTCATATGTTTGTGATCAATCATCATAACCGACTATACTTGTAATCATCTCTCTTTCTTTTGCAATTCACGACTCCTGTTGCAGTAACACCATAACCCACGACACCCATCATCGAACCACCTTTCTATATCTCTTCCTCTCTTTTTCTTTTCGTGACCTGCACAAACAACCATCACCATACCCCATTTAACCACTTTCCCTAAATTCATTTATTATTTTGTTTAAGTCGAGTTAGATAAAGAAGTGAAAGGGGATAGAAAAGGTTACAATCTATGGCTTTCCAACTTGGCTATAAAATATTAAGGCATGGCATTAGATCAATTAGCAAGAGGGAAACTTTATCAATCCATGGCCGACAAAAGTAGGGTATACATATTGACAATTCATAACTTTTATTAAAGTAATTTTGTTAGTATTTGAGTAAAGCATGTATGGGGTAATATAATAGTAATACGATAAGGGTATGATGATAATGAAATTGAGATGATGATGGTTACGGATGATGGTAATGAAACGATGAACTAGAATAATAATTATGAAAACGATTACAAATATAGAAGATGATGGTGACGATGTATTGAATAAGATGATGATCAGAATTAGATGACGATATTGATAATATTAGGATGATGATAGTTCGGGAGATGAATTAAGATGATGATGATATCGATTAGTTATAGTGATGATAACAGACGATATATGTGATAACAGTGATGATTGATGATGAGATTATGAACGATATTGATGATGATCTTGTGAAAGAATGATGTATACGGAGATGAGGAACAATGAAGAGGATAACAATTATTATTATTTTTTTTTTCTTTTCGTTGATGTCCCCATCGACAGAAAACCCTTTTCAAGTAACGGGTTACAGTTTTTGGATTGAAGTGTAATGCTTGGGCCCTTTTAAGTGTTGTAGTTGGGCTTATAAGCATGATGGGCCGATTTTTCCTTTTTGCAATTGGGCCGTAAACTGTTGAGGAAAAAGAAGATAATACGGTTTATAAGTATTTGGGTATGGAATTAAATCAGAAAACTGGACGGATCGGCTGGTCATAGGGTGTTTGTGTGTAACTAAGAGGTCTTGGGTTCGAGTCCCGTCTCGGGTAGTTTTACCCTTTTTAATGCTACAAAGGTATATTCTCATATTATTAGGATTTCTATTATTATTATTATTATCATTATTATCATTATTATCATTAGTATTATTTTTAGAGACAATATTAATATTTTTATCACTAATATTATTATTATTACTATAATTAATATTTTTATCAATATTATCATTACTAATATAATCACGACAATCAAATATAACCTTTGTTACTATTGTTAATATAAAAATATACATATAGTAATATTACATATAAGTAGGTACTAATTATATTAACATTTTTAACAATTAGGTATTTTTAATATATATTTTAATATAACTATATAAAAATAAATCATTTTAAATATATACACAAAATAAATATATATATAAATACATAAATTAAGATAATAATATATCAATCTATTAGATTACAATTATATATGTTAACATATATAGTATGATATAGGTTCGTGAATCTGAGGCCAACCCTGCATTGTTCAATATAATCATATGTATTTTTACTACAAAATACATTAGGTGAGTTTCATTTGCTCCCTTTTTAATTGCTTTTGCAATATATATTTTTGGGACTGAGAATACATGCGCTGCTTTTATAAATGTTTTACGAAATAGGCACAAGTACTAAAACAAATTCTAGATGGGTTTGAATCAAAAATCCCCTAGCTTGGTAACTTTAACTATTGGTTTATGAACTGGTAGGCGCGAATCCTAAAGATAGATCTATCGGGTTTTACACCCCCACCCAGATGTTGTTCTAGTCACTACTAAACTAGAAGAACGGGTGTTTAGTACTTCGAGGTTAACGGAACGCACTTGATTCGGTGCACATATTATTATAACTCAGGGGTACACGCTCTTGTTAAGGCTAGTTACCGGGTGCCCACTACTTAGAATGCTTTTCATACACTTGCGAGTGTATTATGTTTATGATAACGGAAATCTTGTGGTCTATCAAAATGACGAATTTTTACTGTTTACAATAAACTTATGAACTCACCAACCTTTTGGTTGACACTTGAAAGCTTGTTTATTCTCAGGTATAAAAGAAATCTTCCGCTGTGCATTTACTCATTTTAGAGACATTACATGAAGTCGTTCAAGGAATATAGAGGTCCGTTCATCGTGATGATACCAGTTGTTGAAGGCTTCGTCCAGATGGATTAGGACGGGGTATTACACGACAAGATTATATTCTATCCACAATTCTGAACCTTATTCATCCGCTCGTTCCGACCGACAATCATCCTAGAGTAATAAGTCAACGAACTTCGCGCTCGAATAATCCATTCGGAGAATATGGTGCAAAATGTACCAGCTTCAGCAACATCACCGGCACCAACAGTACCATCAACAATCCATGCTTCAATATCACAATCTGTACTTCAAGTATGATCTTCGTTCTACGTATCGTTCTACCTCATTTATCTTCGTTCGACATGGCGAATATGTAATCTCTAAAGTTTTAGAGATTATTTCTTCTAGTTCCAACCAAAAACTAAATGAGTTTAATATTATATTAACTCATTAAATCCATGATTACATCTGAAAAAAATATATATGTATATATGTTTTCATAAAGATGGTAATTAAAAATTCTTTTGTACAAACTGTTAATGGAGAAAATATTTTAATGGGTAGGTAATATTCGAGAAATATTTAAATTTCATATTAAAAAGTTATATTGTACATTCTTCGAATCTGATTCAACAGTCATTTACTATCCTATTTACAACCACCGTTATACGTATCCGTTCACCGCAGAATAACCATTTTTATTCAATTTCATATTTGGATGTTGATCTATCAAAAACCAACAAGTGGCATAATGAAGAAAACAATGGACAAAAAAATAAAATTTGTTAGAAACAAACGAATTAACTATGAGAAATTCTATTAAGAATCCACGCTAACAAAATCCTAGCTAACTGTTCCTAGCTAACTGTTAATTCCGTATTACAACTTAATTATCGCACTTTATTTATCGCAATTTAATAATCGCAATTTTAATTCTCGCAATTTTATTTATCGTCATTTAATTTCTGTTATTTACTTTACGCACTTTATTTATCGTCATTTAATTTCTGTTATTTATTTTTACACACTTTAAATATCGGGACACGTATACAAGATTTTGACATATCATATCGACGCATCTATATATATTATTTGGAATAACCATAGACACTCTATATGTTGTAATGATAGAGTTCACTATACAGGGTTGAGGTTGATTCTATAATAATATATATACTTTGAGTTGTGATCGAGTCTGAGACATGTACACGGGTCATAATATGTATTAATTAATTCAAATATTAAACTATATATGAATTATTGGACTGTTAACTGTGGACTATCGACTTTGGACTAATAACATTGGACAATTAAAATAAATTAAAATATTGATTATAACATATGAAACTAAACATTTCTTTAAGGTTGCCACTTGATTTCATCTTAAATCTCATTTGTATCTTGACGATTACAATCTGCGTTCAAAACCTTTCATGACTCTTGAAAACACCTCAATCGAGAGGATGATCCAACCACACGATACTTACAAAAGGAAGAACTTATGCATGTGGGCATGCACCTGAAAAAAAAAAAAAAAAAAACTCTTGGAAGCTAAGTAGAAGTTTAAAATGAACTTATAATTCCTTAGCATTGTTATTACAAAAAATAACTTTGCAACCTCTTTCCAAATTAGCCAAATTTGTCACAGCTCCAGCAAGTCAACTTCGACTTTTTAGTCGGACTATCCTTACTATAACCTTGATATATATGCATGCCTCTTCTATTGTTATCGGGGAACCCTTTTATATTCCACCATATTACCAGCAGATGTACCAGCAACCTCGTCGCTCCTTGGTTTAAATCTCTCCGACAAATCACTATATTTATCTATTGAAGTCTCATCATGTACTCATCCGCATCTTGTAACAAGAATCGCCATACCAATTACCGGGAATCAGCAAATCTGTATTGTAAGTCTCGCAACGTTTCCACATCAATAGTTATATGTATCCATATAACATTTATCTCTTAGAACTATGATCTTCTATTCTGAAATTCTGAAAAGCACCCAGTCTGCGAATTAATACTCTAAATTTTGAAAAGTGGAATGAAGCAACAAAAACTGTAAACGACCTCAACAGCCAAAAGTTGATCATAAAGAATTGTATGTTGGCAAAGCTCAGAAAAAGTTTGAAACTGAAAAACTGATTGAGCAAACTACGAAGGAGTCTCTGAATAAATCACAAGGACTAAACTTGTACATTAAGAATCCTGATGATTCTATTTCTGATGAAATCTTTAGCGAATACCTTACTTCTGACTCCAAACTCTTGCGGACAAATTTTCTTCACCATCCTCAGATATTAGAAATTCCAAGATATCATCGTATCTTTCATTATAAATATCCTCCATATTTCTGAAGATATTTTTATAACTATTCTTATCTGAAATCATTAATCTCTTCGTGATACCAGTGTTACATCATATAGAAACTGTTTGTTTCTATATTCTGTAAACTTTCGAGCTAAAAATATGAATGTTATTGAAGTAATGTTGGGAACTGATGCATGAGTTAGTATAATATAATGACACTTGATCAACGTGATTATATTACAGTAAGTCATGCTGAGTTTCTAATGAAACGTGATGATTCACAGACCATAACGTCATCATGTGCCATGTTACACGACTCTTACATTCTATCTAATCTATAAACACATCAAGAACATATTTTCTTGATAAGTCCTATCTTTTCTCTTGAATTCTAGTAATATAACCAATCAAGATCGTGCCATTACAATTTTCTTCTTAGAACATTAACTATGTTTATTCCAGAATTCATATATGCGAATTCTGGACCATTATATGCGGTGCTTAATGGATAGAAGAGAAAACAGAGCATAAAGCCTCGAAGTGTAAATGGGGGTATAAATCGCAGCAAATAGGAGAAATCATTAACTGTGGATGACAATGATTATAGGAGACAGGAGCAGGAACATCAAAATATAAGGGAAGATATAAAACCCAATAACAACCCAGAAATTACAAACTGTGGATATTGATACGAATAGCAATATAAAGACACGGTATAATTAAGAATAGTATCACCCCAAGGTAATAGTATAAGTAAACAGATTTTTTTTGGTGAAGATTGAAAATAGGGATGACAGAAATGATAATTAGGAAAATATCAGGGATTAGAACAGGATTAAGCATTTTCACAATCTTTTGGATGTATGAACTAAGAAAGAAAGAATAGGAATGATGAAAATAATGGAATGGAAAAAGTTTAATTTATAATGGGAATATCAGACAGAGTAATCGAGGCAGATCACCGTATTTAATTATAGAGATCTTATTTTCCTTACTCACCGAAGAATCGAATCTTTTAGATTTCGAAGATTTTCTTTAAATCCCTTGAATTTTGGAATTTAACCATGACTCTGTCAAAAGTTAATACGAATCTTTACTTTACCTATTTCAATCTTTTGCGATAGCTTCACTCATACGCTTCAAGTAACCAAATCGTTTAATCTATATTACTCGATAAAGATAACACTTTATTCTATCAACTCATATTCATCATGAAAACATTTTTATTGTTAGCCATGACCACCTCACTCAAATTTCGGGACGAAATTTCTTTAACGGGTAGGTACTGTGACGACCCGGGAATTTCCGACTAAATTTAAACTTAATCTTTAAATGATTTTGACACGATATGCACAGTATGTAATGTTGAGTCTAGAAAATTTTGAAACGATGTTCATATATTCAATTACCCTTCGACTGCTCTCGATGATTCAGGAACCATTAATTGTAAATAGATATGTGTGTGTGTGTGTGTGTGTGTGTATATATATATATATATATACATATATAAATGGTAATTGAAAACATAATTTGAAATATTATATGTTCTTGCTATTAAAAATTTAATTATGTAAAATAAAAAATAGAATAAAAAGATATTATAATAATTATTATTTAAAATATATCTATATATATAAATAAAGTATATTAAAAATAAATATTAATTGATTGAAATACTCGTTTGACATTTCGATTGATATTAAGCAAGTTAAATTCAAACTTAAATGATTTTAAAATAAACGGTGATCTGAAAATGAGTTATATAAAGTATAGGCTTATTAAAAATATATTTAGGAACTATTTATTGAGTTTTAATTTTTTTTATATTTCACTTGGGGTTGGGAGTGAATAATTAATATAATTTTTATTTAATAATTAATGACCAAATTTTATACCATAATGACCGAAATAAATAAAGATATTTAAATTAAAAATTTGGAATTTATCTGAGTACTTTTTATCCATCACTAATCTAACAACGGGGTACAATTTAGCAGTCCGTGAAAACTGTCGGTAGAAACAATCCAAATATCTGATGGCTGGACTGTTTCCTTTTTGAATTCATATCCACTTGAATTACTATATTAAAATTGGTGATTGAGATTGAGAATTTATATTATATTATTATTAATATTCGATAACTATGTGAAACTTTTCTCACCAAAAGAAGATCATAAGTATTATATATATTCAGCATAGCATCTGTGCATATGACCACTTAACTTATTATGATCACCAACCTATCACCTTTTCCTCTGTATATATATATATATATATATATATATATATATATATATATATATATATATATATATATATATATGATGATATATATAGATGTGCATCATCTTCTTCAAACCATGAACCACCAAACCACATTCCAACGAACACCACGTCATAAACACGACACCACCATGAACCACCCACATCATCTAACCCGCCATCATCAATCACCAACGGCTACCACCATCACTTCCAACGAAACACCACTCGTGAACCATTTGATTACTTGATACATTCTGTTTTTCTACTAAATAAAAACCACCCAAGAACCTCTTGGCCATCACCATTCTCTTCAACCTAAAACCACCCTACCACCACCGGTTACCCTCCATACCACTACACCATCGGCTATAACCACTTTCACCATCCTCAAACCCAATTAACCGACATCATTCTATCATTCTCCTTACTATTTTTATAGCCACCATCGTTGCATTTGTTTGTTTCTGCAGCCCAAAATCAAGCCGCTATTTTCTTTCATTTATGTTCCTGTTCGAATATTCTGGTAACAGTTCGAAACCCACTTCTGTATTACAGAAATAATATATATTTAAATTGATAAAGTTAATGCATGGTTGATAAATGATAATGATGGGACAATAAAGAAAAGAGGGGATCGTGAAGATTGGTGATGGAACAACACGATTGTTTATTAATTAATTGAGTATACATGAAAACAACATCACTGGGTACCCATTTTAGCCCATGAGGTTTCGTTTTCTAATAAAACGGTCCACGTACTTTTAAGTTTAAATGGCAAGGAACAGTTAGATCGAGAAAGATAACGATGTACAATATTATTCTGTGACGTGACGAATTGTGTATGATAATACATGAAAATGACTATGATAGATAAAGAAGATGAGGTATATTGATGATAGTGATGTTAAGAGAAAAACGTGAATGTTGTTACATTACTATGTTTCTGGTTTTTTTTTCTCTTAATCGGCTAAACTCCACGTAATAACCAAACAGGCCATCATCACACTCACCCATCTATATAACTTGGGCTAAATCATTGGATAGTTGGGCCTTTTGATCGTCTGGACTTTTAATGAGCCAAGAACCAACTTAAGAAACCATTCGGTAATTTAATTCCTACTTCTGTTTTGTTGTTTCGAACGAACCCCAAGAACCAAAGAGACGGATAATATAAATGAAGATGATGATCGTAACACTCATGCTGTAATTATTACTGTTTGACGATGAGTTGATGATGAGGATGATGAAGACGATGATAATTAGGATATGATAATGATGATTAAGTATGATGTATGGTGATAAAAGATGATACACGTGATAATTTGATGTTATGATTTTATGTTATGGTGATGATGAATGTGAAGATGATGAGTGATGAGCTTATAAATACATGATGATGCATACGTAGAGATTTTGAAGAAGGAGGAAGAAAAGGAAACAAATAGAATATAGGATAAATAAAAATTCGTTATCTATTTAGTCAGAAAAACAGATTGGATTGGATGGTTTGGGTGTTTGATGTGTGATCGAGAGGTTGTGGGTTCGAGCCCGGACTGAGGCATTCTTTTTTTAGGAACTCACTCTTTAAAGGTAGTAAACTAAATCTTTATTATTATTATTATTATTATTATTATTATTATTATTATTATTATTATTATTATTATTATTATTATTATTATTATTATTATTATTATTATTATTATTATTATTATTATTATTATTATTAGAAATTATTATTGTTATTGTGTTATTGTTAATATTGTTATTACTAGTATTATTATTAGTTATTGTTATTATTATTATTATTATTATTAGTATGTGTAATATAATTATTATTATCATATTTACATTATAAGTATTATAATTATTGTTATCATTAATATTAAAATATGTATCATGAATATTATTATCAAATTACATTATCCTTAAGTATTATTATTATTATTGTTATTACTTTTTTTATATATTAAAATTACTATTATCAGTATTATTATTATCTTTAAACTAATATTACTACAAGTAATAATTTTACAAAAACAAAAGATATATATATATATATATATATATATATATATATATATATATATATATATATATATAATAAGTATAAATATATTTATTATATATAAAGTATACTGATATTACATAAAATTTTGTTTTTAACTAATAACATTATTTAAAAATCAAATAAGTATCATAATGTAATATAAGTATTAATAAAATCATATATATATATATAAGAATATTAACTTTAATATATAAAATAATATGTATACATTTTTTGATTACGATTATTTATTTTAATATATATATACGAATGATATAGGTTCGTGAATCCGAGGCCAACCCTGCATTGTTCAATGTCGTCGTATGTATTTTTACTACAAAATACAGTATTGTGAGTTTCATTAATCCCTTTTTAAATGCTTTTGTAATATATATTTTTGGGACTGAGAATACATGCGCTGTTTTTTATAACTGTTTTACAAAATAGACACAAGTACGTGAAACTACATTCTATGGTTGAATTATAGAAATCGAATATGCCCCTTTTTATTAAGTCTGGTAATCTAAGAATTAGGGAACATACACCCTAATTGATGCGAACTCTAAAGATAGATCTATCGGGCCCAACAAGCCCCATCCAAAGTACCAGATGCTTTAGTATTTTGAAATTTATATCATGTCCGAAGGAGGATCCCGGAATGATGGGGATATTCTTATATGCATATTGTGAATGTCGGTTACCAGGTGTTCAATCCATATGAATGATTATTTTGTCTCTATGTATGGGACGTATGTTTTGAGAAATGGAAATATGAAATCTTGTGGTCTATTAAGATTTTGAAATGATTATTTATGATAAACTAATGAACTCGCCAACCTTTTGGTTGACACTTTAAAGCATGTTTATTCTCAGGTACGAAAGAAATCTTCCGCTGTGCATTTGATCATTTTAAAGATATTACTTGGAGTCATTCATGGCATATTCCAAAAGACGTTGCATTCGAGTCATAGAGTTCATCAAGATTATTATTAAGTCAATTATTATTGGATATATATTTTAAATAGTATGCATGCCGTCGACTTTCGATGTAAAGAAAGACTGTCTTTTAAAAACGAATGCAATGTTTGTAAAATGTATCATATAGAGGTCAAGTACCTCGTGATGTAACCAACTATTGTGAATCGTTTGTAATCAATATGGACTTCGTCCAGATGGATTAGGACAGGTCTCTACAATTGTGAATAGGCCTATTGAGAGTAACGTCTCTAACCATTTGACTGTTAGTCTTCGGTTACATAATAATGATTCAACGACACTGACAGTACAAGGTATCAAGGGTTAACTTTTGTTTAGTCGTGATATTACAAACTGCAGCAACACTTTTAGATTGATATATTTGGTATCAATCAACTTTAAACTAAATCTTGTAGTCTAATGCATATTATATAAACCTATGAATTTCACTCAACCTTTTTGGTTGACACTTTAAGCATGTTTTGTCTCAGGTGACGAGTAAGATGATTGCCATGATTGCTACTTGATGAATTGAATACTACTACATGGAGTCTTTATTTCATTACATTTACTTTGCATTAAGACTATTATTATTATTATTTCAGTTTAAATTTGATGTAAAACTTTTAATGATTCCGCTGTTTTATTAATAAATATTTTATTCAAAACGTCTCATATAGAGTCGTTCTCGTTTATACAACTGTGATTTGATATAATTAGTCACAAATACCCTAGGCCCTATTTGGGGGTGTGACAAATTGGTATCAGAGCAGAGTTGTTGTAGAGAACCAGGATTGCATTTTATGTGTGCCTTATACAATTAGGTACCTTAGCAATGTAGGACTACAACTTTCCTTGGCCATAGTGCCTTTAATTGTTATCTTTAACTGTTAAATGCTACACTATACTTTAGAAACTTTACTTATCTTCGAATGCCAAGCCAATCTAAGAATTTTCCTAAGTACTATCCAATTACGCCACCGCATTTAAATGCGACACCATGATTTCTGAAATTCTTGACTCCTATGTCATCTATCATGGTTTTGTGTATTACATATGTATTACATGAAATATTATCCATGATTTTTGAAACTCCTATATTTGTTACTACTCACACTCAAATGTATGTAACTCCCTGTTATATCACGTACCTATATGCCTTATGCCTTTATGCATTCGTTTGCAAACCGGAAAATGTCATTGGGTTATCACAGTATACGAATTGAAAATCTTTAATCGAAAGATTATTAGATTACATACTTATCATTTTATGATCTCGACACGTCATACTGCCATTATTGGAGTATAGACAAATCATATTTTATCATATCTATCCCAATAGACTTTGTCTAACACTTTTCCTAAATTTTCTCCGTAAATTACGGAATTTTTTTTACTATATATACATATTCAAGGAGACGAATATATCATTTAGTATCCAACACCCATTTCACATCAAACCCTATTCAAAACAAATAATATGGATTTCTCACTTGATTCCTCGAACTCCTCGAGCTCCAACGGCAGCGTAACTGGAATGAACCAACCAATTAGTCATCACCTTTTCTGGATGAATTGGGGGTGGGTTCGTAGTCTACTTAATCAATGGAGAAGTGAAGGAGGTGATCCTTTTCACCCACCACATTTCCCTATTGGCGAAGAACCTGAAGCGCTTACAGGCGAACCCATTCGAAACACTATTTTCACCCTCATTTCCAGGATATCCCGTCACGAATATATAATATCTAGAATTTTAGATCTTATTCATCCCCTTGTCCGAACTGCCAATCATCCCGAAGTAATAGAAGAAATCAACGAACTTCGCGCTCGAGTAGCGGCTCTGGAAAATATGGTGCGAAATCTACAAGCATCAGCAGCATAATCAGCACCACCAGTACCACCCACAACATCCACAACCCACATCTCACCATCACACCCGGTACCTCGGATATAAATATCATACGCCCCATAGATACCAATTAATATTAGTAATAATGAGTTAAGATGTATTGACTCATTCTTCCTGAAGAATTATATATGTATACTTTATATATATATGGTTTGGAAAAATAATAAATCTTTTCATACTAAGCTATTACGTGTGAATCTTAACTAGTATGTACTACTTGGTTAATTCATATCACTAATATGTTATGATGTACCTCCTTCGTTAATGACTTAACAATCATTAATCACTGCTTCAGCACAATAAACTCCATTTCATAATAAACTGTTGGTCCCTTAATAACAACAGGAGTATTGTAGAGGGGGGGGGGGGGTGAATACAATTCGTTTCTTAATTAACTAGTCAGTTAAACACGTTTAGTATTCTGTAGTAAATAAGATAGAGTCACAGGTAATTTTCAACGGTTATTCTTTATTGATTAAATCAGAAAGAATCACAACTATCCTTGGCGGAAATGATAGTTGGTTGATACAGATTACCTAGATTATAGCTAAGAGATAAACTAAAGCTATTACACGGTTTGGACTCTAACAGATAAACCCACACCACTAGTTTTTACAATAGTGGATACAACAATATATATAGTAGTTCTATTAACCGTGTAATTGATCTATTGTCCACTGGTACATAGGATGTCTGTACTTGAGGGGACAATTGTGTAAGGAGGCGTGCTCCCTTTCTTTCCTCTTTAGTAGCTATTTGCAGGAACACCCCAATTTGGTTTGGCACCACAATTTGATTAAACAAATAGAATGTTGTGTTCCCTAGGTGTTGACAACGGATAACTTATGTCTGCACATAAGTTAAACTTCTGCATTCCCATGCGGTCTTGTAAGGTCACTTGTCAGCCGCCGACGCGTGTCCTTCTCTGTTCAACTTTGTCTTCGACTTCTGTTGAATAGTACATTTGATGTAGACCACTCAGGGAAACTTATCATGCTTGTAATTGAGCATGGCTGTCTTGTGTTGTATGCTGATATCCAGACTTACTGGTCCTTCATATGCTGAGTCACTTGATATTCTTGATTTGCTGGGTGCACATCCTGTGCTGATTCGAAGAATACATTTCTACCTTGTGCTGATAGACTAGGCAGCATACTAAACACTCGACACAGCTATATTAGCTGACTATACATAAACAAACTTGTGCTGGCTGCACATAACACTTTAGTGCAAATAAATCTTGTTTTGTCATAATTAAATCCTTAATTATTTTGGGGACTCAACATAAACTAAGTATATTATTCAAATACATGTTTGATTGTATACTTTCATTTTCAATGTACTCGAAACTTTTTAGAAAACATCATTCGTGTCTTGCAAATTTCACAAGAATTCCACGAGCACCAACTTCATATACCGAAGTATATCAACAATAATGAACGATGAAGTATTGATTCATAACTTCATTAGTGAAATATTCCGCGACAAATATGAAATCTCTAAAGTTTTGGAGATTATTTATTCTCATTTCAACCGTAAATCAAACTAGTTTAATCTTATATTAACTCATTAAACCCATGATTACATCTGAAGAATATGTATATGAACGTATATCTTCATAAAGATTGTAATTCTTTTGTACAAACTGTTAATTGTGAAAATATTTTAACGGGTAGTTAAAACCCGAGAAATATTTATATCTCACTTTAATATGTTACATTGTACATTCTCCAATTCTGATTCAATAATCAGTAACTATACTACTTACATCCACATATGTATCCGTTCACCTTTTGCATACAAATTCAATTACATATTCTGACATATCAGAATCCAAGAAAAGCTTTAACAGATGATATCTTCCTAAAGATCACTACATTCATGAATTATATTCATTCGTATTATATGATGAATTATCACATCAACCCACCGAAATTATCATCAACAACGCCTATTCATCAACCATTAGATCCGTTGACGATCACAATCAGTGTTTAATCATCTAAAAACGAAATTTCTTAAAACCATCTCGGATTGATAACCGATGATACAAATATGGCTGCATTAAATGCAGAGGAAACAGCAAAATTGTAGAAGGTCTTAATGGCCAAAAGTTTGATAATAAAGAATGGTACGTTGGAAAAGCTCAAAAGAAAATTTGAAACTGAAAAACAGATTGAGCTAACCATGGAGGAGACCAAGGACAAATACAAGGACCAAACCTTATATTCAAAGAATCCAGGTAATTCTGGATCCGATGAAATCTTTAGAGAATATCTTGCTCCGAAGTCATGTTAAAAGCTTGCGGAAAATTTTTCTTCATCAACTTTCGAACTTAGAAATTCCAAAATATCATCATAAATATCCTCTATATTTCCCAAGATATCTTCATAACGATTCTTGTCCATAATTAAGTATCTCTTTGCGATATCTTTATAAAGGAAAACTGTTTTAGTTTCTATATTCTGTAAAATCCAAGTTTAAATTATAAATGTTTTGAAGAAGTGTTGGGAATTGAAGCATGAGTTAGTATAATGTAATGACGTCAGGCCAACATGATTATATTACAGTAAGTCATGCTAAATTTTTAATGAAAGATGATGATTCATAGATTTTATAATCATCATTTGCCATGTTACACGACTCTTACATTCTATTTAACCTCTAAATATATCAAGAAAATATTTTTCTTGATGATTCGGTCTTTTCTGGATATTCTGGTAATTTGAAAAATCAAATCGTGCTATTACCTTTCCTTTCTACTTTGTATATTATGATAATTCGAAACTTCATACCTACAAATTCTGGACCATTACTCGCTTTACTTAGAGTCGAGAAGAAAATAAAAAGGCAAAGAGCTCCGACATATAAGGGAAAATATAAAGCCCGATAACGATATCGAGATTACAAACCATGGATATCAATGCGTATAGCAACATAAAGACAAGGGAGAATTAAAAACACTATAACCCCAAGGGCATAGTAGAAGTAAACAGATTCCTCTGGTGGTAAAAGAAAAAGAAGAATGACTGCATATATGGTCAATATAATAACAAGTATCAATACGGGATTGAGCATATTAGAAAATCTTTTGGAAGTATGAATTTAGGAAGAAAGTATAGAAGTGGTGAAGATAATGAAACGGAAGAAGCTAATTTATAGCAAAATTTCAAACACAGCATTTGAAGCAATTCACCGCATTTAATCAAAGAAAATTTCAAATTCCTTAATTACCGGAGAGTCAAATCTTATGTATTACGAAGATTTCCTTTAATCCCTTGAATTCCGAAAATCAATCGTGACTACGTCAAAAGTTAAGGCGAACATTTAATTTTCTCATTCACTCTTTTACAATAGCTTCGTTTATACGCTTCCTATAATCAAATCGTTTTATCCATATTATTCAGTAGTGATAAAACTTTATTTTTTTCAACTTATATTCATCATTACAATATTCTTGTTGTAAACAATGATGATCTCTATCAAACTTCATGACTATAATTTTCATGAACTACTCTCTGTTTTGTCTACCCTAATATTGTGGCATAAACACTCAAAGTTTTAAATAAGCACAATACTATTCATAACACATTTCATGTGTTCAGTTTACTAAAATGCTCGTATAGCACCATCATCCCTTTTGAGGATAACCTAGTCAAATGACACTCTTATTAATCCTTTAGATAACCTCCGCATTAATGATAAAATGCACTTTATAAAAGAACCTGTAAGAAATTAGGGTTCGTATTATTTAAATGCATGAAACAGAATAATATTCTATCCATTGGAATTCACGAAAGGCCCCGAACATACCTGGGAACGTGAAGACCAAATAAAGCGTAAATATCCTCGTCTATGTACGAACAACACCGATTGATGGCAAAAACTAAATTTCGGGACGAAATTTATTTTAACGGGTAGGTACTATAACAACCCTCACTTTTCGACTTCCGATTTTACTAAAATACCTAGAGTTGTTATATACTAATAAATTTAACGTTGACCGAATAAACGTACGCTTAAAATAAATAATATAATTATAAATATTATAAATAAGGTTATGTTATATAATATAACATAATTACATCAATGAATATATATAATATTTATATTACTTTTGTTTTTTAGTTAATAGAATATATAATTAACTAAATAATAAATAATATTATAACATTTATAAGACTAATAAAAACTATAAAGTAATAATCATAAATTTTAATTTTAATTATAAAAACTGAATATAATAATAATTTTTAAATAAAATTTGTATTTAATAATTAAACAAATATAGAAAAAAAATGTTAAATGTTCTTAGAAAAGTATTAAACGATTTTTTTAGAATTTTATAAAAAAAAACTATATCTACTTTTAATAAATAAATACAAAAATACAAACTACTTTTTCTTATTTTAACTTTTAAGATTTACTTTTAATAAAAATACAAACTACTTTTTCTTATTTTAACTTTTAAGATTTACTTTTAATAAAAATACAAACTACTTTTTCTTATTTTAACTTTTAAGATTTACTTTTAATAAAAATACAATTCGGCTTCTCCCAGTTGGTCCTTCACCAGTAGGTTGCTTCCTTTTAGGCTTTTGAGCAAGAAATTCATCAACATCAACTACTGGTGCATTCCCAAACTTAGTTGCCTTCTTGAACAGCTGTTGGAGTTCAGTCTTAAGAGCACTCTTGATCGCACTCTCACCTTTACCAAAGAAATACTCCAAGATTTCTATCCATTCACTGAATCCAAGAGTTCTTAAGTCATCAAAACTAATCCTTTCTTGAACATTGTTATCCCTGACAACATTGAAAGCCCTTTTTGTCCCTCTGTTTACCTTGATAATTCTGCAGGGATTAGATCTTCTATTCATCACATTACCATACCTGCTCTTATAATAAGTATCAGGAAACTCAATATTGTGATCAGGTACTACAGGAGCAGTGGTAGGTACTTTCTCAGCAGCTTCTATCTTATCAAAAACCTTATCCTGTTCTTTGACAATGGCTCTGGCTAGTTTGAGGGACTCAGCCTGTTGCTTTCTGTCAGCAGCCAATCTGTCTTCAATATCCTGAAGCCTTGATCGTTCAGCAAGTTTAGCATCAGCAGCTTCTCTGGCTTCCCTTTCAGCAGCTAAACCCAACAGATAATCATCATAAGAAATGTTCAGGGATCTTACTACTTCAACCATCTTTCTACCCTCTTCAGTACTAAGGGTAGCACAATACTCCCTTATATCCATACCCAGCTGGAGAGCATCTTCAAAATGAATTCTTTCATCAGTAGTGGAGAGCCTGAGACCACTGTTATTCAAGTACACCCTAATGTCAATGCCATGGGTTAGTGCAGCAATATAGTGTGGTTGATCAAGAGGATGATGCAGCAGCCTGACTTGATGAATTCTTTCATTAAGCTCAATTTGTCTTTGTTCAATCAGCTCTGGAACAGTGATCTGAAGTCTGTAGGCTTCTCTTTCATCTGGGTTCATTTTTCTGATGTTTGGCTCACCATGGGTTACTGAGTCATCTTCCCAAGTGATATGTTTGTCATGAACCCTTGGGGAAGATGGAGGATACATAGATGATTCATAGCTGCTAGATGAACTAACTGGATGCTGATTGACCCGGTTATCCTGTGTTCTGTCAAAGTAAGCTTGAATCTGGGGAGGAAGAGGAGATAGAACAAGTGTTTGGCCGTCTCTTCCCCAGACTGTGAAGTCAGCAGGATCAACCGTTTCATCATCTACTTGTTTAGCACCCAGCTCAACCGACTTTGCTGGGTCTTCAACACTTGTACTACCCAGCAGCACACTTCTGGCTGGGTCTTCTATCACAGCACTCCTTGCTGTGTCTTCAATGCCAGCTGACTGATTAGTATCAGCTGGCTCAACCACTTCAGTACCTTCATCAGCTGCCTCGAATAGGGGTCCTTTCCTCAGGGGCTGATTGTCCCTAGGAGCAGATTTCACCCTGTGTTTGTCAATAGGCCTGGGTTCAGCTGATGGTTCTTGTGTCGATACTGGTTGAATAGGAGGCAGGTAAGGAACAATAGCAAGATGCTCCCCCTGACTAATAACATCATCATCATCAAGGATGACTGTTTCTGTTGGCTGTGTTTGTTGTGTAGCTGGCTGAGCAGCAGATGCTGGTTGAGGAGTAGAGCTGGCTTCTAACATAGCATCAACCCATTTCATGAAAATATCAGCTCTAACTCCACCATTTGACTCAGTAGAATCAAGGTAATCCTTCATCTCAGCAGGAGTCATGTTCCTGATTCTTTCTGCTCTCTGTGCATACAACTTTGCCCTCTGTTTGTCATATTTGACCATGAACTTGGCATTTCTTTTTCTTGCCTCTTTTCTGTGTTTATCAAAGGCAGTCAGGTCATCATCGATTGCCATTGCTTTTGGACTCAGCCATCTTCTGTGCATAATCTTACGACTTTTAAGTTCAGCAAAGGCCTCAAACTTGGCATTGAAGGCATCATCTAGTTCCTGCTGTCGCTTTTGATGTCTCTCTAACTTCCTCTTCATTTTACGTTCAATAGATTGAGACAGCACAAAAGCTTCAGCTACAGCCATATCAGAAACATCACTGGGCTTACTGCCAGAACCAATATCATCCACTGGTGTGGCAGACACACTGGGTTGAGTACCACCAGTTGCCTGTGCACCACCAGCTTCAGTATGAGCGTTGCTGGGCTTAGGGCCAGTGTCTTGACCATCACCATCACCATCTCCATCTCTCCTGGGGTGTTTAGGAGCCTTTTCATGTTCATGCTCCCCCTCAGACTGTTTTATCTTTTTAGATTTCTTTTTGGACTTTTTCTCCCCCTTTTTGTCATCAGCACGGGCAGTAGGGTGAATAGTAGGGGAGACAGTAGCATCAAGATCACTGTCTGAATGAGGAGCAGAGAAGGCAAAATTGTTCCACTCAGCAACCTCTGGAGTAAGATGGGCACCAGGATCCACACCAAATTATCTTAGCAGAAGATTGGAGGATCTAACTTCATTCCTGGCTACACCCATAGCCATTTGTTCAACGATGGCTCGAACATCACCTTGCAAAGCAGCCATTCGTTGCATGTTTTCAACCATCTGAACATAGGCAGCAGCAGGAATCATGTTAGCCATTTGAGCTTCCTGCGATTCCAATCTCTCATGTAACACCCTGTTCTCCTCATTTAAGAAAGTATTTCTGCGTTTAGCAGCATCCAAATCAGCTTGTAGTCGGGTGATATTTTCACAGTACTCATTGTGAGAGATAATTCGCCTTTCAAGCTCCTCTTCATCTTCGTGGTGCTTTGTGATTGCTTCGACTGCCACATCAGCAAAAGCACACACCTGCTGGAGTTTAAGATCAATAGGAGTTGTAACAGCCTCTCCAGCAGATCTGACAGCAGCAGAGACACTATCAACAATAGCTCTGCGAATGGTTTCCTCCAAATTTGGTGTGATCCCTTGCAGTGTCTTATAGACAGCAAAGGTGGAAATATCAGCAACCTCATCTGCATTGAACTTTAAGTATGCAGAGGTTGAAGGTTGGTCAGCACCAGCTAACAGAGGAGTATCACCGTGGGGTGGTGGAGGTGGAAGGTCAGGAGCTGACTCATCACCATGATCACCATCGTTTTTACCTTCGCCCGAAGGCTTAGAACCACTGATATCCTTGTCAGCATTATTATTAGCATTGTCATCAATAAGATCCACTGGTTTGTCTTTGGAACCAGTCACGTTATCATGAATGACTGGTTCGCCCTTACCAGTACCTTCATCAGCATCACCATCAGAAGAAGATGATGAGGAAGAAGCTGAGGAAGAAGAAGGTACTGGCGAATCAGGGACATTTTGCATAACACACTTACCAGTAGTAGGATCGATGACAAACTTGAGAGGCCTCCATGTACCAGGAAATGGCGAAGCAGCTGGAGCCATACCAAAAACATGATAGTAAGGCTGTTCATTGATTTGCTCCAGCAGGGCTATCCTCTCATAAATTTCTTCTCTAGCTGGTCTATCAAGCTGAGATAATAGCTCAACCATCTCTTCACGAAGTAATCTGCTGGCTGAGACTATTGCAGATTCGGGATCAATGGTCAGCTGATCGACCAGCATAGCAATCTTGGGAGAGATTGAAGCTCCCTTGAAAATGAAGTTAGGAACAACTTCATCTGGATCTGGTACCTGCACAACATATGGCTTTTTTTCCTCAGTAACAGGAGCCTTAGTCGAATCAGTAGTTGTGTCAGCAGAGGTACCAGCATCCTTAACATCAGCAACCTGTGCACCAGTATCAGAAGGAAAAGTAGCACTAGTACCAGCATCCATAGCAGAATCAGATGGAAACGTAGCACTAGCACTAGCATCAGCTGTAACAATACCAGAATCAGAACCAGGAATGACAATAACATTAGCTGCATTCGGCTGAATGGTTTCAAACTCCATCTCAGCAGTTGGTTCAGTAGCAACCAAAATTGGACCAATAGGATGACGAACTGCAGATTCTGTAAGAACTTGACATTCCATAGTAGAAGAATCAGAAGAATCAGTAGGCTCATCAGACATTAATGCAGAGTCCACTCTTGGCTGGGTGACATGTTCATCAAGAAGAACATCCTTGACAATATTGTCAATAACCTTCTCAAGAACAGGAGGTTCTTCCATGATAACATCTTCCACATCATGCTCAGTAGTGGAAATAGTGGTACTGAGAGTTTGAGGAGGAACAGTAGTAGTAGCCAACTCCTCAGTAACACCAGCAGCAGCAGAATCAACAGTACTAGCATCAGCACCACCAGTAACAGAATCAGTGGCACCAACACCAGTAGCAGAGGCAGCAATATCACCAGTAGGAATAACAACATCTTTATTTTTCTCCCCCTCTGCCTATTCATCTACCCTGCTAAGAACTGAAACAATAGAACAAGTTATGTTAGCAACTGTAGAACCAAATAAATTTGACTCAACAATTGCATTTGTTTTTGGTCTTTGGGGACAGACTTGTGATTTGGTCAGCCCTTCGAATGAGACAGAAGAAGGTGTCTGTAAGTACAGCGGTGACTCTGCTGACTCATTGGCAACACATGTTGACCCAGATAGTGTAAGAGATCTGGCTGGTAATGATGTAGGAGTGTGACTCTTATCAGTATCCGAGTAACGTACTGGCTGTTCAGTCACCTGAGCTGGTTCAACACGATGAAGACCCAGCTCAAGCCTGCTTTGGGGGTCAGTTATGTTCTCTGCTGGTTGTACTGTCAGCAGAGAGTATTGCATTAAGTTTATTTCAGAAAAATGTGGAAGTGCCTGGTTAGAAGAGTATGGGTTGCTACTCTTCTTGACACCTGTTTTAAAACCAGTCAGCTTGGGAGCCAGGGTTATACCTTTAACTCCCTCAACATTTTTCAAGTCAGCAGTTACAAATTTTTCAATTAAGTTAGATTGTTCTGCTGTTTGGTCTAGAAACGCACCAGGTTCCATAGCTACATCCTTTGCAGGAGCAGCAGCTGAGACTGGTGCAATCTCCCCTGTGGTTCGCTTGGAGCCAGCTTTAGCACGCTTAGGTTTGCCTGTTACCAAGAAATAGATGAGCAACGGATTCCAACACTAGAATTGGGTAGTCAGTATATAAGACTAGGGCTGTTCTTTATGATCAGAGAGCACTAGATTCTAATACAACTACTGCTTTACCAGTATATGAGACGGTGGCTGTACTAGTTGAGGTAGCTGGCTGCTTCCTTCGCGTTGCTGGCTTTCGCTGAGGACCCTCCCCCTCAGCTGGTACAGAACCAGAGGCAGTCGATTGGGTGGCTCCACGACGAGCAGCAAGATACTCGTTCATTGCTGGTGTCAACTTAGCATATGGAGCAGCAGGTACATCCTTTGGCATGCCCCCTTGTTTTACTGGGACCTCAAATGATTGATCAGCAATTTGCTGATAAGCTTCACCCAGTTCACTTTCAAATACCAGGCTTAAGAATCGTGGAAATGGAATCAAGTTGGTTCTTACTCTAGCAGTCACCATTTCCCTTAGCCTCAAATAAATTTCAAGGGCGTAATCGATGTTCCTGTTGAACAACAACCCATGACCAAGCTTGAGCTCAAAATCTGAGCATTGGTCAAAGCTTCCTGACTTTTGACTCATGCACTGAGTCATCAACCCAAAGAAGTAGTACCACAGTGGTGGCATATGCTTTCTCAACGGTGTATGTGCCACTGGTCCAGCAAACCCAATGGTCTCCAACACCTCCCTTCTGAATTCGTCACTAGTAGGTGAATCAACAAATGGTCCACCGGGCAATTGAAGAGCACGTCTAATAGCTTCGACGGTGACAGAGCAATTTAGGGTTTCAGTCACCATGCCATGAATACATGGAACGTTGTCGGGAGTGGTGGCAACAGTGGCAGTATACCAAAATCGTGCCAAACAGGCAGCATAGAATCGGGAAGGTACACCGGTGATGGCTCTTGCCAGAGGTGATTGACGGATATATTCGATGAGGGCCTCATACCCTTTGTTAACCTTCGATTTGGGGATAGAGAGGGCATGTGCAGCATTGCCTCTAGATAGGCGAATCAGTGAGTGATCAGGTGCATTGGGAGCCCTAATCAGGTTGGGGTGGAGATTGAACAGTGGTCCTTGAATGACTTGTTCTTGAACCACCGGTTCCTCCGGTGCCGGTGCCGGTTGCGGTTGTGGGGCAGGTTGTGGTTGCTGTTGTGGTTCGACTGTTTGAGGTTGTTGTTGCTGTTGTTCCTCTTGCTGGCTTGCAGCACGTGGTGATTGTTGTTGTTGTTCTGCCATTGATGAATGTAGGATGAAGATTTGAAGATTGAAGATTGAAAAGATTTTGAGAGTAAAAGTGTGTGTGTTTTGAATTATGAATAACCGAAGGTTATTATGGAAGATGAAACACACTTTTATCCGTTGTGATTGGGTGAAAAAGTGCAGGAGAGAGAAAATTACTGTCATCTGCAGGCGCGTGGGCAGATGTGACAGACTGGCACGTTTTCAAGGGGACACAGACTGTTGACATGACATTTATACGGCTTAAACACTCATTACTCCCATTTAGCATTAAATGCATCAGATTCCATTTCAAACAAATTGATTTAAAATCTCAAAAATAATTTTTGTATTAAATACAAAATACTTTTGTTACATTTAATATGTCATGAATTTAATTTTAATCATTGGAAGTAAATGAGTTTCCAGTTTTAAGGAATCATTAAATTTGGAGAGCTATTTATTATTTCATTGAAAACATTTAAGTAACCAAAATATAAAAGACCTTGCTGTGCTGGTTGTTTGACATGTAGGCAGTAAGTAAATAAATGTGACTTACTGGTTTGCCCTACACGTTGTAGAGCCAGCACACCAACAAAAGTTGTCTTTTATTTAAAGTTCAAGCATACCCAGCTCAGAGATGAGATAGTTAAAACGTTTCTCATCTAATGGCTTTGTAAATAGGTCTGCTAATTGCTGGTCTGTAGAAATAAAATGTAACTCAACATCACCCTTTTGAACATGATCCCTTATGAAATGATACCGAACATCGATGTGCTTAGTCCTTGAGTGCATCACAGGATTGTTGGTGATAGCAATTGCACTGGTGTTGTCACAGTAGATTGGAGTTTTTGAAACATGAACACCATAGTCCTTTAGCTGGATTTGCATCCACATTACTTGAGCAGTACAACTATCAGCAGAGACATATTCTGCCTCAGCAGTAGATGTGGACACAGTATTTTGATTTTTGCTTGTCCAGCTGACTAGCCTACTACCCAGTAACTGGCAACCACCAGTAGTACTTTTCCTGTCTATTTTACACCCTGCAAAGTCAGCATCTGAATACCCAATTAGTTCAAAATCCTGGTCTTTGGGATACCAAAGACCACGTTTAGCAGTACCTTTTAGGTATCTGAATATTCTTTTTACTGCCAGCAAGTGTGACTCTTTAGGATCAGCTTGATATCTGGCACAGAGACATGTGGTGAACATAATATCTGGTCTGCTGGCTGTGAGATAAAGTAGGGATCCAATCATACCTCTATATTCAGTGATATTGACTGGTTCACCATTTGGATCAGCATCTATTTTAATGGATGCTGCCATTGGAGTCCCTATGTCTTTTAAACAGGTCAGACCAAATTTCTTTAACATATCTTTGATATATTTATCTTGACTTATGAAAATTCCATCATCAAGTTGTTTGATCTGCAATCCTAAAAAGTATTGCAGATCTCTTTGTAAACTCATTTCATATGCCTTTGACATATGTTTTGAAAAATCTTGACAATGTTTTTCATTTTTAGAACCATAAATAATATCATCCACATATATCTGTACCAACAAGAGATCACCATCTATCTCTTTTGAGAATAGAGTGGTATCAATTGTTCCAACTTTAAAACCTATACCAGTGAGATACACATGAAGTGTCTCATACCATGCTCTTGGAGCCTGTTTAAGGCCATAAAGAGCTTTGTCTAACTTGTAGACATGGTCTGGATATTTACTGCTTACAAAACCAGGAGGCTGTTTGACATAAACTTCTTCTTGCAGCTTCCCATTCAGAAATGCAGATTTAACATCCATCTGAAATACTCTAAAGTTCATCCTAGCAGCATATGCTAAGAACAATCTGATAGCTTCCATCCTAGCCACTGGTGCATAAGTTTCCCCATAATCCAATCCTTCTTCCTGTCTAAACCCTTGAGCAACCAATCTTGCTTTGTTTCTGATAACGACACCATCTTCATCCATCTTGTTTTTAAACACCCACTTAGTACCAATGATCTTCTTTGTCTTATCCTCAGGTTCAGGTACCAATGTCCACACTTTGTTCCTATCAAACTGAGTAATTTCTTCTTGCATTGAACCAACCCAGCTAGGATCTTGAAGTGCTTCCTCAGGACACGTGGGCTCAATGGTAGACACAAAATTAACATGCATACAAAAGTTGCTGGTTGCATGCCTCCGTGTTTTAACACCACTCGCAAGATTACCAATAATCTGCTCAATCGGATGCTCCCTTGTCCATTTGGTGTTATGAACAGGTGAGCTGGTTGTAGAACACACAGCATCTTGATCATCAGCTGGTTCAGATGAGTGAGCAGCAACAGAAGGTTGCTGATCAATATCAGTAGAATCAGTACCAGCTTGTGATCTCTCAGAACCAGCAGACCTAGGCTCAAGTTGCAGCACTTCAGTAGAGCCAGTAGGTCCACTTGGTTTAGACACAGATGGAACAGAATGTTCCATTTCATCATCAGAGAACCCAGCAGCATGGATTGGTGAGGGTTGTGCTGCTGGCTCTTCATCATCAAGAGCTTGCTGAGTAGGCTCTTCAAACAGTAACACTTCATCTTCACGATCAGTAGATGAAGCAGAGGCAGTTTCATTGAATGTAACATTAATGGATTCTTCAAAATAACCCCTTCTTTTGTTGTAGACCCTATATGCCTTTGACATGTTGGAATATCCAAGGAATATACCTTCATCAGCTTTAGCATCGAATTTGCCCAGCTGATCCCTATTATTTAGAATGTAACAGGGAGTACCAAATACATGAAGAAATGAAATTGAGGGTCTTCTTCCTTTGAGAACTTCATAAGCAGTTTTCTGATGTCTTTTCACAATAAGAGATCTATTCTGGGTAAAACAGGCAGTATTCACAGCTTCTGCCCAGTAGGAATTCTTCAACCCAGACTCAGCCAACATAGATCTTGCTGCTTCAATGAGAGTTCTGTTTCTTCTTTCTGCAACACCATTTTGCTGAGGTGTTCTCACAGCAGAGAAATTTTGGGAAATACCTTTGTCAGCACAAAATTCTTCTAATGTAGCATTTCTGAATTCTGTACCATGATCACTTCTTAGCTGCTTCACCAGTTGCCCATTCAAAAGCTCCATTCTTTTGATAAAATTGATGATTTCATCAGCAGCTTCACTCTTTTGCCTCAAAAAGAACACCCAAGTGTATCTCGAGTATTCATCAACAATAACCAGTGTATACTTCTTCCCACTACAGCTGGCCACATTCACTGGACCAAATAGATCCATATGAAGTAAGTGAAATGGTTTCTCAACAGATGAGATTTGCTTTGATTTGAACGAGGCATGGTGATGTTTCCCCTTTTCACAACCAGGACACAATCTGTCCTTCACATAAGACATTGTGGGTAGCCCAGACACCAAACTTCTACTGGATAATTTGTGAATATTTTTGAAGTTGAGATGTGAGAGTCTCTTGTGCCATAACCACTTCAGGTTGTCTGCTGCCTTCGAATAGAAACAAGTATCAGTTGTTGTGACTGCTGTGTTCATGTCAATTTGATACATGTTTTCATGACATTTTGCAGTCAGCAGTGGCTTCCCTGTCTTATCAAAAATAGTACCAATTTTCTTTCTGAATTGGACTATCTTATTCTTGCTTGTCAGTTGGCTTATGCTGAGTAAGTTATGTTTAAGCCCAACTACATATGCAACATTTGAGAACGTGACATTCCCATTTGTCAAAGTACCAAAACCCTTTGTGTAACCCAACGAATTATCTCCATACGAAACAACTGGACCATCCTTTTCCTGATAGTACATCAGCAGGGACTTACTTCCGGTCATATGTCTCGAACAACCACTATCGAGATACCAGATTTGCTTGTTTTGAATGCCCTGCACAATAGCTCAGAGATTAGTTCTTTTTGGGAACCCATCCAAGGATGGGTTCTGAGGGAGTCACCTTTGATGACTTCTTCTTTTCTACTGGCTTGCTAGAAGAAGCAGCAGATGGGGTTTGGGTTTGAGTACACTGGTTAGCCAAGTGAGCTTTGCTGCCACATTTGTAGCATTTTCTCACTTTTGGCTTTTGTGGCTGGTCATGCACAGATCTAATAGGGGCAGTAAGATCGGGTCGACTTTTGGTTACTGCCTCAATTAGCTGGTCAAGCTTGACTGTCATTATCTCAGTGATAGACAGCTCATCAGTCGAGTCAATTTTTGCTTTTCCCTTATGGGCAGCTTTTCTTTTGGAACCAGTACCATGACCATGGCTAACTATCTTTCCTTTATCATTTGACAAGTTAGCGTGGGAAGTTGCTGGCTTGTCTTCTGATGCTGATGAACCAGTAGGTATCTTAACTGCTGCCTTAGATTTGCTAGTATTTTGTTTCACTGGCTTGTCTGCAGCTACTGGGTGACCAGTAGATTGGTCATCAGCTGGCTTAGCACTGGTAAAACTCGAACACGAAGGGGAATCAGTTGTTTTAACTTTTCTCAAATTGTTTTCAGTGATTTCCCTTTTAATACGTCTTTCTTTTGGAGTCATGTAGTAGATGCTTGAGGGGTCAGTAGTCTCATCAATTGAGTTACTGGCTTCTCTTGCTCTAACTTCATCCTCCAAAATTTCTTTCATGGTAGGTGGTGGGGACACAGTAGGTCTAATAAATTTGTTTGTCACAACCTTTTTACCTTCAACTATCTTGGCAAAAGTATTTGGCAAGACAGCTTCAGGATCAGTTTCAAGAATCGGGTTCATGAAAGTAACTTCTGCAATAGCAGCAGCAGCAGCATAGTCACCAGCAAAGAAGGCTTGAACTTGGGCAGGCACCTGCTCGTTAACACATTTAGCTATGCGTTGAGCAGATGTGCACCATGAAGCAACAACTCTTTTGAGATTGTCCAGCTGGGTCTTGACTTCTGCTGCCTCAACGTGAAGAGTTTCTAAAGCAAAGTTTTGTTTTTCAAGTTTGGAAATTGTATCTTTTAAGATCTTAATTTCATCATTTTTGCCTTTGAGTTTTTCATTTAAAGATTTGTTATTAGATTTCAAACTCTCTTCACGTTTGCAGCTTCTGCATAAGTCAATTCTTAGGTAGTCAAACATTTCAGCTTTTTCATCATCAGTATAAGTTCAAAAATTATCAACCTTATACATCATTTCAGTTTTCCATTGAGGAGAATCTCTGTTTTGATCAGCTTCCCTCATATCAGCCAAAAACGTACTACCACCATCATCCTCATCAGACTCCTCGACCTCTTTGGCCATCAAACACAGCTTTTTACCAGTAGCGTAACCAGCACCATCATCATCAGTATCACTATCAGAAGATGAAGACGTGCTGGCTTCATCCCAGTCATGATGTTCAGCAACTAGAACCTTTTCTGGCTGTTTACCCTTCTTGTCAGTCTTTGCACTTTCCTTCATCTGAGCTTTCATAGCTTTGTACTTGTTTTTGTACTTATCAGCTTTTGAGAAAGAGTTAGCATGTGACGTGGAAGGTTTCTTGGACATGCATTCAGCAGCAAAATGTCCAACCTTCCCACAATTAAAGCACTCAGATTTAGGACCCTTGACTGACTTGCTGTTGTACCTAGCACTTGGCTTTTTGCTCCCTTTGTATGACTTGCTGGTTCTACTACGATTGAACCTTTTGAACTGCCTAGCCAGCAGAGCCATTCCTTCAGCAAACCCTTCTACATCACTTTCATCAGTACTGCTTTCTTCAGACCCAGTACCACTTTCCTCAACACTATCAGCTGACTCTTGTTCTGCCAGTAACTTTTGAACCAGTAAAGCTTTTTGAGCTTTCTTCCATTTAGCAGCAGCAATAAGAGCAGTATCATCATTTTTAGATGATTTTGAAGTGGTGGGGGCAGACCTAAAGTTTTCTTTCATGTTAAGTTCAAACTTGGCTTCTGCCTTCTCATGATTCCAAAGGGAACTGTAGAGAGAAGACAGGTTAAAGTTCTTTAGGGTCTGTGTGATTCTTAATGGGTTAGTAACAGGTTTCCATTTACATGGCAGTGCATCAATGAATTTGTTCACTTGTTCAAATTCAGTGTAGGTCACATTTAAAGTAATCAGGTCTGCTATAAAAGAGTTAAACCTAATGAAGGTTTGCTTAAGGGTTTCATTCTTATAGGCAAAGAACATTTCATATTCTCTTTTAAGAGCAATCATCCTGTTCTGCCTAACTTCTCCCATACCCTCATAAGTGACATCTAGGTAGTCAAGCATAAGCTTAGCATTTTCTTTTCCCTTGATCAGTTTGAACAGTGGGTTAGGCAAAGTTATGGCTAACAGGGTTCTGATTTTAGGGTCAAGACCAACTCGACGTTTATCCTCATCATCCCATCTAGAGGGAGTGAGAATAACCTCTCTGCCAGGGATGGTAGGAGTGTCAGCTGTTGCTGGTGCACTACCAACTGTCTCAGTGGGAACAAAAGGGCCATCTTTGGCAATTCCAGGCATGAGTGAATCCACAGACTCAAGATGGAGCATGAACCTTGCCTTCCAGGTTTCATACTCATCTTCATCAAACTTAGGTGGTCTGTTAGACGAGCCATTCTCAAGGTAAGCTGAGTTTGAATATGAAGCCATAAGAGAATTCAGATCCAAGATATTAATTATCAAGACTGAAGCTCTGATACCAGTTGTTGGTCCCTTAATAACAACAGGAGTATTGTAGAGAGGGGGGGGTGAATACAATTCGTTTCTTAATTAACTAGTCAGTTAAACACGTTTAGTATTCTGTAGTAAATAAGATAGAGTCACAGGTAATTTTCAACGGTTATTCTTTATTGATTAAATCAGAAAGAATCACAACTATCCTTGGCGAAAATGATAGTTGGTTGATACAGATTACCAAGATTATAGCTAAGAGATAAACTAAAGCTATTACACAGTTTGGACTCTAACAGATAAACCCACACCACTAGTTTTTACAATAGTGGATACAACAATATATATAGTAGTTCTATTAACCGTGTAATTGATCTATTGTCCACTGGTACATAGGATGTCTGTACTTGAGGGGACAATTGTGTAAGGAGGCGTGCTCCCTTTCTTTCCTCTTTAGTAGCTATTTGCAGGAACACCCCAATTTGGTTTGGCACCACAATTTGATTAAACAAATAGAATGTTGTGTTCCCTAGGTGTTGACAACGGATAACTTATGTCTGCACATAAGTTAAACTTCTACATTCCCATGCGGTCTTGTAAGGTCACTTGTCAGCTGCCGACGCGTGTCCTTCTCTGTTCAACTTTGTCTTCGACTTCTGTTGAATAGTACATTTGATGTAGACCACTCAGGGAAACTTATCATGCTTGTAATTGAGCATGGCTGTCTTGTGTTGTATGCTGATATCCAGACTTACTGGTCCTTCATATGCTGAGTCACTTGATATTCTTGATTTGCTGGGTGCACATCCTGTGCTGATTCGGAGAATACATTTCTACCTTGTGTTGATAGACTAGGCAGCATACTAAACACTCGACACAGCTATATTAGCTGACTATACATAAACAAACTTGTGCTGGCTGCACATAACACTTTAGTGCAAATAAATCTTGTTTTGTCATAATTAAATCCTTAATTATTTTGGGGACTCAACATAAACTAAGTATATTATTCAAATACATGTTTGATTGTATACTTTCATTTTCAATGTACTCGAAACTTTTTAGAAAACATCATTCGTGTCTTGCAAATTTCACAAGAATTCCACGAGCACCAACTTCATATACCGAAGTATATCAACAATAATGAACGATGAAGTATTGATTCATAACTTCATTAGTGAAATATTCCGCGCCAAATATGAAATCTCTAAAGTTTTGGAGATTATTTATTCTCATTTCAACCGTAAATCAAACTAGTTTAATCTTATATTAACTCATTAAACCCATGATTACATCTGAAGAATATGTATATGAACGTATATCTTCATAAAGATTGTAATTCTTTTGTACAAACTGTTAATTGTGAAAATATTTTAACGGGTAGTTAAAACCCGAGAAATATTTATATCTCACTTTAATATGTTACATTGTACATTCTCCAATTCTGATTCAATAATCAGTAACTATACTACTTACATCCACATATGTATCCGTTCACCTTTTGCATACAAATTCAATTACATATTCTGACATATCAGAATCCAAGAAAAGCTTTAACAGATGATATCTTCCTAAAGATCACTACATTCATGAATTATATTCATTCGTATTATATGATGAATTATCACATCAACCCACCGAAATTATCATCAACAACGCCTATTCATCAACCATTAGATCCGTTGACGATCACAATCAGTGTTTAATCATCTAAAAACGAAATTTCTTAAAACCATCTCGGATTGATAACCGATGATACAAATATGGCTGCATTAAATGCAGAGGAAACAGCAAAATTGTAGAAGGTCTTAATGGCCAAAAGTTTGATAATAAAGAATGGTACGTTGGAAAAGCTCAAAAGAAAATTTGAAACTGAAAAACAGATTGAGCTAACCATGGAGGAGACCAAGGACAAATACAAGGACCAAACCTTATATTCAAAGAATCCAGGTAATTCTGGATCCGATGAAATCTTTAGAGAATATCTTGCTCCGAAGTCATGTTAAAATCTTGCGGAAAATTTTTCTTCATCAACTTTCGAACTTAGAAATTCCAAAATATCATCATAAATATCCTCTATATTTCCCAAGATATCTTCATAACGATTCTTGTCCATAATTAAGTATCTCTTTGCGATATCTTTATAAAGGAAAACTGTTTTAGTTTCTATATTCTGTAAAATCCAAGTTTAAATTATAAATGTTTTGAAGAAGTGTTGGGAATTGAAGCATGAGTTAGTATAATGTAATGACGTCAGGCCAACATGATTATATTACAGTAAGTCATGCTAAATTTTTAATGAAAGATGATGATTCATAGATTTTATAATCATCATTTGTCATGTTACACGACTCTTACATTCTATTTAACCTCTAAATATATCAAGAAAATATTTTTCTTGATGATTCGGTCTTTTCTGGATATTCTGGTAATTTGACAAATCAAATCGTGCTATTACCTTTCCTTTCTACTTTGAATATTATGATAATTCGAAACTTCATACCTACAAATTCTGGACCATTACTCGCTTTACTTAGAGTCGAGAAGAAAATAAAAAGGCAAAGAGCTCCGACATATAAGGGAAAATATAAAGCCCGATAACGATATCGAGATTACAAACCATGGATATCAATGCGTATAGCAACATAAAGACACGGGAGAATTAAAAACACTATAACCCCAAGGGCATAGTAGAAGTAAACAGATTCCTCTGGTGGTAAAAGAAAAAGAAGAATGACTGCATATATGGTCAATATAATAACAAGTATCAATACGGGATTGAGCATATTAGAAAATCTTTTGGAAGTATGAATTTAGGAAGAAAGTATAGAAGTGGTGAAGATAATGAAACGGAAGAAGCTAATTTATAGCAAAATTTCAAACACAGCATTTGAAGCAATTCACCGCATTTAATCAAAGAAAATTTCAAATTCCTTAATTACCGGAGAGTCAAATCTTATGGATTACGAAGATTTCCTTTAATCCCTTGAATTCCGAAAATCAATCGTGACTACGTCAAAAGTTAAGGCGAACATTTAATTTTCTCATTCACTCTTTTACAATAGCTTCGTTTATACGCTTCCTATAATCAAATCGTTTTATCCATATTATTCAGTAGTGATAAAACTTTATTTTTTTCAACTTATATTCATCATTACAATATTCTTGTTGTAAACAATGATGATCTCTATCAAACTTCATGACTATAATTTTCATGAACTACTCTCTGTTTTGTCTACCCTAATATTGTGGCATAAACACTCAAAGTTTTAAATAAGCACAATACTATTCATAACACATTTCATGTGTTCAGTTTACTAAAATACTCGTATAGCACCATCATCCCTTTTGAGGATAACCTAGTCAAATGACACTCTTATTAATCCTTTAGATAACCTCCGCATTAATGATAAAATGCACTTTATAAAAGAACCTGTAAGAAATTAGGGTTCGTATTATTTAAATGCATGAAACAGAATAATATTCTATCCATTGGAATTCACGAAAGGCCCCGAACATACCTGGGAACGTGAAGACCAAATAAAGCGTAAATATCCTCGTCTATGTACGAACAACACCGATTGATGGCAAAAACTAAATTTCGGGACAAAATTTATTTTAACGGGTAGGTACTATAACAACCCTCACTTTTCGACTTCCGATTTTACTAAAATACCTAGAGTTGTTATATACTAATAAATTTAACGTTGACCGAATAAACGTACGCTTAAAATAAATAATATAATTATAAATATTATAAATAAGGTTATGTTATATAATATAACATAATTACATCAATGAATATATATAATATTTATATTACTTTTGTTATTTAGTTAATAGAATATATAATTAACTAATTAATAAATAATATTATAACATTTATAAGACTAATAAAAACTATAAAGTAATAATCATAAATTTTAATTTTAATTATAAAAACTGAATATAATAATAATTTTTAAATAAAATTTGTATTTAATAATTAAACAAATATAGAAAAAAAATGTTAAATGTTCTTAGAAAAGTATTAAACGATTTTTTTAGAATTTTATAAAAAAAACTATATCTACTTTTAATAAATAAATACAAAAATACAAACTACTTTTTCTTATTTTAACTTTTAAGATTTACTTTTAATAAAAATACAAACTACTTTTTCTTATTTTAACTTTTAAGATTTACTTTTAATAAAAATACAAACTACTTTTTCTTATTTTAACTTTTAAGATTTACTTTTAATAAAAATACAAACTACTTTTTCTTATTTTAACTTTTAAGATTTACTTTTAATAAAAATACAAACTACTTTTTCCTATTTTAACTTTTAAGATTTACTTTTAATAAAAATACAAACTACTTTTTATTTTAACTTTTAAGATTTACTTTTAATAAAAATACAAACTACTTTTTCTTATTTTAACTTTTAAGATTTACTTTTAATAAAATTACAAACTACTTTTTCTTATTTTAACTTTTAAGATTTACTTTTAATAAAAATATAAACTACTTTTTCTTTTAAGATTTACTTTTAATAAAATTACAAACTACTTTTTCTTATTTTAACTTTTAAGATTTACTTTTAATAAAATTACAAACTACTTTTTCTTTTAAAATTTACTTTTAATAAAAATACAAACTACTTTTTCTTATTTTAACTTTTAAGATTTACTTTTAATAAAAATACAAACTACTTTTTATTTTAACTTTTAAGATTTACTTATAATAAAAATACAAACTACTTTTTCTTATTTTAACTTTTAAGATTTACTTTTAATAAAATTACAAACTACTTTTTCTTATTTTAACTTTTAAGATTTACTTTTAATAAAAATAAAAACTATTTTTTTCTTATTTTAACTTTTTAGATTTACTTTTAATAAAAATACAAACTACTTTTATTATTTTTTTTACCTAACATTTTCAACTATAAATACCACATACACTTCTCATTTCAAACTTGCACCTTAATCTCTCATTTCTCTCTTGAAGAACTACTTCTAGTTGATATCCCGGTCACTTACTTGCTTTACTTTCCTTTCTTGCGTAAAATACCTCAACTGCTATTTAAGGTGAACTTCATAGCCCCACTTTTTACTGTTTCATAAATGTTTTATAACTTTTGGGGTGAGACACATGCTTGCTTCATGACTGTTTTACGCTTAGACACAAGTACTAAATTGTTAACTATGATGTCATGCTTTGATTCATGCTAAATCCCTACCGTTATATCGTTAATTGCTACGTTTAAATGCAAACTTAATTATTTTGAATAGGCCTATTGAGGGTAACGTCTCTAACCATTTGACCGTTAGTCTTTGGTTACATAATAATGATTCAACGACACTGACAGTACAAGGTGTCAAGGGGTAACTTTTGTTTAGTCGCGATATTACAAACTGCAGCAACACTTTTAGATTGATATATTTGGTATCAATCAACTTTAAACTAAATCTTATGGTCTAATGCATATTATGTAAACCTATGAATTTCACTCAACCTTTTTGGTTGACACTTTAAGCATGTTTTGTCTCAGGTGACGAGTAAGATGATTGCCATGATTGCTACTTGATGAATTGAATGCTGCTGTATGGAGTCTTCATTTCATTACATTTACTTTGCATTAAGACTATTATTATTATTTCAGTTTAAATTTGATGTAAAACTTTTAATGCTTCCGCTGTTTTATTAATAAATGTTTTATTCAAAACGTCTCATATAGAGTCGTTCTCGTTTATACAACCGTGATTTGATATAATTAGTCACAAATACCCTAGGCCCTATTTGGGGGTGTGACAAACTATGAGTTTTGAACCGGGTTTAACAGATAAAAATAGAACCTGTAAGTAACTAGAGGGGGTGAATAGTTACTTAGTCGATTTATAAAAATTTCTTTACGTTTTGTTGAACTTGAACTTCATATAGTGTGATTTGAAATGTTTGTTCTTAAACACTACGTATAAAATATATGTATGCGTAAATGTAATCAAAAAGATAATGGAAAAGAGAACAAACACAACGATATATAGTGGTTCAGGAAGATGTTAATTAATTTTCCTTAATCCACTCCCCAATTCTACGAATTGAGATTTTTCTTCACTATGATACTCCAAACTCGGTGGAGTGTCCGAATACAATAGTAGTACTTCGATAAGCCACAACTTATGAACCCTTACGTCCCTTTGAAGACTTTACAATCACCTAAAGCTCTTACCACAAGATCCTAATGCACTATCCTAGTGAAAACACAACTACCTTCTAGATCCCTTTAAGAAGATAGTTTACAATTAAACTTACAACTTAACCTTACAGGTACTCTTGCTAGAATCACTCTAAAAGATTACAATGAATTATAAGAATGATATCAGTAAGTATAAGAAAATATGAGTGCAAGAGGTGAGTCTTCAAATGCTCCAAGGCTTGGCTTTTATAGAAAGAGAAATCTGCCCGAAAGCTGTACGGCTCACTGCACGGTCGACCGTGGTTCGACCGTATACCTCTGACATCTGATTCTTATAGCCGTTTTTGTCCTTTGAAAATTGTCATTTTCCTTTGTTGAATAGCTGCAACTAAAAGCTAATTAACTCTGAAAGTTATCCCCATTACCCCTTTTGTCTTGGACATAAGTATGGAAGTTGACATGTCCATAAAAGAAGAAAGTCTTCAAGCTTTAACCATTTGTCATTGATTACTTAATAGGGTAATTGCAGAATTTTGTCTCTTGACAAAGCATTATCTTCCAAAACTTCATCAACCTTTCTTAATTACTTGTCACTTTACTAATGGAAGCATTTTGTCCTTTGGAATCTTGTTACATCTCAAATGAACTAGTTTGAATTTAGTTGGAGCTTACTTGGAGATTATTACATCAACAACTTACTAGTTCATAATTGCACATATATAAAAATGATACATAAAAGTTATGGGAGAGCAACTCTTTTGTTGGGACTTTTAATGATCATCATTAGTATGTAGTTGAATGACATATTGTAACAAGTAAAAAGTAAAACACTTTTGTATTTAATCTTATTTGAGCTTAAAACGTCATTAAGATGTCATTAGTTGTGATTAGTAAAAATTAACATCTTTTGATTCAAACTCTTTTGAATTCAAAGAAGGCAACTATTATAAGTATGTTTAAAAAGGTTTTGTAAATTATAGATGCCTCAAAGTGGTTTATCTTAAAATGGATGAATTTGGTTACAGAGGAAACTGCGGTCGATCCACGGTCTGCCGTGAGGTTGACCGCAGATCATAGTTTTGAAAGGATTGCAGCCGTTGGTACAAGGCATCCACGACCAGACTCACGGTCGACCGTGGTGCAGTCGCATAGCAATTTTACCAAGTTAATTATTTATGTATTGGTCTTTTGCTAGAGATAGTGTAGGCTTATGAACTCATGTCATCTTACATATGATCAAACACTTATTTCTTTTGTGTAATCATCAAAACAAATTGATTAACTTTTGAATATTATAATTGGATTCTTAACCAACAGAACCAGTTATTATATATATTGATGGTTAGGGGCATAACCGGTGTAGGGCAGCCGGGGGCAGCTGCCCCCAGTGGTTTAATTTAATTTTTATGTATTTTTTTGTATGTTTAAGCATTTATATGGAAGAAAAATGGTGGAATTTGAAGTAGTATACGGGTTGAAGAACATGGTTATAAAGTAGGTGAAATGAAATGGTGGGATGAAGAGAGATGGGGAAGATGGGTCCATCAGCTTTTAATTATACGGAGTAAAAATTGTTTTTAGGTCCTTATTTAATTTAATAAATAAATATAAATAAATTAAATGTTAAATTGAAAGTGAAAATGGTAGGGGACTCCACATGTTCATCTTTTCACTTAAAGTGAACCCGTTTCAACTGGTTTTTTCATTCGAGTCATTTGACATGGATTAATTTTAAACTAGTATAATTTGCTAGTATAATAATATCAAGTTTTTATACTCCGTATTATAATGTGCTAGTTGCTATTATCAACCTGACAACTCGTCGACATCCTCAAAAATTCTGCAATATTCTCCTTTTCATTAATCTTTAAATCATCAAATTTTAGTAATTTTGTGTATTTTAGTAATTTTGTATACCTTTTTAACCGCATTAATGCCTTGTCATTTTCTTTAGAGGTATTTTGTATTGTTTTTTTTTAAAAGCAAGGGAATTTTATTATCATCAAAACGAATACATACAAGAGGATAGTGCCCCAAAACGACGTGACACCATGACCCATACACGAAGATGCAATATTACATGGCTGTGAAGATGACAACCGAAATAAGCCTATAACACGAACTAAAATACGCAATTTACAATAACGACATATTTTGGTATATACTTGTGTTTGTTAACGAAGGTAACCAATCAAGTTTTTTTTCCTTTTGATCTAGACGATATCAACTCGAACGACATCATTTGTACCGTTTTAATAACTCTATCATTTTTAAAGTTGTAAACATCTGAAGCGCTTTAGTAATTCGTATTTGTTTACAATTTTTTTTTTGCCCCCAGTGACATATAATCCTGGTTCTGCCACTGTTGATGGTAGTAGTATTTAGTATTTTAGAATACACATTACAATCAGACATAATGCATGGTCGAGAGCAGAGACCTTTAGTTCATTCTCAGTTGGCTGGGCAGAACCTATAAATTGAGTTACAGGGGCATATACAGATTACCACCCATCTGCAACTAACACCGCAAATGTTGAAGTTAAGTAGCCAACTTTACAAAAAACAATATTTTTTCAGGCTAATATAACATTAGGTTAACATGTACCAATTATAAAAATAATTATCTTGATAATCCCGTACCGTATGTGCTAGTCCAGCAACCTGCAGCTATAGGGGCACCACAAATGGATGATAATGATTTGGAGTAAATCACCACAAACATATAACTACAGGTTATAATGCAAAATGTTCGGATATGCATCTCTATCTATTATCAACTTATACAGTATACAAACTAAAATGAAGTTTGATATACTATAGTTCCCCTTTGTTAATTCACTTAATTGTTGAAAACCTTTAAAAAATTTATAGAGAATTCAACTTATGTGTTTCATAGATAAGAATTTATTTTGTATGGACGAATGCTTTGTATCTAATTGTAAAACCCCATTTGCAAAACAACATGAATTCTTATATCTGCAAAATTTGTTTATATCCAGAGTTGTTTAATTTCATTACAATTAAAATCCCTTCTAATCATTACTAAATTAATTAATAATATTACTTTTCAAACTATGAATATTATAAAGAAGAAAAAATTAACCTTGATTTGCATTAACCATTTGAGTCTCGAAAAGACTGTAAAAATCATCTTGCCATTAAACACCAAACACGAATGAATAGTAGCAATAGTCTGACAAGTGCATATTACGCAAACAATTAACTACGGTTTGGAGTAAATTGTCAAACTGCACATTAAGAACTCCGAACTTTGGAAAGGGTTAAAATAATGAGGATAAGTATTAGTATTAACATGCTTACGCATGATTTTTATTTGCACTTCGGGGCTGTCTTCTTTGTAATGATTTTATATGCCATTGGATTCTTTGTCAAGATCATATGCCATTGAATCAAGTATTGTTGTTGCTTCATCATGAACATTAAATATTCAAGAGTGCAACATATTCCACAATCCTCTATCACCAACAAAACACGAAAACATTTATTTCAGTTAACAAAACCCAAACTACTAAATAATAAATAGAATTGTATTAACACACTCGTGAGTTCATATTCGCATAAAGTCAATATCGCGAAAAACAACTAATGAGATAGACATTAAACATCAAGTCAATATCGCGAAAAACAACTAATGAGATAGACATTAAACATCAGTGGTCTTCAAAATCACGGAAGCCATTAGCAACCTAATATCATTAGAAGATTATACAATGGAATAGACGGTGGTAAACGCGTAAATATATTGAAGAATATACGATTAAAATCGGATAACCTAAACATACATCATGACTTACATATTGTAGCATCGTTAGTGTAACACTCCGGCTTATCATGACCACAATATTGTCCGCTTTGCCCGCAGTCGCACGGCTTTTTTTTGGCGACCACACACGAGGAACACTTTCCCAGGAGGTCACCCATCCTGGTAGTGCTCTCGCCCGAGCACGCTTAACCACAATGTACTCACACTTTTGCTCAGCCCGTAATCCCAAAACCCATTGTGTCTGGTAAGGATGGAAGTTACCTTATAACATACCAGCTTAACATGACCACAATATTGTCCGCTTTTCCCGCAGGCGCACGACTTTTTCTTGGCGACCACACACGAGAAGCACTTTCCCAGGAGGTCACCCATCCTGGGTGTAGTGACCCGAACTTTTCCATGTTTATATATATATTAAATGAAATTGATATTTACATGATTAAGTGTTTCCAACATGTTAAGCAATCAAACTTGTTAAGACTTGATTAATTGAAATAAGTTTCATATAGACAATTGACCACCCAAATTGACCGGTGATTCACGAACGTTAAAACTTGTAAAAACTATATGATGACATACATATGATTATTTATATAGTTAACATGATATTATGATAAGTAAGTATCTCATTAGGTATTTTAACAATAAGTTATATACATAAAATTGAGTTTATTGAATTAAGAAACTCGAAACGATATATATAACGATTATCGTTATAACAACGTCTTACTAAATACATATGAATCATATTAAGATATTGATACACTATGTTTAATCATGATAAATGATAAGTAAACATGTCATTAAGTGTATTAACAATGAACTACATATGTAAAAACAAGACTACTAACTTAAGGATTTCGAAACGAGACATATATGTAACGATTATCGTTGTAACGACATTTAAATGTATATATATCATATTAAGATATATTAATATATCATAATATCATGATAATATAATAATTTAACATCTCATTAAATATAATAAACATTGGGTTAACAACATTTAACAAGATCGTTAACTTAAAGGTTTCAAATCAACATTTACATGTAACGACTAACGATGACTTAACGACTCAGTTAAAATGTATATACATGTAGTGTTTTAATATGTATTCATACACTTTTGAAAGACTTCAAGACACTTATCAAAATACTTCTACTTAACAAAAATGCTTACAATTACATCCTCGTTCAGTTTCATCAACAATTCTACTCGTATGCACCCGTATTCGTACTCGTACAATACACAGCTTTTAGATGTATGTACTATTCGTATATACACTCCAATGATCAGCTCTTAGCAGCCCATGTGAGTCACCTAACACATGTGGGAACCATCATTTGGCAACTAGCATGAAATATCTCATAAAATTACAAAAATATGAGTAATCATTCATGACTTATTTATATGTAAACAAAATTACACATCCTTTATATCTAATCCATATACCAACGACCAAAAACACCTAAAAACACTTTCATTCTTCAATTTTCTTCATTTAATTGATCTCTCTCAAGTTTTATCTTCAAGTTCTAAGTGTTCTTCATAAATTCTATAAGTTTTAGTTTCATAAAATCAAGAATACTTCCAAGTTTGCTAGCTTACTTCCAATCTTGTAAAGTGATCATCCAACCTCAAGAAATCTTTCTTATTTACAGTAAGATATCTTTCTAATATAAGGTAATACTCATATTCAAACTTTGATTCAATTTATATAACTATAACAATCTTATTTCAAGTGATGATCTTACTTGAACTTGTTTTCGTGTCATGATTCTGCTTCAAGAACTTTCAAGCCATCCAAGGATCCTTTGAAGCTAGATCCATTTGTCTCTTTTCCAGTAGGTTTATTCACAAAACTTGAGGTAGTAATGATGTTCATAACATCATTCGATTTATATATATAAAACTACCTTATTCGAAGATTTAAACTTGAAATCACTAGAACATAGTTTAGTTAATTCTAAACTTGTTCGCAAACAAAAGTTAATCCTTCTAACTTGACTTTTAAAATCAACTAAACACATGTTCTATATCTGTATGATATGCTAACTTAATGATTTAAAACCTGGAAACACGAAAAACACCGTAAAACCGGACATACGCCGTCGTAGTAACACCGCGGGCTGTTTTGGGTTAGTTAATTAAAAACTATGATAAACTTTGTTTTGAAAGTTGTTCTTCTTGAAAAATGATTTTTCTTTTGAACATGAAACTATATCCAAAAATCATGGTTAAACTCAAAGTGGAAGTATGTTTTCCAAAATGGTCATCTAGACGTCGTTCTTTCGACTGAAATGACTACCTTAACAAAAATGACTTGTAACCTGTATTTCCGACTATAAACTTATTCTTTTTCTATTTATATTCATAAACTTAAGTTCAATATGAAACCATAGCAACTTGAAACACTCAAAACGGATTTAAAACGAATAAGTTATGGGTAAAACAAAATTGGATATTTTTGCTTGTTGTAGCTACGTGAAAATTGGTAACAAATCTATATTAATCATATCCTAGCTAACTTATATTGTATTATACTTGTATTCTAATATATTATGTAATCTTTGGATACCATAGACACGTATGCAAATGTTTTGACATATCATATCGACCCATGTATATATATTATTTGGAACAACTATAAACACTCTATATGCAGTAATGTTAGAGTTAGCTATACAGGGTTGAGGTTGATTCCAAAAATATATATGCTTTGAGTTGTGATCTAGCCTGAGACGTGTATACACTGGGTCGTGGATTGATTCAAGATAATATATCTATTTATTTATGTACATCTAATTGTGGACAACTAGTTGTAGGTTACTAACGAGGACAGCTGACTTAATAAACTTAAAACATTAAAACATATTAAAAATGTTGTAAATATATTTTGAACATACTTTGATATATATGTACTTATTTGTTATAGGTTCGTGAATCGACCAGTGCCCAAGTCTTACTTTTCGACGAAGTAAAAATCTGTGAAAGTGAGTTATAGTCCCACTTTTAAAATCTAATATTTTGGGATGAGAATACATGCAGTTTTATAAATGTTTTATGAAATAGACACAAGTAATTGAAACTACATTATATGGGTGAATGATCGTAGCCGAATATGCCCCTTTTGCTTGGTAACCTAAGAATTAGTAAACCGATCTACTAATTGACGCGAATCCTAAAGATAGATCTATTGGGCCTAACGAACCCCATCCAAAGTACCGGATGCTTTAGTACTTCGATGTTGTTTTATCATGTCCGAAGGATTTCCCGGAATGATAGGGGATATTCTTATATGCATCTTGTTAATGTCGGTTACCAGGTGTTCACCATATGAATGAATTTTATCTCTATGTATGGGATGTATATTGAAATATGAAATCTTGTGGTCTATTTTTATGATTTGATAATATATAGGTTAAACCTATAACTCACCAACATTTTTGTTGACGTTTTAAGCATATTTATTCTCATGTGATTATTAAGAGCTTCCGCTGTTGTATACTAAAATAAGGACAAGATTTGGAGTCCATGCTTGTATGATATTATGTAAAAACTGCATTCAAGAAACTTATTTTTGATGTAATATATTCTTATTGTAAACCATTATGTAATGGTCGTGTGTAAACGGTATATTTTAGATTATCATTACTTGATAATCTACGTAATGTTTTTTTAAACCTTTATCAATAAAATAAAGGTTATGGTTTTTTTAAAAATGAATGCAGTCTTTGAAAAACATCTCATGTAGAGGTCAAAACCTCGCGACGAAATCAATTAATATGGAACGTTTATAATCAATATGAACGGGACATTTCAGTTGGTATCCGAGCATTGGTCTTAGAGAACCAGAAAATTGCATTTGTGTGTCTTACCGAGTTTGTTAGGATGCATTAGTGAGTCTGGACTTTGACCGTGTTTTTCTTCAAAAATGATTACTTAACATTTTTTTGTTGGAAACTATATATTATTAACTTGTAAATATTATGTGATATATTAATCTCTTAACGTGTTTGATATTGTGTGATAGATGTCTACCTCTAGTACAAATCCTATTGATTCACCTAATAATAATGAAGAGTCGAATATATTTTGGGAAGATTCACAAATTCCCGAAGAAGAACCGGAAGAGGAGGAACCGGAAGAAGAGGAACCAGAAGACGAGGAATCAAAAGAGGAGGAACCAGAAGAAGAAGAGGTTCCGGAGGAAGAAATATTGATACCTATAGTAAATCGATTAAATAAAAGAAAATCTTCAACCAGCGGACCAAAGTTAATAATGGTCAATGGTGTTTCCGCCGAGGAAGCAAAATATTGGAAGATTACCAATTTTCGGATGAATCGGATCCCGATGAGGATTCCGATGATGTTATAGAAATTACCTCGACCCAATTTAATAAAGTGAAAGAAAATAATAAGGGAAAAGGTATAAAAATAGAGAAACCCGATTCCAACCCCGATGAACTTTATATGTATGGACAACATCCGTATTTCCTAAAATGTAACAATGACCCGGGTGTAGTGACCCGAACTTTTCCATGTTTATATATATTAAATGAAATTGTTATTTACATGATTAAATGTTTCCAACATTTTAAGCAATCAAACTTGTTAAGACTTGATTAATTGAAATAGGTTTCATATAGACAATTGACCACCCAAGTTGACCGGTGATTCACGAACGTTAAAACTTGTAAAAACTATATGATGACATATATATGGATATATATATAGTTAACATGATATTATGATAAGTAAACATATCATTAAGTATATTAACAATGAACTACATATGTAAAAATAAGACTACTAACTTAATGATTTTGAAACGAGACATATATGTAACGAATATCGTTGTAACGACATTTAATGTATATATATCATATTAAGAGATATTCATACATCATAATATCATGATAATATAATAATTTAGCATCTCATTTGATTTAATAAACAATGGGTTAACAACATTTAACAAGACCGTTAACCTAAAGGTTTCAAAATAGCACTTACATGTAACGACTAACGATGACTTAACGACTCAGTTAAAATGTATATACATGTAGTGTTTTAATATGTATTCATACACTTTTGAAAGACTTCAAGACACTTATCAAAATACTTCTACTTAACAAAAATTCTTACAATTACATCCTCGTTCAGTTTCATCAACAATTCTACTCGTATGCACCAGTATTCGTACTCGTACAATACACAGCTTTTAGATGCATGTACTATTGGTATATATACTCCAATGATTAGCTCTTAGCAGCCCATTTGAGTCACCTAACACATGTGGGAACCATTATTTGGCAACTAGCATGAAATATCTCATAAAATTACAAAAATATGAGTAATCATTCATGACTTATTTACATGAAAACAAAATTACATATCCTTTATATCTAATCCATACACCAATGACCAAAAACACCTACAAAAACTTCCATTCTTCAATTTTCTTCATCTAAATGATTTCTCTCAAGTTCTAACTTCAAGTTCTAAGTGTTCTTCATAAATTCTACAAGTTCTAGTTACATAAAATAAAGAAAACTTTCAAGTTTGCTAGCTCACTTCCAATCTTGTAAAGTGATCATCCAACCTCAAGAAATCTTTGTTTCTTACAGTAGGTTATCATTCTAAAACAAGGTAATAATCATATTCAAACTTTGGTTCAATTTCTATAACTATAACAATCTTATTTCGAGTGGAAATCTTACTTGAACTTGTTTTCGTGTCATGATTCTGCTTCAAGAACTTCGAGCCATCCAAGGATCCATTGAAGCTAGATCCATTTTTCTCTTTTCCAGTAGTTTTATCCAAGGAACTTAAGGTAGTAATGATGTTCATAACATCATTCGATTCATACATAAAAAGCTATCATATTCGAAGTGGTAAACTAGTAATCACTAGAACATAGTTTAGTTAATTCTAAACTTGTTCACAAACAAAAGTTAATCCTTCTAACATGACTTTTAAAATCAACTAAACACATGTTCTATATCTATATGATATGCTAACTTAATGATTTAAAATCTGGAAACACGAAGAACACCGTAAAACCGGACATACGCCGTCGTAGTAACACCGCGGGCTGTTTTGGGTTAGTTAATTAAAACTATGATAAACTTTGATTTAAAAGTTGTTCTTCTGGGAAAATGATTTTTCTTATGAACATGAAACTATATCCAAAAATCATGGTTAAACTCAAAGTGAAAGTATGTTTTCCAAAATGGTCATCAAGATCTCATTTTTTCGACGGAAATGACTACCTCTTTAGTAATTGACATGTAACTTAATTTTCTGACTATAAACCTATACTTTTCTATTTATATTCTTAAATTATAGTTCAATATGAAACCATAGCAATTTGATTCACTCAAAACGGATTTAAAATGAAGAAGTTATGGGTAAAACAAGATTGGATAATTTTTCTCATTTTAGCTACGTGAAAATTGGTAACAAATCTATTCCAACCATAACTTAATCAACTTGTATTGTATATTATGTAATCTTGAGATACCATAGACACGTATACAATGTTTCGACCTATCATGTCGACACATCTATATATATTTCGGAACAACCATAGACACTCTATATGTGAATGTTGGAGTTAGCTATACAGGGTTGAGGTTGATTCCAAAATATATATAGTTTGAGTTGTGATCAATACTGAGATATGTATACACTGGGTTGTGGATTGATTCAAGATAATATATATCGATTTATTTCTGTACATCTAACTGTGGACAACTAGTTGTAGGTTACTAACGAGGACAGCTGACTTAATAAACTTAAAACATCAAAATGTATTAAAAGTGTTGTAAATATATTTTGAACATACTTTGATATATATGTACATATTTGTTATAGGTTCGTGAATCGACCAGTGGCCAAGTCTTATTTCCCGACGAAGTAAAAAATCTGTGAAAGTGAGTTATAGTCCCACTTTTAAAATCTAATATTTTTGGGATGAAAATACATGCAAGTTTTATAAATGATTTACAAAATAGACACAAGTACGTGAAACTACATTCTATGGTTGAATTATCGAAATCGAATATGCCCCTTTTTATTAAGTCTGGTAATCTAAGAATTAGGGAACAGACACCCTAATTGACGCGAATCCTAAAGATAGATCTATTGGGCCTAACAAACCCCATCCAAAGTACCGGATGCTTTAGTACTTCGAAATTTATATCATATCCGAAGGGTGTCCCGGAATGATAGGGATATTCTTAAATATGCATCTTGTTAATGTCGGTTACCAGGTGTTCACCATATGAATAATTTTTATCTCTATGTATGAGATGTGTATTGAAATATGAAATCGTGTGGTCTATTATTATGATTTGATAATATATAGGTTAAACCTATAACTCACTAACATTTTTGTTGACGTTTTAAGCATGTTTATTCTCAGGTGATTATTAAGAGCTTCCACTGTTGCATACTAAAATAAGGACAAGATTTGGAGTCCATGCTTGTATGATATTGTATAAAAACTGCATTCAAGAAACGTATTTCGATGTAACATATTTGTATTGTAAACCATTATGTAATGGTCGTGTGTAAACAGTATATTTTAGATTATCATTATTTGATAATCAACGTAAAGCTTTTTAAACCTTTATTGACGAAATAAAGGTTATGGTTTGTTTTAAAAATGAATGCAGTCTTTGGAAAAACGTCTCATATAGAGGTCAAAACCTCGCAACGAAATCAATTAATATGGAACGTTTTTAATCAATAAGAACGGGACATTTCAGTTGGTATCCGAGCGTTGGTCTTAGAGAACCAGAAAATTTGCATTAGTGTGTCTTATCGAGTTTGTTAGGATGCATTAGTGAGTCTGGACTTCGACCGTGTTTTGTTTAAAAATGATTGCTTAACATTTTTGTTGGAAACTATATATTATTAACATGTATATATTATGTGATATATTAATCTCTTAACATGTTTGATATTGTGTGATAGATGTCTAACTCTAGCACAAATCCCATTGACTCACCTAATAATGACGATGATTCGAATATATATTGGACTGATTCACAAGTTCCCGAAGAGGAACCGGAAGAAGAATCAGAACCGGAAGAAGAATCAGAACCGGAAGAGGAGGAACCGGAGGAGGAAATAGAACCGGTGGGGGAAATAATAAAACGGTTAAGTAAAAGAAAATCCTCAACCAACCGACCAAGGTTAATTATGGTCAATGGTGTTTCCGCCAAGGAAGCAAAATATTGGGAGGATTACCAATTCTCCGATGAATCGGATTCCGACGAGAATTCCGATGATGTTATAGAAATTACCCCAACTGAATTTAAAAAGGCAAAAGAAAATAATAAGGGAAAGGGCATAAAAATAGAGAAATCTAATCCCAACCCCGATGAACTTTATATGTATCGTCAACCCCCGAAGTCCTTAAGTTGTAACAATGACCCGGGAACCTCTAAACCACCAGGTTTTTCTAAACCGTTGTGGAAAATGACAGCTAGTATTAGGGGAACATCATATATCCCTAGAAACTTGGCAAAACGAACCAAAACCGAAGAAGAAGAAACGAGCGAGTCAGAATAAGATAGTTGTATTTGTGTGGTGTAATATATGTAATATAGTGTGCTTATGCTTTATGATATATGTAAAAATTGCTTGTATTAATAAGTATTTTTTTTATGAATCTAACTCTTGTCTATTTTACAGAATAAAAACACAAAATGGATAGACAACCCAATATTTTAAGAGACCTACCCGGAGACATGATTGATGAAATCTTGTCTAGAGTCGGTCAGAATTCTTCGGCACAACTATTTACGGCAAAATCAGTTTGTAAGACATTCGAAGAACGTTCCAAAAATGCCTTGGTTTATAAGAGACTTTCGTTTGAAATATGGGGGATATCACATTGGGAAACCCATAAGTTACGATGTGTGTACTTTGACGCATATATTGCGGGGAACCCAAGTGCAATTTTACGCAACGGGTTAAGAAATTATTTTGACTCAATGTATCCGAACATAGGACTTCATGATTTAGAAAAAGTGGCTAACATGCAACATAAAGAAGCATGTTATGCTTACAGGTTAGTAATGTTCGCTTCTCACCAAAGTGAGAACAAGAACATCGGGCTACAACTATTAAACAAAACGTTCCCACAAGTGACGGAGTCGGTAATTGGGGTAAGAAATGAGGTTTTTAGATTGTTACAAGACTGTTGGACATTACGTAACCCTCGTCCCTTTGATGACGTTACAACACACTGTCTTATTAACAGCCATAACGGTTATGTTCCACAAGACCAAGGATGGGAAGTAGTCCTAGTAAAACCAGAATGCATGACTTGTTTCTGGATGTATGAATTACGTGTCTTTATTGCCTTTACTGAACGACTTGTGTACTAGCTAGAATTATCTTCACAACTATCTTCTATCAAAGTTATTGTGTGCTATATTTCATGCTATATGTAAAATAAGCGGTATTGTAAGTTTGTAAAATATTGTGTAAAAGTTTGAACGCGAAATATTAATATAATCAGTTTTTCATATAGAATTGTAGTAGTTGAATTGTATATTAGCTACTAAGTATGAACTTAACAGGTAGGTACTATCCGAATTTAAACTTATAAAACGCTAATATGAAGAAAAAGCTTTTATAAATGAGTTCATATTATGCTACGAAATACTATTAACTACTCTTAATATTCTGTATGATTAACTTGTTCCATTTGACTATTTTGAAGGAAATGGCACTGACTACTCGACACACCGTGAATATGAATGAAGAGGAATTCCGTACTTTTCTAGCTTCAAACATAGACGCAGTACAGGCTGCGCTACATACCAACAATAACCTTGGATCTAGCAGTACAGGAAATCATGTAGGATGCACCTACAAAGAATTCACTGCCTGCAAACCTTTGGAATTTGATGGAACTGAAGGACCGATCGGATTGAAACGGTGGACCGAGAAGGTCGAATCGGTGTTTGCCATAAGTAAGTGTACTGAAGAGGACAAAGTGAAGTACGCTACGCATACCTTCACAGGTTCTGCGTTAACATGGTGGAATACCTATCTAGAGCAAGTGGGACAAGATGATGCGTACGCACTACCGTGGTCAGCATTCAAGCACTTGATGAACGAGAAGTACCGTCCCAGAACCGAGGTCAATAAGCTCAAGACAGAACTTAGAGGGTTACGAACCCAAGGATTTGATATAACCACGTACGAAAGACGATTCACAGAATTGTGCCTATTGTGTCCGGGAGCATTCGAAGATGAGGAAGAGAAGATCGACGCGTTTGTGAAAGGATTACCGGAAAGAATCCAAGAAGATATAAGTTCACACGAGCCCGCCTCCATACAACAGGCATGTAGAATGGTTCACAAACTAGTGAACCAGATTAAGGAAAGAATTAAAGAACAGGCGGCTGAAGAGGCCAATGTGAAGCAAGTCAAAAGATAGTGGGAGGAAAACGGTGATAAGAATCACCAATACAACAACAACAGCAATTACAACAATAATCGCAACAACAATCCCAATAATCGCAACATCAATCGCAACTACAATAAACGGCCCAACAACAACAACAACAACAACAACAACAACAGCAACTACAACAATCATCCCAACAACAATAACAACTGCAACAACAACAATAATCAGAAGCAGCTATGCCAAAGGTGTGAAAAGTATCACTCGGGGTTCTGCACCAAATTTTGCAAAAAGTGTAAAAGAAATGGTCATAGCGCGACGAAGTGTGAGGTCTACGGACCAGGGGTTAATAGAACGAAAGGAACAAATGGTGTCGGAACGAGTAATGGAGGAGCAAGTAGTATCGGAGTAAGTTATGCCAATGTAGTTTGTTATAAATGTGGAAAACCGGGCCACATTATTAGAAATTGCCCGAACCAGGAGAACACGAATGGACAAGGCCGCAGAAGAGTTTTCAATATTAATGCGGCAGAGGTACAGGAAGACCCGGAGCTTGTTACGGGTATGTTTCTTATTGATAATAAATCTGCTTACGTTTTATTTGATTCGGGTGCGGATAGAAGCTATATGAGTAGAGATTTTTGTGCTAAATTAAGTTGTCCATTGACGCCGTTGGATAGTAAATTTTTACTCGAATTAGCAAACGGTAAATTAATTTCAGCAGATAATATATGCCGGAATCGAGAAATTATACTGGGTAGCGAAATATTTAAGATTGATTTGATACCAGTAGAGTTAGGAAGTTTTGATGTAATAGTTGGCATGGACTGGCTGAAGAAGATGAAAGCAGAGATTGTATATTACGAAAATGCAATTCGCATTGTACGAGAAGAAGGAGAACCCTTAATGGTGTACGGAGAAAAGGACAACACGAAGCTACATCTTATTAGTAATTTGAAGGCACAAAAACTAATAAGAAAAGGTTGCTATGCTGTTCTAGCACACGTCGAGAAAGTACAAACTGAAGAAAAGAGCATCAATGATGTTTTCGTCGCAAAAGAATTTCCCGATGTATTTTCGAAAGAATTACCGGGACTACCTCCACATCGATCTGTTGAATTTCAAATAGATCTTGTACCAGGAGCTGCACCAATAGCTCGTGCTCCTTACAGACTCGCACCCAGCGAGATGAAAGAACTGCAAAGCCAACTGCAAGAACTATTAGAACGTGGTTTCATTCGACCAAGCACATCACCATGGGGAGCACCGGTGTTATTTGTCAAGAAGAAGGATGGTTCGTTCAGATTGTGTATAGACTACAGAGAGTTGAACAAACTCACCATCAAGAGCCGTTACCCACTGCCGAGAATCGACGACTTGTTTGATCAACTACAAGGCTCGTCAGTTTATTCAAAGATTGATTTACGTTCCAGGTATCATCAAATGCGGGTGAAGGAAGATGATATTTCAAAGACTGCTTTCAGAACACGTTACGGTCATTACGAGTTTATGGTTATGCCGTTTGGATTGACTAATGCACCAGCTGTGTTCATGGACCTTATGAACCGAGTGTGTGGGCCATATCTTGACAAGTTTGTCATTGTTTTCATCGATGACATACTTATTTACTCAAAGAATGATCAAGAGCACGAAGAACATTTGAGAAAAGTGCTAGAAGTATTGAGGAAAGAAAAACTGTACGCTAAGTTTTCAAAGTGTGCATTTTGGTTGGAAGAAGTTCAATTCCTCAGTCACATAGTGAACAAAAAAGGTATCCAGGTGGACCTGGCAAAGATCGAAACCGTTGAAAAGTGGGAAACCCCAAAAACTCCGAAGCATATACGTCAATTTTTAGGATTGGTTGGTTACTACAGAAGATTCATCCAAGATTTCTCCAAAATAGCAAAACCCTTGACTGCATTAATGCATAAAGGGAAGAAATTTGAATGGAAGGATGAAAAAGAGAAGGCGTTTCAATTGTTGAAGAAAAAGTTAACTACGGCACCGATATTGTCATTACCTGAAGGGAATGATGATTTTGTGATATATTGTGACGCCTCAAAGCAAGGTCTCGGTTGTGTATTAATGCAACGAACAAAAGTAATTGCTTATGCGTCTAGACAATTGAAGATTCACGAACAAAATTATACGACGCATGATTTGGAATTAGGCGCAGTTGTTTTTGCATTAAATACTTGGAGGCACTACTTATATGGGGTTAAAAGTATTATATATACTGACCACAAAAGTCTTCAACACATATTTAATCAAAAACAACTGAATATGAGGCAGCGTAGGTGGATTGAATTTTTGAATGATTACGACTTTGAGATTCGTTACCACCCGGGGAAGGCAAATGTGGTAGCCGACGCCTTGAGTAGAAAGGATAGAGAACCAATTCGAGTAAAATCTATGAATATAATGATTCACAATAACCTTACTACTCAAATAAAGGAGGCGCAACAAGGAGTTTTAAAAGAGGGAAATTTAAAGGATGAAATACCCAAAGGATCAGAGAAGCATCTTAATATTCGGGAAGATGGAACCGGTATAGGGCTGAAAGTATTTGGGTACCAAAATTTGGAGATATGAGAGAAATGGTACTTAGATAAGCTCATAAAACCAGATACTCAATACATCCTGGAACGGGGAAGATGTACAAGGATCTCAAGAAACATTTTTGATGGCCGGGTATGAAAGCCGATGTTGCTAAATACGTAGGAGAATGTTTGACGTGTTCTAAGGTCAAAGCTGAGCATCAGAAACCATCAGGTCTACTTCAACAACCCGAAATCCCGGAATGGAAATGGGAAAACATTACCATGGATTTCATCACTAAATTGCCAAGGACTGCAAGTGGTTTTGATACTATTTGGGTAATAGTTGATCGTCTCACCAAATCAGCATACTTCCTACCTATAAGAGAAGATGACAAGATGGAGAAGTTAGCACGACTGTATTTAAAGGAAGTCATCTCCAGACATGGAATACCAATCTCTATTATCTCAGATAGGCATGGCAGATTTATTTCAAGATTCTGGCAGACATTACAGCAAGCATTAGGAACTCGTCTAGACATGAGTACTGCCTATCATCCACAAACTGATGGGCAGAGCGAAAGGACGATACAAACGCTTGAATACATGCTACGAGCATGTGTTATTGATTTTGGAAATAGTTGGGATCGACATCTACCGTTAGCAGAATTTTCCTACAACAACAGCTACCATTCAAGCATTGAGATGGCGCTGTTTGAAGCACTTTATGGTAGAAAGTGCAGGTCTCCGATTTGTTGGAGTGAAGTGGGGGATAGACAGATTACGGGTCCGGAGATAATACAAGAAACTACCTAGAAGATCATCCAAATTCAACAACGGTTGAAAACTGCCCAAAGTCGACAAAAGAGCTACGCTGACATTAAAAGAAAAGATATAGAATTTGAAATTGGAGAGATGGTTATGCCTAAAGTTTCACCTTGGAAAGGCGTTGTTCAATTTGGTAAACGAGGGAAATTAAATCCAAGGTATATTGGACCATTCAAGATTATTGATCGCGTCGGACCCGTAGCTTACCGACTAGAGTTACCTCAACAACTCGCGGCTATACATAACACTTTCCACGTCTTGAATTTGAAGAAATGTTTTGCTAAAGAAGATCTCACTATTCTATTAGATGAAATCCAAATCAACGAAAAACTTCAATTCATCGAAGAACCCGTCAAAATAATGGATCGTGAGGTTAAAAGACTTAAGCAAAACAAGATACCAATTGTTAAGGTTCGATGGAATGCTCGTAGAGGACCCAAGTTCACCTGGGAATGAGAAGATTAGATGAAGAAGAAATACCCGCACATATTTCCAGAAGATACGTCAACACCTCCAACTGCTTAAAATTTCGGGACGAAATTTAATTTAACGGGTAGGTACTGTAGTGACCCTAACTTTTCCATGTTTATATATATTAAATGAAATTGTTATTTACATGATTAAGTTTTTCCAACATGTTAAGCAATCAAACTTGTTAAGACTTGATTAATTGAATTAGGTTTCATATAGACAATTGACCACCCAAGTTGACCGGTGATTCACGACCTTTAAAACTTGTAAAAACTATATGATGACATATATATGGATATATATATATATATATAGTTAACATGATATTATGATAAATAAACATATCATTAAGTATATTAACAATGAACTACATATGTAAAAACAAGACTACTAACTTAATGATTTTGAAACGAGACATATATTTAACGAAGATCGTTGTAACGACATTTAATGTATATATATCATATTAAGAGATATTCATACATCATAATATTATGATAATATAATAATTTAACATCTCATTTGATTTAATAAACAATGGGTTAACAACATTTAACAAGACCGTTAACCTAAAGGTTTCAAAACAGCACTTACATGTAACGACTGACGATGACTTAACGACTCAGTTAAAATGTATATACATGTAGTATTTTAATATGTATTCATAAACTTTTGAAATACTTCAAGACACTTATCAAAATACTTCTACTTAACAAAAATGCTTACAATTACATCCTCGTTCAGTTTCATCAACAATTCTACTCGTATGCACCCGTATTCGTACTCGTACAATACACACCTTTTAGATGTATGTACTATTGGTATATATACTCCAATGATCAGCTCTTAGCAGCCCATGTGAATCACCTAACACATGTGGGAACCATCATTTGGCAGCTAGCATGAAATATCTCATAAAATTACAAAAATATGAGTAATCATTCATGACTTATTTACATGAAAACAAAATTACATATCCTTTATATCTAATCCATACACCAACGACCAAAAACACCTACAAACACTTTCATTCTTCAATTTTCTTCATCTAAATGATTTCTCTCATGTTCTAACTTCAAGTTCTAAGTGTTCTTCATAAATTCTACAAGTTCTAGTTACATAAAATCAAGAAAACTTTCAAGTTTGCTAGCTCACTTCCAATCTTGTAAGGTGATCATCCAACCTCAAAAAATCTTTGTTTCTTACAGTAGGTTATCATTCTAATACAAGGTAATAATCAAATTCAAACTTTGGTTCAATTTCTATAACTATAACAATCTTATTTCGAGTGGAAATCTTACTTGAACTTGTTTTCGTGTCATGATTCTGCTTCAAGAACTTCGAGCCATCCAAGGATCCGTTGAAGCTAGATCCATTTTTCTCTTTTCCAGTAGTTTTATCCAAGGAACCTAAGGTAGTAATGATGTTCATAACATCATTTGATTCATACATAAAAAGCTATCATATTCGAAGTGGTAAACTAGTAATCACTAGAACATAGTTTAGTTAATTCTAAACTTGTTCACAAACAAAAGTTAATCCTTCTAACATGACTTTTAAAATCAACTAAAAACATGTTCTATATCTATATGATATTCTAACTTAATGATTTAAAATCTGGAAACACGAAGAACACCGTAAAACCGGACATACGGCGTCGTAGTAACACCGCGGGCTGTTTTGGGTTAGTTAATTAAAAACTATGATAAACTTTGATTTAAAAGTTGTTCTTCTGGGAAAATGATTTTTCTTATGAACATGAAACTATATCCAAAAATTATGGTTAAACTCAAAGTGAAAGTATGTTTTCCAAAATGGTCATCAAGATGTCGTTTTTTCGACGGAAATGACTACCTCTTTAGTAATTGACATGTAACTTAATTTTCTGACTATAAACTTATATTGTTCTGTTTAGATTCTTAAGTTAGAGTTCAATATGAAACCATAGCAATTTGATTCACTCAAAACGGATTTAAAATGAAGAAGTTATGGATAAAACAAGATTGGATAATTTTTCTCATTTTAGCTACGTGAAAATTGGTAACAAATCTATTCCAACCATAACTTAATCAACTTGTATTGTATATTATGTAATCTTGAGATACCATAGACACGTATAAAATGTTTTGACCTATCATGTCGACACATCTATATATATTTCGGAACAACCATAGACACTCTATATGTGAATGTTGGAGTTAGCTATACAGGGTTGAGGTTGATTCCAAAATATATATAGTTTGAGTTGTGATAAATACTGAGATATGTATACACTGGGTCGTGGATTGATTCAAGATAATATATATCGATTTATTTCTGTACATCTAACTGTGGACAACTAGTTGTAGGTTACTAACGAGGACAGCTGACTTAATAAACTTAAAACATCAAAATGTATTAAAAGTGTTGTAAATATATTTTGAATATACTTTGATATATATGTACATATTTGTTATAGGTTCGTGAATCGACTAGTGGCCAAGTCTTACTTCCCGACGAAGTAAAAAATCTGTGAAAGTGAGTTATAGTCCCACTTTTAAAATCTAATATTTTTGGGATGAGAATACATGCAGGTTTTATAAATGATTTACAAAATAGACACAAGTACGTGAAACTACATTCTATGGTTGAATTATCAAAATCGAATATGCCCCTTTTTATTAAGTCTGGTAATCTAAGAATTAGGGAACAGACACCCTAATTGACGCGAATCCTAAAGATAGATCTATTGGGCCTAACAAACCCCATCCAAAGTACCGGATGCTTTAGTACTTCGAAATTTATATCATATCCGAAGGGTGTCCCAGAATGATGGGGATATTCTTAAATATGCATCTTGTTAATGTCGGTTACCAGGTGTTCACCATATAAATTATTTTTATCTCTATGTATGGGATGTGTATTGAAATATGAAATCTTGTGGTCTATTATTATGATTTGATAATATATAGGTTAAACCTATAACTCACCAACATTTTTGTTGACGTTTTAAGCATGTTTATTCTCAGGTGATTGTTAAGAGCTTCCGCTGTTGCATACTAAAATAAGGACAAGATTTGGAGTCCATGCTTGTATGATATTGTGTAAAAACTGCATTCAAGAAACTTATTTTTGATGTAATATATTCTTATTGTAAACCATTATGTAATGGTCGTGTGTAAACGGTATATTTTAGATTATCATTACTTGATAATCTACGTAATGTTTTTTTAAACCTTTATCGATAAAATAAAGGTTATGGTTTTTTTTAAAATGAATGCATTCTTTGAAAAACGTCTCATATAGAGGTCAAAACCTCGCGATGAAATCAATTAATATGTAACGTTTATAATCAATATGAACGGGACATTTCACTGGGAAAGTGCTTCTCGTGTGTGGTCGTCACGAAAAAGTCGTGCTCCTGCGGGCAAAACAGACAATATTGTGGTCATGTTAAGCAGGGGTGTTTCAGAATGGTATCAGAGCACTAGCCTCTCGGGGTGTGACGGGCACTCGGCTGGTGCATCTCCCGTGGTATAGATCATGGCTATAAATTTGTTTCGCCCTAACGAGGACGTCAGGATTCTAAGTGGGGGAGTTTGTAATACCCCGTCCCGCATCGATTTGTGTAAGAAAGTTTGAGTCCCTTATAAGGTAACTTCCATCCTTACTAGACACAACGCATTTTGGGACCAAGAGCTGAGCAGAAGTGTGAGTACGTTGTGGTTAAGCGTGCTCGGGCGAGAGCACTACCAGGATGGGTGACCTCCTGGGAAAGTGTTCCTCGTGTGTGGTCGCCAAGAAAAAATCTGTGCGCCTGCGGGCATAGCGGACAATATTGTGGTCATGATAAGCTGGAGTGTTACAGAATGGTATCAGAACCACTCATGTGTAACATCCGTGTTACATCCGTCCCACATCGGTTGGAGAGGGGAACGAAGCATGCATTATAAGGGTGTGGAGATCTTTCCTAGCATGACGCGTTTTGGGACCACGAGCGCAGCAGATCCCATGAGAACTCTGCAGTTAAGCGTGCTCAGGCGAGAGCACTACCAGGATGGGTGACCTCCTGGGAAAGTGCTCGTCGTGTGTGGTTGCCAAGAAAAATTCGTGAGCAACCTACGGGGGAGACAAGGGTACGTCCCTATCTCTGCAAAGCGGACAATATCATGCTACGGGGAACGTTTTACCTGGGGTGTTACAGATGGTATCAGAGCCAGGCCCCGGACCAAACGTGCACAGCGAGGACGCTGTGTCCCATTAGGGGGAGGATTGTAACATCCGTGTTACATCCGTCCCACATCGATTGGAGAGGGGAACGAACCATGCCTTATAAGGGTGTGGAGACCTTTCCTAGCATGACGCGTTTTGGGACCACGAGCGCAGCAGATCCCATGAGAACTCTGCAGTTAAGCGTGCTCAGGCGAGAGCACTACCAGGATGGGTGACCTCCTGGGAAAGTGCTCGTCGTGTGTGGTTGCCAAGAAAAATCCGTGAGCAACCTAATGGGAGACAAGGGTACGTCCCTATCTCTACAAAGCGGACAATATCATGCTACGGGGAACGTTTTACCTGGGGTGTTACATCATGTGCCGTTGGGGGTGGTGGGGCAACCCTCATCGAAGTCGATGAGTCCTTGGGGGTGAATGTAACACCCTAGGCAAATCCCACATCGCCCATGGACATGAGTGATCATGGGATTATAAGGTAATACTCACGCTTAAATGACACAATGCGTTTTGAGATCACAGGCAGAGCAGATGTGTGAGTACACTGTAGTTAAGCGTGCTAGGGCGAGAGCACTACCATGATGGGTGACCTCTTGGGAAAGTGATTCTCGTGTGTGGTCGCCAAGAAAAAGCCGTGCGCCTGCGGGCAAAGCGGATAATATTGTGGTCATGTTAAGCTGGGGTGGGTACATTTAGATTGGAATGGATTATCATGCAAAGAAATTTTCCTCCTCAATTGTACTTGGCCATGTCTTAATTGTCGCATCTAAGAATATCGTTTTGCATTTGCCGTTTTCAAACCCTAAATTTAATTTTGTCTGGATGAATGCTTTGCATATGATTGTAAAATGCCATTTGTTCATCACCAAATGCACATAGTGTCGATCTGCATCTGCTACTGTAAGAACCCTAATTGTTCGTGGTTTCTCTTCTATCAATCTCTTCCATCGTCCCATTATCTTAATAATTGTAGAGAAAGATGTGTATTTTTTTTATGCAATTTGTTTCAGTGATTTTGTGATAATGGGAAGATTACCAGACGTCCAGACCTAATTTTCACTCCGTGCTATTTTGAGGATATATTTTTATATAATCAATAGAAAATGAGGAGAGAAACAATTATTGAGTGATCACTTGATCTAATGAGTGATATTGAAAGTTGGTTATTCATCTAAGGGTTACCTCTTCTCCATTTAATTTTTTTTTTTTTTAAATGATTAGCAAAAGATGATTTTGTTATTATATATAATGTATAAAAATATAGATACTTGAATTTCGTTAAAAGTTTTGCACTTATTTTTGCTATGTAAATGATTATGATATATGTATAAAATTTCTACGGATACTTTTTGTACATTATATTATATTATGATGATATATGTATAAAATATTATAAAAAAACAAATTTTGTGAATGCATTAGACATGGCATTCATACAAAAACATCTTAAGAGATTAATATTACTGTAGTGTTTTTTCGGTAATCGATGAAACTCGAACGAGTACATTTGCTTTCCCATAAATGAAAAACTCGGGTAATCAAGCCTCCCGAGAACGAGACCCGGTACCGGGTGAATTGCATATTATACGCATCCTCTAATCACACTCCGTTTTTGAACAATTTGGCATAGTCAGAAATTAAACCAAGGTGGTGTGCTTCATTAGGCAACTCGGTGACTATTCTGTTGGATGTGAAGGATATCCAAACGAAAGGATTCGGATGAACAGGAGAGGCGTACTGCAGCCTTGGAAGGCGCAACGCGGCCTAGTACATGAAATGTTTCATCAGTTTTGAAAACGAATGTCCGGAGATTAGCCTTTGAGACGCGGCGCGGGTACACATGGCGCTCTGCGGCTTCGTCTGGCGAGAAGTTTCCAAATTTATGTTTTTTCTTGTTCTCCAAGGCGTTTTGGCCTATATTAAGCATCCTAATGTAACCCTCAGTTGTTTCTACGAATTATATCAATAAAATCTCTCTAGTTGGTCTGTGGATTAAAGTAATCGACATTCGATTACATATAACCACGTTAAATCTCATGTTCTTTAATTTTCTTGTTTTATTGTCTTTCGTTTGTCGAAGTGGGTGATTAATCTTATTGTTTGGGTCCTATAATCCTTACAATTGGTATCAGAGCTCAAGGTTCGAGTTGGGAATGATGGCAGAAGACCGTAAATTAAAGATCGAGCGGTTTGATGGTAAAGACTTCGCCTTTTGGAAGATGCAAATAGAAGACTACTTGTATCAAAATAAACTTCACCAACCTTTGTTGGAGACCAAGCCCGAAGGCATGAACAATGCCAATTGGATTTTCTTTGATCGTCAAGCTTTGGGTGTGGTTCGTCTTGCACTAGCCAAGAACGTTGTTGGTAATATCATGAACTAAAAGACAACATTTAATTGTTTGAAGGCGCTCTCCAACATGTATGAGAAACCTACGGCGGAGAATAAGGTTTCTCATGCGACAATTGTTCAACACGAAGATGAAGGAAGGTATGAGTGCAACGGATCATATCAACGAATTCAACAATCTTGTTTCAAAATTAGAGTCGGTTGAGATCAAGTTTGATGATGAACTAAAAGCACTAATTTTGCTTTCATCATTACCGAAAAGTTGGTAGGGTACGGTTATCGCGGTTAGTAGCTCTACCGGTACTACTAAGCTTGCGTATGAAGGAATTAGGGATTTAATTCTCGGTGAAGACACTCGTAGGAGAAGTTCGGGGGAATTATTATCCGATTCTTTATTAAGTACCGACAATCGTGGTAGGAAAGTTGATCGCGGTGTGAAGAAGAGTAAAGGGAAGTTCAAGAAGAGGTATCCATCGAAAGACCGAAGTGATGTTATTTGTTGGGGTTGCAATCAAAAGGGGCATTATCAAAGATATTGTAAGAATGCTCCGATTAAAGATGTTAACTTGATCGCAGAAGATACAGAGGATGCACTACTATTTAGTATTGAAAGTTCGATGGAGTCTTGGCTCTTGGATTCGGGAGCTTCGTTTCATGCTACACCCACTAAGAGCGTGGTGAGGAATTTTCGGGCGTATCAAGGTAAAGTTAGATTGGCAAACAACAAAAGTCTCGAGATTAAAGGTATAGGAGATGTTGTATTGAAGACTACTCTTGGTCCTAATTGGACTTTGAAGAACGTAAGGTTTATTCCTAAGTTAAAGAGGAAGTTAATCTCGGTTGGTCAATTAGATGAAGAAGGTAATGAGGTTACTTTCAAGAATCGCCAATGGGAGGTGATTAAGGGTAGTAATGTCGTAGCTCGTGGACATAAAAGGAGAACTCTTTATATGGTTGAGGTGTTTGAAGAAGACACGGTGATTGCTACGGTTGACGTTGGGGCTAGTTCTACTTAAGGCATTGAAGACTCGGGCATATGGGTGAGAAGGGTATGAAGGTTCTTAGTTCGAGTGGGAGGATTCTGGATTTTAAAAAGATAGAGCTTGGGTTTTGCGAACCATGTACTTATGGGAAGCAAAAGAAGGTAACTTTTGTTAAATCGGAGAATTCACCAAAGTTGAAGAAATTGGAGCTAGTTCATATGGACGTTTTTGGGCCAACGAATGTAGAATCAGATGAGGTTCTCGTTATTATGTCACCTTCTTTGACGACGCCACTCGAAAGGTATGGGTTTATTTTCTTAAAGCTAAATCCAAAGTTTTTAGTACTTTTGTGAAGTGGAAAGCTATGGTTGAGAATGAGACCAAAATTAAAGGTCAAGTGCTTAAGGTCGGACAATGGAGGAGAATATGGTAGTCTTGAGTTTAAAGACCATTGTGCAAAGTTCGGTATTAGAATGTTGAAAACGGTACCCAGAACACCGCAACACAATGGGGTCGCTGAACGTATGAATCGTACGTTGAATGAAAGGTCTAGGAGTATGAGACTACATGCCGGTTTGCCTAAGATGTTTTGGGTGGATGCGGTTAATATGGTGGCTTATTTGATTAATAGGGGACCCTCAACACCATTGGGTTTCTGAATTTCCGAAGAAGAATGGCTAGGTAAAAAGGTTAGTTATGATCATCTTCGAATCTTTGAGTGTAATGTTTATGTGAAGACCAAAGATATTGATAAAGATAAACTTGAAGCTAAGTCAAAGAAGTGTACGTTCATTGGTTATGGTTCGGATGATATGGACTATCGTTGTTGGGATAATGAAGCTAGAAGAGTTATCCGATCGCGTGATGTTATCTTTGATGAAGATTCGGTCTATGGCAAACCGGAAACGGGGAGTCAAAAATCGGATCATGTTATTCTTGATGATCTTGTGGGTTCTAGTGGGAGTTCAGGGAACAATGAATTGCCGATTAATGGTGATGGGTTGGATCTTGACAATGATGGGGATGGTTCGGATAGCGGTGATAATTTCGAACATAGTGCGAGTTCTAGTGATGAGGAGGCTAATGAAACTGGTCCAACCATACCGGTTGCTCCTATACTTAGATGCTCGACTAGAGTGCCCAAACCTAATCCTAGGTATTCTCTATCAACAAACTACTTGCTCTATACCGAGAATGGTGAACCCGAAAGTTATTTTGAAGCAAGAAAGTCCAAAGAATCCATACATTGGGAATTTGCTATGAAAGAAGAGATGGGGTCACTTGAGAAGAACAATACTTGGTCACTATTGAAATTACCTCATTATAAAAAGGCGTTGCAAAACAAATGAGTGTATAGAATAAAGAATGGGGTGGATGGCAAGAAGAGGTACAAAGCACGGTTAGTGGTTAAAGGGTTTCAACAAAGAAAAGGGGTTGATTACCAAGAGATATTTTCACCAGTGGTGAAGATGACTACTATTCATTTGGTGCTTGCATTGGTCACATCCGAGGACTTACATCTACAACAACTAGATGTGAAGACCGCATTCTTACACGGGGATCTTGATGAAGAGATCTACATGAGGCAACCCGAAGGCTTTGAGGTAAAAGGTAAAGAGAAGTGGGTTTGTATGTTAAAGAAAATTTTGTATGGATTGAAACAAGCACCTCGGCAATGGTACTTGAGATTTGATGAGTTTATGAAGAAGGTTGGTTTTGTAAAATGTGAAGCAGACCATTGTTGTTACTTGAAGAAATTCAAGTCTTCTTACATAATCTTATTGTTATACGTTGATGACATGTTGCTTGTGGGTTCGGACATGTTTCAGATCAATAAGTTGAAAGGTATGCTTTCAAAAGAGTTTGAGATAAAGGATCTTGGTAGTGCTAAGCAAATACTTGAAATGAGTATTGTGCGTGATCGTGCTAAAGGCGTTCTACACTTGTCTCAATCCAAATATATTGAGAAAGTAGTTGAAAAGATTAATGTTGATAAAGAAAAGGCTCGTACTATGCCTTTAGGTAGCGCGATAAAGTTATCGAAGAATCAATCACCTAAAACAGAAGAAGACAAAGTGGAGATGGAAAAGGTTCCGTATAGATCGACCGTTGTGACGCCCCGTACAAAACCATCGTGTACAGTTCATCAACAGGATCATTACAAGTCAAACACTATATGCTGTTTGAAAACCAGTTTTGCATTCATAAAAAGATAGTGTTTTACAAAAGATAACGTGACACAAAGTTCGTTACAAAGTCATTGTTTGAAAATAACATAAGTTACGAATGCAAAAGAAAAGTTCCATGATTGAGACATCTCTAAGTAATGCAGCGAAAATCTAACACAGCAGGTCCATAACAGCAAGTCTATAAGACCAAGATAGTAATTCTAACAGCGGAAGCAACATCGTCTAAGCACCTGAGAAATACACGCTTAAAAGTCAACATGAATGTTGGTGAGCTATAGTTTACAATCAGTAAAGCAATGTAGACCACGAGATTTCAGTGCTTCAACCAGCAGTTTAAATCAGTATGAAAAGTATATGCTTAACCGTGGGCACCTGGTAACTAGACTTAACGTATGTATATCACCCCCTAAAAGTGCACTTGGCGAGTGCGTTTGTCCTCGAAGTATTAAACACCCGTTGTCTGCTAGCGCGACTAGCCCGAGTGGGGTTGTCAAACCCTATGGATCCATATCTAAGATTCACGTTCACAGTTAGGAAACCAATGATTAAATGTTACCGAGCTAAGGGGAATCTTTGTGCCGTTTTGTAAACCACACATATATAAAGCTTAAGTACTCATGTCTAGTATGTAAAATGTAAAAAGCATGTATTCTCAGTCCCAAAAATAGTAAAAGTAGTAAAGGGATGCTATAACTCACAGTGAATAAGCAGTAAAAGTTGATACGAAAAGTATGCAGGTAGTAAGTCTGTCCGAAAGGTCGTCAACCTAAGTCAAAGGTCACTATGTCAGTATGTTGTCCCAATAAGTGTAAAAGTGCATAAATTAAGTTTTAAGTGTCATCATCAACATCATCATCGTTCATCAAAACTAAGGTAAGTTTAACAAGAATAGTGATCGAAACAAAAGGCTGAATTTGGACAGCTGTTACGACCTCTATACAAATCGAAAAGACGCGTAGTCAGTGGACATGGCTCCGTATGTGAGTTCTCTAAATTCTGACCAATTTTCAGAACCTAACTCGTCTTCTTTTGACCGTGGCAATGGTTTAAGTGCGAGTAGGTCAGAAATTTCAGCACAACATTACAAAGGCGTAGTGACTTTCGGAAGGCTATAAATCCTAAACCGTATATCGGATTAAGGTGAGACCTAAATGAAAAGTCATCTACTCGAAACGAACTATCTGAAAATCGATTTTCCAGAAGTCCAGGAGTCTGATCAGACCCCGAAAAACAACAAACAAGTGCTCCGGTGAGATTCTTGGTGCTTGATGCTCATCATGGTTCTCATCCTTGATGCTTGTAGCTTCAAGTGTACAACTCATCGATGTGTTAGCATCATTTTGACCAAGATTCAACCATCAATACACAATATGTTAAGACCAAGTAAGAATACAACTCGCTTAAGAGTCTTAGAAGGATGATGAACCAAGGTTACATCATATTCTTAGTCTTAACACAAATACAAGTTCTATTTACAACTAAAGCTACAAACTTTCCATCAATCAAAAAAGAATGAACAAAAATTTGATCAAACAAAGTAATGGAACCCTAAGCTAGAGAGCTTGGATCCTTTTCACACAAGTTATGAGATTACAAAGCTAGAAAGCTTGAATCTTTGGTGTTCTTGGAGATCTTGAAGCATAAAGCTTGGATCTTCAAGTTACATGAAGATCATAAACACAAGTTTTGATCTTTATAACAAAATAATGAGATCATAAGTTAGAAAATCTAGATTCAACAAAAGTAATGAAGATTCAAAGCTATAAAACTTGAATCTTGGTTGTTCTTGAAGATCCTTGATGCATGAAACTAGATCTTCAAGTTACATGAAGATTACAAACACAAGTTTGAATCTTTACAACAAATAAAGAGATTAAAAGCTACAAGATTTAGATCTACAAAATAGGTGAATATTCAAAGCTAGAAAGCTTGAATCTTTCATGTTCTTGAAGGATTTAAATCCATGTTTGAATCTACAAGATGTAACAAGACCAAACGCTAAATGCTTGATCCTTTAAATGATGATGATGATGATGATGTCGTGGATGAGAAGGGAAGAAGAAGAGAAAGAAATTTTAAAACTTGCACTTTTTAGAGTGAGAAAGACTAGAGAGAGAATTAGAGAGTAAGTGTGTGTAAATTGTAAATGAAATCAAGTGTGAAATGGGATGAATAAGCTTGGTATTTATAGAAGGTGAGGGTGTGGGGAGGTGGTGGTAGCCATGGGGTTTAGGGGGGGGGGGGTGTAGTGACCCGAAATTTTCCATGTTTATATATATTAACTGAGATTGATATTTACATGATTAAATGTTTCCAACATGTTAAGCAATCAAACTTGTTAAGACTTGATTAATTGAAATATGTTTCATATAGACAATTGACCACCCAAGTTGACCGGTGATTCACGAACGTTAAAACTTGTAAAAACTATATGATGACATATATATGGATATATATATATATATATATATATATATATATATATATATATATATATATATATATATATATATATATATATATATATATATATATATATATATATATATATATATATATATATATATATATATATATATATATATATATATATATATATATATATATAGTTAACATGATACTATGATAAGTAAATATATCATTAAGTATATTAACAATGAACTACATATGTAAAAACAAGACTACTAACTTAATGATTTTTAAACGAGACATATATGTAACGATTATCGTTGTAAAGACATTTAATGTATATATATCATATTAAGAGATATTCATACATGATAATATCATGATAATATAATAATTTAAAATCTCATTTGATATTATAAACATTGGGTTAACAACATTTAACAAGATCGTTAACCTAAAGGTTTCAAAACAACACTTACATGTAACGGCTAACGATGACTTAACGACTCAGTTAAAATGTATATACATGTAGTGTTTTAATATGTATTTATACACTTTTGAAAGACTTCAATAAACTTATCAAAATACTTCTACTTAACAAAAATGCTTACAATTACATCCTCGTTCAGTTTCATCAACAATTCTACTCGTATGCACCCGTATTCGTACTCGTACAATACACAGCTTTTAGATGTATGTACTATTGGTATATACACTCCAATGATCAGCTCTTAGCAGCCCATGTGAGTCACCTAACACATGTGGGAACCATCATTTGGCAACTAGCATGAAATATCTCATAAAATTACAAAAATATGAGTAATCATTCATGACTTATTTACATGAAAACAAAATTACATATCCTTTATATCTAATCCATACACCAACGACCAAAAACACCTACAAACACTTTCATTCTTCAATTTTATTCATCTAATTGATCTCTCTCAAGTTCTATCTTCAAGTTCTAAGTGTTCTTCATATATTATACAAGTTCTAGTTACATAAAATCAAGAATACTTTCAAGTTTGCTAGCTCACTTCCAATCTTGTAAGGTGATCATCCAACCTCAAGAAATCTTTGTTTCTTATAGTAGGTTATCATTCTAATACAAGGTAATAATCATATTCAAACTTTGGTTCAATTTCTATAACTATAACAATCTTATTTCAAGTGATGATCTTACTTGAACTTGTTTTCGTGTCATGATTCTGCTTCAAGAACTTCGAGCCATCCAAGGATCTGTTGAAGCTAGATCCATTTTTCTCTTTTCCAATAGGTTTACCTACTAAACTTGAGGTAGTAATGATGTTCATAACATCATTCGATTCATATATATAAAACTATCTTATTCGAAGGTTTAAACTCGTAATCACTAGAACATAGTTTAGTTAATTCTAAACTTGTTCGCAAACAAAAGTTAATCCTTCTAACTTGACTTTTAAAATTAACTAAACACATGTTCTATATCTATATGATATGCTAACTTAATGATTTAAAACCTGGAAACACGAAAAACACCGTAAAATCGGATTTACGCCGTCGTAGTAACACCGCGGGCTGTTTTGGGTTAGTTAATTAAAAACTATGATAAACTTTGATTTAAAAGTTGTTATTCTGAAAAAATGATTTTTATTATGAACATGAAACTATATCCAAAAATTATGGTTAAACTCAAAGTGGAAGTATGTTTTCTAAAATGGTCATCTAGACGTCGTTCTTTTGACTGAAATGACTACCTTTACAAAAACGACTTGTAACTTATTTTTCTGACTATAAACCTTTACTTTTTCTGTTTAGATTCATAAAATAGAGTTCAATATGAAACCATAGCAATTTGATTCACTCAAAACGGATTTAAAATGAAGAAGTTATGGGTAAAACAAGATTGGATAATTTTTCTCATTTTAGCTACGTGAAAATTGGTAACAAATCTATTACAACCATAACTTAATCAACTTGTATTATATATTATGTAATCTTGAGATACCATAGACACGTATACAATGTTTCGACCTATCATGTCGACACATCTATATATATTTCGGAACAACCATAGACACTCTATATGTGAATGTTGGAGTTAGCTATACAGGGTTGAGGTTGATTCCAAAATATATATAGTTTGAGTTGTGATCAATACTGAGATACGTATACACTGGGTCGTGGATTGATTCAAGATAATATTTATTGATTTATTTCTGTACATCTAACTGTGGACAACTAGTTGTAGCTTACTAACGAGGACAGCTGACTTAATAAACTTAAAACATCAAAATATATTAAAAGTGTTGTAAATATATTTTGAACATACTTTGATATATATGTATATATTGTTACAGGTTCGTGAATCAACCAGTGGCCAAGTCTTACTTCCCGACGAAGTAAAAATCTGTGAAATTGAGTTATAGTCCCACTTTTAAAATCTAATATTTTTAGGATGAGAATACATGCAGGTTTTATAAATGATTTACAAAATAGACACAAGTACGTGAAACTACATTCTTTGGTTGAATTATCGAAATCGAATATGCCCCTTTTTATTAAGTCTGGTAATCTAAGAATTAGGGAACAGACATCCTAATTGACGCGAATCCTAAAGATAGATCGGTTGGGCCTAACAAACCCCATCCAAAGTACCGGATGCTTTAGTACTTCGAAATTTATATCATATCCGAAGGGTGTCCCGGAATGATGGGGATATTCTTATATATGCATCTTGTTAATGTCGGTTACCAGGTGTTCACCATATGAATGATTTTTATCTCTATGTATGGGATGTGTATTGAAATATGAAATCTTGTGGTCTATTGTTACGATTTGATATATATAGGTTAAACCTATAACTCACCAACATTTTTGTTGACGTTTAAAGCATGTTTATTCTCAGGTGAATATTAAGAGCTTCCGCTGTTGCATACTAAAATAAGGACAAGATTTGGAGTCCATGTTTGTATGATATTGTGTAAAAACTGCATTCAAGAAACTGATTTCGATGTAACATATTTGTTTTGTAAACCATTATGTAATGGTCGTGTGTAAACAGGATATTTTAGATTATCATTATTTGATAATCTACGTAAAGCTTTTTAAGCCTTTATTTATGAAATAAAGGTTATGGTTTATTTTAAAAATGAATGCAGTCTTTGAAAAACGTCTCATATAGAGGTCAAAACCTCGCAACGAAATCAATTAATATGGAACGTTTTTAATCAATAAGAACGGGACATTTTAGTTGGTATCAGAGCGTTGGTCTTAGAGAATCAGAATTTTGCATTAGTATATCTTATTGGGTTTGTTAGGATGCATTAGTGAGTCTGGACTTCTACCGTGTTTACTTGAAAAATGATTGCTTAACAAATTTTGTTGGAAACTATATATTTTTAGCATGTGAATATTATGTGATATATTAATCTCTTAACGCGTTTGATATTATGTGATAGATGTCTACCTCTAGAACAAGTCTCATTGACTCACCTAATAATAATGAAGAGTCAAATGTAAATTGGAATGATTCATGGACTGATTCACAAGTTCCCGAAGAGGAACCGGAAGAAGAGTCGGAACCGGAAGAAGAATCGGAACCGGAAGAAGAATCGGAACCGGATGAAGAAATAGAACCGGTGGGGGAAATAATAAAACGGTTAAGTAAAAGAAAATCCTCAACCAACCGACCAAGGTTAATTATGGTCAATGGTGTTTCCGCCAAGGAAGCAAAATATTGGGAGGATTACCAATTCTCCGATGAATCGGATTCCGACGAGAATTCCGATGATGTTATAGAAATTACCCCAACTGAATTTAAAAAGGCAAAAGAAAATAATAAGGGAAAGGGCATAAAAATAGAGAAATCTAATTCCAACCCCGATGAACTTTATATGTATCGTCAACCCCCGAAGTCCTTAAGTTGTAACAATGACCCGGGAACCTCTAAACCACCAGGTTTTTCTAAACCAATGTGGAAAACGACGGCTCGTATTAGGGGAACATCATATATCCCTAGAAACTTGGCAAAACGAACCAAAACCGAAGAAGAAGAAACAAGCAAGTCGGAATAAGATAGTTGTATTCGTGTGGTGTAATATATGTAATATAGTGTGCTTATGCTTTATGATATATATAAAAATTGCTTGTATTAATAAGTATTTTTTTTATGAATCTAACTCTTGTCTATTTTACAGTATAAAAACACAAAATGGATAGACAACCCAATATTTTAGGAGACCTACCCGGAGACATGATTGATGAAATCTTGTCTAGAGTCGGACAGAATTCTTTGGCACAACTATTTAAGGCGAGATCAGTTTGTAAGACATTCAAAGAACGTTCTAAGAATGCCTTGGTTTATAAAAGGCTTTCGTTCGAAAGATGGGGGATATCACATTGGGAAATCCATAAGTTACGATGTGTTTACTTTGACGCATATATTGCGGGGAACCCAAATGCTATTTTACGCAATGGGTTAAGAAATTATTTTGACTCAATATATCCGAATATTGGACTTCGTGATTTAGAAAAAGCGGGTAACATGCAACATAAAGAAGCATGTTATGCTTACGGATTAGTAATGTTCGCTTCTCACCAAAGTGAGAACAAGAACATCGGGCTACAACTATTAAACAAAACGTTCCCACAAGTGACGGGGTCGGTAATTGGGGTAAGAAATGAGGTTTTTAGATTATTACGGGACTGTTGGACATTACGTAACCCTCGTCCCTTTGACGACGTTACAACACGCTATCTTATCAACGGCCATAACGGTTATGTTCCACAAGACCAAGGATAGGAAGTAGTCCTAGTAAAACCAGAATGCATGACTTGTTTCTGGACGTATGAATTACGTGTCTTTATTGCCTTTGCTGAACGACTTGTGTACTAGCTAGAATTATCTTCACAACTATCTTGTATCAAAGTTATTGTGTGCTATATTTCATGCTTTATGTAAAATAAGCGGTATTGTAAGTTTGTAAAATATTGTGTAAAAGTATGAACGCGAAATATTATTATAATCAGTTTTTCATATAGAATTATAGTAGTTGAATTGTATATTAGCTACTAAGTATGAACTTAACGGGTAGGTACTACCCGAATTTAAACTTATAAAATGCTAATATGAAGAAAAAGCTTTTATAAATGAGTTCATATTATGCTACGAAATACTATTAACTACTCTTAATATTCTGTATGATTAACTTGTTCCATTTGACTATTTTAAAGGAAATGGCAACGACTACTCGACACACCGTGAATATGAATGAAGAGGAATTCCGTACTTTTCTAGCTTCAAACATAGCCGCAGTACAGGCTGCGCTACATACCAACAATAACCTTGGATCTAGCAGTACAGGAAATTGTGTAGGATGCACCTACAAAGAATTCACTGCCAGTAAACCTTTGGAATTTGATGGAACCGAAGGACCGATCGGATTGAAACGTTGGACCGAGAAGGTCGAATCGGTGTTTGCCATAAGTAAGTGTACTGAAGAGGAAAAAGTAAAGTACGCTACGCATACCTTCACAGGTTCTGCGTTAACATGGTGGAATACCTATCTAGAGCAAGTGGGACAAGACGATGCGTACGCACTACCGTGGTCAGCATTCAAGCACTTGATGAACGAGAAGTACCGTCCCAGAACCGAGGTCAATAAGCTCGAGACAGAACTTAGAGGGTTACAAACCCAAGGATTTGATATTACCACGTACGAAAGACGATTCACAGAATTGTGCTTATTGTGTCCGGGAGCATTCGAAGATGAGGAAGAGAAGATCGACGCGTTTGTGAAAGGATTACCGGAAAGAATCCAAGAAGATATAAGTTCACACGAGCCCGCCTCCATACAACATGCATGTAGAATGGCTCACAAACTAGTGAACCAGATTGAAGAAAGAATTAAAGAACAGACTGCTGAAGAGGCCAATGTGAAGCAAGTCAAAAGAAAGTGGGAGGAAAACGGTGATAAGAATCACCAATACAACAACAACAGCAATTACAACAATAATCGCAACAATTATCCCAACAATCGCAACATCAATCGCAACTACAACAAACGGCCCAACAACAACAACAACAACAACAGCAACTACAACAATCATCCCAACAACAATAATAACCGCAAAAATAACAACAATCAGAAGCAGCTATGTCAAAGGTGTGAAAAGTATCACTCGGGGTTCTGCACCAAATTTTGCAATAAGTGTAAAAGAAACGGTCATAGCGCGGCGAAGTGTGAGGTCTACGGACCAGGGGTTAATAGAACGAAAGGAACAAATGGTGTCGGAACGAGTAATGGCGGAGCAAGTAGTGTCGGAGCAAGTTATGCCAATGTAGTTTGTTATAAATGTGGAAAACCGGGCCACATTATTAGAAATTGCCCGAACCAGGAGAACACGAATGGACAAGGCCGTGGAAGAGTTTTCAATATTAATGCGGCAGAGGCACAGGAAGACCCAGAGCTTGTTACGGGTACGTTTCTTATTGACAATAAATCTGCTTACGTTTTATTTGATTCGGGTGCGGATAGAAGCTATATGAGTAGAGATTTTTGTGCTAAATTAAGTTGTCCATTGACGCCTTTGGATAGTAAATTTTTACTCGAATTAGCAAATGGTAAATTAATTTCAGCAGATAATATATGTCGGAATCGAGAAATTAAACTGGTTAGCGAAACTTTTAAGATTGACTTGATACCAGTAGAGTTAGGGAGTTTTGATGTGATAATCGGTATGGACTGGTTGAAAGAAGTGAAAGCAGAGATCGTTTGTTACAAAAATGCAATTCGCATTATACGAGAAAAAGGAAAACCCTTAATGGTGTACGGAGAAAAGGGCAACACGAAGCTACATCTTATTAGTAATTTGAAGGCACAAAAACTAATAAGAAAAGGTTGCTATGCTGTTCTAGCACACGTCGAGAAAGTACAAACTGAAGAAAAGAGCATCAATGATGTTCCCATTGCAAAAGAATTTCCCGATGTATTTCCTAAAGAATTACCGGGATTACCCCCACATCGATCCGTTGAATTTCAAATAGATCTTGTACCAGGAGCTGCACCAATAGCTCGTGCTCCTTACAGACTCGCACCCAGCGAGATGAAAGAACTGCAAAGCCAATTACAAGAACTTTTAGAGCGTGGTTTCATTCGACCAAACACATCACCGTGGGGAGCTCCTGTTTTGTTTGTCAAGAAAAAAGATGGTACATTCAGGTTGTGTATCGACTACCGAGAGTTGAACAAACTTACCATCAAGAACCGCTACCCACTACCGAGAATCGACGACTTATTTGATCAACTACAAGGCTCGTCTGTTTATTCAAAGATTGACTTACGTTCCGGGTATCATCAAATGCGGGTGAAAGAAGATGATATTCCAAAGACTGCTTTCAGAACACGTTACGGTCATTACGAGTTTATGGCCATGCCATTTGGTTTAACTAATGCACCAGCTGTGTTCATGGACCTTATGAACTGAGTGTGTGGACCATACCTTGACAAGTTTGTCATTGTTTTCATTGATGACATACTTATTTACTCAAAGAATGACCAAGAACACGGTGAACATTTGAGAAAGGTGTTAGAAGTATTGAGGAAGGAAGAATTGTACGCTAAGTTTTCAAAGTGTGCATTTTGGTTGGAAGAAGTTCAATTCCTCGGTCACATAGTGAACAAAGAAGGTATTAAGGTGGATCCGGCAAAGATAGAAACTGTTGAAAAGTGGGAAACCCCGAAAACTCCGAAACACATACGCCAGTTTTTAGGACTAGCTGGTTACTACAGAAGGTTCATCCAAGACTTTTCCAGAATAGCAAAACCCTTGACTGCATTAACGCATAAAGGGAAGAAATTTGAATGGAATGATGAACAAGAGAAAGCGTTTCAGTTATTGAAGAAAAAGCTAACTACGGCACCTATATTGTCATTGCCTGAAGGGAATGATGATTTTGTGATTTATTTAGACGCATCAAAGCAAGGTCTCGGTTGTGTATTAATGCAACGAACGAAGGTGATTGCTTACACGTCTAGACAATTGAAGATTCACGAACAAAATTATACGACGCATGATTTGGAATTAGGCGCGGTTGTTTTTGTATTAAAGACTTGGAGGCACTACTTATATGGGGTCAAAAGTATTATATATACCGACCACAAAAGTCTTCAACACATATTTAATCAAAAACAACTGAATATGAGGCAGCGTAGGTGGATTGAATTATTGAATGATTACGACTTTGAGATTCGTTACCACCCGGGGAAGGCAAATGTGGTAGCCGATGCCTTGAGCAGGAAGGACATAGAACCCATTCGAGTAAAATCTATGAATATAATGATTCATAATAACCTTACTACTCAAATAAAGGAGGCGCAACAAGGAGTTTTAAAAGAGGGAAATTTAAAGGATGAAATACCTAAAGGATCGGAGAAGCATCTTAATATTCGGGAAGACGGAACCCGGTATAGGGCTGAAAGGATTTGGGTACCAAAATTTGGAGATATGAGAGAAATGGTACTTAGAGAAGCTCATAAAACCAGATACTCAATACATCCTGGAACGGGGAAGATGTACAAGGATCTCAAGAAACATTTTTGGTGGCCGGGTATGAAAGCCGATGTTGCTAAATATGTAGGAGAATGTTTGACGTGTTCTAAGGTCAAAGCTGAGCATCAGAAACCATCAGGTCTACTTCAACAACCCGAAATCCCGGAATGGAAATGGGAAAACATTACCATGGATTTCATCACTAAATTGCCAAGGACTGCAAGTGGTTTTGATACTATTTGGGTAATAGTTGATCGTCTCAACAAATCAGCACATTTCCTACCAATAAGAGAAGATGACAAAATGGAGAAGTTAGCACGACTGTATTTGAAGGAAGTCGTCTCCAGACATGGAATACCAATCTCTATTATCTCTGATAGGGATGGCAGATTTATTTCAAGATTCTGGCAGACATTACAGCAAGCATTAGGAACTCGTCTAGACATGAGTACTGCCTATCATCCACAAACTGACGGGCAGAGCGAAAGGATGATACAAACGCTTGAAGACATGCTACGAGCATGTGTTATTGATTTCGGAAATAGTTGGGATCGACATCTACCGTTAGCAGAATTTTCCTACAATAACAGCTACCATTCAAGCATTGAGATGGCGCCGTTTGAAGCACTTTATGGTAGAAAGTGCAGGTCTCCGATTTGTTGGAGTGAAGTGGGGGATAGACAGATTACGGGTCCGGAGATTATACAAGAAACTACCGAGAAGATCATCCAAATTTAACAACGGTTGAAAACCGCCCAAAGTCGACAAAAGAGCTACGCTAGCATTAAAAGAAAAGATATAGAATTTGAAATTGGAGAGATGGTCATGCTTAAAGTTGCACCTTGGAAAGGCGTTGTTCGATTTGGTAAACGAGGGAAATTAAATCCAAGGTATATTGGACCATTCAAGATTATTGATCGTGTCGGACCTGTAGCTTATCGACTTGAGTTACCTCAACAACTCGCGGCTGTACATAACACTTTCCACGTCTCGAATTTAAAGAAATGTTTTGCTAAAGAAGATCTCACTATTTTGTTAGATGAAATCCAAATCAACGAAAAACTTCAATTCATTGAAGAACCCGTCGAAATAATGGATCGTGAGGTTAAAAGACTTAAGCAAAACAAGATACCAATTGTTAAGGTTTGATGGAATGCTCGTAGAGGACCCGAGTTCACCTAGGAGCATGAAGATCAGATGAAGAAGAAATACCCGCATCTATTTCCAGAAGATTCGTCAACACCTTCAACAGCTTAAAATTTCGGGACGAAATTTATTTAACGGGTAGGTACTGTAGTGACCCGAAATTTTCCATGTTTATATATATTAAATGAGATTGATATTTACATGATTAAATGTTTCCAACATGTTAAGCAATCAAACTTGTTAAGACTTGATTAATTGAAATATGTTTCATATAGACAATTGACCACCCAAGTCGACCGGTGATTCACGAACGTTAAAACTTGTAAAAACTATATGATGACATATATATGGATATATATATATATATATATAGTTAACATGATACTATGATAAGTAAATATATCATTAAGTATATTAACAATGAACTACATATGTAAAAACAAGACTACTAACTTAATGATTTTTAAACGAGACATATATGTAACGATTATCGTTGTAAAGACATTTAATGTATATATATCATATTAAGAGATATTCATACATGATAATATCATGATAATATAATAATTTAAAATCTCATTTTATATTATAAACATTGGGTTAACAACATTTAACAAGATCGTTAACCTAAAGGTTTCAAAACAACACTTACATGTAACGACTAACGATGACTTAACGACTCAATTAAAATGTATATACATGTAGTGTTTTAATATGTATTTATACACTTTTGAAAGACTTCAATAAACTTATCAAAATACTTCTACTTAACAAAAATGCTTTCAATTACATCCTCGTTCAGTTTCATCAACAATTCTACTCGTATGCACCCGTATTCGTACTCGTACAATACACAGCTTTTAGATGTATGTACTATTGGTATATACACTCCAATGATCAGCTCTTAGCAGCCCATGTGAGTTACCTAACACATGTGGGAACCATCATTTGGCAACTAGCATGAAATATCTCATAAAATTACAAAAATATGAGTAATCATTCATGACTTATTTACATGAAAACAAAATTACATATCCTTTATATCTAATCCATACACCAACGACCAAAAACACCTACAAACACTTTCATTCTTCAATTTTATTCATCTAATTGATCTCTCTCAAGTTCTATCTTCAAGTTCTAAGTGTTCTTCATATATTATACAAGTTCTAGTTACATAAAATCAAGAATACTTTCAAGTTTGCTAGCTCACTTCCAATCTTGTAAGGTGATCATCCAACCTCAAGAAATCTTTGTTTCTTACAGTAGGTTATCATTCTAATACAAGGTAATAATCATATTCAAACTTTGGTTCAATTTCTATAACTATAACAATCTTATTTCAAGTGATGATCTTACTTGAACTTGTTTTCGTGTCATGATTCTGCTTCAAGAACTTCGAGCCATCCAAGGATCCGTTGAAGCTAGATCTATTTTTCTCTTTTCCAGTAGGTTTACCTACTAAACTTGAGGTAGTAATGATGTTCATAACATCATTCGATTCATATATATAAAACTATCTTATTCGAAGGTTTAAACTCGTAATCACTAGAACATAGTTTAGTTAATTCTAAACTTGTTCGCAAACAAAAGTTAATCCTTCTAACTTGACTTTTAAAATTAACTAAACACATGTTCTATATCTATATGATATGCTAACTTAATGATTTAAAACCTGGAAACACGAAAAACACCGTAAAACCGGATTTACGCCGTCGTAGTAACACCGCGGGCTGTTTTGGGTTAGTTAATTAAAAACTATGATAAACTTTGATTTAAAAGTTGTTATTCTGATAAAATGATTTTTATTATGAACATGAAACTATATCCAAAAATTATGGTTAAACTCAAAGTGGAAGTATGTTTTCTAAAATGGTCATCTAGACGTCGTTCTTTCGACTGAAATGACTACCTTTACAAAAACGACTTGTAACTTATTTTTCTGACTATAAACCTATACTTTTTCTGTTTAGATTCATAAAATAGAGTTCAATATGAAACCATAGCAATTTGATTCACTCAAAACGGATTTAAAATGAAGAAGTTATGGGTAAAACAAGATTGGATAATTTTTCTCATTTTAGCTACGTGAAAATTGGTAACAAATCTATTCCAACCATAACTTAATCAACTTGTATTATATATTATGTAATCTTGAGATACCATAGACACGTATACAATGTTTCGACCTATCATGTCGACACATCTATATATATTTCGGAACAACCATAGACACTCTATATGTGAATGTTGGAGTTAGCTATACAGGGTTGAGGTTGATTCCAAAATATATATAGTTTGAGTTGTGATCAATACTGAGATACGTATACACTGGGTCGTGGATTGATTCAAGATAATATTTATTGATTTATTTCTGTACATCTAACTGTGGACAACTAGTTGTAGGTTACTAACGAGGACAGCTGACTTAATAAACTTAAAACATCAAAATATATTAAAAGTGTTGTAAATATATTTTGAACATACTTTGATATATATGTATATATTGTTATAGGTTCGTGAATCAACCAGTGGCCAAGTCTTACTTCCCGACGAAGTAAAAATCTGTGAAAGTGAGTTATAGTCCCACTTTTAAAATCTAATATTTTTGGGATGAGAATACATGCAGGTTTTATAAAAGATTTACAAAATAGACACAAATACGTGAAACTGCATTCTTTGGTTGAATTATCGAAATCGAATATGCCCCTTTTTATTAAGTCTGGTAATCTAAGAATTAGGGAACAGACACCCTAATTGACGCGAATCCTAAAGATAGATCTATTGGGACTAACAAACCCCATCCAAAGTACCGGATGCTTTAGTACTTCAAAATTTATATCATATCCGAAGGGTGTCCCAGAATGATGGGGATATTCTTATATATGCATCTTGTTAATGTCGGTTACCAGGTCTTCACCATATGAATGATTTTTATCTCTATGTATGAGATGTGTATTGAAATATGAAATCTTGTGGTCTATTGTTACGATTTGATATATATAGGTTAAACCTATAACTCACCAACATTTTTGTTGACGTTTAAAGCATGTTTATTCTCAGGTGAATATTAAGAGCTTCCGCTGTTGCATACTAAAATAAGGACAAGATTTGGAGTCCATGTTTGTATGATATTGTGTAAAAACTGCATTCAAGAAACTGATTTCGATGTAACATATTTGTATTGTAAACCATTATGTAATGGTCGTGTGTAAACAGGATATTTTAGATTATCATTATTTGATAATCTACGTAAAGCTTTTTAAACCTTTATTTATGAAATAAAGGTTATGGTTTATTTTAAAAATGAATGCAGTCTTTGAAAAACGTCTCATATAGAGGTCAAAACCTCGCAACGAAATCAATTAATATGGAACGTTTTTAATCAATAAGAACGGGACATTTCAGGGGGGGGACAAGAAGGACATCTTTTTACTTTTTGGTTAATGGTTGTCTAAAGTTGGTGCTTATGTTAGGATCCCATGCAACATTAAGGATAATGGTTAACAAAAATTCTAGTATGTTCCCTCTAATAAATGGGCATTTGTCTTTCATTAATATGGTTCAGTAACTTATTAAAATTGAGCTAATTAAATAGTCCACTAGCTAGTGTAGGGTGGGCTAAGGTCCAACAAGGTAGAAAGTCCAGCAAGACTAACTAGTGTACTCTAGTAAATTACTAAGCGTAATTAAGCATCCAAAAACCTAAGTAATTGTTATTATAAAATAACAATTAGTATTTCGTAGTCATAATATTCCGATTATGACCAAAGTTAAACGTGTACGCAGTACGCAGTTCGTTCTAAATGTCAAGTGACACCAATGGTCATAAAGGCTTCCGGAGATCAAGTTAAGTAACCTACGTACTTAAAGGCACGTTTTAACATATAAACGAAAGTAATCCACTCGTAGTAAGATCCCAGAGTATAATATAGCTCAGTACGCACAAATACACAGTTTCGTGAAAGCAAGTCAAAAAAGTTGGGTCGTTACAGTCGTGGGAAGTATTATGTATGCCATGGTTTGTACGAGACCGGATATAGCTCATGCATTGGGAGTTGTAAGCCGTTATATGTCTAATCCGGGGAAGGAGCATTGGGAAGCGGTCAAATGGTTGCTTCGTTATTTAAAAGGTACTTCTAGTATGGGATTGTGTTTCACTAAAAGCAATGTTATACTTAGAGGTTATGCGGATGCAAATTTGGGTGGATTTGGTGATTCGGGTATGAGTACTACGGGATATGTGTTCATGGTTGGTAAGACGGCGGTTAGTTAGATGTCTAGACTACAAAGGAGTGTTGCTTTATCGACCACCGAGGTTGAGTATATGGATATTGCGGAAGCTTCTAAAGATCTTGTTTGGTTGAAGAACTTCTTATGTGAATTGGGTAAAAGACAAGACAATTGCGTCTTATATTGTGACAACCAAAGTGCAATCAATCTCGCGAAGAATCTGGTGTTTCATAATCATACGAAACACATTGATTTGAGATATCGTTTTATTCGAGAACGTATTGAAGATGGTACTTTGACATTGGAGAAAGTCCTTGGTATGAAGAATCCCGCGGATATGCTTACTAAGGTGGGCTCAATGGACAAGTTGAGGTTTTGCATAGCTTCAATGGGTCTTCTCATGAACTAATGAGAAGGTAGTGACCGACTAGGGAGATAGAGAGATGATGATTCGATTCTAACAAGAAGTGTTGAAGACCTTGTATCGAAAGTCTGCTTATCCGGCGTATGTGAAAGGAGTGTGCGTGTCTCAAATGGAGTTTGGCGGTAAAGGGTGCTTTGGCGATCTTGGTTAGTTGGGTATGATGGATTGACAAAATGTGAGTCATAGTTTTGACTATCTTCAAGTGAGAGAATGTTGGATGTGAAGGATATCAAAACGAAAGGATTCGGACGAACAGGAGAGGCGCGCCGCGGCCTTGGAAGGCGCGACGCGGCCTTGGAAGGTGCGACGCGGCCTAGTCCATGAAACAGAGCAACAGTTTTGGAAAACGACTGTTCGGATATTAGCCTTTGAGGCGCGGCGTGGGCACACATGGCGCGGCGCGGCTTCGTCTGGCGAGAAGTTTCCAAATTTATGTTTTTTTCTTGTTCTCCAAGGTGTTTTGGCTTATATAAAGCATCCTAATGTAACCCTCAGTAGTATCTACGAATTATATCAATAAAATCTCTCTAGTTGGTCCGTGGATTAAAGTAATCGACATTCGATTACATATAACCACGTTAAATCTCGTGTTCTTTAATTTTCTTATTTTATTGTCTTTCGTTTGTCGAAGTGGGTGATTAATCTGAGTGATTAATCTTATTGTTTGGGTCCTATAATCCTTACATATTCATGCAAGCCTGCATGGTTAATACTGTAGTATTTGATATAATCTATTCGTGATGGTCTAATCTCCAACATAATTTTAGAGACGAAACTAAAATTTTAATTTCAACTAGAAGAATTTGTAATCATTTACATGGGCTGAACTACAGTTATACATATATATAATTGAGCAAATTTGGGTTGCTATTCATGAATAGTTACCCACTTCCATACTTAGAGTAGTTGTACGTTCCGCTTAAATCGTTGTACCCACAAGCATTCTTTACTATCAAATGTCAAACACCCCAAACTCCAAGGGTTAAAGTGAAAATTACATATTTCTAAATAAAAAAACTTAAAAAAATCACTCAAATCTTCAACGGACCACATCTTCTCGCTTGCCACGCGTTATATTTTTCCAAAATCACGGTTCAACTCGAAATAATTTTACGAACACAACGCAACTACCTATACACAAAATGGACGCTTTTCAAAAAACGCTAAATATCTCGGGCTACTATGTTTTAGGGTGCCCAATTAATTTGTGTTAATATATTCTGGATGTTACACTCAAGTTGGACAACTTTCGCTAACTACAAGTGCAGGAAAGACATTACAAGATCAAAAACAGCATGTGATTATGCAATGTATGCAAACTCATGTAATAACCTTTTGTATGTAATGATACCGCAACCCGCAGGCGCACCGCAAATGTATGCGGACAATCACTATTGTGCGTATGTGTGTTCTTGTGTGCGGTATGCGGCGTGCGAATGCCTTTGTTCCCGGTACGGCGGTTGCTTAGCTGTAAAGTAAATATATTTTCCATAATTATATCCGTGATTCGGGGGAGTCAGTTATGGATGAGATTATCATGATCTGGGACGGTTCTAGAATTAGGGTTTGCCTATAAATACAAACCCTAATCATCGTTCACCAAACACAGCACATTACGTAACCATCGCATACGGTACACATTACGTAAAACAGCATCATTTAGCATCCTTTCAAGGTTAACAGGTTAGTCTTTTGTAAGCTAGTACCTACGACCTTATTTGGGGCCTTCCGATCAGCGGCCGCTATCGAAGGTGGACTTAATCACTTGGCCACCCCGCCGACATCATCATGTCGGCCAGGGTTATTCACGATAGCCGGACCGGAGAGCCACGTTCTAAGATCCTTAAACCCCTCTTTACGTATTGAGCAGGCATATTAAACCCCACGGTTAAAATATGCATGATCAAGTGGTGCTTTCATTGAGAGTCGAATTAATTCAAGACTGTTTAATTGCTTTTTCTTTTAAGGTTTTGAATTGTATGACTCGTTATTTACAAAATTTTTGAATTTTTTTCTTTAACAGTATCATGACTTCCGCGGAATCATCGGAACATACCCAAACAGACGTTCAGAACGCACCGTCTGGTAGTCAACATACACCGGTTATGACTACGGAGGCCGCTACTCAGGCGGGATACACGATATACCCTCCACCTATATCCGGCGAACCCTTTCAGAGGTACAAGCCGATATATTCAGACGGGGTCACACCGCCAAGAGCAAACTCACCAGTCACAACCACGCGGCTGGACTTTTCGTCAGTGGATCCAAGGGTCATCTTTGCGGGCGTTGGCGGTGGAACAACGGGGCCGCATGTGGTTTGCTGCGGCCAGGTACCTATTTACAGTACCACTGTTTCAATACCTCTGCATACGCAGAGCATTCAGCAGAATTCGTCACTTACACCGTTGCAACCTTGGCAACCACCACGCCCAGTTTCACAATTTTTAACTCCTGCGGATGCGCAGGCGTTACTTAATAGTTGGGGATTCGGGGTCATTCCAGATGCGAACTCTCATTGGGCGCCGATAACAGCGCAGCAGCAAAGCACAGCGCATACAGTTGGGCTTTTAAGTGTGTATCCTCAAGTTTCGCAGATATCTGCGCCACAGGTTTCGCTTCCTTTACAGCCACCTGTGTACTCTGCATCTTCAAGTTATCCCTCTTTTCCAACGCAGCAGCCTTGGTCATATCCGCAGACGCAGGGTCAACCTTGGCAAAATGTTCAAGGGCAGGCAAATCTTGCAAGTCAATTCATGCAGGCCGCACCTCCCGATATGGTTCACTTATTTTCACAACCTGACTTTGTTCAGGACATGATGAAGCGTTTCTTTGCAAATTTGAAAGGGGATCCTGTTAAACCACCCTTCGAGCTACCGACTACCTTTGACAAGTTTCCTCCGCATATATCCGCGTACCCGTTTCCATCAGCACCAAAGATACCTAGCACGTTGGGTACTTACAATGGCCTGACAGATCCAGATGATTTTTTACAGCGCTTCGAAGGCGCAATGCGCACTCAAGGCTGGGTGGATCCGGTTGCGTGTCAGATATTTCCTATGACACTACAGGGTATTGCTCGTGAGTGGTTTAATAAGTTGCCGGCGGGTAGTATTGCCGGGTTTATGGATCTGCGGATGAAGTTTTTACTGCAATATCAGAATCAGAGACCACGCAAGCGCACTCACATTGAATGCCATGACATCGTGCAGAAGCCCAAGGAATCTTTGGGCGAATTTCTCACAAGGTATACTAATGAGTGCCTGCGTATACCAGATCTCAAACCAGAGCAACAGATTTCCGGACTCATACATGGTATAAACTCAGAACGTCATCCAACGCTGGTAAGGCGTCTGCGCCATACAGTCCCAACAACTTATGCCGAGGCGCTTAATGAATGCCACGACTATATGCGGAGTGGCGAAGATAATGACATTCCAACAGCTAGCTCACGCAACGAGAGAAAGGACGATGATGATCGTTCGCGCGACCAAGGTCGCGGTAACAACTCTCGTGGAAGGTATCCTAGCGGTGGTCCAATCAGGAATGATAAAGGGAAATCAAGTGGCAATTATCGAAACAATAATCAGCGCAGCATCAATAATCAGAACTATGCACTACTAAAAAGTTTGTCCAAAACGCCCAAGGAAATTTTGGCAACGGAGCCAGTATGCGCGACCTTCGCGGTTCCAACTCCGCTTACAGAATTTGGCAAGCGGGACAAAACAAATTATTGTGAATTTCATGACGATTATGGTCACGACACCAATCGATGTAAAAATTTGATGGAACGGGTTCTGGAAGCGCTTCGCGCAGGCAAGTTGGATCATCTAAAACCACCTAAAAAGGACAAGGGAAAGGCCGCAGAAGAGGCTCCGAAGTCTAAGACTTTCGCGTGGCAGAAAGTTGACAAAGCGAAAAATGCCGACTTAACCATTAACATGGTTGACGCAGAGAAAATCAGCCAGCGGAGAAAGTACAACGATCATCAGGATTGGGAGCTTCTCCCGATCACTTTCCCTCCTGTAATGTCAATTGATTCTATTAATGAGCCCATTATCATCAAGTGTCGCATCCCCGATTGCGGAATCCAGGTTAAGCGCATGCATGTTGACACTGGCAGTGGTGTCGATATTATGTATGAGCATTGTTATCGTTTCCTTCCGGCAGAAGTCAAAGCGCAGTTACGTCAGCCTGACATTACGCTATCAGGGTTCTCTGGAGAAAACTCGTGGCCGCTAGGCCGAATAGAATTAATGATAGAGCTTGCGGATGATAGGAACCCGCAGATGATCAGGCGTGAATTGGTCGATTTTTATGTGGTTCGTTCAACTTCACGATATAATGCACTGCTAGGGAGAAACTTTATACGGCGTTTTAACATTATCCCATCGGTAGTGCATGGTTTGATTAAGTTTCCCACAGTAGGAGGCGTTGCCACAGTTGCGTCACATCAAGCAACCGAGCTGTGTGGCTCTGTCGCGTCTGTAAGCGCTCCTAGTGTAGGAGAGCAACTTGCAAACTGTGCAGTAATAGCAAATCGCTCGCATCCGGATAAGCGAATTAAAATCGGCGCAGGCTTGTCAGCCGAAACGAAGGGCAAGTTGCATGGAATACTGTCAGCTAACGCAGATATTTTCGCATGGTGCGAGTCAGACATGACAGGGGTTCCGCGGGATATTGCGGAGCATAAGTTAAACGTTAATCCATCATTGACACCCGTTAGGCAAAAGAAGCGGCATATGGCCCTAGACCGCAGTGATTGGTTGTGCGCAGAGGTGGACAGCCTTGTCAAAGCAGGCATTCTGCGGGAAGTGCGTTATCAGACATGGGTTGCAAATCCTGTGTTGGTAAAAAAGGCTGACGGTAACTGGAGGATGTGCGTTGATTTCAAAGATATCAATAAGGCATGTCCCAAGGACAATTACCCTCTCCCGGAGATAGACTGGAAGGTAGAATCACTATCGGGATTTAGGTACAAGTGTTTTCTGGACGCGTACAAGGGTTATCACCAAATCTTAATGGCTGCGGAGGATGAGGACAAGACTGCTTTTCATACGCCGCAGGGTATTTATTGTTACACGAAGATGCCTTTCGGTTTAAAGAATGCTGGCGCGACCTATCAGCGTGTAATTGACGCAGCATTCAAGCACCAAATCGGTAGAAATCTTGAAGCGTAAGTCGACGACTTGGTAATTAAAAGTAACACCGAAGAAGACATGCTCGCAGACATCCTGGAAACGTTTGCATCTCTGCGCAGGATCAATGATGTCAAAGCAGAGGGGTATAAAATACTATTAATTTTTACAAGGAAAATACTATTAAATACGATACAATTTTACACAAGATATTTATTTATTTATAGAATGGATATACTTAAACCTTGCTACAACACTTATAGGCAGTGTACCTAATCGTACAGTAGTGTAGTTTTTAGTAAGTCCGGTTCGTTCCACAGGGAAATCTTTAAACAAAGCTCAACGCTATATTAGTTTACTTTTATAAAAATACAAATATATATATAAGTAATATTATTATTATAAAGGGGGGTTTTTACCGTTTAATGACCGGTTTGTCGATTTTAAGACTTTAGTCGCAGTTAAAACCTAATGTAAAATATAAAATAAATACAAGACTTAAATTAAAGCGTAAAGTAAATAACGATAATGAAATTGCGAATAATAAAAGTGCGATAAAATAAACTTACGATAATTAAAAAGTACGATAATTAAAATTGCGATTAAATAACAATAAATAAAAGTGCGATAATTAGAAGTGCAATTAAATATAAAATAAAGGAAATTAAATATGAAATAAAAGAATTATGCTTATTTAAACTTCCGTAATCATGATGTTTGACGTGTTGATTTTAGTTTTATGCCCATGGGTTAATTGTCCTTTGTCCTGGATTATTTAATATGTCCGTCTGGTTTTTGTCCATAACAGTCCATCAGTCATAAATATAAATTGCAAGTGTCCTTGTCAAATTATTATTATACCCGAAGATAAATATTCCAACTAATTGGGGATTCGAATTGTAACAAGGTTTTAATACTTTGTTTAATGAATACACCAGGTTATCGACTGCATGTAAACCAAGGTTTTACCACTTTGTTAACAATTACACCAATTACCCTTGAATGTAATTTCACCCCTGTTTTAATTATTCTAGTGGCTATTAATCCATTCCCGTGTCCGGTTAAATGAACGATTATTCGTACATATAAATACCCCGCCCATCGTGTCCGATCGAGTGTATATGGTAATTTATAGGGACGCCCAATTGTAAATCTTTATATTAACATTAACAAACTTTCATGTAGTTAAACAAATATAAAGCCCATTAATAGCCCATAGTCTAATTTCCACAAGTGTCGTTCTTTTGTCCAAACCCCAATTATGGTACAAAGCCCAATTACCCAATTTTAGTAATTAGCCCAACATCATGATTACTTCGTTTTAAATAAGCATAATAATAACTTAGCTACGAGACATTAATGTAAAAAGGTTGAACATAACTTACAATGATTAAAAATAGCGTAGCGTTACACGGACAGAATTTCGACTTACACCCTTACAACATTCGCTAACATACCCTTATTATTAGAATTATAATTAAAATTAAAATTAAAATATAAATATATATATATATTACGTATATATTGAGAGAGAGATAGAAAATAGAATATGAAATTTGATCAGAATTCGGTTTGCTTTATAGCCAGAGTTGAAATTTGGGGCTCCGCGACTCGCGGCAAAATGCTCTTCAAACTCCGCGAGTCGCGGAGGTTAATTTTACAGCTCAGTCCTTGGAGTTTTCTCTGCCGACGGTTTTTAATATATATATATAATATATATATAATTAATATAATTAATTATATATTATATTATATTTATATACATAGTTAACTTGTAATTTTTAGTCCGTTGCGTCGAGCGTTAAGAGTTGACTCTGGTCCCGGTTCCGGATTTTCGAACGTCCTCGCGTACAATTTTATATTTTGTACTTTGCGTTTTGAATCTTGTACTCTTGTAATTTCGAGACGTTTCTTATCAATAATTGGAACCTTTTTGATTGTCTTTTGTACTTTTGAGCTTTTTGGTCGTTTGCGTCTTCAATTCGTCGAATCTGTCTTTTGTCTTCACCTTTTATTATTTAAACGAATATCACTTGTAAATAGAACAATTGCAACTAAAAGCTTGTCTTTCTTGAGGAATAATGCTATGAAATATATGTTCGTTTTTAGCATTATCAAATATTCCCACACTTGAGCGTTGCTTGTCCTCAAGCAATATTGTCTTGAAATACTAGAATCACTTCTTTATTCTTCACACTTTGTACATCAGTGATTTCTATACGGCGGTATAAACAATGGTAGTAACGATATGGTTTACAGTCCCACATGACTATAAAAATTTAGATCCATTAAGGAAATTGGATCTTTATGAAAACATTTGATCTTTTGAAATCTAGTTTTTACCCTAGATAAGTTTTCCGGAATAACCCTTTACCGGTGTTTGCAAAATATTTTTGTGGGTTTGGTGGGTTTCAGATTTGAAAATTTTAGCTCAAACTTGCGGGTTTGTGTCACCCACTTGCTAACCTTGTATTTGGAAAGCAACACGTCCAGTTTACTTGTCCCGTATATTACCTTTCGGTAAACTACCGTCCGGTTGTAAAGGAAAGCGTTGAACAAGCAACTGTTAAGGCAATGTCCCGTGACATGCTTTTGATTATGGTCTATAACGTGTCGGACGCAATTACTATCCTTGGTAGGAGCAATAGTAAAGCTCACCCTTATAATTTGTCGGTTTGGCACAAGGTCCTGTCTTTGACCACTATGCAACCACCGTTCTTACGGTTGACACCCGATTTAGTTCAGGTGACCTAATGAATTCCAGGTGAATTCCTAGGATTTTACGTTCAATGGTAATGAACGCATTGAAAATAGGGTTTTCAGAAAACAAATCGGTTTGTAATTTTGATCAAAATATTTTCTCGTTTAAGCTCGAGTTTAGATATCATCGAATTCCATGAGTTTGTAATTCTCAATCTTTAAGGTCAATCTCTAGGATTGAGTAATATCAGTCTTAAAAGCTGATTTTTAATCTTTAAGGAGATTATCCTTTCTGGAGATCTGATTCATTAGTCTTATCCAGCTAATTTGCATGGTGCCCCCACATTGTATGAGATAAATCCTTCTCATGGTTAGGATAAATCTGACCACTTGGCGACCCTGTTTAATGCTGAGGTCCGTGGATTTCCTGCTGATTTTAGTGATGACTTTTCTAGATTTTTCGTCAACCTACAGCTGGTCTGGACGACAACTTCATGACCTAAATCAAGAAGCGCGTGTCTTTTTCGGAAGACTTTACTTCCTTTTAATGATGGAATTGATTCATCGTGTAGATCCATCTCTTCTTTTCTTTCATCGGGTAAAACAGTTTAGTTTAGTCCAAAGCAAAAGTATTTTCAGTTATTTGTTACAGATATATGTGACATATGTTTAAAATAACTTGGTAAATTTTCCCACACTTGGCTTTTATTTTCCTTTTTATCGTCCTCTATTCCATTTTAAATGAATTTTAACATTTTAGTTTGTTTCTCAATTTATGTCCTTTCCGAGGTAACAATAATTTCGGTGTTAAAACCTAGTTTTATCGTTCATAAATATGTATAAACATGATTTTGAATTCATTTAATTGAAAATTTTTAAAAATTTTACTAGAATTGGGTAGTCAGTATATAAGACTAGGGCTGTTCTTTTTTATCAGAGAGCACTAGATTCTAATACAACTACTGCTTTACTAGTATTTTTAATGGTAACCAAGTGTTTAATATAAAAATTTTAAAATCCGAAAGAATTTAATCCCTTCCCACACTTAAGATCTTGCAATGCCCTCATTTGCAAGAAATCAGTAATAATTTAAATTATTGAGGGTGATTTGTGTGAAAATGATTAAATTTTTACCAAAGTTTCCAAATATATTGGCGTTTGTTTGCTGAATGATAAATGGTGCACATCATTTGTTCATTCCGTCTTGTTGTTATTTCACATATATTTTGCATCTTGTCGTCAAAATTAGTTGCTTTTGCTGAACTTAATGCCAGTCTTTGAAAATGCGTTGTTTTACCCTGTTGTGTACATAAGATAAACTGCAAACATATATACATATTTTTGAAGTTTGGTATATTACCCCACATTCAAAAATTATTAAAATCTAAGAATAAAAGTTAGATAATTATAAAAATGATTACAATATTAACAAAAACATTAAACATATCAATAATTACAAATTACAAAATAATAAAAAATAATAAGTAAACTAAGGATGATATTGGTACCAATAGGGGTTCCAGGCATAACCATAAGTGCTATAGAATTCTTCGGCAGGGTCATACGTAGGATATGGTGGCTGCATCTCTATCGACCAAGGAGGGAAGACGGGTTTCGATGTAGGAATATAGTTTCTACCTATGTGTTGGCAATGAGCTATGATCTGGTTCTGATGAACTTTCCAATCTTCAAATGCTCTCTGTCTAGCATTTTCGTATTCCTGAGAAGCTATAAACCTATGCATCTCTTGCATCTCATTCCCCCCTCCTACATTACCTTGTTGCTGGTTTCTCTCCACCTGTGGATGTCTACCATGGTATCGTACTGCGGCGTTATTTCGCCTCTTCAAAACTTTCGCACCATGGTATACATTTAAACCTATAGTATCGCGGGGTTCCGGCTCTTCTACTAATAATCCCCCCCCCCCCCCCGACTTATATCCACACCGAGATATTCACCAATCAAAGTAATAAAAATACCACCTCCTATTATGCTATGTGGTCGCATCCCCCGAACCATAGCTGATAAATAATAACCCACACAATATGGTATACTTACAGCGCTTTGTGGGTCTCGAATACACATATGGTAAAACAAATCTTGTTCATTTACTTTTTCTTTGTTCTTACCCCTTTGTGTAATCGAATTAGCTAAAAACCTATGTATCACTCTTAATTCGGCTCTATCTATATCCAAATAAGAGTAGTTTCCCCCTTTGAAACGGTGATGGCTTGTCATTTGACTCCACACACCGTGTGTATCAAAATTCTCATCTATCTTTCTACCGTTTAGTATCAATCCTCTACAATCGGCAGACGCTAACTCCTCAGGCGTATATATACGTAAAGCCTGAGCCATGTCCAGTAAAGACATGTGGTGCATCGAACCGCCTAACAAAAATCTAATAAAAGAACGATCGGTTAAACTAGCTACCCGATCATTCAACTCTATACTACATAACAACTCTTCACACCATACTTTATATACAGGTCTGCGTATGGTGAATAAACATATCCAGTCATTAAAAGAAGAACTACCATACCTCTGTACAAGTAATTCCCTAATTGGCCCGGCCAATTCTACAGCTTCTAAGGGTCCCCATTCTATGACCCTCGGTACCTCAACAACCTTAGAGTGAAGAGTATGCAAACCCCGTTGATATTTTGGATAATCTATCCAAAGTCTGTCAAATCTCAGGTTCGGGTGCAACTCTTCCAAGTGCATATCGGAAAAGGTCATGACTGGATGAGGTACATCCTGCTTGTAGTAGTTATCCACCTCCTGTTGTTCCAAATTCTCAGCAGGAGCATTGCGGGCTTGGGATGAAGATTCACCCCTTTCATTCTGCAAAACACATCAAACACAAATTTTGTGCATCCAAATATGCATTAGTGTCAGCAAAATCATCAATCAAAATAATTACAATGACATTATCAATTTATATCAAACTTAAGCTTATTTTTACATTTTTATCAAATCTACACTTTTTCAAATAAGCATATACGAAAATTTTCGCCAAGTTCATAAGCATTCAACTCAAATAACATGTCAAAATAATCATTACTAGCAATCAAACAAGTCTCAAATGGCATTATCTTTCAAAAATCAAGTTCATGAATTTTGGACTTGAAAAAGTCCACTTTAATTCTCAAAATCATGTTTAGGCTCAAAGTTTGGATCATTTAACTACCTCGACATGTTACACTACTCAATTTAGCAATAATTCATGACAAAAATCGGCCATAACCTGTTTATATCAAAAAGCCCCAAATTTACTCAAGAACACAAACCCTAGATTACTCAAAATTTGAAGTTTAAGGCTTCTAATCATGTTAAACAGCATCAATCTAGGTTATACAAGCATAATACATAAACAATTTAAGTCTAATTACACTAAAGAGCATCAAAATCAAATTGGGAAAAAAATAGCTCAAGAACACCAAATTTCGAATTAAATGGTGTTTAGGTGTAGAAATTTACCGTTTTTCTTGAGTAATTCTTAGATAGCATCCTTCTCAACATGATTTTAGCAAAAAATTTGGTGATTAACGGTTAAAAATTGGGATTTTTGGGGTTTTTTCTCGGGTTTTTCGTGGGTTTTCGCTGTTATTTTTCGCAGTGTTTTGTGTGGGGGAGTTGGGACTGATCTGTTGTTCAGTTATATTTTTTTTTCGGTTTTTAGTCTCTCCGCGAGTCGCGGAGATTTTCCTTTCAAACTCCGCGAGTCGCGGAGTTTGCTCTTTTTTTTTTTTTTTTTTTTTTTATAATCATTAACTTATAAAACAATTAAGTATTTAATTTTAAAATTTTGTTTCCCTTGTTATTTAAGACGAGGTCGTTTCGGATCGATGTCCTAGTCCGTCTCTCGACAAAATTTTAAAATTTGTCTTTTTGTAGCGATTGTTTTAAAAGCTAAGATTTTTGAGTTTTTTTTCAATGTTTTTGGCATACTCTAATTCAATAAGATTAAAAATAATGATAATAAAAGTTCTCGTCCCTCCCTCGGGTAAAGCAATTTCGGTTCAAAGACCTAGTCTTCAACTTACGACGAATTTTAAAAATCATATTCTTAACTTAAGGAGATAAAGTAAATTTTTGTTTTTAAATTCACACAACTTAAATATAAAATTCAAAATTAAAAATTAATAATTAAAAATTCACACCAAACTTAAAATTTGAAATGCATAAAATTAAAATTTCATATTTTAAAAATTAAAAATTCATACCAAACTTAATTTAAAAATTTATAAATTCATATCAAACTTATATTATTTTTTTCAAATATTTACAATTTTAAATATATTGTTTTTATAAAGTTTACAATATTAATTTAAGATTTAAATATTAAGATTAAAAACATGGTAAAAATAAAATTAAAAATCTTTTTGTCTTTTTATCCCACTTTAATCAATCAAATATTATCAAAAATATGCGCCCCTCTTTTCGGTAAAGTAATTTCGGTTCCAAGACCTAATTTAACTCATGACGAATTTTTGAAATATTTTGGGTTGATTGATTAAAGATATTTATACCTTAAGAATAAACGTTAAATTTCGCAGTGATGTAATAAATTTTTGAATGATATCAATAATTTCGGTCGCCAAACCTAATTTTATTCAATACCAATTTAATACTTTTTAGCGAACAAATTAGCGTTTATTATCAAAAGGTTAAAAATAAAAAAAATAAAAACTGTACAGACATACCTGTGAAATAGATCTTAGTTATATGATCTATTCCATTCATAAGATAGTCGGTTTAATTGGTTTTCCATGGCTCCAAAGGCGTAACCCCGAGCATTCAGTATCTTTTCTTCTAAACATATGAACGGTCCGTCTCTGCATAAAGTAACAAATTCGGTATTTGAATAGGTTTGATTATTTGAACATTTACCTCCATGTGACCATTTTCCGCATTTGTGACATCGTTCTAGGTGTCGTGCTCTTCTTTTCTCTGCGGATTTTGATTTTCCTTTACCAAATTGTAACTTATTATCTTCGCATCTGGATTCTTTTCTAACTCCGTCCATTCTTTCTCTGATTACTGATACTAATTCACTCGGTAGTATGTCATTATTACGTTTAGTGATCAAAGCGTGTAGCATTAGACCATGGTTTAGTTCACAGGCAGTCTTCATTTCGTAGAAACCTAAAAAAATAAAAATTCAGAATGGGGGGAGAAGACTAGTTCTTTAGGGTCTGCTAGGGAAAGACCATACGTGTTCCATTTTCGAGAACTACACGAAAACAGACAATCTAACTCTAACAGAAATACATATTATCCTTTAAAGACTTGATTCTCCCCACACTTAGTTAGCTGTGGTGTCGAAATTGTGATTAACTTCGTTGTCGACTTCCATCGGACCATGTATGTAATGTTTAACTCTGTGACCATTAACTTTAAATTCAATCCCATTTGAATTTATTAATTCTATCGTTCCGTATGGGAAAACTCTTTTGACTATGAATGGTCCAGACCATCTTGATTTCAATTTTCCAGGAAATAGCTTGAATCGTGAATTGAAAAGAAGAACTCTGTCTCCTTCTTTAAATTCTTTTGAACTTCTGATTCTTTTATCATGCCATTTCTTCGTTCTTTCTTTATAGATTAACGAATTTTCGTATGCTTCATGTCTTAATTCTTCTAATTCGTTTAGTTGACTTAATCGTAGACGTCCGGCTTCATGTAAATCAAGATTACATGTCTTCAAAGCCCAAAATGCTTTGTGTTCAATTTCTACTGGAAGATGACATGCTTTTCCATAAACAAGTCTAAAAGGTGTGGTTCCAATTGGAGTTTTGTAGGCTGTTCTAAAAGCCCAGAGTGCATCCTCCAATTTAATGGACCATTCCTTCGGATTTGATCCTACGGTTTTCTCTAGAATACGTTTTAAAGCTCGGTTGGTATTTTCAACTTGTCCACTTGTTTGTGGATGATATGCGGTGGAGATTTTATGAGTTACTCCATATCTTTTAAGAACTTTCTCAAGTTGATTATTACAGAAATGAGTACCCCGATCACTTATTAAAGCTTTCGGTGTTCCAAACCTTGCAAAAAGACGTTTTAAAAAGTTGACTACAACTCGTGCATCGTTAGTTGGGAGAGCTTGTGCTTCCGCCCATTTAGATACATAATCAATGGCTACGAGTATATATAAATAATTATGAGATTTTGGAAATGGACCCATAAAGTCAATACCCCAAATGTCAAATACTTCACATACTTGGATGACATTTTGTGGCATTTCATCACGTTGACTTATTTTTCCGGCCCTTTGACATGCATCACAGGATTTGCAAAGAAGGTGTGCGTCTTTGTAAATTGTAGGCCAATAGAATCCAGCTTCATAAACTTTTCTTGCTGTTAGTTGAGGCCCATAATGCCCTCCTGTTGGTCCTGTGTGACAATGGTTTAAAATTTTACTAGCTTCATCTCCAAATACACATCGGCGTATTATTCCATCGGGACAACTTTTAAACAGATGTGGATCTTCCCAGAAATAGTGTTTTATATCACTGAAGAATTTCTTTCGTCTTTGGTACGATAATCCTTTTTCAAGGAATCCACAAACTAAGTAGTGTGCATAGTCTGCAAACCATGGGATTTCTTTATAATCTATCTTCAATAGATATTCATCAGGAAAGTTGTCTTGTATGGCCGATTCATTCAGAACTTCTAATTCGGGATTTTCAAGACGAGAAAGATGATCAGCGGTGAGATTTTCTGCTCCTCTTTTATCTCGGATTTCAATATCAAACTCTTGTAAGAGTAAGATCCAACGGATTAATCTTGGTTTAGCATCTTGTTTTGAAAATAGGTATCTAAGAGCAGAATGGTCGGTATAGACCACCATTTTTGCTAGAACGAGATATGATCGAAATTTGTCAAAAGCAAAGACAATAGCAAGGAGTTCTTTTTCAGTAGTTGTATAGTTCGTTTGTGCTCCTTGTAATGTCTTACTAGCATAATATATAGGTTGAAATCGTTTTTCAATCCTTTGTCCTAAAACGGCTCCCATTGCAAAATCACTTGCATCGCACATTAGTTCAAATGGTAGATTCCAATTTGGTGTTATCATGATCGGTGCATTAGTGAGTTTTTCTTTAAGAATATTAAAAGATTTGATACACTCATCTGAAAAGATGAATGGCGCATCCTTTTCTAGGAGTTTATTCATAGGAGTGGCAATTTTAGAAAAATCTTTTATGAAACGTCGGTAAAAACCGGCATGCCCTAGAAAACTCCTAACTCCTCTAACATTGGTGGGATGTGGAAGTTTAGCAATTACATCTACTTTAGCTCTATCCACTTCAATTCCTTCTTTTGAAATTTTATGTCCAAGAACGATGCCTTCTTTAACCATGAAATGGCATTTCTCCCAATTAAGTACTAGATTTGATTTTTCGCATCTAATTAGCATTCGTTCCAGATTAACTAGACATGATTTAAATGTATCACCGAAGACTGAAAAGTCATCCATGAATACTTCCATGCATTCTTCTATCATGTCATGAAAAATCGCCATCATACACCTTTGAAAGGTTGCAGGGGCGTTGCAAAGTCCAAATGGCATTCTTTTGTAAGCAAAAGTACCATAAGGGCACGTGAATGTGGTTTTCTCTTGATCTTCGGGTGCTATTGGAATTTGAAAATATCCGGAAAATCCATCTAGAAAACAATAGTAACTATTTCCGGCTAATCTTTCCAACATTTGATCTATGAAAGGTAAGGGAAAGTGATCTTTTCTGGTGGCGTCATTTAATTTTCTATAATCAATACATACACGCCATCCTGTTACAGTCCTAGTAGGAATAAGCTCATTTTTCTCATTTGTAATGACAGTCATGCCACCCTTCTTAGGTACGCATTGAACTGGGCTTACCCATGGACTATCAGAAATTGGATATATCAAACCTGCATCTAGCAGTTTAATAATCTCTTTCTTAACTACATCTTGCATATTAAGATTTAGTCTTCATTGGCGTTGCACATACGTTTTATGACCTTCTTCCATAAGGATTTTATGTGTGCAATACGAAGGACTTATTCCTTTAATATCATGAATCTTCCATGCAATGGCTGGTTTATGAGCTTTCAACACAGAAATGAGTTGTGATTTCTCATTTTCAGTAAGAGAAGACGATATTATTACAGGTAATTCAGATTCACCATGTAAATAAGCGTATTCCAAATGGTTTGGAAGTGGCTTTAACTCTAATTTCGGAGGTTCTTCTATCGATGATTTATATCGATATCTGTCTTCTTCTTTTAGCATTTGAATTTCTTCTGTTGTTGGTTCATATCCATTAGCTATAAGTGTAGCTAACATTTCAGCTTCATCAATTGGTTCATTACCTTCTCCTAAAGAACATTCTCCTGTTCCTTGTAATTCTGGAAATTCTTCTAATAATTCTGCATGTGCATCTATAGTTTGAATATAATAACATGTATCATCTGCAGATTGTGGTTGTTGCATTTCTCTATCAACTGAAAAGGTAACACTCTCATCCTCTATACTTAGGGTCAGTTTCTTACCGAACACGTCTATCATTGCTTTAGCCGTGTTTAAGAATGGTCTTCCTAATATGAGAGGAACTTGAGAATCTTCTTCCATGTCCAAAACAACAAAATCTACTGGAAATACTAAAGTACCAACTTTAACTAGCATGTTCTCCATTATCCCTCTAGGATATTTTACTGATCGGTCGGCTAGTTGTATACTTATTCTTGTTGGTTTCAATTCTCCAAGGTCTAGTTTAGCGTATAGTGAATACGGCATTAGATTTATACTAGCACCTAAGTCTGCCAATGCTTCTATTGAACTAAGACTACCCAGAAAACATGGAATTGTGAAACTTCCTGGATCAGATAATTTTTCTGGTATCTTATTCAACAGCACTGCTGAACAATTAGCATTCATAGTAACAGCCGAGAGTTCTTCCATTTTCTTTCTATTTGAGATTAGATCTTTCAAGAATTTAGCATATCTAGGCATTCCTGAAATCACATCAATGAAAGGAAGATTTACATTTATCTGTTTAAACATATCCAAGAATTTGGATTGCTCGGCTTCAAGTTTTTCTTTCTTCATTTTACTCGGGTAAGGAAGTGGTGGTTGGTATGGTTTAACATAAGGTTTATCCTTAACTGTGTTATTTTCATTAATCTTTTCAACTACCGGTTCTTTTTCCTTATCTTGATCAGGTTGTGGTTCTTGTGGAGTAGGAATAGTTTCATCAGAAGTTACAGGTATTTCAGGTGATTTAAGTGTTGTACCACTTCTTGTGGTAATGGCTTTAGCTGTTTCATTCCGGGGGTTAGCATTTGTATCACTAGGTAGACTTCCCGGTTTTCTTTCACCTATCAACCTTGCTAGGTTACTTACTTCTTGTTCCAAATTTTGAATCGAAGCTTGTTGATTCCTAAATGCTTGAGCATTTTGTTCATTGGTTTGTTTCTGAGATGTGAAAAACTGCGTTTGAGTTTCAACTAGCTTCGTCATCATATCTTCTAAATTCGGCTTTTTATCATCGGTTTGTTGTGGTGGTTTGTTTTGAAAATTCGGTCTTTGCTGATTGTAAGTATTATTGGATACTTGTTGATTGCTAGGACCTTGTTGGTTGTTGTATGGAATATTTCGGTTATAATTCTGGTTTTGATTGTAAATCGGTCTTGGCGGTTGATAATTATTCTGATAATTATTTCCAGGCCTTTGGTTTATGTATGAAATATTCTCTCTTTGTTCCATTGTTAATTCAATACTGAGACAATCTTTTGTCAAATGTGGTCCTCCACACTGCTCACAACTAATTCGTATAGCATGAATATCTTTAGTCATCTTTTCCATTCGTCTCTCGAAAGCATCTATCTTTGCCGAAATGGAATCTAAATCATGGCTAGAATCGGCTCTAGCTGCTTTAGATGATCTAATGATATCTTTTTCTTGGTGCCACTCATGTGAGTGGGAAGCAGTATTATCAATAATTTTGTAAGCATCAGTTTCGGTTTTCTTCATAATAGAACCACCAGCTGCTATATCTATGTCTTTCCTTGTAGTGATGTCACATCCTTGGTAGAATATTTGTACTATTTGACAGGTGTCTAAACCATGTTGCGGACATCCTCTTAACAACTTTCCATATCTTGTCCACGCCTCATATAGAGTTTCATTTGGCTTTTGTGTGAACGTAACAATTTCTGCTTGAAGTCTTACGGCTTTAGATGCAGGAAAGAATTGTTTAAGAAATTTGTCAATTAAAACATCCCATGTATCGATCGCCCCTTCAGGTAACGATTCCAACCAATCTTTGGCTTCTCCCTTTAAAGTCCAGGGAAATAACATGAGATATATCTGTTCATCCTCCACTTCTCGTATTTTAAATAGTGTGCAGATCCTATTAAAGGTACGTAGATGTTCATTTGGATCTTCCTTCGGCGCACCACTAAATTGGCATTGATTAGTCACCATGTGTAAAATTTGTCCTTTGATTTCATAATCTGGCGCATTAATGTCTGGATGAGTAATTGCGTGACCTTGGCCAGTGCGTTTAGCTCTCATTCGGTCTTCCATACTTAAAGGTTCCAGATTCTCCATAATTGAATTTGTTGAATCGGTATCACTAGATGATTCTGATTTAATGGTTCGTTCCTCAACAATCTCTGTTTGAATGATTGGTGGTTCCGGAGGAAAGTTTAATGGTTCAGGATCTATGAACCGTTCCTGAATATTCTCTGGATTCTCAATTGTGAGGTTGGGTTCAAAAAATGGATTATCGGAAATTTGAACTGAAGTACTTGGTCGACTGGATGACGATTCTAAAGAAAAATCAACGGCGGTTATATTTGCTAAATGTCTTGATCTAGTTACAGGTGGTGAACGTACAAAAGGTGATGAACGTCTTGCTCGGTGCATTCACTGAATATCCTATTAGTTTTTAAAAGGAAAGAAAAATTATAATAAGTTATCCAATCAATAGACTTTTCTGATTTTGCCCACGTTTCGAATAGCCAAAAGATGCAGCAGGGGGGCAGGATTCGTTTGGTCTCAATATAATTGAGGACTGTTTGGCTCCAATAACCCGGTCCACGTACAAATCCAACTATTACTACGAACCAGAAAATTTTGATGTCTATCAATTTAACCACTCAAAATAAATTTTCGTAATTTTAAGAAATTTAGATAAGAAGTAGAAAAAATTCTAAGTCCTAAAACTAGAATAGCGAGAAATAAGAGAGAAAAAGAGTTCGTCGCAAAAGGTCGAAAAAGAAAAAAAAATGGTTGAAAAATAAAAGGTGACGGAAAAAAATAAAAGAAACTTATCAAAACTTAAAAATACTTTACTAACCTAACCTTATTACTACAACTAACTTAAAATTATAATCGCAAATTGAAATTACTAATTGGAATGATAATTGGTACATAGTAAAAGGTCTAAAAATATTAAAGCTTACAGGAAAAACTAAATCCCAAATGGAAATAACTTAAAAAGAAACTAAAACTTAAAAAGGCGTCGCAAAATTCTAAAGCACCTAAATCTTAGTCTAAAGAAAAAGCACTTAAAGAATTCTACGGCAAAGCTTAAAAATCTAGGAGTAAAAATAACTATAGCAAAAACTAAGTTTAAAATTAATTATAAGCTAAAAAATACAAATATTACGCTACAGTGATTAAAAAGGTACAAAATATAAAAATATACAAAAAGTTGTAAAAAGTACAATTTTTATAAAAATATTATTTTTATATTATTTATTTAATAAAACTACTAATTTTACAAATTAATAAAACTAATTAATACTAAATACATAAATTAAATAAAAAGTAAAAATAAAAATAAAACTAATAATAATAATAATACATAAATATTAGGTTAAATAATAATAATAATTAAAAATAACCCGTAATTAATGCAGTTTTAGGGCTTCTGTTCGCGTGTCAGAGTAGCTCCGCGAGTTGCGGCAATTAAAGAAGAAAACCCCGCGAGTCGCGGGGTTCAGAAATTCAGTTGACAGCTTTCAATTTTTACGCGTTTTTCTTTATTTTTTTTTTATTTTATGTTTTCTGTTTTTTAAATAAATAAAAGATTTTAAAATAAAACTTATATTTTTATAAACTAAAATAAAAATAAAGAAACTTATAAAACTTAAATATTTAACAAAATCTTAAAAATACTTATATTTTTATTTTTCTTTTTATATTTTCGAATTTTTTAAAACGTATTTTTACAAAAACGAATTTTAATAAAAGTTAACTAAAAATATTTTTTTTTTTTATTAGCGTTGCGCTTCCGGCTTTTAAGAGATGTCCCCGGCAGCGGCGCCAAAAATACTTGATGTCAAAGCAGAGGGGTATAAAATACTATTAATTTTTACAAGGAAAATACTATTAAATACGATACAATTTTACACAAGATATTTATTTATTTATAGAATGGATATACTTAAACCTTGCTACAACACTTATAGGCAGTGTACCTAATCGTACAGTAGTGTAGTTTTTAGTAAGTCCGGTTCGTTCCACAGGGAAATCTTTAAACAAAGCTCAACGCTATATTAATTTACTTTTATAAACATACAAATATATATATAAGTAATATTATTATTATAAAGGGGGGTTTTTACCGTTTAATGACCGGTTTGTCGATTTTAAGACTTTAGTCGCAGTTAAAACCTAATGTAAAATATAAAATAAATACAAGACTTAAATTAAAGCGTAAAGTAAATAACGATAATGAAATTGCGAATAATAAAAGTGCGATAAAATAAACTTACGATAATTAAAAAGTACGATAATTAAAATTGCGATTAAATAACAATAAATAAAAGTGCGATAATTAGAAGTGCAATTAAATATAAAATAAAGGAAATTAAATATGAAATAAAAGAATTATGCTTATTTAAACTTCCGTAATCATGATGTTTGACGTGTTGATTTTAGTTTTATGCCCATGGGTTAATTGTCCTTTGTCCTGGATTATTTAATATGTCCGTCTGGTTTTTGTCCATAACAGTCCATCAGTCATAAATATAAATTGCAAGTGTCCTTGTCAAATTATTATTATACCCGAAGATAAATATTCCAACTAATTGGGGATTCGAATTGTAACAAGGTTTTAATACTTTGTTTAATGAATACACCAGGTTATCGACTGCGTGTAAACCAAGGTTTTACCACTTTGTTAACAATTACACCAATTACCCTTGAATGTAATTTCACCCCTGTTTTAATTATTCTAGTGGCTATTAATCCATTCCCGTGTCCGGTTAAATGAACGATTATTCGTACATATAAATACCCCGCCCATCGTGTCCGATCGAGTGTATATGGTAATTTATAGGGACGCCCAATTGTAAATCTTTATATTAACATTAACAAACTTTCATGTAGTTAAACAAATATAAAGCCCATTAATAGCCCATAGTCTAATTTCCACAAGTGTCGTTCTTTTGTCCAAACCCCAATTATGGTACAAAGCCCAATTACCCAATTTTAGTAATTAGCCCAACATCATGATTACTTCGTTTTAAATAAGCATAATAATAACTTAGCTACGAGACATTAATGTAAAAAGGTTGAACATAACTTACAATGATTAAAAATAGCGTAGCGTTACACGGACAGAATTTCGACTTACACCCTTACAACATTCGCTAACATACCCTTATTATTAGAATTATAATTAAAATTAAAATTAAAATATAAATATATATATATATTACGTATATATTGAGAGAGAGATAGAAAATAGAATATGAAATTTGATCAGAATTCGGTTTGCTTTATAGCCAGAGTTGAAATTTGGGGCTCCGCGACTCGCGGCAAAATGCTCTTCAAACTCCGCGAGTCGCGGAGGTTAATTTTACAGCTCAGTCCTTGGAGTTTTCTCTGCCGACGGTTTTTAATATATATATATAATATATATATAATTAATATAATTAATTATATATTATATTATATTTATATACATAGTTAACTTGTAATTTTTAGTCCGTTGCGTCGAGCGTTAAGAGTTGACTCTGGTCCCGGTTCCGGATTTTCGAACGTCCTCGCGTACAATTTTATATTTTGTACTTTGCGTTTTGAATCTTGTACTCTTGTAATTTCGAGACGTTTCTTATCAATAATTGGAACCTTTTTGATTGTCTTTTGTACTTTTGAGCTTTTTGGTCGTTTGCGTCTTCAATTCGTCGAATCTGTCTTTTGTCTTCACCTTTTATTATTTAAACGAATATCAATTGTAAATAGAACAATTGCAACTAAAAGCTTGTCTTTCTTGAGGAATAATGCTATGAAATATATGTTCGTTTTTAGCATTATCAATCAACATGAAGCTTAACCCGCTAAAATGTAGTTTTGGGGAAGAGGAAGGCAAGTTTTTAGGTCATGTGGTGACAGCGCGGGGTATCAAGGCCAATCCCAAAAAGATTGAGGCCATTGATAATTTGCCATCTCCGAAGACAAAGAAAGATGTGCAGAGTCTAACGGGGAAGCTTGCGGCTATCACACGGTTTCTGTCGAAAGCCGCAGAACGACAGTTGCCATTCTTCAATACTTTGAAAAATTGTTTGAAGAAAAAAGACTTCGTATGGACTCAGGAAGCGGAATCAGCCTTTCAGGAGATGAAAAAGGTGCTTGCAGAATTACCAACACTTACTGCGCCAGTATCAGGAGAAACGCTAACGCTGTACCTCGCGGCATCGAAGGAAGCTGTCAGCTCAGTCCTCATCGCGGATCGCGGAAAGGTAATCCATTAATTTACATGCTTTATTTATATCGCAGAAATTTAACGACTGAGGTTTTTCTCAGACGCAAATGCCGGTCTACTTCGTAAGCAAGACGCTGACATCAAGCGAAGTAAACTACTCACCAATAGAAAAGCTTGTATATGCGCTGGTCCATACGGCGCGGCGTTTGCGCCGATATTTTCAAGCACATCCAATCGTGGTTCTAACTGATCAACCAATCAAACAGGTTGGTAAACGCCTACTTTGCGGCAATGACCGGGGTTACCGCATTGACTAACGCAATCATTTTTCTTTCAGGTGTTGTACAAGCCTGAGATTTCTGGCCGAATGGCTAAGTGGGCAGTTGAATTAGGTGAACATGAAATAAATTTTTCTTCGCGCAGTGCGGTTAAGGGTCAAATACTTGCTGATTACCTAGCGGAATTACCTGCGGAGGTCGAGGCATCAGCAGAACATCAGGATCCACCTGCACCAACTTTGTCACCATGGGAATTGTACACCGATGGTGCATGCAGCGCATCTGGTGCAGGTGCCGGTGTAATTTTAACAGGCCCGGATGGCGAAGAGCATCCATACGCACTGCGGTTTAATTTTGCTGTTACAAACAACGAAGCAGAGTACGAGGCTCTGTTAGCAGGTATGCGCATTGCGCATAGGTTAAATATTAAAATTTTGCACGCTTATGTAGATTCAAAGCTAGTATGCAGTCAAGTCAGCGGAGATTTCGAAGTGCATGACATAGCCATGCAGCAATATCTATCGCTTGTTCACAACCTCGCTGACCAGTTTGAAGCTTTTCAAATCTCCCACGTAATGCGAGGGCAAAATAAGAAAGCGGATGCGCTAAGCAAACTGGCTGCCTTGGCTTTTGATCATATGGGGAAGAAAGTTCTAATAGAAGAACTCAATGCGAAATTCATTGTTATGATGCCTTTAGTGGCACCAGTCGAGGAATCAAGCTCAACATGGATGACGCCCATCGTGGCTTTTCTGCGGGATGGCACTTCTCCTGCAGATTCCGCTGATGCAAAGAAAGTCCGCGTTAAGGCACCGCTGTATGCCCTTGAGGGTAACGTCCTATATCGAAAGAATTATTTGGGACCGCACTTAAGGTGCATTGGCCCGAAAGAGGCGGAGGAAGTTGTACGCGAGGTGCATGAGGGTGCATGCGCACTCCATTCGGGGCACAGGTCCATTGTGTCAAAAATAATGCGGCTAGGATATTATTGGCCCACCATGTACGCGGATATTGCGCGCATAGTTAAGCAATGTGAATCATGCCAAATACATGCACCTATTAGCAGAGCACCTGCGCATCCAATGATACCAGTCTCCTCACCGTGGCCATTCTGCAAATGGGCAATCGACATAGTCGGACCATTCCCAAAAGGCCGAGGTAATTTTATCATTTATTTTCTAAACATGTTACTCACATCAGTACCTTACGCACATTCTGCACACGCAGGAAACATCAAATTCTTGATTGTTGCAATCGACTATTTCACAAAGTGGGTCGAAGCGAGACCGCTGGCAGCAATCTCAGGAAAAAGGGTGCAAAATTTTGTATGGGAAGACATCGTCTGTCGATTTGGTATACCAAACGAAATTGTTAGCGATAACGGTACGCAGTTCGCGGGTGACCCTTTTCGCAGCTGGTGCGCGGAGCTTAATATTAAGCAAACTTTTACATCTGTTGCGCATCCGCAGGCGAATGGCCAGTGCGAAGTCACCAACCGGGATATAGTAGCTGGAATCAAAGCTAGGTTGGGTCATGGTCGCGTTGGTTGGGTGGATGAACTACCGAAGGTTTTATGGGCACATAGAACAACACCCAAAGCAAGCACTGGTGAGACCCCGTTCAGTTTGGTCTATGGATCAGAAGCTGTTGTACCCGTAGAAATTGGGGTACCAACGTTCCGCATACAAAATTTTGATGAGTAAGATAACTCTGAAGCTTTGCGGGAAAATCTTAATTTGCTGGAAGAACGCAGACTCTCTGCGGCTGTCAACGAAGCAAATAACAAGCAAAAAATTGCAAAGTACTATAATCAGCGTGTGCGTTCGCGCTCTTACAAGTGCGGTGACTTGGTTTGGCGTCAGAACGACGCAAGTCATGCGGAGGATACTGGGAAACTGGGCCCCCGTTGGGAAGGTCCATACAGGGTAGCGAAGGCAAGCAATACCGGGGCGTACCATCTCGAGACATTAGATGGAAAACCTGTGAAACGCACTTGGCATGCGACGTTATTGAAAAAATGTTATATGTAGCTAGGTGGACCTGATCACTCCAGTTTATTGTAGCACATTATTTTTTCTATGAATTTTCCGTCCGTTTGGATGTGTCGCGGTTGTAATTGTGATTAATGCCAATTAAATATTTACTCGCGCATACTTTTGTTGTTTAAATCTTTTTGTATGCGGTTCCTGCCTACTTAAGGGATGTCCTCTAGCCCCCGTGCGGCAGAAGCCTGTTTGGTTACAAGGCTAGACGCTAACGGCAGGTAAAGGGAATTGGTTTTCCCCTAGCCAAGCGCCACGCAGACTAGATGGCTGCAAAGTCGACTTAAAAAATTACAAGCATTGGTTTGCTTGTGCGTAATTACTCTCGCATTGGTTTGCTTGAGGAACTCAAAGCATAAAAACATTGGCTTGTTTTTAGTTGCGTTGCTTACCATACAGCTATAGTGCACCTCTAGTACATGACAAAGCGATAACGCAGTAGCTTTCGAGTCTAAATTATTAAAGGGTAATTGTTAAAGTATTGGTTTATTTTACGCAGTAATACCCGCATACGCATGAGTTTTGGTTAACTATGCGCATGGGCATGCGGTTCACCTTTTGTTTTGATTCGCGATATATAAACAAACAAACTACGCATGCATAACAGTAAGTTACATGTACATTGAATTAAGTTATTACATAAGTGGTAATTGTTTCAAATGCCTGCCCGACACGGGACTTAGGGCTCAAAAATACATTTACAATTGCCTGCCTAAGCATAGGACTTACGGCGCAAACCATCACAAACACATACTAAAAATCCTCCTTGAGAAACCCATCAATCGGCATGTTTGGGTCCGCCGCAAACGCATCGATTAGAGGGATAGGAATGGTGGTGGTAGCATTCTCCGCTTCCAGCAATGCCGCAGCCGTACCCTCCTTCAATTTCTTCTGCACAGCGTCAGGGTACGGTGGTGTGAGGCTGCAGGCTTGAATCACCTCTAAGACTGCCTTGTTGACTTCGTGGTCTTTCACCGCGTCAACATACGCATTGAACTTATCGGTAACTGGCCCAGAATCCATCACCTTTTGTGCAATGGTGGGGAGTGCAGTGCGCAGCTTCGCCAGGTCCGCCTCTGCCAGCTCGCGGTTGGTTACCGCGTCATCCCTTTCCCTCGTCACCCTTTCCAGCTCCACCCGCAGACGCTCCGCCTCCCCCTTGGACTGGTCAACCGCACCAACCAGCTCGCGGTTTTTCTTTCTCTCTTCAATCAGTGCAGTTTTGGTTTCCGCCGCGGTTAACTCCACCGCCTTGCGCGCTTCTTCTGCGGCGTCCCTGTCTTTCTTCACCTGATCAACCCCCGCTTGCAGCAGCCCTAGCTCTGTTTCTTTCCGCAAGGCCACTTGATACAAGTTAGTCGAACGGCGGGCTTGATCTGCAACCATGCCAAAAAAGACAAGGCCGTTTTGGACAAAGGCGTTGAGCGCCTGATTAAAAGGCAGTGCGGCTAGTTGGTTGCGGAACTCAGCCGGGAAGATTTGTTGGAGGAAGGCAGACTGCTCTGCGGCGTTTTCCGCCGATAACTGGGTGAGCTGCGCCAGGTTTGCCAATCAGAAGTTACCGTGTGGTGGGGTTGGTGTGGACTCGGAGTCCAGGTGTATCGTCTTATCCTTTGACTCGGCAGTAGCTTCGAGGTCCGGATTGACCCGCGGTGGGGTGTGATGAGTTTCTTCCGCATGCCCTGCGTATTAATAAGTGGTTATATAAATGCAAACTTAAATGTGCGGTATGCGCGAAAGCTGAACTCTTACCAGATGGGGGAGGTAGATCCGCAGAACGGGGTTCGATGGGAACGAAGTTATCGTTCCGCTTGTCCTCCCTCTGTTTGGGAGTGAGTTTCTTCTTCTTCTGTTGGGATTGGGAGGCTTCGGCGGCCTTGCGCTTATTGCCGGAGGTGGCAGGTGCATTCTCGCCAGTCTTCTCCTGCTCCAACGGTTGGTTCACATTCTGTTTGCGGAAGGCGATGCCCGCAATCTCCTCCGCAGTCAGTACTCTCTTCATCTTCATCTCTGCAAACATGCACGCATGCGTTAGAACACATAAATATCAAACTGTTGTTAGTACGTGATTATACTATTCCTACCCTTTCCATCCGATCCGACTATGGCTGGACGCACATCCTCCCATGGCCAGTGTGCGGATATCTTCCCTAGCCGCAACATCACGTTCCCGTATGACCGGTGCACCAGCTGTGCGTTAGCGCACTCCGCTAACAGCTTTGTTTCCTCGTCATCAAGGACCGGGGTTTTGTTCACATCCTTTTCCACCTTCTCGCACCATATAAGCGTTTGCGGAAAAGCGGTACCAACTATAGTTTGGTCAATGAAAAAGAAAGATTCTTTCCAGTTACCCGCATTCGACTTTGGGGTTTTGGTGAAATTTTGTCAGGCGAAGAAGGTGAACCAGGATTTGTGGTGATTGGCTAGGCGGTATAGATGACAGAAAACTTTAATCAACGGTACCCTGTCGATTGCGGCGCACCACATTTCAAAAAGAACTATTTTGCCTATGGCATACGGGTGTAGTTGCCCTAATCCCACTCTGAAGTGATCTAATACGCCTAAGAAGAAGTCAGAGGGAGGAACCCTAAAGTTACCATGCTTGAACGCATGTTCATAGATGGCCACTTTCTTCTCCGGTGGCTCGTGAGCACGCTGATGGGGTAGGGGTGGCACCGGATTGTACTTGGCTAAGGGAGGATACTGTTTCACTAAGTAATCTATGTGCTTCTGCTCTATAACAGACTCTACGCTATCTACATACGTCTCGTTAGCTTTAGTCATTTTCTAGGAGTAATCGGATGAATACTAACCTTTAAATGGTGGCCGGAATGTTCGATTTTTGATCGGAATTCAAATTGGCAGCGTAACGAGGAAGCTTGAAGCAGGAAAGTGGAAATGAGCTGCAAAATGGGGTATTTATAGGGAAGATTGGATGGAGTGGTGTGATCGTGGCTGTACACGTGTTACGCAATCGACGGCCAGCACTTTATTTATGCGCGTGGATGCCAGTTGGGTATGATTACATGTACGCGCGTGGTTGGCACGCGCCTGACACACTGCCACTTTATGTCATGTCCGCCGAATGGGCTTCTGCGATTGTGACAGGCATTTAATGGCATCGAGGCGCACGCGGAATATTAAATGCTAGCCGTTTTCTTGTTTTTTTTCTTTCGCTTATTAGTTTGATATCATACGCCTCGCGCCATATAACATCAAACTGGGGGGACATAATGATACCGCAACCCGCAGGCGCACCGCAAATGTATGCGGACAATCACTATTGTGCGTATGCGTGTTCTTGTGTGCGGTATGCGGCGTGCGAATGCCTTTGTTCCCGGTACGGCGGTTGCTTAGCTGTCAAGTAAATATATTTTCCATAATTATATCCGTGATTCGGGGGAGTCAGTTATGGATGAGATTATCATGATCTGGGACGGTTCTAGAATTAGGGTTTGCCTATAAATACAAACCCTAATCATCGTTCACCAAACACAGCACATTACGTAACCATCGCATACGGTACACATTACGTAAAACAGCATCATTCAGCATCCTTTCAAGGTTAACAGGTTAGTCTTTTGTAAGCTAGTACCTACGACCTTATTTGGGGCCTTCCGATCAGCGGCCGCTATCGAAGGTGGACTTAATCACTTGGCCACCCCGCCGACATCATCATGTCGGCCAGGGTTATTCACGGTAGCCGGACCGGAGAGCCACGTTCTAAGATCCTTAAACCCCTCTTTACGTATTGAGCAGGCATATTAAACCCCACGGTTAAAATATGCATGATCAGTATGTAACAATCAGCAACTTTTTGTGATAACCTGTGAATTTTCTAAATTCTTAAGTTTACCGCAGCATCGCGCGGTGGACCAATTGCTTGTTTATTACAATTCATTTGCCCTAACGACTATAACGATATTAACAACTTGATTAACTGACTTTCTTTAATCTGCACGTGTCATATGATAACCACTAGTCCACTTGGGCCTGGTCACTTGTCACTTGGGCCTGACTTATTAATGAGATTCTTCGGTAATGGACTAATAGGTCTGCTAGCCGTATCAGTGTTTCATTATAATATTACATATAACTAATTTTTAAATTCATACATGGCCTTTATTGAACAATTATTAGTTTTTAAATGCATACAATACTTTAATGATGACATAATCTACTGAATTAATTTTTAAATATCACTGCTCATACAAAGGTCAATGGATAGGGTAGGCAAGCATTAAAATGTAGCCGTAGTGAAAATTATGATCTATATTGGCATCCAGTACATTACATTGCTAAAAAGGTATAGGTAACATTATGTTTGGTAAAAATCAACCGAATTAAAAAGGTAATAGATAGCTTATGGCTAAAACTTATAAAGTGAAAGAGCCGTACTCTGTATTTTATAAAAGTTTGACTAGGAGGTAGATTGTTTTTTTTTTTATTATTTTCTTTTTGCAAAAAACGGATATTAAATTAGATAAGATCAAAAGATCTTTAAGAGTTACAGAGTTACAATTTGTCAGAGCCATCTGCGTCTCATCGCTTATGACTTGAGAGATATTAACGATTTTTGTAACCACTACTGACAAGGACCACATCACATACCATAAACATCTAACTATTGCACCAATACAAAACTACAACAACCCAATGAAAAAATTAATACGCAACGAAATAACTAATACATAATGAACGAACCAAACAATTGAAAACATCCCACTTGAAAATCCCTATCTCGTGTCATCACCAAACCAAAGTCGTCCCAGCATCATCCAAAGCCAAAACAAGAGAACATTCGAAAATACCTAGTGACAAGGACCTAGATGTAAATTGATATAAGAAGGTAATAAAAACACAATAATAACTCCCAGATATTTTGTTTGTTTCTTTAAATGTGTTTGCAAATCCCGATAACAATCTTCAACACTCCATCCAAATTGTAACAATCTTCTCTTCTTCGGCTAGATTCTAGCTGACGATGAGGTGATCCTCATGTCGAAGCCAAATGGCTACTCGTTTTCAAAGTCGTGTGATAATCGAGTTATATCGTTTTTGATTTTCAACTTTCCGGAGACATGGTCTCGAGTTGATTGCCGAAGTGTTTTCGAGAACTACGGAGCTCTTAAAGACGTGCATTTTTCACGTAAGAGATTATCGAGCGGCCAATGTTTCAGATATGTCCGATTTGTGTACATTAACAATATAGATGTTTTTTTCACAAAGGTTTTGAACACCATACAAGTTAATGGAAAGTGGATCGTGCTTACAAGGCATTGGAGAGGAATCGAGTCAATCATCTATCGAGTAAAGATCGTGAGAACTTCTTGAATGTTGAGGACTTTCCTCCTGCTCCATGGAACCATGGTAAGGATAAACCTATAATTTGGGAAGGCAAATGTTACGCTGACCTGCTTGGAGGTTTTAAACACGAACCCAAGGATTTTCATCCTCCTATGTCTAATCATATTGAGATTAAGGTCGGGGGTAATTGTTTCGAGTTTAATCTTCCTGAGTCGGTAAGCAACCACAATCTCGTGGTCAGTTTTAGCAATAAGCGAGTTTCTTGGTCCCTGATCGAAGTTAATAAAATCCGGGTTGCTGATGATGGCGGAGTTGAGTCAAAATGCCCCAGTAAACTAACTCCTAAATCGGGAATTGCAAAAGATACTAATGTGGGAGATAACGATTTACCTAGTGTGAGCGTCAATAATGGATCCTGTGTTAAAGATAAAAAAGATAGCACTGGTGTCGGATCGAATTGTGAATCAGAAGAAGTGGCAGATGATATTGAAGATGGCGAATTTGTCCCAGATGGAAGTAATGTTTCATCGGTTCCGTTTGATGAATTTTCGGCTGCGACCTCTACGCCGGAGTCCAATTCAGGCGACAGTCAGATGGTTGGTGAAGCACAATCGTCGAGGGATTCTGATGTGAATTCCAACGAAGATCGCCCAAGTCTCGAGGAGGGTTACTGCACGCGTGACAATAGGGACGGCTTGGAAGTCCCAATGTTATTTCAAAATCGTTTTGGGCCTGAACAATCTATTGGGCCAGAAGTTTCAATTTCCCCTAGTGGGTTTTCAGCTAAAAGTGATGGGGATGATCCTAACTTAATTAATGAGAATTGTGTCGATTTACAGGATATCGTGGTAGCTCGTTTTCGTGTTAAAGAGAGAAAGATCCATCCACTGATTAAAAGTCGTTTCATTAAGAACATTTGGGGAAAGAGAAATATGAAATGTAACCGATGTCGGGATAACTTTCGTTGGCACGAAATATATTTTATCGAGAAAGTGATGAATGAATCGGTGGAGGACGATGATGAAGTTGGGTGTTGCTCATGCTGCTCCTCCTGCGCGTCCTCAGATTTGGAAACATAGATTCAATTCTAGTCGTGGTGTGTCGAATTAGTGTCTTCGCGATATTGTGTTTCCTTTAGTGTTCGAGTTTTTTTTTTCCAGTTTTGTGAGCCTTTCTGTGCGTTTACTGTCATAATACTGAACTAGGAAGTCTGATAGATTTGTATGCTAGCATCTTAAGGATTGACCAACCTAGGCTGTGATTAGAACTTTTCCACCTATATGAAATTGGCTACTTCATAGGATTAAGACCCCTGGTTATACTATATCTGAAGATTCAATGAACTCGGTATGGCCGGAGTTCCCGAGAGGCATCTAATGCGCTTTTAGGACACGGAACTTAGGAATTGAGACATGAATGACCTAATATGCCTATTGACTGTTCCGAAGAGACTTCTTAGGAGCTGTGAAACATCCCAACCCGTATTCCATACGATAATTTTTTTTTATACAATACACATTTACGCGCCAATTAAATATGTAAACCATTTCCACGAGTTCCATTTAAACGTTCAACAATTTAAATGTTTACAAAAGGTACGAAGGCCATTAATTAAGTTCAATACAAGTTGGACCCACTACAACGATAGTTTATAATCCAAACGACACCCGAGCATGGTTTGGGGCTAAACTACCCAAAACGTTAGGCCAACTTCCAAAAACTAACACCAAAAGTACCCCCTGTCAACATAAACGGGAGACAACTAATCCAACCGTATGCCCTTACCCTTGTCCAAGCCGGAACCTATAAAATGGTAAACAACGAGAGGGTAAGCAATGCTTAGTGAGTGCAACAATTATACATACACATATATAACCTACTTACTTGCAAACACTCACCAAAATCCGCATACATACTAGTTACATAATTAGCATACCTTTTTACATGTATAATGCTAAGTACCGCGATTGCAAGGTTAGTATAACAATTGCATATAACACAACAATACAATATGCTAAAACACAAGTATAACAATGATGTTCACAACATTCATAGTACTCAAGATCCCAAGGCTAGCCCAACGAATGGTATCGTCAACATCGAACTTAAACCCCATTCGCCTACATTAATGTGGTATCGTCAACACCGAACTTTAAACCCACATATGAGGTATCGTCAACATCGAACTTTAAACCCTCATCAACTCACTACAATAGTCGTATGGCATAGTCAACATCGAACTTTAATTCCATACGTGAGGTATCGTCAACAACGAACTTTAAACCCTCATCACAACACAATATACTCTAGTGTATGGTATTGTCAACAACGAACTTTAAACCCACACCCCACAAGTAAATACATTATATACATGCATATATAACTATTCCACTCACCTTGTCACAAGGATGGCGATTTAGTACTTCCGAGCTTCAACGCAATGTACCTAAATCATTAAGTGCACATTCAATTTCACAACTAGTGGAATTTACCACATTACATCTACTTGAGCATTTAATGACCCAACTCGCATTAAATGACTCAAACACTCACAACCGCCCATAAATGGCCAAGACTCGACTTTGATCACTAAGACTAGTGAATTAAAGTCTATTAACTTCAATTAACACAAAACTTAAGGTAATCCATACCCATTTCAACTAATTAGGTCAACTAGTACATTTTGACCCATTTTATAACACTTAACTCACAATCAAGTCAAACTTACCCATTAACACCTCTTTCATAATTCTTAAAGTGCGTTAGTGGCTAACAACACCAACTGACACTTACAACCTCAAATCACAAGGCCAAAACCCTAGATTGTGGCTATTAGGGTTTCATTACAACACATAACCCAAACTCGCCCATTTTACCACCAAATGGGTCTTACAAATCTCTAGTACCCAAAACCCTAGTCATTAACCAATAAAAACTCAAAACTTAGAGTTAGAACTTACCGAGACTATCAACGTGTAGCTAGAGATGCAAGGAACAACTTTAATTCTCGCTCCAAAGATCAACCCTTAATCCTTCACTCTCAAAACTCACTTGGAATCAATTGAGTTTTTATGTTTGAGAGTAAAATGGAGAAAGAAAATGAAAAAGAAATGATTAAAATGGATAAGTGGTGGAGATTTAATGCTCCCATCAGATCTATACGTGAAAAGACGGAATTACCCTTGATTTATAACTCAAAATATCAAGAAAATCATCAAAATCCCGTCCCCAGCGGCAAATTGCGCCTGCTGGCCGCAATTTACGCCCAGGCCGCAAAAACGGCCGCCCAAATGCGCCCATTTGGGTCCTGAACGAATTTTTGACCCCCATCCAGCCGCAAATTGCGCCTGACAGCCGCAATTTGCGCCTGGCACATTTTTTTCCGGTTTTTGAACTTGTTTTGGTCGTAACTTTTTGACCGTAGCTCCGTTTTCGATGAACCAAATATCGTTGGAAACGTAATAAGATTTTCTTTCTAATGGTAAGGTTTTAAAACATCAACTCAAACTTTATTTGGAGTCAAAAAGGTACGTACACACCTTGTAACTCAACCAACATCCAGTTTTCTTCGACATTCGAACAAGCAACACGTGCATGCTTGGTACCCTTAATACACACATCGTACAAGCATCTTTATACAATTATACAACCAAGTATGAACATTATAAAGATCAATTACGTACCTCGGACATGTATGATGAAAAACGGGATGTTACAACTCTCCCCCACTTGAATCGGAGCGCGTCCTCGCGATCCAAGCCGCATGACAAGAAGGAAGATAAACCAACACAAACTCTTCGGGCTCCCAAGTAAACTCGGAACCCTTAGTACGATGCCATTGAACTTTAAAAGTCCTAACCTCTTTATGTCTCAACCTCTTGACTTTCTCATCAAGTATGGCAATCGGTTCCTCAATATATTCTAACTTATTGTTTAGCTCGATCTCGTCTAATGGCACCCAAGATGAATCATCCGCAAGACACTTACGGAGATGGGAAACATGAAATGTATTATGGATTCCCGCAAGCTCTTTGGGTGATTCCAAACAATACGCGACTTCACCAACACGAGCTAAAACCTTAAATGGTCCAATAAATCGAGGAGCTAACTTTCCTCGCTTCCGGAATCGAATAATACCTTTCCATGGCGAAACCTTAAGCATCACCATGTCACCTTCTTGAAATTCGATCGTTCGTCTACGTTTGTCGGCATACGACTTTTGCCTATCTTGAGCCTTTTTCAAATGCTCTCGAATCACATCAATCTTGCTATTAGTCTCTAAAACTAAATTGGTACTCCCGATTTCATTTTGTCCCACTTCACCCCAACATATCGGGGTTCGACATCTACGCCCATAAAGCATCTCATATGGCGGCATCCCGATACTAGTATGATAACTATTATTGTACGATAATTCTGAAAGGACCCGTCCTAATCCATACGGACAAAATCCACATCGATTATAAACGACTCACAACAGTTGATTACATCGTGAGGTACTTGACCTCTATATGATACATTTTACAAACATTGCATTCGTTTTAGAAAAGACAATCTTTCATTATATCAAAAGTTGACGGCAGGCATACCATTTCATAATATATCTAACTATAATTGACTAAACAATAATCTTGATGAATTCAACGACTCGAATGCAACGTCTTTTGAAATATGTCATGAATGACTCCAAATAATATCTTTAAAATGAGCAATTGCACAGCGGAAGATTTCTGTCGTACCTAAGAATAAACATGCAATAAAGTGTCAACCAAAAGGTTGGTGAGTTCATTAGTTTAACATAAATAATCATTTCATAATTTTAATAGACCACAAGATTTCATATTTCCATTTCTCATAAACATACGTCCCATGCATAGAGACAAAAATATCATTCATATGGATTGAACACCTGGTAACCGACATTCACAATATGCATATAAGAATATCCCCATCATTCCGGGATCCTCCTTCGGACATGATATAAATTTCGAAGTACTAAAGCATCCGGTACTTTGGATGGGGCTTGTTGGGCCCGATAGATCTATCTTTAGAGTTCGCGTCAATTAGGGTGTCTGTTCCCTAATTCTTAGATTACCAGACTTAACAAAAAGGGCATATTCGATTTAATAATCGAACCATAGAATGTAGTTTCGTTTACTCGTGTCTATTTCGTAAAACAGTTATAAAAGCAGTGCATGTATTCTCAGCCCAAAAATATAAAGAGTAAAAAGGCAAATGAAACTCACCTAATGTATTTTGTAGCAAAAATACATATGACTATATTGAACAACTGAACAATGCAGGGTTGGCCTCGGATTCACGAACCTCAAAGAATAAGTTCCAAAAATAAGTGCCCTTGCCAGGGATCGAATTCGCGACCTCCCGCTAACTCGCAAACACTCTTAACCATCCCACTGTTTCAAATTTTCTGTTTTTATATACACACTTAAATCCCTTATTCAATAATTTCGGCCCAGCAAGAAAAATCCCATATTGTAAGACCCATTAAATCATAACGGCCCAACTTATCAATATTTGAAGTTGGACTCAATCTAGTAATGCGGCCCAACAGCAAGTACAAGCCCAACAGCTTCTTTTAATAATAAAAAGAAGAGAGTAGTGGCCTGGGTTCGAACTCAGGACCTATCGTTTATGAACACAACACGTTTAACCGTCCCTCTAATTCTCTATTTCTGTTTTAGTACAACGAAATAAATATATAGCCTATATATCTATCGTTTTCTTCTTCTTCAATTATTACCATGATTCTAATTTACGTAACATCTTTTCATCTACATCATTAACCTCATAAAACATCATGATCATCGTGATTCTCTTAACACAAATCGTCATTATCTTTGTTTATAGAAATCATCATTATTATCCACCTCATAAAATAAAATAAAAATTATAATAATATCAAAACATCACCCCTTGATGGTCGGCCATGATGTTCTAGTTTGTCCCACAAGCATATCATGTTGTCTCAAATCTTTAATACGCATAATATAGGATTCTTCCATACTTCCAAATTAACACAACTTTAAATTGTGAAAACATTTAACCTTCATTATTAACTTTCACATCGTCATCTTCACACAATAGTATCATCATCCATTTTCTTGGCGAATTACATCCAAACATAATTAAATTTGTAGCAATTATGGGATTTGGGTCTCGGTTGTATCCAGGAATTTTAAAAGTAACGGTTGCTGTAGCGAGAAGTATGTATGCAGTAACAAGTGTAGTAAATAAAAGATGGTTGGGTTGTTGTTCGATAATAGAAACAGCATAGCAATAGCATCGAAGGAAAAATAGTATAAAAGAAGTGTGAGTCTATTTGTTCACGACAAAAAGAAAAAAATAACAGTAATATTGGTTGGTTTTATGAAGTTCGAAGGTGGTTGCAGACAGGAATAAAACGTCACTGCAGCAGTTAGTTTAGCAAGGATGTTGTGATGTTTGCAAACAGAAAATGCAAATAGAGTGTCGGTTTGTGGTTTGGGCTGTAAAACGTGACAGAAATGGTAGTAGTTGTATAGATGATGGTGGTTGATCATAGTCTGATTGATGACTAAGTTTAGAGGAGAGGGAGATAAAGAGAGAGAGATGTAAGGTGGCAATGATGGTGATTATTCGTGATGCAAACGGGACAGAAAGCAAACAAGAGAGGGAGTTGGTTAGAGAGAGGGAAGAGACAAGATAGAGTAGGGTTGTTCAAGTGGTGCTCAAGGATTTACGAATGGTGGTGTAGATGGTCTTCGATCAGGAAAACAGCAACAAGGGTGATCGTAAGTGTTCTTGAATGATAGTGTTCGAACAATAGTTAACAATAGTTCGAGCAAGGATAAAGATGTGGTGGTTGAGTGAATGTGGGTTCGTTGAATAATAATTATACAAGTGGTTTCTTGGTTCTCGGCCGAACATAATGAAAACAAGAAGTATTAATCGATCGATGGGTCTTGTTGGGTGTCGAGTACCATAGAAACTAAAATTGAGCAGTTGATGTTTTAATGATGCTTTGCCATGAAAGAAGATGATGGTGAATAATGGGTTTATATTAATTGAAGGTGATGATGGATTCTTGATTGAAACAGAAACATAAAGGATGATTTGGTTGTCGACTGTGTTATCATATATATATGTAAACATATATGCTTATAGTATTAATAATGATCATATATCATATATAATATTACCTATTACATTCAAGTGGCACATAAAATAAGATATTAGGAAAATAAAAGTTGACTAGTGAATTGGAATGATTGACAATAATCGGAACACCATTTCCAATTTGACACAGTATGTGTAAATTTTCAAATTCATGGATAAAAATAACAGATTAAAGTAATAATATAAAATTAATAATAATTATATAATAATCAAACGTGATTAAATAGTATAGTTATCGAAAAATTTGAATTGTTTTCACCGACATTTTTAACAAGGTTATGATTTCGTGATCCGTTGATAATCAGTGGCTGATAAATGTTTCCAGAAGAAACCCATATTTTTAACTTAATTATCTTTATTTATTTATATATAGAGATATATTTTAAATAATAATTATTATAATATTCTATTTTTATTTTATTAATTTTTAATAACAATAACATATAATACTTCAAATTATATTTCGAATTATTATTTATATATACATACACACATATCTATTTACAATTAATTGTTCGTGAATCATCGAGAATAGTCAAAGGTTTAAATGTATCCATGTAAACAGTTCAAAGATTTTGAGACTCAACATTATAAACTTTGCTTATCGTGTCGGGAACATATAAAGATTAAGTTTAATTTTAGTCGGAAATTTCCGGGTCACTACAGTACCTACCCGTTAAAGAAATTTCGTCCCGAAATTTGAGTAAGGTCGTCATGGCTAACAAAAAAAAATGTTTTCATGACGAATATGAGTTGATGAAATAGAGTTTTATCATTATTGATTAATATAGATAAAATAATTCAATTACTCGAAGAGTACAAGTGAAGCTATCATAAAAGATTGAAATGAGTAAATGTAGGTTCGTCTTAACTGGTGACGTAGTCACGATTGATTCCCGGAATTTAAGGGATTTAAAGAAAATCTTCGTAATAAGATTTGGTTCTTCGGTGATTTAGGAAATCAGGATCTTCTTTGATTAAATGTAGTAATCTGTTCCGATTGCTCTGTCGGATATTTCACTATAATCTACTCCCCTTCGTTTCCTTATAACTCACACCTTCTATTCTTTCCCCCTCAATTCATACTTTAAAACAATTCGTCAATATGCTCCATCCCGTTCTGATCCTTGATATACTCCTAACTTTCATATCTGTCATCCTCCTTTTTTATTTACCACCGGAGGATTTTGTTTATTTCTACTATTATATTGGGGTTTTAATATTGTTAATTCTCCCGTGCCTTTCTGTTGCAATACGTATTGATATACACGGTTTGTAATTTCTGGTTGGTTGTCGGGTTTTATATCTCCTATTATATTTCGATGTCCCTGCTTATGTCTCCCATAATCATTGTCATCTTCAGTTAATGCTTTCTTTTATTTGCTGTGATTTATACCCCAATTTCTATTTCAGATATTTGTCCTTTCGTTTCTTCTTCTTGCGATTAAGCACCGCTTGTAATGGTCCAGAATTCGCAGATATGAATTTCAGAATGAACATTGTTAATGTTCTAAGAAAGAAATGGTAATGGCACGATCTTGATTTGTCAAATTACCAGGATACCTGGGAAAAGACCGAATCATCATGAAAAATATTTTTCTTGATATAATAGAGGTAAATTAGAATACAAGAGTCGTGTAACATGGCACATGATGATAGTACTGTGAATCATCACGTTTCATTAGAAACTCAGCATGAATTACTATAATATAATCACGTTGATCAAGTGTCATTATATTATACTAACTCATGCATCAGTTCCCAACATTACTTCAATAACATTCATATTTTAAGCTCGAAAGTTTACAAAATAAGAAACTAACAGTTTCTATATGATGTAACACTGATAGCACGAAGAGATTAATGATTTCAGATAAGAATAGTTATGAAAATATCTTCAGAAATATGAAGGATATTTATAATGAAAGATACGATGATATCTTGGAATTTCTAATATCGATGGATGATGGAGAAGATTTATCCGTAAAGGTTTAGGTTCGGAAGCAAGGTATTCGCTAAAGATTTCAACGGATCTAGATTTATCTGGGTTCTATGAATTTAGGGTATGTTACTTGTATTTCTCCTTGGTTTCCTTTATGGTTAGCTCAATCCGCTTTCCAGTTTCAACTTTTCTGAGCTTTTCCAACATACTAATCTTTATCATCAAACTTTCGATGATTATGGTCGTTTACGGTTATCTACAGTTTCTGCTGCTTCATTCAGCTTTTTCAACATTCAGAGTATTGATTTGTGACTGAGTGCTTTTCAGAATTTCAGAATGAGAGATCATAATTCCAAGAGATAAATGTCATATATATAAATTTTGATGTAGATATGCTGTGAGTTTTCAAAGTACTGATTGCTGATTCCCGGTAATTGTTATGGCAGTTCTCGTTATAAGATGCGGATGAGTATATGATAGGGTTTCAATGAATAAATATAATGATTTATCAGAGAGATTTAAGCCAAAAAGTAACGAGGTTGCTGGTACGTCTGCTGGTAATATGGTGGAATATAAAAGAATTCTTCGATATCAAAAGGGTAATTGTATATATCAGGATTATAGTAAGGCTACTTCGAATGAAAAGTCGAAGTTGACTTGCTGGAGCTGTGACAAAATTGGCTACTTTAAAAAGGGATCGCAAAATTATTTTTGCTAATAAATGTCAAAGGATCTGACGCGGCTACGTGTTAAACTTTTACTCAGTTGCCGAGAGTTTCTCAGGTGCATAACTATATGCATAAATCTTTCCTTCCGTTAATGAAGTGTGGTTGATTCATCCTATCGATTGAGGTGTTTTCAAGAATCATGAAAGGTTTGAACGCAGATTGTAATCGTCAAGATACAAATGAGGTTTAAGATGAAATCAAGTGGCAACTTGAAGAAATGTTTAGTTTCATATGTTATATTCAATATTTTAATTCATTTTAATTGTCCAATGTTATTAGTCCACAGTCGATAGTCCACAGTTGACAGTCCAATAATTCATATATAATTTAATATATAATATTCGAATTAATTAATACGTATTGTGACCCGTGTACATGTCTCAGACTCGATCACAACTCAAAGTATATATATTATTATAGAATCAACCTCAACCCTGTATAGAGAACTCGTTCATTACTGCATATAGAGTGTCTATGGTGATTCCAAATAATATATATAGATGCGTCGATATGATATGTCAAAACCTTGTATACGTGTCCCGATATTTAAAGTGCGTAAAATAAATAACAGAAATAAATGACGATAAATAAAGTGCGTAAAGTAAATAACAGAAATTAAATGACGTTAAATAAAGTTGCGAGAATTAAAATTGCGATAAAATAAATTGCGATAAATAAAATGTAATATGGAATTAACAGTTAGCTAGGAACAGTTAGCTAGGATTTTGTTAGCGTGATTTCTTAACAAAATTTCATATTGTTAATTAGTCTGTTTCTAATCAATTTTTATTGTGTCCATTATTTCTTCATTATGCCACTTGTTGGATTCTGATAGGTCAAAATCCAAATATAAAATTGAACGAAAATGGTTATTTTGTGGTGAACGGATTCGTATAGCTGTGGTTGTAAATAGGATAGTAAAATAACAGTTGAATCAGATTCGTAGAATATACAGTATAACTTATTAATGTGAAATCTAAATATTCCTCGGGTATTACCTACCCGTTAAAATATTTTCACGTTTAACACTTTGTACGAAAGAATTTTTAATTACAATCTTTATGAAAACATATATACATATATATTTTCTTCAGATGTAATCATGGATTCATTGAGTTAATATGATATTAAACTTATTTGGTTTACCGTTAGAACTAGAATATATAATCTCTAAAACATTAGAGATTTCATAATCGCCATGTCGAACGAAGATAAATGAGGTAGAACGATACGTAGAATGAAGATCATACTCAAAGTACATATGATGATATTGAAGCATGGATTGTTGATGGTACTGGTGCTGTTATTGATTGTACTGTTGGTGCCGGTGATGTTGCTAAAGCTGGTACATTTTGCACCATATTCTCCGAATTGATTATTCGAGCGCGAAGTTCGTTGACTTATTACTCCAGGATGATTGTCGGTCGGAATGAGCGGATGAATAAGGTTCAGAATTGTGGATAGAATATGATCTTGTCGAGTTACCCTGGAAATGGGACTGAAAATGGTGTCTCGAACAGGTTCGCCGGTAAACGCTTCAGGTTCATTGTCAAGAGATGAATTCAGTTGGTAGAAGGGATTGCCTTCTGCGCGTTTCCATTAATTAAGTCAACTACGAATCCATCAGATGAATTGATAATGGCTGATTGGTTGATTCATGCCAATGACGCTGTTTTCGGAGCTTAGGTGAACATCTATGTCGGAATAGCTGTCGGAATAACTATCGGAATAGTTATCGGAATCTGAGGGACTCGAACTTGTTGCAGGATTCACCTCGTACGATCAGATGAAGGATTTTTGATAAGAAATAAATTATAGGATGTAGATTAGTACCCTGCAATACATAATTTACATATGCATATATAATACTAAAATCCCATAAGTTACGGAGGAATCTACGGAAGTTGTCAGGCAAAGTTACAGTAACAGATATGCTAAGATATGAAGTAGCAGATACGCTAAGATATGAATTTTGTGTATACACTATTCATGCAGTCAATGCAGTAAAAGTGTCTAGACTAAGAATGATAAGTAAGTGATTCTCTAAGAATGATAAGCAGGTAATTTTTGACACAAAATGATAAGAAAAACTTTTGATATGCAGACACGGTCGAAGTCCAGACTCAATAATGCATCCTAACGACTTATCAGTTAGACACACTAATGCAGACAAGGTTCGCTAAGACCACCGCTCTGATACCAACTGAAAGGACCCGTCCTAATCCATATGGACAAAATCCACATCGATTATAAATGATTCACAACAGTTGATTACATCGCGAGGTACTTGACCTCTATATGATACATTTTACAAACATTGCATTCGTTTTAGAAAAGACAATCTTTCATTATATCAAAAGTTGACGACAGGCATACCATTTCATAATATATCTAACTATAATTGACTTAACAATAATCTTGATGAATTCAACGACTCGAATGCAACGTCTTTTGAAATATGTCATGAATGACTCCAAATAATATCTTTAAAATGAGCAATTGCACAGCGGAAGATTTCTGTCGTACCTGAGAATAAACATGCTTTAAAGTGTCAACCAAAAGGTTGGTAAGTTCATTAGTTTAACATAAATAATCATTTCATAATTTTAATAGACCACAAGATTTCATATTTCCATTTCTCATAAACATACGTCCCATGCATAGAGACAAAAATATCATTCATATGGATTGAACACCTGGTAACCGACATTCACAATATGCATATAAGAATATCCCCATCATTCCGGGATCCTCCTTCGGACATGATATAAATTTTGAAGTACTAAAGCATCCGGTACTTTGGATGTGGCTTGTTGGGCCCGATAGATCTATCTTTAGAGTTCGCGTCAATTAGGGTGTCTGTTCCCTAATTCTTAGATTACCAGACTTAATAAAAAGGGCATATTCGATTTAATAATCGAACCATAGAATGTAGTTTCGTTTACTCGTGTCTATTTCGTAAAATAGTTATAAAAGCAGCGCATGTATTCTCAGCCCGTAAAAAGGCAAATGAAACTCACCTAATGTATTTTGTAGCAAAAATACATATGACTATATTGAACAACTGAACAATGCAGGGTTGGCCTCGGATTCACGAACCTCAAAGAATAAGTTCCAAAAATAAGTGCCCTTGCCAGGGATCGAATTCGTGACCTCCCGCTAACTCGCAAACACTCTTAACCATCCCACTGTTTCAAATTTTCTGTTTTTATATACACACTTAAATCCCTTATTCAATAATTTCGGCCCAGCAAGAAAAATCCCATATTGTAAGACCCATTAAATCATAACGGCCCAACTTATCAATATTTGAAGTTGGACTCAATCTAGTAATGCGGCCCAACAGCAAGTACAAGCCCAACAGCTTCTTTTAATAATAAAAAGAAGAGAGTAGTGGCCTGGGTTCGAACTCAGGACCTATCGTTTATGAACACAACACGTTTAACCGTCCCTCCAATTCTCTATTTCTGTTTTAGTACAACTAAATAAATATATAGCCTATATATCTATCGTTTTCTTCTTCTTCAATTATCACCATGATTCTAATTTACGTAACATCTTTTCATCTACATCATTAACCTCATAAAACATCATGATCATCGTGATTCTCTTAACACAAATCGTCATTATCTTTGTTTATAGAAATCATCATTATTATCCACCTCATAAAATAAAAAAAATATATAATAATATCAAAACATCACCCCTTGATGGTCGGCCATGATGTTCATGTTGTCTCAAATCTTTAATACGCATAATATAGGATTCTTCCATACTTCCAAATTAACACAACTTTAAATTGTGAAAACATTTAACCTTCATTATTAACTTTCACATCGCCATCTTCACACAATAGTATCATCATCCATTTTCTTGGCGAATTACATCCAAACATAATTAATTTTGTAGCAATTATGGGATTTGGGTCTCGGTTGTATCCAGGAATTTTAAAAGTAACGGTTGCTGTAGCGAGAAGTACGTATGCAGTAACAAGTGTAGTAAATAAAAGATGGTTGGGTTGTTGTTCGATAATAGAAACAGTATAGCAATAGCATCGAAGGAAAAATAGTATAAAAGAAGTGTGAGTCTGTTTGTTCACGACAAAAAGAAAAAAATAGCAGTAATATTGGTTGGTTTTATGAAGTTCGAAGGTGGTTGCAGACAGGAATAAAACGTCACTGCAGCAGTTAGTTTAGCAAGGGTGTTGTGATGTTTGCAAAAAAGAAAATGCAAAAAGAGTGACGGTTTGTGGTTTGGGCTGTAAAACGTGACAGAAATGGTAGTAGTTGTATAGATGATGGTGGTTGATCATAGTCTGATTGATGACTAAGTTTAGAGGAGAGGGAGATAAAGAGAGAGAGAGATGTAAGGTGGAAATGATGGTGATTATTCGTGATGCAAACGGGACAGAAAGCAAACAAGAGAGGGAGTTGGTTAGAGAGAGGGAAGAGACAAGATAGAGTATGGTTGTTCAAGTGGTGCTCAAGGATTTACGAATGGTGGTGTAGATGGTCTTCGATCAGGAAAACAGCAGCAAGGGTGATCGTAAGTGTTCTTGAATGATAGTGTTCGAACAATAGTTAACAATAGTTCGAGCAAGGATAAAGATGTGGTGGTTGAGTGAATGTGGGTTCGTTGAATAATAATTATACAAGTGGTTTCTTGGTTCTCGGCCGAACATAATGAAAACAAGAAATATTAATCGATCGATGGGTCTTGTTGGGTGTCGAGTACCATAGAAACTAAAATTGAGCAGTTGATGTTTTAATGATGCTTTGCCATGAAAGAAGATGATGGTGAATAATGGGTTTATATTAATTGAAGGTGATGATGGATTCTTGATTGAAACAGAAACATAAAGGATGATTTGGTTGTCGAATGTGTTATCATATATATATATATGTAAACATATATGCTTATAGTATTAATAATGATCATATATCATATATAATATTACCTATTACATTCAAGTGGCACATAAAATAAGATATTAGGAAAATAAAAGTTGACTAGTGAATTGGAATGATTGGCAATAATCGGGACACCATTTCCAATTTGACACAGTATGTGTAAATTTTCAAATTCACGGATAGAAATAACAGATTAAAGTAATAATATAAAATTAATAATAATTATATAATAATCAAACGTGATTAAATAGTATAGTTATCGAAAAATTTGAATTGTTTTCACCGACAGTTTTAACAAGGTTATGATTTCGTGATCCGTTGATAATCAGTGGCTAATAAATGTTTCAAGAAGAATCCCATATTTTTAACTTAATTATCTTTATTTATTTATATATAGAGATATATTTTAAATAATAATTATTATAATATTCTATTTTTATTTTATTAATTTTTAATAACAACAACATATAATACTTCAAATTATATTTCGAATTATTATTTATATATACATACACACATATCTATTTACAATTAATTGTTCGTGAATCATCGAGAATAGTCAAAGGACTAAATGTATCCATGTAAACAGTTCAAATATTTTGAGACTCAACATTATAAACTTTGCTTATCGTGTCGGGAACATATAAAGATTAAGTTTAATTTTAGTCGGAAATTTCCGGGTCACTACAAATTCCACCAAAGGCAAATGCTCATCCCAACTACCACCGAAATCAATAATGCATGCACGTAACATATCTTCCAAAGTTTGATTCGTACGTTCGGTTTGACCGTCCGTTTGAGGATGATACGCCGTGCTCAATTTCAATTGCATACCCATATCTTCGTGAAAATTTTCCCAAAACCGAGATGTAAAGCGAGTATCTCGATCCGAAATAATAGATATAGGAACACCGTGTTGAGAGATGACTTCCTTGATATACAACTTAGCCAAGGTCTCCGACGATATCGCTTCCTTAATGGGAAGAAACAAAGCACTTTTCGTCAATCGATCAACTATAACCCAAATCGAATCGAATTGGGTTCTCGCCGTTTTAGGTAACTTTGTGATGAAATCCATGGTAATGTGCTCCCATTTCCATTTCGGGATTTCTAACGGTTGTAACTTACCATACGGCTTTTGGTGCTCGGCCTTAACTTGCAAACACGTGACGCATTGCTCAACATACTTCACAACATCACGTTTCATGCCCGGCCACCAATAATCTTTCCTTAAATCAAGATACATTTTCGTTGCGCCCGGATGAATGGAATACTTTGACTTATGTGCTTCATCAAGTAGCACTTGTCGATAATCACCCATCTTAGGCACCCACACTCTTCCTTGAAAAGACAACAAACCCCGCGAACCCATAGTAATGAACTCCGATTGTCCCACAATTAGCTCCGCATACTTGTTGTGAACGTAAGCCTCTATTTGAATCACGCCGAGTTTTTCAAGAAAATCGTTAGTAATAATCATACGTAACAATCCCAATCGTAACGCCGGGTGATGACTCTTTCGACTTAACGCATCCGCGACCACATTCGCCTTGCCCAGATGATAAAGTATCTCACAATCATAGTCTTTTACCACATCCATCCACCTACGTTGACGATAATTCAAATCTCGTTGATTAAAGAGATGTTTCAAACTCTTATGATCCGAATAAATCGTACACTTGACACCATACAAGTAATGGCGCCAAATTTTCAATGCATGCACAACCGCCGCCAACTCAAGATCATGAGTCGGATATCTCGTCTCGTGTTCCTTTAACTGTCGAGAGGCATAAGCGATGACTTTACCCCTTTGCATAAGAACACACCCGAGTCCATTTAATGAGGCATCACAATAAACCGTCATGTCTTCCATCCCTTCCGGCAAAACTAACACCGGAGCTTGACATAACTTCTCCTTTAACAATTGAAAAGCAATTTCTTGCTCGTTCTCCCAAACAAACCTCACGTTCTTCCTCGTCAATTTTGTCAATGAGGAAGCGATCTTAGAAAAGTCTTGGATAAACCGACGATAATAACCGGCCAATCCAAGAAAACTTCGGACCTCCGTAGGTGTAGTTTGTTGTCTCTAACTCTTCACCGTCTCTATCTTCCCCGGATCTACTTGAATACCCTCCTTGTTCACAATATGACCAAGGAATTGAACTTCCCTTAGCCAAAATTCACATTTGGAGAACTTAGCATACAACTTCTCCTTTCGTAATGTCTTCAATACTTCACGTAAATGACGTTCATGTTCGTTCATACTCTTTGAATAAACAAGTATGTCATCAATGAACACAATTACCGACTTGTCCAACATGGGTTGGCACACCCGGTTCATAAGATCCATGAATGCCGCCGGTGCATTCGTAAGACCAAAAGGCATAACTACGAACTCAAAATGCCCATAACGCGTTCGAAAAGCCGTTTTCTCGATATCTTCCTCATGGACCCGCATTTGGTGATAGCCAGACCGTAGGTCGATCTTAGAGAAATATGTCGCACCTTGGAGTTGATCAAACAAATCGTCAATCCTAGGCAATGGATAACGATTCTTGATCGTCACTTTATTCAACTCCCTGTAATCGATGCACATCCGCATACTACCATCCTTCTTTTTCACGAATAAAACCGGAGCGCCCCATGGCGAAGCACTCGGTCGAATAAAACCCTTCTCGAGCAACTCTTGGGTTTGATTTAACAACTCTTGCATTTCCATTGGTGATAAACGATAAGGAGTTTTAGCAATGGGAGTAGCTCCCGGAACCAACTCAATGCGGAATTCAACTTGTCTTTCCGCCGGAACACCCGGTAACTCGTCCGGAAAAACATCTTCGAATTCACTAACCACCGGAATTTCACAAATGGGTGGTGGCTCATCGCGAGTATCAATAACATGGGCAAGAAAAGCCATGCCACCACTAACAAGAAACCGACGTGCCCGTGCAAAAGAACATATCGGCACAAGTCTTCTTCGCTTATCGCCATGAATAATTAGCTCTCCCCCACTTGGGGTTTTCACACGAATAGATATTTCATGGCATGCAATATCGGCTCTATTATCATCGAGCCAATCCATACCAACAACGATGTCAAAATCTCCCAAAGTCATCGGGATAAGATCAATCTTAAAGTTTTCGGCACCAAAAATAACGTCACAATTCTTACACACATCAACCACTAGCACCGTCTTGCCGTCCGCTATTTCGACTTCTACCGGACGACTTAACTTAGCTAACGGTCTATCAAGTTTAGGCACAAATTTTGGAGATACAAACGACAAATTTGCACCGCTATCAAATAAAATCCTTGCCGGATTAGAGTTAACCATAAAAGTACCTGAGACAACATCGTGGGATTGCTTGGCTTCGTCGTTCGTCATCAAATAGTTTCGCCCTCGAGCCGTACCCGCCGCCTTCTCTAGCCTTTTAACATTATCGTTGTTCAAATCGGGACACTCTGACTTTCGGTGTCCTTCCTTGTTGCAATTAAAACAAGTGAGCTTGTTTGTTGCATTTGGCTTCGGACAATCTCGAGCCATATGTCCACGTACCCCAAAATTGTAGCAAGTAGGGACAAAGTTCCCAAAACCACCGATAGCGCCCTTCTTCACACTATTGACACTTTCGGAACCCTTTTTGTTCTTGTTCTTTTTATTTGAAAAATTCGAATGACTCGAACCTTCAAACTTTCTTTTTGAAAAAGTGAAATCGCTTTTTCTTGGAACCTCCAGTTCAAAACCCCGAGCCAACTCGTATAGCTCTTCAAAAGTCTTAGCCATTCCCCGACTAATCTTACCCTTGAACTCGTCGTTCAAAGTACGGTAGAAATCTTTCATTAGCTTGTGATCGTCACCAACATATTCCGGGCAAAAGCGAGTCTTTGCCAAAAAGGTAGACTTGAGAGTAACCAAGTCCATTGAACCTTGTTGCAAATGATGCAACTCGTCCCGGATTCTATCAAGGTCGGAAGAAGTTCGGTATTCTTGGAAGAATTCCTTCTTAAACTCCTCCCATGTTAAGCTCATGCATTGCTCTTCACCATATAAATTGATTTTATCGTCCCACCAAAACTTGCCTTCCTCACGTAGCATGCTAGACCCATATCTTGTCTTCTTTTTGGGAGGACATTCCGCGGTACGGAAAGCTCCCTCGATATCGGAAATCCAACAAGTGCTTTTCAATGCATCCCTCACCCCATTAAACATCGGAGGTTGAGTATCCTTGAAATTTTTGTAGTGGAAGTCCCGCCTTCCACCCCCACCATTTCCTTCACCCCCTTCGCCTCGAGGATAAATGTTTCTAGCCTCTAAAGCCTCCTCTATTGCGGCTTTCATTCAATCGTTGATCAATTCGGTCACTTGTCCATCGACCGACTCTTGGAAGACCTTTCGGACATCGTCAAGAAAATCCTTCTTTAGCCTTTTAAAGATGGCCTCAACCTTGGCCGTGAGTTCAATATCCTCACTCGTACTTCCGTTATCATGATCGGGACCGTTTCTCGTCTTCATTCTATAAAATGGAATAGGTTAAACCATGTAACAAAAAGACATAACACGTAAGTATATACATGCGTACCACACTACCCCATCTTGCTCAACAATCGTCGTACATTACTCGTTTGACACGATTTGCACCCGTAACAACGGTAGCTAATCGTTGTTACGCGAGCACGTCGCATTAACTCGCTAGTACAACGTCCATCTTGCTTGATGATTTCTAAACACAATGCAAAACAATTAGCACAAGGTTAGTTCACATAAACCATAGCACTAACAATTCCCGATTAGACCCAAAGTCCTACAAGTCCCGCATAAAGCGCTCACACAATAAAGCCCAAGTCTAGGCACCTATCTCAAGTCGCCTAAATCCCTTGGACCATGCTCTGATACCACTTAAAACATCCCAACCCGTATTCCATACGATAATTTTTTTTATACAATACACATTTACGCGCCAATTAAATATGTAAACCATTTCCACGAGTTCTATTTAAATGTTCAACAATTTAAATGTTTACAAAAGGCACGAAGGCCATTAATTAAGTTCAATACAAGTTGGACCCACTACAACGATAGTTTATAATCTAAACGACACCCGAGCATGGTTTGGGGCTAAACTACCCAAAACGTTAGGCCAACTTCCAAAAGCTAACACCAAAAGCACCCTCTGTCAACATAAACGGGAGACAACTAATCCAACCGTATGCCCTCACCCTTGTCCAAGCCGGAACCTATAAAATGGTAAACAACGAGAGGGTAAGCAATGCTTAGTGAGTGCAACAATTATACATACACATATATAACCTACTTACTTGCAAACACTCACCAAAATCCGCATACATACTAGTTACATAATTAGCATACCTTTTTACATGTATAACGCTAAGTACCGCGATTGCAAGGCTAGTATAACAATAGCATATAACACAACAATACAATATGCTAAAACACAAGTATAACAATGATGTTCACAACATCCATAGTACTCAAGATCCCAAGGCTAGCCCAATGAATGGTATCGTCAACATCGAACTTAAACCCCATTCGCCTACATTAATGTGGTATCGTCAACACCGAACTTTAAACCCACATATGAGGTATCGTCAACATCGAACTTTAAACCCTCATCAACTTACTACAATAGTCGTATGGCATCGTCAACATCAAACTTTAATTCCATACGTGAGGTATCGTCAACAACGAACTTTAAATCCTCATCACAACACAATATACTCTAGTGTATGGTATCGTCAACAACGAACTTTATACCCACACCCCACAAGTAAATACATTATATACATGCATATATAACTATTCCACTCACCTTTTCACAAGGATGGCGATTTAGTACTTCTGAGCTTCAACGCAATGTACCTAAATCATTAAGTGCACATTCAATTTCACAACTAGTGGAATTTACCACATTACACCTACTTGAGCATTTAATGACCCAACTCGCATTAAATGACTCAAACACTCACAACCGCCCATAAATGGCCAAGACTCGACTTTGATCACTAAGACTAGTGAATTACAGTCTATTAACTTCAATTAACACAAAACTTAAGGTAATCCATACCCATTTCAACTAATTAGGTCAACTAGTACATTTTGACCCATTTTATAACACTTAACTCACAATCAAGTCAAACTTACCCATTAACACCTCTTTCATAATTCTTAAAGTGCATTAGTGGCTAACAACACCAATTGACACTTACAACCTCAAATCACAAGGCCAAAACCCTAGATTGTGGCTATTAGGGTTTCATTACAACACATAACCCAAACTCGCCCATTTTACCACCAAATGGGTCTTACAAATCTGTAGTACCCAAAACCCTAGTCATTAACCAATAAAAACTCAAAACTTAGAGTTAGGACTTACCGAGACTATCAACATGTAGCTAGAGATGCAAGGAACAACTTTAATTCTCGCTCCAAAGATCAACCCTTAATCCTTCACTCTCAAAACTCACTTGGAATCAATTGGGTTTTTATGTTTGAGAGTAAAATGGAGAAAGAAAATGAAAAAGAAATGATTAAAATGGATAAGTGGTGGAGATTTAATGCTCCCATCAGATCAATACGTGAAAAGATGGAATTACCCTTTATTTAAAACTCAAAATATCAAGAAAATCATCAAAATCCCGTCCCCAGCCGCAAATTGCGCCTGCTGGCCGCAATTTACGCCCAGGCCGCGAAAACGGCCGCCCAAATGCGCCCATTTGGGTCCTGAACGAATTTTTGACCCCCAGCCAGCCGCAAATTGCGCCTGACAGCCGCAATTTGCGCCTGCCACATTTTTTCCGGTTTTTGAACTTGTTTTGGTCGTAACTTTTTGACCGTAACTCCGTTTTCGATGAACCAAATATCGTTGGAAATGTAATAAGATTTCCTTTCTAATGGTAAGGTTTTAAAACATAAACTCAAATTTATTTGGAGTCAAAAAGGTACGTACACACCTTGTAACTCAACCAACGTCCAGTTTTCTTCGACATTCGAACAAGCAACACGTGCATGCTTGGTACCCTTCATACACGCATCGTACAAGCATCTTTATACAATTATACAACCAAGTATGAACATTATAAAGATCAATTACGTACCTCGGACATGTATGATGAAAAACGGGATGTTACAAGCTGTTAAGATCTAGTTAGTGCCTTCACTGTATGACCAAAGCCTATTGCATGTTCTTGTTTGATTGCTGCCTTAGGAATAAGTCATATCAACTGTTTAGGTATTTATTAGGTTTCTATCTGCTTTACTTTCAGTATATCAACTATAATGTTGTATAATGCTTGAACTGATATGATCTCATTAGTATGATAGAATGGTTATTAGTTTTCATTTAAGGTTTTGCCAACTTAAACCGACGGACTCCTTCCGTTTGTGATTAGTGTTCAATCAACACGACACGTTGTTATTCAGTTAACCAAACTGATAACGAGGGTTAGGACTAGAGCTCAACTCACTAATAAACCTAGTACTTTACTAAGGATAACCTCCAAGGTATAGCTACCTTTCAATTACACAACTAAGTGACATACTTCTCACTGCTCAAAGAGAACTCCGAGAGTTCAGAGACAAGTAGGTTTGTGTAATTGGCTCATCCAACCAGATCTACATCATTCCGAACATAGCCTTAACATAATGCATAATTACCTTTCCCTAACCCAACACTAATATCTTGGTCAACATTTCCTTGATCTGCATACTCCGGATATCCTTCCACTTATTTACCTTTCCGCACTTAGGACTTTTAGCTTAAACCAACTACTATCCTTATCTAGGTAATTTAAACAAAAGACAATTATCCACTTGATTTTTAATTCACTAATCTATTTAAAAATACGACACTAGGTTAACTTACACCTTCTACACCTTAGAAAGTAAAAGTAAATTTAGGCCCCGCATAATATAAATAAACAAAACCACTGTGTGCTACCCTGATCAACTGAATCTGATGTCCTACGGCCTAACGACACCGCACGAATAACACCATCCGTTTTGGCCACATCAAGTTCCATTATCACTCTCTATAACTTTAATATTCACATTGAATTGATTATTCAAAATACAATGTAAGTTATAAAAATTGTCATAAACTTCATCTTTGATTTTTATCAGAAAATCCAAACAACCCTAGTAAAGTCATTAACCACAGTAAAAAGTATTTAAACCCTTCTTTGCTTACAATCTTATAAGGACCCCACAAGTTAAGATTGTAAGTAACTAGAAGGGGGTGAATAGTTATTTAACAATTTCTTAAAACTTTTTCGAAATCTTTAGCTATTAAAAGATAAGTTTTAAGTGTGGAAGCGTACGTGTTTGTTAATGCAAGTATGTAAAGATTTTAAGTGCACAAAAACAAGGATTTATAGTGGTTCGGGTGGATGTTAACTAATCCACCCTAATCCACTCCTCAATTCTATGAATTAAGACTTTTCTTCACTATGATACCCCAAACCCGGTGGAGTGTCCGGATACAGCACTAGCTCCTCGATAAGCCACTACTCATGAACCCTTACGTCCCTTTGAATAATTTACAAATACCAAAAGCTCTTACCACAAGATCCTAATGCTCCAACCTAGTGAAATCACAACTACCTTCTAGATCCCTTTAAGAAGATAGCTTACAAGTAAACACATAGCAAAGCTTACAATCACTCATAGTTCTTCAATAGGTCACACCAACTTAATTCCCAAAGGAATTAATCAACTTCCTAGATCCCTTTAAGGAAGTTGAATCATTAAGCAAGATGGTGTTTCCTATCATAAGAACTATCTAGCTTCCTTGACCCCCTAAGGAAGTGTCTTACAAAGTAAACTTAAAGATACAAATGATAAGTATAAAGTTTACATTTCAATTCTACTTAGTGTAAGTAGAATCTCTCTTTCTCTCTTATAATCTCTCCATTGATATGTGCTTGAGGCTTAGGAAATCAGTTGATATGACTTTGAAACAATGTTGGAAAGAGGTGGTCTTTGTAGTGACCCGAACTTTTCCATGTTTATATATATTAAATGAAATTGTTATTTACATGATTAACTGTTTTCAACATGTTAAGCAATCAAACTTGTTAAGACTTGATTAATTAAAATAGGTTACATATAGACAATTGACCACCCAAGTTGACCGGTGATTCACGAACGTTAAAACTTGTAAAAACTATTTGATGACATATATATGATTATATATATAGTTAACATGATATTATAATAAGTAAGTATCTCATTAGGTATTTTAACAATGAGTTATATACATAAATTTGAGTTTATTAAATTAAGAAGCTCGAAACGATATATATAACGATTATCGTAATAACAACGTCTTACTAAATACATATGAATCATATTAAGATATTGTTACACTATGTTTAATCATGATAAATGATAAGTAAACATGTCATTATGTATATTAACAATGAACTACATATGTAAAACAAGACTACTAACTTAAGAATTTCAAAACGAGACATATATGTAACGATTATCATTGTAACAACATTTAACCGTATATATACCATACTAAGATATTTTAATATATCATAATAGCATGATAATGTAATAATTTAACATATCTTTAGATATAATATACAATGGGTTAACAACATTTAACAAAATCGTTAACCTAAAGGTTTCAAAATAACATTTACATGTAACGACTAACGATGATTTAACGACTCAGTTAAAATGTATATACATGTAGTGTTTTAATATGTATTCATACACTTTTGAAAGACTTCAAGACACTTATCAAAATACTTCTACTTAACAAAAATGCTTACAATTACATCCTCGTTCAGTTTCATCAACAATTATACTCGTATGCACCCGTATTCGTACTCGTACAATACACAGCTTCTAAATGTATGTATTATTGGTATATACACTCAAATGATCAGCTCTTAGCAGCCCATGTGAGTCACCTAACACATGTGGGAATCATCATTTGGCAACTAGCATGAAATATCTCATAAAATTACAAAAATATTAGTAATCATTCATGACTTATTTACATGAAAACAAAATTACACATCCTTTATATCTAATCCATATACCAACGACTAAAAACACCTACAAACACTTTCATTCTTCAATTTTCTTCATCTAATTGATCTCTCTCAAGTTATATCTTCAAGTTCTAAGTGTTCTTCATAAATTCCAGAAGTATAGTTTCATAAAAATCAAGAATACTTCTAAGTTTGTAAGTCTACTTCCAAGCTTTCTAATCCATTCCAAGTAATCATCTAAGATCAAGGAACCTTTGTTATTTACAGTAGGTTATCTTTCTAATTCAAGGTAATATTCATATTCAAACTTTGATTCAATTTCTCAACTATAACAATCTTATTTCGAGTGAAAATCTTACTTGAACTGTTTTCGTGTCATGATTCTGCTTCAAGAACTTTCAAGCCATCCAAGGATCCTTTGAAGCTAGATCTATTTTTATCATTTCCAGTAGATTTATCCAGAAAACTTGAGGTAGTAATTATGTTCATAACATCATTCATTTCATACATATAAAGCTATCTTATTCGAAGGTTTAAACTTGTAATCACTAGAACATAGTTTAGTTAATTCTAAACTTGTTCGCAAACAAAAGTTAATCCTTCTAACTTGACTTTTAAAATCAACTAAACACATTTTCTATATCTATATGATATGCTAACTTAATGATTTAAAACCTGGAAACACGAAGAACACCGTAAAACCGGACATACGCCGTCGTTGTAACACCGCGGACTGTTTTGGGTTAGTTAATTAAAAACTATGATAAACTTTTATTTAAAAGTTGTTCTTCTGGAAAATTGATTTTTATTATGAGCATGACACTATATCCAAAAATTATGGTTAAACTCAAAGTGAAAGTATGTTTTCCAAAATGGTCATCAAGATGTCGTTTTTTCGACGGAAATGACTACCTCTTTAGTAATTGACATGTAACTTAAATTTCTGACTATAAACTTATACTTTTTATGTTTAGATTCTTAAATTAGAGTTCAATATGAAACTATAGCAATTTGATTCACTCAAAACGGATTTAAAATGAAGAAGTTATGGGTAAAACAAGATTGGATATTTTTTGATTATTTTAGCTACGGGAAATGTTTAACAAATCTATACAAATCACATCCTAGCTAACTTATATTGTATTATACATGTATTCTAATATATTATGTAATCTTGGGATACCATAGACACGTATGCAAATGTTTTGACATATCATATCGACCCATGTATATATATTATTTGGAACAACCATAGACACTCTATATGCAGTAATGTTGGAGTTAGCTATACAGGGTTGAGGTTGATTCTAAAAATATATATACTTTGAGTTGTGATCTAGCCTGAGACGTGTATACACTGGGTCGTGGATTGATTCAAGATAATATATATCGATTTATTTCTGTACATCTAACTGTGGACAACTAGTTGTAGGTTACTAACGAGGACAGCTGACTTAATAAATTTAAAACAGTAAAACGTATTAAAAATGTTGTAAATATATTTTGAACATAATTTGATATATATGTAAATATTTGTTATAGGTTCGTGAATCGACCAGTGGCCAAGTCTTACTTCCCGACGAAGTAAAAAATCTGTGAAAGTGAGTTATAGTCTCACTTTTAAAATCTAATATTTTTGGGATGAGAATACATGCAGCTTTATAAATGTTTTACACAATAGACACAAGTACATGAAACTACTTTCTATGGTTGAATGATCGAAGCCGAATATGCCCCTCTTTGCTTGGTAGCCTAAGAATTAGGGAACATCACTAATTTTGAGAATTAGTGCACGCCTAATTTACGCGAATCCTAAAGATAGATCTATTGGGCCTAACGAACCCCATCCAAAGTACCGGATGCTTTAGTACTTCGAATTCGTTTATATCATGTTCGAAGGATTTCCCGGAATGATAGGGGATATTCTTATATGCATCTTGTTAATGTCGGTTACCAGGTGTTCACCATATGAATGATTTTTATCTCTATGTATGGGATGTATATTGAAATATGAAATCTTGTGGTCTATTATTATGATTTGATAATATATAGGTTAAACCTATAACTCACCAACATTTTTGTTGACGTTTTAAGCATGTTTATTCTCAGGTGATTATTAATAGCCTCCGCTATTGCATACTAAAATAAGGACAAGATTTAGAGTCCATGCTTGTATGATATTATGTAAAAACTGCATTCAAGAAACTTATCTTTGATGTAATGTATATTCTTATTGTAAACCATTGTGTAATGGTAGTGTGTAAACGGTATATTTTAGATTATCATTATTTGATAATCTACGTAATGCTTTTTAAACCTTTATCGATAAAATAAAGGTTATGGTTGTTTTAAAAATGAATGCAGTCTTTGAAAAACGTCTCATATAGAGGTCAAAACCTCGCAACGAAATCAATTAATATGGAACGTTTATAATCAATATGAACGGGAAATTTCAGTTGGTATCCGAGCGTTGGTCTTAGAGAACCAGAAAATTGCATAAGTGTGTCTTACCGAGTTTGTTAGGATGCATTAGTGAGTCTGGACTTCGACCGTGTTTTTCTTCAAAAATGATTGCTTAACATTTTTTTGTTGGAAACTATATATTATTAACATGTAAATATTATGTGATATATTAATCTCTTAACGTGTTTGATGTTGTGTGATAGATGTCTACCTCTAGTAAAAATCCCATTGATTCACCTAATAATAATAATGAAGAGTCGAATATATTTTGGGAAGATTCACAAATTCCCGAAGAGGAACCGGAAAAGGAGGAACCGAAAGAGGAGAACCGGAAGAAGAGGAACCAGAAGAGGAGGAATCGGAAGAGGAGTGTAACAACCCAAACCAAACCACGTTCGAACTCGCCTTAATATATCACAAAAAAAATTATTTTGCTGTTCAGCTATTAGCGCGGCGCGCCATGCTTCTACGCGGCGCGCAGAATGCCCTGACAGGCTGCTGTCCCAAAAAGTCAAAAACGTGAAAATGTTTGACCACTTCCCTACATAATTAGACAAAATGCTTTCAACCACATACTCATATATGTAAAACTAGCACGTTCCATTAATAAAATTAGTTTTAAGAAGCGGGGCCCACATTGACCTAAATTACCCTTTAAGTACAAAATACAAGTTTTCGACCGCAAGACTTTTAATACATAATAAAGCCGAGCATGGCGATTGGGGATACGCTACCCAATCCTAATCAATCCAAAGCAAGCCTTCTAAAGCAACTACGCAAGTCCACTAGTCCCCACTTACCCGAGCCACCGTCTCCAAGCAATCTATAAAAATGTAAACAACGAGAGGGTAAGCTAACGCTTAGTGAGTGAAAATATACTACATACATATATATGCATAAAATGGACACGCCACATAAATAAACAAATACCGCATACCGTAACATCCATGTATAAGGCAACTACACTAAGCATACCGTACGATCTCTAAGCAACAAGCTAAAGACATCAACAAAGTATAAGTTCGCCAACGACGATGTGAACAACGCCAATAAGCTACACCCGGAGGGTTAGCTACAACACAACAATACATTAATATATATATATATATATATATATATATATATATATATATATATATATATATATATATATATATATATATATATATATATATATATAACACTATAAAAACGACCAAGGTTAACCCTTTAACCCAATACTGAGAACCAAGTACCACAATGAAGATTGGCCGAACTACACGAGCCCTAATAATTCGAAACCACACGAGATTACTATCTTCACAACATCGAGGTTGGACGAACTACACGAGCCTTAGTAATCCGAAACCACACGAGATTACTACCTCAATAAGATGACCAAACTACACAAGTCACCATGAATCCTAACCACACGAGATTCATTTTTGATAAGATGACCGAACTACACGCGTCACCGTGAATCCGAATTATACGCGATTCACTTCTCCAACTCAACCCACGGTCACGGGATTATAAAATCCACCACATCGAGGTTATCCACATCACGACAATATCAACCCTTCGCCATTGGGGTTATAACATCCAAATCACAACCACGTGTGAAAACGTACACACAAACGTGTACCTCGCCAAAGGTGGTCAACCAAAATGCACAACCGTGCCAATTGGACTCATACCAAAGTCCATCAAATCCACCTATATGTGAAGTGAGCTCTAATAGTCGAGAATCACTTCACCCGACCCGCACCCATCCTACACATACATATGCACATAGGATATTAACACTCACATTGTCGCCTTGATGAATGCTTTCGAAATAATCCGCAACTCGTCAAAGGAAAGTACCTATTCCATAATCATAAATACCACAACACAATTAGGATGGACTTACAAACCAACCCAATTCAACTCTTAGTGCAAATTTCGACCCAAATGCACTTTCAAGCACGAACCGCGCCCAAACAAACCAACATTCACTAACGCAAGTGAAAATGGTCCTAATAAGCCAATTAAACCCGAACACAAGTGTTAAACACTTATCGTTCTCAAAATCGCCCATAAACCCAAATTTTGACCCATTAAGTCAAAATCTCACCATTTACAAGTTTTAACACCAAAACATATTTAACTTGGTTTTATACCTCAACTTAATCCATTTTAAGTTTATAAACCTCAACGAATCGACATTCGGGTCATAATCATCAACAAACCCTAATTTTGACTCTAGTCAAAATTAGTCAACCACAAGAACCCTAAAGGTCTCCAAATCATCAATAATCACTAATACTAGTGATTATACACCATTCTCAAGTCTTAAACATGGTTAAATCATTAACCAACCCAAAACCCGCCTTTAACACTTATAAACCCGAATCTTGGTGTTAATCTTCAATTAACAACTAAATGGGTTCCATCTATGAATCATACAATCAAAAGCCCCAGATTTGAATGATGAACGCAAAAACGAAATTCGGAGTTAAAGCTTACCACTAGTATCACCGTGTAGCTAAGAACGAGGAGAACAAACTTGTCGACTACGCCAAAGATCAAAACCCGCTTCTTCCTTTCTAAAAATCCCTTTAAATCAAATGGGTGTTTGAGTTCTTGAGAGAAATATGAAAAGAAAAGGAAAAGAATGAATAAATGAAATGGGTGGATGAGGTTAAGTCCTCAAATCTGGCTCAAACGCGAAAAGACCGAAATGCCCTTTTAAAAACTCTAAAATAACAAAAGAGTCTGCCAGCGACATATGGCGCGGCGCGCCATAACCCCGCGCGGCGCGCGACTGGGCAGAATCAGAATCAAGGGTCTTACAACTCTCCCCAACTTAAAATCGATCACGTCCTCGTGATCCTCATCACTTAACCAAATGGAGCCCACTTTACGGTCCTCAACATAAGTCCCAATCCGACTTTCCCAAGCAATTATTCCCAATGAATCGCCTTCAACAACTAAATCGTCACCCGCGATTTCTCAATCACCATCCGAGCACTAAAACCATGCTCATTCCCTCGCATCGGGAAAACTCATCCAACCTCTAACCGAGATATCAACCCTTAGCATACCATACCAAGTACATCGCTAGTAACAACCGCACATCAAAATAAAGTCAACCATCTAAACCGACGAAGACTGAAAAGAAGTGAATCCTTACGGATAACACTTACCATTAACATCCCTTGTAGTGCGCAATACGACCCATACGCAACTACCGTAACATCATAATCGAACGGTTAAAACCGATAGTGCCTAAAACGATCATGGCAACGCTAGATCCCAAGGTGTACAAAATCGACTATCGTCACACCGTAACAACTTGTGAGCGAAACACGGCTATCGCATCACTAATCAGACAACACAGTCCTCACGACCCCACCATCGGCGTATAAAACAACCGACAGTTCCCACAACATGGTCCTTACGACCCCACCATTGGTGTATCAAACAACCAATAGATCAAACATCATGGTCCTTACGACCCCACCATCGGTGTATAAAACAACCGACAGATCATACAACAAGAAGGCTGGCCGAAAACTACACGCGCCTTAGTGAATCCGAACTACACGCGACTCACTACCTTCCTCGCAACAACAATCGGGATTGGCCGAACTACACGCGCCATAGTGAATCTGAACTACACGAGAGTCACTATCCCAAAGGAATGACCGAACTACACGAGTCATTTGTGAATCCGAACTACACGAGACTCACTCCACAATACAATGACCGAAACCACATGAGTCATTGGTGAATCCAAACTACACGCGATTCACTTCCACAATAAGATGACCGAACTACACGCGTCATCATGAATCCGAACTACACGAGATTCACAACTCAACACCGGATGAAGTTAGTGGACCCCGAAAGTCATGCTTCAGCGATATAACACATACGCCCATGATGAAGACAGCGGACCCCGAAGGTCATACTTCACCAATCAATGATCTCATGATGAAGTCAGCGGACCCCGAAGGTCATGCTCCACCAATCCACGATCCCACGATGAAGTCAACGGACCCTGAAGGTCATGCTTCATCAATCACATACGCACTTTTGGCCCCAAACAATGAGTAGTGCAACATCGCGCTCTGCTACACTATAGTGAACCCTAACGGATACCACTAACCATCCACACAATCGAGCAAGAACCACCTATATCAAACATAGGTACAAAATAATAATTCTCTATAAGAGAATCCACCACGCACATCCCTGAACCGAGGGATTTCACCTTGCTCGCCAAACACGTCCATTATCTCTCAACGAGATTTACCACATCACCACCTCGGTGATAATTCAAATCCAAAATCATAAGTACAATTTAACCGAAATTGTACTCTACCATCAATCGACCAAAACTAGGTCTCGACAAAATTTCCGGATCTACCAAAAACATCATCCGAAATCTCCTACTAAAACTTCCTCCGGCGGGAGTGTAACTCTCCCCACTTGGAACTACGTTCCATAACCGCATCTCGTACAACCGTACAATGCTACCAAAGGTAGACTTTACCAACCAATTGGGTTCACACGACTCATCACCACATCTTGCTCCAACCTTGAGCACACGAAAGATTTCAATCAACCCTTATACACTTCGAACGAAAAGTGTACCACGATTACACGAACCATAGCCTCGCAATCATCCAATAGCTTTAGTTTAACAAATTTCACCCGGTCACTCAGGTACCTAATGGTTTCACTTCGGTACCCTAAGTACAATGTAACCGCAACACAATCAGAGTCGAACACTACGCTAGTAGGTATAAAAGAGGCACCTAATGTCGTGTCACGTAGAATCCTTTATCAATATAAAAGAGGCACCTAATCTCTAGGGTTTCATCCTACCCGTCGAACCTCATGGTTCATCAACTTCCTCATAAAGGCGAACACGCGCTTAACAACCGAACACCAAAACCCATTTCCATGGCTTGGTAGAAACATTTCCCAAATACTAAGGAATGCTTGGTTGCACCAAGTCTTACGCCCTTCGTCCGACAATCAAACGTCACCATAGGGTACTTCCATTAGGGACGTCACCCATAACAACAATATGCAAAACACAAGGCATTTAACAACTCAAATTCAAACGGCACTTAATAAATAATCAAAGGACATATTTATTAAAACGAAATGTACCTTAACGTCTCCTTGCCGCACCCGTCCCCGCTAACTTGGGACATTCCGACTTACGATGTCCTTCTTCTTGGTAATTGAAGCACACCATGCCATCACCTTTTGGTACCGAACATTCCCACGACTTGTGACCCCTCACGCCACAATTGTAACATCTAGACATACTAGCATCTGGTATACCCGTCCACGTACCACCCGTGCTCACACTCGGACCCTTAGTCCTCTTATTCGGAGCACCATACGAAACAACCCTTCTCTCGCTCGAAGGTTCACCCTTCTTTGATCGTGAATATGACTCGAAACCTCTAGCCACGCCGAATAATTCCGCAAACGATTTTGCGTGACCCTGACTAATCTTATTCTTCAAGTCATCATTCAAGGTTCGATAGAAATCCTCCATCAACAACCGATCATTCCCTAAATACTCCGGGCAAAAACGAGCCTTCGCCATAAAGGTCGTCTTGAGAGTATTCAAATCCATAGAATCCTGTTGCAAATTTCGCAACTCATTACGCAATTCCGACAAGTAGGTCGAAGTCCGGAACTCCTCGAAGAATTCCTTCTTAAAATCGTCCCACGATAGCGCCATAAACGGCTCACCACCGACAAGATCAATCTTACCATCCAACCAATCCTTCGCCCTACCCCGCAATAAACTAGTAGCGAGTCTTGTCTTTTTCTTGGGAGGGCATTCAATAGTACGAAAACACCCTTCAACATCCGAGATCCAAGTTGTGCTTACCAAAGGATCCGGTTTCCCGTCATACATCGGAGGTTTAGTCCTCATGAAGCTCTTAAGACAATGCTCCATTTCTCCGCTATTTCGAAATTCGGAATACTTCCTATCCATTTCTTCTCAAAACGCACTCATTTGCTCCACAACTTCGGCCGAAACTCTAGCGTTAAATTCTAGACCATTCATCTCGATCCCGTTTCCCGTCGCCATTCTAAGGAAATGCAAAAGTGATTAGACCACGAACGTATAAAGTACACACACAACACCGCACCATCTTGCTAAACACTCGTCGTACATCACTTGCTAGACACAATTTGCACACGTAATAAGGTTTGCAAGTCCTTATTACGTATACACTCCGTATCGGCTCGTTAGTGCAACGACCGCCTCGCTCGATGATATAAACAAACACAAACAAAATTCTACGCGATATAAACACACGCGAGAATTATTATCACAACACAATAATGTATTAATAACATCTGTATTATTAATATAAACGTTAGTCCTCCTACAAGCGAGGCACTAAATATAACCCATTCCGACCCGTAATCCTACAAGTCCCGCAACAAATTAAGCATACACAAAAGTCTAAGTCTAGGCACCTATCTCAAGTCACCTAAATCCCTTAGACCATGCTCTAATACCACTTGTTACAACCCAAACCAAACCACGTTCGAACCCACCTTAATATATCACAAAAAAAAATTATTTTGCTGTACAGCTATTGGCGCGGCCCGCCATGCTTCTGTACGGCGCGCAGAATGCCCTAGACAGGCTGCTGTCCCAAAAAGTCAAAAACGTGAAAATGTTTGACTACTTCTCGACATAATTAGACAAAACGCTTTCAACCACATACTCATATATTTAAAACTAGCACGTTCCATTAAAAAAATTAGTTTTACGAAGCGGGGCCCACATTGACCCAAATTACCCTTTAAGTACAAAATACAAGTTTTCTACCGCAAGACTTTTAATACACAATAAAGCCGAGCATGGCGATTGGGGATACGCTACCCAATCCTAATCAATCCAAAACAAGCCTTCTAAAGCAACTACGCAAGTCCACTAGTCCCCGCTTACCCGAGCCACCGTCTCCAAGCAATCTATAAAAATGTAAACAGCGAGAGGGTAAGCTAACGCTTAGTGAGTGAAAATATACTACATACATATATATGCATAAAATGGATACGTCACATAAATAAACAAATACCGCATACCGAAGCATCCATGTATAAGGCAACTACACTAAGCATACCGTACGATCTCTAAGCAACAAGCTAAAGACATCAACAAAGTATAAGTTCGCCAACGACGATGTAAACAACGCCAATAAGCTACACCCGGAGGGTTAGCTACAACACAACAATACATTAATATATATATAACAATATAAAAATGACCAAGGTTAACCCTTTAACCCAATACCGAGAACCAAGTACCACAATGAAGATTGGCTGAACTACACGAGCCCTAGTAATCCGAAACCACACGAGATTACTATCTTCACAACATCGAGGTTGGCCGAACTACACGAGCCTTAGTAATCCGAAACCACACGAGATTACTACCTCAATAAGAAGACCGAACTACACGAGTCACCATGAATCCGAACCACACGAGATTCATTTTTGATAAGATGACCGAACTACACGCGTCATCGTGAATCCGAACTACACGCGATTGACTTCTCCAACTCAACCCACGGTCACGGGATTATAAAATCTACCACATCGGGGTTATCCACATCACGACAATATCAACCCTTCGCCATTGGGGTTATAACATCCAAATCACAACCACGTATGATAACGTACACATAAATGTGTACCTCGCCAAAGGTGGTCAACCAAATTGCACAACCGTGCCAATTGGACTCATACCAAAGTCCATCAAATCCACCTATATGTGAAGTGAGCTCTAATAGTCGAGAATCACTTCACCCGACCCGCACCCATCCTACACATACATATGCACATAGGATATTAACACTCACCTTGTCGCCTTGATGAATGCTTCCGAAATAATTCGCAACTCTTCAAAGGAAAGTACCTATTCCATAATCATAAATACCACAACACAATTAGGATGGACTTACAAACCAATCCAATTCGACTCTTAGTGCAAATTTCAACCCAAATGCACTTTCAAGCACGAACCGCGCCCAAACTAACCAACATTCACCAACGCAAGTGAAAATGGTCCTAATAAGCCAATTAAACCCGAACACAAGTGTTAAACACTTATCGTTCTCAAAATCGCCCATAAACCCAAATTTTGACCCATTAAGTCAAAATCTCACCATTTACAAGTTTTAACACCAAAACATATTTAACTCGGTTTTATACCTCAACTTAATCCATTTTAAGTTTATAAACCTCAACGAATTGACATTCGGGTCATAATCATCAACAAACCCTAATTTTGACTCTAGTCAAAATTAGTCAACCACAAGAACCCTAAAGGTCTCCAAATCATCAATAATCACTAATACTAGTGATAATACACCATTCTCAAGTCTTAAATATGGTTAAATCATTAACTAACCCAAAACCCACCTTTAACACATACAAACCCGAATCTTGGTATTAATCTTCAATTAACAACTAAATGGATTCCATCTATGAATCATACAATCAAAAGCCCTAAATTTGAATGATGAACATAAAAACGAAATTTGGAGTTAGAGCTTACCACTAGTATCACCGTGTAGCTAAGAACGAGGAGAACAAACTTGTCAACTACGCCAAAGATCAAAACCCGCTTCTTCCTTTTCAAAAATCCCTTTGAATCAAATGGGTGTTTGAGTTCTTGAGAGAAATATGAAAAGAAAAGGAAAAGAATGAATAAATGAAATGGGTGGATGAGGTTAAGTCCTCAAATCTGGCTCAAATACGAAAAGACCGAAATGCCCTTTTAAAAACTCTAAAATAACAAAAGAGTCTGCCAGCGATATATGACGCGGCGCGCCATAACCCCGCGCGGCGCGCCATAACCCCGCGCGGCGCGCGTCTCGGCAGAATCAGAATCCAGGGTCTTACAAGGAGGAACCAAAAGAAGAAGAGGTTCCGGAGGAAGAAATATTGATACCTATAGTAAATCGATTAAATAAAAGAAAATCCTCAACCAACGGACCAAAGTTAATAATTGTCAATGGTGTTTCCGCCGAGGAAGCAAAATATTGGGAAGATTACCAATTTTCCGATGAATCAGATCCCGATGAGGATTTCGATGATGTTATAGAAATTACCTCGACCCAATTTAATAAAGCGAAAGAAAATAATAAGGGAAAAAGTATAAAACTAGAGAAACCCGATTCCAACCCCGATGAACTTTATATGTATCGGCAACATCCGTATTTCCTAAAATGTAACAATGACCCGGGAACCTCTAAACCACCGGATTTTTCTAAACGATTATGGAAAACGACGGCTCGTATTAGAGGAACACCATATATTCCTAGAAAATTAGGAAAACGAACCAAGTCCGAAGAAGAAGAAACCAGTGATTCAGATTAGAGGGTTTGTAATCATGTTGTGTATTATATGTATTGTAGTGTGGTTGTACTTTTATGTTCTATGTAAAAATTTTCTTGTATTGTTTGTTATTACGAATCTAATCCTTGTTTATTTTACATTATAAAAACAAAATGGATGTTAAGGGTAGACAACCGAATATTTTAAAAGACCTACCAGAGTATGATTGAGGAAATCTTGTCTAGAGTCGTTTAGAATTCATCAGCACATTTAGTTATGGCGAAATTAACTTGTCAAACATTTGAAAGACTTTCCAGAAATGCCTTAGTTTATAAAAGGCTTTCCTTTGATAGGTGGGGTATATCACATTGGGGAGACTTTAAGTTACGCCGTGTTTTCTTTAAAGCGTTAAATGCGGGGAACCCAAATGCAATTTTACGCTACGGGTTAAGAACCTATTTTGACTCAACATATCCCAACATAGGATTTCGTGAATTAGAAAGAGCTTCTAACATGCAACATAAAGAAGCATGTTATGCTTACGGGTTAGTGATGTTCGCTTCTTACCAAAGTGAGAAAAAGAACATCGGATTGCAGCTTTTAAATAAAACTTTTCCACAAGTGACGGATTTAGTAGTTGGGGTGAGAAACAAGGTTTTTAGATTATTAAGGGGTTGTTGGACATTATTTCAAAATGTACTATATTTCATGTTATATGTAATATAGCGATGTTGTAAGTTTGAAGAATATTTATATGTGACATATTATTATAATCAGTTTTTCATATGAAATTGTAGTAGTTGAATTGTATATTAGCTACTAAGTATGAACTTAACGGGTAGGTAGTACCCGAATTTAAACTTATAAAATGCTAATATGAAGAAAAAGCTTTTATAAATGAGTTCATATTATGCTACGAAATACTATTGACTACTCTTAATATTCTGTATGATTAACTCGATTCTTTTGGCTATTTTTGAAGGAAATGGCACCGGCAACTCGTCAGAATTTGAACATGAGTGAGGAAGACTTCCGTGTTTTCCTTGTAGCAAACATAGCCGCAGTACGGGCTGCGATGCAAAATAATAATAACTCTGGATCTAGCAGTGGAACTAATTCCACAAAAAATCGTGTAGGATGCTCCTACAAAGAATTCACTGCCTGCAAACCTCTGGAATTCGATGGAACCGAGGGTCCAATTGGATTAAAACGGTGGACCGAGAAGGTCGAATTGGTGTTCGCCATAAGCAAGTGTACTGAAGAGGACAAGGTTAAGTACGCCACGCATACCTTCACAGGTACTGCGTTAACGTGGAGGAACACCTATCTTGAACAGGTAGGACAAAATGCTGCTTACGTACTACCGTGGTCAGCATTCAAGCACTTGATGAACGAGCAGTACCGTCCTAGAAATGAGGTCAATAAGCTCAAGGTAGAGCTTAGAGAGTTATGAATACAAGGGTTCGACATTACCACATATGAACGACGATTCACAGAGTTGTGCCTATTATGTCCGGGAACGTTCGAAGATGAAGAAGAGAAGATCGACGCATTTTTAAAAGGATTACCAGAAAAGATTCAAGAAAATGTGAGTTCACACGAGCCCGCTTCCATACAAAAGGCAAGTCGAATGGCTCATAAACTCATAAATCAGATTGAGGGAAGAATTAAAGAGCAGGCGGCCGAATAAGCCAACACAAAACAACTCAAGAGGAAGTGGGAGGAAAACAGTGACAAGAGTCACCAGTACAACAACAACAACAATTACAACCACAATCGTAACAACCATCCCAACAACCGTAACATAAATCGCAACAACAACAATCGCAATCCCAACAACAACAACTACAACAAACGTCCCAACAACAATAACAACCGCAACAACAACAATAATCAAAAACAGCCATGCCAAAGGTGTGAAGAGAATCACACGGGGTTCTGCACAACATTTTGCAATAGGTATAAAAGAAATAGTCATAGCGTGACAAAGTGTGAGGTCTACGGACCAATGTATAACAGAACTAAAGGAACAAATAATGTCGGAACGAGTAATGTCGGAACAAGTAGTGTCAGAGCAAGTACTGCCAACGTAGTCTGTTATAAATATGGAAAACCGGGCCACATTATAAAAAATTGCCCGAATCAGGGGAATACTAATGGGCAGGGCCGCGGAAGAGTTTTCAATATTAATACGGCGAAAGCACAGGAAGACCCGGAGCTTGTTACGGGTACGTTTCTTATTGACAATAAATCCGCTTATGTTTTATTTGATTCGGGTGCGGATAGAAGTTATATGAGTAGAGATTTTTGTGCTAAATTAAGTTGTCCATTAACGCCTTTGGATAATAAATTTTTACTCGAATTAGCAAACGGCAAATTAATTTAGGCAGATAATATATGTCGGAATCGAGAAATTAAACTGGTTAGCGAAACATTTAAGATTGATTTGATACTAGTAGAGTTAGGGATTTTTTATGTGATAATCGGTATGGACTGGTTGAAAGAAGTAAAAGCAGAAATCGTTTGTTACAAAAATGCAATTCGCATTATACGAGAAAAAGGAAAACCCTTAATGGTGTACGGAGAAAAGAGCAACGCGAAGTTAAATCTTATTAGTAACCTGAAGGCACAAAAACTAATAAGAAAAGGTTGTTATGTGTGCTAGCACACTTCGAGAAAGTCAATTCCGAAGAAAAGAACATCAATGATGTTCTCGTCGCAAAAGAATTTCCAGATGTATTTTCGAAAGAATTACCGGGACTACCTCCACACCGATCCGTTGAATTTCAAATAGACCTTGTACCAGGAGCTGCACCAATAGCTTGTGCTCCATACAGACTCGCACCCAGCGAAATGAAGGAACTTCAGAGCCAATTACAAGAACTTTTAGAGCATGGTTTCATTCGACCAAGCACATCACCGTGGGGAGCTCCTGTTTTGTTTGTCAAGAAAAAGGATGGTACATTTAGGTTATGTATCGACTACCGAGAGTTGAACAAACTTACCATCAAGAACCGCTACCCACTACCGAGAATCGACGACTTATTTGATCAACTACAAGGCTCGTCGGTTTATTCGAAGATTGATTTACGTTCTGGGTATCATCAAATGCGGGTGAAGGAGGATGATATTCCAAAGACTGCTTTTAGGACGCGTTACGGTCATTACGAGTTTATGGTTATGCCGTTTGGGTTGACTAACACACCAGCTGTGTTCATGGACCTCATGAACCGAGTGTGTGGACCATACCTTGACAAGTTTGTCGTTGTTTTCATCGATGACATACTTATTTACTCAAAGAATGACCAAGAGCACGAAGAACACTTGAGAAAAGTGCTAGAGTTGTTAAGGAAAGAAAAACTGCATGCTAAGTTTTCAAAGTGTGCATTTTGATTGGAAGAAGTTCAATTCCTCGGTCACATAGTGAACAAAGAAGGTATTCAGGTGGATCCAGCAAAGATTGAAACCGTTGAAAAGTGGGAAACCCCGAAAACTCCGAAGCACATACGATAATTTTTAGGGCTGGCTGGTTATTACAGGAGATTCATCCAAGATTTTTCCAAAATAGCAAAACCCTTGACTGCATTAACGCATAAAGGAAAGAAATTTGAATGGAAGGATGAACAAGAGAAAGCATTTCAATTGTTGAAGAAAAGGTTAACTACGACACCTATATTGTCATTACCTGAAGGGAATGATGATTTTGTGATATATTGTGATGCCTCAAAGCAAGGTCTCAGTTGTGTATTAATGCAACGAACGAAGGTAATTGCTTATGCGTCTAGATAATTGAAGATTCATGAGCAAAATTATACGACGTATGATTTGGAATTAGGCGCGGTTGTTTTTGTATTAAAGACTTGGAGGCACTACTTATATGTGGAGGCACTACTTATATGGGGTCAAAAGTATTATATATACCGACCACAAAAGTCTTCAACACATATTTAATCAGAAACAACTTAACATGAGGCAGCGTAGGTGGATTGAATTGTTGAATGATTATGACTTTGAGATTCGTTACCATCTGGGGAAGGCAAATGTGGTAGCCGACGCCTTGAGCAGAAAGGACAGAGAACTCATTCGAGTAAAATCTATGAATATAATGATTCACAATAACCTTACTACTCAAATAAAGGAGGCGCAACAAGGAGTTTTAAAAGAGGGAAATTTAAAGAATGAAATACCCAAAGGATCAGAGAAGCATCTTAATATTCGGGAAGACGGAACCCGGTATAGGGCTGAAAGAATTTGGGTAACAAAATTTGGAGATATTAGAGAAATGGTACTTAGAGAAGCTCATAAAACCAGATACTCAATACATCCTGGAACGGGGAAGATGTACAAGGATCTCAAGAAACATTTTTGGTGGCCAGGTATGAAAGTCGATGTTGCTAAATACGTAGGAGAATGTTTGACGTGTTCTAAGGTCAAAACGGAGCATCAGAAACCATCAGGTCTACTTCAACAACCCGAAATCCCGGAATAGAAATGGGAAAATATTACCATGGATTTCATCACTAAATTGCCAAGGACTGCCAGTGGTTCTGATACTATTTGGGTAGTAGTTGATCGTCTCACCAAATCAGCACACTTTCTGCCAATAAGAGAAGATGACAAGATGGAGAAGTTAATACGATTGTATTTGAAGGAAGTCATCTCCAGACATGGAATACCAATCTCTATTATCTCTGATAGGGATGGCAGATTTATTTCAAGATTCTGGCAGACATTACAGCAAGCATTAGGAACTCGTCTAGACATGAGTACTGCCTATCATCCACAAACTGATGGGCAGAGTGAAAGGATGATACAAACGCTTGAAGACATGCTACGAGCATGTGTTATTGATTTCAGAAACAGTTGGGATCGACATCTACCGTTAGCAGAATTTTCCTACAACAACAGCTACCATTCAAGCATTGAGATGGCGCCGTTTGAAGCACTTTATGGTAGAAAGTGCAGGACTCCGATTTGTTGGAGTGAAGTGGGGGATAGACAGATTACGGGTCCAGAGATAATACAAGAAACTACCGAGAAGATGATCCAAATTCAACAACGGTTGAAGACCGCCCAAAGTCGACAAAAGAGCTACGCTGACATTGAAAGAAAAGATATTGAATTTGAAATTGGAGAGATGGTCATGCTTAAAGTTGCACCTTGGAAAGGAGTTGTTCGATTTGGTATACGAGGTAAATTAAATCCAAGGTATATTGGACCATTCAAGATTATTGATCGTGTCGGACCAGTAGCTTACCGACTTGAGTTACCTCAACAACTCGTGGCTGTACATAACACTTTCCACCTCTCGAATTTGAAGAAATGTTTTGCTAAAGAAGATCTCACTATTTCATTAGACGAAATCCAAATCAACGAAAAACTTCAATTTATCGAAGAACCCGTCGAAATAATGGATCGTGAGGTTAAAAGACTTAAGCAAAACAAGATACCAATTGTTAAGGTTCGATGGAATGCTCATAGAGGACCTGAGTTCACCTAGGAATGAGAAGATCAGATGAATAAGAAATACCCGCAATTATTTTTAGAAGATACGTCAACACCTCCAACTACTTAAAATTTCGGGACGAAATTTATTTAACGGGTAGGTACTGTAGTGACCCGAACTTTTCCATGTTTATATATATTAAATGAAACTATTGTTTACATTATTAAGTGTTTCCAACATGTTAAGCAATCAAACTTGTTAAGAGTTGATTAATTGAAATAGGTTTCATATAGACAATTGACCACCCAAGTTGACCGGTGATTCACGAACGTTAAAACTTGTAAAAACTATTTGATGACATATATATGATTATATATATATTTAACATGATATTATAATAAGTAAGTATCTCATTAGGTATCTTAACAGTGAGTTATATACATAAAATTGAGTTTATTGAATTAAGAAACTCGAAACGATATATATAACGATTATCGTTATAACAACGTCTTACTAAATACATATGAATCATATTAAGATATTGTTACACTATGTTTAATCATGATAAATGATAAGTAAACATGTCATTATGTATATTAACAATGAACTACATATGTAAAACAAGACTACTAACTTAAGAAACGAGACATATATGTAACGATTATCATTGTAACAACATTTAACCGTATATATATCATACTAAGATATTTTAATATATCATAATATCATGATAATGTAATAATTTAACATCTCTTTAGATATAATATATAATCGGTTAACAACATTTAACAAGATCGTTAGCCTAAAGGTTTCAAAATAACATTTACATGTAACGACTAACGATGACTTAACGACTCAGTTAAAATGTATATACATGTAGTGTTTTAATATGTATTCATACACTTTTGAAAGACTTCAAGACAATTATCAAAATACTTCTACTTAACAAAAATGCTTACAATTACATCCTCGTTCAGTTTCATCAACAATTCTACTCGTATGCACCCGTATTCGTACTCGTACAATACACAGCTTCTAAATGTATGTACAATTGGTATATACACTCCAATGATCAGCTCTTAGCAGCCTATGTGAGTCACCTAACACATGTGGAAACCATCATTTGGCAACTAGCATGAAATATCTCATAAAATTACAAAAATATTAGTAATCATTCATGACTTATTTACATGAAAACAAAATTACACATCCTTTATATCTAATCCATATACCAATGACTAAAAACACCTAAAAACACTTTTATTCTTCAAATTTCTTCATCTAATTGATCTCTCTCAAGTTATATCTTCAAGTTCTAAGTGTTCTTCATAAATTCCAGAAGTATAGTTTCATAAAAATCAAGAATACTTCTAAGTTTGTAAGTCTACTTCCAAGCTTTTTAATCCATTCCAAGTAATCATCTAAGATCAAAGAACCTTTGTTATTTACAGTAGGTTATCTTTCTAATTCAAGGTAATATTCATATTCAAGCTTTGATTCAATTTCTACAACTATAACAATCTTATTTCGAGTGAAAATCTTACTTGAACTGTTTTCGTGTCATAATTCTGCTTCAAGAACCTTCAAGCCATCCAAGGATCCTTTGAAGCTAGATCCATTTTTCTCATTTCCAGTAGCTTTATCCAGAAAACTTGAGGTAGTAATGATGTTCATAACATCATTCGATTCATACATATAAAGCTATCTTATTCGAAGGTTTAAACTTGTAATCACTAGAACATAGTTTAGTTAATTCTAAACTTGTTCGCAAACAAAAGTTAATCCTTCTAACTTGACTTTTAAAATCAAATAAACACATGTTCTATATCTATATGATATGCTAACTTAATGATTTAAAACCTGGAAACACGAAGAACACCGTAAAACCGGACATACGCCGTCGTAGTAACACCGCGTGCTGTTTTGGGTTAGTTAATTAAAAACTATGATATACTTTGATTTAAAAGTTGTTCTTCTGGAAAAATGATTTTTCTTATGAACATGAAACTATATCCAAAAATTATGGTTAAACTCAAAGTGAAAGTATATTTTTCAAAATGGTCATCAAGATGATGTTTTTTCGACGGAAATGACTACCTCTTTAGTAATTGACATGTAACTTAAATTTCTGACTATAAACCTATACTTTTTCTGTGTATATTCTTAAATTAGAGTTCAATATGAAACCATAGCAATTTTATTCACTAAAAATGGATTTAAAATGAAGAAGTTATGGGTAAAACAAGATTGGATATTTTTTGATTATTTTAGCTACGGGAAATGTTTAACAAATCTATACAAATCATATCATAGCTAACTTATATTGTATTATACATGTATTCTAATATATTATGTAATCTTGGGATACCATAGACACGTATGCAAATGTTTTGACATATTATATCGACCCATGTATATATATTATTTGGAACAACCATAGACACTCTATATGCAGTAATGTTGGAGTTAGCTATATAGGGTTGAGGTTGATTATAAAAATATATATACTTTGAGTTGTGATCTAGCCTGAGACGTGTATACACTGGGTCATGGATTGATTCAATATAATATATATCGATTTATTTCTGTACGTCTAACTGGGGATAACTAGTTGTAGGTTACTAACCAGAACAGCTGTCTTAATAAATTTAAAACAGTAAAATGTATTAAAAATGTTGTAAATATATTTTGAACATAATTTGATATATATTTACATAATTGTTATAGGTTCGTGAATCGACCAGTGACCAAGTCTTACTTCCCGACGAAGTAAAAATCTGTGAAAGTGAGTTATAGTCCCACTTTTAAAATCTAATATTTTTGAGATGAGAATACATGCAGCTTTATAAATGTTTTACAAAATAGACACAAGTACATGAAATTACTTTCTATGGTTGAATGATCGAAGCCGAATATGCCCCTATTTGCTTGGTAGCCTAAGAATTAGGGAACCTCACTAATTTTAAGAATTAGTGCACTCCTAATAGACGCGAATCCTAAAGATAGATCTATTGGGACTAACGAACCCCATCCAAAGTACCGGATGCTTTAGTACTTCGAATTCGTTTATATCATGTCCGAAGGATTTCCCGGAATGATAGGGGATATTCTTATATGCATCTTGTTAATGTCGGTTACCAGGTGTTCACCATATGAATGATTTTTATCTCTATGTATGGGATGTATATTGAAATATGAAATCTTGTGGTCTATTATTATGATTTGATAATATATAGGTTAAACCTATAACTCATCAACATTTTTGTTGACGTTTTAAGCATGTTTATTCTCGGGTGATTATTAAGAGCTTCCGCTGTTGCATACTAAAATAAGGACAAGATTTGGAGTCCATGCTTGTATGATATTATGTAAAAACTGCATTCAAGAAACTTATCTTTGATGTAATATATTCTTATTGTAAACCATTGTGTAATGGTAGTGTGTAAACGGTATATTTTAGATTATCATTATTTGATAATCTACGTAATGCTTTTTAAACCTTTATCGATAAAATAAAGGTTATGGTTGTTTTAAAAATGAATGCAGTCTTTGAAAAACGTCTCATATAGAGGTCAAAATCTCGCAACGAAATCAATTAATATGGAACGTTTATAATCAATATGAACGGGACATTTCATTCTTCTAGTTTGGCAAAGTGGTGTATTTATATTCCAAGAAAATATTGACAGACAAAACTGCGATCGAACCACGGTCGACCTTGTAGGCAGCCGTACAACTTCTGTCAGCATTTCAACATATCCGTTGGAGCTCCTTTTTCTTTAATTTTTTGGCTTCTTTACCTAATATAGAGCCTTCAAAATATGCTTAATACACCTAGAAGTTAACTTTATTACCCCTTTGATCTTGGACATATGCATAGAGGTTGACATGTGCTAGCTAAAGAGGAAAGTCCAATGCCCTTGACCATTGTCATTGATTTCCTAAAAAGGTAAATGCTGAAATCTTGTCCCTTGACAACCCACAAAGCTCCAAACACAATAACCCATGAATCTTACACTTTGTCAATACTTGGATGGAAGTATCATACTTCATTGGTTGCTTGCAACAAGTTAATTTTTACTAGTTTGATTCTAATGAAGAATCCTTTAACTAGTTGCTTTAATCATCCTTTGACAAACCATAAGCCTCTAAAACTTCACTAGCCCATTTTAATAGCTTGTCATCTTCTTAATGGAAGTGCCTTGCTCTTTAGAACATACTTGCATCTTGATTAAACTAGTTTGATTCTAGTTGGAGCTTAAATGAACCTTGTTACAACCTTGACTAGCTTGAGTATAATTAAAACTTACATATATACAAATGGTACTTAAAAGTAATGGGAGAGCACCTCTTTAATTGGGACTTTGATGACCATTATTAGTATGTATTTAAATGACATTTTGTAACACTTGAAAATTAAAACACTTTCGTGTTTAATCTTATTTGAGCTTAAAATGTCATTAAGATGTCGTTAGGTGTGAATTTGGTTACATTATAGATGTCTCAAAGTGGTTTATCTTAAAGTTTTGTACATTATAGATGTCTCAAAGTGGTCTATATTAAAGTGGATGAATTTGGTTACAGAGAAAACTGCGGTCGAACTGCGGTCGGCCGTGAGGTTAGCCGTAGATTGACAATTTTAGAAAAAGGTGCAATCGTTGGAACAAGATATCCACGGTCAGACTCATGGTCGACCGTGGTGCAGCCGCATAGCAATTTTACCAAGTTAATTATTTATGTATTGGTCTTTTGCTAGAGATAGTGTAGGCTTATGAACTCATGTCGTCTTACATATGATTAAGCACTTATCTCTTTTGTGTCATCATCAAAACAAAGTGATTAACTTTTGAATATTATCATTGGATTCTCAACCAACATTCTCCCCCTTTTTGATGATGACAAACATATGAGTAAGTGTTTATATATGTAAGCCGACATAAGTGTTAACATCATTTACCATACACTTTCTCCCCCTTTTATTGAAGCAAAAAGGTTAGCTCCCCCTGGAACTAAGCACGCCCTAGAGTAATGCTCCCCCTTAATTCTTACATAGCGGTAGATGATATAGCTCCCCCTTGAAATGTGCAATATAAGACTCCTAGAAAAGAGGATTAGTCCACACATAAGTCATAATATCAAGTAAGGAGTGATATGAACTCAACGAGTTGGATAAACCTTCAATCAAGGGTTAGTGCACACACATAATCATATATAGCAAGCATAAGACTCATTGTGTGTCATTGATAACAAAGATAGTGGAGTGAGGACTTAGACCAATATATGTGATCATTAGCGAGCATGTAAGATCAAAAGCGCGTATGAACCACCACATATTAAGGTTAATTAATAGTATAGCATGAATGTGCGATATAACAGGTAGTAAGCAGAAGCTTTAGTGTATCATGCAACATCATCATTAAGTACCAACATTACCTCACTAGTTCTACCAATTTCAGGCATGTATAGAAGCAAGTATGTAGAACCATATAGCATGGCATGGTATACATATTGTACATAGCACAATGTGGAAACATAAGTGAGAGTAGCATGCAAAAGCTAATATACATGAGATCAATTGTCAAGCAAAAAAATCATGCATAACAATCATATTCATAAGATTAGATGCTAGAGCATGTATGAAAGAAGGTATGTTCAAACAAGCATGTTAAAACACAAGAATATTATAGCATGGCAAACAAGTAAGAGTAGCACACGTAATCATATCATGCAACACTATAAATATTATCATAGTAGTTTCAAACAAGCATGTAAGGACACAAGCATGGCATACATATGGCACATATCATAAGCATAGCATGTTAAGCATATTGCACATAATATAAGCATAGCATGTTGAATACATATTGTAAGAATACAAGTAAGGGTAGCATGATGAAGCTAATATATGCATAACGATCTAATTTATATATAAGCTTAAAACATGCATGAGGCACATCTATTTAACATTATGAGCATATTAGTTGAAGGATGTCAAGAAATGGTGATCAATAGGGCCGATATGATAATTCAAAAGATTATTCACATGATAAGTTATCATTTAAAAATCATTCACTAAGTTTCAGGTTATTCAACTAAGAGCATATCTCTTTGTATACTTAGTGATGAATATATGTATAACCTAAGCATATATATCATGTTAATATTTCACTTATATGTAATGATCAAAGCTAAATTGGTGCTCAAATAATCACTTATTAGGTTGACTAGTCCAATTTTAGCACGAGAATGCACACATATATGAATTTTGGAAGAGGTGGTACCTTAATCGAGGAAAGTTTGTTTCATCCATAAGTCATGAGCACATGGTCTTCCAATCGCTACATACTCGACTTTAGTAGTAGAGAGAGCTACGGGTGTTTGTTCCATTGAGAACCAATAGGTTATTCATAAACCAACTAATGCACATACACCACTCTTCTAAACAGTAGCGATCCACCATCATCCGAATCTCCAAGGCACGTGATATTCATGATGCATAGAACCCTTTAGATTTATCTAAAGATCCTTTTAATGGCTTGAAAGTGTGACATATTTGGACTTTCGTTTGCTTGGGTGATGAGCATAATAGTGCGTTTGAAGTCTCACAAGCATTGTTAGAAATATATGCAAAGAACTCAAAAATAATTATAGTAAGCATATATCGACAAAATTGCTTAAATGGTCCCTGTGATTTTTACCAAAATGCTGGTTTCGTCCCTGTGCTTTTTTTTGACGGATTTGGTCCCGGTGGTTTGTCAATGTTGCTAATTTAGTCCCAATTTCTAACGGCCGTCAAAAAATTCCGTTAACTCTAGTCATGTGCCAGACATGTGAGGGTATTTTCGTCTATTTCTTTCCTTTATTTACAAAATTACTAAAATGGTCCATGTGATTTGTAACAAAATTGCTAAAATGGTCCATGTGGTTTGTAACAAAATTCATTTTATGTTAGTCTCTTTCATCCCCCTTCATCTTTATCCCTTTTCTAAATGATGAACAAACCCTAATTTTTTATTTTCTTATACACATCAATTAACAAATACAAACTCAATATTAACAAATCTAAATTCAATGCTTGTTAACTTCAACCTAAAATAAAAAACCCAAAATTTAAAAAAGAAATCAAAATTTAAAAAAGAAATCTAAGTATTCTATTTGTTGCATCCAACTTACATATCCATCCATTACAAATTCAATCAAATTAATTAATTGAAATACACGTGCTTTACAAACCAAGGTAATCATCTAATTTTGTTTGCAGATTGTTCTATACGATCATGCAATCAATCGATCTGGATTTTGCATTTTTTTTTGCTCACCTAAATTTGTATGTGGGTTTTTCCATATAAAGAACGTTAAGTCAATTTGGGTTTATTATTTACCAATATATTACGCCTTTACCCTAGTTATAAGTGTGTGCTTAAATTGTTTATGTGATTAGAATTGCAAAATTTGTTTATCGCACATAATAACCAATAATCGCTACAACTAAAATCATATCAAACACTTACAGATTCATATCTTGTTTGAATACGTTTGACTTTTAAGTTGACTATATGAAGAACTTCAAGTCTGTAGCTATTTAGTAATTATTGACGAAGGATTGTACAATGTTATAGAAGATAGATCTGCAAGCAATTTGATGATTAACTTTCAGAATTAGAAACACCTAATTTTAGTTTAAGATGAAGAATGAGGATGAAGAAAAAGGATGAATATGAGATGAGGTTTGTAAATCTAAATCCGTTTTCTGTAGGTTGATGAAGAAATTTTTGTTGATTAATGATGGTAGATGAAATCAGATTTTTAGGGTTTGTTCATATTTTTTGGGGATAAAGATGAAGGTGAGGAAGACAACATTCTTGAGGATAAAGATTTCAGCAATTTTTTTTTTACAAAACACAGGGACCATTTCAACAATTTTGGTACAAACCACATGGACGATTTTAGCAATTTTGTAAATAAAGGAAAGAAATAGATGAAAATACCCTCACATGTCTGGCACATGACTGGAGTTAACGAAATTTTTTGACGGCCGTCAGAAATATGGACTAAATCAGCAACATTGACAAACCACCGAGACCAAATCAGTCGGAAAAAAAAGCACAAGGACGAAACCAGCATTTTGGTACAAATCACAGGGACCGTTTCAGCAATTTTGTCGCATATATCACATCAAAATAAGCAATCATGCATAATAAGCTCAATTAGAATTCACACTACAAGTAACAATCATGCATAACAAGTAAGTAATCATGATAATCAAATAGAGGCATGTTCCATAGCATGAATTTTGATGAGCATATATATAGCCTAAATAACTAGATCGGGAAGGCATTTAACTCGCAATTCATATCAAAATACGATATACATTAAATCACTACTTATTTAGTTATCTTTTCAAATATAGTTCAAGATTGTACTTAAATGATATAGCGTAACAAGCAATCACATAACTCATGGTAAGCTAGCTAATATCAAAGTATTATTTAGCACTCAATAAATATGATGTAGAGATATGTTAACTTGACTACGTATAATGTTAACTAGTTAAAATTTTCAATGTATCATAGTTAACAATTTGGAGTGTTATATTAGATCGTGAGTATAAAAACATCCATGCATAATTTTTCAACATGTTAATAAATCATAAGCATGTAAGCACATAAGTATGATGAAAAATATAAGGCATGTTAAATGTAGCAAATATTAAGCACAATGCCCTCACAAATAAGATTCAATTAGCAAGTTAATGAGCCTAAAGTGTGTAGTATAACAACTAACAAGGTGATTACAACCAACATTTTTTATGAAGAGAGAACTCAAGTTGTCAAGTATGAAGATCATATGAGTATGCGAGAGTATGACAAGTATATTTGCACATATTAATCATACAAGTATGACAAGTAGATGTTTCACACATAATCATGCAAGCAATGAAAATATATATGGCATATGTGAGAGATAAAACAAAGTTTATGCAATTTACATAATGAGCGAAAGCCTAGAGTGAATCCTAGAGTGTAAAGCATACAATAAGGCATTTTATCAAGCAACCATTCTAGTTTCCTATCATGTATATTTCAAACTTATCATTCATGAGTTCAAATAACCCATTGCAAGGAAAATGGTTAATTCTATCAATGACCATTTTATCTAATAATGTATTGCCAACTTTTGCCATTGATTAAGAAAGTATGTCCTAATTCTATCAAGACTTTCAAGGTACAAAGATATAGCCTTTTTATGTATGTTCAATTATTCCTTAAGGCTACTCGGACGTCTAATTAAACCTAGTTAGGTTTTGTTTTCTAATTTGTGTCCTAGAGATGTACCTGCATCTTAGAGTCATACATTCACCTTTAAGTGGTTATTTATCATTAATTTCCATAGGTATGTCTAGCACTTATCATACCAAAGTAGCAAGTGTAATCTTTTAGGTTGATTTAAGAGTACTATCTTAGAGTCACTTTGATTCATGAGTTAAGTAAGGTTTTGAGAACACTCGTTAATCTCATTAAGTGTAAGTATAGGACTCAAGACAATGAGTTTGAATAAATATTTGTGTGGTTTAAAATTATATAACTCTTTAACGTATAATGGATTAGTGAAACTTTTCATTTCATTCGTTTGTTCTAGGTGTTCGTTTGATGTAAACCTAATCCTAGTTTAGAAATTTAGAGCATGAATTATTCTTAAAGTTTTCTCACCTCAAAGATTAATAATTGTTTGTTCTAATATGTCCAAGTGTGTTTTAGACATTTCAACAACTTAACAAACGCTTATGCGTTTAACTAGCAATGACCTCTTTTAGTGATAATCTAGTTCTTACACCACTTGTTAGAGTATCTTAGACTTTTTTCTTTAAGAGTTTACTTTTTACATTCTTTTGAATTATTTTGATATTTAGCATAAATTACGTAAACTTCTAATGACTATTACTCTAGCAATTTTAGACAAAAATAATATCATTTAAGTATAATCCTAGCATAAGTTCTATCATCACAAATGTATCTTATTAAGCATAGATGATAGGAATCATATACAACCCCTTTAGTAAGACTTAGAAAGTAGAACTTTGGAAATCTACACTACACTTAGGAAACGGAGAACTTAGACTACACACTTAAGATCTAATTTATCTCCTATTGATGTCTCCTAAGATTTGTTTGTTATGATTCTTTTTGTGATCTTGTCATTTATCCTCTCTTAATGTTAGCACCGTTTCTTAAGTAATTACATTGTTGAATCAAATAATGAGATTAATCTTGTTAACACTTTTAACTCATTTATGTATTCACTCGGTGACCATCATATTTTACTTTTAGGTGGATTTCTATCAATTAGTTTCATGTTCGTGTGATTTAATCTTTTATGCCATCAACTTGAAACATGTATTGATGCAATGCATATATTGACATGTTTTTATCATTTTACAAATTTCATTTGCAAGCATAAAAGACATTCCACCTAATTGTAAGCATAACATGATTTCTATTTTCAAATGAATTTTGACCTAACTTAGCATGTTAATATATTTGCATGTTAAATACTTAGCATGTTAAAACTCATGTAGCATATTTTAAGAGTAATTCATTTGTAAGTAAAGTTACCTCGACCAGTGAATATTCATTAAATATGTACATCTAATATTACGTCACCATCATCATGTTCTTTGTGCTTCGTGTGACGTATTTATCAAGGACATGAGCTTTTTGCACTTGTGATTATTTAGTCTTCCACCACACTTGTTAGCAAACCTACAACTTGTTGATACAAGGCTTGGTACGCAATGTTTGTTGGGTCCGGGATTGTTAACATTAAACACTCTCGTCCTAATCCATTTTAGTACCTTTCTCAAACAATAGATTTTATCCTTTAGACATGTTTATATTTTAAGATTTGATAAACCAAGTCCATGTCTTGAGAATAATTGATTTTGTACACTTTTAGTTGTTTGAAAATAATTTACACTTACGTGTTAAAAACTTGACATTTAAACAAGTGTCGTTTAATGACAATAACTAGCTTCACATTGGTAAATGTTTAATTATTTCCAATAAATGATGTAAAACGATTGTTTTAACCATTTTTTAAAAAGATTTAACGTCTAAAAGTGTCACACCATGGCCGATCTTAAAATTGCGAAAGTAATTTGTGATCAGGGCCTATGCGGTCGATCCACGGTCAACCGTAGACTCGACCGCCGTCCGATTTGGCAATATATTGAGTCTTATAAAGTGTGAAATGACCCGTTCATATCACTATAAACGCAGTACGTTATTCATTGGTCCCATAGCGAGGTATTTGACCTCTATATGATACGTTTTAGAAATTATTGCATTTGTTTCATAAAAAGCACACCATTATTATACATAATGCATGTTTTAAACAAGTGGGCGATTATTTAAGAAATAATCCCCATAATACATCGGTTTCCAAATACTACACACGTGACATAAAAGTTGAATATAATGCATGACGAAGATTTTATTGAATGCAACACTTCATAACAAAAATATGAGACTCCATGCACAGCTTGCTCAGATAATGCAACAACAGAAGACTTTCTTAAGGACCTGAGAATAAACATGCTTAAACAGTCAACACAAAGGTTGGTGAGATATATAGGTTTAGCATCGATATAAATATAGACCACAAGATTTCATAGTTATAAATATATGTACACTCGCAAGTGTATAAAAGTATTTGATAATGCTAAAAGCGAACATATATGAAATATTATTCCTCAAGAAAGACAAGCTTTTAGTTGCAATTGTTCTATTTACAAGTGATATTCGTTTAAATAATAAAAGGTAAAGACAAACGACAGATTCGACGAATTGAAGACGCAAAGGTCCAAAAAGCTCAAAAGTACAAAATACAATCAAAGAGGTTCCAATTATTGATAAGAAACGTCTCGAAATCACAAGAGTACAAGATTCAAAACGCAAAGTACAAGATATTAAATTGTACGCAAGGACGTTTGAAAATCCGGAACCGGGACCAGAGTCAACTCTCAACGCTCGACGCAACGGACTAAAAATTACAAGTCAACTATGCATATGAATATAATATAAAATATAATTAATTCTTAAAATTAATATATATATTATATTATATTTATAAAACGTCGGCACAAGGAAACAAGCAACATGTGAGCTCTCCCAGCTGGACATGCGATCGCATGGCCAGGAAGAAGAAAGACCATGCGATCGCATGGCATGAAAAGTCAGGCCACATCCCCTATAAATTCGCAGTTTGGTGAACGCAAAAAACATATCTTTTCTCTTCTCCATTCATACGTAATATTTATATTTATAATTTATATTTTAATTTTAATTTTAATTATAATTCTAATAATAAGGGTATGTTAGCGAATGTTGTAAGGGTGTAAGTCCCAATTCTGTCCGTGTAACGCTACGCTATTTTTAATCATTGTAAGTTATGTTCAACCTTTTTAATTTAATGTCTCGTAGCTAAGTTATTATTATGCTTATTTAATCCAAAGTAATCATGATGTTGGGCTAATTATTAAAATTGGGTAATTGGGCTTTGTACCATAATTGGGGTTTGGACAAAAGAACGACACTTGTGAAAATTAGACTATGGGCTATTAATGGGCTTTATATTTGTTTAACTAAATGATAGTTTGTTAATGTTAATATAAAGATTTACAATTGGACGTCCCTATAAATAACCATATACACTCAATCGGACACGATGGGCGGGATATTTATATGTACGAATAATCGTTCATTTAACCGGACACGGAAATGAATTAATAGCCACTAGAATTATTAAAACAGGGGTGAAATTATGTACAAGGACACTTGGCATAATTTATAACAAAGTATTAAAACCTTGGGTTACACGCAGTCGACATCCTGGTGTAATTATTAAACAAAGTATTAAAATCTTGTTACAGTTTAAGTCCCCAATTAGTTGGAATATTTAAACTTCGGGTATAAGGATAATTTGACGAGGACTCTCGCACTTTATATTTATGACTGATGGACTGTTATGGACAAAAACTAGACGGACATATTAAATAATCCAGGACAAAGGACAATTAACCCATGCGCATAAAACTAAAATCAACACGTCAAACATCATGATTACGGAAGTTTAAATAAGCATAATTCTTTTATTTCATATTTAATTTCCTTTATTTTATATTTAATTGCACTTCTAATTATCGCATTTTTATTTATTGTTATTGTATTTAATTGCACTTTTAATTATCGTACTTTTTAATTATCGCAAGTTTATTTTATCGCACTTTTATTATTCGCAATTTCATTATCGTTATTTACTTTATGCTTTAAATTAAGTCTTTTATTTATTTAATATTTTACATTTTGTTTTAACTGCAACTAAAGTTTTTAAAATCGACAAACCGGTCATTAAACGGTAAAAACCCCCCTTTATAATAATAATATTACTTATATATATATTTGTATTTTTATAAAAGTAAACTAATATAGCGTTAAGCTTTGTTTAAAGATTTTCCCTGTGGAACGAACCGGACTTACTAAAAACTACACTACTGTACGATTAGGTACACTGCCTATAAGTGTTGTAGCAAGGTTTAAGTATATCCATCCTATAAATAAATAAATATCTTGTATAAAATTGTATCGTATTTAATAGTATTTCCTGCTAAAAATTAAAAGCTATTTTATATACACCTCGCATAACATCAGTATTCTATAAGTTGTTGAGCACTTCGGTAACCATACTTAGCCATTAATGTGGCATATTCCCTTTATTATAAAATTTCCCTACACTGTACCAAGTGTAGTAAAAACGAAGTACTATGCAACCGTTTACGATACTAGAGCGACTAGCCCGGTTGGGGTTGTCAAACCCGATAGATCTATCAATAGGATTCGCGCTTACATGCTCTTACAACATGTAAATATTAGTTACCAAGCTATTAGGGAAAAATATGCAAAGTGGTACAACTCAATGTAGAATATATTTTAAGTACTTGTGTCTATAGCGTAAAACATAAAATGCATGTATTCTCATCCCAAATTATTTGTAGAGTTTAAAAATGGGATATATACTCACAGTAGTAAAAGTATATTAATAATAAGTTTTCAACTTATTAAAAATATGACCGTCGTCCTTGGATTCACGAACTTATAACAATAATAACGATTCAGATAATAATACGACATATGAATAAAATAAAGCAAGTTCACAGAATACTTATATAATAATTTTTAACATTTTATGTTAGTAGTCCATTATTAGTAGTCCTTTGTTAGTAGTCCAAAATAGTCCGAAAAGTCCAACAGTCCAATAATCGGTATATATATATATATATATATATATATATATATATATATAAAATCTTAAAATTACCCCACGACGTATTGTATACGTATTGTCTTTGCATCAACCCAGAGACGTATTGTATATGTATTATCTTAGAATTAACTAAGACGTATTGTGTACGTATTGTCTTAGGATTTATCAAAACGTATTGTATACTTATTGTGTTAGGACGTACCAAGAAAATTATTATACATATATACAATCATAGAATTAACCAAGATTATAATATTTTGTTATACTACTAATAACATGTCCAAATATATATAGGATATAGGAAAAGTTAAAATGGATATGGTTAATATAGTTTTTATAATATAAATTTCGTCCATACAACGTTAATTTTAGCAGATTTTGTTTTGCTCGCCAAATATTCATTACAACTCTGTTTAAAGTGAATCAAATTGCTATATTTTACAAAACCAATTCAAAAAGTTCATCTCAAGTAGTAATTTTTAGAGCTTTACCCTCTTTTTGTGTCGGTGGACAGATTTGGAAAAATCCCGGCATCCACCCAATATATGATTTTTGATAAAATAATTCCACTTTTTCTAAAATCATGAAACAAATACTGGAAGTCTTATTTACATATATTAACATATTTCCAAAGTCTTAGCCTTGAACTCAAAGTCTAAGATAGGTTTTTAATTCCCAACCCAAAACAGTCCGCTTTTTACCGAATGGAGATTAAAGGATATATGTTAAGTTTCAAGGTGTTCTTCATATGTAAAAGTTATAAGTTCTTATATTAACTTAATATAACATCATAATACATATAAATAAGGGTTATTAGAGTTAAGTTAGAAGGATTAGTTAAGTTTTTCAAACAAGCTTGGTGTTCACCAAAACAAGTTCTTGTTTTTTACAAGTTTTATAAGTATAATAAGATAGCAACTATAAAAGTAATTGAACAAGGATTTTGAGAATTATTTTACCTTGATTATGAAGAGGAAAGTTGTTGAGATTAAAGTATGACATGAGAGCATTCAAATGTGTGTTTTTAGTTTAAGAAAATGTGGAGTAAAAATGAGTTAAAATGGTCCTTATTTATAAGCTTATAATTTTGGCTTCTAGTGAAAATATCTAAGATAAGTTAAATTGTATTAAGTGATGCTTGACATATTAAATTGATTAGGTCATGGATGACATATTACACAAATAATTTCAGATTTCTATTGGTATATACCAATAGTAAATACTTCTAGAACTGTGTATAATACGGGTAAAAATACCGTATGAATGCGAGTAGAATTCTTGAGGAAATTGAACGGAAATACGAGTATAGCTATCCTTTATATGCATTGGTATATTATAAAGTGTATTTGATAGTGCTCCAAATGAACATATATTTTGTAGCAATATCCTCCCAATATGTAAATTATTTAGTTGTAATTGTTCTATTTTAAGTTGTAATCGTTTATATTAAATAAGTGCGAAGACAAAAGGCGAAAACGACGATTTGAAGACAAAAACGTCCAAAAAGCTCAAATGTACAAGATACAATCCAAGTGGTTCAACTTATTGATAAGAAACGTCTAAAAATGAAAAAAGTACAAGTTGCGGAACGCAAAGTACAAGATATTAAATTATACGAAAAGGCGTTCGAAAATCCGGAACCGGTACCCGAGCCAACTATCAACACCCGATGCAATGGACCAAAAATTACAAGTCTACTATGCACAAGAATATAATATAATATATAAATAATTATATTAATTATTTATATTTTATATTTATATATAAATTATGTCGACAAGCAAGGTTCCAAAATTGTGTGAGCTGGATTTTCAAACTCCGCGACTCACGGAGTTTACAGGCTTAAAATGCCGCAACTCGCCGAGCTGCAAAAATCATAAATGCCTATAAAAGGCCATGCATTCTGCCGAGTTTAAAAATATAACATAATAATAATAATACTCTGTAATAAATAATAAATAAATATATATAATATAATATAATATATATATATATATATACATATATATATATATATATATATATATATATATATATATATATATATAGTATAGGATAGTTTTATATTAGTTAGTTTGGGTTATGTAACGGTTATTTTACGGGTTTTGAAGTCGAAATTCTGTCCGTGTAACACTACGCGATAAATACTCAATGTAAGTTATGTTCTCCTTTTTAAATTAATGTCTCGTAGCTAAGCCGTTATTATACTTATTTAAAACGAAGTAATCATGATGTTGGGCTAAATATATTAAAATTGGGTAATTGGGCTTTGTACCATAATTGGGGTTTGGACAAAAGAACGACACTTTTGGAAATTAGACTATGGGCTGTTAATGGGCTTTATATTTGTTTAACTAAATGATAGTTTGTTAATTTTAATATAAAGATTTACAATTGGACGTACCCATAAATAACCATATACACTCGATCGGACACGATGGGCGGGATATTTATATGTACGAATAATCGTTCATTTAACCGGACACGGGAATGGATTAATAGTCACTAGAATTATTAAAACAGGGGTGAAATTATATACAAGGACACTTGGTGTAATTGTTAACAAAGTATTAAAACCTTGGGTTACACGCAGTCGATATCCTGGTGTAATTATTAAACAAAGTATTAAGACCTTGTTACAGTTTAAGTCCCCAATTAGTTGGAATATTTGACTTCGGGTATAGGGATAATTTGACGAGGACACTCGCACTTTATATTTATGACTGATGGACTGTTATGGACAAAAACCAGACGGGCATATTGAATAATCCAGGACAAAGGACAATTAACCCATGGGAATAAACTAAAATCAACACGTCAAACATCATGATTACGGAAGTTTAAATAAGCATAATTCCTTTATTTTCATATTTAATTGCACTTTTAATTATCGAGCTTTTTAATTATCACAATTTTATTTCATCGCACTTTTATTTATTGCAATTTCATTATCGTTATTTATTTTACGCTTTAAATTAAATCTTTTATTTATTTAATATTTTACATTAGGTTTTAACTGCGACTAAAGTTTTAAAATCGACAAACCGGTCATTAAACGGTAAACCTCCTTTTATATATTATTATATATAATTATATATATTTTGTACAAATATAGTTGTTTAAAAATATAGTGTGCAATAAGCCCGCTCCCTGTGGAATGAACCGGACTTACTAAAAACTATACTACTCTACGATTAGGTACACTGCCTATAGTGTTGTAGCAAGGTTTAGGTATATCCCATCTGTAAATAAATAATTAAAACTTGTGTAGTTTGTATCGTTTCCGTAGTAAAAATAATAACTATTTCGTACCCCGCTCCAACATCATCAAGTATTTTTGGCACCGCTGCCGGGGACTCGGCAAAATGCTATATTTTTAATTTATTCTTGTATAAATATATTTATATATCATTTTAGAAAAACAATATAAAATTTAAAAAAAAAAGAAAAAAAACACGTTTTTCAATCTCCGCGACTTGCGGAGGTTTTCTGGTACGGATCACCGTGACTCGCGGAGCCGCCCTGGCAGACCTGACCACGGAACCCTAATCGCATTTAATACGGAGTATATTAATTATTATTATTTTTAAAACCCTAAATTAGTTTAATTAATTTATTATTTAGTTTTAGTTTTAATTAATTAGTTAGTAATTAATTATAATTAGTTTTATTATAGATAAAAATTAATACTTTTATAAAATAAATATAAAAATAATATTTTTATAAAAATAAGTAATTTTATCACATTTATTTTTATATTTTGTATCCTTTTATTTAGTTAATCGTAATATTTTTATTTTTATCGTTCGTAGTTAATTTTAAATTTAGTTTTGCCGTAGCTTATTTTTATTTTCTAGATTTTTAGGCTTTGCCGTAAAATCCCTTAAGTGCTTTTTCTTTAGACTAAGATTTAGGTGCTTTAGAATTTTGCGACGCAGTTTTTAGATTTTAGTGCCTAATTAAGTTATTGCCATTTTGGATATAGAATTCCTTTAAGCTTTAATACCTTTAGGCGTAACTTTTTAGATTTAATTTTTAGACTTTTAAGTTACGACGCGCTATTTTCTTATTTTTATTTTTCGACGTTTTTCGACGCGCACTCTTTTTCTTTCTTATTTCTCGATACGCTAGTTTTTAGGACTTAGAAATTTTCTCTACTTCTTCGCTAAAATTCCAAACGAAAAATTATTTTAAGCAGTTAAATTGATAGACATCCAAATTTTCTGGTTCGTAGTAATAGTTGGATTTGTTAGTGGCGAGTTTTGGGCTTCCGATTTAAAGGGTCCTGGCTACCTGCTGCATCTATTGGCTATTCGAAACGTGGGCAAAATCAGAAAAGTCTATTAATTTGATAACTTATATAATTTTTTATTTTATAACTAATAGGATAATTAGTAAATGCACCACATTGTAGCTAAAATTTGGTAATAAGCGCATTATGAAAAGTCTCGAAGATATTTTGGAAACTCTTAATGAAATACGAAATCAATACTCTCAACCGAGTGTTGATGACAATTCGCTCAGTCAATCTTGGATCACGAACGACGAAACAATAACTGGTTGTGAAATCTGTGGAGATTATCACTCAACATGGGAATGTTATTATTACGTTCCTATAGAAAATTACGCACCCACGGAACCTGAATGGAATGATTATGAAGAATACAAATCAAATTGGGATTATTCCTAAGAATATTTCCAAACTCAACAACCAGTAGACGAGGAAAATTACGTGTCTGAAAATTTATTAGACAATATGAAAATCAAACTCGAAGAACTCAATGCTCAAAATGAACAAATAAGAGAGTTTGTAAACCGGCAAGCTGAAACTCTATCAGACTACACACATGTTGATCTGAGGAGTATTGTGCAAGAAAATCTCATATCATCGAATTTTGATGAATTCGAGAGCTCCGAAATCACCAACTATCCCGATGATACTTTTTATTCAGTGTTACCAATTTCACAACATATCGACACATTAGCCTCTACCGACGAAATCATCGATCAATCACTGAATCAAGAAGAAGTAAGGGTGACAAATTGGTACTCATGGGAAAACGATAACGTTGAAAATTTTACCCCCGAGACCAAAATGGAGGGACTGATAAGGACCGTTAATGAAGAAGAATTTACTTCGATCCCGAAATTCACTATTCAACAACCTTCCAACCCAATATTCTCAATAGACGAGTCATCTACCGAAGATGAACTACGAGCTTTAATAGATAATGACACCTCGGATTTCACCCAAATGGGTAATAGAGGTGAAAACTTTGATCTCGAGAATAAACGGAAGGAAATGTTAGGAATTGTCCACCCTATAGTATGTATGTCGGTGTATATCGATCCATTTGACCAAGAACCAGAAAAGAGATATATCCATTTACTAAAAGCTACACTTAAAAAAGAATTAAGTAGTGACAATCGGGTGAGTCTAAACTTTAAACCCATTGATATATTATACACCACCCAAGATGTAAATAACTGGCTCACTACTCTAATTCGTGGAACTTATTCTACCAACTTCACATGTCGTCAGCTAAGTGTGGGGAAGTTTAACCCCACTTAACGTTAAATTAGGGGTTCGGGTTAGTGCATAACTCGTTAATAAAAATGCACGATTAGGGTAAAAGACGCATTTTCAAAAATTATCAAACAGTTCAGAATAGCAACCGTTTTTGAAGAAAAACATGTGTGATAAAACAAGAAGGAATGAACGATGAGGTGCACCATCTATCATCCTGCAATTTTATGGTATCTTTAACTACTTTCTACACTAATCACCCTCATGAATTTATAATTATAGTCGGATTTTATGCAAATGATGGCATTGCATGATCTTAAGTGTGGGGAAGGGTTATAAATTCTCTCGGGTTTACACTTGGTTTTATTTGCCAAATTTTGTGAAAAGTTTCCAACTAAATGAATTCAAAATCATGTTTATACATATTTATGAACGATGAAAACTAGGTGTTAATACCGAAATTATCGTTACCTCGGAAAGGACATAAATTGAGAAACAACCCAAAACGCTTGAATTCATTTAAAATGGAATATAAGAGAATAAAAAGGCAAAGAACATAATAAATAAAAGCCAAGTGTGGGGAGAATATACCAAGTTATTCAATAAAAAATTATCTATCACATGTTTCCGTAAAGTTATTACAGGTGCTTTTGTATTGGACTAAATTAACTGTTTTACCCGATGAAAGAAAAGAAAAAATGGATCTACACGATGAATCAATTCCATCATTAAAAGGAAGTAAAGTCTTCCGAAAAAGACACGCGCTTCTTGATTTAGGTAAAGAAGTTGTCATCCAGACCAGCTGTAGGTTGACGAAAAATCTAGAAAAGTCAACTCTAAAATCAGCAGGAAATCCACGGACCTCAACACCAAACAGGGTCGCCAAGTGGTCAGATTTATCCTAACCATGAGAAGGATTTATCTCGTACAATGGGGGCACCGTGCAAATTAGCTTGATAAGACTAATGAATCAGATCCCCAGAAAGGATAATCTCTTTAAAAGATCAAAAATCAGCTTTTATGCCTGATATTACTCAATCCTTGAGATTGACCTTAAAGATTGAGAATTCAAACTCATGGAATTCAATGATATCTAAACTCGAGCTTGAACGAGAAAATATTTTGATCAAATTATAAACCGATTTGTTTTCTGAAAACCCATTTTCAATGCGTTTACCATTGAACGTAAAATCCTAGGAATTCACCTAGAATTCATTAGGTCACCTGAACCAAATCGGGTGTCAACCGTAAGAACGGTAGTTGCATAGCATGGTCGGAGACAGGACCTTGTGCCAGACCGAAAAATCATAGGATGATCTTTACTATTGCTCCTACAAAGAATAGTACTAGCATCCGACACGTTAAAGACCATAATCATAAGCATGTCATGGGACATTGCCTTAACAGTTTCTTGTTCATCGCTTTCCTTTACAACCGGATCGTAGTTTTCCAAAAGGTAATATACGGAAAAAGTAAACTGAACGTGTTGCTTTCCTAATACAAGGTTAGCAAGTGGGTGACACAAAACCATAAGTTTTGAGCTAAAATTTTCAAATCTGAAACCCACACAACCCACAAAAACTTTTTGCAACACCGGTGAAGGGTTATTCCGGAAAACTTATCTAGGGTAAAAGCTAGATTGAATTTTCAAAAGATCAAATGTTTTCATAAAGATCCAATTTCCTAAAGGATCTAAATTTTCTTTGTCACGTGGGACTTTAATCCGCCTTTTAAATGTGCATTTTGCTTTGGAAACCGAAAGTAAATCGGCTATTTGATTGCAAGTGTCGTTGACCTAAACCCGAGGCAACTGTGGATGACACACCCACCTTTAACCATGGTTCTATCGTTACTATCATTGTTTATACCGCCATATCAAAATCACTGATGTACATAGTGTGAAGAATAAAGAAGTGATTCGTGTGATGTATTATATTATTTCAAGTTATGTATTGCTTGAGGACAAGCAACGTTCAAGTGTGGGGATATTTGATAGTGCTCCAAATGAACATATATTTTGTAGTAATATCCTCCCAATATGTAAATTATTTAGTTGTAATTGTTCTATTTTAAGTTGTAATCGTTTATATTAAATAAGTGCGAAGACAAAAGGCGAAAACCACGATTTAAAGACAAAAACGTCCAAAAAGCTCAAATGTACAAGATACAATCCAATTGGTTCAACTTATTGATAAGAAACGTCTAAAAATGACAAAAGTACAAGTTGCGGAACGCAAAGTACAAGATATTAAATTATACGAAAAGGCGTTCGAAAATCCGGAACCAGTACCCGAGCCAACTATCAACGCCCGACGCAATGGACCAAAAATTACAAGTCTACTATGCACAAAAATATAATATAATATATAAATAATTATATTAATTATTTATATTTTATATTTATATATAAATTATGTCGACAAGCAAGGTTCCAAAATTGTGTGAGCTGGATTTTCAAACTCCGCGACTCGCGGAGTTTGCAGGCTTAAAATGCCGCAACTCGCGGAGCTGCAAAAATTAGAAATGCCTATAAAAGGCCATGCATTCTGCCGAGTTTAAAAATATAACATAATAATAATAATACTCTGTAATAAATAATAAATAAATATATATATAATATATATATATATATATATATATATATATATATATATATATATATATATATATATATATATATATATATATATATATATATATATATATATATATATATATATATATATATATATATAGTATAGGATAGTTTTATATTAGTTAGTTTGGGTTATCTAACGGTTATTTTACGGGTTTTGAAGTCGAAATTCTGTCCGTGTAACACTACGCGATAAATACTCAATGTAAGTTATGTTCTCCTTTTTAAATTAATATCTCGTAGCTAAGCCATTATTATGCTTATTTAAAACGAAGTAATCATGATGTTGGGCTAAATATATTAAAATTGGGTAATTGGGCTTTGTACCATAATTAGGGTTTGGACAAAAGAATGACACTTGTGGAAATTAGACTATGGGCTATTAATGGGCTTTATATTTGTTTAACTAAATGATAGTTTGTTAATTTTAATATAAAGATTTACAATTGGACGTACCCATAAATAACCATATACACTCGATCGGACACGATGGGCGGGATATTTATATGTACGAATAATCGTTCATTTAACCGGACACGGGAATTGATTAATAGTCACTAGAATTATTAAAACAGGGGTGAAATTATATACAAGGACACTTGGTGTAATTGTTAAAAAAATATTAAAACCTTGGGTTACACGCACTTGATATCCTGGTGTAATTATTAAACAAAGTTTTAAAACCTTGTTACAGTTTAAGTCCCCAATTAGTTGGAATATTTGACTTCGGGTATAAGGATAATTTGACGAGGACACTCGCACTTTATATTTATGACTGATGGACTGTTATGGACAAAAACCAGACGGGCATATTAAATAATCCAGGACAAAGGACAATTAACCCATGGGCATAAAACCAAAATCAGCACGTCAAACATCATGATTACGGAAGTTTAAATAAGCATAATTGTTTTATTGTATTTTTCATCGTACTTTTATTTACTCGCTATTTTATTTAACGTCATTTATTTATTGTCATTTATTTTTCGCTACTTTAATTATCGTCATTTATATTTTGCATTAGGTTTTAATTGTAACTTAAAATATAAAATCGACAAACTAGTCATTAAACGGTAAACCCCCTTTTATATATTATTAATATAATATATTTTGTACAAATATAATTGTTTAAAAATATAGTGTGCAATAAGCCCGCTCACTGTGGAATGAACCGGACTTACTAAAAACTATACTACTCTACGATTAGGTACACTGCCTATAGTGTTGTAGCAAGGTTTAGGTATATCCCATCTGTAAATAAATAATTAAAACTTGTGTAGATTGTATCATTTTCCGTAACAAAAATAATAACTATTTCGTACCCCGCTCCAACATCATCAGTATTCAATACTTGTAAGGATGTATTTACACTCGTAATACATTATATGCAAATACATTTTAACATAAGTTAATTACGTCGTTTACATAGTAATATATATATTGTTTAAAAACTCTTTAAATTAGTAGTATGAAAAAAAATATATATAATACTTTGTTAATATACTTAATGAGATATTTAATTATCATATTTTCAAGTAAAATATATATAAATCCATATATATACATAATAATTAAATAATTAAACAATTAAATCAAGTTATGACGTTCGTGAATCGTCGGAATAAAAGGGTGACCAAAAGCTTGTGTAAAACTCTTTCCGGAGGTTCAAGATTTATTAAAATTCATTGCTTATCAAGTCAGAATTATATAAAGATTAAGTTTAAATTTGGTCGGAAATTTTCGGGTCGTTACAGTACCTACCCGTTAAAGAAATTTCGTCCCGAAATTTGATCGAGGTCGTCATGGCTAACAATAAGAATGTTATTATGACGAATATAAGTTGATTCATAGGGTTTTATCATGATTGAGAAATATGAATAAAATAATTCGATTACTCGAAATGTATGCGTAAAGCTATCGTAAAAGAGTGAAATGAGAAAATAGGGGTTCGTTGTGACGCCCCGTACAAAACCATCGTGTACGATTCGTCAACAACAGGATGTTTACATGGTTGAATACTACATGCTATTTGGAAACCAGTTTACATTCATAAAAAGATAACGTTTTACAAAGATAACGTTTTACAAAGATAACGTTTTACAAAGATAACATGTCATAAGACTTATTACAAACCACTGTTCCAAAATAACAAAAGTTTACGAATGCAAAACATAAGTTTCATAATTTGAGACATCTCTAGTAATGCAGCGGATAACTAATACAGCAGGTCCTTAACAGCAATTCAATAACAGCATGACATCAAGTCTAACAGCGGAAGCAATAAACCTCTAGGCACCTGAGAAATACACGCTTAAAAAGTCAACACGAATGTTGGTGAGCTATAGTTTAAGTTGTAATAGTAACGTAAGATAGGCCACGAGATTTCAGTGCTGCAACAGCGTATCAAAACAGTATGAAAAGTATATGCATAACCGTGGGCACCCGGTAACTAGACTTAACGTTTATAACCCCCTGAAAGTACACTTGGCGAGTGCGTATGTTCACGAAGTATTAAACACCCGTTAAATGCTAGCGCAACTAGCCCGAGTGGGGATGTCAAACCCTATGGATCCATATCTAAGATTTGCGTTCACCGGTTCAAAAACCAATGACTAAACGTTACCGTGCTAAAGGGAATGTTTATGCCGTTATATAACCCACATACATACAAAGTTTAAGTACTCGTGCCTAGCATGTAAAACGTAAAAGCGCATGTATTCTCAGTCCCAAAAACAGTAGAAGTAGTAAAGAGGGATACTATAACTCACAGTGATAAAAGCGGTAAAGTCGGTAATGAAAGTACGCAAGTAGTAAGTCGGTCTGAAAGGTCGTCAACCTAAATCAAAGGTTACTAGGTCAGTAGGCTGTCTTTATAAATTCTAACAGTGCATAAAATAAGTTTAAGTGTCATCATCATCATCATCATTCATCATCATAAAGGCTAAGTAAGTTAACGAGAATAGAGATCAAAATAATAGGCTGACTTCGGTCAGCTGCTACGACATCTACGTAACTCGAAAAGATGCATGGTCAGTGGCTATGGCTCCGTATATGAGTCCCCTAACAGCTGACCAATTTTCAGAACCTAATCCATCTTCGTTTGACCGTGGATATGGCTTAAGTGCGAGTAGGTCAGAAATTCCAGCACAACGTTAATAGGGTGTAGTGACTCTCGGAGGGCCATAAATCCTAAACCGTAACTCAAATTAAGACGAGGCCTAAACAGAAAATCATCTAATCGAACCGAACTAACTGAAAATCAACTTTCCAGTAGCCCAGGTGGTCTGATAAGATACGAAAATCAGTGGGTTATGTGCTCCGGTGGGATTCTTAGTACTTGATGCTCATCACGGTTCTCATCCTTGATGCTTGTAGCTTCAAGTGTACAACTCGTTGATGGTTTAACATCACTTTTGACCAAGATTCACCATCAATACACAATATGTTAAGACCAAGTAAGAATACAACTCATTTATGAGTCTTAGATGGATGATGAACCAAGGTTACATCATGTCCTTAGTCTTAACACTAATACATGTCACAATAACAACTAAAGTTACAAACTTTACATTAATTCAATAAGTATAAGCACAATCCAAGTCAAAAGAGGTGATGGAACCCTAAGCTAGAGAGCTTGGATCCATTTCACACAAGTTACAAGGTTGCAAAGCTAGAAAGCTTGAACCTTTGATGTTCTTGAAGATCTTGAAGCATAAAGCTTGGATCTTTAAGATATATGAAGATAACAAACACAAGTTTGAATATTTTTAACAAAATAACAAGATCAAAGCAAAAAGAACTTAGATCTAACAAAAAGATATGAAGATTCAAGCTAGAAAGCTTGCATCTTGATTGTTCTTGAAGATCTTGAAGCATAAAGCTTGGATCTTGAAGATGCATGAAGATTTCAAACAAAAGTTTGAATCTTTATCATAAAATAGAAAGATTAAAGTATAAAAGAAGTAGATCTACAAAAGATATGAAGATTCAAGCTAGAAAGCTTGAATCTTCCATTTTCTTGAAAGATTCATGCTTGAATCAACAAGATATAAGTAAGATCAAAGCTAGAAGGAACTTGATCTTCCACATAATGATGATGATGTACACGAATTTAAGAAGAAAAGAGGAAGGAAAAGAAAAACTTACAAGCTAGGAAAGAAAGAAAGAATAAGTGTGTGAAATGCCAAAATGATCAAGTGTTGGAATGAGGGACTAAAAGCTAGTATTTATAGGCAAATGAAGATCACATGGATTGATGACATGGCCATGAGGCCATGGGTGGTGGTGGATGGCATTTAGAGGGGGGAGGGGGAGACAAAAACTTGGTTTTTTACTAATGGTGTCTAAAGTGTGTCCTTTTGCTAGAATCTTATGTAACATTTAGATAAACCTTATCCATTATGCTAGTATGACTCATTAATTAATTTATTTATTATTTATGTATTATTATGGGCCACTAGTAATAATACTTGGGCTAATTAGTTGGGTCACTAGCTAGAGTAGGGTGGACTTGAGTCCAACAAGGTAGAAAGTCCAAAAAGGCTAACTATTGGGCTTTAGCAATTAAATAAATAAAATTAAGCATCCAAAGGCCCAGGTAATTATTATTAGAAAATAATAATTAATATTTCGCAGTTCAAAAGTTCCGATTCCGACAAAAGTCAAACGTGCGCGCAGTCCGCGGTTTATTCGTAACGGCAAGTAACACTAACGGTTATAAAGCATCCAATGGACAAGTTAAGCATTCCACATACACCAAGGCATGTTTTTAAGTATATATGAATATAAAACACATGTGTCAAGGTTCCGGAGTAATAAAGTAACAAAGTACGCACAAAAACGTAGTTTCGCTAAAATACAAGGCACAAAAGCAAGTCAAAAAAGTCGGGTCGTTACATTACCCACCTGTTATTGGAAATTTCGTCCCGAAATTTAAGCTGAAGGTGATGGAGGAGCTGGGAAAAGGTGAGGGTACTTCTGCATCATTTGATCCTCTCGCGCCTAGGTAAACTCAGGTCCACGCTTGGCATTCCATCGAACTCGGACAATTGGAATCTTATTGCGTTTCAAGGTTTTGACCTCACGGTCCATAATTTTGACAGGTTCTTCCACGAAGTGGAGTTGGTCATCAATGGTAAGTTCTTCTAATGGTATGATAAGTTCCGATGGAGTAAGACATTTCTTCAAAATTGTTACATGAAAGGTAGGATGAACGTCACTCAACTGAGTCAGAAGATCCAAACGGTAAGCAACGGGTCCAACAAGTTCCAAAATCTCAAAAGGACCAATATATCGCGGGTTTAACTTTCCGCGCTTTCCAAAACGAATTACACCTTTCCAATGTGCGACCTTCAACATTACTCGGTCACCCACATTAAATTCGAAGTCTTTACGTTTAAGATCAGCATAACTCTTTTGGTGATCACGGGCAGTCTTAAGTCTCGCCTGAATCTGAGAAATCTTCTCCGTCATTTCATGGACTATCTCGGGTCCGGTGATTTGCACTTCGCCTAACTCGGCCCAACAAATAGGAGAACCGCACTTGCGGCCATACAACGCTTTAAAAGGCGCGGCTTTAATACTCGAATGATAACTGTTGTTGTAAGAGAATTCGGCTAGTGGCAGATGCCTTTCCCAAGACTTTCTGAAGTCAATAACACAGGCACGTAACATGTCCTCTAAATTCTGAATCGTTCGTTCACTCTGACCGTCGGTCTGGGGGTGATACGCGGTGCTCATGTCGAGACGAGTTCCCAAGGCTTCTTGCAAAGAACGCCAGAATCTGGAAGCAAAACGGGGATCGTGATCTGAGATAATTGATAGAGGCACACCATGACGAGATACAACCTCTTTGATGTACAGTTGAGCAAGTTTCTCCATTGTGTCTGTTTCTTTCATTGCTAGGAAATGAGTAGATTTAGTAAGATGGTCAACGATAACCCAGATTGTATCGTATCCGCCCATCATCTTTGGTAGCTTCGTGATGAAATCTATTGTAATTGCTTCCCATTTCCATTATGAGATTTCTGGTTGTTGAAATAATCCAGATGGCCTCTGATGTTCAGCCTTAACCTTCGAACAAGTCAAACACCTTCCAACATAAGTTGCAACATCCTTCTTAAGATTTGGCCACCAATACTGTTCCTTAAGATCATGGTACATTTTTCCGGCTCCAGGATGAATCGAATATCTCGACTTGTGGGCTTCATCAAGTATAAGGTTTCGTAGATCTCTGTAACGAGGTACCCAAATTCTTCCGGCATAACATCGGAGTCCAGACTCCTTAACCTCGAATTTAGAGATGAGAATGTTCAGGTATTCGCGATATATGTTCTCCTCCCTGAGAGCCACTTCTTGGGCTGCTCGAATCTGGCTGTGAAGATTCGAATGGATGGTGATGTTCAGAGCCCGAACGCGAAGAGGTACCGTCCTCTCCTTTCGACTTAATGCATCAGCTACAACATTGGCCTTGCCAGGATGGTAACGGAGTTCACAATCGTAGTCGTTTAGCATCTCAATCCATCGACACTGTCTCATGTTCAGTTGCTTCTGATCAAAGATGTGCTGGAGGCTTTTGTGATCGGTGAATATGGTACTCTTTGTCCCATAAAGATAGTGTCTCCAAAACTTCAAACCGAAGACAACGGCTCCAAGTTCGAGATCGTAAGTAGTGTAGTTTCGCTCATGAATCTTCAGTTGACGAGATGCATAAGCAATGCCCTTCATTCTTTGCATCAACACACAACCAAAACCATTCTTCAAAGCATCGCAGTACACAACAAAGTCGTCACTGCCTTCAGGAAGAGATAAGATAGGTGCGGTGGTTAACTTCTGCTTCAGGGTTTGAAATGCTGCTTCTTGTTCTTTTTCCCAAACAAACTTCTTCCCTTTATGAGTTAACGCAGTCAAAGGACGCGAAATCAAAGAGAAACCTTCGATGAACCTTCGGTAATAACCGACGAGACCTAGAAATTGGCGGATGTGAGTCGGAGTAGTGGGGGTTTCCCACATGCTGATAGCCTTGATCTTGGCGGGATCAACTTTGATACCTTGATCACTCACAATATGACCCAGAAATTGGACTTCCTTCAACCAAAATTAACACTTGGAGAATTTGGCATAAAGCTGCTCTTGTCTCAAGAGTTCGAGCACTAACCGAAGATGTTGTTCATGTTCTTCTTCACTCTTGGAGTAGATGAGGATATCATCTATGAAAACGATAATGAACTTATCCAGGTATGGCTTGCAGACACGATTCATGAGGTCCATGAATACAGCAGGTGCGTTGGTTAGCCCGAACGGCATCACTAGAAACTCATAATGACCATAACGGGTTCTGAATGCAGTTTTCATCACATTGCTTTAATTCACCCTCAACTGGTGATAATCGAATTGCAAATCAATCTTAGAGTACACGCTCGATCCTTGTAGCTGATCAAAAAGATCGTCAATTCGGGGAAGAGGATATCGATTCTTGATCGTTAATTTGTTGAGTTCGCGATAGTCGATACACATGCGGAAAGATCCGTCATTCTTATTCATGAATAAAACAGGCGCGCCCCAAAGCGATGAGCTCGGTTTGATAAACCCACGGTCTAGCAATTCCTGCAGTTGACTCTGCAACTCTTGCAGTTCGGAAAGTGCTAGTCGATAAGGTACGCGAGCTATTGGTGCAGCTCCCGGCACTAGAACGATCTGGAACTCCACTGCTCTTGGTGGCAGAAATCTAGGCAACTCTTCCGGAAAGACGTCAGGGAATTCGTTCACAATACGAACATCGTTCACACTCTTCACCTCGGTTTCTACCGTTTTCACATGTGCTAGGACAACAAGACTGTAGTGACCCGAACTTTTCCATGTTTATATATATTAATTGAGATTGATATTTACATGATTAAATGTTTCCAACATGTTAAGCAATCAAACTTGTTAAGACTTGATTAATTGAAATATGTTTCATATAGACAATTGACCACCCAAGTTGACCGGTGATTCACGAACGTTAAAACTTGTAAAAACTATATGATGACATATATATGGATATATATATATATAGTTAACAGGATACTATGATAAGTAAACATATCATTAAGTATATTAACAATGAACTACATATGTAAAAACAAGACTACTAACTTAATAATTTTTAAACGAGACATATATGTAACGATTATCGTTTTAAAGACATTTAATGTATATATATCATATTAAGAGATATTCATACATGATAATATCATGATAATATAATAATTTAAAATCTCATTTGATATTATAAACATTGGGTTAACAACATTTAACAAGATCGTTAACCTAAAGGTTTCAAAACAACACTTACATGTAACGACTAACGATGACTTAACGACTCAGTTAAAATGTATATACATGTAGTGTTTTAATATGTATTTATACACTTTTGAAAGACTTCAAGACACTTATCAAAATACTTCTACTTAACAAAAATGCTTACAATTACATCCTCGTTCAGTTTCATCAACAATTTTACTCGTATGCACCCGTATTCGTACTCGTACAATACACAGCTTTTAGATGTATGTACTATTGGTATATACACTCCAATGATCAGCTCTTAGCAGCCCATGTGAGTCACCTAACACATGTGGGAACCATAATTTGGCAACTAGCATGAAATATCTCATAAAATTACAAAAATATGAGTAATCATTCATGACTTATTTACATGAAAACAAAATTACATATCCTTTATATCTAATCCGTACACCAACGATCAAAAACACCTACAAACACTTTCATTCTTCAATTTTCTTCATATAATTGATCTCTCTCAAATTCTATCTTCAAGTTCTAAGTGTTCTTCATATATTCTACAAGTTCTAGTTACATAAAATCAAGAATACTTTCAAGTTTGCTAGCTCACTTCCAATCTTGTAAGGTGATCATCCAACCTCAAGAAATCTTTGTTTCTTACAGTAGGTTATCATTCTAATACAAGGTAATAATCATATTCAAACTTTGGTTCAATTTCTATAACAATAACAATCTTATTTCAAGTGATGATCTTACTTGAACTTGTTTTCGTGTCATGATTCTGCTTCAAGAACTTCGAGCCATCCAAGGATCCGTTGAAGCTAGATCCATTTTTCTCTTTTCCAGTAGGTTTATCCAAGGAACTTAAGGTAGTAATGATGTTCATAACATCATTCGATTCAAACATATAAAGCTATCTTATTCGAAGGTTTAAACTTGTAATCACTAGAACATAGTTTAGTTAATTCTAAACTTGTTCGCAAACAAAAGTTAATCCTTCTAACTTGACTTTTAAAATCAACTAAACACATGTTCTATATCTATATGATATGCTAACTTAATGATTTAAAACCTGGAAACACGAAAAACACCGTAAAACTGGATTTACGCCGTCGTAGTAACACCGCGGGCTGTTTTGGGTTAGTTAATTAAAAACTATGATAAACTTTGATTTTAAAGTTGTTATTCTGAGAAAATGATTTTTATTATGAACATGAAACTATATCCAAAAATTATGGTTAAACTCAAAGTGGAAGTATGTTTTCTAAAATGGTCATCTTGACGTCGTTCTTTCGACTGAAATGACTACCTTTACAAAAACGACTTGTAACTTATTTTTCCAACAATAAACCTATACTTTTTCTGTTTAGATTCATAAAATAGAGTTCAATATGAAACCATAGCAATTTGATTCACTCAAAACGGATTTAAAATGAAGAAGTTATGGGTAAAACAAGATTGGATAATTTTTCTCATTTTAGCTACGTGAAAATTGGTAACAAATCTATTCCAACCATAACTTAATCAACTTGTATTATATATTTTGTAATCTTGAGATACCATAGACACGTATACAATGTTTCGACCTATCATGTCGACACATCTATATATATTTCGGAACAACCATAGACACTCTATATGTGAATGTTGGAGTTAGCTATACAGGGTTGAGGTTGATTCCAAAATATATATAGTTTGAGTTGTGATCAATACTGAGATACGTATACACTGGGTCGTGGATTGATTCAAGATAATATTTATCGATTTATTTCTGTACATCTAACTGTGGACAACTAGTTGTAGGTTACTAACGAGGACAGCTGACTTAATAAACTTAAAACATCAAAATATATTAAAAGTGTTGTAAATATATTTTGAACATACTTTGATATATATGTATATATTGTTATAGGTTCGTGAATCAACCAGTGGCCAAGTCTTACTTCCCGACGAAGTAAAAATATGTGAAAGTGAGTTATAGTCTCACTTTTAAAATCTAATATTTTTGGGATGAAAATACATGCAGGTTTTATAAATGATTTACAAAATAAACACAAGTACATGAAACTACATTCTTTGGTTGAATTATTGAAATCGAATATGCCCCTTTTTATTAAGTCTGGTAATCTAAGAATTAGGGAACAGACACCCTAATTGACGCAAACTCTAAAGATAGATCTATCGGGCCCAACAAGCCCCATCCAAAGTACCAGATGCTTTAGTACTTCGAAATTTATATCATATCCGAAGGGTGTTCCGGAATGATGGGGATATTCTTATATATGCATCTTGTTAATGTCGGTTATCAGGTGTTCACCATATGAATGATTTTTATCTCTATGTATGGGATGTGTATTGAAATATGAAATCTTGTGGTCTATTATTATGATTTGATATATATATATATATATATATATATATATATATATATATATATATATATATATATATATATATATATATATATATATATATATATATATATATATATATATATATATATATATATATATATATAGGTTAAACCTATAACTCACCAACATTTTTGTTGACGTTTTAAGCATGTTTATTCTCAGGTGATTATTAAGAGCTTCCGCTGTCGCATACTTAAATAAGGACGAGATTTGGAGTCCATTCTTGTATGATATTGTGTAAAAACTGTATTCAAGAAACTTATTTTGTTGTAACATATTTGTATTGTAAACCATTATGTAATGGTAGTGTGTAAACAGGATATTTTAGATTATCATTATTTGATAATCTACGTAAATTTTTTTAAAACCTTTATCTATGAAATAAAGGTTATGGTTTGTTTTAAAAATGAATGCAGTCTTTGAAAAACGTCTCATATAGAGGTCAAAACCTCGCAACGAAATCAATTAATATGGAACGTTTTTAATCAATAAGAACGGGACATTTCAGTTGGTATCTGAGCGTTGGTCTTAGAGAACCAGAATTTTGCATTAGTGTGTCTTATCGAGTTTGTTAGGATGCATTAGTGAGTCTGGACTTCGACCGTGGTTACTTGAAAAATGATTGCTTAACAAATTTTGTTGGAAACTATATATTTTTAACATGTGAATATTATGTGATATATTAATCTCTTAACGCGTTTGATATTATGTGATAGATGTCTACCTCTAGAACAAGTCCCATTGACTCACCTAATAATAATGAAGATTCAAATGTAAATTGGAATGATTCGTGGACTGATTCACAAGTTCCCGAAGAGGAACCGGAAGAAGAGTCGGAACCGGAAGAAGAATCGGAACCGGAAGAAGAATCGGAACCGGATGAAGAAATAGAACCGGTGGGGGAAATAATAAAACGGTTAAGTAAAAGAAAATCCTCAACCAACCGACCAAGGTTAATTATGGTCAATGGTGTTTCCGCCAAGGAAGAAAAATATTGGGAGGATTACCAATTCTCCGATGAATCGGATTCCGACGAGAATTCCAATGATGTTATAGAAATTACCCCAACTGAATTTAAAAAGGCAAAAGAAAATAATAAGGGAAAGGGCATAAAAATAGAGAAATCTAATTCTAACCCCGATGAACTTTATATGTATCGTCAACCCCCGAAGTCCTTAAGTTGTAACAATGACTCGGGAACCTCTAAACCACCAGGTTTTTCTAAACTAATGTGGAAAACGACGGCTCGTATTAGGGGAACATCATATATCCCTAGAAACTTGGCAAAACGAACCAAAACCGAAGAAGAAGAAGAAACAAGCGAGTCGGAATAAGATAGTTGTATTCGTGTGGTGTAATATATGTAATATAGTGTGCTTATGCTTTATGATATATGTAAAAATTGCTTGTATTAATAAGTATTTTTTTTATGAATCTAACTCTTGTCTATTTTACAGTATAAAAACACAAAATGGATAGACAACCCAATATTTTAAGAGACCTACCCTGAGACATGATTGATGAAATCTTGTCTAGAGTCGGTCAGAATTCTTCGGCACAACTATTTAAGGCGAGATCAGTTTGTAAGACATTCGAAGAACGTTCCAAGAATGCCTTGGTTTATAAAAGGCTTTCGTTCGAAAGATGGGGGATATCGCATTGGGAAATCCATAAGTTACGATGTGTTTACTTTGACGCATATATTGCGGGGAACCCAAATGCTATTTTACGCAATGGGTTAAGAAATTATTTTGACTCAATATATCCGAATATTGGACTTCGTGATTTAGAAAAAGCGGCTAACATGCAACATAAAGAAGCATGTTATGCTTACGGATTAGTAATGTTCGCTTCTCTCCAAAGTGAGAACAAGAACATCGGGCTACAACTATTAAACAAAACGTTTCCACAAGTGACGGAGTCGGTAATTGGGGTAAGAAATGAGGTTTTTAGATTGTTACGGGACTGTTGGACATTACGTAACCCTCGTCCCTTTGACGACGTTACAACATGCTATCTTATCAACGGCCATAACGGTTATGTTCCACAAGACCAAGGATGGGAAGTAATCCTAGTAAAACCAGAATGCATGACTTGTTTCTGGACGTATGAATTACGTGTCTTTATTGCCTTTGCTGAACGACTTGTATACTAGCTAGAATTATCTTCACAACCATCTTGTATCAAATTTATTGTGTGCTATATTTCATGCTATATGTAAAATAAGCGGTATTGTAAGTTTGTAAAATATTGTGTAAAAGTTTGAACGCGAAATATTATTATAATCAGTTTTTCATATAGAATTGTAGTAGTTGAATTGTATATTAGCTACTAAGTATGAACTTAATGGGTAGGTACTACCCGAATTTAAACTTATAAAACGCTAATATGAAGAAAAAGCTTTTATAAATGAGTTCATATTATGCTACGAAATACTATTAACTACTCTTAATATTCTGTATGATTAACTTGTTCCATTTGACTATTTTGAAGGAAATGGCACCGACTACTCGACACACCGTGAATATGAATGAAGCGGAATTCCGTACTTTTCTAGCTTCAAACATAGCCGCAGTACAGGCTGCGCTACATACCAACAATAACCTTGGATCTAGCAGTACAGGAAATCGTGTAGGATGCACCTACAAAGAATTCACTGCCTGCAAACCTTTGGAATTTGATGAAACCGAAGGACCGATCGGATTGAAACGGTGGACCGAGAAGGTCGAATCGGTGTTTGCCATAAGTAAGTGTACTGAAGAGGACAAAGTGAAGTACGCTACGCATACCTTCACAGGTTCTGCGTTAACATGGTGGAATACCTATCTAGAGCAAGTGGGACAAGACGATGCGTACGCACTACCGTGGTCAGCATTTAAGCACTTGATGAACGAGAAGTACCGTCCCAGAACCGAGGTCAATAAGCTCAAGACAGAACTTAGAGGGTTACGAACCCAAGGATTTGATATTACCACGTACGAAAGACGATTCACAGAATTGTGCCTATTGTGTCCGGGAGCATTCGAAGATGAGGAAGAGAAGATCGACGCGTTTGTGAAAGGATTATCGGAAAGAATCCAAGAAGATATAAGTTCACACGAGTCCGCCTCCATACAACAGGCATGTAGAATGGCTCACAAACTAGTGAACCAGATTGAAGAAAGAATTAAAGAACAGACTGCTGAAGAGGCCAATGTGTAGCAAGTCAAAAGAAAGTGGGAGGAAAACGGTGATAAGAATCACCAATACAACAACAACAGCAATTACAACAATAATCGCAAAAATTATCCCAACAATCGCAACATCAATCGCAACTACAACAAACGGCCCAACAACAACAACAACAACAACAACAACAACAGCAACTACAACAATCATCCCAACAACAATAATAACCGCAACAACAACAACAATCAGAAGCAGCTATGCCAAAGGTGTGAAAAGTATCACTCGGGGTTCTGCACCAAATTTTGCAACAAGTGTAAAAGAAATGGTCATAGCGCGGCGAAGTGTGAGGTCTACGGACCAGGGGTTAATAGAACGAAAGGAACAAATGGTGTCGGAACGAGTAATGGCGGAGCAAGTAGTGTCAGAGCAAGTTATGCCAATGTAGTTTGTTATAAATGTGGAAAACCGGGCCACATTATTAGAAATTGCCCGAACCAGGAGAACACGAATGGACAAGGCCGCGGAAGAGTTTTCAATATTAATGCGGCAGAGGCACAGGAAGGCTCGGAGCTTGTTACGGGTACGTTTCTTATTGACAATAAATCTGCTTACGTTTTATTTGATTCGGGTGCGGATAAAAGCTATATGAGTAGAGATTTTTGTGCTAAATTAAGTTGTCCATTGACGCCTTTGGATAGTAAATTTTTACTCGAATTAGCAAATGGTAAATTAATTTCAGCAGATAATCGGTAAACATTTAAGATTGATTTGATACCAGTAGAGTTAGGGAGTTTTGATGTGATAATCGGTATGGACTGGTTGAAAGAAGTGAAAGCAGAGATCGTTTGTTACAAAAATGCAATTTGCATTATACGAGAAAAAGGAAAACCCTTAATGGTGTACGGAGAAAAGGGCAACACGAAGCTACATCTTATTAGTAATTTGAAGGCACAAAAACTAATAAGAAAAGGTTGCTATGCTGTTCTAGCACACATCGAGAAAGTACAAACTGAAGAAAAGAGCATCAATGATGTTCCCATTGCAAAAGAATTTCCCGATGTATTTCCGAAAGAATTACCGGGATTACCCACACATCGATCCGTTGAATTTCAAATAGATCTTGTACCGGGAGCTGCACCAATAGCTCGTGCTCCTTACAGATTCGCACCCAGCGAGATGAAAGAACTGCAAAGCCAATTACAAGAACTTTTAGAGCGTGGTTTCATTCGACCAAGCACATCACCGTGGGGAGCTCCTGTTTTGTTTGTCAAGAAGAAAGATGGTACATTCAGGTTGTGTATCGACTACCGAGAGTTGAACAAACTTACCATCAAGAACCGCTACCCACTACCGAGAATCGACGACTTATTTGATCAATTACAAGGCTCGTCTGTTTATTCAAAGATTGACTTACGTTCCGGGTATCATCAAATGCGGGTGAAAGAAGATGATATTCCAAAGACTGCTTTCAGAACACGTTACGGTCATTACAAGTTTATGGTCATGCCGTTTGGTTTAACTAATGCACCAGCTGTGTTCATGGACCTTATGAACCGAGTGTGTGGACCATACCTTGACAAGTTTGTCATTGTTTTCATTGATGACATACTTATTTACTCAAAGAATGACCAAGAACACGGTGAACATTTGAGAAAGGTGTTAGAAGTGTTGAGGAAGGAAGAATTGTACGCTAAGTTTTCAAAGTGTGCATTTTGGTTGGAAGAAGTTCAATTCCTCTGTCACATAGTGAACAAAGAAGGTATTAAGGTGGATCCGGCAAAGATAGAAACTGTTGAAAAGTGGGAAACCCCGAAAACTCCGAAACACATACGCCAGTTTTTAGGACTAGCTGGTTACTACAGAAGGTTCATCCAAGACTTTTCCAGAATAGCAAAACCCTTGACTGCATTAACGCATAAAGGGAAGAAATTTGAATGGAATGATGAACAAGAGAAAGCGTTTCAGTTATTGAAGAAAAAGCTAACTACGGCACCTATATTGTCATTGCCTGAAGGGAATGATGATTTTGTGATTTATTGTGACGCATCAAAGCAAGGTCTCGGTTGTGTATTAATGCAACGAACGAAGGTGATTGCTTATGCGTCTAGACAATTGAAGATTCACGAACAAAATTATACGACGCATGATTTGGAATTAGGCTCGGTTGTTTTTGCATTAAAGACTTGGAAGCACTACTTATATGGGGTCAAAAGTATTATATATACCGACCACAAAAGTCTTCAACACATATTTAATCAGAAATAACTGAATATGAGGCAGCGTAGGTGGATTGAATTATTGAATGATTACGACTTTGAGATTCGTTACCACCCGGGGAAGGCAAATGTGGTAGCCGATGCCTTGAGCAGGAAGGACAGAGAACCCATTCGAGTAAAATCTATGAATATAATGATTCATAATAACCTTACTACTCAAATAAAGGAGGCACAACAAGGAGTTTTAAAAGAGGGAAATTTAAAGGATGAAATACCCAAAGGATCGGAGAAGCATCTTAATATTCGGGAAGACGGAACCCGGTATAGGTCTGAAAGGATTTGGGTACCAAAATTTGGAGATATGAGAGAAATGGTACTTAGAGAAGCTCATAAAACCAGATACTCAATACATCCTGGAACGGGGAAGATGTACAAGGATCTCAAGAAACATTTTTGGTGGCCGGGTATGAAAGCTGATGTTGCTAAATACGTAGGAGAATGTTTGACGTGTTCTAAGGTCAAAGCTGAGCATCAGAAACCATCAGGTCTACTTCAACAACCCGAAATCTCGGAATGGAAATGGGAAAACATTACCATGGATTTCATCACTAAATTGCCAAGGACTGCAAGTGGTTTTGATACTATTTGGGTAATAGTTGATCGTCTCACCAAATCAGCACACTTCCTGCCAATAAGAGAAGATGACAAGATAGAGAAGTTAGCACGACTGTATTTGAAGGAAGTCATCTCCAGACATGGAATACCAATCTCTATTATCTCTGATAGGGATGGCAGATTTATTTCAAGATTCTGGCAGACATTATAGCAAGCATTAGGAACTCGTCTAGACATGAGTACTGCCTATCATCCACAAACTGATGGGCAGAGTGAAAGGACGATACAAACGCTTGAAGACATGCTACGAGCATGTGTTATTGATTTCGGAAACAGTTGGGATCGACATCTACCGTTAGCAGAATTTTCCTACAACAACAGCTACCATTCAAGCATTGAGATGGCACCGTTTGAAGCACTTTATGGTAGAAAGTGCAGGTCTCCGATTTGTTGGAGTGAAGTGGGGGATAGACAGATTACGGGTCCAGAGATTATACAAGAAACTACCGAGAAGATCATCCAAATTCAACAACGGTTGAAAACCGCCCAAAGTCGACCAAAGAGCTACGCTGACATTAAAAGAAAAGATATAGAATTTGAAATTGGAGAGATGGTCATGCTTAAAGTTGCACCTTGGAAAGGCGTTGTTCGATTTGGTAAACGAGGGAAATTAAATCCAAGGTATATTGGACCATTCAAGATTATTGATCGTGTCGGACCAGTAGCTTACCGACTTGAGTTACCTCAACAACTCGCGGCTGTACATAACACTTTCCACGTCTCAAATTTAAAGAAATGTTTTGCTAAAGAAGATCTCACTATTCCGTTAGATGAAATCCAAATCAACGAAAAACTTCAATTCATCGAAGAACCCGTCGAAATAATGGATCGTGAGGTTAAAAGACTTAAGCAAAACAAGATACCAATTGTTAAGATTTGATGGAATGCTCGTAGAGGACCCGAGTTCACCTGGGAGCGTGAAGATCAGATGAAAAAGAAATACCCGCATCTATTTCTAGAAGATTCGTCAACACCTTCAACAGCTTAAAATTTCGGGACGAAATTTATTTAACGGGTTGGTACTGTAGTGACCCGAACTTTTCCATGTTTATATATATTAATTGAGATTGATATTTACATGATTAAATGTTTCCAACATGTTAAGCAATCAAACTTGTTAAGACTTGATTAATTGAAATATGTTTCATATAGACAATTGACCACCCAAGTTGACCGGTGATTCACGAACGTTAAAACTTGTAAAAACTATATGATGACATATATATGGATATATATATAGTTAATAGGATACTATGATAAGTAAACATATCATTAAGTATATTAACAACGAACTACATATGTAAAAACAAGACTACTAACTTAATAATTTTTAAACGAGACATATATGTAACGATTATCGTTGTAAAGACATTTAATGTATATATATCATATTTAGAGATATTCATACATGATAATATCATGATAATATAATAATTTAAAATCTCATTTGATATTATAAACATTGGGTTAACAACATTTAACAAGATCGTTAACCTAAAGGTTTCAAAACAACACTTACATGTAACGACTAACGATGACTTAACGACTCAGTTAAAATGTATATACATGTAGTGTTTTAATATGTATTCATACACTTTTGAAAGACTTCAAGACACTTATCAAAATACTTCTACTTAACAAAAATGCTTACAATTACATCCTCGTTCAGTTTCATCAACAATTTTACTCGTATGCACCCGTATTCGTACTCGTACAATACACAGCTTTTAGATGTATGTACTATTGGTATATACACTCCAATGATCAGATCTTAGCAGTCCATTTGAGTCACCTAACACATGTGGGAACCATCATTTGGCAACTAGCATGAAATATCTCATAAAATTACAAAAATATGAGTAATCATTCATGACTTATTTACATGAAAACAAAATTACATATCCTTTATATCTAATCCATACACCAACGACCAAAAACACCTACAAACACTTTCATTCTTCAATTTTCTTCATCTAATTGATCTCTCTCAAGTTCTATCTTCAAGTTCTAAGTGTTCTTCATATATTCTACAAGTTCTAGTTACATAAAATCAAGAATACTTTAAAGTTTGCTAGCTCACTTCCAATCTTGTAAGGTGATCATCCAACCTCAAGAAATCTTTGTTTCTTACAGTAGGTTATCATTCTAATATAAGGTAATAATCATATTCAAACTTTGGTTCAATTTCTATAACTATAACAATCTTATTTTAAGTGATGATCTTACTTGAACTTGTTTCGTGTCATGATTCTGCTTCAAGAACTTCGAGCCATCCAAGGATCCGTTGAAGCTAGATCCATTTTTCTCTTTTCTAGTAGGTTTATCCAAGGAACTTAAGGTAGTAATGATGTTCATAACATCATTCGATTCATACATATAAAGCTATCTTATTCGAAGGTTTAAACTTGTAATCACTAGAACATAGTTTAGTTAATTCTAAACTTGTTCGCAAACAAAAGTTAATCCTTCTAACTTGACTTTTAAAATCAACTAAACACATGTTCTATATCTATATGATATGATAACTTAATGATTTAAAACCTGGAAACACGAAAAACACCGTAAAACTGGATTTACGCCGTCATAGTAACACCGCGGGCTGTTTTGGGTTAGTTAATTAAAAACTATGATAAACTTTGATTTAAAAGTTGTTATTCTGAGAAAATGATTTTTATTATGAACATGAAACTATATCCAAAAATTATGGTTAAACTCAAAGTGGAAGTATGTTTCTAAAATGGTCATCTAGACGTCGTTCTTTCGACTGAAATGACTACCTTTACAAAAACGACTTGTAACTTATTTTTTAGACTATAAACCTATACTTTTTATGTTTAGATTCATAAAATAGAGTTCAATATGAAACCATAGCAATTTGATTCACTCAAAACGGATTTAAAATGAAGAAGTTATGGGTAAAACAAGATTGGATAATTTTTCTCATTTTAGCTACGTGAAAATTGGTAACAAATCTATTCCAACCATAACTTAATCAACTTGTATTGTATATTATGTAATCTTGAGATACCATAGATACGTATACAATGTTTCGACCTATTATGTCGACACATCTATATATATTTCGGAACAACCATAGACACTCTATATGTGAATGTTGGAGTTAGCTATACAGGGTTGAGGTTGATTTCAAAATATATATAGTTTGAGTTGTGATCAATACTGAGATACGTATACACTGGGTCGTGGATTGATTCAAGATAATATTTATCGATTTATTTCTGTACATCTAACTGTAGACAACTAGTTGTAGGTTACTAACGAGGACAGCTGACTTAATAAACTTAAAACATCAAAATATATTAAAAGTGTTGTAAATATATTTTGAACATACTTTGATATATATGTATATATTGTTATAGGTTTGTGAATCAACCAGTGGCTAAGTCTTACTTCCCGACGAAGTAAAAATCTGTGAAAGTGAGTTATAGTCCCACTTTTAAAATCTAATATTTTTGGGATGAGAATACATGCAGGTTTTATAAATGATTTACAAAATAGACACAAGTACGTGAAACTACATTCTTTGGTTGAATTATCGAAATCGAATATGCCCCTTTTTATTAAGTCTGGTAATCTAAGAATTAGGGAACAGACACCCTAATTGACGCGAACTCTAAAGATAGATCTATCGGGCCCAACAAGCCCCATCCAAAGTACCGGATGCTTTAGTACTTCAAAATTTATATCATATCCGAAGGGTGTCCCGGAATGATGGGGATATTCTTATATATGCATCTTGTTAATGTCGGTTACCAGGTGTTCACCATATGAATGATTTTTATCTCTATGTATGGGATGTGTATTGAAATATGAAATCTTGTGGTCTATTATTATGATTTGATATATATATATAGGTTAAACCTATAACTCACCAACATTTTTATTGACGTTTTAAGCATGTTTATTCTCAGGTGATTATTAAGAGCTTCCGCTGTCGCATACTTAAATAAGGACGAGATTTAGAGTCCATGCTTGTATGATATTGTGTAAAAACTGCATTCAAGAAACTTATTTTGTTGTAACATATTTGTATTGTAAACCATTATGTAATGGTCGTGTGTAAACAGGATATTTTAGATTATCATTATTTGATAATCTACGTAAAGTTTTTTAAAACCTTTATCTATGAAATAAAGGTTATGGTTTGTTTTAAAAATGAATGCAGTCTTTGAAAAACGTCTCATATAGAGGTCAAAACCTCGCAAGGAAATCAATTAATATGGAACATTTTTAATCAATAAGAACGGGACATTTCAAAGACGCCCCTTCTTCATGATCTTTTGCGCTTTCACGCAACTAATGAGATTCTGTTTCAAGGTACATCTCTCTCCATAAATAACCAGCGGCTCGCCATCTTCTTGTGGTATACGAAGAGCTTTATCTCCACAGATAACATCGGCCCTTACTTTAGTCAACCAGTCCATGCCGACAATCACGTCAAAGCTTCCCAATTTAATGGGTATCAAGTCAATTTCGAAATCCACGCCAGCTATGTTAATAATAGCTCCTCGGCCAATTTGGTCAACCTTTTCAAGTTTACCATTGGCTACCTCGACAAGCATACTTTCTTTTAAAGGAACTAATAACCAATTTATCTTATCGCAAAAGTGTCTACATACATAACTTCTATCGGCACCAGTATCAAATAGGACAGAAGCTAAAATATTGTTGATAGTGAATATACCTGTCACCAAGTCGGGGTTCTCACGTGCATCCCTTTCATTAACATTAAAAGCTCTACCTCGTGGTGGTCCGCCGTCCTTCTTCTTATTGGGGCAATCATTCCTAAAGTGGCCCTGCTGTCCACACTCATAGCATTTCCTTGGCCCATTTGGGTTTGTCCTTGCAGCTGGGGCTGGAATCTTGCAGTTCTTACCAACATGTCCGATCATGTTGCACTTTTCACAGACCGCATTACAATACCCAGTGTGGTGTTTGTAACACCTCTTGCATTGCGGTAGGGTACCTTTGTAGTTCGGGTTGGAGCTTATGTCGGGGTTGGGGTTTCCACCGTTGTTGTGTCTCTTAGCAGGGGTTTGATCGTAGATTCTTCCCTTGTAATTATCCCACTTGTGCTTGTCACTACTACCCGCTTCAGATTTGGACTTCTCCGGTTCATCGATGAGAATCTGATTCATGAGTGTATGCGCCATGCGCATTGCTTCGGGAACATTCGGTGGTTTGGACGAGGTGACATTACCCTTGATGGACTTAGGGAGTCCCCAAAAGTATCTCTCCATATGGTTGAATTCCGGGGTAACCATGGTAGGACACATAAGAGCTAGCTCAAGAAACCTCCGATTGTAATCATCGAGATCGTTGCCAATAGCTTTCAATTGCATAAACTCCATTTCCATCTTTTGTATCTCGGTTCTCGGACAATATTCATCAATCATTGCCGCCTTGAACTCCTCCCATGGCGTAGCATACGCCTCATCAATACCTTGTGCCTGAGCCATGGTGTTCCACCACGTGAGGGCGCCATCAGATAGCGTGCAGGAAGAAAATTTGGTTTTGTTAGACTCGGAACAGTTGATGACTCGGAATACTAATTCAAGCTTTTCAAACCATCTTGTGAGACCAACAGGCCCCTCGGTTCCGCTGAAGTTATGTGGTTTACAACTCTGGAATTCCTTGTAGGTGCACTCTTTTCGAACAGGTTGGATAACCGGCGGTGGTTCAGGTTGAGGGTTCATTTCCGCCAAGGCTGCGGCGACTCGTTCATTAATCATCTCTTCGATTTGAGCTGCTGTGGGTGTTGTTCGTGTGTTTGCCATTGCCCTTCGAAACAGAAATTTTGACGTAAGTCAAAATCCAGCATTTAATATATAATAATATAGTATATAGTAAACAGAGAAACAACATAATGCATGACAATTAAGTAACGCAACCAGGTACAAATACTGCAAAACCAACATACAGTAATGTAAATAGAACACTGTGCAAGAATTTAACAATACAAAGTTCCATTAATTAATAAAGAGTGGTATACATAAGTTCGTACATTACATAAGGAAAACATGGAGCTACAAACGAGATTACAAAATGAAACCTACTAGAAAGCTCTATGGTGACGGTGGGTAAAGGATGTCCAACACATGGGGCATCTGCTCCTTGAGCTCAGTCACCCGAGCACGGAGGATCTCCACCTCCCTTGCCAGTTCCTCGACAATGGGAGGGGCTGGTAGAGCAGGCAGTGCTGCTGGTGCAGGTGGTGCTGGTGGTGCAGATGGTCCGGCTCCAGAGGTAGATGCTGCACGGCGGTAAGGCTTACGCACGAGTGGATCAGCCGGGTAAGGCATGACCTGCTTACGGGCGGTAACCCTACGACACTGGCCATGTGCGTCAGTGAACGCTCATCCTCCGTTGATCCCCGGAATAACGGTGCCATCGAAACGGTACCGCTTCTTCGGCGGGGTGGAGGGTGGCTGCACAGGTGCATCATCTAGGTCCTCCTCGTCGGAGTCATCATCGCTAGAGTCATCTGTGGATGAACCGTCGGATGATGAATCAGCTGGGGGTGGCGACGATCGGCGACCGGTAGTCATGATCCGGTATCTGAAAGTTGGGATCAGTATGACACGTCCATCAGGAAGGCATCGGCACCAATGGTTATGCTCATTACGGAACGGAACGTCCCCATATTCCCCGGGAATCACAACACCACCGGGGTGGGGCTGTGGCTCATGAGGTACCAGGGCGACTGGAGCTGGAATCTCCGGAGGGTCCTGGGCTCTGACTGCGGTAACCACTGCTACAGGTGTTTGGCTGCTGGTTTCGGAGGATGAAGCGTCGGGGTCACTGGTTAACGGGATCTGTGTGTCGGTAGCAGCAGTAGGTGAGGTGGCTGACGAGTCTGAATCGCTGTCCAAAATGATGACAGGTGGAATATCCGACATCTGAACAAGGAAAATAAATTTTCCATATCAGCAAGTCATAAGCAAGCAAGTATTAGGCACTATAGCAACCTAGCATGGCAATCAGTACTAATCAGAGATAACATGGGAAAGCAGATAGTAATCATGCAATAGCGGAAATAAGCATACAGCAAGTTCGCATGGCAGTAAAGATAAGCAATAGCATGCAGTAAGATCACATAGCAGTAAAAGTAAGTAGTAGCATGCAGTAAGTCTCGCAAAAACAAGTAAACAAGCTAGTTGTAGATTAGTCCTATTAGTGAATCCTACTTGGTCCGATCTAGACTCACTAATGCAACCTAATTCCCTACAACCAATGCTCTGATACCAACTGTGACGCCCCGTACAAAACCATCGTGTACGATTCGTCAACAACATGATCTTTACATGGTTGAATACTACATGCTGTTTGAAAACTAGTTTACATTCATAAAAAGATAACGTTTTACAAAGATAACATGTCATAAGACTTATTACAAACCATTGTTCCAAAATAACAAAAGTTTACGAATGCAAAACATAAGTTTCATAATTTGAGACATCTCTAGTAATGCAGCGGATAACTAATACAGCAGGTCCTTAACAGCAATTCAATAACGGCATGACATCAAGTCTAATAGCGGAAGCAATAAACCTCTAGGCACCTGAGAAATACAAGCTTAAAAAGTCAACACGAATGTTGGTGAGCTATAGTTTAAGTTGTAATAGTAACGTAAGATAGGCCATGAGATTTCAGTGCTGCAACAGCGTATCAAAACAGTATGAAAAGTATATGCATAACCGTGGGCACCCGGTAACTAGACTTAACGTTTATAACCCCTTGAAAGTACACTTGGCGAGTGCGTATGTTCACGAAGTATTAAACACCCGTTAAATGCTAGCGCGACTAGCCCGAGTGGGGATGTCAAACCCTATGGATCCATATCTAAGATTCGCGTTCACCGGTTCAAAAACCAATGACTAAACGTTACCGTGCTAAAGGGAATGTTTATGCCGTTATATAACCCACATACATACAAAGTTTAAGTACTCGTGCCTAGCATGTAAAACGTAAAAGCGCATGTATTCTCAGTCCCAAAAACAGTAGAAGTAGTAAAGAGGGATGCTATAATTCACATTGATAAAAGCGGTAAAGTCGGTAATGAAAGTACGCAAGTAGTAATTTGGTCTGAAAGGTCGTCAACCTAAATCAAAGGTTACTAGGTCAGTAGGTTGTCTTTATAAATTCTAACAGTGCATAAAATAAGTTTAAGTGTCATCATCATCATCATTCATCATCATAAAGGCTAAGTAAGTTAACGAGAATAGAGATCGAAACAATAGGCTGACTTCAGTCAGCTGCTACGTCCTCTACGTAACTTGAAAAGATGCATGGTCAGTGGCTATGGCTCCGTATATGGGTTCCCTAACAGATGACTAATTTTCAGAACCTAACCCATCTTTGTTTGACCGTGGCAATGGTTTAAGTGCGAGTAGGTCAGAAATTCCAGCACAACATTAATAGGGTGTAGTGACTCTCGGAGGGCCATAAATCCTAAACCGTAACTCGGATTAAGACGAGGCCTAAACGGAAAATCATCTACTCGAACTGAACTAACTGAAAATAAACTTTATAGTAGCCCAGGTGGTCTGATCAGATAGGAAAATCAGTGGGTTATGTGCTCCGGTGGGGTTCTTAGTACTTGATGCTCATCACGGTTCTCATCCTTGATGCTTGTAGCTTCAAGTGTACAACTCGTTGATGGTTTAACATCACTTTTGACCAAGATTCACCATCAATACACAATATGTTAAGACCAAGTAAGAATACAACTCATTTATGAGTCTTAGATGGATGATGAACCAAGGTTACATCATGTCCTTAGTCTTAACACTAATACAAGTCACAATAACAACTAAAGTTACAAACTTTACATTAATTCAACAAGTATAAGCACAATCCAAGTCAAAAGAGATGATGGAACCCTAAGCTAGAGAGCTTGGATCCATTTCACACAAGTTACAAGGTTGCAAATCTAGAAAGCTTGAACCTTTGATGTTCTTGAAGATCTTGAAGCATAAAGCTTGGATCTTTAAGATATATGAAGATAACAAACACAAGTTTGAATCTTTTTAACAAAATAACAAGATCAAAGCAAAAAGAACTTAGATCTAATAAAAAGATATTAAGATTCAAGCTAGAAATCTTGCATCTTGATTGTTCTTGAAGATCTTGAAGCATAAAGCTTGGATCTTGAAGATGCATGAAGATTTCAAACAAAAGTTTGAATCTTTATCATAAAATAGAAAGATTAAAGTATAAAAGAAGTAGATCTACAAAAGATATGAAGATTCAAGCTAGAAAGCTTGAATCTTCCATGTTCTTGAAAGATTCATGCTTGAATCAACAAGATATAAGTAAGATCAAAGCTAGAAGGAACTTGATCTTCCACATAATGATGATGATGTACACGAATTTAAGAAGAAAATAGGAAGGAAAAGAAAAACTTACAAGCTAGGAAAGAAAGAAAGAATAAGTGTGTGAAATGCCAAAATAATCAAGTAGTGGAATGGGGGACAAAAGGCTAGTATTTATAGGCAAATGAAGATCACATGGATTGATGACATGGCCATGAGGCCATGGGTGGTGGTGGACGGCATTTAGAGGGGGGAGGGGAGACAAAAACTTGCTTTTTGGCTAATGGTGTCTAAAGTGTGTTCTTTTGCTAGAATCTTATGTAACATTTAGATAAACCTTATCCATTATGCTAGTATGACTCATTAATTAATTTATTTATAATTTATTTATTATTATGGGCCACTAGTAATAATACTTGGGCTAATTAGTTGGGTCACTAGCTAGAGTAGGGTGGGCTTGAGCCCAACAAGGTAGAAAGTCCAAAAAGGCTAACTATTGGGCTTTAGCAATTAAATAAATAAAATTAAGCATCCAAAGGCCCAGGTAATTATTATTAGAAAATAATAATTAATATTTCGCAGTCCAAAAGTTCCGATTCTGACAAAAGTCAAACGTGCGCGCAGTCCGCGGTTTACTCGTAACGGCAAGTAACACTAACGGTTATAAAGCATCCAATGGACAAGTTAAGCATTCCACATACACCAAGGCATGTTTTTAAGTATATATGAATATAAAACACGTATGTCAAGGTTCCGGAGTAATAAAGTAACACAGTACGCACAAAAACGCAGTTTCGCTAAAATACAAGGCACAAAAGCAAGTCGAAAAAGTCGGGTCGTTACATTCGTCTTATCTTTTGACGTCATCACCGTTGATCTTCGGATTAAAAAAAAATCTTTGTAATCTATATAAGATTTGATTCTTCGGCGATTAAGGAAATTATGATCCTCTTCAATTTAATGCAATAATCTGTCTCGATTTCTCTGTCTGATATTTTACTATAAATCAATCTCCTACGTTTCCTTATTTCCATATCTCCCATCTTTTATACTTTCTTCCTTTCTTCGTACTTCCAAAACATTCGTCAATATGCTCCATCCAGTTTTAATTCTTGATATATTCTTGACTATCACATCTGTCATTCTTCTTTTTCATCTTCTATCGGAGGAATCCATTAATTTCTACTATGCTCTTGGGTTTATATTGTTCTTAGTTTTCCCGTGTCTTTATATTTCTATACGTATCGATATACACGGTTAGTAATTTCTGCGTTGTCTTCGTGCTTATATTTTTCCTTATATTTTGGAGTTTCATGCTTCCGTCTTCTTTTCCTGACTTCAAGTCAAGCGAACAATGGTCTAGAATTCATAGATATGAAATTTGGAATGAACATAGCTAATGCTCTAAGAGAGAAATTATAATAGCACAATTTGACTTGTGAAATTACCAGAATCCAAAGGAAAAGATAGAACTATCAATAGAATATGTTCTTGATATGTTTAGAGATTAGATTGAATGTAAGAGTCATGTAACATGGCACATGATGACGTTATGGTCTGTGAATTATTACGTTCCATTTAGAAACTCAGCATGACTTACTGTAATATAATCACGTTGATAAAGTGTCATTATATTATACTAACTCATGCTTTAGTTCCCAACATTACTTCAAAAATATTCATACTTTACACTCAGAGGTTTCAGATGTTTAGAAACTAAAACAGTTTTCTTTATGATGTGATACAGATAACACGAAGGAATAAATGATTTCAGATAAGAATGGTTATGAAAATATCTTCAGAAATATGAAGGATATTTATAATGGAAGATACGATGATATCTTAGAATATTTAAGATAAGAGGATGATGAAGAATATTGTCCGCAAGGGTTTTAGAGTAAGGAGCAAGGTATTTGCTAAGGATTTTAGCAGACACCAAATCATTTGAATTCTTTGAAGGTAGATTTCGTCCTTGTGATTTGTCCACAGCCTCCTTCAGGATTTGCTCAATCCATTTTCCAGTTCTAAACCTTCTCTTTTTCTGTGCTTTGCTAACACAATATTCTTTATCATCAACTTTTGACTGTTACGGTTATCTACAGTTTCTGCTGCTTCATTCAGCTTTTTCAAAACTTCATAGTACTGATTCGTAGGTTGAAGTGCTATTCTGGATTTTAGAATTATAATTCCAGGAAATAACTTTATATGTATATGCAGAAATGATGTGAGATTCAAGAATAATTATTGATGCTTCCTGGGGTTTGGTATGGCAATTATTGTTACAAGATATAGATGGGTACATTACAAGGTTTTATAGTGATCTTTCGGAGAGATTTAGGTCAAAGAGCAATAAAGTTGCTGGTAATCTTACTACTATTGTGGTGGAATATAAAAGGTTCTCCAGTAACGATGGCGAACAGACAACGTATATATCAAGGTTATAATAAGGCTACTCTAGATAAAAAGTCGAAGTTGTCTTTTTGAAGCTGTGACAAAATTCGCTATTTTGAAAAGGGATTGTAAAGTTATTTTGGGTAATAATAATGCTAAAGGATCTGACACGGATACGTGTTGAACCTTTGCTTAGGTTCAAGTGTCCTCCGAATGTATATCTATTTATATATATTCTTCGTATGTATCGTGTGATTGGTTCATTCTCTCAATTGTTCCTTAGTTGAGATGTTTTCAAGAATTTTGAATGGTTTAGACGCAGGTTGTCATCGTCAATATCTGTATAATGAGTTCGTCGTGAATCTTGAATGATACGAATATCTTTATGAGTTCTATGAATGAAAGCGATGTTCTAGTATAGTTTGAATTTAAAGTATGATTTTGAAGGATGTAGGAATTTAAGATTGATAGCACTTCTTAAATCTTGACTTGGATTTTGATCTGTCAAAATCAGAATATGTAATTGAATTAGTATGGAAAATGGTTGTCTTAAATTTTGTGAAATGATGTATATTGCTATAAAAGGAGAGAGTATAATTAACGATTGTCAAAACACCATTGAAAATGTACAGTGTAACATATTAATGTGAACTTAAGTATTTCTCGGGTATTACCTACCCGTTGAAATAAAATTTCACAAGTAATATTTTGTACAAAAGAATTTTTATATATGTATGTATATTTTCTTCAGATGTAATATAGATTTAATGAGTTAATATTATATTAATCTCATTTGGTTTACGGTTGGAACTAGAAATGAATAATCTCTAAAACTTTAGAGATTACATAATTGCTGCGGAATATTTCTTCAACGTAAATGAAATAATGAATTAATACTTCATCACTCATTATTGTTGGTATCCCTCAGTGCATGCGGTGCGTATGATGTTGATGCTCGTAATGCGGCTTGCGATGTTGAGGCTTGTGATGTTGTTGGTATTGCTGCTGTTGGTGCTGGTAGTGGTTTGATGTGAGTATAGATGATGGAAATTTGTTTTGTTTTGTATTGTGAAAGAAGATTTTTAAAGTTTCTTGAATAAAAAGGGAGGTCAAGAGCTTTATAAAGGGAATGAAATGATGTAGGATGCACTTGCTAATGAAGTTTTGCTTTTCATGACAGTAAATAATTCACCATGTAAGATACGGAGTAAAGGTCGGATAGCTTCAATAATATTAGTAATATTATACTCGTTGCGGCATATCCTGGAAAGGAGAGAGAAAATGGTGTTACGAACGGGTTCGCCGGTAAGTGCCTCATGTTCTCCACCGAGAGGCGAATTAGACTCATGAAAGAGATCGCCTTTTTCTTGTCTAAATTGATTGATTCGTCCACGAACCCACCCGCAATTCATCAAAAAAAAATGATGACTAATTGGTTGGTTCATTCCGCTTAAACTACTCTCGGAGCTCAAATGAAATTCCATATCGGAATAGCTTTTAGAATTCGATGAACTCGAGCTTTGTGAAAGATCCGCCTTACACGATCAGAGAAATGATTGTTGCTATGAAAAAAAATTAGGACTTAGATTGATATTCTTAATATATAATTTACATATGTATATTTAATACCAAAATCCCATAAGTTACGAAGGAATTTACGGAAGATGTTAGGCAGAGTCTACCGTGATAGATATGATACGATATGAATATGTCTATAAACTATCTATGTAATAATTGTAGTAAAACGTGTCTAGATTAAAAATTGATAGTCAGGTAATTTCTGACAAAAATGATAAGCAAAATTTATAATATGCAGATACGGTCGAAGTCCAGACTCACTAATGCATCCTAACAACTACTGGTTAGACACACTAATGCAAATTCTGGTTCGCTAAGACCAATGCTCTGATGCCAACTGAAACGACCCATTCATATCACTATAAATGCAGTACGTTATTCATTGGTCCCATAGCGAGGCATTTGACCTCTATATGATACGTTTTAGAAATTATTACATTTGTTTCATAAAAAGTACACAATTATTATACATAATGCATGTTTTAAACAAGTGGGCGATTATTTAAGAAATAAACCCCATAATACATCGGTTTCTAAATACTACACACGTGACATAAAAGTTGAATATAATGCATGACGAAGATTTTATTGAATGCAACACTTCATAACAAAAACATGAGACTCCATGCACAGCTTGCTTAGATAATGCAACAGCGGAAGACTTTCTTAAGGACCTGAGAATAAACATGCTTAAACAGTTAACACAAAGGTTGGTGAGATATATAGGTTTAGCATCAGTATAAATATAGACCACAAGATTTCATAGTTATAAATATATGTACACTCGCAAGTGTATAAAAGTATTCTATAAGTTGTTGAGCGCTTCGGTAACCATACTTAACCATTAATGTGGCATATTCCCTTTATTATGAAATCTCCCTACACTGTACCAAGTGTAGTAAAAACGAAGTACTATGAAACCGTTTACGATACTAGAGCGACTATCCCGGTTGGGGTTGTCAAACCCGATAGATCTATCAATCGGATTCGCGCTTACATGCTCTTACAACATGTAAATATTAGTTACCAATCTATTAGGGAAAAATATGCAAAGTGGTAGAACTCAATGAAAAATATATTTTAAGTACTTGTATCTATGGCGTAAAACATAAAATGCATGTATTCTCATCCCAAAATATTTGTAGAGTTTAAAAATGGAACTATATACTCACAGTAGTAAAAGTATATTAATAATAAGTTTTCAACTTATTAAAAATATGACCGTCGTCCTTGGATTCACGAACCTATAAAAATAATAACTATTCAGATAATAATACGACATATGAATAAAATAAAGCAAGTTCATAGAATACTTATATAATAATTTTTAACATTTTATGTTCGTAGTCCATTGTTAGTAGTCCTTTGTTAGTAGTCCAAAATAGTCTGAAAAGTCCAACAGTCCAATAATCGGTGTATATATATATATAATCTTAGAATTACCCCCATGATGTATTGTATACGTATTGTCTTTGCATCAAACCAGAGACGTATTGTATACGTATTGTCTTAGAATTAACTAAGATGTATTGTGTACGTATTGTCTTAGGATTTATCAAAATGTATTGTATACTTATTGTGTTAGGACGTACCAAGAATATTATTATACATATATATAATCAGATAATTAACCAAGATTATAATATTTTGTTATACTACTGATAACATGTCCAAATATATATATAGGATATAGGAAAATTTAACAAGGATATGGTTAATATAGTTTTTATAATATAAATTTCGTCCATACAACGTTAATTTTAGCAGATTTTGTTTTGCTCGCCAAATATTCATTACAACTCCGTTTAAAGTGAATTAAATTGATATAGATTCCTTAAGAAGTAAATTTTACAAAACCAATTCGAAAAGTTCATTCCAAGTAGTAATTTTTAGAGCTTTACCCTCTTTTTGTGTCGGTAGACAGATTTGGAAAAATCCCGGCATCCACCCAATATATGATTTTTTATAAAATACTTTCACTTTGTCTAAAATCATGAAACAAATACTTGAAGTCTTATTTACATATATTAACATATTTCCAAAGTCTTAGCCTCGAACTCAAAGTCTAAGATAGGTTTTTAATTCCCAACCCAAAACAGCCCGCTTTTTACCGAATGGAGATTAAAGGATATATGTTAAGTGTCAAGGTGTTCTTCATATGTAAAAGTTATAAGTTCTTATATTAACTTAGTATAACATCATAATACGTATAAATAAGTATTATTAGAGTTAAGTTAGAAAGATTAGATTAGTTTTTCAAACAATCTCGGTGTTCACCAAAACAAGTTCTAGTTTTTACAAGTTTTATAAGTATAATAAGATAGCAACTATACAAGGAATTGAACAAGAATTTTGAGAAGTATTTTACCTTGATTATGAAGAGAAAAGTTGCTGAGATTAAAGTATGATATGACAGCATTCAAATGTGTGTTTTTAGTTTAAGAAAATGTGGAGTAAAAATGAGTTAAAATGGTCCTTATTTATAAGCTTATAATTTTGGCTTTTAGTGAAAATATATAAGATAAGTTAAATTGTATTAAGTCATGCATGACATATTAAATTGATTAGGTCATGGATGACATATTACACAAATAATTGCAGATTTCTATTGGTATATACCAATAGTAAATACTTCTAGAAGCTGTGTATAATACGGATAAAAATACCGTATGAATGCGAGTAGAATTCTTGAGGAAATTGAATGAAAATATGAGTATAGCTATCCTTTATATGTATTGGTATATTATAAAGTGTATTCAATACTTTTAAGGATGTATTTACACTCGTAATACATTATATGTAAATACATTTTAACATAAGTTAATTACGTCGTTTAAATAGTAATATATATATTGTTTGAAAACTCTTTAAATTAGTAGTATGAAAAAATATATATAATATTTTGTTAATATACTTAATGAGATATTTAATTATCATATTTTCAAGTTAAATATATATAAATCCATATATATACACAATTAAACAATTAAATCAAGTTATGACGTTCGTGAATCGTCGGAATAAAAGGGTGACCAAAAGCTTGTGTAAAACTCTTTCCGGATGTTCAAGATTTATTAAAATTCACTGCTTATCAAGTCGGAATTATATAAAGATTAAGTTTAAATGTGGTCAGAAATTTCCGGGTCGTCATAAAGTGTGTTTCTTGAAAATCTCGTGGTAGGTCTACTCAATGTGTATTTTAAAGCCAAGTGTTTAATTTATCATTTGATATCTTTGACTTTTAAAAATACTTCTTTTTCTTGTCCAAAAATAATCACAAGTTAGTGACCTTATTTACAAATTATTATTACCACTAAGTAATCTTTTGTTTGATTTTCGAGAATACTTAATGAGATGCTTAGAGTCTACTCTTAGATATTATGTCTATTGATGTGCGCAGAGGTGTATATAAAATAGCTTTATTTTTACAAGGAAATACTATTAAATATGATACAATTTTACACAAGATATTTATTTATTTATAGAATGGATATACCTAAACCTTGCTACAACACTTATAGGCAGTGTACCTAATCGTACAGTAGTGTAGTTTTTAGTAAGTCCGATTCGTTCCACAGGGAAATCTTTTAAACAAAGCTTAACGCTATATTAGTTTTAATTTATAAAAATACAAATATATATATATATATATAAGTAATATTATTATTATAAAAGGGAGTTTTTTACCGTTTAATGACCGGTTTGTCGATTTTAAAACTTTAGTCGCAGTTAAAACCTAATGTAAAATATAAAAAATATAAAAGACTTAATTTAAAGTGGAAAATAAATAACGATAATGAAATTGCGATAAATAAAAGTGCGATGAAATAAAATACAATAATTAAAAAGTGCGCTAATTAAAAGTGCAATTAAATACAATGACAATAAATAAAAGTGCGATAATTAGAAGTGCAATTAAATATAAAAATAAAGGAATTATATATGAAATAAAAGAATTATGCTTATTTAAACTTCTGTAATCATGATGTTTGACGTGTTGATTTTAGTTTTATTCCCATGGGTTAATTGTCCTTTGTCCTGGATTATTTAATATGTCCGTCTGGTTTTTGTCCATAACACTCCATCAGTCATAAATATAAAATGAGAGTGTCCTCGTCAAATTATCCTTATACCCGAAGTTAAATATTCCAACTAACTGGGGACTTAAACTGTAACAAGGTTTTATTACTTTGTTTAATAATTACACCAGGATATCGATTGCGTGTAACTCAAGGTTTTAATACTTTGTTAACAATTACGCCAAGTGTCCTTGTACATAATTTCACCCCTGTTTTAATAATTCCATAGACTATTAATCCATTCCCGTGTCCGGTTAAATGAACGATTATTCGTACATATAAATAACCCGCACATCGTGTCCGATTGAGTGTATATGGTTATTTATAGGTATGTCCAATTGCAAATCTTTATATTAAAATTAACAAACTATCATTTAATTAAACAAATATAAAGCCCATTAATAGCCCATAGTCTAATTTCCACAAGTGTCGTTCTTTTGTCCAAACCCCAATTATGGTACAAAGCCCAATTACCCAATTTTAGTATTTAGCCCAACATCATGATTACTTTGGCTTAAATAAGCATAATAATAATTTAGCTACGAGACATTAATGAAAATAACATAAACATAACTTACAGTGGCTAAAAATAGCGTAGCGTTACACGGACAGAATTTCGACTTATACCCTTACAACATTCGCTAACATACCCTTATTATTAGAAATTAAAATTAAAATTAAAATTAAAATATATATATATATATATATATATATATATATATATATATATATATATATATATATATATATATATATATATATATATATATATATATTACGTTGAGTAAGAAGAAAGAAAAGGTGTAAAAAATTCTGCCGAATGCTAGGCCTACTTAATACTGTTTGACCTCCGCGAGTGCGGAGGTTTTTTGTCTTCAAAGCTCCGCGACTGCGGAGCCCCTAATTCCAGCTAACACAATTTTGGATCTTAGTCTGCCGACGGATTTATAATATAATATAATATATATATATTAATTTTAAGAATTAATTATATATTATATTATATTCATGTGCATAGTTGACTTGTAATTTTTAGTCAGTTGCGTCGAGCGTTGAGAGTTGACTCTGGTCCCGGTTCCGGATTTTCGAACGTCCTTGCGTACAATTTAATATCTTGTATTTTGCGTTTTGAATCTTGTACTCTTGTAATTTTGAGACGTTTCTCATCAATAATTTGAACCTCTGTGATTGTATTTTGTACTTTTGAGCTTTTTGGTCATTTGCATCTTCAATTCGTCGAATCTGTCTTTTGTCTTCACCTTTTATTATTTAAATGAATATCACTTGTAATTAGAACAATTGAAACTAAAAGCTTATCTTTCTTGAGGGATAATGCTATGAAATATATGTTCGTTTTTAGCATTATCAAATATTCCCACACTTGAGTGTTGCTTGTCCTCAAGCAATATCGTCTTGAAATACTAGAATCACTTCTTTATTCTTCACACTTTGTACATCAGTGATTTCTATACGGCGGTATAAACAATGGTAGTAACGATGTGGTTTACAGTCCCACATGACTATAAAAATTTAGATCCATTAAGGAAATTGGATCTTTATGATAACATTTGATCTTTTTGAAAATTCAATCTAGTTTTTACCCTAGATAAGTTTTCCGGAATAACCCTTCACCGGTGTTTGCAAATTGTTTTTGTGGGTTTTAGATTTGAAAATTTTAGCTCAAAACTTGTGGTTTTGTGTCACCCACTTGCTAACCTTGTATTGGGAAAGCAACACGTCAAGTTTACTTGCTCCGTATATTACCTTTCGATAAACTAACGTCCGGTTGTAAAGGAAAGCGTTGAACAAGCAACTGTTAAGGCAATGTCCCCTGACATGCTTTTAATTATGGTCTATAACGTGTTGGATGCAATTACTATCCTTTGTAGGAGCAATAGTAAAGCTCACCCTTATAATTTTTCTTCGGTCTGGCACAAGGTCCAGTCTTTGACCATGCTATGCAACCACCGTTCTTACGGTTGACACCCGATTTGGTTCAGGTGACCTAATGAATTCCAGTTGAATTCCTAGGATTTTACGTTCAATGGTAATGAACGCATTGAAAATAGGTTTTCAGAAAACAAATCGGTTTGTATTTTGATCAAAATATTTTCTCGTTCAAGCTCGAGTTTAGATATCATCGAATTCCATGAGTTTGTAATTCTCAATCTTTAAAGTTAATCTCTAGGATTGAGTAATATCAGTCTTAAAAGCTGATTTTTGATCTTTAAAGCAGATTATCCTTTCTGGGGATCTGATTCATTAGTCTTATCAAGCTAATTTGCACGGCGTCCTCCCCATTTTACAAGACAGATCCTCTCATGGTTAGGATAAGTCTGACCACTTGGCGACCCTGTTTGATGCTGAGGTCCGTGGGTTTCCTGCTGATTTTAGAGATGACTTTTCTAGATTTTTCGTCAACCTACAGCTGATCTGGACAACAACTTCATGACCTAAATCAAGAAGCGCGTTTCTTTTTCGGAAGACTTTACTTCCTTTTAATGATGGAATTGATTCATCGTGTAGATCCATCTTTCTTTCAAATATATTACAGTAAATTGGGTAAAACTATTTAAAATAGTCCAAAACAAAAGTATCTTCAATTATTTGTACAAAAATATGTGATATATGTTTTAAATAACTTGGTAATTTTTCTCACACTTGGTTTTTATTTTCCTTTTTATTGTCCTCTATTCCATTTTAAATGAATTCTAACATTTTAGTTTGTTTCTCAATTTATGTCCTTTTCGAGGTAACAATAATTTCGGTGTTAACACCTAGTTTTATCGTTTATAAATATGTATAAACATGATTTTGAATTCATTTAATTGAAAATTTTGAAAATTTTTTACTAGAATTGGGTAGTCAGTATATAAGACTAGGGCTGTTCTTTATTATCAGAGAGCACTAGATTCTAATACAACTACTACGTTACTAGTATTTTTAATGGTAACCAAGTGTTTTAGTTAAAAATTTTAAAAAAATCTGAAAGAATTTAACCCCTTCCCACACTTAAGATCTTGCAATGCCCTCATTTGCAAGAAATCAGTAACAATTTAAATTATTGAGGGTGATTAGCGTAGAAATGATTAAATTTTACCAAAGTTTCCAAACATATTGGCGTTTGTTTGATGAATGATAAATGGTGCACATCATTTGTTCATTTCGTCTGTTGGTACATCACATTTGTTTTTCATTTTTTTCATCAAAAGTACTAGCTTTTGCTGAACTTAATGCCAGTCTTTGAAAATGCGCTGTTTTACCCTGTTTTGTACATGAGATAAACTACAAACACATATATACATATTTTTTAAGTTGGGTTTTCACACCACATTCAAAAATTATTAAAATCTAATAAAATTAGAAAATTATAAAAGTTATAATAATAATAAAATAAGAAATAAGAAATAAGAAAATTAAGAATTAGTAACATTACAATAAAATAAACAAAAATATAAAATAAGAAAATTACGGATGAGGAGGATGGTTCCAATATGGGTCCCAAACGTATCCATAGATGCTGTAAAATACTTGGGCCGGGTCATATGTAGGATATGGTGGTTGGCTCTCTAAAGTCCAAGGGACAAATTCGGGCATAACGATAGGAATGTAGTCTCTACCTACGTGTGTACAATGACTTATGATTTGGCTTTGATGATACTGCCAATCTTGAAATGCTTTTTGTCTAGCCATTTCATACTCGTGTCGAGCCATAAAAATTTGCATTTCCGTCATTGGATTACCCCCTCCCGGTTGACCTTGTTGTTGATCTCTCTCAACCTGTGGATGCCTGCCATCATAACGTGCTGCCGCGTTGTTTCGTTTCTTTAAGACCTTAGCACCATGATAAACAAGCAAATCTATTCTATCGCGAGGTTCTGGTTCTGCCATTAATAATCCCCCCGACTTCTATCCACACCGAGATATTCAGCAATTAAAGTAATAAATATACCACCTTCTATTATGCTACCACGCCTTATACCCCTAACCATAGTCAATAAATAATAACCCACACAAAAAGGTATACTTACAGCGCTATGTGGGTCTCGAATACACATGTGGTAAAACAAATCCTGTTCATTTACCTTTTCCTTATTCTTACCTCGTTGTGTAATCGAATTGGCTAAAAACCTATAGATTACTCTTAATTCAGCTCTATCAATATCAAGATAAGAGTATAATCCCCCCTGGAATCGGCGATGGCTAGTCATCCTACTCCATACGTCATTTGTATCAAAATTCTCATCCATCCTCCTACCATAAACTATTAACCTCTGGCAATCATAAGATGCTAGCTCCTCGAGCGTATATATACCTAAAGCCCGAGCCATGTATAGTAAGGACATAAGGCGCATCTCCCCTCCTAATAAAAATCTAATAAAACTACGATCGGTTAAAGTATCTACCCGATCATTTATTTCAATAGTACACAATAACTCTATACACCATTCTCTATATACAGGTCTACGCATGTTGAATAAATGTACCCAATCACTAAAAGTAGAATTACCATACCTTTGAGTAAGTAATTCCCTAATTGGCTCGGCCAATTCCACTACCTCTAATGGCTCCCAATCTATAACTCTGGGTACCTCAACATTATTAGATACAAAGTTGTGTAGGTTCTTTTGATATTTTGGATAGTCTATCCAATATCTATCAAATCGCAAATTTGGATGTAAATCTGCCTCATGAATGTTTGAATATGAAACTATTGGGTGAGGCATATCTTGTCAGTAATGGTTATTAATTTTCTGTTGATTTGCATCTTCCGGAGGAACATTGCGAGCCTGGGATGAAGATTCACCCCTTTCAGTCTGCAAAATATATCAAACACAATTTTTGTGCATCCAAATATGCATTAATTTTAGCAAAATAACAACTTAAAACAATCACAATAACATGTTAAATCAAAATTAAACTTATACACATTTTCACAATTTTTTTACAATTCTATACTTTTCCAAATAAGCACATATGAAAATGTAGAAGAAGTTCTTTGCATTTAACTTCTAAAACATGTCAAAAATAATCATTATAACAATTAAACAAGTTCCTCATGGCATTCATATCAATTAAATCAAGTTTATGCAATTTTGGTTCAAAAAGTCCACTTTAATCTTCATAAATCATGTTTAGGATCAAAGTTTTGATCATTTAGCAACCTAAACATGTTACACTACTCAATTTAGCATAAACTAACAACAAAATTCGGCCATAACCTGTTTATATCAAAAAGCCCTAATTTTGCTCAAGAACACAAACCCTAGATTATTCAAAAATTGAAGTTCAAAGCTTCTAATCATGTTAAATAGCATCAATCTAGGTTATACAAGCATAATATACAAACAATTTAAGCATTATTACACTAGAAAGCATCAAAATCGAATTATGTATGAAATTGTTCAAGAACACTAAAATTCGGATTAAATGGTGTTTAGGTGTAGAAATTTACCGATTTCCTTGTGTAATTCCTTGATAATAGTCTCCTCATTGTGATTTTAGCAACAAATTTGACGATTATTGGTGAAAAATTGCGAATTTGAGAGGTATTTGTGTGTGTTTTTCGTGAAAAATGAGTGAGGTGGTGAAGGGGACTAGTCTGTTCGACCAGTTAACCCTTCTGGGTTTTCTGACCTCCGCGAGTGCGGTGGTGGGCCAGTTTAAATCACCGCGAGTCACGGTGGTTTTTTTTTTATATAAAATCTTATAACTTTTTTAAAAACATTTAATTAATTAAATTCTAAAAATTTTGTTTTTCATTAAGAGCGAGGGTGTTTCGGATCGTTGTCCTAGTCCGTCCCTCGACAAAATTTTAAAATTTTGTCATTTTTAAGCGTGGTTTTAAAAGTAAAGATTTTTGGGTTTTTTTTTATGTTTTTGGCATACTTTAATTCAATAAGATTAAAAATAATGATAATAAAAGTTCTCGTCCCTCCCTCGGGTAAAGCAATTTCGGTTCAACGACTTATTCTTCAACTTACGATGAATTTTAAAAATCATATTTTTAACTTAATGAAATAAAGTAAATTTTTGTTTTTAAATTCACACCAAACTTAAATTTAAAATGCATAAAATTAAAAATTCATATTTTAAAAATTAAAAATTCACACCAAACTTATATTATATTTTTATTTTTATACATACAAACTTAAAAAAATATTAATTTTTCAAATATTTAAAATTTTAAAGAAGTTTACAATATTAATCTAATATTTATATATTAATTTTAAAAATATGGTAAAAATAAAATTAAAAATCTTTTTGGCTTTTATCCCACTTTAATCAATCAAATATTATCAAAAATATGCGCCCCTCTTTTCGGTAAAGTAATTTCGGTTCCATGACCTAATTTAACTCATGACGAATTTTTAAAATATTTTGAGTTGATTGATTAAAGATATTTATACCTTAAGAATAAACGTTAAATTTCGCAGTGATGTAATAAATTTTTGTATGATATCAATAATTTCGGTCGCAAGACCTAATTTTATTGAATATTAATTTAATACTTTATAGCGAACAAATTAGCATTTATTATCAAAAGGTTAAAAATAAAAATAAAAATAAAAACTGTACAAACTTACCTGTGAGATAGTATTCTTAGTGATATGCTCTAGCCCACTCATAAGATAGTCGGACTAATTGGTTTTCCATGGCTACATAGGCATAACCTCGAGCATTCATCGATTTTTCTTCTAAACATATGAACGGTCCATCTCTGCATAAAGTAACAAATTCGGTGTTTGAATAGGTTTGAATATTTGAACATTTACCTTCGTGTGACCATTTTTCGCATTTGTGACATCTTTCAAGGTGTCGTGCTCTTCTTTTCGCTGCGGATTTTGATTTTCCTTTACCAAATTGTAACTTATTATCTTCGCATCTGGATTCTTTTCTTACTCCGTCCAATTTTTCTCTGATTACTGATACCAGTCCACTTGGAAGTGTGTCATTATTATGTTTAGTAATCAAAGCGTGTAGCATTAGACCATGGTTTAGTTTACAGGAAGTCTTCATTTCGTAAAAACCTAAAAAAAAATAAAAATTCAGAATGAGGGGAGAAGACTAGTTCTTTAGGGTCTGCTAGGGAAAGACCATTCGGGTTCCATTTTCGAGAACTACACGAAAACAGAAAATCTAACTCTAACAGAAATACATATTATCCTTTAAAGACTTGATTCTCCCCACACTTAGTTAGCTGTGGTGTTGAAATTGTGATTAAATTCGTTGTCAACTTCCATCGGACTATCTATGTAATGTTTAACTCTGTGACCATTAACCTTAAATTCAATCCCATTTGAATTTATTAACTCTACTGTTCCGTATGGGAAAACTCTTTTGACTATGAATGGTCCAGACCATCTTGATTTCAATTTTCCAGGAAATAGCTTGAATCGTGAATTGAAAAGAAGAACTCTGTCTCCTTCTTTAAATTCTTTTGAACTTCTGATTCTTTTATCATGCCATTTCTTCGTTCTTTCCTTATAGATTAACGAATTTTCATATGCTTCTTGTCTTAATTCTTCTAGTTCGTTTAATTGACTTAACCGTAGACGTCCAGCTTCATGTAAATCAAGTTTACATGTCTTCAAAGCCCAAAATGCTTTGTGTTCAATTTCTACTGGAAGATGACATGCTTTTCCATAAACGAGTCTAAAAGGCGTGGTTCCAATTGGAGTTTTGTAGGCTGTTCTAAAGGCCTAGAGTGCATCCTCCAATTTCATGGACCATTCCTTCGGATTTGATCTTACGGTTTTCTCTAGAATACGTTTTAAAGCTCGGTTGGTATTTTCAACTTGTCCACTTGTCTGTGGATGATATGCGGTGGAGATTTTATGAGTTACTCCATATCTTTTGAGAACTTTCTCAAGTTGATTATTACAAAAATGAGTTCCCCGATCACTTATTAAAGCTTTCGGTATTCCAAATCTTGCAAAAAGACGTTTTAAAAAGTTGACTACAACTCGTGCATCGTTAGTTGGGAGAGCTTGTGCTTCCGCCCATTTAGATACACAATCAATGGCTACGAGAATATAGAGATTATTATGAGATTTTGGAAATTGACCCATAAAGTCAATTCCCCAAATGTCAAATACTTCACTTACTTGAATGATATTTTGTGGCATTTCATCACGTTGATTTATTTTTCCGGCCCATTGACAAGTATCACATGATTTGTAAAGAAGGTGTGCGTCTTTGTAAATTGTAGTCCAATAGAATCCAGCATCGTAAACTTTTCTTGCTGTTAGTTGAGGCCCATAATGCCCTCCTGTTGGTCCTGTGTGACAATGGTTTAAGATTTTTCTAGCTTCATCTCCGAATACACATCGGCGTATTATTCCATCGGGACAACTTTTAAACAGATGTGGATCTTCCCAGAAATAGTGTTTTATATCACTGAAGAATTTCTTTCGTTTTTGGTACGATAATCCTTTTTCAAGGAATCCACATACTAAATAGTTTGCATAGTATGCAAACCATGAAATTTCATTATAATCTATCTTCAATAGATATTCATCAGGAAAGTTGTCTTGTATGGCTGATTCATTTAGAACTTCTAATTCGGGATTTTCAAGACGAGAAAGATGATCAACGGCGAGATTTTCTGCTCCTCTTTTATCTCGGATTTCAATATCAAACTCGTGTAAAAGTAAGATCCAACAGATTAATCTTGTTTTGACATCTTGTTTCGAAAATAGGTATCTAAGAGCAGAATGGTCAGTATAGACCACCGTTTTAGCTAGAACGAGATATGAACGAAATTTGTCAAAAGAAAAGACAATAGCAAGGAGTTCTTTTTCAGTAGTTGTGTAATTCGTTTGTGCTCCTTGTAACGTCTTACTAGTATAATATATAGGTTGAAATCTTTTTTCAATCCTTTGTCCTAAAATGGCTCCCATTGCAAAATCACTTGCATCGCACATAAGTTCAAACGGTAAATTCCAATTCTGTGTTATCATGATCGGCGCATTAGTAAGTTTTTCTTTAAGAATATTAAAAGATTTGATACATTCATCTGAAAAGATGAATGGAGCATCTTTTTCTAGGAGTTTATTCATAGGAGTGGCAATTTTAGAAAAATCTTTTATGAAATGTCGGTAAAAACCGGCATGCCCTAGAAAACTCCAAACTCATCTAACATTGGTGGGATGTGAAAGTTTAGCAATTACATCTACTTTAGCTCTATCCACTTCAATTCCTTCCTTTGAAATTTTATGACCCAGAACGATGCCTTCTTTAACCATGAAATGGCATTTCTCCCAATTAAGAACTAGATTTGATTGTTCGCATCTAATCAACATTCGTTCAAGATTAACTAGACATGATTCAAATGTATCACCGAAGACTGAAAAGTCATCCATGAAAACTTCCATGCATTCTTCTATCATGTCGTGAAAAATCGCCATCATGCACCTTTGAAAGGTTGCAGGGGTGTTGCAAAGTCCAAATGGCATGCGTTTGTAAGCAAAAGTACCATAAGAGCACATGAATGTGGTTTTCTCTTGGTCTTCGGGTGCTATTGGAATTTGAAAATATCTGGAAAAACCATCAAGAAAACAATAGTAACTATTTTCGGCTAATCTTTCCAACATTTGATCAATGAAAGGTAAGGGAAAGTGATCTTTTCTGGTGGCGTCATTCAATTTTCTATAATCAATACTTACACGCCATCCTGTTACAGTCCTAGTAGGAATAAGCTCATTTTTCTCATTTGTAATGACAGTCATGCCACCCTTCTTAGGTACGCATTGAACTGGGCTTACCCATGGACTATCAGAAATTGGATAAATTAAACCTGCATCTAGCAGTTTAATAATTTCTTTCTTAACAACATCTTACATATTAGGATTTAGTATTCGTTGGCGTTGCACATACGTTTTATGACCTTCTTTCATAAGGATTTTATGTGTGTAATACGAAGGACTTATTCCTTTAATATCATGAATTTTCCATGCAATAGCTGGTTTATGAGCTTTCAGCACAGAGATGAGTTGAGATTTTTCATTTTCAGTAAGAGAAGACGATATTATTACAGGTAATTCAGATTCACCATGTAAATAAGCGTATTCCAAATGGTTTGGAAGTGGCTTTAACTCTAATGTCGGTGGTTCTTCTATCGATGATTTGTATCGATATCTGTCTTCTTCTTTTAGCATTTGAATTTCTTCTGTTGTTGGTTCATATCCATTAGTCATTAGTGTAGCTAACATTTCAGTTTCATCAATTGGTTCAGTTCCTTCTCCTAAAGAACATTCTCCTGTTCCTAGTAATTCTGGAAATTCTTCTAACAATTCTGCATGTTAATCTATAGTTTGAATATAATAGCATGTATCATTTGCAGATTGCGGTTGTTGCATTGCTCTATCAACTGAAAAGGTAACACTCTCGTCCTCTATACTTAGGGTCAGTTTCTTACCGAACACGTCTATCATTGCTTTAGCCGTGTTTAAGAATGGTCTTCCTAATATGAGAGGAACTTGAGAATCTTCTTCCATATCCAGAACAACAAAATCTACTGGAAATACTAAAGTACCAACTTTAACTAGCATGTTTTCCATTATCCCTCTAGGATATTTTATTGATCGATCGGCTAGTTGTATGCTTATTCTTGTTGGTTTCAATTCTCTAAGGTCTAATTTAGTGTATAGTGAATACGACATTAAATTTATACTAGCACCTAAATCTGCCAATGCTTCTATTGAACTAAGACTTCCTAGAAAACATGGAATTGTGAAACTTCCTGGATCGGATAGTTTTTCTGGTATCTTATTCAACAGCACTGCTGAACAATTAGCATTCATAGTAACGGCCGAGAGTTCTTCCATTTTCTTTCTATTCGAGATTAGATCTTTCAGAAATTTAGCATATCTAGGCATTCCTGAAATTACATCAATGAAAGGAAGATTTACATTTATTTGTTTAAACATATCCAAAAATTTGGATTGCTCGACTTCGAGTCTCTCTTTTCTCATTTTACTCGGGTAAGGAAGTGGTGGTTGGTATGGTTTAACATAAGGTTTAGCCTTAACTGTGTTATCTTCATTAACCTTTTCAACTACCGGTTCTTTTTCCTTATCTTGTTCAGGTTGTGGTTCTTGTGGAGTAGGAATAGCTTCATCAGAAATTATAGGTATTTCAGGTGGTTTAAGTGTTGTACCACTTCTTGTGGTAATGGCTTTAGCTGTTTCATTCCGGGGGTTAGCATTTGTATCACTAGGTAGACTTCCCGGTTTTCTTTCACCTATTAACCTTGCTAGGTTACTTACTTCTTGTTCCAAATTTTGAATAGAAGCTTGTTGATTTCTAAATGCTTGAGCATTTTGTTCATTCGTTTGTTTCTGAGATGTGAAAAACTGTGTTGAGATTCAACTAGCATTGTCATCATATCTTCTAAATTTGGCTTTTTATCATCGGTTTGTGGTGGTTTGTTTTGAAAATTAGGTCTTTGCTGGTTGTAAGTATTATTGGATACTTGTTGATTACTAGGACCTTGTTGGTTGTTGTATGGAACATTTCGGTTATAATTCTGGTTTTGATTGTAGATTGGTCTTGGCGGTTGACAATTATTCTGATAATTATTTCTAGGCCTTTGGTTTAGATATGAAACATTCTCTCTTTGTTCCATTGTTAGTTCGATACTGAGACAATCTTTTGTCAAATGTGGTCCTCCACACTGCTCACAACTAATTCGTATTGAGTGAATATCCTTAGTCATCTTTTCTATTCGTCTCTCGACAGCATCTATCTTTGCAGAAATGGAATCTAAGTCATGGCTATAATCGGCTCTAGCTGCTTTAGATGATCTAATGATATCTTTTTCTTGGTGCCACTCATGTGAGTGGGAAGCAGTGTTATCAATAATTTTGTAAGCATCAGTTTCTGTTTTCTTCATAATAGAATGTCTTTCCTTGTAGTGATGTCGTATCCTTGGTAGAATATTTGTACTATTTGACAAGTGTCTAAATCATGTTGCGGACATCCTCTTAATAACTTTCCAAATCTTGTCCATGCCTCATATAAAGTTTCATTTGGTTTCTGTGTGAATGTAACAATTTCTCCTTGAAGTCTTACGGCTTTAGATGCCGGAAAGAATTGTTTAAGAAAATTTTCAACTAAAACGTCCCATGTATCAATCGCCCCTTCAGGTAACGATTCCAACCAATCTTTGGCTTCTCCCTTTAAAGTCCAGGGAAATAACATGAGATATATCTGTTCATCCTCCACTTCTCTTATTTTAAATAGTGTGCAGATCCTATTAAAGGTACGAAGATGTTCGTTTGGATCTTCCTTCGGCGCACCACTAAATTGGCATTGATTAGTTACCATATGTAGAATTTGTCCTTTGATTTCATAATCTGGCGCATTAATGTCTGGATGAGTAATTGCGTGACCTTGGCCAGTGCGTTTTGCTCGCATTCGGTCTTCCATACTTAAAGGTTCCAGATTCTCCATAATTGAATTTGTTGAATCTGAATCACTAGAGGATTCTGATTTAATGGTGCGTTCCTCAACAATCTCTGTTTGAATGATTGGTGGTTCCGGAGAAAAGATTAATGGTTCAGGATCTCGGAATTGTCCCTGAATATTCTCCGGATTCTCAATTGTGAGGTCGGGTTCAAAAAATGGATTATCGAAAATTTGAATTGGAGTATTTGGTCGACTGGATGACGATTCTAAAGAAAAATCAACGGCGACAATATTCGCTAGATGTCTTGATCGAGTTACAGGTGGTGAACGTACAAAAGGTGGCGAACGTCTTGCTCGGTGCATTCACTGAATATCCTATTAGTTTTTAAAAAGAAAGAAAAATTATATAAGTTATCCAATTAATAGACTTTTCTGATTTTGCCCACGTTTCGAATAGTCAAAAGATGCAGCAGAGGGGCAGGATTCGTTTGGTCTCAATATAATTGAGTACTGTTTGGCTCCAATAACCCGGTCCACTTACAAATCCAACTATTACTACGAACCAGAAAATTTTGATGTCTATCAATTTAACCACTTAAAACAATTTTTCGCAATTTAAAGAAATTTATAGAAGAAGTAGAAAATAAAATCTAAGTCCTAAAACTAGAATGGCGAGAAATAAGAAAGAAAAAGAGCGCGTCGGAATTAAAATTAAAATTAGAGAAATAAGAAAGAAAAAGAGTGACTTATAAAACTTTAAAACACTCGACTAACCCAACCTTATTATTATCACTAACTTAAAATTAAAATTGCAAATTGAGATTACTAATTGGAGTGATAATTGATACATAGGTAAAAGGCGTCGAAAAATAAAAATAAGAAAGTAGCGCGTTGAAACTTAAAAAGGAACTAAAAACTAAGAATTAAAAGTTGCGTCTAAAAATATTAAAGCTTACAAGTAAAACTATATCCCAAATGGAAATATCTTAAAAAGGTATTAAAACTTAAAAAGGCGTCGCAAAATTCTAAAGCACCTAAATCTTAGTCTAAAGAAAAAGCACTTAAGGGATTTTACGGCAAAGCCTAAAAATCTAGAAGTAAAAATAATCTATAGCAAAAACTATGTCTTACTAAATACGAGCGAAAAATACAAATATTACGCTAAAACAATTAAAAAGATACAAAATATAAAAATATACTAAAAGTTGTAAAAAGTACAATTTTTATAAAAATATTATTTTTATATTATTTATTTTATAAAAGTATTAATTTTTATATATTTATAAAACTAATTAAACTTAAAATACAAAATAAAATAAAACTAAATTAACTAAATAAATATTAAAAACCTAATTAGGGTTTTAAATTAAATTATAATAATAATAATTACCCCGTAATGATTACAGAATTAGGGTTGTTTGTATGGCCTATCAGAAGACCTCCGCGAGTGCGGATAGTCCCAATTCAAAACCTCCGCGAGTCGCGGAGGGTTCAATTTCAGCTCAAAAGGGTCGATTTTTACAGGTTCAGTTTTTTTTTTTTTTTTTTGAAAATATTTTTATTATGTTTTTCTGTTTAATCAAATATATATAAAATATAAATATAACTAAATATTTTTATAAAACAATAAAATACTTATTTTTAAACTCAAAAGTAAAAATACTTTTTATATTTTTTTAACAAACTCTTTTTGTATTTTTATATTTTTAAAAACTTATATTTTTATACGAAGAACTTAATAAAAACTTTTACAAAATTATATATTTTTTTATATATCATTAGCATTGCGCTTTCAGTGTTTATGTTCCCCGGCAGCGGCGCCAACAATACTTGATGTGCGTAGAGGTGTATATAAAATAGCTTTATTTTTACAAGGAAATACTATTAAATATGATACAATTTTACACAAGATATTTATTTATTTATAGAATGAATATACCTAAACCTTGCTACAACACTTATAGTCAGTGTACCTAATCGTATAGTAGTGTAGTTTTTAGTAAGTCCGGTTCGTTCCACAGGGAAACCTTTTAAACAAAGCTTAACGCTATATTAGTTTTAATTTATAAAAATACAAATATATATATATATATATATATATATATATATATATATATATATATATATATATATATATATATATATATATATATATATATATATATATATATATATATATATAAAATATTATTATTATAAAAGGGGGTTTTTTACCGTTTAATGACCGGTTTGTCGATTTTAAAACTTTAGTCGCAGTTAAAACCTAATGTAAAATATAAAAAATATAAAAGACTTAATTTAAAGTGTAAAATAAATAACGATAATGAAATTGCGATAAATAAAAGTGCGATGAAATAAAATACAATAATTAAAAAGTGCGTTAATTAAAAGTGCAATTAAATACAATGACAATAAATAAAAGTACGATAATTAGAAGTGCAATTAAATATGAAAATAAAGGAATTATATATGAAATAAAAGAATTATGCTTATTTAAACTTCCATAATCATGATGTTTGACGTGTTGATTTTAGTTTTATGCTCATGGGTTAATTGTCCTTTGTCCTGGATTATTTAATATGTCCGTCTGGTTTTTGTCCATAACAGTCCATCAGTCATAAATATAAAATGCGAGTGTCCTCGTTAAATTATCCTTGTACCCGAAGTTAAAAATTCCAACTAATTGGGGACTTAAACTGTAACAAGGTTTTATTACTTTGTTTAATAATTACACCAGGATATCGACTGCGTGTAACCCAAGGTTTTAATACTTTGTTAACAATTACGCCAAGTGTCCTTGTACATAATTTCACCCCTGTTTTAATAATTCCATAGACTATTAATCCATTCCCGTGTCCGGTTAAATGAACGATTATTCGTACATATAAATACCCGCCCATCGTGTCCGATTGAGTGTATATGGTTATTTATAGGTATGTCCAATTGCAAATCTTTATATTAAAATTAACAAACTATCATTTAATTAAACAAATATAAAGTCCATTAATAGCCCATAGTCTAATTTCCACAAGTGTCGTTCTTTTGTCCAAACCCCAATTATGGTACATAGCCCAATTACCCAATTTTAGTATTTAGCCCAACATCATGATTACTTCGGCTTAAATAAGCATAATAATAATTTAGCTACGAGACATTAATGAAAATAACATAAACATAACTTACAGTGGCTAAAAATAGCGTAGCGTTACACGGACAGAATTTCGACTTATACCCTTACAACATTCGCTAACATACCCTTATTATTAGAAATTAAAATTAAAATTAAAATTAAAATATAAATACAAATATAAATAAATATATATATATATATATATATATATATATATATATATATATATATATATATATATATATATATTTTACGTTGAGTAAGAAGAAAGAAAAGGTGTAAAAAATTCGGCCGAATGATCGGCCTTTTATAGGCCCACTTAATACTGTTTGACCTCCGCGAGTGCGAAGGTTTTTGGTCTTCAAAGCTCCGCGACTGCGGAGCCCCTAATTCCAGCTAACACAATTTTGGATCTTAGTCTGCCGACGGATTTATAATATAATATAATATAATATAATATATATATATATATATATATATATATATATTAATTTTAAGAATTAGTTATATATTATATTATATTTATGTGCATAGTTGACTTGTAATTTTTAGTCCGTTGCGTCGAGCGTTGAGAGTTGACTCTGGTCCCGGTTCCGGATATTTGAACGTCCTTGCGTACAATTTAGTATCTTGTATTTTGCGTTTTGAATCTTGTACTCTTGTAATTTTGAGATGTTTCTCATCAATAATTTGAACCTCTGTGATTGTATTTTGTACTTTTGAGCTTTTTGGTCGTTTGCATCTTCAATTCGTTGAATCTGTCTTTTGTCTTCACCTTTTATTATTTAAACGAATATCACTTGTAATTAGAACAATTGCAACTAAAAGCTTGTCTTTCTTGAGGGATAATGCTATGAAATACATGTTCGTTTTTAGCATTATCATCTATCATTTAAGGCTCTAAGATGTGTGACATCTTATTTATTTTAGCATGTAAGATCAATTAATCAAGCACACATTAAACAATAACTCATGTCATTTTTCATGCAAGGATTTTCATAAGTTTCATGGCAAGTTTCAAGGTGCTTCTATTGTGTACACTATAGTTGTGATTTTGACTCAACCCCACATTTTTCTTTACATCCTTTTATTTTTCAAAAATTAACTTTGTTTATTCAAAGAATATTTCTTTGTTTAAGTTTTTCATTTTAATCAAGGTTTTGTTAATTATCACAACATTTAGAGTACACAAGCTTTATAATATTAAATAAACCTATTAATTTATATATTTTTGCTAGAAGGAAGCAAACTTACCTCACCAAGTAAATGGTGGTATTTTTCCTCAATGTAGTGGATGTAAGTTTGAGCATTCGGGTTCGATCCTTGACTTTCACATCCCTTGAGTGTCTTGAAGTTGCTTCTTACATGAAAACTTTCATCGTGATTCAAGACTAACTCTTCCAAACTCTTTTGCGTTCTTCAACCAAGTAGAGCTTAGTTCCAAGATCTTTGACTCTGGTTATTGCACAAAGTAGTTTTAGTCACAAAAACGTTTTTTGGAGTAATGATTCGAGCAACCGCTCTGATACCAATTGTAAGTAACTAGAGAGGGGGTGAATAGTTACTTAACGGTTTCTTAAAACGTTTTCGAAATCTTTAGCTATTAAAAGATAAGTTTTAAGTGTGGAAGCATACGTGTTTGTTAATACAAGTATGTAAAGATTGTAAGTGCACAAACACAAGGATTTATAGTGGTTCGGGTGGATGTTAACTAATCCACCCTAATCCACTCCCCAATTCTATGAATTGAGACTTTTCTTCACTATGATACCCCAAACCCAGTGGAGTGTCCGGATACAGCACTAGCTCCTCGATAAGCCGCTATTCATGAACCCTTACGTCCCTTTGAAGAATTCACAAACACCAAATGCTCTTACCACAAGATCCTAATGCTCTAACCTAGTGAAATCGCAACTACCTTCTAGATCCTTTTAAGAAGATAGCTTACAATTAAACTTATAGCTAAGCTTACAATCACTCATAGTTCTTCAATAGGTCACACCAACTTAATTCCCAAAGGAATTAATCAACTTCCTAGATTCCTTTAAGGAAGTTGAATCATTAAGCAAGATGGTGTTTCCTATCATAAGAACTATCTAGCTTCCTTGACCCCCCTAATGAAGTGTCTTACAAAGTAAACTTAAAGATACAAATGATAAGTACAAAGTTTACATTTCAATTCTACTTAGTGTAAGTAGAATCTCTCTTTCTCTCTTATAATCTCTCCACTGATATGTGCTTGAGGCTTGGGAGATCAGTTGATATGACTTTGAAAGAATGTTGGAAAGAGGTGGTCTTCTAGTTTGGCAAAGTGGTGTATTTATATTCCAAGAAAATATTGACAGACAAAACTGCGGTCGAACCACGGTCGACCTTGCAGGCAGCCGTACAACTTCTGTCAGCATTTCAACATATCCGTTGGAGCTCCTTTTTCTTTGAATTTTTGGCTTCTTTACCTAATATAGAGCCTTCAAAATATGCTTAATACACCTAGAAGTTAACTCTATTACCCCTTTGATCTTGGACGTATGCATGGAGGTTGACATGTGCTAGCTAAAGAGAAAAGTCCAATGCCCTTGACCATTGTCATTGATTTCCTAAAAAGGTAAATGCTGAAATCTTGTCCCTTGACAACCCACAAAGCTCCAAACACAATAACCCATGAATCTTACACTTTGTCAATACTTGGATGGAAGTATCATACTTCATTAGTTGCTTGCAACAAGTTAATTTTGACTAGTTTGATTCTAATGAAGAATCCTTTAACTAGTTGCTTTAATCATCCTTTGACAAACCACAAGCCTCCAAAACTTCACTAGCCCATTTTAATAGCTTGTCATCTTCTTAATGGAAGTGTCTTGCTCTTTAGAATATACTTGCATCTTGATTGAACTAGTTTGATTCTAGTTAGAGCTTAAATGAACCTTGTTACAACCTTGACTAGCTTGAGTATAATTAAAACTTACATACATACAAATGGTACTTAAAAGTAATGGGAGAGCACCTCTTTAATTGGGACTTTGATGACCATTATTAGTATGTATTTAAATGACATTTTGTAACACTTGAAAAGTAAAACACTTTCGTGTTTAATCTTATTTGAGCTTAAAATGTCATTAAGATGTCGTTAGGTGTGAATTTGGTTACATTATAGATGTCTCAAAGTGGTCTATCTTAAAGTGGTCTATCTTAAAGTTTTGTACATTATAGATGTCTCATAGTGGACTATCTTAAAGTAGATGAATTTGGTTACAGAGAAAACTGCGGTCGAACTGCGGTCGGCCGTGAGGTTAGCTGTAGATTGACAGTTTTAGAAAAAGGTGCAATCGTTTGAACATGACATCTACGGTCAGACTCACGGTCGACCGTGGTGCAGCCGCATAGCAATTTTACCAAGTTAATTATTTGTGTATTGGTCTTTTGCTAGAGATAGTGTAGGCTTATGAAAGCACTTATCTCTTTTGTGTCATCATCAAAACAAAGTGATTAACTTTTGAATATTATCATTGGATTCTCAACCAACAAAGATGTATCAAATCTCCAAGATTATAACTCTTATTATCACTAAGAGGAAAAGGTTCTCTTGTTTGTTTATCCTTATGGCAAACATCACATGGTTCAAAAATATTATTATGACTAGTAATTTTGATTATTTCTTTTAAAATATCAAGAACTTGACCTGCAAGGTGACCCAGTCTGTTATGCCATAAGTTTAAAGATCCATCAACGGAGTTGACACTTATACCTGAATAGATCTTTTAAGGATGTAAAGTCCATCCTTAGCATCACCAATCCCCACTATTTGTTTACCATCAAATCCCGAATAAGACAAATTTGTTCATTAAACCCAACAAAGTATTTATTATTTTTAGTTAACTTGTTAACAGACATTAAATTGACACAATATTCAGTTATATGCAAGACATTGTAGAGTACAATAGAATCATTAATTTTGACATTTCCCACTTTCAATGTTTTAGCTTGAGTGCCATTAGGATGAAAAAACATATATATATATATATATATATATATATATATATATATATATATATATACATCCACATAATCAATTCTGAATCAATAATTTAATTACAAACATGATCTTTCTTTTTAATAAACATGTTGCTACAAAAAAACTTGTCAAAATTAGAATTAAATTTGAAACTATTGTTCCAAACAATACCTGCCATATTAGAGTTCACAGTAGAAGGAACATCACTATCTTTATCATTGATAAGACTCATAAGTTTAGAAATCTGATCAACAGAAAAATGAGAACTACTAGAACTAGTGTTAGAATTTTCAGAAGCACCATTGTTATTAGCAGTAAACCTAGGAGCCCTTTGATTAAAAGGTTTCCTAATATACCCAAGAGGATAACCAATAACCTCAAAGCACATATCCACAGTATGTCCTATCATTCCACACTTAGTACACTTGTACTTAGCATTAAGACCCCTACCTATCCCAGCTTTGTTATTAATATTATTCACATTGTTGAACTTATTACCAAAGGAATTAGGTTGAGACTTAGAAACAAAAGCAGTATTTTAAGGTTTAGATTCCAACAATTTTATCATAAGTTTACTTAAGTTCTTGCCAAACAGTAACAACACTATTAGAAAACATTTGTCCCAAATATACTTCATCAGAAGTAAATGTCAAAATTAAGTTAAAACAACATAGTTGCATTTGTCCTACTGATTAGCAAGAACGTCATCATTTTTATAATTTTTTATTAAACAAGTTCCATCAATAAAACCCTTTTTATTTTTAGTGTTTAATGCAAGAAGCATAGCTCTGCTCCAACACTATAATTCTCCATTCCTTTCCTTTTGATATACAAGTGCGGTTCCAGTAGTATCACTAGCATGCAAATACAAAGGATCACCAAATTCTGGCTTATTGACTAAAGTAACATAGAAAGAAGTATCAGTCTCATCATCTTTATCCATAGTAAAAAAAATAAACAGAATGATCAACATAAATATAAAACAAAACGCACAAAAGAGAGGAAAAAGAAAACAGTAAATCACACAATCAAAGCATTATATATTGACCAGACACCTGTAAGAGATAGAAAACCTACCAGCTAACGATTGGATACTAGCCAAGCAACCTATAAATAAAAAGAAGAAATAATATATAAACAAGGCCAAGAATCAACCAAGTGCTTGATCAGGTTTTCACACGTTTCAGGAACGTAGATCAAGAGTTGGGCACTGGGATTCGGTTAAACAAGGTAAAAAGATATGAACAAGGCAATGAATAAGCACAAAACTCCCCTTTCAAGATATAAAATCTTGATTGAAGAACATGAATAGCAGCGGAAGACAATAAACCCTTTGGAACAGCCAAGAGGAAGAACCCTTACCCTGTTTTTTCAATATTAGGGTTTCATCAACTCTTTCAACAATTAGTTGAAAGAAACACCACATATTAACCACAAACTAATTTATTAATCGATAACAAGAACCAATCGCTCTAATACCATGTAAAGAACAATAGATAGAACACCAAATATAAATACCTCAATCACAGAGGTTCTAATCGATATATAAATCACCAGATTCAACAAGTTGCCAAGATTACAACTCTTACAATCACAATTACAGAACTATAAATCAGAGAACGAAAGATCATAACAGATGTTCAATATACATAGAATGATAGCAATCGCCAGAGAGCAAAACCACAACAGCAACAATAACCCCAATCACGGTTATATCATCAAAGTTACCAAATAGCAAGAATGCCCCTTCATTTATATACGCCACTTCAACTTGAGCACTAAGGAATCAGCAAAATACAACCAACACCCTTAGCTTTCAAGAATTCCAAAACAGCACGAAACTTTAACATATACCGAAACAAAACATTAAATAAAGAAAGTAAAAATGTAACAAAGAATAAGATTGCAAACTTAACATAATTCATCACATATGTTTGGGAGGGACACTCTGACCATGTGTTTCCTTTACAAACCCACCACACCTGCTCTGAAAGAGTATGATGTCGGAAAATTACCTCCACCTGGTCCCCACACATGTGACATGAGAAATCATCATCCCACTGCCACAACATTTGTAAATTCTTGTCGCAAGTGGGGAGTGAACTTGCACCATTTTTAGGATCAAGCTTCCACATGGCGGGTCCCAGCTTCGAAGGTACCGTATACCACTAAGCTACTGCTACATTGGTGTGTTTATAGAGTTGCATGGTAGTTAATAGAGACTTATGGTAACCGGTGACTGTGGAAAGTTGTTAGATGATATGTTAGTTGCCCAATCCGATTGTGGACTTGAGTCGGTTAGGGTTTATAGGTTTATTAGGGTTTCGTTATAATTATAAGTATTCTATGAGTAATGAATAATAATCAAGGGGAATTCATTATTCTAACATGCTATTAGAGCGGGTATGATCCCGAGACCTAGTCAGCCATCACGAGCGCTGCCTTAATGCTGCCCCCGTCAGATATCCTCATCTACCACCTATAAACCCTAAACGACCCAAGTCCACAATCGCGTTGAGCCACTAACCGATGATCTAACAGATTTTCGCGATTTCTTCCCGTCTGAACTTTCGCAAATTCCTCGTTCGGACTGCGTGGGAGCGTTAGAAAATAGGTTAGTGGCCCGATCTGATAGTGGACTTGGGTCAGTTAGGATTTATAGTTTTATTAGGGTTTCGTTATGTATTATAAATATTCTATGAGTATTGAATTATAATCACGGAGAATTCATTGTTTAACAAAATTGATGATAGTTGTACAAGAACATAATGAACATACAAAGAATTAAATATAAAATATACTCTTAATTTTTTGATTAATTGAAATAAAAAGTAGACACTAGAAATGGAACGTATTAATAAAATTAGGGATTATATATCGGAAAGCCACCAAAGTTTACTGTTTTGTGTTTATGAGTCACCCATAATTGAAAATAATTTTCTAGGCCACTCAAGTTTATCATTTCGTAATAGTGGGCCACCCATATTTGAAAGTGATTTTGTAGGTCATCCAAGTTCGTATATTGTTATATATATACTAAATCCGACTAAAAACTCTTTAAAAAAATAAAAATACGCAAATACTGGTGTATTTAGTAACAACTAATCATCATCTAAATAATTTTAATTAACAAAACGAAATTGAACAGCCTACACAACTACTTTTAAATATGGATGATCTGAAAATAAGAAAAGATAAATTTAGATGGCATTCAAAATCATTTTCAAATATTTGAATATTTAAATATGAGTGAGTACTAAATTTTTCAAATTTATGTAAGTGAAATAATTTACGTAAGTGACAAAATTACATTGGTCATTCTTTATGCTATTTATATTTAAATAAACTTGCGGTACAAGTAAGTTAAGCATAATTTGGGACAATATTCATAAGCTTTGTTTTTTAAGATAATAAAGGCAAAATATGAGAGTAATAAATTTTTCAAATTTATGTAAGTGACATACCCCTCCGTCCCACCACAAGTGTCCACATTTCCATCTTGGAATGTCCCATTACAAGTGTCCATATTGTACTTTCAACCAATGAGAAGAGATTACTCTGGAGAGAGAAGATTTATGATTGGTGGAGAATGAAGTTAGTAAGATTTTCTAAAACTGTGTGCAAAAAGTAAGTGGACACTTATAATGGAACGAATGGAGTAATTTATTGACAAAATTACAGTGGTCATTTATGCGATTTGTATCAAACAAGCAAGGTGGTCAGCCGCGCATTGCGACGACCACCCCTCGTTTAAGTAAAACATTTTTGTAGCATCCAATTATATATTCTAATAAGAATATATTAAGGCAAAACAGTTAACGTAACCTATAAGACAATAATTTGTTTTAACATATTAAACATCTAATACAATTGCAAAGAAACATATTGTCATATATTACTATATGGGTGGTAACAAATTAATTATCTTGAGCTGTTCAAATTATGTTGTATAATATTTTTTTTGAGATGTATCAAATTAATTATTATAAATAATTACTATATAACACATAAATAAATTTTTATACACGTAATAAAAATTACTCCGTATAAATTAGAAGAATGATTTAGTAAGTTTGAAAATTCAAGTTAGAAAAGAATGGTTCAATTTTGATGTAATTTATAATTAAAGGAATATGTTAATAATGACTCCAAGTCTTTAATTGTAGCAAGGGTTATATCTATGTAGCTAGTATTAAAAAAAGTTATCACGTATTCTCTTCTCTATTCCTCTCTTACTTGAAAATCTACCCATCTCATTTTGTCTTTTCCATTTGATTCTCTGGTCTCCGGTCTTCTTCTCAGGTAACAAATTACAATATCTTCTCAATATTTTTTCTATGAGTCTCTACATTTTTGTTGACTCTGCCTTCTCTCATGTGTCTCGCCTAAAACCTTATTTTTTCGGCGTCGTTCCGGCTTCTGGTATCCTCCGAACGTCCGGACTTTTCTTCTTTCTTTCCTTTTTTTAGTCGCTGATATCTTTTGTTCTCACTGAAGAACACATCTATACTACCTGAAAAAACTCAGAAAAAGTGGCGGGAGAAATTTTCGATGACCTATGTGTGTGGCGTGTGGCAGTGTGCTTCAGACCGATTGCTGGTAAAAATTGTACGTTCGAAAATATGCTGCGAGTTAATTTGTATAGGTGGTGTGTTTTTATTTCGCTAGGAAAATGAAAGTATTTGCGTTAAAAGTTTAGGGTGGGTTTATGAGGTTTTTTAGGTCTAAAAGCTATGTGCGTATGTTCTAAAAGCTGCGTTGCCAAAAATATGGCTGTTAGAATTGTTGGAAAAAAAGACAAAAATAGTTTGGAATGAAAAAAAAAATCGCAAAAGGACAAAGTAGTTACTATTGAGTAATAGTAACCATATTTGGTCAAATGTAATATTATTAATTATTAGCGGCAACCTTAATGTCTTTGTTTGTAATTCATCATTGTAGTTTGCAAGTGTTCACGAAATTCTCTCCGTTAAAGAACCAGGTATTCATTTCTAATGTCATTTCTGAAAGTCAAGCTGATCTAAACGATAATGTAAACAAATAGTACGATCTTCTTTTTTAGTTTGACCAGATATTCAACGCAGATCGACTTTCAAGGGTTCAAAAGCCATTTTACATAAAGGGCTAAATTTTTATAAATGAAAGTTAAAGAGTTAGAAATGTAACTATCCAACGATATTGATTAATTTAGATATAAAATTCACTTTAGTACCTGCCTTGATAGAGAATTTATCAAAGTGAAACAGTCAATGAGTGATTATGCTTCCATTTTACCTACCAAAAGTTTTGATAATATCCAAACATCCATCATTGATCTTACCCCGTTAACTTTTTGGTCAATTACGTTTTACATAACTTATTCTTAATTGCCTGCCAATTTAAAAAAGTTTGTGATACTTAAATTCTTTATCTGACTTGTTCGTTTGGTATTGATTAGCATAAATTCGTTTGTAAAGGAATTTTTCTACACGATAAGATTATGAAAATTCAGTTATACGAGTATCAAGATAAATGATAGGAAAATCTTCATTTACATCCTTAATTTTGATTTAGAACGCGGACAATCACATGTGATTGTACAAATCTCAAGCAAAACTAAGGATTTAAATAAATATTTCTCTAAATGACAATGAAAAGTCGTAAGAGTTGTTAACAATGATCATTTTTATAGGAGTTTTACTAAACACGTTAAATGGTGTTTAATTAAGTCGACTATAATTAATCCAATGTATGTATTATATTTACACTATTGGAAATTCTAGACTTACATAATTTAAAAAAAAAAAAAAAAAGTTTGGAAAGGCCAGAAATTTTATTAATAAGGAAAGAAAGTAGAGAGAGGGATGAGGGAATGCCTTTAGCAATTAAACAGACATGAAAAGGAAAACTGACTTCTAATAACGCATACAAAGAAGGAAAACAAAAGAAAACTAGATGAAATTATCCATGATCATCGAACGAACTTGGGTTGAGCAGCCATTGGGACCATATAGCAAATAGCGCTTTTTCGAGCGTTTGGATATCCATTCGAATGCTTTAGTTTGAATTTCATTGAGCTTCACCGGACCATTGCTTTTTTTTCTTACTAAAAATCGTTTGATTTCTATTTTTCCAGAGCATGTATCCGGTAGTCCATTCGATCGCCTGCCACATCTTGGAGACCACATTCGTCCTGGAGGAGTTAGAGGTGCCTAAGAACATGGGTATCGGAGTTTTCAGAAGAAAAGGAACCCAAATTCCACCAACGATAAACACACGACCAAATATCAATAGCAAACGAACATTTGAAAAGAATGTGGTCTGTTGTCTCGACATTGTCATCACAAATAGGGCATCGTACAGAATCTAAATCCACACCTCGTTTATCTAACTCGACAAGTACCGGTAGTCTTTGCATCTTTGCTTGCCAAACCAAAATACCGAGTTTTTGCGGTATCAGATTATTCCTCATGGCTTCCTTTGCAGACGATATTGTCAGTAATACCTTGCTGTTGATTAACGAAGTGAGATCCGAGGATTTGAAACTTCCAGAAGTGTTTGGGTTCCATTTCCATACGTCACTCGAATTGTCAGTATACTTGAAACCATTTAAAATCACATTCAACTCGTCCAATTCACTGCAGGTTCTACCCGACGAGGGCCTTGACGAATTCCAGGATACATTCCAGTCGCCGTTGTGTTCATTTTTAATGAGACGATCCATAACTAGTACGTCTTCATTGGATTCAAGTCTGGATAATCTGTCAAATCTTTCCGCGAGAGTGTGATTTCCAATCCATAAATCCTTCCAAAATCTTGTGCTGTCTCCTTGGTTGACTGTCCTCACGAATGAATTTGTGAAAGAAATATTAAGGTCATCAATGCTTGTTCAAGCAGCCCGAATTCCGTTCCAAGTGGAGTTCCTTTTTCGAGACAAGCCAAGCACGTGAGATCCCAACCCCCCGTCCCGCCCATAAAGACTTTGTATTACTTTAACCCAAAGGGCATCTTTTTCATTGTGGAAACACTGCTACCATTTTTCGAGTAAGAATATATTTTTTGCTTTAAGAGACCCAATATTCAACCCCCCGCCCTCGTACGGTAAAAGTACATTATCCTATTTAACCCACGAAAATTTTGAATTATCACCCGTCTCTCCCCAAAAGAATTTACGTCTCAAACCTTTTAGCAACTTGAGATGAAAGGACCCGTTCATACTGATTATAAACGATTCATAATAGTTGATTACATTGCGAGGTACTGACCTCTATATGATACGTTTTACAAACATTGCATTCTTTTAAAAAGACTAACTTTCATTTCAACGAAAGTTTACAAATACGCATACCAATGATATTATCATGTTCCCAAATATAATTGACTAATCTGACATTCATATATTAACAATCTTTTTGAACTCAAATGATTTGAATGCAACGTCTTTTGAAATATGCCATGAATGACTCCCAGTAATATCTCTAAAATGAGCAAATGCACAGCGGAAGATTTCTTTCATATCTGAGAATAAACATGCTTAAAAGTGTCAACCAAAAGGTTGGTGAGTTCACTAGTTTATCATAATCAATCATTTTTGTAATAGTAATAGACCACAAGATTTCAGTTTCCATAAATATCCGTACACTCGCAAGTGTATAAAAGTATTCTATAAGTTGTTGAGCGCTTCGGTAACCATACTTAACCATTAATGTGGCATATTCCCTTTATTATGAAATCTCCCTACACTGTACCAAGTGCGGTAAAAACGAAGTACTATGCAACCGTTTACGATACTAGCGCGACTAGCCCGGTTGGGGTTGTCAAACCCGATAGATCTATCAATAGGATTCGCGTTTACATGATCTTACAACATGTAAATATTAGTTACCAAGCTATTAGGGAAAAATATGCAAAGTGGTACAACTCAACGTAGAATATGTTTTTAGTACTTGTGTCCATTTCGTAAAACAGTTATAAAACAGCGCATGTATTCTCAGCCCAAAAATATATATAAAAAGGGAGTAATGAAACTCACTTTCACGTGTTTTCACTTCGTCGAAAAATAAGACTTGGCCACGGGTCGATTCACGAACCTATTACAAATATGTATAGATACATATCAAAGTATGATCGAAATATATTCATATCATATTTGTATTTACGTGTTGACGATTTAAGTTGTTAAGTTAGTAGTCCACAATTAGTAGTCCACAATTAGTAGTACATAGTATACACGTATTGTATAAGACTCAATCATGACCCACAATACCGCTATTGTAGTTACACGTATTGTGTATATGGGTCTTTTGATTTATCCAACGTATTGTGTAACCATGACATGTTAGAATACATTATAAAACAAGAAAAGTTAGTTAGGATATTTAGTATAGATTTTGTAAAAACAATCCCGAATTCATTTTAGCCATTTTTAACCAATATTGTTTTGCTCATATCTTTTTCGTTATAAATCCGTTTTGAGTGAATCAAATTGCTATGGCTTCATAAAAAAACTGTAGTATTTAGAACTAAACTGAAAAAGTAGTCATTTCCGTCAAAAAACGACATCTTGATGACCATTTTGAAAAACACATTTCTACTTTGAGTTTAACTATAATTTTTGGATATGATATCATGTTCATATGAAATATATAATTTTCCTAGAAGAACAACTTTTAATTCAAAGATTATCATAGTTTTTAATTATCCAACCCAAAACTGAAGGTTTTTCGTATGCCCGAGAGGCATATTAATTTAATGTGGCTAATATGTTATGATCCAAGTCGGGTCATACCCAATAACAAGCTTACCGACACCCTAAACGTATTCAAGCTTAACGATTAAATCATTAAGTAAATACGCGACACTTGGATTTTAGAAAAATCGGTTTTCTAAAATGTTATCACTTGAGATAAATTATTTGGATAATTTATATATAATTGTTTATAAGTTTTAAATGATTATATTGTGTTATATTTTATAAAAGGTTTATAAAATATGAAAGTAACATAAAAATATACATGTTTTATATATATATATATATCAAGTTTATATATATGTAAAGACATTATTATATAAAATATATGGTGGCAGATTTTGGGTCTCCAAGACTCATAGGCATGCCAAGGTATTGTTACTTTTAAGAACATAAAAAGTCCATATAAGCATGGGGAACTCTTGGACCAAAGCTAGACTTATTCTCTCAAGTGTAACTAGTGTTTCAAAGCTTAAAAAAAACCGATTTCAGCATCCTGCTGCTGTCCAAAACCGTGAGGTTTTATACATCAAAGGAGGTTCCAAGTTTGGCTCACATTAAGTGTCTAATTAAATCCTAACTAAAGGCTAGGGTGTTGGTCATAAGTTTGGGGTATAATCTCTTGAGGTTTCATTGCTTTGAAGCTCCATTTTCGTATCATCTTCATCCACATTCTGCTGTCCATTTTCAGCCCTCAATCTATATTGAGGAGGTAAATTCTTATTCCCTCTTTTAGTTTGTAAGTATATGTTCAAGGCTTGATAACACATAATGGAATTCACTTAAAAGGGTTTAACATATACACTTGTTTATAAATAACATAATGCTTCCGCTTGTCTTAATATTCATGAAATCGGTTTTGTGATTATATACACATATGAATTTGTTGTTATGTTGAATTCCATCAATGGTATCTAGAGCCGAAGTCTTGAAATATGCTTCGAGATGGTTTTTTGAACTCACCATAACTTTGCATTTTATGTACATGCATGAAAATAGAATGCAAATATTATTGGTTTTGGGTGGGTTAATCTATGTGCCGAATTGTTTGGGGCTCCAAATATGGTTTTGGTTTGCCATTTGGTTCATATTTTGTTCATATGTTGTTGTTCACAATCATAGCCAAGACCTTGTGATTGAATGCATGTGTGTTTGAATGATTTGTATTATTCATTCGGTATGTAATAATTAATTCATTCATTTGGTTGTAATATTCATTCATTTGGTTATGTAATTTATTTTATATTTGGTATGTAAAATAGATTAGGTTGTAATTTCATTTTTAGACAAAATGTATTAGGATATATTTTTTGTAAAAATGAAGATACAAGATGAAGACTTGGAAGATGCATTTGGATGCAAGATTAAGTGGGAGATTTTGAAATCTCCTACTTAGTGTTATAACCCTTAACCGGTGACATTTGTTTTCGGCTAAACAAATGTCTACCAAATCGGCTTGATTGTGAACACATTTGTTTGCATGCGTGGTTGTTTTATTTCTTGTATGATTGTGGATTGTGTATGTTACTACAACAAGTTATCACACAAGTTAACAACAAGCACAACTACAATTTAATTGGTTAAAATTATTAACGACATGCAAAATGTCAATTTAAATGGTTAAATTAAAAACGGTTATTAAGAACATGATAAGGATCATATATATATAATGGTTTATATCAAGTAATTGGCTAAAATTACTAGACTTGAAAATGGATTTCAAATAAACCATACACTAAATGCATGTTGGTGTATGGCATATATGTTTTCTTAAACTAGAATAAAGAAAGCCGAAAATCCCTTTAAAACTAAAACAAGGCAAACAAGTTTAACGCCATCCTTTTGTGGGACACTTAAACATAGTAGGGAACTCATAACGGGATAAAGGTCACCTAACCGTTATGAGCTAACTAATATAGTTAAGGTAAAATTCGCATGCTTGTGGGATAAAGGTCACCTAACCACTTGTATGTTAATTTTACATGTTTACACAAGTATGACGACTTGATTTGGGAATCATGAACTTAGGGTCACCGAAGCATGAGGAACAAATAGGCGTTGATGGGATAAATATGCCATGCAAAAGGATTGCATGATCTCATAATTTAGAAGTTGCAAAAGGATTGCAATTGTCATATAAATGACTACCTAGCTAAATCAAATAACGGGATAAAGGTCACCTAACCGAAATTTGATTTACCGTTGGATTCTAATATTTAATAAGTCAATTAAAATTTAAAAGGGTATTGTTTATTAAATTTAAAATCGATACTTAAATGAACTTTGTTAAATTTTGTAGATGGCCGCCAACAACAACAACATGCAAAACGCACCTATTAACTTGAACAACCTATCGTTAAGGTCTCTCCTCGAGAAAGACAAACTCAACCATACGAACTTTATGGATTGGTTCCGCAATCTTAGGATTGTCCTTAAACTTGAGGATAAGGCGTATGTGTTGAAAGACCCCATTCCCGATCAACCCGACGAGGATGATACGGAAGGCATGGCTTATTGGGATAAGTATTGCGCCGATTCGGTGCAAGTCGCTTGCCTAATGCTTGGGACTATGATACCCGAACTCCAAAAGGATTTCGAGCATCATACTGCATACGACATGATCACGCAGTTGAAGGAGATGTTCCTTCAACAAGCACGTGTCGAGCGCTTCGAGACCGTTCGAGCGCTTCATGCATGTCGTATGGACGACTCCCAATCCGTTTCATCTTATGTCCTTAAGATGAAAAGTCTCATTGATCGCGCAAACCGTCTTAATCTCAACATATCTAATGAGCTAGCCATGGATCTTATCCTAAACTCCTTGTCAAAGAGGTTTGACCAATTTGTAATTAATTACAATATGAATGGGATGGATAAGACCATTGGCGAACTTCATGGCATGCTTAGGACGGTGGAAACTAGCATGGGTAAGAGGGTTTCACCCGTGCTAATGATCAATGATGGTGGGTCCAAAGGTAACAACACCTCCAAGCCAAAGGCGGCTAAGAGGAAAGGACCCGCCCATCAAGGCAAGGGAAAGGGGAGGATGGTTACCCCAACCAAAAACAAGAACAAGAAGCAAAAGGTTGCCAGACAAGCAAACCCCAAGGAAGACCCGTGCTTCGGTTGTGGTGAAATGGGTCACTGGAAACGCAACTGCCCGGTCTACCTTAAGGAGTTGAAGGAAAAGAGGGATGCGGGGCAAACCTCAGGTAATATATATATGGTATATATAGAGCTTAGTATTACTTCTTCTAATACCTAGGTATTAGACACTGGATGTGGAACTCACATTTGCAATTCTTTGCAGGGGTTCAAAAGAAGTAACAAACAAACGGGAACATCAAGTCTCTTTATGGGTAATGGAGCCAAAGTGCAAGTGAAGGCTCAAGGAGACTTTGTATTAAAGCTTCCAAGCGGTTTGGAACTTATTTTGAACAATGTTTTTTATGCACCGGATTTATGCCGAAACATTATTTCAGTTTCCCGATTAAAACAATGTGGTTTTTATCTTAATTTTGTTAATAATGATATCCACGTTTATTTAGATAATGTATTCTATTTTAAGGCTTCGCCTTCAAATGAAATTTATGAATTGGTTCATGATGATACATCATCTAGTAGCTCAATATACCATACTAGCACCAAGAAACTCAAAAGGGATTTGAGTGATTCCTACTTATGGCATTGTCGCCTTGGTCACATAAACAAGAACCGAATGCGTACACTTCAAAAGAATGGACTCTTGAAATCAAATGAGATGGACTCGTTTGATGTATGTGAATCTTGTTTACAAGGCAAAATGACTAAAGCACCTTTCAAGGGGACCTATGAAAGGGCTAAAGATTTATTGGGATTAAAACATTCGGATGTATGTGGACCCTTTAAACCCATGACTAGGAATGGTGAAAGATACTTTGTTACTTTCATTGATGACTTTAGTCATTTCGGATATGTCTACTTATTAAGACATAAGGATGAAACTTTTGAAGCATTCAAAGAACATCAAAACGAAGTACAAAATCAACTCAACAAGACAATCAAGGTACTTCGTACCGATAGAGGAGGTAAATACCTAAGCGATGCCTTCCAAGATCATCTTAGGAGTTGTGGGATTATCTCACAACTTACTCCACCAGGAACACCCCAACTTAATGGGGTTTCTGAAAGGAGGAACCGAACCCTAATGGATATGGTTCGATCTATGATGGCTAGAAGCACGTTACCTCTATCATTTTGGGGTTATTGTCTATGCTCCGCGGCTCGTATTTTAAATATGGCCCCAACCAAGAAAGTGGAACGAACTCCTCATGAGATGTGGTTTGGAAAACCTCCATCTCTATCATACTTAAAGGTATGGGGATGTGAAGCTTATCCTAAGCGTTATGTCCCTAATAAGTTGAATGCTTGATCCACGAAGTGTATCTTCATAGGATATCCCAAGGATGATATGGGATACTATTTCTATGATCCAACCGAGCAAAATGTATTTGTTGCTCGAAAGGCTGAATTCCTTGAAACTAAATTCCTATTGGAAGGAAATAGTGAAAAGAAGATAGATCTTGAAGAGGTTCAAGATCAAGTAGATGATACACAATTGGTTAACACTAGCACTCAACATGAAAATGTTGAGAATGATCAAATGGATGATCAAAGTATACAAGACATTCGCAGATCTGGTAGGATTAGTAATCCTCCTGAGAGATATGGGTTTCTCATGGATGGTTGCTATGTGGTTGATTTGGACGAACCAACAAACTACCAAGATGCTTTATCAAGGATTGATAAAGATAAATGGCAGGAAGCCATGAACGCTGAGATGCAATCCATGTATGACAACCAAGTTTGGGAACTAGTTGTACAACCTGCTAACTCCAAGTTAGTTGATTGTAAATGGATTTTCAAGATGAAAACCGACATGCATGGAAACTTAAATACATATAAAGCTAGACTTATAGCAAAAGGTTTCACTCAAACTCAAGGGGTTGACTATGATGAAACCTTTTCGCCTGTGGCAATGCTAAAGTCTATTAGGATATTATTTTCCATTGCTGCTCATTATGATTATGAAATATGGCAAATGGATGTCAAGACCGCTTTCCTAAATGGATATCTTGAGGAAGATGTCTATATGGTTCAGCCTGAAGGTTTTGTCGATCCGAAACATCCTAACAAAGTATGTAAGTTAAAGAAGTCAATCTACGGATTGAAACAAGCATCTAGAATGTGGAATCATCGTTTTAATGAGGAAGCCAAGAAGTTTGGCTTCATTAAAAATGGTGATGAAGCTTGTGTATACAAGAAAGCTAGTGGGAGCACTATCATGTTCCTTGTATTATATGTGGATGATATATTGTTATTTGGAAACGATATTCTGACAATGCAAGGTGTTAAGACTTGGCTAAAAAGCTGCTTCTCCATTAAGGATCTTGAAGAAGCACAATACATTTTGGGGATTAGGATCTACAGGGATAGATCCAAGAAATTGATAGGTTTGAATCAAAGTGCATACATTGAAAAGATCTTGAAAAGGTTCAAGATGGAAAACTCTAAGAAAGGTTTGGTACCTATTCAAAGAGGAACGCTCCTTAGTTAATCTCAGTGCCCCACCACGAAAGATGAACAAGAGAAAATGAAGAAAGTCCCATATGCGTCTGCCATTGGGTCAATCATGTATGCAATGATATGCACTAGACCAGATGTGTCATGCGCTCTTAGCCTGACAAGCAGATACCAGAATAACCCAGGAAACAGTCATTGGATTGCTGTTAAAAGTATATTGAAATACCTTAGGAGGACTAAGGATATGTTTCTAATATATGGGTCTGGTGAGGAGGAACTCGCTGTAAGAGGTTACGTGGACGCGAGTTTCCAAACTGATCGTGATGATTCTCGATCACAATCCGGTTATGTCTTCACATTAAATGGAGGTGCAGTCTCTTGGAAGAGTTCAAAACAGGATGTTGTTGCATTATCCACTACAGAGTCGGAGTACATTGCCGCCTCATTGGCAGCTCAGGAAGCTGCATGGATGAAGAAATTCATCGACGACTTAGGAGTAGTCCCTTCCATTCAGGACCCTCTTGAGACCTTTTGTGACAACGAGGGTGCGATTGCTCAAATCAAGGAACCCCGTGCTCACCAAAAGACCCGTCACATTGAGCGGAGATTCAACTACATAAGGGATGAAGTTGAAAAGGGAAAGATATGTATTCGCAAAGTTCACACAGATCTTAATATAGCGGATCCACTCACGAAGCTCTTACATGGTGCGAAACATCAAGGGCATGTTAGCGCATTAGGGCTTCGATATTCTAGTGATTGGTTGTGATCTGTTTTAAGTATTGTAACGGAACGAAATTGTTCAAACTCATCAATATAATTATGGTATTAATTTATTTTGAGTCAAGTTCCTATTTTGCATATTTTATCCATGAATAAGTAATTATTCTAAATTTCGTAGTCGATCACATTTGTGGGAACAAGTGTGAGGTTTAAACTATTATGAACTTGGATTGGTATACATTCACGGGATGAATGTAGGGCAAGGTTGCAACCAAGGTTCATAGATATTTGTGGGATACAAATATTGAAAGACCCGCCCTCAAGATTTACTAAATGGAGCCTTTGTGGTTGATCACATGTAATCTTGAGTAAAGGCGAATATCATTGTATCCTCTGACCTGAGATACATATTGGGTTCGGATATTTACCAAGTATCGTGCCTTGATTCTTTCCTTCGCTATTCTGAAATATGGTAGTTCACAAGGAAGAGCTCAGGCATAATGCAAGGTACATATTTAGGACGTATGTAGTCAAGATGGAATTTTTCCCTCTTATTCGTTGAGAGTCAGATGTCTAAGGCCTGATAAAGTTAAATCTAAAAGAGAGTGATCATTCTGTGTCTCTTGGGTTTAACATGACATCTAGGACGAAAGGACATAATGAAAAGATTCACCTATTCATATTCGAGATGGGAACTCGAAAAGGATGATGTTATTGAATGGCACAAAGTTATAACATATTGGGGGTGATGGACGGTCGTTAGGTGGTATCCATCACTTGCATTAATTTCTTATGTTTCTCGTGCAAGTGGGAGATTGAAGGTTTTTCGTATGCCCGAGAGGCATATTAATTTAATGTGGCTAATATGTTATGATCCAAGTCGGGTCATACCCAATAACAAGCTTACTGACACCCTAAACGTATTCAAGCTTAACGATTAAATCATTAAGTAAATACGCGACACTTGGATTTTAGAAAAATCGGTTTTCTAAAATGTTATCACTTGAGATAAATTATTTGGATAATTTATATATAATTGTTTATAAGTTTTAAATGATTATATTGTGTTATATTTTATAAAAGGTTTATAAAATATGAAAGTAACATAAAAATATACATGTTTTATATATATATATCAAGTTTATATATATGTAAAGACATTATTATATAAAATATATGGTGGCAGATTTTGGGTCTCCAAGACTCATAGGCATGCCAAGGTATTGTTACTTTTATGAACATAAAAAGTCCATATAAGCATGGGGAACTCTTGGACCAAAGCTAGACTTATTCTCTCAAGTGTAACTAGTGTTTCAAAGCTTAAAAAAAAACTGATTTCAGCATCCTGCTGATGTCCAAAACCGTGAGGTTTTATACATCAAAGGAGGTTCCAAGTTTGATTTTCAAGCTCACATTAAGTGTCTAATTAAATCCTAACTAAAGGCTAGGGTGTTGGTCATAAGTTTGGGGTATAATCTCTTGAGGTTTCATTGCTTTGAAGCTCCATTTTCGCATCATCTTCATCCACATTCTGCTGTCCATTTTCAGCCCTCAATCTATATTGAGGAGGTAAATTCTTATTCCCTCTTTTAGTTTGTAAGTATATGTTCAAGGCTTGATAACACATAATGGAATTCACTTAAAAGGGTTTAACATATACACTTGTTTATAAATAACATAATGCTTCCGCTTGTCTTAATATTCATGAAATCGGTTTTGTGATTATATACACATATGAATTTGTTGTTATGTTGAATTCCATCAAAAAAAGCCAACGGTTTTACTACGACGGCGTATGTCCGGTTTTACGGTGTTCTTCGTGTTTTCAGGTTTTAAATCATTAAGTTAGCATATCATATAGATATATAACATGTGTTTAGTTTATTTTAAAAGTTAAGTTAGAAGGAGTAACTTTGTTTGCGAACAAGTTTAGAATTAACTAAACTATGTTCTAGTGATTACAAGTTTAAATCTTTGAATAAGATAGTTATATATATATGAATCGAATGATGTTATGAACATCATTACTACCTTAATTATAGTAGGTAAACCTACTGCAAATGATGAGAAAATAACTTGAGCTTCAAAGGATCTTTGATGGCTTGGAAGTTCTTGAAGCAGAATCATGACACGAAAATAAGTTCAAGTAAGATTACTACTTGATTTAAGATAGTTATGTTTATAGGAATTGTACCAAAGCTTGGATATGATTATTAACTTGATTAAGAATGAAAAGTTACTGAGATTAGATGGAAGTTCTTGATCTTTGATGAGTTGTTGGATTGGATTAAAAAGATTGGAAGTAATCATGCAACTTCTTGATTCTAGGTTATTTTTATGATGATTAAAGCTTGTAATTGAAGCTAAATGATGGGAAAAATACTTGGAGATGATCAAGTATGAAGTTAGGAGTATTTTTAGAGAGAATTTGGAGTGTAAGTATGAGAAAATGGAATGAAGAAATGGTGTGCATGCATAAAAACGTTTTTAGATTATAAATAAAGAAAAGATTCCTAATTTTGTTTTCTTGCTAAATAATTCATGCTACTTGACAAATGGTTGGTTTCACATGTTCCTTAATCATTTAAGGCTGCTAAGGAGCAGATTTTTATTGGTATATACCAATAGTAAATAATCTAGAAGCTGGGTATAATACGAGTGCAAATACCGAGCAAATACGAGTAGAATTCTTGATGAAAACAAATGAGAATACAATTGTGATTATATTTGTTAAGTACAAGTATTTTGATATCTGTACTTAAGCCTTTCAAAAGTGTATTAATACATCTTAATACACTTCATATATATACATTTTAATTAAGTCGTTAAATCATCGTTAGTCGCTACATGTAAGTGTTGTTTCGAAATCTTTAAGTTAACGACCTTGTTAAATGTAATTAATCCCATTGTTATTATATATAATGAGATGTTAAATTGTTATATTATCATGATAACATAGTGTTTTAATATATCTTAATACGATATATAAATATTAAGACGTTATTACAATGATAATCGTTACGTATATATATTGTTTCGAAATCCTTAAGTTAGTAGTCTCATTTTATGTATATAGTTCATTGTTAATATACTTAATGAGATACTTAATTATCATTTCATCATGTTAAACATATATATATGTTCATATATATATTATCATGTCATTTACAAGTTATAACGTTCGTGAATCATCGGTCAAACTAGGTGGTCAAATGTTTACATAAATTTCGTTTCAATTAATCAAGTTTTAACAAGTTTGATTGCTTAACATGTTGAAAACATTTAATTATGTAAATATTAATCTTATTTATATTAACGGAAAAATCCGGGTCGTTACATTACACACCCGTTAAATTAACAAACTTTGCTTATCGTGTCAGAATAATATAAAGATAAAGTTTAAATTTGGTCGGAAATTTCTGGGTTGTCACATGAGGACACTTAAAGGAGCATGGAATAGGGCGAAGGCGTACAATGGAAGGCTACTTAGGACCTATTTAATTAAAGTAATGCGTTCATCGAAAGGCATCGATTTCGTTTTCCAATCCACTAATCTTGAGTGAAAGTTTTCTATGACTTTATCCCAATCACAAATACTCTTCATTTTTTGACCAATGGGGACTCCAAGATAAGTAAAAGGGAGTGTGCCTACCCGACAACCTATGTAGTTTGCCATTTCTTCAACAATTTCATTTTGCACTCCAATACCATAAAGGCAACTTTTTGAGAAGTTGACCTTTGATCCCGAGAAGATTTTGAAGCATTTGAGAAGTTTGAAAAGGAAACCGGGATTTCTTTTGTTCCATTCTCCAAAAAAATAGTATCAACGACGTATTGAAGGTGCGAGATTGGTATTCTATCTACCCAGATTTTAAGCCCCTTGAATAATCTTGCCTCCATTGCATGTTTGGTGAGCAAATTAAGACCTTTAACTGCCATTATGAAGAGGTAAGGTGATAGTGGGTCTCCTTGTCGAACCCCTCTTTCTAATGTGAACTCCTTTATCAGAGACCCGATTACAAGAACCGAGATTGAAGCGGATTTTAAGCATGAGGATATCCATAATCTCCATTTGTCACCAAAACCCATCCATTCCGATACATTAGAAAAGAAATTCCAATTAAGACTATAGAATGTCTTTTCAAAATCGGCTTCAAAAATAAGACCTTTTTTCTTTTGGGCTTTCAATACGTCTGCTACCTCATTAGCTACTAGAATACCATCGAGAATATATCTTCCTTTGATAAAAGCACTTTGCTCGGTACCAATGATCTTATGTATTACCTTTTGAAGGCGAATTGTGAGCATTTTTGCGATAATTTTATAGTAACTTTCGATGAGACTATCAGGCGATAATCGCCTAGATTCAATGGGTCTTTCTTTTTTGGAATCAAAGTGAAGAACAAAGCATTGAAACCATTTAAAATACATCCGTTACTCCAAAACCAATCGATAGCTCTTTTTAGATCATCTCTTATCATCTAATAAAATTTCTTGAAAAAGCTCATGTTGAAGTCATCCGGGCCTGGTGCCTTGGAATGATCGAATTCTTTGATGGTGTTCCATATTTCCGACTCGAGAAAAGGTGCCTCAAGGATTGTTACATCCTCTGAGGTAATATTATTGAAAGGCAACGATTTGATGGTACTGTAATCAGGTGAAACATGGGAGGGATCTTCGAAAATCTTTCTAAAATGATCATGGACTTCATTTTTTATTTTACCTGGATTTTCTTCCCGAATGTCTTCTATATATAACCCCCTGATGTTGGATCTGTTATTATTTCTACGGATCGTGGAATGAAAGAATGTGGTATTATCGTCACCTTTCGCCACCCATTTTAATCTCGCCTTTTGTCTAAGCATGACCGATTTATCCCTCTCTTTTAGGCCCATTTGACTCTAGCATCTAACCAATCGATTCTATCAGTTTCAGACAGCAAACCCATGTCAGCTTTCGCTTCATATTCAGTAGCCTTGCACTTTTAGGTTTCAATTTCCCTATCGATAGCACCGTACTTGAGTTTGCTCCATTCTCTTAATGTTTCTTTGATATTCTTCATCTTATTTCTAAACACATAATCGGGTCTTGACCCAACTACTTCCTTATTCCATGCCATAACAATAATATTTATGCATTTCGTAATCATGATAATTTGAAAAAACTAGTTTTGATATGATCCGATAATTTAATAGTTTTGATATGATCGATACTTCACTGCGGAGATTAAATCTACATAATTCAATTTTCTGTATCCAAACCAATCAAACACACATAATTTGAATATTTTTCTTATCCTAATCAAATACTCTCTCCTATTTATATCGGTTATAAAATAACTATTCACTTGCAAAAAGTAACTACTAAATATTATTAAATTCTCAATTTTACCCTAATTTATTTTTATCAATCATTCATTTCTAAAATAAATTCAGTTAAACTTACTTTAAATATAAGGGAAAAACAGACATTCATTCAACCTATTTTAAATTCTTAAAAATTATTGAATGACATTTAAAATGGGACGGAGGGAGTAGTAAAACAAAAGGGCTATAAAATTTTGTATGATTCTTCATAATAGGTCAGATCATAGTGAGAATTGAAGATGTGATAAGATTGAGTGAGACTCGGTAAGGTATGAACATACTCGGTATTAGAGAGAATCGGTAAATTTACATTCCACAGCTTCTTAAACTAGTTTACAATGCAATGGCTATCTAATTAGGACTATTAAGGTTCCTTATATAATCCTCTTTTAAGGAACCATCATTTAGGCTTGTTTCACGTTAACACTATATACATTTCGGGGTCCAAACAATCTCCCCTTTAGTGTTAAATGTAAAAATTACAATGTAATCCTATTTGAATCATCTAAAGAAACTTTGTTCCTCTAAAATGAACCTTTGATTTGATGCCTTTGAGTCTCTCATATCTTCTTATATTCACCCTTGTTTTGAGACAACTCTTCAATCTTGTGAGAATGTATTTGACAATCTCATTATCTTCTGTTGAATTGTATTTGTTGATAAGTCTCCATCTTAAATATTTGAAAGCATACATCATTGTTCCATCTGAGTATCTTCTGAAATCTGAAACTCTAATGAAGACCTTTATGTAGTGAGAATTGACAAATACAAACCCATATGGACAATCACTTACTTCAAGTAAGGACATGTATCGCAATCCATCAATTATTTTATTAGGTTGTTTGATTCCAATCTTTTTGTGTCCGGATTTCAACCCCATCTGAAAGTCATGAACTGACATCCATCTCATAGAATCAAGAAAAAACCTGTAGACCACCTTCATTGCAGTATCATGATGTCGCAGATTCAATCAGACCATTTAAGTAATTGTAGATGAATATAATGTCATCCATCTTTAGATTATCAAAATCTGCCTCTGAGAACTGATATTCCTCATCATCCATTCTCGTCACAGAGAAAAGTGGCATCTTCACTCCATCCTTGTTGATCATTCAAATCTTGTTAATGCTTTTAATCTTTGAATTTCGTTGTTCTTGAAGTTTCTCTTCATTCTTCAACTTAAACTTGTTTCGAACGTTCAGATAAGCTTTAAGGTATTCTGGTTTCTTATGATATTTCCATGCACCAAGAATACACATTGAGGCTGCAAGGATGAGATCAGAATCACCATAGATCTTGTAAGTTTTTTGTTCAATGAATGGTGAACAAAGAATCAGCTTCTCCTCGTCTTCACTTAGTTGATAATCAGCATCATGATCAAGGACAATCTCAGATATTTGGAAAGGAACATCAGGATTAGGAGGTGTTATAGTATCTATTTCACTATTTAAGAAAATCTCCTTCTCGAAATGAATCCCAAATTCCTCGGTTGGAGATGTAATGTTGACAAATTGATGTTCATTAAATTTAATTACTACACTCGTCCCCTTTAGAATGTCCTCGATGTTATCAAAGTTACGATTATCTTCTGGTGCTGACATATCTTCTATTTGTTCAACAGTATCCAAAATCATTAACATTCCTGAGTCACCTTTGCTCTGATTAAGTGATTCATCTAGAAAACTATCACGTTGAATCTCCTCAACCTCATCACTTTCAGAATTAGAAATTTCAACTATATCGTCAGTTCCCCAATGTTGACTAGACGAACCAGCTTCATAAGTTGAGCGTTGAAATGCACCGGACCCATAATATCTATTCTCCCCCTCATTATGTTTGTCGGGATCGAAATCATCATGGTCAGGCATGTGAATTGGTCCGGGTGACTTGAACAGAGAAAGAAGAAACACTTCTCCTGCTTGTTCAATATAGATTAACATCGTTTCACGAACTTTGGCGAGATCTGTTCGCTTGGAAAATTCAGCAAGATATAATGCCTCCAGCTCATTATCAGAGAGATATTGAAAACCAAAATTCGAAGAACTCCGAGAAGGTGACTCAGGTGGTGAAACAACAGTGTAACCACGTGGAACCACCACAGATGATGAATGTGATGTCGGTGGAAGTGTTTGATTTGTCGTGAGGGCAGGTAAGGATAAAAGTACAGTATTATTCTTATATGTAGGGTTGTACGTACTACTAGTTAGATTGTCCCCTTCTGATGGAGGTTGGGTAACAACCGTAGTTGTCACCGGCGAAGATTCTTTCAAATCATCCTCCTCCATGATTTTAGTCTCATGGAACTCTGACAGAGTAGAAGAACTACCCGTCGTTTTAGCTCTCGCGGAGATTTCATCCCCGACTCCTGAAGTTATCAATGTACCATGAGGTGGCACATCTCTTTCAGTTACAGACTCATCAACCAGACCCCGAGTTTCAAGATCTGGACGAGAAGTGGTTTAACTAATGGATCAATTTCTTGAACCAAAGGAACAGTCTGCTGGAAGTCTGATATCTTTCCTGAAGGAATGTCATGTTGACTCGTTTCCATGAGATGCGGCAGATCTTCCTCATCAAGATAAGCCGGACCTCCAGGCCCTGTTTGACGTTGAGGCAATATATCATCACGAAGATGAAGTATATCAAGAGGATTTCCAGCCGATACGCAGGGTGCCTTTTCAAGTTTTTTGGGCTCCCCTTCGGCCGTTCTGAACTTCAATGATTGGGTTTCCTCAATCGACTTAGTCAACATAGACTTTACTGCAGATGAATACTTTACTTCCTTTTGAGATGCCGAAGCATTTTTGCCAATAGGATTTATTGTTAAATCCTGTTTATAGTGGATGGGCTTAGTGGTCTTTTTACCATCCGTGCTTTCAACTCTCTTGACTACCGAAGCTTGCGCTTCATTTAATGTAGGACTTACTATTATTATTGGATGTGATACGGAAATGGGTGAAGGTGACCTAGTAGGCTCGAAGTCTTGATCCGTATCACCAATGGTTTGAGTAACTGTTGGGAAAAACGATATGAGTCAAAGTTCTAGATCTAGTTACGCGTTGGGTTGGCGGAATCTAAATCATCTCATCAGGGATATAACGTGTCCTCTTCTTCGGTAATTCAGGAGATGATTCAGTTGCTGAAGAATCAGTGTCACTCCCCTCTGGTATAGTGGATAGGGTAGGTTGAATCATAAGGAGACTAAGTTCTCTGATCCTCACGGGTTGGGTAGATCGGATAACCCTAGGGCGTTTTAGGTTAACCCTAAGTGAGGTGGAAGCTGGTACAGGTTGAGCTATGGGTTCTTCAACAACCTCTGGGGCTGGAACCTCAGCTGGTTCAACTTGTTCTTGTTGTGCTGGGTTCGGAAGAGGTATCCTACTACCTCATAATATACGTGGATTCTGGCATCTAAGGTATTATCCAACCTCACCAACCACTCTGGTATTGGTGCCGTGAATTGATTATCAGATATCACTGGGGTGTTCATCTTCACTTCCACAAAACGTACTGTAACGACCCGGATTTTTCCGATCGTTTTATACTTATGAGATTAATATTTACATAAAATAAACCTTACCAACATGATAAGCAATCCAAACTGTTGAGACTTATGTTTTTGAAAAGAGTTTCACACAACGTTTGACCGTCCAATTTGACCGATGATATCACGAACTATATAACACACGATAATTATACGATTATGTATATGTACATATTTATACATATTTAACATGATTTAAGGATGCTTTAACATTTCATTGTGAACTAACAACACTGAGTTATAAGTATACTTTGAGACCACTAACTTAAGTTTTTAAAACGATAACTATATGTAACATTCTTTGACATATATACTTACAATATATAATGTGTTGGTGATCTATGTCACCAATATGATTTAAGTGTAATGGGATTAATTTGTAACCAAAATAATCTTGATAAATATCAAACAAGTTTGGGGAAGTGTGGAGTGCACACTTGTTTGAACTTATCTTCATTATGACGGGGGTTCGGGGGCAGCGCCCCCGATAAGCGGGGTCCAAGGGGTGGCAACCCCTGGCAGGGTCCAAGGGGCAGAGCCCCTGGCTGGGGTCGACATTGCTTTATTAAAAATGTCTTAAAATTTTATTTTGGCCCGGTTTGACCCAAAAATAAAAGCCCAGTTTTGAGCCTCTTTTACAGTTATAAAACCGTCCATATTTGAATTCTCGTTCCGATTCCTCAAAATTTCTACAAGTATATCTAGGGTATGTGTAACCGTATCATACCTAGCTTCTATACGTATTTACTATTGGTATATACCAACAATAAACTTTAATGATCAGCCACTAGACATGATGTTACATGTGGGAACCAGCCATTTAACCTCATGTGTGACTTTGGTGCAAGAAAACAAACTAAATCTCCTATATATCCATCCCATAATCATGCTATTTTGCACACACACACATACAATTTCATTTCCAATTTTCTTTCAAGTTAATTCACTCCCTAATCTCTCTTCATTTACCTACTCAAGAACGTATCAATATAGTCATCCGATTTCAAGGAGATTACTTCCAATCTTTCAATTCCACTCCACCACTCTTTTGATTCCAAGATTTTTCTTACCTTTTCCAGTAGCTTTGTCCAAGTAACTTGAGGTAGTAACCTTATTCATAACCTTATTCGATTCATATTTATATAGCTATCTTATTTTGTGTTATAAAATTTTAACAACAAGAACATAGTTTGAGTGATTTCAAACTTGTTCGCAAACTAAATAGATCCTTCTAATTTGATTTTTAAAAACACTTCAAGACCTGTAATATATCATATTATGACAAAATCGAATTAATCATATTTTGGCTAATTAACATAATATTTAATATATATTTACTTATGATTTGATTTTATATATTTCAGGACCACCCATAAATAACACGAGAAGATTAATCATAAGACCTCATGATTGTACGCAACACGTCATTTGACAACACGGTACTTTATGTACGCAACACGTCATTTGACAACATGGTACCATGGGTCAAGATTAATTCTGATCAATACGAATACGATGGGGTCTTTATTTATTTTATTTAAGCAACTAATTGTAGACCACTAACATCGGACTGCTAACTACGGACTAAGAAAATATTAAAAGTATTAAAAGTATATATATATATGTAACGATTACTTGAAAAGAAAATATGTTGATATATTATATATATGGTTAGGTTCGTGATATCTATCGGAGACCAAGTCGAGTTAAATACCTTCAAGACAAAAGTGAGTATATAGTCCCACTTTTAAACTCTAAAATTTCGGGATGAGAATACATGCATTTTATGATTTACGTTATGGACACAAGTGATTAAAAATATATATTCTACGTTGAGTTGTACCACTGGCATACTTCCCTGTAACTTGGTAACTACTATTTACATGAGGTATTGTAAACGCGAATCCTGTTGATAGATCTATCGGGCCTGACAACCCCAACCGGACTGGACGACCAGTATTCAACGGTTGCACAGTACTTCGTTTCGGTGACTACACTTGGTACGGTGTAGTAAGATTTCATAATAAAGGGAATATGCGACATTGATTAAATGTTAAGTATGGTTATCAAGTGCTCAACAACTTAGAATATTTTTATTAAAACGTTTATATATGAAATCTTGTGGTCTATATTCATAACGCTGTCGGCATTAAACCTATATCTCACCAACTTTATGTTGACGTTTTAAGCATGTTTATTCTCAGGTGATAACTAAAAGCTTCCGCTGCAACATGTTGAATTTAAGCAAGATCTTGAGTATGCATATTTGTGTCAAAAATAAAACTGCATATCGGAGGATTTGTAATGTAAAATATGTTGGAGATCGTATTGTTATTATCACATGTAAAGTTTGTAAGTCTAAGATTATTACTAAACGATAATCATTATTAAGTTGTTTAAACCTTGTATTTGTAATAAAAGCTATGGTTTGTATTGTAAAAACAAATGCAGTTTTTGAAAAATGTCGCATATAGAGGTCAATACCTCGCGATGAAATCATATGTTATTGTATTCGTCCTTATGGTTAAGGTCGGGTTATGACACGTACCATCTGCATACCCTGTGTACCTGGAACAGGAATATTGGCATTTCTGCAAGTATTTAAAGCATCATGAATAAAAATACAGAAAAACCTTTCAAAAGGAATATATGCACTCCTTGTTTTGTCAACTTGTGCCTGAACCAGATCCCATAAGATCTCAGCATAATCTGGGTTTTCTACCCTTGTGAAAGAGTAGAACATCTTTAACATCAGGACCGCTAGGGTATCAGATCCACTTCTTGTCATCAGAAAATACATGTTTATGATCGAGAAGATCACATACCACTGGAAGTGTAGATACTTCTTATGAAACTTAGCAGGTGTAACATTAGTATCTCCATTATATCCTAGTTGGAAGATAGAGTTCATCATTTGTTGAGTGGAGGGGAATGTAGGAGCATTGTTTACAAGAGGAAGCTGAAAAATCCTCCTACAATCGGCCTTAGTAATTCTCCTTAAACCATTCACACCTCTGAATTCAAACTAAGAGCTTACAAGTTCTCCATGTGGATTAATAGCAGTGGGTTGTGTAGCTTCAACAAATTTGATAGTTCTATTCAGAAGTCTTAAATCTGCCTCAGGTAAACTGACAGTATTGCTCAATGCACCACATAAGGTATGCCTTCCGAGAATAGCCAGCCAGTAGTTGTCGGGTATGTTGGTTTCAGAGTTGATGAAGTGATTGTTCGCCATTTAGCTATTTTAATAAGAAATAGAAGACCACAATTTGTTAACAGTAAGCATATATCTCTATTCTTATTTCTTTTGAAGTCCTTTAAATTTTTCAGTTTTATGATTTTTATGGATTTTCTAAGTTATATAAAACATTTATTCAAATTATTCACAAGAATCTGACAATCATGATAACCAATTTAAGCATTCAAACAATTAAAACAAGTATCGTGATTATTCAAACAATAACACCAAAAATTCAATCAACACTTAGTCATTTTTCAAAAAGAAATGATCAGATTCGGTAACCTTAAAATGTTGTCAAATAATGTTACCAAATAAATTTTTCATTTCACAAAGATTAACTTGAATAAGCATGCAAGATTTCAAATTCTGACGCGGCATGTTATTCGTCGGTCCCATTGCGAGGTATTGACCTCTATATGATACGTTTTACAAACATTGCATTCTTTTTTAAAAACAAACTTTCATTACAACGAAAGTTTACAAATATGTATACCATTTCAAAATATATACATTTCATACAAATGATATTATCATGTTTCCCAAAATATAAATGACTAATCTATCATTGATTTAATAACAATCTTTTCTGAACTCAAATAATTTGAATGCAACATCTTTGAAAATATGCCATGAATGAATCCTTATAATATCTTTAAAATGAGCAAATGCACAGCGAAAGATTTCTTTAATACATGAGAATAAACATGCTAAAAAGTGTCAACCATGAGGTTGGTGAGTTCATAGGTTTATCATTGTTAGATGTTATGTTAGTGGCCCAACCCGATTGTGGGTTTGGGTCCGTTATGGTTCATAGGTATTATTAAGGTTTCATATGTACTATAAATATGCTACTGAGTATTGAATAATAATCACGGTGTAACGACCCTGGATTTTCCAACGTTTATTTATTAATAATTATTATTAATACTTGTGTTTAAATGAATGTATTGTTATACATTTACTTGTTACCGCGATTGACTTTTAAATGTCCGAAACATCTTTGTGACACATGTACATTACACGAATAATATTTTCGAGTATTATTTACATTCATGATTAAGTTTTATTAATCATTTTAATTAACTAAGGATTACTAGTTAATTACTTGGGCTTATTTATTTAATTTGTTACTTACATACATACTTGGGCTTTTTAATTGTACATGGGCTTAGAAACCCACCCTACCCATATTAATGGACTTATTAGCCCATCACTCATGTAAGTATCACTTTAGAATGAAACTAGTTAGTTTAGTGCATAAAGAATCAAGTTACATGATACTTACAACTAGTTCCCATGTAAACACCCATATTAACCAACTTTTAAAGCCAATTTCATGCATAACCTTGTGGACTTCTCCCTCCCCCCTCTTTCCTTGCAAACCATCGACTTTGAATGGGTACAAGGGAGGATTCAATTTTTTTTTGTGACTTATTACTAGTATTACTCTCTCACTTTTACACACACAAGTTACTTGAAATTCCTCTCAAACTTTTCTCTCCCTTTTCTCTCTAATTCTTGTAAGTAACTTGAACTTTTTCTCCTTCTTTTCTCTTGTAAAAACCGAAGCTTACACACTCATCATCATCATCCTTGATTGTTGTTTTATTACTTGTTCTTGTTTATTAGTTACTTACTTTGTTGTTGTAGTTACTTACTTGTTACTAAGAACCAAACTCCTTAGTTTGTTCTTCATATTATCTTGTATTTACAAGAACACACAAGAGCTAAACTCTCTAGTTTATGTTCTACATCTAATATTTTAAAAGATTGTAAGTTCATTTGTTGTAAGTCATACTTGTAATTCATGTTGTAAACTTAAAAGTTTACATTCTTAAAGATCAAGACTTTGGTTTGAATCTTTAAAGTATGAACAACAATGAACTAGTTACTTATTTATTTAGATAATTTCTTCATTTTATGTACTTTAAAGTTGTGATTTGGTCAAGTATTACTAGTTAATCTTGATCTCATTTTTCTTGAACAAAAGTTAACTTGAAAGTTCAAGAACATGGAAGTGTAACTCTTTAGTTATAACTTCATATAATTGTGATGGATCTAAGTTCTATAGCTTATGGTCTACTTATTTTGTCATTAACATAAGCTTGTAAGCTTACATACACTTTACAAGATGAAAATCTAAGTTTTGTAACTTATGGTTTCATTAAAGTAAAGATTCAAGTATTGTTACTTAGGATTTAACTTAATAACTTTAGATCTAGACTTTTGAGTCTTGGATCTTCAAGATCTAACTAAGAACTATGTTCTACAACTTAAGATATTGATTAGTTAGTTTACTTTCAAGTTTGTAGTTCAATATTACTTTTAAAGTGCATGTATGTGTTAAATCTAAGACTTTGATGTAACTTTGGTTCATCAAACTACATACAACACTTAATTGAGTAATGCTACATGTATTAGACTTACACAAGTGTTATGATGGTGAAATCTTGGTTAATATGATGCCAAAATATCAACGAGTTGTACACTTGAAGCTATATGCATCAAGGATGAGAACCGTGATAAGCATCGAGTACCAAGTAACCACCGGAACCTACTGTTTTACTGTTTCTGGGTCTGATCAGTATGAATTGACTACTGTAAAGTTTATTTTCAGTTATCTCTATTCGAGTAGATAATTTTTTGTTTAGGACTCATCTTAATCCGAGTTACGGTTTAGGATTTATGGCCCTCCGATCGTCACTATGTCCTTTTAACGTTGTGCTGAAAATTCTGACCTACTCGCACTTAGACCGTCGCCACGGTCAAACGAAGACGAGTTTGCTTCTGGAATTTTTAGCACAATTAAAGGACTCATATACGGAGCCATGGCCACTGGCCTCACCTTATTTTAGTAGGTATAGAGGCCGTGGTGACTGATCGAACTCAGCCTTTGTTTTGAACTCTTTTCTTGAACGAAACTTGCTTTACACCTTTTGTTTGATGATGAATGATGATGACCTTTAAGACCTAATTTACATACATTTAAACCTATTGGGACGATTTACTGACTTAGTACTATTTGACTTAGGTTGAGGACTTTCCGGACCTACGTACTTGCTTATTTCCCGACTAGACTTTACCACTACTTTACCACTGTGAGTTATAGCATCCCTTTTTACTTTAACTATTTTGGGAACTGAGAATACATGCGTATTTTACATTTTACATACTAGGCACGCGTACCTAAACTTATATATGTGTGGGTTATACAATGGCATAAACATTCCCTTTAGCTCGGTAACGTTTAGTCATTGGTTTTTGAACCGGTGAACGCGAATCTTAGATATGGATCCATAGGGTTTGACATCCCCACTCGGGCTAGTCGCGCTAGCATTTAACAAGTGTTTAATACTTCGTATACATACACACTTGCCAAGTGTACTTTCAGGGGGTATAAATGTTAAGTTAGTTACCAAGTGCCCACGGTTAAACATATACTTTATCATACTGTTTTGAAACGCTCTTTGTAGCACTGAAATCTCGTGGCCTACCTTACATACTGTTATACTTAAACTATAGCTCACCAACTTTTGTGTTGACGTTTTTAAGCATGTTTTTCTCAGGTGCTTAAGGTTGCTTCCGCTGTGTACTAGTCTTGCTGTAGACACCTGCTGCTTTAGAGATGTCACCACATGAACTACTTTATCTTGCATTCAAACTTAATTACATTTGAAACTATGATTTGTAACGACCTAAGGGTCACGTACTATTATCTTTGCTTCTATTCATAGGAGCATACTTTTGATGTAAAACATTTGACGTTGGTTATGACGTCACCTTTTATAATGAATGCAAACGTATTTTGAAATAGCATATAGTGTTTGACCTTGTAATGATCCTGTTGTTGATGGTCCGTACATGATGATTGAGTACGGGATGTCACACACGGGGTTTACTATGTTCAGCATGGTATCAGAGGGTCTAATCCTGAGACCTAGTCTGATGTCTCTATACCCGTCAAATATCCTCCTTCAACCTTCTTGTATTTTTCTCTTAGCCGTCTACTTTCTGAAAAATTCCACGGCCTTTATCTAATTTATTCTGTATTTAGGGGACATCTATCGTTATTTTTTATTTGGGGTTTCTCTTTATCTAATTTATTTTTCTCTTAGCCGTCTAATTTATTTTTCTCTTAGCCGTTTCTATCTTCATACTTTTTCTTTTTTTTTTATGCTAATCAAAAGAAAAAAATAAAAGAATAATGTTGCAACAAGAATCAAAGCAAGTATCATGTGCATCCGTGGCACCTTGATGTGAATCTATATGTCCTATTTCTATTTATCCATCTTCACTTCATATTTATTTATTTTTGTCTTTTTTTTCCAGCAACATTATACATATATACAATTGAGCAAATTGGGGTTACTATTTATGAATAGTAACTCACTTCCATGCTTAAAGTAGTTGTACGTTCTGCTTAAATCGTTATACCCACAAGTATTCTTTACTATCAAATGTCAAACACCCAAACTCCAAGGGTTAAAGTGAAAATTACATATTTTTAAATAAAAAAACTTAAAAAAAAAATCACTCAAATCTTCAACGGACCACATCTTCTCGCTCGCCACGCGTTACATTTTTCCGAAAACATGGTTCAACTAGAAATAATTTTACGAACACAATGCAACTATCTATACAAAAAATGGACGCTTTTCAAAAAACGCTAAATATCTCGGGCTACTATGTTTTAGGATGCCTTATTAAATTGTGTTAATATATTCCAGATGTTACAGTCATGTTGGACAACTTTCGCTAACTACAAGTACAGGAAAGACATTCCAAGATCAAAATGAGCATGTGATTATGCAATGTATGCAAACTCATATAATAACCTTTTGTATGTAACAGCCAACAACTTTTTGCGATAACATGTGACTTTTCAATATTTTTGAGTTTACAGCATCATAACGCGGTGGACCAATTGCTTGTATATATATATATATATATATATATATATATATATATATATATATATATATATATATATATATATATCAAAATAACTGTCCACATGCATAAGATAAATCATCAAACTCCTCGTGATAAACAATTACGATATAAATCAGTCTGTGTGAAAAATTGTTTTCCTTTTTTCTTTTTTATTATCATAATCAGCATGGGGCTGAGCTGTCTAGCTTGACTAGGTTTCAAACCTCGGAAAAAAGAGGAATACAAAAAAAAACCTCTCTTTTGCAGCATTGAAGATGACTATTATCGTCGACAAAAGTTTTATGCCCAAGTCGTGCTCAATCCTTAGGCAAAGCAAGCCGCGGCGTAAAAGAAAAAAAGCGCTACGGAAAAGGAATACGCAGTCAAGCAATATGAAACCACATCCGCGAATATATGTCTATTCGGTGCATCAAACAAGAAAAAAAAAGAGTTCTTTTTATTTGTTTAGTCTGTACTTAGCGTTATCTTTCCAGTCCGAACTTTCGCAATTTCACAGCTCGGATTGCGGGGGAGTGTTAGATGATATGTTAGTGGCCCAACCCGATTGTGGGCTTGGGTCCGTTAGAGTTCATAGGTATTATTAGGGTTTCATATGTACTATAAATATGCTACTGAGTATTAAATAATAATCACGGGGTTTATAATGGTTGGGCCACTAACATACCATCTAACAATCATAAATAATGATTTTCAATAATTTTAATAGATCACAAGATTTCAATCTTTTTAACCGTACACAATTCTCGTGTATAAAAACCATACACTTAACCTGTGTATAAAATTATGCTATCGATAAGTTGCCTGGTAACCGACATTAACAAAAATGCATATAGAATATCCTCAACATACAAGAATCACATCTGTATAAAATCGAAGTACTAAAGCATCCATACCCTGGATGGGGTTGTTAGTCCCAATAGATCTATCTTTAGGATTCGCGTCAATTAGTGGCCAGTTCACTAATTCTAAGGCTACCAAGCAAAAATAGGGTTATCAGGTATAACAATTCAGTAGTAGAATGTAGTTTGAAAGTACTTGTGTTCATTCAGTAAAACATTTATAAAAGCATAGCACGTATTCTCAGTCCAAAAATATATATTGCAAAAATATTTAATAAAAAGGGAGCTATAAACTCACTTTTCAATATTGAGGTTCAATATTGTAGGAAAAATGTGCAGGAAAAATGGTGGTAAATAAATTCATGGTTGGCCTCGGACTCACGACCAATACCCATATATTCCTTAGTTTTAAAACGGTTTGAAACCCGAATTAACATCACCCGCGTAATACTTGTTTATAGAATATTTTTACTAATTTTGTAAAAAGTAATAAGTAAAATAAATAATACGGAGTAATATGTGAGATTGACAGAGGAGAAAGAAAAATAACATGGAGTGTTCGTGATTAACATATATATATATATATATATATATATATATATATATATATATATATATATATATATATATATATATAATTATATATATAATTATAATAAATCTAATAGTATAATAATATAAAAATATAATATAATAATTTAAGAATTAATCAATGTGCATGAAGGTAGGCCCCCCCTTTCGTCATTTTTCGACCCCGTGTTTTCACGGACTGGTATTTCGTACTCTGTTGCTAAATAGTGACGGGTAAAAATATGAATAAAAATTTCACTTTTTATATTTGAATACGTATATTTGTTTTCGTCTTAAGCTTTATAAAATTAGTTATAAAAATATTCGTTTAGTTATAAAATTACTATATACGTTCGATGTAGGATATACGTACCATCAAAATGTAATATATAAAATTTATAGTCAAAATGAAAATATAAGTATTTTATTAACTAATGTAAAACTTAATTTACTCAATTTATTTACCAACCCCCGTCCTATATCTTTATAAAAATGTAAGTTTATTACTAAATTCGTTTAATAAAACCGAAAGGAAAGACGACAAGTGTTACTTTTTAATAAACGTATTCAAAACTTTTAAGTATATATCAATACTTTATAAAAATACATTGTACAATAGATTTTTAGTACGTCATTAAATATATTAAATATATATATGAAAAATAATAAGTTCGTAAAATAAAGTTTCTACGCGTAATATGTGTTTTCAAAACTGATCATATTCAAGATACTCTATAGTTACATATATTAATAAATTGTTGTTCGTGAATCGTTGGGAAGGTCGAATGGGTAACCGAATATGTAGAATAATTTAAAAGTTTGCGACTCATAATAACAGGTTTGCTTATCATGTCGGAAACATTCTACCATGTAAAGATAAAGTTTAAATCAAGTCAGAAATTTCTAGGTCGTCACAAATTCAAACCAAGAAGGTTTAATTTTACCAAATATCAGACTCGGTATCATACCTAGTATCAGATTCGGTAACTTCAAAATTCACATATTATTATATTCTTATCATGCATTTCTAGCCAAATAACACTCATATTCATAACGAGAATCAATTTAAATCAGATAATCATGTTAATTGTTAGAACAGACTCGGTACTATATCATGAACACATTCGGTATGTACTGAATCTATTAAAACTTCAATTATTCATGCAATCAGACTCGCCTTTATGATAGATCAACATCTTAATCACCGAATAAACTTTATTTCATAGCATTTAATCACATGAATCTGATTTAATCTTAAATTTAAAGTTTATCTCAGATTCGGTTTTGTTCAAAGTTTTTACAAATTGAAGGTCTAAATCATGTAAGATGAGATCTTTTATGGTTTATATGCTTTCATTCAACTCAGATCTATAATATGTATATCACAAACTTGATTAAAAAAAGAAATTATCAAAGAATTTGAAGTAAATATTGAGCGGACTTGGTAGATTAGCAAAGACTCGGTAAGATAATCAGATTCGGTATAAGATTAAGAAAACGTAAGAGTCTTTGACTTTCACCCTTCTATTTATAAATACCGAAAATGAGTAAAAATTGGGCCTTATCGAATGGGCCTAAAATACTGAATGCAGTTCAATTTCAAATTTTAAACAATCTAACTTCAAACTTTGACAACTCATTATCAGAAAAATCACAGTTTTATAACATTTTCCTTAAAATTCAAGATTGAGTTAATTTTGAGCATTTTGAGACTTACCGAAACTCGACTTCTATTGTCAGACTCGGCATGATGCTAAAATTAGCATTTATTCATGAAAAAATTCAAATCTTTTTTGGATTTTAACTTTTCAAAATTTTTAATAATTTTCTAAAATAAAGATTTGTACTTAGAAAAATTTGAATTATGTACAAAGCACAAATCTTCAGTGATACCAATTGTTAAAATGGGTTGCATACTGAAATGTATACAAGCCAAAGTTAATTTTATCTTTAAAACACAAGTTTTTTATGAAATCATTTTTGAAAAACAATTTTCTTTTTCATTTTCTCCCTTTCTCCCCCTCAAAATGAAATGACCCGTTCATATACATTATAATCGATTCACAATAGTTGATTTCATCGCGAGGTATTTGACCTCTATATGATAAATTTTACAAACATGCATTCGTTTTTAAAAGACAAACTTTCTTTACATCAAAAATTGACGGCATGCATACCATTTCATATTACATCCAACTATAATTGACTTAATATGAATCTTGATGAACTCTACGACTCGAATGCAACGTCTTTCAAAGTATGTCATGAATGACTCCAAGTAATATCCTTAAAATGAGCTAATGCACAGCGGAAGATTTCTTTAATACCTGAGAATAAACATGCTTTAAAGTGTCAACCAAAAGGTTGGTGAGTTCATTAGTTTATCATAATCAATCATTTCTGTAATAGTAATAGACCACAAGATTTCAGTTTTCCTAAATATCCGTACACTCGCAAGTGTATAAAAGTATTCTATAAGCTGTTGAGTGCTTCGGTAACCATACAACAATTAATGTGGCATATTCCCTTTATTATAAAATCTCCCTACACTGTACCAAGTGTAGTAAAAACGAAGTACTATGCAACCGTTTACGATACTAGAGCGACTAGCCCGGTTGGGGTTATCAAACCCGATAGATCTATCAATAGGATTCGCGCTTACATGCTCTTACAACATGTAAATATTAGTTACCAAGCTATTAGGGAAAAATATGCAAAGTAGTACAACTCAACTTAGAATATGTTTTTAGTACTTGTGACTATTTTGTAAAACATTTATAAAAATAACGCATGTATTCTCAGTCCAAAATATATAATGCAGCAACATTTAAAAAGGGAGCAAATGAAACTCACAATACTGTATTTCGTAGCAATTATGTATATGACGGCACTGAACAAGTGCAGGGTTTGTCTCGGATTCACGAACCTATATCTATTATATATATTAAATAATATTATTAACATATAATATTGATAAAACAAGTTTATATATTAATTATATAATATTTTTACTTGTTTAAGTTAGTAATTAGTTGTTAGTCTTATTTTAAATCTTATATAGATTTCCTGATTTTAAATAGTCAACTCCCGATAGGTACATCTCATAGTGTGTTCAACGTCTATAGGTGCAAGAGCCATCATTGGAAAGGTATTTGAGTCCTATAACCAACCATAATTGGCATATGTTCTGAATTGGAAAGGTATTTAGTGAAAATGTGTATAAGTTTAATTTTGATTTGACATGTTATTTTGATTTAACATGTTATAGTGAATTTTGTGTTTAATGTGTTTTACAGAGAGCCGATACTGGAGGTTCAGGAGCATCATCATCTAGACGACCAGCACCAGCACCAGAACCGGAAATGCAACACGAACAAGAACCACAACAGGAACAACAACAGCCTGATCAGCACATACCTTATTATGATCCAGTACAGTTTGTTGATGAATTCATAGTATTCCCAATGAGGCCTCCAGTAGAATTCCCAACGATTGCTGAGCACACTCTACATCCTAATCTGAGATTTGATAGAAGATGGAGAGATTACGAGACATATCAAAGGAACAAATTCAAATTGGTAACAAAAAATGTAGAGGTGCCAAGGGTAATTGATTGGGCACCTTTGGAAACGGTCCATCTAGCTGACCGTGTTAGACAGCTTTTAGTTCAAAGGTATGGCAGTTCTTCTTTTACAGATTGGGAACGTCTTTTCACCATTCGTAGACCTGTATATAAGGAATGGTGTGTTGAGTTGATGAGTACTGTATCACTTGATACAAATATAGTTAGGATAGATGATAGAAGATTTCTTAGGTTTATCCTTGGCGGTAGGATGTACAGAATGTCCATGCTGGACATGGCCAGGGCCTTACAGATATATAATCCTGGTGAGTTGCTATTACCCGATTGTACAAACTTGATTCATTATGGTGAACGGGTAGATAGTAACTTTGACGCTGACGCCATTTGGAGGCGTATGTCACATTTTGATGTTTTTACACGAGCAGGAGGACACTCCTATACACATATTGACAGAGCCGAGCTTCGTATTATTCATAGATTTTTGGCTAACTCGATTACACAAATAGGTCATAATAAAGAAAAAATTACCTTATATGATTTATTCTACCTAAAGTGTATTCGGGATCCTAGAAGCTTTGTCAATATCCCTTACTGTGTTGCTTTTTATTTATCTAAAATGGTAGAGGGAATGCAGGACGGGAGTATAATAGGAGGATGTATTTTTGTTACTCTCATTGGAGAGTATTTAGGTGTTGATAGGAACCAAGGGGGTCCATTACAGATTTGTAGAGAACAGGTTGAGCCCTTAGGATTGAAAGTTTATGTGGGTGCTAAGGTATTGAAAAGTAGACGTAACCAGGCAGTACCCTATGAGGGGTCTCATCCTCAGGTAGAGAGAGGCTCAGACGAGGAAATGGAGGAGGCGGAAGACATTAGGGATGTCTTTCGAGATGCTATTCTTGACCTCCACGTTCGTATAGATGAGGAAGCAATGACGAACGCGGCAAGACATAGTATGTATGAGCAGTGGAACTCCGAGCGAGTATACGAGGATTATAGGTGACGCCAACACGATAGCTGGTTAGTTCATCAGCACCAAATCATGAGCCAGCTATCATATCAGGTACCAAATAACTATGTACCTACTCGACCTGCTCATTTTCTGCCACATAGCCCCGATATCCGACCACCCTTTAACCGGTATGACTATAACCAAGCCTATCAGAACACCTATAACCAACAATGGAACCCACCCGATGAGATGAACTGGAACCCCTATCCAGACTGATTTAGTTCAATTTGGTTATTTTTATGATTATTATGTTTTTATCTTTTGACTTTTTCATGTTTAAACTTATGTTATTGGATAAATTTGTGTAATTTTTATTATTTTATTATTATTGTGTACTAATATTTCATATTTAGAATTTGAAAGTGGGATATTAAGTCCCATTTCAAATTGCATGCATGATTATACTTGTATGTATGTATATTGTCGATTGTTCAAAACAGGGTAAAACAGCGCATTTTCAAAGACTGGCATTAAGTTCAGCAAAAGCTACTAATTTTGACGACAAGATGACAAATAAATGTGATGTAACAACAGACGAAATGAACAAATGCTATGCACCATTTATCATTCAGCAAACAAACGCCAATATATTTGGAAACTTTGGTAAAATTTAATCATTTCTACGCTAATCACCCTCAATAATTTAAATTGTACTGATTTCTTGCAAATGAGGGCATTGCAAGATCTTAAGTGTGGGAAGGGGTTAAATTCTTTCGGATTTTTAAAATTTTTATCTTTATACACTTGGTTACCATTAAAAATACTAGTAACGTAGTAGTTGTATTAGAATCTAGTGCTCTCTGATAATAAAGAACAGCCCTAGTCTTATATACTGACTACCCAATTCTAGTAAAATTTTTCAAAATTTTCAATTAAATGAACTCAAAATCATGTTTATACATATTTATGAACGATAAAACTAGGTGTTAACACCGAAATTATTGTAACCTCGGAAAGGACATAAATTGAGAAACAAACCAAAATGTTGAAATTCATTTAAAATGGAATAGAGGACGATAAAAAGGAAAATAAAAGCCAAGTGTGGGAAAATTTACCAAGTTATCTTAAACATATGTCACATATATCTGTAACAAATAACTGAAAATACTTTTGCTTTGGACTAAACTAAACCATTTTACCCGATGAAAGAAAAGAAGAGATGGATCTACACGATGAATCAATTCCATCATTAAAAGGAAGTAAAGTCTTCCGAAAAAGACACGCGCTTCTTGATTTAGGTCAAGAAGTTGTCGTCTAGACCAGCTGTAGGTTGACGAAAAATCTAGAAAAGTCATCTCTAAAATCAGCAGGAAATCCACGGACCTCAGCATCAAACAGGGTCGCCAAGTGGTCAGATTTATCCTAACCATGAGAAGGATTTATCTCGTACAATGGGGGGCACCGTGCAAATTAGCTTGATAAGACTAATGAATCAGATCTCCAGAAAGGATAATCTCCTTAAAAGATCAAAAATCAGCTTTTAAGACTGATATTACCCAATCCTTGAGATTGACTTTAAAGATTGAGAATTACAAACTCATGGAATTCGATGATATCTAAACTCGAGCTTGAACGAGAAAATATTTTGATCAAATTAAAACCGATTTGTTTTCTGAAAACCCATTTTCAATGCGTTCATTACCATTGAACGTAAAATCCTAGGAATTCACCTGGAATTCATTAGGTCACCTGAACCAAATCGGGTGACAACCGTAAAAACGGTGGTTGCATAGTGGTCAAAGACAGGACCTTGTGCCAGACCGAAAAATCATAAGGGTGAGCTTTACTATTGCTCCTACCAAGGATAGTAATTGCATCCGACACGTTATAGACCATACTTAAAAGCATGTCAGGGGACATTGCCTTAACAGTTGCTTGGTCAACGCTTTCCTTTACAACCGGACGGTAGTTTATCGAAAGGTAATATACGGGACAAGTAAACTGGACGTGTTGCTTTCCAAATACAAGGTTAGCAAGTGGGTGACACAAAACCGCAAGTTTTGAGCTAAAATTTTCAAATCTGAAACCCACCAAAACCACAAAAATATTTTGCAAACACCGGTGAAGGGTTATTCCGGAAAACTTATCTAGGGTAAAAGCTAGATTGAATTTTCAAAAGATCAAATATTTTCATAAAGATCCAATTTCCTTAAGGATCTACATTTTCATAGTCATGTGGGACTGTAAACCGCCTTTCAAATGTGCACTTTGCTTTGGAAACTGAAAGTAAATCGGCTATTTGATTGCAAGTGTCGTTGACCTAAACCCGAGGCAACTGTGGATGACACACCCACCTTTAACCATGGTTCTATCGTTACTATCATTGTTTATACCGCCGTATAGAAATCACTGATGTACAAAGTGTGAAGAATAAAGAAGTGATTCTAGTATTTCAAGACGATATTGCTTGAGGACAAGCAATGCTCAAGTGTGGGAATATTTGATAATGCTAAAAACGAACATATATTTCATAGCATTATTCCTCAAGAAAGACAAGCTTTTAGTTGCAATTGTTCTATTTACAAGTGATATTCGTTTAAATAATAAAAGGTGAAGACAAAAGACAGATTCGACAAATTGAAGACGCAAACGACCAAAAAGCTCAAAAGTACAAAATACAATCAAAGAGGTTCCAATTATTGATAAGAAACGTCTCGAAATTACAAGAGTACAAGATTCAAAACGCAAAGTACAAGATATTAAATTATACGCAAGGACGTTCGAAAATCCGGAACCGGGACATGAGTCAACTCTCAACGCTCGACGCAACGGACTAAAAATTACAAGTCAACTATGCACATAAATATAATATAATATTTAAATAATTCTTATAATTATTTAATATATTATATTATTTATAAAACCGTCGGCAGAAGAAAACAACCAAAAATGAGCCTCCCCAGCTGGCCATACGATCGCATGGCCTGGAAGGCATAAATCCATGCGATCGCATGAGCCCCGATTCCAGGCCACATGCCTATAAAAATCGAGCTTTGGTGCACCACAAATCATCTATCTTTCTCTTTTCTCATTCATACGTAAAATATATATATATATTTATAATTTATATTTTAATTTTGATTATAATTCTAATAATAAGGGTATGTTAGCGAATGTTGTAAGGGTGTAAGTCGAAATTCTGTCCGTGTAATGCTACGCTATTTTTAATCATTGTAAGTTATGTTCAACCTTTTTACATTAATGTCTCGTAGCTAAGTTATTAGTATGCTTATTTAATCCGAAGTAATCATGATGTTGGGCTAATTACTAAAATTGGGTAATTGGGCTTTGTACCATAATTGGGGTTTGGACAAAAGAACGACACTTGTGGAAATTAGACTATGAGCTATTAATGGGCTTTATATTTGTTTAACTAAATGATAGTTTGTTAATGTTAATATAAAGATTTACAATTGGGCGTCCCTATAAATTACCATATACACTCAATCGGACACGATGGGCGGGGTATTTATATGTACGAATAATCGTTCATTTAACCGGACACGGGAATGGATTAATAGCCACTAGAATAATTAAAACAAGGGTGAAATTATGTACAAGGACACTTGGTATAATTGATAACAAAATATTAAAACCTTGGGTTACACTCAGTCGACATCCTGGTGTAATTATTAAACAAAGTATTAAAATCTTGTTACAGTTTAAGTCCCCAATTAGTTGGAATATTTAACTTCGGGTATAAGAATAATTTGACGAGGACACTCGCACTTTATATTTATGACCGATGGACTGTTATGGACAAAAACCAGACGGACATATTAAATAATCCAGGACAAAGGACAATTAACCCATGGGCATAAAACTAAAATCAACACGTCAAACATCATGATTACGGAAGTTTAAATAAGCATAATTCTTTTATTTCATATTTAATTTCCTTTATTTTATATTTAATTGCACTTCTAATTATCGCATTTTTATTGTTATTGTATTTAATTGCACTTTTACATATCGTACTTTTTAATTATCGCAAGTTTATTTTATCGCACTTTTATTATTCGCAATTTCATTATCGTTATTTACTTTATGCTTTAATTTAAGTCTTGTATTTATTTTTAATATTTTACATTTGGTTTTAACTGCGACTAAAGTTTTAAAATCGACAAACCGGTCATTAAACGGTAAAAACCCCCCTTTATAATAATAATATTACTTATATATATATATATTTGTATTTTTATAAAAGTAAACTAATATAGCGTTAAGCTTTGTTTAAAAAGATTCCCCGTGGAACGAACCGGACTTACTAAAAACTACACTACTGTACGATTAGGTACACTGCCTATAAGTGTTGTAGCAAGGTTTAAGTATATCCATTCTATAAATAAATAAATATCTTGTGTAAAATTGTATCGTATTTAATAGTATTTTCTGTAAAAATATAAGCTATTTCGTATACACCTCGCGAAACATCAATATATTAATTATATAATATTTTTACTTGTTTGAGTTAGTAATTAGTTGTTAGTCTTATTTTAAATCTTATATAGATTTCCAGATTTTAAATAGTCAACTCCCGATAGGTATATCTCATAGTGTGTTCGACTTCTATAGGTGTAAGAGCCATCATTGGAAAGGTATTTGAGTCCTATAACCAACCATAATCAGCATATGTTCTGAATCGGAGTATAGGTTAGTTAAAATTTCATTTTGTCACAAGTGCGTAAATCTATCCGCACAGTTCAATAATTCGTCATAGGAACAGTCCGTAGGCTATGAAAAATAGCTAAACTCAATATTTTTAATTTTCCTTCTATATATGTTAGTTATTAACATATACAATAACAGTTGTTATCAAGGAAAATAGCCTAGGTCTTAATTAGCATACTTTTCTAGTTAGATTGATTAAGCATACAACATTAATCTTAGCCAAATCTTTTGGTTCATAAATTATTTGTTACTACATGGTTTTTAATGAATCAAGGTGCTAGAGACTCCTTAATATGTTGTGTTATCAAAACATAATCGAAAAGTTTTGGTTTCATAGTCAAAATTAGGCTTATGCCCTTAACTTGTAACGGTGGACAAATTCGAATAAAATCTGTCATCAGTCAACTAATGAATTTTTGAAAAATACTTTCACTTCGTCTAAAATCATGAAAAAATTACAAAAATCTTGTTTCATATATACTAACATATATCCAGAGTTATATGCTCTAAAACAAATTTTAAGATAGCTTTTAAATTCGTGTGTCAAAACAGTTTTCAAGAACCGAATGAGACCAATTGTTGTATATTAAGTTCTAAGGTGTTATACATATATACAAGTTATAAATTCTTATAATAACTTAATATAATGTCATAATACATATAAATAAGTGTTTTTAAAGTTAATTTAATAAGGTTACATTAGTTTATAAACATGCTTGGTTTCCACCAAAATAAGTTCTAGTTTTTACAAGTTTTATAAACTTATTAAGATAGCAATAGAGTAGGAATTTAACAAGAGTTTTAAGAAGTGTTCTACCTTGATTTTGAAGCTAGATGATGAGAAAAATGCTTGGTGATGATCTAGTATGAAGATAGAAGTATTTTGAGAGAGTAATTTGGAGTAAAGAATGAGAAAATGGAATGGAAAAATGGGGTGGTACATATGGACTAATTTTAAGTTAATAATGGAGTCATATGTTGCCAAAATGGTTAGTAAACTTGTGAGTTTTTGTCTCATGACTCATTAACAAGACAAAAGATGCTAGGATCCAAAAATGGGGCTGCTAAGGAGTGTATTTTTCAATAGTTATACATCTATAAGCTGCGTCTTAGACGGGTAAAAATACCGTAAAAATACGAATAGAATTCATGAGGAAATAGAATGCGAATACGAGTATAGCTATCTTTGTTGAATATACTTATGTTAATATATGTATTTAAGTCTTTCAAAAGTGTATTAATACATCTTAATACAATACATATATATTTATTTTAACATAAGGGTTATTACGTCGTTAAATGTTACATATATATATTTTGTTTTCGAAAACCTTAAGTTAGTAGTCTCAATTTATATATATAAAACCCATTATTAATATACTTAATGAGATACTTAACTATCATATATTCAAGTTAGATATAATCCATATATCCATATATATACATAAGTATGTATTTAATACAAGTTATGACGTTCGTGAATCGTCGAACAAATGGTTGGTCAATTGTTTGTATGAAACTCATTTCAAAAGTTTTAAAACTTTTCAAAATTTATTGCTTATCATGTCGGAATAATGTTATCATATAAAGATTAAGTTTAAATTTTGGTCGAAAATTTTTGGGTCGTCACAGTACCTACCCGTTAAAGAAATTTCGTCTCGAAATTTGATTGGGAGCGTCATGGCTGACAATAAATATGTTTTCATGACGCATAAGAGCTAAAAATTAGAGTTTTATCATCATTGGGTAATATAGATAAATCAATTTGATTTTGTGAAGAGTACGAGTGAAGCTATCGCAAAAGAGTGAAAATGAGTAAATACATGTTCGTCTTATCCGGTGACGTAGCCACGGTTGATTTTTGAAATTCAAGGAATTTTAGAAGAAAATCTTCGAAATCTAAATAAGATTTGATTCTTCGTAAATTAAAGAAATTAGGATCCTCTTGGTTAAATGCGATAATCTGTTTTGATTGCCCTGTCGGATATTTCAGTATAAATCCACTCTCTTCATTTCCTTATTTCCATAGCTCATACCTTCTATTCTTCCTCCCTCAATTCATACTTTAAAGCATTCATCAATATACTCCATCCAGTTCTGATTCTGGATATACTCCTAACTTTCATATATGTCATTCTTCTTTTTCATCTGCCGTCGGAAGAATCTATTTACTTCTACTATACTCTTGGTTTTCTAGTGTTTTTAGTTCTCCCGTGTCTTTATATTGCTATATGCATCGATATACTTTGTAATTTCTGAGTTGTTGTTTGGCTTTATTTCTTTCCCTATATTTCGGAATCCCTGCTTACGTCTTTCTATAATCATTGACATCCACAGTTAATGCTTTCTCATATTTGCTGCAATCTATACTCCCATTTCTATTTCGGAGCTTCATGCTTTTGTTTTCTCTTCGCAAGTAATGGTCCAGAATTTGTAGTTATGGAGTTTCAAATGAACAATGACTAATGTTCTAAGAGAGAAATTGAAATGGCACGATCTTGATTTGTCAAATTACCAGAATATCCTGGTAAAGACTGAATTATCAAGAAAATATTTTCTTGATATTTTTAGAGGTTTAATAGAATACCATAGTCATGTAACATGACACATGATGACAGTATGGTCTGTGAATCATCATGTCCCATTAGAAACTCAGCCTGACTTACTGTAATATAATCACGTTGATCAAGTGTCATTATATTATACTAACTCATGCTTCGGTTCCTAACACTACTTCAAAAACATTCATATTTTACACTCGAAGGTTTCAGAATTTAGAAACTAAAACAGTTTCCTTTCTGATGTAATACTGATATTGCGGAAAGATAAAAGATTTCAGTTAAGAATAGTTATGAAAATATCTTCAGAAATATGGAGGATATTTATAATGAAAGATACGATGATATCTTAGAATATTTAAGATAAGAAGATGATGAAGAATATCGTCCGCGAGGGTTTTAGAGTAAAGAGCAAGGTAATTGCTAAGGATTTCAGCAGACACTGAATCATTTGGATTCTTTGAAGGTAGATTTCGTCTTTGTAATTTGTACACAGTCTCCTTCATAGTTTGCTCAATCTGTTTTCCAGTACCAAACCTTCTTTTTTCTGAGCTTTTCCAACACACTATTCTTTATCATCAAACTTTTGACTGTTAAGGTCGTTTATAGTTTTTGCTGCTTCATCAGCATTTTTCTAAAATTCGGAGAACTGGTTCGCGGTTTAGGGTGTTTTTCAGAAACTTCACATTCGAAGTATGTAAGTCTTGGAGATAGACGTTATATGTACACATATAACTGTTGGTGTATACACGCTACGAGATTTCAAAATACTGATTGCTGGTTCCCAGTAATTGGTATGAAAATTCTTGTTACAAGATGCTGATGAGTAAATGATGGGGTTTCGATAAATATAATGACTTTTCGGAAAGTCAAAGATCAGTAAAGTTGTTGGTAAGTTTATTGCTAATGTGGTGGGACATAAATGGTTCCCCGGTAACGATGGCGAAAGGGCAACGTATATATCAAGGTTATAATAAGGCTGTTACGACTGAAAAGTTGAAGTTGACTTGCTGGAGCTGTGACAAAACTGTCTATTTTGAAAAGGAATTGAAAAATTATTTTAGCTAATAAATGCCAAAGGGTCTGACACAGATACGTGTTAAACTATGACTTTAGTTTCAAGATTTTTTTTGGTTTTTTTTTTCAGGTACAAAACTGTGGGTAACATGTGGTTGGATCATCATCTCGATTGTTCATTATTTGAAGTGTCTTCAGGAATTTCGAAGTATTTGAATACAGATTGTAATCGTTAATATACCTATGATGTTCTAGCACAGTTTTGAAGTCAAAGTATAGTTTTGAAATATATAAGAATTCTAAGAGTGATGATACCGGTTATGTCTCGAATTAAATTCTGTAATTTCAAAATCAGGATATGTATTTGATCTTGAATGAGTATGGTTGTTTTGATTTCTATGAAAGAATGAATATTGTTGTGAAGGTAGTGAGTATAGTTGCTGGTTTGCTGAACCATAATCGAAGATTGTATAGTGTAAGATGTTAATTGTGAATTTATATATTTCTCGGGTATTACCTACCCGTTAAAAATTTTTCACAAATAATGTTTTGTACCAGAGAATTTTATTACAGTCTTTATGAAATATATATATATTTTCTTCAGATGTAATACAGATTTGATGAGTTAATACTAAATTAAGCTCATTTGATCTTAGACTGGAATTAGAAATGAATAATCTCTAACATTAGAGATTTCATAATCTTCATAGAGTATTTCACTACTGTAATTAATACTTCATTATAATAGTTGTTGATTAGTAATGATGTCCACGGTAATTCTTGAACTGTCGGAGCTTGTGACGTTATAGGTGCTGCTAGTGCTGATGATGCTGACGATACTGACGGTGCTGGTGATGCTAACGATACTGTTGATGCTGCTTATAGAACAAGTCTAGCTTGTAAATCACGCACCATTCTTGTCAGGGTTTCTATTTAGGTTTATTCATCTAATTTATGGTTAGGGCTAGAGTAGATAATCTCTAAGACTTTGGAGATTACATAATCACCGCGGAGTGTTTCTCCAATGAACTTATGAATCAACACTTCATCGTTTGTTGTTGACATTCCTTGGTATCCACAGAGCGTATGACATTGGTGCTCATGGGACAGATTGTAAAGTTGAGGTTTACGATGCAGTTGTGGTTAGGGGTGGTAATGGTACTGTTGGCGATGATGATGGTGGTACTGGTTATGCTGCTGGTGCAGCTGCTGGTATTTGTAACCTTTGCACCATATTCTCCAAAGCCACTACCCGAGCACGAAGCTCGTTGACTTCTTCTATTACACTGGGGTGATTGTCGGTTCGGACGAGCGGATAAATAAAATCTAGAATTTGGTATAGTATATAATCGTGACGAGATACTCTGGAAATGAGAGAGAAAATGGTGTTTCGGACAGGTTTACTGGTAAGTGCTTCAGGTTCTTTGCCAAGAGGGCAATGTGGTGGATGGAAAGGATCGCCTTCTTCTTGTCTCCAATGATTAAGGAGGCTACGAACCCATCCCCAATTCATCCAGAATAGATGATGGCTGATTGGTTGATCCATTCCAGTCACTGCTTTCGGAGCTTGAGTGGGATTCCATTTCGGAATCCGAGGGACTTGAACTAATGACGAATTCCATTTCGTACGATTGAATAAAAGATTTTTTGATATGAAATGATTTTTCGGCTATCGGGTGGTATTCTAATTACATAGAATATCTATATATATAGAGCAAAAGGTTTCGTAGATTACGGAGGAATTTACAGATTATGTCAGGAAAAGTTTACAGTAACAGATACGCTAAAATATGATTTAGCAGATACGCTAAGATATGAATTTTGTCTATACACTATTCATGCAATCAATACAATAAGATGTGTCTAGACTAAGAATGATAAGTAGGTAATTTTCGACATAAATGATGAGCTAAACTTTTGACATGCACATATGGTCGAAGTCCAGACTCACTAATGCATCCTAACGACTATCAGTTAGACACACTAATGCAGACCTGGTTCGCTAAGACCACCGCTCTGATACCAACTGAAATGACCTATTCATATACATTATAAACGATTCACAATAGTTGATTTCATCGCGAGGTATTTGACCTCTATATGATACATTTTACAAACATTGCATTCGTTTTTAAAAGATAAACTTTCTTTACATCAAAAATTGACGACATGCATACCATTTCATATTACATCCAACTATAATTGACTTAATATTAATCTTGATGAACTCTACGACTCGAATGCAACGTCTTTCAAAGTATGTCATGAATGACTCCAAGTAATATTCTTAAAATGAGCTAATGCACAGCGGAAGATTTCTTTAATACCTGAGAATAAACATGCTTTAAAGTGTCAATCAAAAGGTTGGTAAGTTCATTAGTTTATCATAATCAATCATTTCTGTAATAGTAATAGACCACAAGATTTCAGTTTCCCTAAATATACGTACACTCGTAATTGTATAAAAGTATTCTATAAGTTGTTGAGCGCTTCGGTAACCATACTTAACAATTAATGTGGCATATTCCCTTTATTATGAAATCTCCCTACACTGTACCAAGTGTAGTAAAAACGAAGTACTATGCAACCATTTACGATACTAGAGTGACTAGCCCGGTTGGGGTTGTCAAACCCGATAGATCTATCAATAGGATTCGCGCTTACATGCTCTTACAACATGTAAATATTAGTTACCAAGCTATTAGGGAAAAATATGCAAAGTGGTACAACTCAACTTAGAATATGTTTTTAGTACTTGTGTCTATTTCGTAAAACAGTTATAAAAATAACGCATGTATTCTCAGCCCAAAATATATAATGCAACAGTATTTAAAAAGGGAGCAAATGAAACTCACAATACTGTATTTCGTAGCAATTATGTATATGACGGCACTGAACAAGTGCAGGGTTTGTCTCGGATTCACGAACCTATATCAATTATATATATTAAATAATATTATTAACATATAATATTGATAAAACAAGTTTATATATTAATTATATAATATTTTTACTTGTTTAAGTTAGTAATTAGTTGTTAGTCTTATTTTAAATCTTATATAGATTTCCTGATTTTAAATAGTCAACTCCCGATAGGTACATCTCATAGTGTGTTCAACGTCTATAGGTGCAAGAGCCATCATTGGAAAGGTATTTGAGTCCTATAACCAACCATAATTGGCATATGTTCTGAATCGGAGTATAGGTTAGTTAAAATTTCATTTTGTCACAGGTGCGTAAATCTATCCGCACAGTTCAATAATTCGTCATAGGAACAGTCCGTAGGCTATGAAAAATAGCTAAACTCAGTATTTTTAATTTTCCTTCTATATATGTTAGTTATTAACATATACACTAACAGGTGTTATCAAGGAAAATAGCCCAGGTCTTAGTTAGCATAGTTTTCTAGTTAGATTGATTAAGCATACAACATTAATCTTAGCCAAATCTTCCGGTTCATAAATTATTTGTTACTACATAGTTTTTAATGAATCAAGTTGCTAGAGACTCCCTAATATGTCTTATTTTAAAAACATAATTGAAAAGTTTTGGTTTCATAGTCGAAGTTAGGCTTATGCCCTTAACTTGTAACGGTGGACAAATTTGGATAAAATCTGTCATCACTCAACTAAAGAATTTTTGAAAAATACTTTTACTTCGTCTAAAATCATGAAAAAATTACAGAAATCTTTTTTCATATATATTAACATATATCCAGAGTTATATGCTCTAAAACAAAGTTTAAGATAGCTTTTAAATTCGTGTGTCAAAACAGTTTTCAAGAACCGAAAGAGACCAATTGTTGTATATTAAGTTCTAAGGTGTTATACATATATACAAGTTATAAATTCTTATAATAACTTAATATAATGTCATAATACATATAAATAAGTGTTTTTAAAGTTAAGTTAGTAAGGTTACATTAGTTTATAAACATGCTTGGTTTCCACCAAAATAAGTTCTAGTTTTTACAAGTTTTATAAACTTATTAAGATAGCAATAGAGTAGGAATTTAACAAGAGTTTTAAGAAGTGTTCCACCTTGATTTTGAAGCTAGATGATGAGGAAAATGCTTGGTGATGATCTAGTATGAAGATAGAAGTATTTTGAGAGAGTAATTTGGAGTAAAGAATGAAAAAATGGAATGGAAAAATGGGGTGGTACATATGGACGAATTTTTAGTTAATAATGGAGTCATATGTTGTCACAATGGTTAGTAAACTTGTGAGTTTTTGTCTCATGACTCATTAACAAGACAAAAGATGCTAGGATCCAAAAATGGGGCTGCTAAGGAGTGTATTTTTCAATAGTTATACATCTATAAGCTGCGTATTAGACGGGTAAAAATATCGTAAAAATACGAATAGAATTCATGAGGAAATAGAATGCGAAAACGAGTATAGCTATCTTTGTTGAATATACTTATGTTAATATATGTATTTAAGTCTTTCAAAAGTGTATTAATACATCTTAATACAATACATATATATTTATTTTAACATAAAGGTTATTACGTCGTTAAATGTTACATATATATATATATATATATATATATATATATATATATATATATATATATATATATATATATATATATATATATATATATATATATATATATATATTGTTTTCGAAACCTGATAATGCTAAAAACGAACATATATTTCATAGCATTATTCCTCAAGAAAGACAAGCTTTTAGTTGCAATTGTTCTATTTACAAGCGATATTCGTTTAAATAATAAAAGGTGAAGACAAAAGACAGATTCGACGAATTGAAGACGGAAACGACCAAAAAGCTCAAAAGTACAAAAGACAATCAAAAAGGTTCCAATTATTGATAAGAAACGTCTCGAAATTACAAGAGTACAAGATTCAAAACGCAAAGTACAAAATATAAAATTGTACGCAAGGACGTTCGAAAATCCGGAACCGGGACCAGAGTCAACTCTTAACGCTCGACGCAACGGACTAAAAATTACAAGTTAACTATGTATATAAATATAATATAATATATAATTAATTATATTAATTATATATATATTATATATATATTATAAACCGTCGGTAAACAAAGAGCCAAACTCCTCTGAGCTGTAAAAGTAACCTCCGCGACTCGCGGAGTTTGAAGGCAAAATTCACCGCGAGTCGCGGAGCCCCAATTTCAGAAACTTCCTATAAAAGCAAACGAATTCTGATCGAAAAAACCACCAAATATATCCATCTCTCTATCTATACGATATATATATATATATATATATATATATATATATATATATATAATTTATATTTTAATTTTAATTTTAATTATAATTCTAATAATAAGGGTATGTTAGCGAATATTGTAAGGGTGTAAGTCGAAATTCTGTCCGTGTAACGCTACGCTATTTTTAAATCATTGTAAGTTATGTTCAACCTTTTTACATTAATGTCTCGTAGCTAAGTTATTATTATGCTTATTTAAAACGAAGTAATCATGATGTTGGGCTAATTACTAAAATTGGGTAATTGGGCTTTGTACCAAAATTGGGGTTTGGACAAAAGAACGACACTTGTGGAAATTAGACTATGGGCTATTAATGGGCTTTATATTTGTTTAACTAAATGAAAGTTTGTTAATGTTAATATAAAGATTTACAATTGGGCGTCCCTATAAATTACCATATACACTCGATCGGACACGATGGGCGGGGTATTTATATGTACGAATAATCGTTCATTTAACCGGACACGGGAATGGATTAATAGCCACTAGAATAATTAAAACAGGGGTGAAATTACATTCAAGGGTAATTGGTGTAATTGTTAACAAAGTAGTAAAACCTTGGTTTACACACAGTCGATAACCTGGTGTATTCATTAAACAAAGTATTAAAACATTGTTACAATTCGAATCCCCAATTAGTTGGAATATTTAACTTCGGGTATAATAATAATTTGATGAGGACACTCGCACTTTATATTTATGACTGATGGACTGTTATGGAAAAAAACCAGACGGACAGATTAAATAATCCAGGACAAAGGACAATTAACCCATGGGCATAAAACTAAAATCAACACGTCAAACATCATGATTACGGAAGTTTAAATAAGCATAATTCTTTTATTTCATATTTAATTTCCTTTATTTTATATTTAATTGCACTTCTAATTATCGCACTTTTATTTATTGTTATTTAATCGCACTTTTAATTATCGTACTTTTTAATTATCGCAATTTTATTTTATCGCACTTTTATTATTCGCAATTTCATTATCATTATTTACTTTACGCTTTAAATTAAGTCTTTTATTTATTTAATATTTTACATTAGGTTTTAACTGCGACTAAAGTTTTAAAATCGACAAACCGGTCATTAAACGGTAAAACCCCCCCTTTATAATAATAATATTACTTATATATATATTTGTATTTTTATAAAAGTAAACTAATATAGCGTTGAGCTTTGTTTAAAGATTTCCCTGTGGAACGAACCGGACTTACTAAAAACTACACTACTTTACGATTAGGTACACTGCCTATAAGTGTTGTAGCAAGGTTTAAGTATATCCATTCTATAAATAAATAAATATCTTGTGTAAAATTGTATCGTATTTAATAGTTTTTCCTAGTAAAATATAAACTATTTCGTATACACCTCGCATAACATCAAGTATTTTTGGCGCCGCTGCCGGGGACACTCTTAAACGCCGGAAGAGCAACGCTAATATAAAAAAAAAAAAAAAAGATTTTTAGTTAACTTTTATTAAAATTCGTTTTTGTAAAAATACGTTTTAATTATTCAAAAATATAAAAAGAAAAACAAAAATATAAGTATTTTTAAGATTTTGTTAAATATTTAAGTTTTATAAGTTTCTTTATTTTTAGTTTAGTTTATAAAAATATAAGTTTTATTAACTATCTTTTATTTATAGAAAAAATTAAAAAAAGAAAATAAAAAAAAAATAAATAAATAAAAAACGCGTAAAAATTTCAAACAGCTCCAGATCTGAAATTCTGAACCCCGCGACTCGCGGGGTTTGATGCATTAATTACCGCGACTCGCGGAGCTTCTCTGACAGGCGACAGAAGCCCTAATTCAGCATTAATTACGGGTATTAATTAATTATTATTATTATTTAACCCTAATAATTATTATTATTATTATTAGTTTTATTTTAAGATTTACTTTTTATTTAATTTGTTTTATTTTGTTTAAATTAGTTTTATTAAATTGTAAAATTAGTAGTTTTATATAAAAAAAAATAATAATATAAAAATAATATTTTTATAAAAATTGTAATTTTTACAACTTTTTGTATATTTTTATATTTTGTCCCTTTTTAATCGTTGTAGCATAATATTTGTATTTTTCTCTCATAATTAATTTTAAATTTAGTTTTTGCCATAGTTATTTTTACTCCTAGATTTTTAAGCTTTGCCGTAGAATTCCTTAAGTGCTTTTTCTTTAGACTAAGATTTAGGTGCTTTAGAATTTTGCGACGCCATTTTAAGTTTTAGTTTCTTTTTAAGTTATTTCCATTTGGAATTTAGTTTTTCCTGTAAGCTTTAATATTTTTAGACACCTTTTACTATGTATCAATTATCATTCCAATTAGTAATTTCAATTTGCAATTATAATTTTAAGTTAGTGGTAGTAATAAGGTTAGGTTAGTTAAGTATTTTTAAGTTTTGATAAGTTTCTTTTATTTTTTTTCGTCACCTTTTATTTTTCAACCATTTTTTTTCTTTTTCGACCTTTTGCGACGAACTCTTTTTCTTTCTTATTTCTCGCCATTCTAGTTTTAGGACATAGATTTTTATTCTACTTCTTATCTAAATTTCTTAAAATTACGAAAATTTATTTTAAGTGGTTAAATTGATAGACATCAAAATTTTCTGGTTCGTAGTAATAGTTGGATTTGTACGTGGACCGGGTTATTGGAGCCAAACAGTCCTCAATTATATTGAGACCAAACGAATCCTGACCCTCTGCTGCATCTTTTGGCTATTCGAAACGTGGGCAAAATCAGAAAAGTCTATTGATTGGATAACTTATTATAATTTTTCTTTCCTTTTTAAAACTAATAGGATATTCAGTGAATGCACCGAGCAAGACGTTCATCACCTTTTGTACGTTCACCACCTGTAACTAGATCAAGACATTTAGCAAATATAACCGCCGTTGATTTTTCTTTAGAATCGTCATCCAGTAGACCAAGTACTTCAGTTCAAATTTCCGATAATCCATTTTTTGAACCCGACCTCACAATTGAGAATCCGGAAAATATTCAGGAACGGTTCATAGATCCTGAACCATTAAACTTTCCTCCGGAGCCACCAATCATTCAAACAGAGATTGTTGAGGAACGAACCATTAAATCAGAATCATCTAGTGATACCGATTCAACAAATTCAATTATGGAGAATCTGGAACCTTTAAGTATGGAAGACCGAATGAGAGCTAAACGCACTGGCCAAGGTCATTAATGCGCCAGATTATGAAATCAAAGGACAAATTCTACACATGGTGACTAATCAATGCCAATTTAGTGGTGCGCCGAAGGAAGATCCAAATGAACATCTACGTACCTTTAATAGGATCTGCACACTATTTAAAATCCGAGAAGTGGAGGATGAACAGATATATCTCATGTTATTTCCCTGGACTTTAAAGGGAGAAGCCAAAGATTGGTTGGAATCGTTACCTGAAGGGGCGATCGATACATGGGATGTTTTAGTTGACAAATTTCTTAAACAATTCTTTCCTGCATCTAAAGCCGTAAGACTTCAAGCAGAAATTGTTACGTTCACACAGAAACCAAATGAAACTCTATATGAGGCGTGGACAAGATATGGAAAGTTATTAAGAGGATGTCCGCAACATGGTTTAGACACCTGTCAAATAGTACAAATATTCTACCAAGGATGCGACATCACTACAAGAAAAGACATAGATATATATCAGCTGGTGGTTCTATTATGAAGAAAACCGAAACTGATGCTTACAAAATTATTGATAATACTGCTTCCCACTCACATGAGTGGAACCAAGAAAAAGATATCATTAGATCATCTAAAGCAGCTAGAGCCGATTCTAGCCATGACTTAGATTCCATTTCCGCAAAGATAGATGCTGTGGAGAGACGAATGGAAAAGATGACTAAAGATATTCACTCAATACGAATTAGTTGTGAGCAGTGTGGAGGACCACATTTGACAAAAGATTGTCTCAGTATTGAATTAACAATGGAACAAAGAGAGAATATTTCATACATAAACCAAAGGCCTGGAAATAATTATCAACCGCCAAGACCGATTTACAATCAAAACCAGAATTATAACCGAAATATTCCATACAACAACCAACAAGGTCCTAGCAATCAACAAGTATCCAATAATACTTACAATCAGCAAAGACCGAATTTTCAAAACAAACCACCACAACAAACCGATGATAAAAAGCCGAATTTAGAAGATATGATGACAAAGCTAGTTGAAACTCAAACGCAGTTTTTCACATCTCAAAAACAAACTAATGAACAAAATGCTCAAGCATTTAGAAATCAACAAGCTTCTATTCAAAATCTGGAACAAGAAGTAAGTAACCTAGCAAGATTAATAGGTGAAACAAAACCGGGAAGTTTACCAAGCGATACAAATGCTAACCCCCGGAATGAAACAGCTAAAGCTATTACCACAAGAAGTGGTACAACACTTAAACCACCGGAAATACCTGTAACTTCTGATGAAGCTATTCCTACTCCACAAGAACCACAACCTAATCAAGATAAGGAAAAAGAACCGGTAGTTGAGAAGGTTAATGAAGATAACACAGTTAAGGCTAAACCTTATGTTAAACCATACCAACCACCACTTCCTTACCCGAGTAAAATGAAGAAAGAGAAACTTGAAGCCGAGCAATCCAAATTCTTAGATATGTTTAAACAGATAAATGTAAATCTTCCTTTCATTGATGTGATTTCAGGAATGCCTAGATATGCTAAATTCTTGAAAGATCTAATCTCAAATAGAAAGAAAATGGAAGAACTCTCGGCTATTACTATGAATGCTAATTGTTCAGCAGTGCTGTTGAATAAGATACCAGAAAAACTATCTGATCCAGGAAGTTTCACAATTCCATGTTTTCTGGGTAGTCTTAGTTCAATAGAAGCATTGGCAGACTTAGGTGCTAGTATAAATCTAATGCCGTATTCACTATACGCTAAACTAGACCTTGGAGAATTGAAACCAACCAGAATAAGCATACAACTAGCCGATAGATCAATAAAATATCCTAGAGGGATAATGGAGAACATGCTAGTTAAAGTTGGTACTTTAGTATTTCCAGTAGATTTTGTTGTTTTAGACATGGAAGAAGATTCTCAAGTTCCTCTCATATTAGGAAGACCATTCTTAAACACGGCTAAAGCAATGATAGACGTGTTCGGTAAGAAACTGACCCTAAGTATAGAGGATGAGAGTGTTACCTTTTCAGTTGATAGAGCAAAGCAACAACCACAATCTGCAGATGATACATGTTATTATATTCAAACTATAGATGCACATGCAGAATTATTAGAAGAATTTCCAGAATTACAAGGAACAGAAGAATGTTCTTTAGGAGAAGGTAATGAACCAATTGATGAAGCTGAAATGTTAGCTACACTTATAGCTAATGGATATGAACCAACAACAGAAGAAATTCAAATGCTAAAAGAAGAAGACAGATATCGATATAAATCATCGATAGAAGAACCTCCGAAATTAGAGTTAAAGCCACTTCCAAACCATTTGGAGTACGCTTATTTACATGGTGAATCTGAATTACCTGTAATAATATCGTCTTCTCTTACTGAAAATGAGAAATCACAACTCATTTCTGTGTTAAAAGCTCATAAACCAGCCATATGGAAGATTCATGATATTAAAGGAATAAGTCCTTCGTATTGCACACATAAAATCCTTATGGAAGAAGGTCATAAAACGTATGTGCAACGCCAACGAAGACTAAATCCTAATATGCAAGATGTAGTTAAGAAAGAGATTATTAAACTGCTAGATGCAGGTTTGATATATCCAATTTCTGATAGCCCATGGGTAAGTCCAGTTCAATGCGTGCCTAAGAAGGGTGGCATGACTGTCATTACAAATGAAAAAAATGAGCTTATTCCTACTAGGACTGTAACAGGATGGCGTGTATGTATTGATTATAGAAAATTAAATGACGTCACCAGAAAAGATCACTTTCCCTTACCTTTCATAGATCAAATGTTGGAAAGATTAGCCGGAAATAGTTACTATTGTTTTCTAGATGGATTTTCCGGATATTTTCAAATTCCAATAGCACCCGAGGACCAAGAGAAAACCACATTCACGTGCCCTTATGGTACTTTTGCTTACAAACGCATGCCATTTGGACTTTGCAACGCCCCTGCAACCTTTCAAAGGTGTATGATGGCGATTTTTCACGACATGATAGAAGAATGCATGGAAGTATTCATGGATGACTTTTCAGTCTTCGGTGATACATTTAAATCATGTCTAGTTAATCTGGAACGAATGCTAATTAGATGCGAACAATCAAATCTAGTACTTAATTGGGAGAAATGCCATTTCATGGTTAAAGAAGGCATCGTTCTTGGACATAAAATTTCAAAAGAAGGAATTGAAGTGGATAGAGCTAAAGTAGATGTAATTGCTAAACTTCCACATCCCACAAATGTTAGAGGAGTTAGGAGTTTTCTAGGGCATGCCGGTTTTTACCGACGTTTTATAAAAGATTTTTCTAAAATTGCCACTCCTATGAATAAACTCCTAGAAAAGGATGCTCCATTCATCTTTTCAGATGAGTGTATCAAATCTTTTAATATTCTTAAAGAAAAACTCACTAATGCGCCGATCATGATAACACCAAATTGGAATCTACCATTTGAACTAATGTGCGATGCAAGTGATTTTGCAATGGGAGCCGTTTTAGGACAAAGGATTGAAAAACGATTTCAACCTATATATTATGCTAGTAAGACGTTACAAGGAGCACAAACAAACTATACAACTACTGAAAAAGAACTCCTTGCTATTGTCTTTGCTTTTGACAAATTTCGATCATATCTCGTTCTAGCATAAACGGTGGTCTATACCGACCATTCTGCTCTTAGATACCTATTTTCAAAACAAGATGCTAAACCAAGATTAATCCGTTGGATCTTACTCTTACAAGAGTTTGATATTGAAATCCGAGATAAAAGAGGAGCAGAAAATCTCGCCGCTGATCATCTTTCTCGTCTTGAAAATCCCGAATTAGAAGTTCTAAATGAATCAGCCATACAAGACAACTTTCCTGATGAATATATATTGAAGATAGATTATAAAGAAATCCCATGGTTTGCAGACTATGCAAATTACTTAGTTTGTGGATTCCTTGAAAAAGGATTATCGTACCAAAGACGAAAGAAATTCTTCAGTGATATAAAATACTATTTCTGGGAAGATCCACATCTGTTTAAAAGTTGTCCCGATGGAATAATACGCCAATGTGTATTTGGAGATGAAGCTAGTAAAATTTTAAATCATTGTCACACAGGACCAACAGGAGGGCATTATGGGCCTCAACTAACAGCAAGAAAAGTTTATGAAGCTGGATTCTATTGGCCTACAATTTACAAAGACGCACACCTTCTTTGCAAATCCTGTGATGGGCGGAAGCACAAGCTCTCCCAACTAACGATGCACGAGTTGTAGTCAACTTTTTAAAACGTCTTTTTGCAAGGTTTGGAACACCGAAAGCTTTAATAAGTGATCGGGGTACTCATTTCTGTAATAATCAACTTGAGAAAGTTCTTAAAAGATATGGAGTAACTCATAAAATCTCCACCGCATATCATCCACAAACAAGTGGACAAGTTGAAAATACCAACCGAGCTTTAAAACGTATTCTAGAGAAAACCGTAGGATCAAATCCGAAGGAATGGTCCATTAAATTGGAGGATGCACTCTGGGCTTTTAGAACAGCCTACAAAACTCCAATTGGAACCACACCTTTTAGACTAGTTTATGGAAAAGCATGTCATCTTCCAGTAGAAATTGAACACAAAGCATTTTGGGCTTTGAAGACATGTAATCTTGATTTACATGAAGCCGGACGTCTACGATTAAGTCAACTAAACGAATTAGAAGAATTAAGACATGAAGCATACGAAAATTCGTTAATCTATAAAGAAAGAACGAAGAAATGGCATGATAAAAGAATCAGAAGTTCAAAAGAATTTAAAGAAGGAGACAGAGTTCTTCTTTTCAACTCACGATTCAAGCTATTTACTGGAAAATTGAAATCAAGATGGTCTGGACCATTCATAGTCAAAAGAGTTTTCCCATACGGAACGATAGAATTAATAAATTCAAATGGGATTGAATTTAAAGTTAATGGTCACAGAGTTAAACATTACATACATGGTCCAATGGAAGTCGACAACGAAGTTAATCACAATTTCGACACCACAGCTAACTAAGTGTGGGGAGAATCAAGTCTTTAAAGGATAATATGTATTTCTGTTAGAGTTAGATTGTCTGTTTTCGTGTAGTTCTCGAAAATGGAACCCGAATGGTCTTTCCCTAGCAGACCCTAAAGAACTAGTCTTCTCCCCCCATTCTGAATTTTTATTTTTTTTTAGGTTTTTACAAAATGAAGACTGCCTGTGAGCTAAACCATGGTCTAATGCTACACGCTTTGATCACAAAACGTAATAATGACATACTCCCGAGTGAAATAGTATCAGTAATCAGAGAAAGAATGGACAGAGTTAGAAAAGAATCCAGATGCGAAGATAATAAGTTACAATTTGGTAAAGGAAAATCAAAATCCGCAGCGAAAAGAAGAGCACGACACCTAGAAAGATGTCACAAATGCGGAAAATGGTCACATGGAGGTAAATGTTCAAATAATCAAACCTATTCAAATACCGAATTTGTTACTTTATGCAGAGACGGACCGTTCATATGTTTAGAAGAAAAGATACTGAATGCTCGAGGTTACGCCTATGTAGCCATGGAAAACCAATTAAACCGACTATCTTATGAATGGGATAGATCATATAACTAAGAAATCTATTTCACAGGTATGTCTGTACAGTTTTTATTTTTATTTTTATTTTTAACCTTTTGATAATAAACGCTAATTTGTTCGCAAAAAAGTATTAAATTGGTATTGAATAAAATTAGGTTTGGCGACCGAAATTATTGATATCATTCAAAAATTTATTACATCACTGCGAAATTTAACGTTTATTCTTAAGGTATAAATATCTTTAAACAATCAACCCAAAATATTTCAAAAATTCGTCATGAGTTAAATTAGGTCTTGGAACCGAAATTACTTTACCGAAAAGAGGGGCGCATATTTTTGATAATATTTGATTGATTAAAGTGGGATAAAAAGACAAAAAGATTTTTAATTTTATTTTTACCATATTTTTAAAATTAATATTTAAATCTTAAATTAATATTGAAAACTTTGTAAAAACAATATATTTAAAATTGTAAATATTTGAAAAATTAATATAGTTTGGTATGAATTTATAATATGAATTTTTAAATTAAGTTTGGTGTGAATTTTTAATTTTTAAAATATAAATTTTTAATTTTATGCATTTTAAATTTTAAGTTTGGTGTGAATTTTTAATAATAATTTTGAATTTTATATTTAAGTTATGTGAATTTAAAAACAAAAATTTACTTTATCTCATTAAGTTAAGAATATGATTTTTAAAATTCGTCGTAAGTTGAAGACTAGGTCTTTGAACCGAAATTGCTTTACCCAAGGGAGGGACGAGAACTTTTATTATCATTATTTTTAATCTTTTTGATTTAAAGTATGCCAAAAACATTAAAAAAACCCAAAAATCTTAGCTTTTAAAACAATCGCTACAAAAAGACAAATTTTAAAATTTTGTCGAGAGACGGACTAGGACATCGATCCGAAACGACCTCGTCCTAAATAAAAAGGGAAACAAAATTTTAAAATTAATTTCTTAATTGTTTTCAAAAGTTAATGATTATAAAAAAAAAAAAAAAAAAAAAACAAACTCCGCGAGTCGCGGAGTTTGAAGTGCATTTCGCCGCGACTCGCGGAGGGATGAAAAATCAGAAAAAAATAAAGAGCTGGAACAGATCTGTGACAACCCGTAAATTTCCAACCAAATTTAAACTTTATCTTTATATTATTCCGACACGATAAGCAAAGTTTGTTAAGTTAAATCTCAAGAATTTTAAATTGTGTTCATACATTCATTATAACCTCGACCAAATTCCGACGATTCACGAACCGTTATATATAAATAAATATGTATATATATGTGTATATATATTATAACTTGAGAATATTAATAAAGTATTAAACGTATAATACTTTACATGAACGTATTTGTTTCAATATGTTTATCGATGGAATTAGAAGATAATATCAAATGATTGATTTATCATATACATTATGATATGATTACGGGTCTATGTTATGAGATTCACTGTGATTTAAGAAATCTATTATTTTTGGACAACATTCGGAAAATGGTAAAGTGATTTATAAGTAAGAACGTGAAGTGTAAATAACTTAGATGTTGGATATCGACAAGTTATGTAACTCGACATTTTTCATTAAGATGATTTCATACGTTTATTTAACCTTTGAACTTTATCCCATGCTTCACCAACAAACTGTAATTTAAAAACTTGAAACCTATTATGAACATATATGATTCTACTTTTCTAAAACATTTTATGATATAACGATTTCCATTATTTTAACCTTTAAACAAAATGATTCTTAAAAATATATTTGGTTTTAGAAAACAAAATTATTATATTTATTTGATTTAGTTTCAAACGTACAAAAACGTTTTCAGTTTAAAAAGAACTTTATTATTAAAACGTATATAACTTTTATAAATATCTAGAACCACTTTTGACAACTCATTACTTAACCAGTATGATAAAGATAAAGATAACGATATTTATATTTTATTTTATTAAATATATATAACGATTTAAATTAATATTATATATATTTATACGCGTATTATGCGTACATAGTTTTATACTTTTACTATACTTAAACTTTACATTTACTTTATTTTTACTTTACTTTAACTTTAATAATTCACTTTAATAATTCATACTTTAATAATTCACTTTAATAATTCATACTTTAATAATTCACTTTAATAATTCATACATTAATAATTCACTTTAATAATTCATACTTTAATAATTCACTTTAATAATTCAAAAATCTATTATAAATAGAATTCAATAGGTTTCATTATTTCATAAGAAACTTGAAAATATTTTTCTCTAAACTCTCTCAATCGATTTACATATATATATTTACTCCATATTATTTCAAGATATTATTAGTATACATAAAATATTACGTCAGAGTGCTGTCCGAGTGATTTCGAAATTGTTTTTCGAGTGGGATTGGATTAAGGAAATTATGGGTTATAGCTATGGAGGTGATTGGGTATGGTTTATGGGTATGCTCGTGAGATCAATATAGTGTTTATCATCTCCGTTGCGTCTACGTACCTTTCCTGCAATATTGAATCTCAATATTGATACGTGAGTACTCATAATTTAACTTTTACATACTAATAGTGTATCCCTGACTAGTGCTCGAGTATATAGGATTATGCATGTTTGTACTTTTGATATTGCCTTTAGTTAGGTTATGTTGAATCCTGAATTAGTTATATATGCGACTGAGATAAGGTATAAGATATGCATGTCGTTGGAAAGCTAGCGAAAAATTAAGAACTTTTCATTTAGATATCGAATGATTTCGATGAACGGATTTGAAGTTATAGTCCATCGAATTTTTGTATTATTATTAAAAATGATCATTATTATCGTCGTTATTATCGTCGTTATTATCGTCTTTCTAGTTTTATCTTATTATTATTATTATTATCTTTATCAATAAAAGGATTTATCATTAAAAATTATTATTTTTTATTATTATTACTATCGTTATTATCGTTAAAGTTATAATTAGTATTATTATTATTATCCAATTATTATTATTATTATTATTGGTATTATTATTATTATTATCATTATTAATATATATATCATTATTTAAAAATGGTTATTGTTATTGTTATTGTTATTATTATTATTACTATATTATCATTAAGATAATTATTAGTATTATCGTTAATAATGTTATAGTAACTATCATTATTAATATTAGTGTAATTAAAACAAATATTTGTAACACCTAATTATTTTGATTACTATTATTATCATTATTACGAACACGATATAAAAGACGATTAAAAGCTATTAAACGAAACGATTAGGAAATAATGGGTAAGAGTATCATGATAAAATTAAAATATTATAAGATATTGATTTAGATAAAATTATCGTTCTTATTATTTTTATCATTACTATTATTATTAAAATTATCGTTAGTATTAAAACTATCATTTTAATAAAAATTATCATTTTAATAAAATGTCATTGTTACTATAAAATATCATTATTATTATTATTATTTTAAATAGAATTATTATTTTAAAGATAATATTAAAAATTATCGTAAATATTAAAGTTATCATAATTAGAATTATCGTTTTATCATAATGTCATCTTAGTAATTATAAATATTGATATTTTTATAATAATAATTATTATTACAAAATAATACAACTTTTACTTACTATCATTATAGATATTATTTTATCAAATAAATATTTGATACAAACATATTTTACTACGTGTAATAACTTACTTTAATAATATCTATCATATTATCTTTATAATATTAAATGAACCCTATAAATTTTATTACTTAATATATATAAAAGTATATTTTATTATATATATATAATATAAAATTTTATTTATTAATAAATAAATTATATTATTTACTCTAATAAATCTTTTAAAAATATTTAAAAATATAAAACGACGATATTTAAACTATATATTAATCATGTATAGATTTTTGGAAATTATTTTGAGTCAAATTTACTTTTGTTGACTTTTGCATATTAGTCTCGAGCATTAGGATTGTGGTACACTATGACTTGACCTAATTTGTTATAAAAATATTGACCAACACATAAATATATATAATTAATTTAGGTTCGTGAATCCGAGGCCAACCTTGCACTTGTTCAATGACGTTATATGTATTTTTACTACGAAATACAGTATGGTGAGTTTCATTTGCCTTTTTACTCTTTATATTTTTGGGCTGAGAATACATGCGCAACTTTTATAAATGTTTTACGAAATAGACACAAGTAATCAAAACTACATTATATGGTTGAATTATCGAAATCGAATATGCCCCTTTTTTATTAAAGTCTGGTAATCTAAGAATTAGGGAACAGACACCCTAATTGACGCGAATTCTAAAGATAGATCTATTGGGCCTAACAAACCCCATCCAAAGTACCGGATGCTTTAGTACTTCGAAATTATATCATGTCCGAAGGAGGATCCCGGAATGATAGGGGATATTCTTATATGTATCTAGTTAATGTCGGTTACCAGGTGTTCACCATATGAATGATTATTTTTTTGTCTCTATGCATGGGACGTATATTTATGAGAACTGGAAATGAAATTCTTGTGGTCTATTAAAATGATGGAAATAAATGATTATGATAAACTAATGAACTCACCAACCTTTTGGTTGACACTTTAAAGCATGTTTATTCTCAGGTGTTAAAGAAATCTTCCGCTGTGCATTTGCTCATTTTAAAGATATTACTTGGAGTCTTTCATAGCATATTTCGAAGAACGTTGCATTCGAGTCATTGAGTTCATCAAAGATTATTATTAAATCAATTTATAGTTGGATAGTGGATATTATGAAATGGTATGCATGCCTGTCAATTTTTGATGTAAAGAAAGATTGTCTTTTAAAAACGAATGCAATGTTTGTAAAATGTATCATATAGAGGTCAAATACCTCGCAATGTAATCAACTATTGTGAATCGTTTATAATGTATATGAACGGGTCCTTTCAGTTGGTATCAGAGCGGTGGTCTTAGCGAACCAGGTCTGCATTAGTGTGTCTAACTGATAAGTCGTTAGGATGCATTAGTGAGTCTGGACTTCGACCGTGTCTGCATGTCAAAAGTTTTGCTTATCATTTCTAGTCGGAAATCATCTGCTTATCATCCATAGGAAATTACCTGCTTATCATTATTAGTCTAGACACATCTTGCTACATTAATTGCATGAGTAGTGTATAGACAAAATTCATATCTTAGCGTATCTGCTAAATCATATCTTATCGTATCTGTTACTTTAAACTTTGCCTGACATATCCCGTAAATTCCTCCGTAATCTATGAAATCTTTTGATCTCTATATATAGATATCCTATGTAAATAGAATACCACCCGATAGCCGAAAAATCATTTTATATCAAAAATCCTTTATCCAATCGTACGAAATGGAATTTGTCATCAGTTCAAGTCACTCGGATTCCGAAATGGAATCTCACTCAAGCTCCGAAAGCAGTGTGACCGGAATGGATCAACCAATCAGTCATCACCTATTCTGGATGAATTGGGGATGGATTCGTAGCCTCCTCAATCTTTGGAAACAAGAAGAAGGCGATCCTTTCCATCTACCACATTGCCCTCTTGGCGAAGAACCTGAAGCACTTACCGGCGAACCTGTTAGAGACACCCTTTTCTCTCTCATTTCCAGGGTATCTCGTCACGATTATATACTACATCAAATTCTAGATTTTATTTATCCGCTCATTCCGACCGATAATCATCCTGGAATAATAGAAGAAGTCAACGAACTTCGCGCTCGGGTAGTGGCTTTGGAGAATATGGTGCAGAGATTACAAACACCAGCAGCATAACCAGTACCACCATCATCAACGCCAACAGTACCATTACCACCTCCAACCACAACCGCGTTGTAAACCTCAACTTCACAATCTGTCCCACGAGCATCAACATCATACGCACCATAGATACCAAGGAGCACCAACAACAATAACTGACGAAGTATTAATTCATAACTTCATTGGAGAAACATTCCGCGGCGATTATATAATCTCTAAAGTCTTAGAGATTATCTAATCTAACCCTAACCATAAATCAGTTAAGCGAACCAAAATGATAGAAGGAAGAGTAGAAACCCTGACAAAAATGGTGTGTGATTAACAAGTTAAACTTGTTTTACCAACAGCATCAACAGTACCGTCAACGTCACCAGCATCGTCAGTACAGTCAACATCAGAATCAACAACACCTATAACATCACAAACTCCGTCAGTTCAAGAATCACTGTGGACATCATTACGAATCAATAACGTGTATATTGTATCAACAAGTTATGAAGAATTAACTCATTCCCTCTGAAGAAATTATATATATATTTTATATATATATATATATATATATATATATATATATATATATATATATATATATATTTTGAAATAAAAAAAAATAAATCTTTCCGTGCTAAGCTATTATGTGTGAATCTTAACTACTCGGTTAATTCATATTACAAATATGCAATAATGTATGTCCCTCGCCCGCAACTTAACCATCGTTAACTACAATCTCTGTCTCAATTCAACAAGTTCCAATTCCTAATAAATCAAGTATATATTTGATTTTACACTTCATCATTGATGTAACCGAAACTTTTCAGATAACATCATTCGTACTTTGCGAAGTTCACAAGAATTTAACGAAAACCAACATCACATCTCAACAAATAACGAAGTATTGATTCATAATTTCAATATTATTGAAGAAATACTTATGTAACCTCTAAAGCCTTCAAGGAATTATCCAATTCTAGTTCCAACCGTAAATCGAATGAGTTTAATTTAGTATTAACTCATTAAAATCTATGTTACATCTGAGGAGAATATATACATATATATTTTCATAAAGACTGTAATAAAATTCTTATGTACAAAATATTAATTGTGAAAATTTTTTAACGGGTAGGTAATATCCGAGAGATATATATAAATTCACAATTAATATGTTACATTCTTCGAATCAGATTAAGCAAATTATCAATTATACTTCCTACTTTCACAATAATATACATTCTTTCATAGAAATCAAAACAACCATACTCATTCAAACCCAATTACATATTCTGATTTTAAAATCTCAGAATTCAATTCGAGATATAACCGGTACCATCACTTTTAGATTCCTACATCTTTCAAAGCTATACTTTGACTTCAAAAGTGTGTTAGAACATCAAATGTATACAAACGATTACAATCTGTGTTCAAACCCTTCGAAAATCTCTGAAGACACTTCAAATAATGAGCAATCGAGATGATGATCCAACCACATATTACCCACAGTTATGTACTTAAAAAGCTCTCGAAACCAAAGTCATAATTCAACACATATATGTGTCAGATCTCTTGGCATTTATTAGCCAAAATAACCTTGCAATTCCTTTGCAAAGTAGCAAATTATATCACAGCTCCAACAAGACAACTTCAATTTTTTCATTCGGAGTAGCCTTATCATAATTTTGATATATGTGATTACCCTTTTGTTACCGGAGAACCTTTCATATTCCACCACATTAGCAATAAACTTACCAACAACTTCACTAATCTTGGGCATTCCAAAGAATCTTTATATTTATCGAAACCTCATCATTTACTCATCTGCCTCTTGTAAAGAGAATTGCCATACGAATCATTGGGAATTAGCAATCAGTATTGTGAAATCTCACAGCATGTTGATGCCAACAGTTATACATAACGTGTATTTCCAAGGCTTACATACTTCGAATGTGAAGTTTTTGAAAAACACTCTGAACCGCGAACTAGTTCTCGAAATGCTGATGAAGCAACAAAAACTATAAACGATCTTAGCAGTAAAAAGTTTGATGATAAAGATTAGTGTATTAACAAAGCTCAGAAATAGAGAAGTTTTGGAACTAGAAAACGGATTGAGCAAAGTATGAAGGAGGCTGTGGACAAATCACAAAGACTGAACCTGCCTTCAAAGAATCCAAATGATTCAGTGTCTGCTGAAGTCATTAACGAATACCTTGCTCCTGACACTAAACCCTTACAGACAATATTCTTCATCATCCTCTGATATTAGAAATTCTAAGATATCATTGTATCTTTCATTATAAATATCCTCCATATTTTTGAAGATATTTCCATAACTATTCTTATCTGGAATCATTTATCTCTTTGCGCTATCTGTATTACATCAAAAAGGAAACTGTTTAGTTCCTATACTCTGTAAACCTTTGAGTTTAAAATATGAATGTTTTTGAAGTAGTATTGGAAACTGAAGCATGAGTTAGTATAATATAATGACACTTGATCAACGTGATTATATTACAGTAATTCATGCTGAGTTTCTAAATGGAACGTGATGATTCACAGATCATAACATCATCATGTGCCATGTTATACGACTCTTGTATTCTATTTAACCTCTAAAATATCAAGAAAATATTTCTTGATGATTCGGCCTTTTCCAAGATATTCTAGTAATTTGACAAGTCAAGATCGTGCCATCACAATTTCCTTCCTAGAACATTAACAATGTTCATTCCGAAATTCATATCTGTGAATTCTGGACCATTACAAGCGGTGCTTAATCGCAAGAAGAAGAAACGAAAGGACAAAACTCCAAAATAGAAATTGGGGTATAAATTGCAGAAAATAAAAGAGAGCATTAACTGTGGATGACAATGATTATAGAAGATAGAAACAAAGACTTTGAAATATAAGGGAAGATATAAAGCCCAACGACAAACCAAAAATTATAAACCATATATATCGATGCATATAGCAATATAAAGACACGGGAGAACTAGAAACACTATAAACCCAAGAGTATAGTAGAAGTAAATAGATTCTTCCGGCGGTAGATGAAAAAGAAGAATGACCGATATGAAAGTTATAAGTATATCGAGAATCAGAACTGGATGGAGCATATTGATGAATACTTTAAAATATGAGTTGAGGGGGAAAGAATAGAAGGTGATGAAACATGACTAGGAACTTAGAAATCAACAGATTTAACTCACACAATGACGGAATAAGTGAATCAAACCCTCTAGTGAATAGGTTAACCTTTTTGGGATTAATTTAGTCATACCACAACTAAATCAAGTGTGATTAGATCAACACCTAGAGCTATTATTCACCACCTGGGTGATTTGGGTTGAGAGAGAATCGGAGGAGCTCACCTGATCTGAGTGTGTGTAACAAATGAGATTCTTAACCTAAAATGAAGAACATAAGACTTTATATACCCCTGCTGTTGACTCACCCGTACGATTCATCCATCACACATACGAGTTGGCTTCATCAGCCGTACGGGTGATCACTCACTCGTGTCTTCTCATTTAGGTTGTAATTGTGACTTAGCTCAGCATCAACCGTGCGTATGAGCCTGTCAGCCGTACGAGTGAGGCTTCACTCGGACGTCTGACTAAGTCTAACATAGTCAAACATCCAAATCTCGTTCCTGCAGTTGCTGTAACCACATACAAACACAGATAGGATAATAACGAACGATCATGGTGGCCTGTAAACTGTTGTACCTGCAATGGACGTGGGTAGATGTCTAGGGACTTGCATAAAATGCATCAACAGAAGGTGTGAGTTGTAAGAAAACAAAGGAGGTGAATTTATAAGAAAATCTCCGACAGAAGAATTAAAATGGACGATCGCATTTAAAGCAGATCCTAATTCCTTTTGTTACCGGAGAATCAAATCTTATTACAAAGATTTTCTTTAAATCCTTTGAAATATGGAAATCAATCATATCTAAGTCAAATGATAAGATGAATCTACACTTACTCATTTCACTCTTCTATGTTAGCTTCATTCGTACTCTTCATATAAATGGATTGTTTATCCAAATTATTCGCTGATGATAAAACACTAATTTTCAGCCTGTATGCATCATGAAAACATACTTATTATCATTCACGACCTTCCACTCAAATTTTGGGACGAAATTTCTTTAACGGGTAGGTACTGTGACAACCCGGAAATTTCCAACCAAATTTAAACTTTATCTTTATATTATTCCGACACGATAAGCAAAGTTTGTTAAGTTAAATCTCAAGAATTTTAAATTGTGTTCATACATTCATTATAACCTCGACCAAATTCCGACGATTCACGAACCGTTATATATAAATAAATATGTATATATATGTGTATATATATTATAACTTGAGAATATTAATAAAGTATTAAACGTATAATACTTTACATGAACGTATTTGTTTCAATATGTTTATCGATGGAATTAGAAGATAATATCAAATGATTAATTTATCAGATACATTATGATATGATTACGGGTCTATGTTATGAGATTCACTGTGATTTAAGAAATCTATTATTTTTGGACAACATTCGAAAAATGGTAAAGTGATTTATAAGTAAGAACGTGAAGTGTAAATAACTTAGATGTTGGATATCGACAAGTTATGTAACTCGACATTTTTCATTAAGATGATTTCATACGTTTATTTAACCTTTGAACTTTATCCCATGCTTCACCAACAAATTGTAATTTAAAAACTTGAAACCTATTATGAACATATATGATTCTACTTTTCTAAAACATTTTATGATATAACGATTTCCATTATTTTAACCTTTAAACAAAATGATTCTTAAAAATATATTTGGTTTTAGAAAACAAAATTATTATATTTATTTGATTTAGTTTCAAACGTACAAAAACGTTTTCAGTTTAAAAAGAACTTTATTATTAAAACGTATATAACTTTTATAAATATCTAGAACCACTTTTGACAACTCATTACTTAACCAGTATGATAAAGATAAAGATAAAGATAACGATATTTATATTTTATTTTATTAAATATATATAACGATTTAAATTAATATTATATATATTTATACGCGTATTATGCGTACATAGTTTTATACTTTTACTATACTTAAACTTTACATTTACTTTATTTTTACTTTACTTTAACTTTAATAATTCACTTTAATAATTCATACTTTAATAATTCACTTTAATAATTCATACTTTAATAATTCACTTTAATAATTCATACTTTAATAATTCACTTTAATAATTCATACTTTAATAATTCACTTTAATAATTCAAAAATCTATTATAAATAGAATTCAATAGGTTTCATTATTTCATAAGAAACTTGAAAATATTTTTCTCTAAACTCTCTCAATCGATTTACATATATATATTTACTCCTTATTATTTCAAGATATTATTAGTATACATAAAATATTACGTCAGAGTGCTGTCCGAGTGATTTCGAAATTGTTTTTCGAGTGGGATTGGATTAAGGAAATTATGGGTTATAGCTATGGAGGTGATTGGGTATGGTTTATGGGTATGCTCGTGAGATCAATATAGTGTTTATCATCTCCGTTGCGTCTACGTACCTTTCCTGCAATATTGAATCTCAATATTGATACGTGAGTACTCATAATTTAACTTTTACATACTAATAGTGTATCCCTGACTAGTGCTCGAGTATATAGGATTATGCATGTTTGTACTTTTGATATTGCCTTTAGTTAGGTTATGTTGAATCCTGAATTAGTTATATATGCGACTGAGATAAGGTATAAGATATGCATGGCGTTGGAAAGCTAGCGAAAAATTAAGAACTTTTCATTTAGATATCGAATGATTTCGATGAACGGATTTGAAGTTATAGTCCATCGAATTTTTGTATTATTATTAAAAATGATCATTATTATCGTCGTTATTATCGTCGTTATTATCGTCGTTCTAGTTTTATCTTATTATTATTATTATTATCTTTATCAATAAAAGGATTTATCATTAAAAATTATTATTTTTTATTATTATTACTATCGTTATTATCGTTAAAGTTATAATTAGTATTATTATTATTATCCAATTATTATTATTATTATTATTATTGGTATTATTATTATTATTATCATTATTAATATATATATCATTATTTAAAAATGGTTATTGTTATTGTTATTGTTATTATTATTATTACTATATTATCATTAAGATAATTATTAGTATTATCGTTAATAATGTTATAGTAACTATCATTATTAATATTAGTGTAATTAAAACAAATATTTGTAACACCTAATTATTTTGATTACTATTATTATCATTATTACGAACACGATATAAAAGACGATTAAAAGCTATTAAACGAAACGATTAGGAAATAATGGGTAAGAGTATCATGATGAAATTAAAATATTATAAGATATTGATTTAGATAAAATTATCGTTCTTATTATTTTTATCATTACTATTATTATTAAAATTATCGTTAGTATTAAAACTATCATTTTAATAAAAATTATCATTTTAATAAAATGTCATTGTTACTATAAAATATCATTATTATTATTATTATTTTAAATAGAATTATTATTTTAAAGATAATATTAAAAATTATCGTAAATATTAAAGTTATCATAATTAGAATTATCGTTTTATCATAATGTCATCTTAGTAATTATAAATATTGATATTTTTATAATAATAATTATTATTACAAAATAATACAACTTTTACTTACTATCATTATAGATATTATTTTATCAAATAAATATTTGATACAAACATATTTTACTACGTGTAATAACTTACTTTAATAATATCTATCATATTATCTTTATAATATTAAATGAACCCTATAAATTTTATTACTTAATATATATAAAAGTATATTTTATTATATATATATATAATATAAAATTTTATTTATTAATAAATAAATTATATTATTTACTCTAATAAATCTTTTAAAAATATTTAAAAATATAAAACGACGATATTTAAACTATATATTAATCATGTATAGATTTTTGGAAATTATTTTGAGTCAAATTTACTTTTGTTGACTTTTGCATATTAGTCTCGAGCATTAGGATTGTGGTACACTATGACTTGACCTAATTTGTTAGAAAAATATTGACCAACACATAAATATATATAATTAATTTAGGTTCGTGAATCCGAGGCCAACCTTGCACTTGTTCAATGACGTTATATGTATTTTTACTACGAAATACAGTATGGTGAGTTTCATTTGCCTTTTTACTCTTTATATTTTTGGGCTGAGAATACATGCGCAACTTTTATAAATGTTTTACGAAATAGACACAAGTAATCAAAACTACATTATATGGTTGAATTATCGAAATCGAATATGCCCCTTTTTATTAAAGTCTGGTAATCTAAGAATTAGGGAACAGACACCCTAATTGACGCGAATTCTAAAGATAGATCTATTGGGCCTAACAAACCCCATCCAAAGTACCGGATGCTTTAGTACTTCGAAATTATATCATGTCCGAAGGAGGATCCCGGAATGATAGGGGATATTCTTATATGTATCTAGTTAATGTCGGTTACCAGGTGTTCACCATATGAATGATTATTTTTTTGTCTCTATGCATGGGACGTATATTTATGAGAACTGGAAATGAAATTCTTGTGGTCTATTAAAATGATGGAAATAAATGATTATGATAAACTAATGAACTCACCAACCTTTTGGTTGACACTTTAAAGCATGTTTATTCTCAGGTGTTAAAGAAATCTTCCGCTGTGCATTTGCTCATTTTAAAGATATTACTTATAGTCTTTCATAGCATATTTCGAAGAACGTTGCATTCGAGTCATTGAGTTCATCAAAGATTATTATTAAATCAATTTATAGTTGGATAGTGGATATTATGAAATGGTATGCATGCCTGTCAATTTTTGATGTAAAGAAAGATTGTCTTTTAAAAACGAATGCAATGTTTGTAAAATGTATCATATAGAGGTCAAATACCTCGCAATGTAATCAACTATTGTGAATTGTTTATAATGTATATGAACGGGTCCTTTCAAGATCAGTCCCAACCCCAAAACAATAAAAACCTGCGAAAAACACTCCGAAAAAACCCGAAAAAAACCCCCCAAAATCACAATTTTTAACCGTTAATCACCAAATCTTTTGCTAAAATCATGTTGAGAAGGATGCTATCTAGGAATTACTCAAGAAAAACGGTAAATTTCTACACCTAAACACCATTTAATCCAAAATTTGATGTTCTTGAGCTATTTTTTCCCCAATTTGATTTTGATGCTTTTTAGTGTAATTAGACTTAAATTGTTTATGTATTATGCTTGTATAACCTAGATTGATGCTGTTTAACATGATTAGAAGCCTTAAACTTCAAATTTTGAATAATCTAGGGTTTGTGTTCTTGAGCAAATTTGGGGCTTTTTGATATAAACAGGTTATGGCCGATTTTTGTCATGAATTGTTGCTAAATTGAGTAGTGTAACATGTCTAGGTAGTTAAATGATCCAAACTTTGAGCCTAAACATGATTTTGAGAATTAAAGTGGACTTTTTCAAGTCTAAAATTCATGAACTTGATTTTTGAAAGATAATGCCATTTGAGACTTGTTTAATTGCTAGTAATGATTATTTTGACATGTTATTTGAGTTGAATGCTTATGAACTTGGCGAAAATTTTTGTATATGCTTATTTGAAAAAATGTAGATTTGATAAAAATGTGAAAATAAGCTTAAGTTTGATATAAATTGATAATGTCATTGTAATTATTTTGATTGATGATTTTGCTGACACTAATGCATATTTGGATGCACAAAAATTGTGTTTGATGTGTTTTGCAGAATGAAAGGGGTGAATCTTCATCCCAAGCCCGCAATGCTCCTGCTGAGAATTTGGAACAACAGGAGGTGGATAACTACTACAAGCAGGATATACCTCATCCAGTCATGACCTTTTCCGATATGCACTTGGAAGAGTTGCACCCGAACCTGAGATTTGACAGACTTTGGATAGATTATCCAAAATATCAACGGGGTTTGCATACTCTTCATTCTAAGGTTGTTAAGGTACCAAGGGTAATAGAATGGGGACCCTTAGAAGCTGTAGAATTGGCTGGGCCAATTAGGGAATTACTTGTACAGAGGTATGGTAATTCTTCTTTTAATGACTGGGTACATTTATTCACCATACGTAGACCTGTATATAAAGTATGGTGTGAAGAATTGTTATGTAGTATAGAGTTGAATGATCGGGTAGCTAGTTTAACCGATCGTTCTTTTATTAGATTTTTGTTAGGCGGTTCGATGCGCCACATGTCTTTACTGGACATGGCTCAGGCTTTACGTATATATACGCCTGAGGAGTTAGCGTCTGCCGATTGTAGAGGATTGATACTAAACGGTAGAAAGATAGATGAGAATTTTGATACACACGGTGTGTGGAGTCAAATGACAAGCCATCACCGTTTCAAAGGGGGAAATTACTCTTATTTGGATATAGATAGAGCCGAATTAAGAGTGATACATAGGTTTTTAGCTAATTCGATTACACAAAGGGGTAAGAACAAAGAAAAAGTAAATGAACAGGATTTGTTTTACCATATGTTTATTCGAGACCCACAAAGCGCTGTAAGTATACCATATTGTGTGGGTTATTATTTATCAGCTATGGTTCGGGGGATGCGACCACATAGCATAATAGGAGGTGGTATTTTTATTACTTTGATTGGTGAATATCTCGGTGTGGATATAAGTCGGGGGGGGGGATTATTACTTGAAGAGCCGGAACCCCGCGATACTATAGGTTTAAATGTATACCATGGTGCGAAAGTTTTGAAGAGGCGAAATAACGCCGCAGTACGATACCATGGTAGACATCCACAGGTGGAGAGAAACCAGCAGCAAGGTAATGTAGGAGGGGGAAATGAGATGCAAGAAATGCATAGGTTTATAGCTTCTCAGGAATACGAAAATGCTAGACAGAGAGCATTTGAAGATTGGCAAGTTCATCAGAACCAAATCATAGCTCATTGCCAACATATAGGTAGAAACTATATTCCTACACCGAAACCCATCTTCCCTCCTTGGTCTATAGAGATGCAGCCACCATATCCTACGTATGACCCTGCCGAAGCATTCTATAGCACTTATGGTTATGCCTGGAACCCCTATTGGTACCAATATCATCCTTAGTTTACTTATTATTTTTTTTTATTTTGTAATTTGTAATTATTGATACGTTTAATACTTTTGTTAATATTGTAATCATTTTTATAATCATCTAACTTTTATTCTTAGATTTTAATAATTTTTGAATGTGGGGTAATATACCAAACTTCAAAAATATGTATATATGTTTGCAGTTTATCTTATGTACACAACAGGGTAAAACAACGCATTTTCAAAGACTGGCATTAAGTTCAGCAAAAGCAACTAATTTTGACGACAAGATGCAAAATATATGTGAAATAACAACAAGACGGAATGAACAAATGATGTGCACCGTTTATCATTCAGCAAACAAACGCCAATATATTTGGAAACTTTGGTAAAATGTAATCATTTTCACACTAATCACCCTCAATAATTTAAATTGTTACTGATTTCTTGCAAATGAGGGCATTGCAAGATCTTAAGTGTGGGAAGGGGTTAAATTCTTTCGGATTTTAAAAATTTTTACTTTATACACTTGGTTACCATTAAAAATACTAGTAAAGCAGTAGTTGTATTAGAATCTAGTGCTCTCTGATAAAAAAGAACAGCCCTAGTCTTATATACTGACTACCCAATTCTAGTAAAAATTTTCAAAATTTTCAATTAAATGAATTCAAAATCATGTTTATACATATTTATGAACGATAAAACTAGGTTTTAACACCGAAATTATTGTTACCTCGGAAAGGACATAAATTAAGAAACAAACTAAAATGTTAAAATTCATTTAAAATGGAATAGAGGACGATAAAAAGGAAAATAAAAGCTAAGTGTGGGAAAATTTACCAAGTTATCTTAAACATATGTCACATATATCTGTAACAAATAACTGAAAATACTTTTGCTTTGGACTAAACTAAACTGTTTTACCCGATGAAAGAAAAGAAGAGATGGATCTACATGATGAATCAATTCCATCATTAAAAGGAAGTAAAGTCTTTCGAAAAAGAAACGCGCTTCTTGATTTAGATCATGAAGTTGTCGTCCAGACCAGCTGTAGGTTGACGAAAAATCTAGAAAAGTCATCACTAAAATCAGCAGGAAATCCACGGACCTCAGCATTAAACAGGGTCGCCATGTGGTCAGATTTATCCTAACCATGAGAAGGATTTATCTCGTACAATGGGGGGGCACCGTGCAAATTAGCTTGATAAGACTAATGAATCAGATCCCCAGAAAGGATAATCTCCTTAAAGATTAAAAATCAGCTTTTAAGACTGATATTACTCAATCCTAGAGATTGACCTTAAAGATTGAGAATTCAAACTCATGGAATTCAATGATATCTAAACTCGAGCTTGAACGAGAAAATATTTTGATCAAAATTATAAACCGATTTGTTTTCTGAAAACCCTATTTTCAATGCGTTCATTACCATTGAACGTAAAATCCTAGGAATTCACCTGGAATTCATTAGGTCGCCTGAACTAAATCGGGTGTCAACCGTAAGAACGGTGGTTGCATAGTGGTCAAAGACAGGACCTTGTGCCATACCGAAAAATTATAAGGGTGAGCTTTACTATTGCTCCTACCAAGGATAGTAATTGCGTCCGACACGTTATAGACCATAATTAAAAGCATGTCAGGGGACATTGCCTTAACAGTTGCTTGTTCAACGCTTTCCTTTACAACCGGACGGTAGTTTACCGAAAGGTAATATACGGGACAAGTAAACTGGACGTGTTGCTTTCCAAATACAAGGTTAGCAAGTGGGTGACACAAAACCGCAAGTTTTGAGCTAAAATTTTCAAATCTAAAACCCACCAAACCCACAAAAATATTTTGCAAACACCGGTAAAGGGTTATCCCGGAAAACTTATCTAGGGTAAAAACTAGATTTCAAAAGATCAAATGTTTTCATAAAGATCCAATTTCCTTAATGGATCTAAACTTTTATAGTCATGTGGGACTGTAAACCATATCGTTACTACCATTGTTTATACCGCCGTATAGAAATCACTGATGTACAAAGTGTGAAGAATAAAGAACTGATTCTTGTATTTCAAGACAATATTGCTTGAGGACAAGCAACGCTCAAGTGTGGGAATATTTGATAATGCTAAAAAGGAACATATATTTCATAGCATTATTCCTCAAGAAAGACAAGCTTTTAGTTGCAATTGTTCTATTTACAAGCGATATTCGTTTAAATAATAAAAGGTGAAGACAAAAGACAGATTCGACGAATTGAAGACGCAAACGACCAAAAAGCTCAAAAGTACAAAAGACAATCAAAAAGGTTCCAATTATTTATAAGAAACGTCTCGAAATTACAAGAGTACAAGATTCAAAACACAAAGTACAAAATATAAAATTGTACGCAAGGACGTTCGAAAATCCGGAACCGGGACCAGAGTCAACTCTTAACGCTCGACGCAACGGACTAAAAATTACAAGTTAACTATGTATATAAATATAATATAATATATAATTAATTATATTAATTATATATATATTATATATATATTATAAACCGTCGGTAAACAAAGAGCCAAACTCCTCTGAGCTGTAAAAGTAACCTCCGCGACTCGCGGAGTTTGAAGGCAAAATTCACCGCGAGTCGCGGAGCCCCAATTTCAGAAACTTCCTATAAAAGCAAACGAATTCTGATCGAAAAAACCACCAAATATATCCATCTCTCTATCTATACGATATATATATATATATAATTTATATTTTAATTTTAATTTTAATTATAATTCTAATAATAAGGGTATGTTAGCGAATATTGTAAGGGTGTAAGTCGAAATTCTGTCCGTGTAACGCTACGCTATTTTTAAATCATTGTAAGTTATGTTCAACCTTTTTACATTAATGTCTCGTAGCTAAGTTATTATTATGCTTATTTAAAACGAAGTAATCATGATGTTGGGCTAATTACTAAAATTGGGTAATTGGGCTTTGTACCAAAATTGGGGTTTGGACAAAAGAACGACACTTGTGGAAATTAGACTATGGGCTATTAATGGGCTTTATATTTGTTTAACTAAATGAAAGTTTGTTAATGTTAATATAAAGATTTACAATTGGGCGTCCCTATAAATTACCATATACACTCGATCGGACACGATGGGCGGGGTATTTATATGTACGAATAATCGTTCATTTAACCGGACACGGGAATGGATTAATAGCCACTAGAATAATTAAAACATGGGTGAAATTACATTCAAGGGTAATTGGTGTAATTGTTAACAAAGTAGTAAAACCTTGGTTTACACACAGTCGATAACCTGGTGTATTCATTAAACAAAGTATTAAAACATTGTTACAATTCGAATCCCCAATTAGTTGGAATATTTAACTTCGGGTATAATAATAATTTGATGAGGACACTCGCACTTTATATTATGACTGATGGACTGTTATGGACAAAAACCAGACGGACAGATTAAATAATCCAGGACAAAGGACAATTAACCCATGGGCATAAAACTAAAATCAACACGTCAAACATCATGATTACGGAAGTTTAAATAAGCATAATTCTTTTATTTCATATTTAATTTCCTTTATTTTATATTTAATTGCACTTCTAATTATCGCACTTTTATTTATTGTTATTTAATCGCACTTTTAATTATCGTACTTTTTAATTATCGCAATTTTATTTTATCGCACTTTTATTATTCGCAATTTCATTATCGTTATTTACTTTACGCTTTAAATTAAGTCTTTTATTTATTTAATATTTTACATTAGGTTTTAACTGCGACTAAAGTTTTAAAATCGACAAACCGGTCATTAAACGGTAAAAACCCCCCTTTATAATAATAATATTACTTATATATATATTTGTATTTTTATAAAAGTAAACTAATATAGCGTTGAGCTTTGTTTAAAGATTTCCCTGTGGAACGAACCGGACTTACTAAAAACTACACTACTTTACGATTAGGTACACTGCCTATAAGTGTTGTAGCAAGGTTTAAGTATATCCATTCTATAAATAAATAAATATCTTGTGTAAAATTGTATCGTATTTAATAGTGTTTTCTGCTAAAATTAATAACTATTTTATATACACCTCGCATAACATCAAAACCCTTAAGTTAGTAGTCTCAATTTATATATATAAAGCCCATTATTAATATACTTAATGAGATACTTAACTATCATATATTCAAGTTAGATATAATCCATATATCCATATATATACATAAGTATATATTTAATACAAGTTATGACGTTCGTGAATCGTCGAACAAATGGTTGGTCAATTGTTTGTATGAAACTCATTTCAGAAGTTTTAAAACTTTTCAAAAGTTATTGCTTATCATGTCGGAATAATGTTATCATATAAAGATTAAGTTTAAATTTTGGTCGAAAATTTTCGGGTCGTCACACAAAATGTGATATACACTTGAGTAAATCACCATTTTGATCTTCCCATAAGAAAATTTAATAACTTCCCCTTGAAACAAGATATCAATTAGTTACCTCCCCCTATCGTAACTATTGAAATAGAAGCATAAGGAGTTAACATGAAGGCAATAGCTCCCCCTAGAAAGATAATACCTAAAGCATTCAGTTACTCCCCTAAATTGAATATACTCCCCCTAAACTCAAGATCCCAGGAACAAGTTCCAATAGAACTAGGGAAATTAAGCAATATACTCCACCATGCCTATTTGCTGAATCAAGAACTTTAGCCTAACTTCATCTAAAGGTTTAGTGAACATATCAGCTAATTGTACTTTTGTAGGAACGAAGTATAATTCTACATCTTCCTTTTCTACATGGTCCTTGATAAAGTGATAACGGATATATATGGGTTTAGTCTTAGAATGCTGGATTGGGTTGCTAGTAATTGAAATTGTACTTTATGAATCACAGTATATCGGGGTTTTAGTGATCTTAAAGCCGTAGTCTAACAGTTGAGTTTGCATCCACAAAACTTGAGAACAACAGTGAGCTGCAGCAATATACTCAGACTCGGCGGTTGACAATGAAACACGGTTTTGTTTCTTGGATGACCAACCAACTAACCTATTCCCCAACATCTGAATTGATTCAGATGTGCTTTTCCTATCAACATGGCAACCACCATGGTCTGCATCTGTGTAAGCAGTGAGAGTGAAATCAGATCCATGAGGATACCAGATTCCAAGATTAGGTGTACCTTTTAGATACTGAAAAATCCTAACCACCGCTTTGGAGTGTGATTTATTACGGTTGGATTGAAAGCATGCACAGACAGTTACGACAAGTGTAATGTCTGAGCTACTTGTAGTCAAATACATTAAAGAGCCAACCATGCTTCGTTAAAGTGTTATATCAAAGGGTTCCCCATTTTCATCAGCGTTTAACAAAGTCCTCATTGGGCTTGACATTGTTCTTAAATCAGTCATTTTAAAACGTTTTAGCATGTCGTTAATGTATTTTGTTTGACTGATAAAAATGTTATTTTGGTAATTGTTTGACTTGTAACCTTAAGAAGAAATTGAGCTGGTCAAGCATGCTCATTTCGAATTTGTTGGCCATAAGGTCACCAAATTCTTTGCATAAGGCCTAGGACGTGGAACCGAAAATAATATCATCAACGTAAATTTGAACCTAGAGAATGTGACCGTGGTTTTTATGGATGAAGAGCGTTGTATCAATTGTTCCATGAGAGAAGCCATTTCCAGCAAATACTTTGTCAAAGTCTCATACCATGCACGTGGTGCTTGCTTTAGACCGTACAAAGCTTTCTCCAAGTAGTAGACGTGGTTCGAATGAATAGGATCGACAAAGCCTTCTGTTTGATCAACATAAACTTTCTCTTGAATATTACCATTTAGAAAAGCGGTTTTGACATCCATTTGAAACACCGTGAACTTCATATGAGAAGCATAAGCAAGAAACAGATGAATAGCCTCAATTCTTGCAACTGGAGCAAATGTTTCATCATAGTCAATACCCTCTTGTTGTCTATATTCCTTGGCCTCAAGACGTGCCTTATTTCTAACCACAACCCCATTAGAATCTTTCTTGTCCTTGAAAATCCACTTAACCTCGATTGATCGTTGACCCGCTGGTCTTGGAACTAATCGCCACACCTTCAAACGTTCAAATTGACCTATATCTTCTTGCATTGTTATCACCCAGTTTGGATCAAGTAAAGCATGAGCAACCGAAGTTGGTTCAATCTTAATTAGAAAAGCAGTATATAAACACATATTCCGAGTACCCCTTCGGGTTGAAACTGGAGCAGTAGTATCCTCAATGACAAAAACAATCGGATTACTTTTGGTCCATCGATTTGTATGTGGAAGATATCCTACTTCAGTGGTATTCATTTAAACATCAACCGTTGTTGACGTTGAGCCATGATGTTCTTGTTCTGATGTAACATTGTCTAATGGGTAATTTTGAGTTTCTGGAGAAATAACTGGAATTGTATCAATTAATGTATCTTAGTTCAAGATTATCATCGGGAGGTGAGAGGGAGGATGAAGAAGCAACAGGAGAATCAATTGGTGTTGTATCTTCATCATAGAGACTTGGTTGTGTCTCCACAGTAATTGATTGTGTTGGTGTTTCTAATACGGTATGAACATCTGAGTTCCGTTGAGGAGAGTAAAGACTATCAAATAAGATATCAAGTTCCTCTGTAGTTACCGTAGGAACACCCTTCTTTGGGAAAATTGAGTTTTGCGCGGAAGAAGTAGTAGCCAGGTTAGGATCAGGTTTTGAACTAATTTGTTTAAAAGCCATCCCCGATAACTCATCAAATTTAACATTAATGCTTTCCTTTATCGTCTTTGTCCTTTTGTGCTAAACACGATAAGCAACCTTATTTGACGAGTAACCGAGAAATACAGCCTGATCGCCATGAGGATCCCACTTTCCGAGGCTGTCAAAATCCTTAAGCACATAGCATATACAACCAAAAACACGACAATATTTGACATTCGAGCGTCTACCGTATAGCAACTCATAAGGAGTCTTTTCAAAACGTTTGTTTATGATACAACGATTTTGGGTATAACAAGCAGTTGAAATGGCCTCCCCCCACATTTTCAAATGTTGTTTGGAGTAGGCAAGCATCGTTCTAGCTGCCTCATACAACGTACGATTATGTCGTTCGACTACTCCATTTTGTTGGGGGGGTTCATGCAGCAGAGAACTGATGTTCAATACCTTGGTCTTTCAAATAACTATCTAACAGATCATTCTTAAATTCTGTCCCATTATCAGTTCTGATGCTCTTAACATGTTTGTTAAAAGATCGTTGTGTTTTCTTGATGAACTCAATGATAATGGTGGGGGTTTCAGATTTGGTCCTCAGAAGAAAAATCCATGTATATCAAGTATAGTCATCTACTATGACAAACACATGTTTTCGACCACCAAGGCTAGAAACCCGCATGGGTCCACATAAGTCCATATGCAATAATTGCAAAGACGATGAAGTAGTGGGGTTTTGCTTAAGTAGATGATTAGTCCGTATCAGCTTACCAATTGCACATGATGGACATACATGATGCTTATCATATTGAAATGTAGGAATACCATTAACTAAGTCTTTAGAGACCAGTCGATTGATACCCTTGTAATTCAGGTGTGACATCCGGTGATGCCATAACCACGAATTTTCTTTTGTGGAACGAGTAGCCAAACACATGTTTCCATGTGTTGGTTCATCATTGAGGTCAATAGTGTATAGTGAAGCATAACGTTTACCAATAAGGAGATCATTTCCATCGGTGAATTGCACCGAGCATTGATGTCGTTCGAATAGAACATTGAGATCTCCATCGCAAAATTGACTGACACTAAACAAACTGCACCCCAAACCCTCAACATACGAGACCCTTTTGATTGTTATGCCATTTTTCACATAATCTCCATAACCCGTTATTATTACAATCTCGTCATTTCCAAATATAACCGTTCCTAGGACTTTGTCAACGTAATTGACAAGTAAGGATTTATCGCTCGTCATGTACCGAGAATAACTAGAATCAATATACCAAACACAGAAGTCGAAACCCTGTAAACGTTAAGTTTCCTAGAGTTTAGGTACCCAAAGTTTCTTGGGTCCTCTACTGTTAGTACCAGCAATAAACTTTGGATCACAAATAAATGTATCACGTAATGTATCATGCAATTTAGACATTTAAACATCATTTAAAATCACATTACATGAAACATCATAAGCAATATCAAGGTTTACATCATCATCAGAAGTCTAAACACAAAACTTATTCCAAGTAAATGTTTTGTTCAGAGAAGAAAATTGAAAAATATGTGATGACTTCGTAGGTCGACTAGCAGATTTCTTGGTTTGGTTTGCTACTTTCTTAGTCTTTGACTTAGGAACCCATATAGACTTGTAATTCAAGTTTGGATTATAACCTATGACACGAAAAACACCTTTGTTAGTGAGACGTCCAAACTTTTCAGTTTTGGTTTGAGTAGATTGACTTTACAAAATTTCCATTTGATTTTACGTTCCTTTGCATCATACTCACTCAAATCAGGTTTTGGACACGTGTGTTATTTTAAAGACTTCATTGGTTTCTTTAAAAGACTTTACTTTGCATGTTTTGACATTAACATCAGAGGAAGTTTTTCATTAGAACAAGAACCATCTGGATGATGTACCTTCTTAACAATGAATTGTTTTGAAGGCGTAACATTTAAAACACTTTTCTCAAGTTGAGAACGTAAAGGATTTTTAAGAATGGTAATGGGTTTAGTATCCTTAGAATTTGTCATCCCCTTAACCTTCTTATCAATCCATCCAGCACACAGAAACTTTATTCACACAAGTAGAAGTCATTAGTGGTGTGTGCGCTTGTAAAGTTATTTGCTTTTGTGTGTTAGCCTGTTTTAGTAGAACTATCTTACGATTTAAGCTTTGAATTTTAAGACATAAATCCTCAGCAGACACTAAAACTTCACCTTCCTTAAAAGCATACGAAAATTCTTTCCTAGGAAGTTGAGGTAATTTATCACACAGTTCAAGCATTTGTTTCAAAGATTTGGATCTAAGTTGCAACTCTATATTTTCTTTTTTCAAGTTTATCAACTAGATGATACAAATCTAATACTTCAGGATTTTCATCATCAGATTCTACCTTAGGTTCAACTTTTGGTTCTACCTGAGGTTCTACCTTTATATCTAAAGCCTTATGACCTAGTGATGCTGACTTGAACAAGACAGTAAGTTCATGTGCTAGGTCTTCACAAATCTGTTCATCAGAAATAGGACATGCAGGTAAAGCTGGTAACATTGGTTTCTCTTCCATAACAGGTTGATCAATCACCTCATATATGGTAATAATGCTAGAACTAGGTTTGTTAAACACTTCATTCTCAAGCATTAAAATGTATTTCTCTAGCATGAGTGTGGGAATGTAAACCAATATACGCTTAGGCACATAATCAGCATTTTTCATGTTCTCTTCATGTTCAACAAGTTCTTTCAACAAATCCGGATTAGGTTTACCCATTTTAGCATTAATCTTTTCATACATTAAGCTAATTTGATAATATTTTTAGGATGAACGATTAGCAATAATATCATCAAAATCAGCATCAGAAGCATGAACAAAGTGAGATGGCAAAACAGCTTGAAAATAATCAGAATGATATAAATCAAGAATCTTTTTGGAAATATTGTCTAACATCTTGGGATCTTCAAAACCCTACCCCCACTTATCACCATAAATCATTTTTGGTCTATTCATAAAGATTGCTTGTTTGAAAGTTCCATACTTATGATAGCTCTTGATTGCTCTTGACGATAAAGTTTTTCCTCATATTGTGCAAGTTGAGCTTTCATTTTCAAAGAATCTTTAGTGAATTGTGAAATTTCACCTTTCTTCTTAATTATGGATTCTTCCAATTGAACAATTTTCTTGTTTAGTTTGGAAAGTGTGGGTTCATGTTGTTCTTTTAAATCAGAAAGATCTTTTTCTAAGAATTGAACTTTCTCCGCATGATGTTCAAATTTCAGATGATAATCAGTTCGTTCAACTTTAATCGGATGAATTGACTTTTTAAATTCTTCCAACTCAGTATCCAAGGAGCTGAGTTAGGTTCTCAAGTGATTCACCTCCGATTGTGATTTGGATGATGAAGATTTAGTCTCATGTAGTTTGAATTTATCTTTCAAAACTTTGTTTTCAGATTTTAAATCTTTTACTTCTTTTGACATTGAGACTAAATTGTTCATCAAGTCATTTTGCATTTTGATAAAATCAGGTGGGATTTCAGTTAATTGTACCTCATCATCATCAGATGTTGAGTCAGAATTCTCCCTTGCTTTCCTAGCTTTGATCAGCTTGGTCACCTTGCAGACATTTGCATGTTCCACCTCCAATCTGAATCATCCGTCCAGTTAAACCAAGTATCATCAATCGGTTTCAGCTCTCCCTCACTTTCCATAACCTTCACCATCTACATTTTCTTCTTGTAGTAAGCAACATCTTTCTTCTTAGGTATCTTGCACTCACGAGAGAAATGGTCAGCTTTGCCACAGTTGTAACAGATTGAATCATCCTTCTTCGAATCTTCAGCATGTTGATGTTTTAATGAATCAGGTTTCTTGTAGTAGGAGGAAGAAGATGAATTCTTGCATTAATTTCTTGATTTGCCTTTAAACTTGTACTTGTTTAAGGCTTTGATGAACATAACAGCCTTTTTGACTAGTTAAAGGTGAGACTCATCAACATCCAAAAGATTTAACTCTTCAGAATCAGTTGATTCTTCAACAAACACTTTCTTGGATAAGCTTTTGGAAGTGGTATAAGATTTTCTCTTCTTCTTAGCAATGAGGGCAAGTGGATCACCCAAAGAAGACTCTTTCCTTTCCTCTTAAAGTTTAAATACAGCCAGTTAATAATGCATAAGGACTCCAATAAGCTCATGAACATTCAGCTTGTCAATCTCTTTGGAGATCGAATGATGGTTCCATAAGGAAGCCAATTAGTATTGAGCTTTTTGAGAAACTTCATGTTGATCTCAGCATTCACTTTAGTAATCTTGCACCTTTTCAACTATTTCAGAATACCATTAAAATGTCGGTAGGTATCCTTGAGTAGTTCTTTAGGTTCCTGCTTTAAATCTTCATAAAATCCCAGAGCCTTATTCAGTTTGGTGACACCAGACATGTCATAACCTTCTTGTTGTCGTTTGATCTCATCTCATATGTCCATAGCAGTGGTGTTGCTATCAACATTTTCATACAACTCATATGGGATGGCTTGCATGATAATATTTTTAGCTTCACTATCACCTTGAGCTCTTTCTCATCTCTCTCCAGAAAGTTCATAGACTGGAATTGGCATACCGGTTTCCGGATGGAATTCTACAACTGGACCTTCTTTTAAAGAAGCCCATATGTATTTTGCCTTCTCACCCTTGTAGTCTATGTACTGAGTGATATGATGAAGCCACTGGTTGTACTTTCCCATCAAACAACATCGAAGGTCGGGAATCTGACCCAATAATCAATGTATCTTGAGTAGACATTTTGACAAAATCTGAGGTAGATTGGGTAAAGATTCGGTATATCACACAATCTAAGATTCTGGTTCAGAAAAATCTAACAAAATGTCAGATTTGGCATCTGGTTCGGTACTATAGCAGACTCGGTATCTGGTTCGGTACTGTAGCAGATTCTGTATCAAAAACTGACAGGAATGACAAGTATCACACCCTGATTCGGTTTAGATTCGGTTTAGATTCGGTAAATACAGAATATGAAGCCTTTGAACACTTAAACCCCAAATATATCAAGTAAACAGAGATTCTGGTTCGGTATTGTAAAATTTGAACTTAAAAGAATCCAATTCCTTTGAAACATACCTGTTAACCTTGCTGCATAAGGAAATAAGTTAGTAACAATCAAAAATATCATTAAAACCGAGTGTTTATGATACCGAATATCAATGTAGCAGTTGACAAATCGAGTCTAAGTGTAAAACTTAGAAAATCAATTGAATCCTTACTCAAACCACACCAATTAGTTGCGTATATCCAAACCGAATGTGATAGAACCTTAAACACACCACAATCTACAACAATTAAGATGAATTTCTGACTTTGAAGCAAACTCGATATGGCAGTTAGAATACCGAATGATGATCAAATCTTCAATAATTGAAGAATTGATGAAATTGAACCGTCAAATATGTGATTAAACACATCACGAACACTGCTGAATCCTCTGATCTTCACTAAAACACTGAATCAAGCCTAAATTGATCAATACCGAGAGTTTTAGCCACGAACTCTAAAAAGTAGCTTGATTCTCCATAATTGTTGTTAAAAAGCTGTAATGATGATCGAAACACTTTCTAATACACCTAATTAACCTTCGCTGAACTTATCACAAGAATCTGAACGTCAGATTATCACAATCGATGATACCGAGTGTGATTCAATTTAACCGAATCTGAACAGATTCTGTAATCTTCAATCTCTGGATCAATATAGTGATGTAAAATCATTCCCTGGAAACTCTGATACCAAATGATAGGTCAGATGATAGTGAAAATTGAAGATGTGATAAGATTGAGTAAGACTCGACAAGGTATGAACAGACTCGGTTTTAGAGAGAATCGTTAAATTTACATTTCGCAGCTTCTTAAACTAGTTTACAATGCAATGACTATCTAATTAGGACTACTAAGGTTCCTTATATAGCCCTCTTTTAAGGAACCATCATTTAGGCTTGTTTCACATTAACACTATATACATTTCGGGGTCCTACCACTTCTACCGAAAGCTCTAAAGGCTTTTGTTAAGGTGATGAAAATATTTCTAATAAGATTAACAGTCAAACAATAGTCAATAATAACCGTCAAGTACTACTTAGTTGAAATGTCCCGTTCATATTAATTATAAACGTTCCATATTAATTGATTTCGTCGCGTGGTTTTGACCTCTATATGAGACGTTTTTCAAAGGCCGCATTCATTTTTAAAACAACCATAACCTTTATTTTATCGATAAAGGTTTAAAAAGCATTACGTAGATTATCAAATAATGATAATATAAAATATACCGTTTACACACTACCATTACATAATGGTTTACAATAAGAATATATTACATCAAAAATAAGTTTCGTGAATGCAGTTTTTACATAATATCATACAAGCATGGACTCCAAATCTTGTCCTTATTTTAGTATGCAACAGCGGAAGCTCTTAATAATCACCTGAGAATAAACATGCTTAAAACGTCAACAAAGATGTTGGTGAGTTATAGGTTTAACCTATATATTATCAAATCATAATAATAGACCACAAGATTTCATATTTCAATATACATCCCATACATAGAGATAAAATTCATTCATATGGTGAACACCTGGCAACCGACATTAACAAGATGCATATAAGAATATCCCCATTATTCCGGGATATCCGTCGGACATGATATAAAAACTCGAAGTACTAAAGCATCCACTATAACGGATGGGGTTTGTTGGGCCCAATAGATCTATCTTTAGTATTCGCGTCAATTAGTAGACTGGTTTACTAATTCTTAGGTCAATTAGTAGACTGGTTTACTAATTCTTAGGCATATTCAGCTTCGATCATTCAACAATAGAAAGTAGTTTCATGTACTTGTGTCTATTTTGTAAAACATTTATAAAACTGCATGTATTCTCATTCCAAAATATTAGATTTTAAAAGTGGGACTATAACTCACTTTTACTGATTTTTACTTCGTCGGGAAGTAAGATTTGGCCACTGGTCGATTCACGAACCTATAACAAATATGTACATATATCAAAGTATGTTCAAAATATATTTACAACATTTTTAATACGTTTTAATGTTTTAAGTTTATTAAGTCAGCTGTCATCGTTAGTAACCTACAACTAGTTGTCCACAATTAGATGTACAGAAATAAATCGATATATATTATCTTGAATCAATCCATGACCCAGTGTATACATGTCTCAGGCTAGATCACTACTCAAAGTATATATATTTTTGGAATCAACCTCAACCCTGTATAGCTAACTCCAACATTACTGCATATAGAGTGTCTATGGTTGTTCCAAATAATATATATACATGGGTCGATATGATATGTCAAAACATTTGCATACGTGTCTATGGTATTCCAAGATTACATAATATATTAGAATACATGTATAATACAATACAAGTTAGCTAGGATATGATTTGTATATAATTGTTACAATATTTCCCGTAGCTACAACAATCAAAAAATATCCGATCTTGTTTTACCCATAACTTCTTCGTTTTAAATCTGTTTTGAGTGAATAAAATTGCTATGGTTTCATATTGAACTCTATTTTATGAATCTAAACCAAAAAAGTATAGGTTTATTATCAGAAATATAAGTTACAAGTCATTTTTTTAAGAGGTAGTCATTTCAGTCGAAAGAACGACGTCTTGATGACCATTTGGAAAAACATACTTCCACTTTTAGTTTAACCATGATTTTTGGATATAGTTTCATGTTCATAAGAAAAATCATTTTTCCAGAAGAACAACTTTTAAATCAAATTTTATCATACTTTTTAATGATCAAACCCAAAACAGCCAGCGGTGTTACTACGACGGCGTATGTCCGGTTTTACGGTGTTTTTCGTGTTTCCAGGTTTTAAATTATTAAGTTAGCATATCATATAGATATAGAACATGTGTTTAGTTGATTTTAAAAGTCAATTTAGAAGGATTAACTTTATTTACGAACAAGTTTAGAATTAACTAAACTATGTTCTAGTGATTACAAGTTTAAATCTTCGAATAAAATAGTTTTATATGTATGAATCGAATGATGTTATCAACATCATTACAACCTTAATTTTAGTAGGTAAACCTACTGGAAATGAGAAAAATAGATCTAGCTTCAAAGGATCCTTGGATGGCTTGAAAGTTCTTGAAGCAGAATCATGACACGAAAACAAGTTCAAGTAAGATTTTCACTCGAAATAAGATTGTTATAGTTATAGAAATTGAATCAAAGTTTGAATATGAGTATTATCTTCTATTAGAAAGATATCTTACTGTAAATAAGAAAGATTTCTTGAGTTTGGATGATCACTTTATAAGATTTGAAGTAAGCTAGCAAACTTGGAAGTATTCTTGATTTTATGAAACTAGAACTTATAGAATTTATGAAGAACACTTAGAACTTGAAGATAGAACTTGAGAGAGATCAATTAGATGAAGAAAACTAAAGAATGAAAGTATTTGTAGGTGTTTTTAGTCGTTGGTATATGGATTAGATATAAAGAATGTGTAATTTTGTTTACTTGTAAATAAGTCATGAATGATTACTAATATTTTTGTAATTTTATGAGATATTTCATGCTAGTTTCCAAATGATGGTTTCCATATCTGTTAGGTGACTCACATGGGCTGCTAAGAGCTGATCATTGGAGTGTATATACCAATAGTACATACATCTAAAAGCTGTGTATTGTACGAGTACGAATACGGGTGCATACGAGTAGAATTGTTGATGAAATTGAACGAGGATGTAATTGTAAGCATTTTTGTTAAGTAGAAGTATTTTGATAAGTGTTTTTAAGTCTTTCAAAAGTGTATGAATACTTATTAAAACACTACATGTATATACATTTTAACTGAGTTGTTAAATCATCGTTAGTCGTTACATGTAAATGTTGTTTTGAAACCTTTAGGTTAATGATCTTGTTAAATGTTGTTAAACCATTGTTTATTATATCTAAAGAGATGTTAAATTATTACATTATCATGATATTTTGATATATTAATATATCTTAGTATGATACATATACAGTTAAATGTTGTTACAACGATAATCGTTACATATATGTCTTGTTTCGAAATCATTAAGTTAGTAGTCTTGTTTTTACATATGTAGTTCATTGTTAATACACTTAATGACATGTTTACTTATCATTTATCTTGATTAAACATAGTGTATCAATATCTTAATATGATTCATATGTATTTAGTAAGACGTTGTTATAACGATAATCGTTATATATATCGTTTCGAGTTTCTTAATTTAATAAACTCAATTTTATGTATATAACTCATTGTTAAAATACCTAATGAGATACTTACTTATCATAATATCATGTTAACTATATATATAATCATATATATGTCATCATATAGTTTTTACAATTTTTAACGTTTGTGAATCACCGGTCAACTTGGGTGGTCAATTGTCTATATGAAACCTATTTCAATTAATCAAGTATTAACAAGTTTGATTGCTTAACATGTTGGAAACACTTAATCATGTAAATATCAATTTAATTTAATATATATAAATATGGAAATGTTCGGGTCACTCCAGTACCTACCCGTTAAATAAATTCCGTCCCGAAATTTTAAGCAGTTTGAGGTGTTGACGTATCTTCTGGAAATAGGTGCGGGTATTTCTTCTTCATCTGATCTTCTTGTTCCCAAGTGAACTCAGGTCCTCTACGAGCATTCCATCAAAAATTAACAATTGGTATCTTATTTTGCTTAAGTCTTTTAACCTCACGATCCATTATTTCGACGGGTTCTTCGATGAATTGAAGTTTTTCGTTGATTTGGATTTTGTCTAACGGAATAGTGAGATCTTCTTTAGCAAAACATTTCTTCAAATTCGAGATGTAGAAAGTGTTATGTACAACCACGAGTTGTTGAGGTAACTCAAGTCGGTAAGCTACTGGTCCGACACGATCAATAATCTTGAACGGTCCAATATACCTTGGATTTAATTTCCTCGTTTACCAAATCGAACAACACCTTTCCAATGTGCAACTTTAAGCATGACCATCTCTCCAATTTCGAATTCTATATCTTTTCTTTAATGTCAGTGTAGCTCTTTTGTCGACTTTGGGCGGTTTTTAACTGTTGTTGAATTTGGATGATCTTCTCGGTAGTTTCTTGTATTATCTCCGGACCCGTAATCTGTCTATCCCCCACTTCACTCCAACAAATCGGAGACCTGCACTTTCTACTATAGAGTGCTTCAAACGATGCCATCTCAATGCTTGAATGGTAGCTATTGTTGTAGGAAAATTCTGCTAACGGAAGGTGTCGATCCCAACTGTTTTCGAAATCAATAACACATGCTCATACCATTTCTTCAAGCGTTTGTATCCTCCTTTCGATCTGCCCATCAGTTTGTGGATGATAAGTAGTACTCATGTTTAGACGAGTTCCTAATGCTTGCCGTAATGTCTGCCAGAATCTTGAAATAAATCTGCCAACCCTATCAGAGATAATAGAGATTGGTATTCCATGTCTGGAGACGGCTTCCTTTAAATAAAATCGTGCCAGCTTCTCCATCTTGTCATCTTCTCTTATTGGCAGGAAGTGTGCTGATTTGGTGAGACGATCAACTATTACCCAAATAGTATCAAAACCACTTGCAGTCCTTGGCAATTTAGTGATGAAATCTATGGTAATGTTTTTCTATTTCCATTCCGGGATTTCGGATTGTTGAAGTAGACTTGATGGTTTCTAATGCTCCGCTTTGACCTTAGAACACGTCAAACATTCTCCTACGTATTTAGCAACATCGGCTTTCATACCCGACCACCAAAAATGTTTCTTGAGATCCTTGTACATCTTCCCCGTTCCAGGATGTATTGAGTATCTAGTTTTATGAGCTTCTCTAAGTACCATTTCTCTCATATCTCCAAATTTTGGTACCCAAATTCTTTCAACCCTATAGCAGGTTCCGTCTTCCCGAATATTAAGATGTTTCTCCGATCCTTTGGGTATTTCATCCTTTAAATTTCCCTCTTTTAAAACTCCTTGTTGCGCCTCCTTTATTTGAGTAGTAAGGTTATTGTGAATCATTATATTCATAGCTTTTACTCGAATGGGTTCTCTGTCCTTTCTGCTCAAAGCGTCGGCTACCACATTCGCCTTCCCCGGGTGGTAACGAATCTCAAAGTCGTAATCATTCAACAATTCAATCCACCTGCCCTGCCTCATGTTCAGTTGTTTCTGATTAAATATGTGTTGAAGACTTTTGTGGTCGGTATATATAATACTTTTGACCCCATATAAGTAGTGCCTCCAAGTATTTAATGCAAAAACAACCGCGCCTAATTCCAAATCATGCGTCGTATAATTCAGCTCGTGAATCTTCAATTTTCTAGATGCATAAGCAATTACTTTCGTTCGTTGCATTAATACACAACCGAGACCTTGCTTTGAGGCGTCACAATATATCACAAAATCATCATTCCCTTCCGGTAATGACAATATAGATGCCGTAGTTAACTTTTTCTTTAACAATTGAAACGCTTTCTCTTGTTCATCTTTCCATTCAAATTTCTTCTCTTTATGCGTTAATGCAGTCTATGAAATGTCCCGTTCATATTGATTATAAACGTTCCATATTAATTGATTTCGTTGTGAGGTTTTGACCTCTATATGAGACGTTTTTCAAAGACCGCATTCATTTTTAAAACAACTATAACCTTTATTTTATCGATAAAGGTTTAAAAAGCATTACGTAGATTATCAAAATGATGATAATCTAAAATATACCGTTTACACACGACCATTACATAATGGTTTACAATAAGAATATATTACATCAAAAATAAGTTTCTTGAATGCAGTTTTTACATAATATCATACAAACATGGACTCCAAATCTTGTCCTTATTTTAGTATGCAACAGCGGAAGCTCTTAATAATCACCTGAGAATAAACATGCTTAAAACGTCAACAAAAATGTTGGTGAGTAATAGGTTTAACCTATATATTATCAAATCATAATAATAGACCACAAGATTTCATATTTCAATATACAACCCATACATAGAGATAAAATTCATTCATATGGTGAACACCTGGCAACCGACATTAACAAGATGCATATAAGAATATCCCCTATCATTATGGGAAATCCTTCGGACATGATATAAACGAATTTGAAGTACTAAAGCATCCGATACTTTGGATGGGGTTCGTTAGGCCCAATAGATCTATCTTTAGGATTCGCGTTAATTAGTAGATCGGTTTACTAATTCTTAGGTTACCAAGCAAAAGGGGCATATTCGGATTCGATCATTCACCCATATAATGTAGTTTCAATTACTTGTGTCTATTTCGTAAAACATTTATAAAACTGCATGTATTCTCATTCCAAAATATTAGATTTTAAAAGTGGGACTATAACTCACTTTTACAGATTTTTATTTCGTCGGGAAGTAAGATTTGGCCACTGGTCGATTCACGAACCTATAACAAATATGTACATATATCAAAGTATGTTCAAAATATATTTACAACATTTTTAATACGTTTTAATGTTTTAAGTTTATTAAGTCAGCTGTCCTCGTTAGTAACCTACAACTAGTTGTCCACAATTAGATGTACAGAAATAAATCGATATATATTATCTTAAATCAATCCATGACCCAGTGTATACATGTCTCAGGCTAGATTACTACTCAAAGTATATATATTTTTGGAATCAACCTCAACCCTGTATAGCTAACTCCAACATTACTGCATATAGAGTGTCTATGGTTGTTCCAAATAATATATATACATGGGTCGATATGATATATCAAAACATTTGCATACGTGTCTATGGTATCCCAAGATTACATAATATATTAAAATACATGTATAATATAATATAAGTTAGCTAGGATATGATTTATATAGAATTGTTACAATATTTCCCGTAGCTACAACAATCAAAAAATATCCAATCTTGTTTTACCCATAACTTATTCGTTTTAAATCCATTTTGAGTGAATCAAATTGCTATGGTTTCATATTAAACTCTATTTTATGAATCTAAACATAAAAGGTATAGGTTTATAGTCAGAAATATAAGTCACAAGTCATTTTTGTAAGAGGTAGTCATTTCAGTCGAAAGAACGATGTCTAGATGACTATTTTGGAAAACATACTTCCACTTTGAGTTTAACCATGATTTTTGGATATAGTTTCATATTCATAAGAAAAATCATTTTCCCAGAAGAACAACTTTTAAATCAAAGTTTATCATAGTTTTAATTAACTAACCCAAAACAGCCCGCAGTGTTACTACGACGGCGTATATCCGGTTTTACGGTGTTTTTCGTGTTTTTCGGTTTTAAATCATTAAGTTAGCATATCATATAGATATAGAACATGTGTTTAGTTGATTTTAAAAGTCAATTTAGAAGGATTAACTTTTGTTTGCGAACAAGTTTAGAATTAACTAAACTATGTTCTAGTGATTTCAAGTTTAAACCTTCGAATAAGGTAGTTTTATATATATGAATCAAATGATGTTATGAACATTATTACTACCTCAGGTTTTATGGATAAACCTACTGGAAATGAGAAAAATAGATCTAGCTTCAAAGGATCCTTGGATGGCTTGAAAGTTCTTGAAGCAGAATCACGACACGAAAACAAGTTCAAGTAAGATTTCCACTCGAAATAAGATTGTTATAGTTATAGAAATTGAATCAAAGTTTGAATATGAGTATTACCTTTTATTAGAAAGATATATTACTATAAATAAGAAAGATTTCTTGAGGTTGGATGATCACTTTACAAGATTGGAAGTAAGCTAGCAAACTTGGAAGTATTCCTGATTTTATGAAACTATAACTTATAGAATTTATGAAGAACACTTAGAACTTGAAGATAGAACTTGAGAGAGATCAATTAGATGAAAAATTTGAAGAATTAAAGTGTTTGTAGGTGGTTTTGGTCTTTGGTATATGGATTAGATATAAAGGATGTGTAATTTTGTTTACTTGTAAATAAGTCATGAATGATTACTAATATTTTTATAATTTTATGAGATATTTCATGCTAGTTTCCAAATGATGGTTCCCACATGTGTTAAGTGACTCACATGGGCTGCTAATAGCCGATCATTGGAGTGTATATACCAATAGTACATACATCTAAAAGCTGTGTATTGTACGAGTACGAATGAGGATGTAATTGTAAGCATTTTTGTTAAGTAGAAGTATTTTAATAAGTGTCTTGAAGTCTTTCAAAAGTGTATGAATACATATTAAAACACTACATGTATATACATTTTAACTGAGTCGTTAAGTCATCGTTAGTCGCTACATGTAAGTGTTGTTTTGAAACCTTTAGGTTAACGATCTTGTTAAATGTTGTTAACCCATTGTTTATTATATCAAATGAGATGTTAAATTATTACATTATCATGATAATGATGTATTAATATATCTTAATATGATATATATACATTAAATGTCGTTACAGCGATAATCGTTACATATATGTCTCGTTTTGAAATCATTAAGTTAGTAGTCTTGCTTTTACATATGTAGTTCATTGTTAATATACTTAATGATATGTTTACTTATGATAATATCATGTTAACTATATATATATATATATCCATATATATGACATCATATAGTTTTTACAAGTTTTAAAGTTCGTGAATCACCGGTCAACTTGGGTGCTCAATTTTCTATATGAAACCTATTTCAATTAATCAAGTCTTAACATGCTTGATTGCTTCACATGTTGGAAACACTTAGTCATGTAAATATCAATTTCATTTAATATATGTAAACATGGAAAAGTTCGGGTCACTACAGTCAAGGGTTTTGCTATTTTGGAAAAATCTTAGATGAATCTTCTGTAGTAACCAGCTAGTCCTAAAAATTGGCGTATATGCTTCGGAGTTTTCAGGGATTCCCATTTTTCAACGGTTTTAATCTTATCCACCTGAATACCTTCTTTGTTCACTATGTGACAGAGGAATTGAACTTCTTCCAACCAAAATGCACACTTTGAAAACTTAGCGTACAGTTTTTCTTTCCTTAACAACTCTAGCACTTTTCTCAAATATTCTTCGTGCTCTTGGTCATTCTTTGAGTAAATAAGTATGTCATCGATGAAAACTATGACAAACTTGTTAAGGTATGGTCCACACACTCGGTTCATGAGGTCCATGAACACAGTTGGTGTGTTAGTCAACCCAAACGGCATAACCATAAAATTGTAATGACCGTAATGTGTCCTAAAAGCAGTCTTTGGAATATCATCCTCCTTCACCCACATTTGATGATACCCAGAACGTAAATCGATCTTCGAATAAACCGACGAGCCTTGTAGTTGATCAAATAAGTCATCGATTCTCGGTAGTGGGTAGTGGTTCTTGATGGTAAGTTTGTTCAACTCTCGGTAGTCGATACACAACCTAAATGTACCATCCTTCTTCTTAACAAACAAAACAGGAGCTCCACACGGTGATGTGCTTGGTCGAATGAAACCACGCTCTAAAAGTTCTTGTAATTGGCTCTGAAGTTCCTTCATTTCGATGGGTGCGAGTCTGTATGGAGCATGAGCTATTGGTGCAGCTCCCGGTACAAGGTCTATTTGAAATTCAACGGATTAGTGTGGAGGTAGTACCGGTAATTCTTTCGGAAATACATTGGGAAATTCTTTTGCGACAGGAACGTCATTGATGTTATTTTCTTCAGAATTGACCTTCTCGACGTGTGCTAGCACAGCAAAGCAATCCTTTCTTATTAGTTTTTGTGCCTTCAGGTTACTAATAAGATTTAACTTCGCGTTGCTCTTTTCTACGTACACCATTAAGGGTTTTCCTTTTTCTCGTATAATGCGAATTGTATTTTTGTAACAAATGAACTCAGCTTTCACTTCTTTCAACCAGTCCATACCGATTATCACATCAAAACTCCCTAACTCTACTGGTATCAAGTCAATCTTAAATGTTTCGCTAACTAATTTAATTTCTCGATTTCGACATATATTATCTGCTGTAATTAATTTACCGTTTGCTAATTCGAGTAAAAATTTATTATCAAAGGGCGTCGGTGAACAACTTAGTTTAGCACAAAAATCTATACTCATATACCTTCTATCCGCACCCGAATCAAATAAAACATAAGCAGATTTATTGTCAATGAGAAACGTACCCGTAACAAGCTCCGGATCTTCCTGCGCTTCTGCCGTATTAATATTGAAAACTCTTCCACGGCCCTGCCCATTAGTATTCCCCTGATTCGGGAAATTTCTACTAAAGTGGCCCGGTTTTCCACATCCAAAACAAACTATGGCGGTGTTATTTGTTCCGACATTATTTGTTCCTTTAGTTCTGTTATGCATTGGTCCGTAGATTTCGCACTTCTTCGCGCTATGACCATTTCTTTTACACCTATTGCAAAATGTCGTGCAGAACCCCAGGTGATGCTCTTCACATCTTTGGCATGGCTGTTTTTGGTTTTTGTTGCGATTGTTGTTATTGAGATTGTTGTTGGGATTGTTATTGTTGCTGTTGTTGTTGTTGTTATTGTTGTTGGGACGGTTATTGTAGTTGTTGTTGGGATGTTTGTTGAAGTTGTTGTTGCAATTGATATTGCAGTTATTGGGATAGTTATTGCAATTGTGGTTGTGATTGTTGTTGTTGTATTGGTGACTCTTGTCATTGGTTTCTTCCCACTTTCTCTTGACTTGTTTCTTGGTAGCCTCTTCGGTCGCCTGCTCTTTAATCCTTCCTCCGTCTGGTTCACTAATTTGTGAGCCATTCGACTTGCCTTTTGTATGGTGGCGGGCTCGTGTGAACTCACATCTTCTTGAATCCTTTCCGGTAACCATTTTACAAATGCGTCGATCTTTTCTTCTTCGTCTTCGAACATTCTGGGACACAATAGTCACAATTCTGTGAATCGTTGTTCGTACATGGTGATATCAAAACCTTGCATTCGTAATCCTCTAAGCTCTACCTTGAGCTTATTGACCTCGTTTCTAGGACGATACTGCTCGTTCATCAATTGCTTGAATGCTGACCATGGTAGTGCGTAAGCAGCATCTTGTCCTACCTGCTCGAGATAGGTATTCCACCATGTTAATGCCGTACCTGTGAAGCTATGCGTAACGTACTTAACTTTGTCCTCTTTAGTACACTTACTTATGGCAAACCCCGATTCGACCTTCTCGGTCCACCGTTTCAATCCAATTGGTCCTTCGGTTCCATCAAATTCCAAAGGTTTGCAGGCAGTGAATTCTTTGTAGGAGCATCCTACACGATTTCTTGCAGAATTAGTTCCACTGCTAGATCCAGAGTTATTGTTATTTTGCATCACAGCCTGCACTTGGAAGTCTTGCTCACTCATGTTCAAGTTCTGACGAGTCGCCGGTGCCATTTCCTTCAAAAATAGCCAAAAGAATTGAGTTAATCATATAGAATTTTAAGAGTAGTCAATAGTATTTCGTAGCATAGTATTGAAATGTCCCGTTCTTATTGATTAAAAACGTTCCATATTAATTGATTTCATTGCGAGCTTTTGACCTCTATATGAGACGTTTTTCAAAGACTGCATTCATTTTTAAAACAAACCATAACCTTTATTTCATAAATAAAGGTTTAAAAAGCTTTACATAGATTATCAAATAATGATAATCTAAAATATCCTGTTTACACACGACCATTACATAATGGTTTACAATACAAATATGTTACATCGAAATCAGTTTCTTGAATGCATTTTTTACACAATATCATACAAACATGGACTCCAAATCTTGTCCTTATTTTAGTATACAACAGCGGAAGCTCTTAGTATTCACCTGAGAATAAACATGCTTTAAACGTCAACAAAAATGTTGGTGAGTTATAGGTTTAACCTATATATATCAAATCGTAACAATAGACCACAAGATTTCATATTTCAATACACATCCCATACATAGAGATAAAAATCATTCATATGGTGAACACCTGGTAACCGACATTAACAAGATGCATATATAAGAATATCCCCATCATTCCGGGACACCCTTCGGATATGATATAAATTTCGAAGTACTAAAGCATCCGGTACTTTGGATGGGGTTTGTTAGGCCCAATAGATCTATCTTTAGGATTCGCGTCAATTAGGGTGTCTGTTCCCTAATTCTTAGATTACCAGACTTAATAAAAAGGGGCATATTCGATTTCGATAATTCAACCATAGAATGTAGTTTCACATACTTGTGTCTATTTTGTAAATCATTTATAAAACCTGCATGTATTCTCATCCCAAAAATATTAGATTTTAAAAGTGGGACTATAACTCACTTTCACAGATTTTTACTTCATCGGGAAGTAAGACTTGGCCACTGGTTGATTCACGAACCTATAACAATATATACATATATATCAAAGTATGTTCAAAATATATTTACAACACTTTTAATACATTTTGATGTTTTAATTTTATTAAGTCAGCTGTCCTCGTTAGTAACCTACAACTAGTTATCCACAGTTATATGTACAGAAATAAATTGATAAATATTATCTTGAATCAATCCACGACCCAGTGTATACGTATCTCAGTATTGATCACAACTCAAACTATATATATTTTGGAATCAACCTCAACCCTGTATAGCTAACTCCAACATTCACATATAGAGTGTCTATGGTTGTTCCGAAATATATATCTAGATGTGTCGACATGATAGGTCGAAACATTGTATACATGTCTTTGGTATCTCAAGATTACATAATATACAATACAAGTTGATTAAGTTATGGTTGGAATAGATTTGTTACCAATTTTCACGTAGCTAAAATGAGAAAAATTAACCAATCTTGTTTTACCCATAACTTCTTCATTTTAAATCCGTTTTGAGTGAATCAAATTGCTATGGTTTCATATTGAACTCTATTTTATGAATCTAAACATAAAAATTACAGGTTTATAGTCGGAAAAATAAGTTACACGTTGTTTTTGTAAAGGTAGTCATTTCAGTCGAAAGAACGACGTCTAGATGACCATTTTAGAAAACATACTTCCACTCTGAGTTTAACCATGATTTTTGGATATAGTTTCATGTTCATAATAAAAATCATTTTCCCAGAATAAAAACTTTTAAATCAAAGTTTATCATAGTTTTTAATTAACTAACCCAAAACAGCCCGCGGTGTTACTACGACGGCGTAAATCCGGTTTTACAGTGTTTTTCGTGTTTCCAGGTTTTAAATCATAAAGTTAGCATATCATATAGATATATAAAATGTGTTTAGTTGATTTTAAAAGTCAAGTTAAAAGGATTAACTTTTATTTGCGAACAAGTTTAGAATTAACTAAACTATGTTCTAGTGATTACAAGTTTAAACCTTCGAATAATATAACTTTATATGTATGAATCGAATGATGTTATGAACATCATTACCACCTAAATTTCCTTGGATAAACCTACTGGAAATGAAAAAAATGGATCTAGCTTCAAAGGATCCTTGGATGGCTTGAAAGTTCTTGAAGCAGAATCATGACACGAAAACAGTTCAAGTAAGATTTTTACTCGAAATAAGATTGTTATAGTTATAGAAATTGAATCAAAGTTTGAATATGAGTATTACCTTGTATTAGAAAGATATCTTACTATAAATAAGAAATATTTCTTGAGGTTGGATGATCACTCTACAAGATTGGAATTAAGCTAGCAAACTTGGAAGTATTCTTGATTTTATGAAGCTAGAACTTGTAGAATTTATGAAGAACACTTAGAACTTGAAGATAGAACTTGAGAGAGATCAATTAGATGAAGAAAATTGAAGAATGAAAGTGTTTGTAGGTGTTTTTAGTCATTGGTGTATGGATTAGATATAAAGAATATGTAATTTTGTTTTCATGTAAATAAGTCATGAATGATTACTCATATTTTTGTAATTTTATGAGATATTTCATGCTAGTAGCCAAATGATGGTTCCCACATGTGTTAGGTGACTCACATGGGCTGCTAAGAGCTGATCATTGGAGTGTATATACCAATAGTACATACATCTAAAAGCTGTGTATTGTACGAGTACGAATACGGGTGCATACGAGTAGAATTGTTGATGAAACTGAACGAGGATGTAATTGTAAGTATTTTTGTTAAGTAGAAGTATTTTGATAAGTGTCTTGAAGTCTTTCAAAAGTGTATGAATACATATTAAAGCACTACATGTATATACATTTTAACTGAGTCGTTAAGTCATCGTTAGTCGTTACATGTAAATGTTGTTTTGAAACCTTTAGGTTAACGATCTTGTTAAATATTGTTAACCCATTGTTTATTATAACAAATGAGATGTTAAATTGTTATATTATCATGATATTATGATATATAATATATCTTAGTATGATATATATACAGTAAAATGTCGTTACAACGATAATCGTTACATATATGTCTCGTTTCGAAATCATTAAGTTAGTAGTCTTATTTTTACATATGTATTTCATTGTTAATACACTTAATAATATATTTAATTATCATTTAACATAATTAACCAAGTGTATCAATATCTTAATATGATTCATATGTACCTAGTAAGACGTTGTTATAACGATAATCGTTATATATATCGTTTTCGAGTTTCTTAATATAATAGTCTCATTTTTATGTATATAACTCATTGTTAAAATACCTAATGAGATACATACTTATAATAAAATCATGTTAACTATATATATAACCATATATATGTCATCGTATGGTTTTTACAAGTTTTAACGTACGTGAATCACCGGTCAACTTGGGTGGTCAGTTGTTTATATGAAACCTATTTCAATTAATCAAGTCTTAACAAGTTTGATTGCTTAACATGTTGGAAACACTTAATCATGTAAATAACAATTTCATTTAATATATATATAAACATGGAAAAGTTCGGGTCACTACAGTACCTACCCGTTAAATAAATTCCGTCCCGAAATTTTAAGCAGTTTGAGGTGTTGAGGTATCTTCTAAAAAATAAATGCGGGTATTTCTTCTTCATCTGATCTTCTTGTTCCCAGGTGAACTCGGGTCCTCTACGAGCATTCCATCGAACCTTAACAATTGGTATCTTGTTTTGCTTAAGTCTTTTAACCTCACGATCCATTATTTCGACGGGTTCTTCGATGAATTGAAGTTTTTCGTTGATTTGGATTTCATCTAACCGAATAGTGAGATCTTCTTTAGCAAAACATTTCTTCAAATTCGAGATGTGGAAAGTGTTATGTACAGCCGCGAGTTGTTGAGGTAGCTCCAGTTGGTAAGCTACTGGTCCGACACGATCTATAATCTTGAATGGTGCAATGTACCTTGGATTTAGTTTCCCCCGTTTACCAAATCGAACAACGCCTTTCCAAGGTGAAACCTTAAGCATGACCATTTCTCCAATTTCAAACTCTATATCTTTTCTTTTACTGTCCGCGTTGCTCTTTTGTCGACTTTAGGCGGTTTTCAATCTTTGTTGAATTTGGATGATTTTCTCGGTTGTTTCTTGTATTATCTCCGGACCCGTAATCTGTCTATCCCCCACTTCACTCCAACAAATCGGAGACCTGCACTTTCTACCATAAAGTGCTTCAAACGGCGCCATCTCAATGCTTGAATGGTAGCTGTTGTTGTAGGAAAATTCTGCTAACGGTAGATGTCGATCCCAACTGTTTCCGAAATCAATAACACAAGCTCGTAGCATGTCTTCAAGCGTTTGTATCGTCCTTTTGCTCTGCCCATCAGTTTGTGGATGATAGGCAGTACTCATGTCTAGACGAGTTCCCAATGCTTGCTGTAATGTCTGCCAGAATCTTGAAATAAATCTGCCATCCCTATCAAAGATAATAGAGATTGGTATTCCATGTCTGGAGATGACTTCCTTCAAATACAGTCGTGCTAACTTCTCCATCTTGTCATCTTCTCTTATTGGCAGGAAGTGTGCTGATTTGGTGAGACAATCAACTATTACCCAAATAGTATCAAAACCACTTGCAGTCCTTGGCAATTTAGTGATGAAATCCATGGTAATGTTTTCCCATTTCCATTCCGGGATTTCGGGTTGTTGAAGTAGACCTGATGGTTTCTGATGCTCAGCTTTGACCTTAGAACACGTCAAACATTCTCCTACGTATTTAGCAACATCGGCTTTCATACCCGGCCACCAAAAATGTTTCTTGAGATCCTTGTACATCTTCCCCGTTCCAGGATGTATTGAGTATCTGGTTTTATGAGCTTCTCTAAGTACCATTTCTCTCATATCTCCAAATTTTGGTACCCAAATCATTTCAACCCTATACCGGGTTCCGTCTTCCCGAATATTAAGATGCTTCTCCGATCCTTTGGGTATTTCATCCTTTAAATTTCCTTCTTTTAAAACACCTTGTTGCGCGTCCTTTATTTGAGTAGTAAGGTTAGTGTGAATCATTATATTCATAGATTTTACTCGAATGGGTTCTCTGTCCTTTCTGCTCAAGGCGTCGGCTACCACATTTACCTTCCCCGGGTGGTAACGAATCTCAAAGTCGTAATCATTCAACAATTCAATCCACCTACGCTGCCTCATATTCAGTTGTTTCTGATTAAATATGTGTTGAAGACTTTTGTGGTCGATATATATAATACTTTTGACCCCATATAAGTAGTGCCTCCAAGTCTTTAATGCAAAAACTACCGCGCCTAATTCCAAATCATGCGTCGTATAATTTTGCTCGTGAATCTTCAATTGTCTAGACGCATAAGCAATCACCTTCGTCCGTTGCATTAATACACAACTGAGACCTTGCTTTGATGCGTCACAATAAATCACAAAATCATCATTCCCTTCAGGCAATGACAATATAGGTGCCGTAGTTAGCTTTTTCTTCAATAATTGAAACGCCTTCTCTTGTTCATCCTTCCATTCAAATTTCTTCCCTTTATGCGTTAATGCAGTCAAGGGTTTTGCTATTTTGGAGAAATCTTGGATGAATCTTCTTTAGTAACCAGCCAATCCTAAAAATTGACATATATGCTTCGGAGTTTTTGGGGTTTCCCACTTTTCAACGGTTTCGATATTTGCCGGGTCCACCTGGATACCTTCTTTGTTCACTATGTGACCGAGGAATTGAACTTCTTCCAACCAAAATGCACACTTTGAAAACTTAGCGTACAGTTTTTCTTTCCTCAATACTTCTAGCACTTTTCTCAAATGTTCTTCGTGCTCTTGATCATTCTTTGAATAAATAAGTATGTCATCGATGAAAATAATGACAAACTTGTCAAGATATGGCCCACACACTCGGTTCATAAGGTCCATGAACACAGCTAGTGCGTTAGTCAATCCAAACGGCATAACCATAAACTCGTAATGACCATAACGCGTCCTAAAAGCAGTTTTTGGAATATCATCCTCCTTTACTCGCATTTGATGATATCCAGAACGTAAATCGATCTTCGAATAAACCGACGAGCCTTGTAGTTGATCAAATAAGTCGTCAATTCTCGGCAGTGGATAACGGTTTTTGATGGTAAGTTTGTTCAACTCTCTGTAGTCAATACACAACCTAAATGTACCATCCTTCTTCTTGACAAACAAAATAGGAGCTCCCCATGGTGATGTGCTTGGTCAAATGAAACCACGTTCTAATAGTTCTTGCAGTTGGCTTTGCAGTTCTTTCATCTCGCTGGGTGCGTGTCTATAAGGAGCACGAGCTATTGGTGCAGCTCCTGGTACAAGATCTATTTGAAATTCAACAGATCGATGTGGAGGTAGTCCCGGTAATTCTTTCAGAAATACATCGGGAAATTCTTTTGCGACGGGAACATCATTGATGCTCTTTTTTTCAGTTTGTACTTTCTCTACGTGTGTTAGAACAGCATAGCAACCTTTTCTTATTAGTTTTTATGCCTTCAAATTACTAATAAGATGTAGCTTCATGTTATCCTTTTCTCCGTACACCATTAAGGGTTCTCCTTCTTCTCGTTCAATGCGAATTGCATTTTTATAACATACGATCTCTGCTTTCACCTTCTTCAGCCAGTCCATGCCAACTATTACATTAAAACTCCCTAACTCTACTGGTATCAAATCAATCTTAAATATTTCGCTACCCAGTTTAATTTCTCGATTCCGACATATATTATCTGCTGAAATTAATTTACCATTTGCTAATTCGAGTAAAAATTTAATATCCAAAGGCGTCAATGGACAACTTAATTTAGCACAAAAATCTCTACTCATATAGCTTCTATCCACACCCGAATCAAATAAAACGTAAGCAGATTTATTGTCAATAAGAAACGTACCCGTAACAAGCTCCGGGTCTTCCTGTGCCTCTGCCGCATTAATATTGAAAACTCTTCCGCGGCCTTGTCCATTCTTGTTCTCCTGGTTCGGGCAATTTCTAATAATGTGGCCCGGTTTTTCACATTTATAACAAACTACATTGGCATAACTTGCTCCGACACTACTTGCTCCGCCATTACTCATTCCGACACCATTTGTTCCTTTCGTTCTGTTAACCCCTAGTCCGTAGACCTCACACTTTGCCGCGCTATGACCATTTCTTTTACACTTGTTGCAAAATTTGGTGCAGAACCCCGAGTGATACTTTTCACACCTTTGGCATAGCTGCTTCTGATTGTTGTTGTTGTTGCGGTTGTTATTGTTATTGGGATGATTGTTGTTGTTGTTGTTGTTGTTGTTGTTGGACCATTTGTTGTAGTTACAATTGATGTTGCGATTGTTGGGATAGTTGTCGCGATTATTGTTGTAATTGCTGTTGTTGTTGTATTGGTGATTCTTATCACCGTTTTCCTCCCACTTTCTTTTGACTTGCTTCACATTGGCCTCTTCAGCCGTCTGTTCTTTAATTCTTTCCTCAATCTGGTTCACTAGTTTGGGAGCCATTCTACATGCCTGTTGTATGGAGGCGGGCTCGTGTGAACTTATATCTTCTTGGATTCTTTCCGGTAATCCTTTCACAAACGCGTCGATCTTCTCTTCCTCATCTCCGAACGCTCTCGGACACAATAGGCACAATTCTGTGAATCGTCTTTCGTACGTGGTAATATCAAATCCTTGGGTTCGTAACCCTCTAAGTTCTGTCTTGAGCTTATTGACCTCGGTTCTGGGACGGTACTTCTCATTCATCAAGTGCTTGAATGCTGACCACGTAGTGCATAAGCATCATCTTGTCCCACTTGCTCTAGATAGGTATTCCACCATGTTAACGCAGAACCTGTGAAGGTATGCGTAGCGTACTTCACTTTGTCTTCTTCAGTACACTTACTTATGGAAAACACCGATTCGACCTTCTCGGTCCACTGTTTCAATCCGATCGGTCCTTCGGTTCCATCAAATTCCAAAGGTTTGCCGGCAGTGAATTCTTTGTAGGTGCATCCTACACGATTTCCTGTACTGCTAGATCCAAGGTTATTGTTGGTATGTAGCGCAACCTGTACTGCGGCTATGTTTGAAGCTAGAAAAGTACGGAATTCCTCTTCATTCATATTCATGGTGTGTCGAGTAGTCGGTGCCATTTCCTTTAAAATAGTCAAATGGAACAAGTTAATCATACAGAATATTAAGAGTAGTTAATAGTATTTCGTAGCATAATATGAACTCATTTATAAAAGCTTTTTCTTCATATTAGCGTTTTATAAGTTTAAATTCGGGTAGTACCTACCCGTTAAGTTCATACTTAGTAGCTAATATACAATTCAACTACTACAATTCTATATGAAAAACTGATTATAATAATATTTCGCGTTCAAACTTTTATACAATATTTTACAAACTTACAATACCGCTTATTTTACATAAAGCATGAAATATAGCACACAATAACTTTGATACAAGATAGTTGTGAAGATAATTCTAGCTAGTACACAAGTCGTTCAGCAAAGGCAATAAAGACACGTAATTCATACGTCCAGAAACAAGTCATGCATTCTGGTTTTACTAGGACTACTTCCCATCCTTGGTCTTGTGGAACATAACCGTTATGGCCGTTGATAAGACAGTGTGTTGTAACGTCGTCAAAGGGATGAAGGTTACGTAATGACCAACAGTCTCGTAATAACCTAAAAACCTCATTTCTTACCCCAATTACCGACTTCGTCACTTGTGGGAACGTTTTGTTTAATAGTTGTAGCCCGATGTTCTTGTTCTCACTTTGGTGAGAAGCGAACATTACTAACCCGTAAGCATAACATGCTTCTTTATGTTGCATGTTAGCCGCGTTTTCTAAATCACGAAGTCCTATATTCGGATACATTGAGTCAAAATAATTTCTTAACCCGTTGCGTAAAATAGAATTTGGGTTCCCCGCAATATTTGCATCAAAGTAAACACATCGTAACTTATGGGTTTCCCAATGTGATATCCCCCATCTTTCAAACGAAAGTCTCTTATAAACCAAGGCATTCTTGGAACGTTCTTCGAATGTCTTACAAACTGATCTCGCCTTAAATAGTTGTGCCGAGGAATTCTGACCGACTCTAGACAAGATTTCATCAATCATGTCTCCGGGTAGGTCTCTTAAAATATTAGGTTGTCTATCCATTTTGTGTTTTTATACTGTAAAATAGACAAGAGTTAGATTCATAAAAAAAATACTTATTAATACAAGCAATTTTTACATATATCATAAAGCATAAGCACACTATATTACATATATTACGCCACACGAATACAACTATCTTATTCCGACTCGCTCGTTTCTTCTTCTTCGGTTTTGGTTCGTTTTGCCAAGTTTCTAGGGATATATGATGTTCCCCTAATACGAGCCGTCATTTTCCACATTGGTTTAGAAAAACCTGGTGGTTCAGAGGTTCCTGGGTTATTGTCACAACTTAAGAAATACGGGTGTTGACGATACATATAAAGTTCATCGGGTTTGGAATCAAATTTCTCTATTTTTATGCCCTTTCCCTCATTGTTCTCTTTTGCCTTATTAAATTGTGTTGGGGTAATTTCTATAACATCATCAGAATCCTTGTCGGGATCCGATTCATCGGAGAATTGGTAATCCTCCCAATACTTTGCTTCCTTGGTGGAAACACCATTGACCATAATTAACTTTGGTCGGTTGGTTGAGGATTTTCTTCTACTTAACCATTTTATTATTTCCCCCACTGGTTCTATTTCTTCTTCCGGTTCCGATTCTTCTTCCGGTTCTGATTCTTCTTCCGGTTCCTCTTCGGAAACTTGTGAATCAGTCCACGAATCATTCCAATTTACATTTGACTCTTCATTATTGTTAGGTGAGTCAATGGGACTTGTTCTAGAGGTAGACATCTATCACATAATATCAAACACGTTAAGAGATTAATATATCACATAATATTCACATGTTAAAAATATATAGTTTCCAACAAAATTTGTTAAGCAATCATTTTTCAAGTAAACACGGTCGAAGTCCAGACTCACTAATGCATCCTAACAAACTCGATAAGACACACTAATGCAAAATTCTGGTTCTCTAAGACCAACGCTCGGATACCAACTGAAATGTCCCGTTCTTATTGATTAAAAACGTTCCATATTAATTGATTTCGTTGCGAGGTTTTGACCTCTATATGAGACGTTTTTCAAAGACTGCATTCATTTTTAAAACAAACCATAACCTTTATTTCATAAATAAAGGTTTAAAAAGCTTTACGTAGATTATCAAATAATGATAATCTAAAATATCCTGTTTACACACGACCATTACATAATGGTTTACAATACAAATATGTTACATCGAAATTAGTTTCTTGAATGCAGTTTTTACACAATATCATACAAACATGGACTCCAAATCTTGTCCTTATTTTAGTATGCAACAGCGGAAGCTCTTAGTATTCACCTGAGAATAAACATGCTTTAAACGTCAACAAAAATGTTGGTGAGTTATAGGTTTAACCTATATATATCAAATCGTAACAATAGACCACAAGATTTCATATTTCAATACACATCCCATACATAGAGATAAAAATCATTCATATGGTGAACACCTGGTAACCGACATTAACAAGATGCATATATAAGAATATCCCCATCATTCCGGGACACCCTTCGGATATGATATAAATTTCGAAGTACTAAAGCATCCGGTACTTTGGATGGGGTTTGTTAGGCCCAATAGATCTATCTTTAGGATTCGCATCAATTAGGGTGTCTGTTCCCTAATTCTTAGATTACCAGACTTAATAAAAAGGGGCATATTCAATTTCGATAATTCAATCATAGAATGTACTTTCACGTACTTGTGTCTATTTTGTAAATCATTTATAAAACCTGCATGTATTCTCATCCCAAAAATATTTGATTTTAAAAGTGGGACTATAACTCACTTTCACAGATTTTTACTTCGTCGGGAAGTAAGACTTAGACACTGGTTGATTCACGAACCTATAACAATATATACATATATATCAAAGTATGTTCAAAATATATTTACAACACTTTTAATACATTTTGATATTTTAATTTTATTAAGTCAGCTGTCCTCGTTAGTAACCTACAACTAGTTGTCCACAGTTAGATGTACAGAAATAAATTGATAAATATTATCTTGAATCAATCCACGACCCAGTGTATACGTATCTCAGTATTGATCACAACTCAAACTATATATATTTTGGAATCAACCTCAACCATGTATAGCTAACTCCAACATTCACATATAGAGTGTCTATGGTTGTTCCGAAATATATATAGATGTGTCGACATGATAGGTCGAAACATTGTATACGTGTCTATGGTATCTCAAGATTACATAATATACAATACAAGTTGATTAAGTTATAGTTGCAATAGATTTGTTACCAATTTTCACGTAGCTAAAATGAGAAAAATTAACCAATCTTGTTTTACCCATAACTTCTTCATTTTAAATCCGTTTTGAGTGAATCAAATTGCTATGGTTTCATATTGAACTCTATTTTATGAATATAAACAGAAAAAGTACAGGTTTATAGTTGGAAAAATAAGTTACAAGTCGTTTTTGTAAAGGTAGTCATTTCAGTCGAAAGAACGACGTCTAGATGACCATTTTAGAAAACATACTTCCACTTTGAGTTTAACCATGATTTTTGAATATAGTTTCATGTTCATAATAAAAATCATTTTTCCAGAATAACAACTTTTAAATCAAAGTTTATCATAGTTTTTAATTAACTAACCCAAAACAGCCCGCGGTGTTACTACGACGGCGTAAATCCGGTTTTACGGCGTTTTTCGTGTTTCCAGGTTTTAAATCATTAAGTTAGCATATCATATAGATATAGAACATGTGTTTAGTTGATTTTAAAAGTCAAGTTAGAAGGATTAACTTTTATTTGCGAACAAGTTTAGAATTAACTAAACTATGTTCTAGTGATTACAAGTTTAAACCTTCGAATAAGATAGCTTTATATGTATGAATCGAATGATGTTATGAACATCATTACTACCTCAAGTTCCTTGGATAAACCTACTAGAAATGAAAAAAATGGATCTAGCTTCAAAGGATCCTTGGATGGCTTGAAAGTTCTTGAAGCAGAATCATGACACGAAAACAGTTCAAGTAAGATTTTTACTCGAAATAAGATTGTTATAGTTATAGAAATTGAATCAAAGTTTGAATATGAGTATTACCTTGTATTAGAAAGATATCTTACTATAAATAAGAAATATTTCTTGAGGTTGGATGATCACTCTACAAGATTGGAATTAAGCTAGCAAACTTGGAAGTATTCTTGATTTTATGAAGCTAGAACTTGTAGAATTTATGAAGAACACTTAGAATTTGAAGATAGAACTTGAGAGAGATCAATTAGATGAAGAAAATTGAAGAATGAAAGTGTTTGTAGGTGTTTTTGGTCATTGGTGTATGGATTAGATATAAAGGATATGTAATTTTGTTTTCATGTAAATAAGTCATGAATGATTACTCATATTTTTGTAATTTTATGAGATATTTCATGCTAGTAGCAAAATGATGATTCCCACATGTGTTAGGTGACTCACATGGGCTGCTAAGAGCTGATCATTGGAGTGTATATAACAATAGTACATACATCTAAAAGCTGTGTATTGTACGAGTACGAATACGGGTGCATACGAGTAGAATTGTTGATGAAACTGAACGAGGATGTAATTGTAAGCATTTTTGTTAAGTAGAAGTATTTTTATAAGTGTCTTGAAGTCTTTCAAAAGTGTATGAATACATATTAAAACACTACATGTATATACATTTTAACTGAGTCGTTAAGTCATCGTTAGTCGTTACATGTAAATGTTGTTTTGAAACCTTTAGGTTAACGATCTTGTTAAATGTTGTTAACCCATTGTTTATTATAACAAATGAGATGTTAAATTTTTATATTATCATGATATTATGATATATAATATATCTTAGTATGATATATATACAGTTAAATGTCGTTACAACGATAATCGTTACATATATGTCTCGTTTCGAAATCATTAAGTTAGTAGTCTTATTTTTACATATGTATTTCATTGTTAATACACTTAATAATATATTTACTTATCATTTAACATAATTAACCAAGTGTATCAATATCTTAATATGATTCATATGTACCTTGTAAGACGTTGTTATAACGATAATCGTTATATATATCGTTTTCGAGTTTCTTAATTTAATAGTCTCATTTTTATGTATATAACTCATTGTTAAAATACCTAATGAGATACATACTTATAATAAAATCATGTTAACTATATATATAACCATATATATGTCATCGTATGGTTTTTACAAGTTTTAACATTCGTGAATCACCGGTCAACTTGGGTGGTCAATTGTCTATATGAAACCTATTTCAATTAATCAAGTCTTAACAAGTTTGATTGCTTAACATGTTGGAAACACTTAATCATGTAAATAACAATTTCATTTAATATATATATAAATATAAACATGGAAAAGTTTGGGTCACTACAAGTATGAACTCATTTATAAAAGCTTTTTCTTGATATTAGCGTTTTATAGTTTTAATTCGGGTAGTACCTACCCGTTAAGTTCATACTTAGTAGCTATTATACAATTCAACTACTACGATTCTATATGAAAAACTTATTACAATAATATTTCGCGTTCAAACTTTATACAATATATTACAACTTACAATACCGCTATTATACATATAGGATGAAATATAGCACATAATAGCATTGCTACTCGGCAGCTATAAGGGCAATTCTAGTTAATACGCAAGTCATTCAGCAAAAGAAATAAATACACGTAATTCATAAGTCTAGAAACAAGTCATGCATTCTGGTTTTACTAAGACGACTTCCCATCATTGGTCTTGTGGAAAGTAATCATTATGACCATTGGATAGGCAGCATGTTGTAATGTCGTCAAAAGGACGAGGGTTTCGTAATGTCCAACAGCCCCGTAATAATCTAAAAACCTTGTTTCTCACCCCAACTACTGAATCCATCACTTGTAGGAAGGTTTTATTTAAAAGTTGTAACCCGATGTTGTTTTTCTCACTTTAGTAGGAAGCGAACATCACTAACCCATAAGTATAACATGCTTCTTTATGTTGCATGTCAGAAGCTCTTTCTAACTCACGAAATCCTATGTTGGAATATGTTGAGTCAAAATAGGTTCTTAACCCATAGCATAAAATTGCATTTGGGTTTCTCGCATTTAACGCTTTGAAGAAAACACGGCGTAACTTACGGTCTCCCCAATGTGATATACCCCACCTATCAAAGGAAAGCCTTTTATAAATTAAGGCATTTCTGGAAAGTCTTTCAATGTTTGACAAATTAATTTCGCCATAACTAAATGTGCTGATGAATTCTGACCGACTCTAGACAAGATTTCCTCAATCATATCCTCTGGTAGGTCTTCTAAAATGTTCGGTTGTCTACCCTTAACGTCCATTTTGTTTTTATACTGTAAAATAGACAAGGATTAGATTCGTAAAAGATAATTAACAAATAATACAAACAATTTTTACATAGAACATAAAAGTACAAGCACACTACAATACAAATAATATACAACATGATTACAACCCTCTACTCTGAATCACTGGTTTCTTCTTCTTCGGACTTGGTTCGTTTTCCTAATTTTCTAGGGATATATGGTGTTCCTCTAATACGATCCGTCATTTTCCACAATGGTTTAGAAAAACCTGGTGGTTTTGAGGTTCCCGGGTTATTGTTACAATTTAGAAAATACGGATGTTGCCGATACATATAAAGTTCATCGGGATTGGAATCAGGTTTATCCATTTTTATACCTTTTCCCTTATTATTTTCTTATGGTTTATTAAATTGGGTCGAGGTAATTTCTATAACATCATCGGAATCCTCATCGGGATCTGATTCATCGAAAAATTGGTAATCTTCCCAATATTTTGCTTCCTCGGTGGAAACACCATTGACCATTTTTAACTTTGGTCCGTTGGTTGATGATTTTCTTTTATTTAATCAATTTACTGTAGGTATCAATATTTCTTCCTCCGGAACCTCTTCTTCTTCCGATTCCTCTTCTTCCGGTTCCTCCTCTTCTAATTCCTCTTCTTCCGATTCCTCTTCTTTCAGTTCCTCTTCTTCCGGTTCCTCATCGGGAATTCGTGAATCTTCCCAAAATATATTCGACTCTTCATTATTATTAGGTGAATCGATGGGAATTGTACTAGTGGTAGACATCTATCACATAATATCAAACACATTAAGAGATTAATATATCACATAACATTTACATGTTAATAATATATAGTTTCCAACAAAAGTTTTAAGCAATCGTTTTTAAAGAAAACACGGTCGAAGTCCAGACTCACTAAAGTATCCTAACAAACTCGATAAGACACGCTAATACAAATTTCTGGTTCTCTAAGACCAACGCTCGGATACCAACTGAAATGTCCCATTCATATTGATTATAAACGTTCCATATTAATTGATTTCTTCGCGAGGTTTTGACCTCTATATGAGAGGATTTTCAAAGACTGCATTCATTTTTAAAACAACCATAACCTTTATTTTATCGATAAAGGTTTAAAAAGCATTACGTAGTGTGATGACCCGGAAATTTTTGAACAAATTTAAACTTTAATCTTTATATTATTCCGACACGATAAGCAAAGTTTGTTAAGTTGAATCTCAAGAATTTTAAACTTATGTTCATACATTCATTTAACCTCGACCAAATTCCAATAATTCACAAACTATTATATGAACGGACATGATTATATATGTATATGTGTATATATTATAACTTGAAAACTTTAACAAAGTATTAGACGTATAATACTTTACACGAACGTATTTGTTTCTATATAGGTTTAATATAATTATCAACAGAATTAAAAGATAATATCAAATGATTGATTTATCAGATACATTGTATGATCGTGAGTTTCTATTGAGAGTTCCACTTTGATTTAGGAAACCTTTCCTTTTTAACGATATTCGGAATAAATGGTAAAGTGACCTACAAGTAAGAACAAATATGTCAATTAACGATTACTGGACAAAGGTTAGTAGAGATTAACTTTCAACGCAATGATTGCCTCGTGTCTCTTGATAAAGTTAATTATTTAGTTTTCTTAATATTGAAAACGTTTTACGACATAGATGAAACCTTTTAAAGAATGATTTTGAATATAACTAATTCTGGAAAACAAAATTATATTTATTCGATTTAGTTCAAATATATGAAAGCGTTCTTCAAAATAATAGATTTTTAATTATTATAACGTTTCGATAAAAAGATGTGAATGTAATTAGTTTTAGAGAACTATAGTTATTCGATTTAGTATGGACACGTTTTTCGATATAATAGAATTTGATTGTTAAATTTTTTTTATGGATTTTCAATGATATGAAAATGAAAATAAAGATAAAATAAAGGTTTCTAATGAGCACTAAAAGACTACCACATTTCATCTCAAGATTTCAAGTTAAAATGATGGAAATCACTAAACCTGCGCACTTGCATGCGAAAAATCATAACTAAATCATACTGACTCGAAAAAGGGTGATTCTGGTGTCCAGACGTCCGTAACTCAAAAATCTACAACTTTCGTGAAGACACCATATGCGGACCGCGTACCTATCTACAGGAAACGCGTAATGTTTGTTGACATAAAAAGTTTGTCGACATAAAAAGTGATGGCAGCTTACCTTTTTCTTAAATTAGGCACAGTTTATTATTATTATATTATATATTATATTATTATATTATTATTTTACATATATATATATATATATATATATATATATATATATATATATATATATATATATATATATATATATATATATATATATATGAACGAAGTACTTGTGATTAGGAACTTAAAAACACGCACACACTCACATAAATAAATCACTCTGTAGATTTCCTACCTTAAATTTTAAATTAATAGTATGGTACTGTAACAAGTGATACACGGGTATTTTAATTCGGGTTACAAACCGATTATAACTAAGGAAAACTATAGGTTATTGCCAAGGAGGTTATGGGTAATATTCGGGGATATATTTATGAATCAAACCTAGTGTTTATCATCTTCGTTGCGTCTACGTACTTTCCTACAATATTGAATCTCAATATTGATATGTTGAGATCTACGATTATTTGATAATCCGAGTTTCGGTCACATTACGATGAACAACTTTATATGCTGCTAAGGTGAGTTTCATTTGCTCCCTTTTTAATTGCTTTTGCAATCTATATTTTTGGGCTGAGAATACATGCACTTTATTTTAAACGCAATGGATACAAGTACATACTAAATTCTATACCAAGTTTGAACCGAAAATCCCTTAGCTTTGGTAACTAGTAACTGCCGGTTATAAGAACTGGTGGGCGCGAGTAGTTATATATGGATCCATAGGGCTTGACATCCCCGTCTGTTCCAGGTATAGAAACCCTAGCCTGAACTATAAAATAGACGTATGCTATTTGAGTTTAGTACACGTTGGTTTGCGTGTATTGTACATGTTGGTTGCATGTATGTTAAAACAGGGGTACTTATTATAACGTTAAAGTTTAGTTACCAGGGTGCTCAATTTCGTAGAATATTTTGATAAACGTTTATGGATGAAACAAATGAAATCTTGTGATCCACCTTTATATACAGATTATGTGAAACACTAAAACTATGAACTCACCAACCTTTGTGTTGACACTTGTTAGCATGTTTATTCTCAGGTTCCCTAGAAGTCTTCCGCTGTTTGCTTATATGTTATACAAGCCATGTGCATGGAGTCATACATGATTTATTCAAGAAAATGTTGCATTCACAACATCATCACCATCTATCTTATTTTGATTGCATTGTCAATGGAATTACTATTGTAAACTATTATTTACGGTGATTGTTTATATGTAGAAATCATCAGATGTGGAAAACCTTTAATTTAAATATTCATATATGGTGTGCCTTTTCAAAAGAATGCAATGTTTACAAAACGTATCATATAGAGGTCAAATACCTCGCAATGAAATCAATGAATGACGTGTTCGTCCATATGGATTTAGAGCGATCGTCACAGTTGGTATCAGAGTGTTGGTCCTAGTGAACCAGGTCTTGCATGAGTGTGTCTAACTGATAGTTGTTAGGATGCATTAGTAAGTCTGGACTTCGACCGTGTCTGCATGTTAAAAGTTTTGCTTATCATTTCTTGTCGAAAATTACATGCTTATCATTCTTCAGTCTAGACACGTTTTCCTACATTTATTGTATAAATAGTGTATAGACAAAAATTCATATCTTAGCGTATCTGTTACTGTAACTTTTCCTGACATCTTCCGAAAATTTCTCCGTGATTTATGGAATTTGGTATTATATATACATATGTGAATTATGTATTGAAGAATACCAAACTAAATTCTATAATCTAATTCATATCAAAAATCATCTCCCTAATTATACAAGATGGACCCCGTATCTAGTTCAAATTCCTTAAACTCCGACAGCTATTCCGATATGGATATTCACCTGAATTCCAAAGATAGTGTAACTGGAATGGATCAAACAATTAGCCATCATCTATTCTGGATGAATTGGGGATGGGTTCGTAGTCTACTTAATCATTGGAGACAAGAAGAAGGTGATCCCTTCCATCCACCACATTGCCCTCTTGGCGAAGAACCTGAAGCACTAACCGGCGAACCTGTTCGAGACACCATTTTCTCTCTCATTTCCAGAGTATCTCGTCACGATAATATACTATCTCAAATTCTGGATCTTATTCATCCGCTCGTCCGAACCGCCAATCATCCCTGTGTAGTAGAAGAAGTCAACGAGCTTCGCACTCGGGTAGTGGCTTTGGAGAATACGGTGCAAAGGTTACATGCACCAGCAGCATCACCGGCATCAACAGTACCACCGACAACAACACCAATAGTACCATTACCACCACCAACAACATCCGCATCGCAAACCTCAACTTCACAATCTGTTCCATGATCATCAACGTCATACGCACCGTAGTTACCAAGAAATACCAGCAACAATAACCGATGAAGTATTAACTCATTTCCCCTGAATAAATTTTATGTATATTTAATATATATGAATTTTGAAATCAAAATAAATCTTTTCGTACTAAGCTATTACGTGTGAATCTTAACTGGTAGGTACTACCCGGTTAGTTCATATTACTAATATGCAATGATGTACATCCTTCCTTAACAACTTAACCATCGTTAACTACAATCTCTGTTTCAATCCAATGAATTTCATTTCATAATAAACCAAGTGTATTATTCAATTACATAATTGATTTTACATTTTCATTTTCGATGTACTCGAAACTATCCAGAAAACATCATCTATGCCTTGTAAGGTTCACAAGAATTTCACGAGCATCAACATCCTTCATCAAGGAATATCAATAAGAATAAATAATAAAGTATTGATTTCATTAGCGAAATACTCCGCAAAGATTAAGTAATCTTTAATATTTTAGAGATTATTCATTTCTAATTTCAGCCAAAAATCAAATGAGCTTAATATGATATTAACTCATTAAATCTGTATTACATCTGAAGAAAATATACATACATATATTTTCATAAAAACAGTAATAAAAATTCTTTTGTACAAAGTATTAATTGTGAAATCTTTAACGGGTAGGCAATACTCGGGAAATATATAAGTTCACAATTAATATGTTATACTGTACATTCTTCAACTTTGATTCAAAAATTATTAACAATGCTCACAACGATATACAATCGTTTTCATACAAATTCGATTACATATTTTGATATTTACGAATCAGAATCCAAGTCATAACTCTGAACCAGTAACATCATTCTTAGATCTCTACATCTTTCAAAGCTATACTTTGACTTCAAAACTGTGCAAGATCCTTTAGCGTTGTTAATATCGAAAATAATCTTGCTACCCTTTTCAAAGTATCCAGTATTATCAACCATTTAACCAGTCAACGACAACCTTTCAGACTTGAAACTTTGGTATATATGTTTTTTTTACCGGGGAACCTTTTATGTTCCACCACATTAGCAGTAGATTTACCAACAACTCCATTGATCTTTGACCTTTCGAAAAATCCTTATACTCATTGAAACTGTGTCATGTACTCATCCACATCTTGTAACGGCAATTGCCATACCAACTACCGAAAATTAGCAATCAGTATTTTGAAATCTTGCAGCACGTCTACGCCAACAGTTATATGTGTACATATAATGTCTACTTCCTGGACTTACATACTTCGAATGTGAAGTTTCTGAAAAACACCCTGAACTGCGAACTCGTTCTCGAAATGCTGATGAAGCAGCAAAAACTGTAAACGACTTTAACAGTCAAAAGTTTGATGATAAAGAATGGTATGATGGCAAAGCTCAGAAAAAGAGAAGGTTTGGAACTAGAAAACGGATTGAGCAAAGTATGAAGGAGGCTGTGAATAAATCACAAAGACTGAACCTGCCTTCAAAGAATCCAAATGATTCAGTGTCTGCTGAAATCCTTAGTAAATACCTTGCTCCTTACTCTAAAACCTTTGCGGACGATATTCTTCATCATCATCATTATCTTAAATATTCTAAGATATTATCATATCTTTCATTATAAATATCCTTGATATTTCTGAAGATATTTTCATAACCATTCTTATTTGAAATCATTCATCTCTTCGCGCTATCTGTGTTATAACATAAAAGATACTATTTTAGTTTCTAAAATTCTGAAAAAATTCGAAAAATGGATGTTTGAAGTAATGTTGGGAATTGAAGCATGAGTTAGTATAATATAATGATACTTGATCAACGTGATTATATTATAGTAAGTCATGCTGAGTTTCTAATGGAACGTGATAAAGGTTCACAGATCACACCCTCATCATGAACCATGTCGCATAATTCGTTTATTCTATATAATCTCTAAATATATCAAGAAAATATATTTCTTAATGATTCGGTCTTTTTCAGATATTCTGGTAATTTGAAAAATCAAGATCGTGCCGTTACAATTTCTTTCTTAGAACATTAATTATGTTCATCCGAAATTCATACCTACAAATTCTGGACCATTATCCGCTTGACTTAAGGTCGGGAAGAGAAATCGAAAGCATGGAGCTTCGAAATATAAAGGAGAATATAGGCCCGATAACAACCCCGAAATTTACAAACCGTGTATATCAATGCGTATAGCAATATAAAGACACGGGAGAATGAAAAACACTATAACCCCAAGGTAATGGTAGAAGAAAGTAACTTCCTCTGGAGGTAGATGAAAAAGAAGAATGACAGATATGAAAGTTAGGAGTATATCAAGAATCAGAACTGGATGAAGCATTTCACAATCTTTTAGAAGTATGAAATGAGGAAGAAAATGTAGGAGTGGTGAAAATAATGAGACGAAAGGGGTTAATTTATAAGCGAAATAACAGACAGAGCAATCGAGGCAGGTGACCTCATTTAATTAAAGATCTTAATTTCCTTAAATTATGAAGAATCAAATCTTATTTTGATTATGAAGACTTTCTATTCCTTAAATTTCGGAAATCAATCGTTACTACGTCAAGAGATAAGACGCATCTCTATTCTCTATTTCACTTTATTACAATAACTTCCCTCATACGCTTCGAGTAATTGGATTGTTTTATCCATATTATTCAACGGTGATAAAACTTTATTTATCGACTCATATTCGTCATAAAAACATTTTTATTGTTAACCATGACGACCTCACTCAAATTTCGGGACGAAATTTCTTTAACGGGTAGGTACTGTGATGACCCGGAAATTTTTGAACAAATTTAAACTTTAATCTTTATATTATTCCGACATGATAAGCAAAGTTTGTTACGTTGAATCTCAAGAATTTTAAACTATGTTCATACATTCATTTAACCTCGACCAAATTCCAATAATTCACGAACCATTATATGAACGGACATGATTATATATGTATATGTGTATATATTATAACTTGATAACGTTAACAAAGTATTAGACGTATAATACTTTACACGAATGTATTTATTTCGATATAGGTTTAATATAATTATCAACGGAATTATAAGATAATATCAAATGATTGATTTATTAGATACATTGTATGATTGTGAGTCTCTAGTGAGAGGTCCACTTTGATTTAGGAAACCTTTCCTTTTTAACTATATTCGGAATAAATGGTAAAGTGACCTACAAGTAATAACAAATATGTCAATTAACGATTACTGGACAAAGGTTAGTAGAGATTAATTTTCAACACAATGATTGTCTCGTGTCTCTTGATAAAGTTAATTATTTAGTTTTCTTAATATTGAAAACGTTTTACGACATAGATGAAACCTTTTAAAGAATGATTTTGAATATAACTAATTCTGGAAAACAAAATTATATTTATTCGATTTAGTTCAAATATATGAAAGCGTTCTTCGAAATAATAGATTTTTAATTATTATAACGTTTGATAAAAAGATGTGAATGTAATTAGTTTTAGAGAACTATAGTTATTCGATTTAGTATGGACACGTTTTTCGATATAATAGAATTTGATTGTTAAAATATTTTTATGGATTTTCAATGATATGAAAATGAAAATAAAGATAAAATAAAGGTTTCTAATGAGCACTAAAAGACTACAATATTTCATCTCAAGATTTCAAGTTAAAATGATGGAAATCACTAAACCTGCGCACTTGCATGAGAAAAATCATAACTAAATCATAATGACTCAAAAAAGGGTGATTCTGGTGTCCAGACGTCCGTAACTCAAAAATCTACAACTTTCGTGAAGACACCATACGCGGACCGCGTACCTATCTATGCTAAACGGGTAATGTTTGTCGACATAAAAAGTTTGTTGACATAAAAAGTGATGGCAGCTTACCTTTTTCTTAAATTAGGCACAGTTTATTATTATTAGGAACTTAAAAACACGCACACACTCACATAAATAAATCACTATGTATATTTCCTACCTTAAATTTTAAATTAGTAGTATGGTACTGTAACAAGTGATACACGGGTATTTTAATTCGGGTTACAAACCGATTATAACTAAGGAAAACTATGGGTTATTGCCAAGGAGTTTATGGGTAATATTCGAGGATATATTTATGAATCAAACCTAGTTTTTATCATCTTCGTTGCGTCTACGTACTTTCCTACAATATTGAATCTCAATATTGATATGTTGAGATCTACGATTATTTGATAATCCGAGTTTCGATCACATTACGATGAACAACTTTATATGCTGCTAAGGTGAGTTTCATTTGCTCCCTTTTTAATTGCTTTTGCAATCTATATTTTTGGGCTGAGAATACATGCACTTTATTTTAAACGCAATGGATACAAGTACATACTAAATTCTATACCAAGTTTGAACCGAAAATCCCTTAGCTTTGGTAACTAGTAACTGCCGGTTATAAGAACTGGTGGGCGCGAGTAGTTATATATGGATCCATAGGGCTTGACATCCCCGTCTGTTCCAGGTATAGAAACCCTAGCCTGAACTATAAAACAGACGTATGCTATTTGAGTTTAGTACACGTTGGTTTGCGTGTATTGTACATGTTGGTTGCATGTATGTTAAAACAGGGGTACTTATTATAACGTTAAAGTTTAGTTACCAGGGTGCTCAATTTCGTAGAATATTTTGATAAACGTTTCTGGATGAAACAAATGAAATCTTGTGATCCATCTTTATATACAGATTTTGTGAAACACTAAAACTATGAACTCACCAACCTTTGTGTTGACACTTGTTAGCATGTTTATTCTCAGGTTCCCTAGAAGTCTTCCGCTATTTGCTTATATGTTATACAAGCCATGTGCATGGAGTCATACATGATTTATTCAAGAAAACGTTGCATTTACAACATCATCACCATCTATCTTATTTTGACTGCATTGTCAACGGAATTACTATTGTAAACTATTATTTACGGTGATTGTTTATATGTAGAAATCATCAGATGTCGAAAACCTTTAATTTAAATATTCATATATGGTGTGCCTTTTCAAAAGAATGCAATGTTTAAAAACGTATCATATAGAGGTCAAATACCTCGCAATGAAATCAATGAATGACGTGTTCGTCCATATGGATTTGGAGCGATCGTCACACGTAGATTATCAAATAATGATAATCTAAAATATACCGTTTACACACGACCATTACATAATGGTTTACAATAAGAATATATTACATCAAAAATAAGTTTCTTGAATGCAGTTTTTACATAATATCATACAAGCATGGACTCCAAATCTTGTCCTTATTTTAGTATACAACAGCAGAAGCTCTTAATAATCACCTGAGAATAAACATGCTTAAAACGTCAACAAAAATGTTGGTGAGTTATAGGTTTAACCTATATATTATCAAATCATAATAATAGACCACAAGATTTCATATTTCAATATACATCCCATACATAGAGATAAAATTCATTCATATGGTGAACACCTGGCAACCGACATTAACAAGATGCATATAAGAATATCCCCATCATTCCGGGACATCCATCGGTCATGGTATAAAAACTCGAAGTACTAAAGCATCCGCTACAACGGATGGAGTTTGTTGGGCCCAATAGATCTATCTTTAGGATTCACGTTAATTAGTAGACTGGTAATTCTTAGGTTACCAAGTAAAAAGGGGCATATTTGGTTTCGATCGTTCAACCATATAAAGTAGTTTCATGTACTTGTGTCTATTTTATAAAACATTTAAAAAGCTCCATGTATTCTCATCCCAAAATATTAGATTTTAAAAGTGGTACTATAACTCACTTTCACAGATTTTTACTTCGTCGGGAAGTAAGACTTAGCCACTAGTCGATTCACGAACCTATAATAAATATGTACATATATATCAAAGTATGTTCAAAATATATTTACAACATTTTTAATACGTTTTAATGTTTTAAGTTTATTAAGTCAGCTGTCCTCGTTAGTAACCTACAACTAGTTGTCCACAATTAGATGTACAGAAATAAATCGATATATATTATCTTGAATCAATCCACGACCCAGTGTATACACGTCTCAGGCTAGATCACAACTCAAAGTATATATATTTTTGGAATCAACCTCAACACTGTATAGCTAACTCAAACATTACTGCATATAGAGTGTCTATGGTTGTTCCAAATAATATATATACATGGGTCGATATGATATGTCAAAACATTTGCATACGTGTCTATGGTATCCCAAGATTACATAATATATTAGAATACATGTATAATACAATATAAGTTAGCTAGGATATGACTTGTATAGAATTGTTACAATATTTTCCGTAGCTACAACAATCAAAAAATCTCCAATCTTGTTTTACCCATAACTTCTTCGTTTTAAATCCGTTTTGAGTGAATCAAATTGCTATGATTTCATATTGAACTCTATTTTATGAATCTAAACAGAAAAATTATAGGTTTATAGTCGGAAATATAAGTTACAAGTCATTTTTGTAAGAGGTAGTCATTTCAGTCGAAAGAACGACTTCTTGATGACCATTTTGAAAAACATACTTCCACTTTGAGTTTAACCATGATTTTTGGATATAGTTTCATTTCATAAGAAAAATCATTTTCCCAGAAGAACAACTTTTAAATCAAAGTTTATCATAGTTTTTAATTATCAAACCCAAAACAGCCCGCGGTGTTACTACGACGGCGTATGTCCGGTTTTACGGTGTTTTTCATGTTTCCAGGTTTTAAATCATTAAGTTAGCATATCATATAGATATAGAACATGTGTTTAGTTGATTTTAAAAGTCAAGTTATAAGGATTAACTTTATTTGCGAACAAGTTTAGAATTAACTAAACTATGTTCTAGTAATTACAAGTTTAAATCTTCGAATAAGATAGTTTTATATGTATGAATCGAATGATGTTATGAACATCATTACTACCTTAATTTTAGTAGGTAAACCTACTGGAAATGAGAAAAATAGATCTAGCTTCAAAGGATCCTTGGATGGCTTGAAAGTTCTTGAAGCAGAATCATGACACGAAAACAAGTTCAAGTAAGATTTCCACTCGAAATAAGATTGTTATAGTTATAGAAATTGAATCAAATTTTGAATATGAGTATTACCTTGTATTAGAAAGATATCTGACTGTAAATAAGAAAGATTTCTTGAGGTTGGATGATCACTTTACAAGATTGGAAGTAAGCTAGCAAACTTAGAAGTATTCTTGATTTTATGAAACTAGAACTTATAGAATTTATGAAGAACACTTAGAACTTGAAAATAGATATAAAGTATGTGTAATTTTGTTTACTTGTAAATAAGTCATGAATGATTACTAATATTTTTGTAATTTTATGGATATTTCATGCTAGTTGCCAAATGATGGTTCCCAAATGTGTTAGGTGACTCATATAGGCTGCTAAGAGCTGATCATTGGAATGTATATACTAATAGTACATACATCTAAAAGCTGTGTATTGTACGAGTACGAATACGGGTGCATACGAGTAGAATTGTTGATGAAATTGAACGAGGATGTAATTGTAAGCATTTTTGTTAAGTAGAAGTATTTTGATAAGTGTCTTGAAGTCTTTCAAAAGTGTATGAATACATATTAAAACACTACATGTATATACATTTTAACTGAGTCGTTAAATCATCGTTAGTCGTTACATGTAAATGTTGTTTTGAAACCTTTAGGTTAACGATCTTGTTAAATGTTGTTAACCCATTGTTTATTATATCTAAAGAGATGTTAAATTATTACATTATCATGATATTATGATATATTAATATATCTTAGTATGATATATATACAGTTAAATGTTGTTACAATGATAATCGTTACATATATGTCTCGTTTCGAAATCATTAAGTTAGTAGTCTTGTTTTTACATATGTAGTTCATTGTTAATACACTTAATGACATGTTTACTTATCATTTATCATGATTAAACATAGTGTATAAATATCTTAATATGATTCATATGTATTTAGTAAGACGTTGTTAAAACAATAATCGTTATATATATCGTTTCGAGTTTCTTAATTCAATAAACTCAATTTTATGTATATAACTCATTATTAAAATACCTAATGAGATACTTACTTATCATAATATCATACTAACTATATATATAATCATATATATGTCATCATATAGTTTTTACAAGTTTTAACGTTCGTGAATCACCGGTCAACTTGGGTGGTCAATTGTCAATATGAAACCTATTTCAATTAATCAAGTCTTACCAAGTTTGATTGGTTAACATGTTGGAAATACTTAATCATGTAAATATCAATTTCATTTAATATATATAAACATGGAAAAGTTCGGGTCACTACATTAGTAATGCATGTTACCTTTATTATTGATAGTTGTAAAATAAGACGTAAACTTTAAAAAAAATTTGAAATATCGCAAGACTTTTACCCTTATGAATGGTAAAATCTTTTCTAAATAATATTAATTTAAAGTGTAATAAGTCAAAAAAGAAAAAGTAAAAATTAAGGATAACAATTGTAAAAAAAATAAATGGGGCCTTGGCTTTTTTAATATTATTATTACCACCTTAATTATTATTGTGCTCTGTTTATAGCTATTACAATTTTGATAAATAAATAAAAACTCAAATGACAAAATGTCTTATATCTATTGTAGTATCAAGTAACTTCTCTTAGGTGAATTATGTCCAAACGGATCATCATTTACCGTATTCCATCGATTGATATCTTGAGGATATATGTGATGATCCTTCCAAATCCTTTTGGACGAATACATCATTCATCGATTTCACGGTGAGGTACTGACCTCTATATGATACGTTTTGTAAACATTGCATTCTTTTGAAAAGGCACACCATAATTGAAAATCAAATTCCAAGGTTTTTGACGTTTGATGATTTTTACATATAGACAATCACTGTAATTAATAGTTTACAATACTACATCCGTTGATAATGCAGTCGAAATAAGATACATGGTGATGATTTTGTGAATGCAACGTTTTCTTGAATAAAGCATATATGACTCCATGCACATAACTTGTATAACATATAAGCAAACAGCGGAAGACTTTTAGGAACCTGAGAATAAACATGCTTAAAAATGTCAACACAAAGGTTGGTGAGTTCATAGTTTTAATGTTGCGCATAATCTGTATATAAAGATGTATCACAAGATTTCAGTTATTTCATTCGAAACATTTTTCAAAAGATTCTACGTAACAGAGCACCCTGGTAACTAAACTTAACGTTATAATGATAATTACCCTATTCGTTTTAATACACGCAAACCAACGTGTCATAAACTCTGTAACATCCCGGGTAACACGTTCCCCGTAGCATGATATTGTCCGCTTTGCCCGTAGGCGCACGGATTTTTCTTGGCGACCAAACACGACGAGCACTTTCCTAGGAGGTCACCCATCCTGGTAGTGCTCTCACCTGAGCACGCTTAACTGCAGAGTTCTCATGGGATCTGCTGCGCTTGTGGTCCCAAAATGCGTAATGCTAGGAAAGGTCTCCACACCCTTATAAGGCATGCTTCGTTCCCCTCTCCAGTCGATGTAGGACGAATGTAACACGAATGTTACAATCCTCCCCCCTAATGGGACACAGCGTCCTCGCTGTGCACGTTTGGTCCGAGGCCTGGCTCTGATACCATCTGTAACATCCCAGGTAACACGTTCCCCGTAGCATGATATTGTCCGCTTTGCCCGTAGGCGCAAGGATTTTTCTTGGCGACCAAACATGACGAGCACTTTCCTAGGAGGTCACCCATCCTGGTAGTGCTCTCGCCTGAGCACGCCTAACTGCAGAGTTCTCATGGGATCTGTTGCGCTTGTGGTTCCAAAATGCGTCATGCTAGGAAAGGTCTCCACACCCTTATAAGGCATGCTTCGTTCCCCTCTCCAACCGATGTGGGACGGATGTAACACTAATGTTACAAACTCAAATATCATACGTCCGTTAAAAGGCTAGCGCTCTACCTCGGATGGGGATGTCAAGCCCAATGGATCCATATACTATTATTCGCGCCCACCAGTCCACATCCTATGTACTGGCAGCTACTAGTTACCAAAGTTAAGGGATTTGCGGTTCAAACTCAGTGTAGAATTAAGTATGTGCTTGTATCCATTGCGTTTAAAATAAAGTGCATGTATTCTAAGCCCAAAAATATATATTGCAAAAGCAATTAAAAAGGGAGCATATGAAACTCACCTTAGCAGCATATAAGGTCATTCATTGAAATGTGACCGAAACTCGGAATGCAGAATAATTGTAGATCTCAAACTAGAGAACATATATTGGTCAATACATGTCTAACATGCTAGGTCGGGTCATTGTGTATCACAATCCTAATGCTCGAGACCGACATGCAAAAGTTAACAAACGTCATCTCAAAAGTCAACCTGACCCAATATGATCTTTAAATCTATACATGTTTATTATTTCACATTGTTTTCCAATACTTGTAAAATCAGATTATAGTGTTTATAAAGCTTTAAAACATGATAAGACAGTTAACTTTGATAATTGTTCAACAAAACGAGAAGTGTCTTATATAAGAATTCATTTACTCGACCAACAATATTTGGAAATTCAATTTATCAATCTCATAAACAAGTTGTTTAAATATCAATTTACAGTTTCAAACACAATTTCAATTAATATTAATTATAATTCAGTTGACCATAACTTTTAATCCGTTTCTCGAAGACACACGATTTCTAAATGAAAAGTTATTAATTTTTTTAACAGCTTTCCAATGACATGCATATCATATACCTTATATCAATAACATATGTATCAAATTCGTGGTTCATCATAAACTATCTAACGAAAAAATTAAAGCATACAAGTATGCATAAACATATATACTCGAGCACTAGACATGGATACACTATTAAATATATAAAAGATAAGATATGAATGCTCACGTATCAATATTGTGATTCTTTAACGCCTTGATTCGAGTAAAATTTTTTTTTTTTTTTTTTTTTTTTGAAAAGTTAAGTCACTGGCCGGACAAGGCTTATGCCGCGGCGCGGCAAGCCTTGTCGCGGCGCGACACAACACAGGAAATTTTAGACTCCTTAACCTTGCTTCTGTTCCCAACTTCAGTTATATGCCGCGGCGCGGACCCCTTTGCCGCGGCGCGACATAACCCTAATCCGGGTGCCTGACCTGCAACATTGTATTTAAACCAACTTTTGCACGTTCCATCATTCTCAAACACATTTAAAACAACCAAATTCATACACAAACTTAAGATTCAGTTTCTAACATCGTATACCATCTAATAACAACATTTAGACATCAAACGTGTTTTCATGAAACAAAACCATCATTTGGTCCCAAATTCAATAATGACAAACATGACACTTCAAATACATGGCGTTTGATAAGCGGTAACCATAGAGCGTGATTACAAAAGGGACTTGCAATACCACTTACGCTAATGCCAATGCTCCTCCAGCTCTTCACACGGGTTCCTTACCTTCTCGATGAACCTTAGCACCTAAAACATAAAACATCATGGGGGTAAGCTTTTACACTTAGTGAGTTATAGGAAAGTAACAAAACACAAAACATAAATCATTTGGGCATAATCAAAACACTTATCCTTCAACCCTTAGATTGCTTGCATACTTTCGGATCCGATCATTCATACCATAGGCATGACTTACTAGGCCGAACCTAGTAATCATGTCTAAGCTAAACATAGACATACTAAATATGCCTAAGCTATCATCATCTCATACATAGACACCCGAAGTGTCTAAGCTAACATGAACCATAGGCAAGATTACTAGCAATGTAATAACCTTGCCTAAGCTAAGCATCATCCATAGACACAACTATTGAGCTAACCCAATAGTTCTATCTAAGCTACGTAACTAGTGCACTTAGTCGTTACTCTCTTGCACGGATGCAATCCGAGAACACTAAGCCACTCTTGACCCGCCCATATTACCCCCTATAAACTCACCTTGCTTAATTGAATTTCCTTGGTCACTTGTAACTTCTTTTCCTTGATTAGCACCTATACATGAGCTAATCTCATTAATCACATAACTAAATCAAAATCACAACTTTCTTGAATCATTACGTCATTCATACTTACACTTACACTTTACCCCTTAATCACAACATACATTCATTCATACTTTCTAACTTTGAACTCATCTTTTCTAAAACAAGCATGTTACCAATCAAACATCACATTTTAATCATGTATATTACTAACTCATCACTTTTAGCTTTATCATGCAACTTTTCCTTTAATCCTTTCATTAAACATCAAATGTGCATAATAATTCAATTTCATTACTAACACCATTAACTTATCAAATTATCAATTTCTATAACTTATGACTATAACAAAAATTCATACATGAGCATCCTTCATCAAAATTTCTAGCTAGAACACAAAATCATCTCATTGAGGCATTTTAACAAACACTTGGTGTGCATGACTAGAAATCTAACTAGAACATCATCATTCTCACCATAATCATGCCATAAATCTATAATGCAAGTTCATACATGTAATTACTTCCAAAATCAACAACAAATCCATACTAACTCATCCAAATGTGCACAATTTAACAAATAGCAACTTTCTTAAGCATAATCTCATCATTAGCATACAATGCAAGCAATAATTAGACACAAAATCCATACCTTGTCTTTTAGAGTTTTAAGAACCCTAATTGTGCACAATGAAGATGAAATTGGAAGATTAGAGCTTGCTAAAGTGATTAGGGTGTGTTAGATTTCACAAATTCAAGCTTGCATGAGTTAAATTTCAACAAATGATGGATCCTCCTTCTTCCCTTGCAAATGTCGACATACACAACCCAGGAGCACTCTCTGTATATTATTTTTTTGTGAATAATAATCAATTTCCAGCATTTCTAATTTCTTTTATTAAAACAACTATGGCATAATTGCAATTTCTACCCTCCCCATGTAAACTATAGTTAAGGAGGTCCTAAATCATAACCTTGCATCTTTAGTCCCTTGAAACTTAACTAACAACATTAACTTTCGTCCATTTAACATAAAATATCCTTTACCATTAATTTCTTAGCAATAAAATTTTACATAAAATAATACCTTAAATATTTGGGGTGTTACAACTCTCCCCCTCTTGGATTGTTCGCGTCCTCGCGAACCATTCTTGATGCAACGCCGGATAATATTTTATGAGCCATTCTTCGGGTTCCCATGTGCATTCGGAACCTTTTCTAAATTGCCATAATACCTTCAACAATATAACCGACTTATTTCTCAAGTGCTTAACCTTTTGATCCAAAATCTTTACCGGCTTCTCCGCATATCTTAACTTATTATCGACCTCAATTTCATTCAAAGGAACATAGGTTGAATCATCCGCCAAACACTTTCTCAATTGTGACACGTGAAACGTGTCATGTATATTACTCAATTCATCGGGTAAAGCCAAACGGTAGGCTACCTTCCCAACTTTCGCCACTATCTCAAATGGTCCCACGAACCTTGGACCCAATTTTCCCCTCTTTCTAAAACGGATGATGCCTTTCCATGGAGAAACTTTTAGCATCACTTTATCACCTACTTGAAATTCTATCGGCTTTCTCCTCTTATCAACATATGACTTTTGTCTATCTTGTGCCGCCTTCATTCTTTCACGAATTTGATCAATCATCTCGGTGGTTTGTTGCACTATTTCCGTGCTTCCCAATTCTCGTTGACCTACCTCGCCCCAACAAATCGGGGTTCTACACCTCCTTCCATACAACATCTCATATGGTGCCATTCCAATTGTAGAGTGATAACTATTGTTGTATGAAAATTCAACTAAAGGTAAGTGAGTATCCCAACTACCACCAAAATCGATAACACATGCTCTTAACATATCCTCGAGAGTTTGTATAGTCCGCTCACTTTGACCATCCGTTTGCGGGTGAAACGCGGTACTTACATGTAACTTAGTACCCATTTCCTCTTGAAATTTCCTCCAATATCGAGATGTAAATCGAGTGTCTCTATCCGAAACTATGGAAACCGGCACTCCATGCCTTGCAACCACTTCTTTCATATACAACTTAGACATTGCTTCCGATGACGAAGCTTCTCTTATTGCCAAAAATAATGCACTCTTAGTCAATCTATCAACAATAACCCAAATTGCATCGTGTTGTCTAGGGGTCTTAGGCAACTTAGTCACTAAATCCATCGTAATATGCTCCCATTTCCACACCGGTACCTCTAAAGGTTGCATTTCACCGTAGGGCATTTGATGATCAGCTTTCACTTGAAGACAAGTAAGACACTTGTGCACATACTTAACTATATCCCTCTTCATTCCCGGCCACCAATAGTCTTTCCTTAAATCTCTATACATTTTCGTAGCACCGGGGTGAATCGAATACTTAGACTTGTGAGCTAAGTCAAGGAGCTCACTCCTAACATCACTTTGCAAAGGTACCCAAATTCTCCCATATCTAAGCCTTAAACCACGAGAATCTACCACAAAATCGTCAACTTGCCCCTTGATTCTTTCTTTTCTCACGTTTTCGGGCGATAATGCTTCACCTTGTGCAACACGAATATCATCAAATATTTGAGGTGATATTACCATAGCCAAGCTTGTTATCTTAATCGGTTGATGACTTGACTTCCTACTAAGAGCATCCGCTACTACATTCGCTTTTCCGGGGTGATATAAGATCTCACAATCATAATCTTTCACCAAATCGAGTCCTCTCCTTTGCCTATCGTTCAAATCCCTTTGATCAAACAAATACTTTAAGTTCTTATGATCGGTATAAATGGAAAACTTAACACCATAAAGATAATGACGCCAAATCTTTAGAGCAAAAACCACGGCCGTCAATTCTAAATCATGCGTAGGATAGCGTTTCTCGTGTTCCTTCAATTGTCGGGAAGCATAAGCTATGACCTTCCCATTTTGCATCAATACACACCCTAAGCCTTTCTTAGAAGCATCACAATAAACCGTCATGTTCTCATTCCCTTCCGGTAAAACCAATATGGGAGCTTGAACGAGCTTTTCCTTAAGGAGTTGAAACGCTTGTTCTTGCTTTTCTTCCCATCTCCATGGCACACTTTTACGAGTCAACTTGGTGAGTGGGGTGGCTATTCTAGAAAAATCTTGTATAAATCGCCGATAATACCCCGCTAAACCTAGAAAACTCCTAACCTCGGTAGGATTCGTAGGTGGTTCCCATCTCATAATTGCCTCTATCTTCACCGGATCAACACAAATACCCTTCTTGTTAATGACATGGCCCAAAAATTGAACTTCACGAAGCCAAAACTCGCACTTAGAGAACTTAGCAAACAATCTTTCCCTTCTTAAAGTCTCTAATACTTGTCTTAAATGTACCGTATGTTCCTCTTCACTCTTAGAATATATCAAAATGTCATCAATGAACACAATTACAAACCTATCAAGCATCGGTCGACAAACTCTATTCATCAAATCCATAAACGCGGCCGGAGCATTTGTTAATCCAAACGGCATAACCACAAACTCATAATGACCATACCTTGTTCGAAAAGCTGTTTTAGGGACATCTTCTTCCCTCACCTTCAATTGATGGTAACCCGACCTCAAATCTATCTTTGAAAAGAAACTTGCACCTTGCAATTGATCAAACAAATCGTCTATCCTCGGCAACGGATACTTATTCTTAATAGTGACTTTATTCAATTCTCGATAATCAATACACATTCTCATAGTTCCATCCTTCTTTTTCACAAATAAAACCGGAGCTCCCCAAGGTGAACTACTAGGGCGTATAAAACCTTTATCTATCAAATCTTGCAATTGAGTCATCATTTCTCTCATTTCCGATGGGGCTAATCGATATGGAGCTTTGGCAATTGGCGTGGCCCCGGGTATCAAATCTATTCTAAACTCTACCTCTCGCTCGGGAGGTACACCGGGCAATTCACTTGGAAACACATCCGGAAACTCGTTAACTATTGGTACATCATCTAATTCAACAACCTTTTTCAAATCATCAACAACATGTGCCAAAAACGCACAACACCCATGAGACAAAAATCTTTTAGCCTTAGCATATGTGCATATAGGAATTGCACGCCTAGCTCGTTCCCCATAAATCCATATAACTTTTCCACTTGGTGATTGAACTAACACTATTTTCTTACGACACAAAATTATCCCCTCATTGTTATCTAGCCAATCCATGCCCACAATTACTTGAAATTCACCCATTTGCATGGGTATTAAATCAATGACAAACTTTTCATCATCCAAAATAATTTCACACCCCTTAATGATACTATACACCATCACGGTCTTATTATCCGCTATTTCAACCTCTAATGGGTGTTCTAACATACTTGGGGTCATATTAAAATGCTTACAAAAAGAATATGATACAAACGACCGCGTAGCACCGGAATCAAACAAAACATGCGCAGGTAAAGAGTTTACAATAAAGGTACCTGACACCACATTTTGGGACTCCTTCGCTTCGAGTGCGGTAATCTGATGAGCTCGGGCCCTTGGTCGGCTATCACTAGTCTTCGGTTCCGTCTTAACCTCTTTCTTAACACTACCACTAGCTAAATCCTTCTTGTATTCCGGACATTCGGCTTGAAAGTGACCTTTCTCAAAACAATAGTAACATTGCTTACCTTTCTTAGGGCATTCGGCGGCCCTATGACCCGGCCTCCCGCAAGAGTAACAATCGGTGGTACCCGCTTTACATTCACCCGTATGATTCTTACCACACCTGGTACACGACTTGGCTTCTTTCCCACCGCTCTTACCCGACACAAAACCCCCTTTTGACTTGTGCGGGGATTCGAAACCAAACTTACCCTTTTTCGGACTAACATTTTGCATTACCTTGGAGTCTTGATCTAACTTTCGCTTGAACGCCGCCTTCTTCCTAAGTTCATGTTCTCTAACAAGTGCTCGATTCATCATCTCGGCTAAAGTCTTATAAGTACTCTTATCGATAAACTCACTTATTTCGGGATTCAACTTTTCATGATAATGATCCATCATCAACTTGGGACTTGACACGAAGTCCGGACAAAAACGAGACTTATCATTAAACTCGGCATTAAACTCGGTCACCGACTTACCTCCATGCTCTATATTCATAAACTCGGATTTCAACCTACTAACCTCGGCGGGTGGAGCAAATTGGGTCATAAACATTTCACGGAACTTGTCCCATGAGAAACTCGTAGCCACGTCTCGCCCATGAGACTTAACTATAAAATTCCACCACTCGTATCCACTACCCTTCATTTGATGAGCCGCATAAATTACCTTCAAATGTTCGGGGCATTCACACAACATGAAGGTTTCTTCAATCTCATCAATCCATCTTTGACTAACAATAGGGTCAACCTTACCATGAAACTCGGGAGGATGGCAATTTGCGAAGTTCTTATATTCAAAACGGTCATCCTTTCTCTTAGGGGCTTCTACCTCTTCTTGCCTTACTCCACTTCCCCCTTCACCTCTTAAGGTAGGGTTATTAGCAACAAAAGTCTTTAACTTCTCATCTAATTGATCATTGATCAACGTCTTAATCTTCTCTAACAAAGTTGGAGTATAACGTATCAAGGCTTGCCCTATTTGCCCCGAAATGTCATTTGGCATGTTAACTTCTCCCGATTCGTTTTGAGAGTCTTCTATAGACTCCGCGGATGGGGTGCGGACGTACTCATCATCCTCATCTTGACCTCGGTTTGGTGATACAATAGCCATTTCTAAAAAAAATTACATTCAACCCATTAGTTCAAATACCGATAACACCATTATTCAACAAAACCAAACCATTCGAAAGAATTCCTAACTCGATTCACCATGACTATAGTAGACGTTCATGTGTACTAAAATGAAGTAATAACAATGGCCTGTTGTTATTACACCATTTCATTACACATTAAGTCCACTATGACATCATGGCTAACGGGTATCAAACTCCTTTCATATATCAATCATTATACTACGGGTCTAGTCGATGACTCTACCCTATGGAGCATGGCACAACTATACGACTATAACACTTATGCAAGTCCTAAACCGCTTATCCTTTCACAACAATGGTTTAAGCCTAGATAATCCCTATCGTGGATTACCCAAGTCCCTTAAACCACAGCTCTGATACCAACTTTTAACGCCTTGATTCGAGTAAAATTTTTTTTTTTTTTTTTTTTTTTGAAAAGTTAAGTCACTGGCCGGACAAGGCTTATGCCGCGGCGCGGCAAGCCTTGTCGCGGCGCGACACAACACAGGAAATTTTAGACTCCTTAACCTTGCTTCTGTTCCCAACTTCAGTTATATGCCGCGGCGCGGACCCCTTTGCCGCGGCGCGACATAACCCTAATCCGGGTGCCTGACCTGCAACATTGTATTTAAACCAACTTTTGCACGTTCCATCATTCTCAAACACATTTAAAACAACCAAATTCATACACAAACTTAAGATTCAGTTTCTAACATCGTATACCATCTAATAACAACATTTAGACATCAAACGTGTTTTCATGAAACAAAACCATCATTTGGTCCCAAATTCAATAATGACAAACATGACACTTCAAATACATGGCGTTTGATAAGCGGTAACCATAGAGCGTGATTACAAAAGGGACTTGCAATACCACTTACGCTAATGCCAATGCTCCTCCAGCTCTTCACACGGGTTCCTTACCTTCTCGATGAACCTTAGCACCTAAAACATAAAACATCATGGGGGTAAGCTTTTACACTTAGTGAGTTATAGGAAAGTAACAAAACACAAAACATAAATCATTTGGGCATAATCAAAACACTTATCCTTCAACCCTTAGATTGCTTGCATACTTTCGGATCCGATCATTCATACCATAGGCATGACTTACTAGGCCGAACCTAGTAATCATGTCTAAGCTAAACATAGACATACTAAATATGCCTAAGCTATCATCATCTCATACATAGACACCCGAAGTGTCTAAGCTAACATGAACCATAGGCAAGATTACTAGCAATGTAATAACCTTGCCTAAGCTAAGCATCATCCATAGACACAACTATTGAGCTAACCCAATAGTTCTATCTAAGCTACGTAACTAGTGCACTTAGTCGTTACTCTCTTGCACGGATGCAATCCGAGAACACTAAGCCACTCTTGACCCGCCCATATTACCCCCTATAAACTCACCTTGCTTAATTGAATTTCCTTGGTCACTTGTAACTTCTTTTCCTTGATTAGCACCTATACATGAGCTAATCTCATTAATCACATAACTAAATCAAAATCACAACTTTCTTGAATCATTACGTCATTCATACTTACACTTACACTTTACCCCTTAATCACAACATACATTCATTCATACTTTCTAACTTTGAACTCATCTTTTCTAAAACAAGCATGTTACCAATCAAACATCACATTTTAATCATGTATATTACTAACTCATCACTTTTAGCTTTATCATGCAACTTTTCCTTTAATCCTTTCATTAAACATCAAATGTGCATAATAATTCAATTTCATTACTAACACCATTAACTTATCAAATTATCAATTTCTATAACTTATGACTATAACAAAAATTCATACATGAGCATCCTTCATCAAAATTTCTAGCTAGAACACAAAATCATCTCATTGAGGCATTTTAACAAACACTTGGTGTGCATGACTAGAAATCTAACTAGAACATCATCATTCTCACCATAATCATGCCATAAATCTATAATGCAAGTTCATACATGTAATTACTTCCAAAATCAACAACAAATCCATACTAACTCATCCAAATGTGCACAATTTAACAAATAGCAACTTTCTTAAGCATAATCTCATCATTAGCATACAATGCAAGCAATAATTAGACACAAAATCCATACCTTGTCTTTTAGAGTTTTAAGAACCCTAATTGTGCACAATGAAGATGAAATTGGAAGATTAGAGCTTGCTAAAGTGATTAGGGTGTGTTAGATTTCACAAATTCAAGCTTGCATGAGTTAAATTTCAACAAATGATGGATCCTCCTTCTTCCCTTGCAAATGTCGACATACACAACCCAGGAGCACTCTCTGTATATTATTTTTTTGTGAATAATAATCAATTTCCAGCATTTCTAATTTCTTTTATTAAAACAACTATGGCATAATTGCAATTTCTACCCTCCCCATGTAAACTATAGTTAAGGAGGTCCTAAATCATAACCTTGCATCTTTAGTCCCTTGAAACTTAACTAACAACATTAACTTTCGTCCATTTAACATAAAATATCCTTTACCATTAATTTCTTAGCAATAAAATTTTACATAAAATAATACCTTAAATATTTGGGGTGTTACAGATTCAATATTGCAGAAAAGTACGGAGATGATAAACGCTCGGTTGACCTTTGACTCATGATCATAACCCCCAAGCAATACCCATAACCTCCATAGCTATAACCCATAATTTCCTTAGTTTAAAACGGTTTGAAAACCCATTTTTAAAATTAAAAATAAAATTGATGCTAAGTAAATGATACGGAGTAATATGAAAATTATGATGCGGAGTATGTTGTACGATGAGTATGTGTATATATATATATATATATATATATATATATATATATATATTATATAAATATAATAATATAATAATAATAAACGTATTAAACAGTGAAGCCACCACAAAATATGTCGACGACATTACACGTTTCGCGTAAAGATTACATCTCCCGTGTAATCTTTTAAAACATTACGCGTTTCGCGTAGATAGGTACGCGATCCGCGTATGGTGTATTCACGAAAGTTGTAGATTTTTGAGTTACGGACGTCTGAACACCCGAATCACCCTTTTTCGAGCCAGTATTATTTAGTTATGATTTTTCTTGTGCAAGTGCGCAGGTTTAGTAATTTTCATCATTTTAACTTGTAATCTTGAGATGAAATGTTGTAGTGTTTTAGTGCTCATTAGAAGCCTTTATTTTATCTTTATTTTTATTTTCATGTCATTGAAAATCCATAAAAACATTTTATAATCAAATTCTATTATATGGAAAAATATATTTTCGTACAATATACGTTTGAATCTAAATCAAATAATACTATAAGGTTTAGTTTTCCAAAACTACTTATATTCAAAATCATTTTTTCAAAAGGTTTAAATAATAGAAATTGTTATATCATAAAACATTTTCATTTAATAAAGTAAAATCATATAATATAAAAGTTATAATGGTTTCCACTTTTTACTTACAGTTTATTCGTGAATCGTAGGGTTAAGTCCAATGGAAAATTAAACGTATGAAATCGTTTTAAATCAACATATCCATTTGCTTACCTTGTCGACATCCATTTACATTTCATGTTCTTACAATTAATTTTTATGAAAGTTAAACTTATCAAGAGTCAAGAGGAAGTTATTGTAAAGCACGCATTGAAAATTTAACGGAAATCTCCACTAACTTTTGTCTAGTTCCCGTTAATTGACACATTTGTTCTTACTTGTAAATCACTTTACTATTTTCAGGATATTGTTAAAAAGAACAGATTTCTTAAATCACAGTGGACCTCACAACAGAGACCCGTAATCATATCACGATGTATCTGATAATTCAATCGTTTGATTCCGTCGGTAAATATATTAAACATATATTGAAACAATTATGTTCATGTAAAGTATTATACCTCTAATACTTTGTTAACGTTTTCAATTAATGTAACTATATATCTATATATTATATATACATATCTACATACACATAAATGTTCGTGAATCATCGAGCACAGTAAAAAGGTAATTGGTTACATGAATATACTTCCAAAGTTTTTGAGACTCAACATTACAGACTTTGCTTATCATGTCGAAATCATACAAAGATTAAGTTTAAATTTGATCAGAAATTTTTGGGTCGTCACAGTACCTACCCGTTAAAGAAATTTCGTCCCGAAATTTTATTGGGATGGTCATGGCTGACAATATGTATGTTTTCATGACACATACGAGCTGTAAATTAGAGTTTTATCATCATTGAGTAATATAGATAAAACAATTCAATTTTGTGAAGAGTACGAGTGAAGTTATCACGAAAGATTGAAATGAATAAATTTAGATTCGTCATATCTTTTGACGTAGATAGGATTGATTTTCGGAGTTCAAGAGATTTAGGGAAAATTTTCTAATAAGATTTGATTCTTCGATAATTAAGGAAATTATGATCTTCTTTGATTAAATGCGATAACCTGTCATGATTGCTCCGTCAGATTTTTCACTATAAATCCACTCCCTTTGTCTCTTTATTTCCACAGCTCACCTTCTATTCTTCCTCCCTCAACTCATACTTTAAAGTATTCGTTAATATGCTTTATCCAGTTCTGATTCTTGATATATTCCTAACTTTCATATCTATCATTCTTCTTTTTCATATGCCACCGGAGAAATCTATTCACTTTTACTATACTCTTGGCTTTATAGTATTTTTAGTTCTCACGTGTCTTTACGTTGCAATACTTATTGATATACACGGTTTGTAATTTATGTGTTGTCGTCGGGCTTTATATCTTTCCTTATTTTTCATAGTCCCTGCTTCTGTCTTTCTATAATCATCGACATCCACAGTTAATGCTCTCTCCTATTTGCTGCGATTTATACCCTCATTTCTATTTCGGAGCTTCATGCTCTGTTTTCTCTTCTATCCATTAAGCACCGCATGTAATGGTCCATAATTCGCAGATATGAATTTCGGAATGAACATAGTTAATGTTCTAAGAAGGAAATTGTAATGGTACGGTCATGATTTTTCAAATTACCAGAATACCTCGGAAAAGGCCGAATCATCAAGAAAAATATTTTCTTGATATGTTTAGAGTTTAAGTAGAATACAAGAGTCGTGTAACATGGCACATGATGACGTTATGATCTGTGAATCATCACGTTTCATTTAAAAACTCAGCATGACTTACTGTAATATAATCACGTTGATCAAGTGTCATTATATTATACTAACTCATGCTTCAGTTCCCAACACTACTTCAAAACATTTATTTTTTAAACTCGAAGGTTTACAGAATATAGAAACTAAATAGTTTCCTTTATGATGTAATACAGATAACGCAAAAAGATAAATGATTTTAGATAAGGTTAGTTATGAAAATATCTTCAGAAATATCGAGGATATTTATAATGAAAGAAACGATGATATCTTAGAATTTCTAATATCGAAAGGTGATGAAGAATATTTGTCCGCAAATGTTTAGAGTCAGGAGCAAGGTATTCGTTAATGACTTCAGCAGACACTGAATCATTTGGATTCTTTGAAGGAAGGTTTAGTCTTTGTGATTTGTCCACAGCCTCCTTCATGGTTTGCTCAATCCGTTTTCCAGTTCCAAACCTTTTCTTTTTCTGAGCTTTGCCAACACACTATTCTTTATCATCAAACTTTTGGCTGTTAAGGTCGTTTACAGTTTTTGCTGCTTCCTTCAACTTTTTCAATATTCAGAGTATTGATTCGTAGACTGGTTGCTTTTCAGAATTTTAGAATGAAAGCTCATAATTCTAAGAGATGAATGTTATATGTATACATATGAAGTTCTAGTGCAGTTTTGAATTCAAAGTATGGCATTTGAAAGATGTAAGAATCTAAGAGTGATGTTTTCTGTTAAATTCAACTTGGATTCTGATTTTTCAAAATCAGAATATGTAATCAAATTTGGATGCGAATGGTTGTTTTGATTTCGTTGTGAAAGTAGTGAGTATAGTTGATGATTTGCTAAATCAGAATTAAAGAATGTAACATATTAATTGTGAGTTTATATATCTTTCGAGTATTACCTACCCGTTAAAAGTTTCACAAGTAATATTTTGTACCAGAGAATTTTATTACAGTCTTTATGAAAATATATGTATGTATATTTTCTTCAGATATAATACAAATTTAATGAGTTAATATCATATTAAGCTCATTTGATTTTCGGCTGGATTAGAAATGAATAATCTCTAAAACATTCAAGATTTCATAATCTTCGCGGAGTATTTCACTATTGTAATCAATACTTCGTTACTCAGTTTTATTGATATTTCCTCAGTGAATCATGTTCGTGCTTATGGAACTCTTGCTAACTTCGCAAAGTACGAATGATATTTTTTTGGAAAGTTTCAAGTACATCGAAAATGAAAGTGTAAAATCAAACATGTATTTGAATAATACACTTGATTTATTATGAAATGCAATCTATTAAGTCGAAGCAGAGATTATAGTTAACGATTGTTAAGTCATTAACGAAGGATGTACATCATAACATATTAATAACATGAGCTAACCGAGTAGTTAAGATTCACACGTAGTAGCTTAGTACGAAAAGATTTATTTTGATCTCAAAATTCATATATATATAAATCATACATATAATTTCTTCAGATGGAATGAGTTAATACTTCATAACTCGTTGATACGATATACGCGTTGTTGATTAGTGATGATGTTTGCAGTGATTATGGATATGGCGGAGCTTACGATGTTGTAGATGCTGACGATGCTGACAGTACTGACGATGCTGGTGATGCTGACGGTACTGTTGATGTTGCTGGTAAAACAGATCTAGCTTGTAAATCATGCACCATTCCGATCAGGGTTTTATTTCATAATTTCTATTCGCTCACTCATCTAGTTTACAATTAGAGCTAGAATAAGTAATCTCTAAAACTTTTAGAAACTACATATTCTCTGCAGAATATTTTTTTCCGATGAAGTTATGAATCAATACTTCATCGTTTGTTGTTGTTGGTATTCCTTGGTATCTATGGTGCGTATGACGTTGATGTTCGAGGTACAGATTGTGATGTTGAGGTGTGGGATGCAGATCTTGTTGGTGGTGGTGGTAATGATACTGTTGGTGTTGATGATGGTAGTACTGTTGATGCCGGTGATGCTGCTGGTACTTGTAATCTTTTCACCATATTCTCCAAAGCCACTACCCGAGAGCGAAGCTCGTTGATTTCTTCTACTACACCGGGATGATTGGCGGTTCGGACGAGTGGATTAATAAGATCCAGAATTTGAGATAGTATATATGTAGTGACCCGAACTTTTCCATGTTTATATATATTAATTGAGATTGATATTTACATGATTAAATGTTTCCAACATGTTAAGCAATCAAACTTGTTAAGACTTGATTAATTGAAATATGTTTCATATAGACAATTGACCACCCAAGTTGACCGGTGATTCACGAACGTTAAAACTTGTAAAAACTATATGATGAAATATATATGGATATATATATAGTTAACATGATACTATGATAAGTAAACATATCATTAAGTATATTAACAATGAACTACATATGTAAAAACAAGACTACTAACTTAATGATTTTTAAACGAGACATATATGTAACGATTATCGTTGTAAAGACATTTAATGTATATATATCATATTAAGAGATATTCATACATGATAATATCATGATAATATAATAATTTAAAATCTCATTTGATATTATAAACATTAAGTTAACAACATTTAACAAGATCGTTAACCTAAAGGTTTCAAAACAACACTTACATGTAACGACTAACGATGACTTAACGACTCAGTTAAAATGTATATACATGTAGTGTTTTAATATGTATTTATACACTTTTGAAAGACTTCAATACACTTATCAAAATACTTCTACTTAACAAAAATGCTTACAATTACATCCTCGTTCAGTTTCATCAACAATTCTACTCGTATGCACCCGTATTCGTACTCGTACAATACACAGCTTTTAGATGTATGTACTATTGGTATATACACTCCAATGATCAGCTCTTAGCAGCCCATGTGAGTCACCTAACACATGTGGGAACCATCATTTGGCAACTAGCATGAAATATCTCATAAAATTAGAAAAATATGAGTAATCATTCATGACTTATTTACATGAAAACAAAATTACATATCCTTTATATCTAATCCATAAACCAACGACCAAAAACACCTACAAACACTTTCATTCTTCAATTTTCTTCATCTAATTGATCTCTCTCAAGTTCTATCTTCAAGTTCTAAGTGTTCTTCATAAATTCTACAAGTTCTAGTTACATAAAATCAAGAATACTTTCAAGTTTGCTAGCTCACTTCCAATCTTGTAAGGTGATCATCTAACCTCAAGAAATCTTTGTTTCTTACAGTAGGTTATTATTCTAATACAAGGTAATAATCATATTCAAACTTTGGTTCAATTTCTATAACTATAACAATCTTATTTCAAGTGATGATCTTACTTGAACTTGTTTTCGTGTCATGATTCTGCTTCAAGAACTTCGAGCCATCCAAGGATCCGTTGAAGCTAGATCCATTTTTCTCTGTTCCAGTAGGTTTATCCAAGGAACTTAAGGTAGTAATAATGTTCATAACATCATTCGATTCATACATATAAAGCTATCTTATTCGAAGGTTTAAACTTGTAATCACTAGAACATAGTTTAGTTAATTCTAAACTTGTTCGCAAACAAAAGTTAATCCTTCTAACTTGACTTTTAAAATCAACTAAACACATGTTCTATATCTTTATGATATGCTAACTTAATGATTTAAAACCTGGAAATACGAAAAACACCGTAAAACCGGATTTACGCCGTCGTAGTAACACCGCGGGCTGTTTTGGGTTAGTTAATTAAAAACTATGATAAACTTTGATTTAAAAGTTGTTATTCTGAGAAAATGATTTTTATTATGAACATGAAACTATATCCAAAAATTATGGTTAAACTCAAAGTGGAAGTATGTTTTCTAAAATGGTCATCTAGACGTCGTTCTTTCGACTGAAATGACTACCTTTACAAAAACGACTTGTAACTTATTTTTCCAACTATAAACCTATACTTTTTCTGTTTAGATTCATAAAATAGAGTTCAATATGAAACCATAGCAATTTGATTCACTCAAAACGGATTTAAAATGAAGAAGTTATGGGTAAAACAAGATTGGATAATTTTTCTCATTTTAGCTACGTGAACATTGGTAACAAATCTATTCCAACCATAACTTAATCAACTTGTATTGTATATTATGTAATCTTGAGATACCATAGACGCGTATACAATGTTTCGACCTATCATGTCGACACATCTATATATATTTCGGAACAACCATAGACACTCTATATGTGAATGTTGGAGTTAGCTATACAGGGTTGAGGTTGATTCCAAAATATATATAGTTTGAGTTGTGATCAATACTGAGATACGTATACACTGGGTCGTGGATTGATTCAAGATAATATTTATCGATTTATTTCTGTACATCTAACTGTGGACAACTAGTTGTAGGTTACTAACGAGGACAGCTGACTTAATAAACTTAAAACATCAAAATATATTAAAAGTGTTGTAAATATATTTTGAACATACTTTGATATATATGTATATATTGTTATAGGTTCGTGAATCAACCAGTGGCCAAGTCTTACTTCCTGACGAAGTAAAAATCTGTGAAAGTGAGTTATAGTCCCACTTTTAAAATCTAATATTTTTGGGATGAGAATACATGCAGGTTTTATAAATGATTTACAAAATAGACACAAGTACGTGAAACTACATTCTATGGTTGAATTATCCAAATCGAATATGCCCCTTTTTATTAAGTCTGGTAATCTAAGAATTAGGGAACAGACACCCTAATTGACGCGAATCCTAAAGATAGATCTATTGGGCCTAACAAACCCCATCCAAAGTACTGGATGCTTTAGTACTTCGAAATTTATATCATATCCGAAGGGTGTCCCGGAATAATGGGGATATTCTTATATATGCATCTTGTTAATGTCGGTTACCAGGTGTTCACCATATGAATGATTTTTATCTCTATGTATGGGATGTGTATTAAAATATGAAATCTTGTGGTCTATTATTATGATTTGATATATATAGGTTAAACCTATAACTCACCAACATTTTTGTTGACATTTTAAGCATGTTTATTCTCAGGTGATTATTAAGAGCTTCCGCTGTTGCATACTTAAATAAGGACGAGATTTGGAGTCCATGCTTGTATGATATTGTGTAAAAACTGCATTCAAGAAACTTATTTTGTTGTAACATATTTGTATTGTAAACCATTATGTAATGATCGTGTGTAAACAGGATATTTTAGATTATCATTATTTGATAATCTACGTAAAGCTTTTTAAAACCTTTATCTATGAAATAAAGGTTATGGTTTGTTTTAAAAATGAATGCAGTCTTTGAAAAACGTCTCATATAGAGGTCAAAACCTCGCAACGAAATCGATTAATATGGAACGTTTTTAATCAATAAGAACGGGACATTTCAGTTGGTATCAGAGCGGTGGTCTTAGCGAACCATGTCTGCATTAGTGTGTCTAACTGATAAGTCGTTAGGATGCATTATTGAGTCTGGACTTCGACCGTGTCTACATATCAAAAGTTTTGCTTATCTTTTTGTGTCAAAAATTATCTGCTTATCATTCTTAGAGAATCACTTACTTATCATTCTTAGTCTAGACACATTTTACTGCATTGACTGCATGAATAGTGTAAAGACAAAATTCATATCTTAGCGTATCTGCTACTTCATATCTTAGCGTATCTGTTACTGTAACTTTGTCTGACATATTCCGTTGATTCCTCCGTAACTTATGGGATTTTAGTATTAAATATGCATATGTAAATTATGTATTGCAGGGTACTAATCTACATCCTATAATCTACTTCTTATCGAAAATCCTTCATCTGATCGTACGAGATGAATCCTACAACCAGTTCGAGTCCCTCAGATTCCGATAGCTATTCCGATAGTTATTCCGACAGCTATACCGACATAGATGTCACCTAAGCTCTGAAAAACAGCGTCATCGGCATGAATCAACCAATCAGCCCTTATCAATTAATCTGATGGGTTCGTAGTCAACTTAATTAATAGAAACGCGCAGAAGGCAATCCCTTCCACCAACCGAATTCACCTCTTGACAATGAACCTGAAGTGTTTACCGGCGAACCTGTTCGAGACACCATTTTCAGTCTCATTTCCGGGGTAACTTGACAAAGATTATATTTTATCCACAATTCTGAACCTTATTCATCCGCTCGTTTCGACCGACAATCATTCTGGAGTAATAAGTCAACAAACTTCGCGCTCGAATAATCAATTCGGAGAATATGGTGCAAAATGTACCAGCTTCAGCAACATCACCGGCAACAACAGTACAATCAATAACAGCACCAGTACCATCAACAATCCATGCTTCAATATCATCATCTGTACTTTGAGTATGATCTTCATTCGACATGTCGAATATGTAATCTCTAAAGTTTTAAAGATTATTTATTCTAGATCCAACCGAAAAGCAAATGAGTTTAATATTATATTAACTCATTAAATCCATGAATACATATGAAGAAAATATATATGTATATATGTTTTCATAAAGATTGTAATTAAAAATTCTCTTGTACAAACTGTTAATGGTGAAAATATTTTAACGGGTAGGTAATACCCGAGGACTATTTAAATTTCACATTAATAAGTTACATTGTACGTTCTTCGAATCTGTTTCAACAGTCATATACTATCCTACTTACATCCACCGATATACAAATTCGTTCACCACAGAATAACCATATTCATCCAATTACATATTTGGATTTTGACCTATCAGAATCCAACAAGTGGCATAATGCAGAAATAATGGACACAATAAAAATTGATTAGAAACAGATTAATTAACAATATGAAATTTTGTTAAGAATCCACGCTAACAAAATCCTAGCTAACTGTTCCTAGCTAACTGTTAATTCTGTATTACATTTTAATTATCGCAATTTATTTATCGCAATTTATATTCTCGTAATTTTATTTATCGTCATTTAATTTGTGTTATTTACTTTACGCATTTAATTTATCGTCATTTAATTTATGTTATTTATTTTACGCACTTTAAATATCGGGACACGTATACAAGGTTTTGACACATCATATCGACGCATCTATATATATTATTTGGAATCACCATAGACACTCTATATGCAGTAATGATCGAGTTCTCTATACAGGGTTGAGGTTGATTCTATAATAATATATATACTTTGAGTTGTGATCGAGTCTGAGACATGTACACGGGTCACGATACGTATTAATTCGAATATTATATATTAAATTATATATGAATATGAATTATTGGACTGTCAACAGTGGACTATCGACTGTGGACTAATAACATTGGATAATTAAAATGAAGTAAAATATTGACTATAACATATGAAACTAAACAATTCTTCAAGTTTGCCACTTGATTTTATCTTAAACCTCATTTGTATCTTGACGATTCTAATCTGCGTTCAAACCATTCATGATTCTTGAAAACACTTCAATCGAGAGGATGAACCAACCGTACTTCATCAACGAAAGAAAAGATTGATGCATATAGTTATGCACCTGGAAACACTCAGAATATGAGTAAACGTTTAACACGTATCTGTGCTAGCTCCTTGGGCGTTGTTACTACCGAAAATAACTTTACAATTCCTTTCCCAATTAGCCAATTTTTGTCATAGATCTAGCAAATCAACTTTGACTTTCATTCGGATTAAACTTATTATAACTTGATTTATAAGCCCACCTTTCGTCATCGTTACCGGGGAACTGTTTATATTTCACCACATTAACAGAAACTTATCAGCAACTTCATTACTCATCGACTTAATTTCTCCGAAGAATCATTATATTTATTCATTGAAACCCCATCTTGTATTCATCTACACACTGTAACAATAATTGCCATAACAATTACCGGGAATCAGCAATCAGTACTTTGAAAACTCACAGCATATCTACATCAACAGTTATATATATGACATTTATCTCTTAGAATTATGATCTCTCACTCTGAAATTCTGAAAAGCACTCAGTCACAAATCAATACTCAGAATATTGAAAAAAAAAAACTGAATGAAGCAGCAGAAACTGTAGATAACCGTAAACGACCATAATCATCGAAAGTTTGATGATAAAGATTAGTATGTTGGGAAAAGCTCAGAAAAGTTGGAACTGGAAAGCGGATTAAGCTAACCATAAAGGAAACTAAGGAGAAATACAAGTAACATACCCTAAATTCATAGAACCCAGATAAATCTAGATCCGTTGAAATCGTTAGAGAATATCTTGCTCCGAAGTCATGTTAAAATCTTGCGAAAAATCTTTCTCCATCAACCATCGAACTTAGAAATTCCAAAATATCATCATCAATATCTTCGATATTTCTGAGGATATTTTCATAAATATTCTCGTCTGAAATTATATACCTCTTCGTGCTTCCTGTGTATCATTGTATTGGAAACACACAATAGAAAATTAGTGTCGAAAAGCGGATTATGCGAAACTATGAAGGAAGCTGTGGAAAAATCACAAAGAATAAGTTTGACTTCAAAGAATCCAAATGATTCTGTTTCTGATGAAATCTGTAGCGAATACCTTGCTTCCGAATCTAAACCTTTACGGACAAATCTTCTTCATCATCTATCGATATTAGAAATTCTAAGATATCATCGTATCTTTCGTTATAAATATCCTCCATATTTCTGAAGATAATTTCATAATTATTCATATCTGAAATCATTAATCTCTTCCTGATATCAGTGTTACATCATATAGAAACTGTTAGTTTCTATATTCTGTAAACTTTCGAGCTTAAAATATGAATGTTATTGAATTAATGTTGGGAACTGATGCATGAATTAGTATAATATAATGACACTTGATCAACGTGATTATATTACAGTAAGTCATGCTGAGTTTCTAAATGGAACGTGATGATTCACAGATCATAACGTCATCGTGTGCCATGTTACATAACTCTTTCATTCTACTTAACTCCTGAACATATCAAAAAAAAAAAAAAATTTCTTGATGGTTCTATCTTCCGTGATGTTGATAAATTTGAAAATCAAATCGTGCTATCATGTTCCTTCCTGCTTAGAACATTATAATCATTCGAGAGTCTATATCTACAAATTATGGACCATTAATCGCTTGACTTGAAGTCGGGAAGAGAAAATAAAAGCATAGAGCTTTGAAATATAAGGGAGAATATAAAGCCGATAACAACACATAAATTACAAACCGTGTATATCAATGTTTATCGCAACATAAAGACACGGAAGAATTAAAAACATTATAATCCCGAGGGTGAAGTAGAAGAAGACAGATTCCTCTGGTGGAAGTTGGAAGAGGAGAATGATTGTTGCGATAATAAGGATGAGGACAAGGATCAGAACTGGATTAAGCATTTTCAGAATCTTTTAGATATATGAACTGAGAAAGAAGGCATAGAAGTGGTGGAAACTAATGGAACGGAAAAGGTAAATTTATAAGGAAAATATCAGACGGAGAAATCGAGGCAGATCACCGTATTTAATTATAGAGATCTTAATTTTCTTACTCGCCGAAGAATCAAATCTTTTAGATTTCGAAGATTTTCTTTAAATCCCTTGAATTCCGGAATTCAACCCTGACTCTGTCAAAAGTTAAGATGCACCTTATTTTCTAAATTCAACCATGACTAGTCAAAAGTTATGATAAAATTTTTTTCTATCTCATTTCATTATTTTAAGATAGCTTCACTCGTGCTCTTCGAATAATCGAATTATTTTATATGTATTATTTAATAATGATAAAACTCTATTTATCAGCTCATATTCGTCAGGAAAACATATTTATTGTTAGCCATGACGACCTCACTCAAATTTCGGGACGAAATTTATTTAACGGGTAGGTACTGTAGTGACCCAAACTTTTCCATGTTTATATATATTAATTGAGATTGATATTTACATGATTAAATGTTTCCAACATGTTAAGCAATCAAACTTGTTAAGACTTGATTAATTGAAATATGTTTCATATAGACAATTGACCACCCAAGTTGACAGGTGATTCACGAACGTTAAAACTTGTAAAAACTATATGATGAAATATATATGGATATATATATAGTTAACATGATACTATGATAAGTAAACATATCATTAAGTATATTAACAATGAACTACATATGTAAAAACAAGACTACTAACTTAATGATTTTTAAACGAGACATATATGTAACGATTATCGTTGTAAAAACATTTAATGTGTATATATCATATTAAGAGATATTCATACATAATAATATCATGATAATATAATAATTTAAAATCTCATTTGATATTATAAACATTAAGTTAACAACATTTAACAAGATCGTTAACCTAAAGGTTTCAAAACAACACTTACATGTAACGACTAACGATGACTTAACGACTCAGTTAAAATGTATATACATGTAGTGTTTTAATATGTATTTATACACTTTTGAAAGACTTCAATACACTTATCAAAATACTTCTACTTAACAAAAATGCTTACAATTACATCCTCGTTCAGTTTCATCAACAATTCTACTCGTATGCACCCGTATTCGTACTCGTACAATACACAGCTTTTAGATGTATGTACTATTGGTATATACACTCCAATGATTAGCTCTTAGCAGCCCATGTGAGTCACCTAACACATGTGGGAACCATCATTTGGAAACTAGCATGAAATATCTCATAAAATTACAAAAATATGAGTAATCATTCATGACTTATTTACATGAAAACAAAATTACATATCCTTTATATCTAATCCATACACCAACGACCAAAAACACCTAAAAACACTTTCATTCTTCAATTTTCTTCATCTAATTAATCTCTCTCAAGTTCTATCTTCAAGTTCTAAGTGTTCTTCATAAATTCTACAAGTTCTAGTTACATAAAATCAAGAATACTTTCAAGTTTGCTAGCTCACTTCCAATCTTGTAAGGTGATCATCTAACCTCAAGAAATCTTTGTTTCTTACAGTAGGTTATCATTCTAATACAAGGTAATAATCATATTCAAACTTTGGTTCAATTTCTATAACTATAACAATCTTATTTCAAGTGATGATCTTACTTGAACTTGTTTTCGTGTCATGATTCTGCTTCAAGAACTTCGAGCCATCCAAGGATCCGTTAAATCTAGATCCATTTTTCTCTATTCCAGTAGGTTTATCCAAGGAACTTAAGGTAGTAATGATGTTCATAACATCATTCAATTCATACATATAAAGCTATCTTATTCGAAGGTTTAAACTTGTAATCACTAGAACATAGTTTAGTTAATTCTAAACTTGTTCGCAAACAAAAGTTAATCCTTCTAACTTGACTTTTAAAATCAACTAAACACATGTTCTATATCTTTATGATATGCTAACTTAATGATTTAAAACCTGGAAATACGAAAAACACCGTAAAACCGGATTTACGCCGTCGTAGTAACACCGCGGGCTATTTTGGGTTAGTTAATTAAAAACTATGATAAACTTTGATTTAAAAGTTGTTATTCTGAGAAAATGATTTTTATTATGAACATGAAACTATATCCAAAAATTATGGTTAAACTCAAAGTGGAAGTATGTTTTCTAAAATGGTCATCTAGACGTCGTTCTTTCGACTGAAATGACTACCTTTACAAAAACGACTTGTAACTTATTTTTCCGACTATAAACCTATACTTTTTCTGTTTAGATTCATAAAATAGAGTTCAATATGAAACCATAGCAATTTGATTCACTCAAAACGGATTTAAAATGAAGAAGTTATGGGTAAAACAAGATTGGATAATTTTTCTCATTTTAGCTACGTGAAAATTGGTAACAAATCTATTCCAACCATAACTTAATCAACTTGTATTGTATATTATGTAATCTTGAGATACCATAGACACGTATACAATGTTTCGACCTATCATGTCGACACATCTATATATATTTAAGAACAACCATAGACACTCTATATGTGAATGTTGGAGTTAGCTATACAGGGTTGAGGTTGATTCCAAAATATATATAGTTTGAGTTGTGATCAATACTGAGATACGTATATACTGGGTCGTGGATTAATTCAAGATAATATTTATCGATTTATTTCTGTACATCTAACTGTGGACAACTAGTTGTAGGTTACTAACGAGGACAGCTGACTTAATAAACTTAAAACATCAAAATATATTAAAAGTGTTGTAAATATATTTTGAACATACTTTGATATATATGTATATATTGTTATAGGTTCGTGAATCAACCAGTGGCCAAGTCTTACTTCCCGATGAAGTAAAAATCTGTGAAAGTGAGTTATAGTCCCACTTTTAAAATCTAATATTTTTGGGATGAGAATACATGCAGGTTTTATAAATGATTTACAAAATAGACACAAGTACGTGAAACTACATTCTATGGTTGAATTATCGAAATCGAATATGCCCCTTTTTATTAAGTCTGGTAATCTAAGAATTAGGGAACAGACACCCTAATTGACGCGAATCCTAAAGATAGATCTATTGGGCCTAACAAACCCCATCCAAAGTACCGGATGCTTTAGTACCTCGAAATTTATATCATATCCGAAGGGTGTCCCGGAATGATGGGGATATTCTTATATATGCATCTTGTTAATGTCGGTTACCAGGTGTTCACCATATGAATGATTTTTATCTCTATGTATGGGATGTGTATTGAAATATGAAATCTTGTGGTCTATTATTATGATTTGATATATATAGGTTAAACCTATAACTCACCAACATTTTTGTTGACGTTTTAAGCATGTTTATTCTCAGGTGATTATTAAGAGCTTCCGCAGTCACATACTTAAATAAGGACGAGATTTGGAGTCCATGCTTGTATGATATTGTGTAAAAACTGCATTCAAGAAACTTATTTTGTTGTAACATATTTGTATTGTAAACCATTATGTAATGGTCGTGTGTAAACAGGATATTTTAGATTATCATTATTTGATAATCTACATAAAGCTTTTTAAAACCTTTATCTATGAAATAAAGGTTATATTTTGTTTTAAAAATGAATGCAGTCTTTGAAAAACGTCTCATATAGAGGTCAAAACCTCGCAACGAAATCAATTAATATGGAACGTTTTTAATCAATAAGAACGGGACATTTCAATATAATCATGACGAGATACTCTGGAGATGAGAGAGAAAATGGTATTACGAACAGGTTCGCCGAAAAGTGCTTCAGGTTCTTCGCTAAGAGGGCAATGTGGTGGATGGAAGGGATCACCTTCTTCTTGTCTCCAATGATTAAGTAGACTACGAACCCATCCCCAATTCATCCAGAATAGATGATGGCTGATTGGTTGATCCATTCCGGTTACATTGTCTTCGGAGTTCAGGTGAATATCCATATCGGAATAGCTGTCGGAGTTTAAGGAATTTGAACTAGATACAGGATCCATCTTGTATAATTAGAGAGATGATTTTTGATATAAAATAGATTATAGAATTTAGATTGGTACTCTTCAATACATAATTTACATATGTATATATAATACCAAAATTCCATAATCACGGAGGAATTTTCGAAAGATGTCAAGCAAAGTTTACAGTAATAGATATGCTAAGATATGAATTTGTCTGTACACTATGTATGCAATAAATGCAGGAAACGTGTCTAGGCTTAAGAATGATAAGCATGTAATTTCTGACAAGAAATGATAAGTAAAACTCGATAAAAACAGATACGGTCATAGTCCAGACTCACTAATGCATCCTAACAATTACCAGTTAAACACACTAATGCAAATTCTGGTTCACTATGACCTCAAGCTCTGATACCAACTGTGATGATCCTTACAAATCCCTTTAGACGAATACATCATTCATCGATTTCACAGTGAGGTACTGACCTCTATATGATACGTTTTGTAAACATTGCATTCTTTTGAAAAGGCACACCATAATTGAATATCAAATTCCAAGGTTTTTGACGTTTGATGATTTCTACATATAGACAATCACTGTAATTAATAGTTTACAATACTATATCCGTTGATAATGCAGTCGAAATAAGATACATGGTGATGATTTTGTGAATACAACGTTTTCTTGAATAAAGCATGTATGACTCCATGCACATAACTTGTATCACATATAAGAAAACAGCAGAAGACTTCTAGGAACCGGAGAAAAAACATGCTTATAAGTGTCAACACAAAAGTTGGTGAGTTCATAGTTTTAATGTTGCGCATAATCTGTATATAAAGGTGGATCACAAGATTTCAGTTGTTTCATCCGAAACGTTTATCAAAAGATTCTACATAACAGAGCACCCTGGTAACTAAACTTAACGTTATAATGATAATTACCCTATTCGTTTTAATACACGCAAACCAACGCGTCATAAACTCAAATAACATACGTCCGTTAAAAGGCTAGCGCTCTACCTCGGACGGGGATGTCAAGCCCTATGGATCCATATACTATTATTCGCGCCCACCAGTCCACATCCTATGTACTGGCACCTACTAGTTACCAAAGTTAAGGGATTTGCGGTTCAAACTCAGTGTAGAATTAAGTATGTACTTGTATTCATTGCATTTAAAATAAAGTGCATGTATTCTCAGCCTAAAAATATATATTGCAAAAGCAATTAAAAAAGGAGCATATGAAACTCACCTTAGCAGCATATAAGGTCATTCACCGAAATGTGACCGAAACTCGGAATGCAGAATAATCGTAGATCTCAACCTAGAGAACATATGTTGGTCAATACATGTCTAACAAGCTAGGTCGGGTCATTGTGTATCACAATCCTAATGCTCGAGACCGACATGCAAAAGTTAACAAAAGTCATCTCAAAAGCCAACCTGACCCAATATGATCTTTAAATCTATACATGTTTATTATTTCACATTGTTTTCCAATACTTGTAAAATCAGATTATAGTGTTTATAAAGCTTTAAAACATGATAAGACAGTCAACTTTGACAATTGTTCAACAAAATGAGAAGTGTCTTATATAAGAATTCATTTACTCGACTAACAATATTTGGAAATTCAATTTATCAATCTCATAAACAAGTTTAAATATCAATTTACAGTTTCAAACACAATTTCAATTAATATTAATTATAATTCAGTTGACCATAACTTTTAATCCGTTTCTCGAAAACACACGATTTCTAAATGAAAAGTTATTAATTTTTTTGACAGCTTTCCAATGACATGCATATCATATACCTTATATCAATAACATATGTATCAAATTCGTGGTTCATCATAAACTATCTAACAAAAAAATTAAAGCATACAAGTATGCATAAACATATATACTCGAGCACTAGACATGGATACACTATTAAATATATAAAAGATAAGATATGAATGTTCACGTATCAATATTGTGATTCAATATTGCAGGAAAGTACGGAGATGATAAATGCTAGGTTGACCTTTGACTCATGATCATAACCCCCAAGCAATACCCATAACCTCCATAGCTATAACCCATAATTTCCTTAGTTTATAACGGTTTGAAAACCCATTTTGAAAAATAAAAATAAAATTGATGCTAAGTAAATGATACGGAGTAATATGAAAATTATGATGCGGAGTATGTTGTTCGATGCATATATATATATATATATATATATATATATATATATATATATATATATATATATATACACACACACACACATATATATATATAATATAATAATATAAATATAATAATATAATAATAATAAACGTGTTAAACAGTGAACCCGCCACAAAATATGTTGACGACATTACACGTTTCGCGTAAAGATTACATCTCCCGTGTAATCTTTTAAAACATTACGCGTTTCGCGTAGATAGGTATGCGATCCGCGTATGGTGTTTTCACGAAAGTTGTAGATTTTTGAGTTACGGACGTCTGGACACGGAATCTCCCTTTTTCGAGTCAGTATGATTTAGTTATAATTTTTCTCGTACAAGTGCGCAGGTTTAGTGATTTTCATCATTTTAACTTGTAATCTTGAGATGAAATGTTGTAGTCTTTTAGTGCTCATTAGAAGCCTTTATTTTATCTTTATTTTTATTTTTATTTTTATGTCATTAAAAATCCATAAAAACATTTTATAATCAAATTCTATTATATAAAAAAAAAAAATGTTTTCCTACGTTTGAAACTAAATCAAATAATACTATAAGGTTTAGTTTTTTCAAAACTACTTATATTCAAAATCATTTTTTTTAAAGGTTTAAATAATAGAAATTGTTATATCATAAAACATTTTCATTTAATAAAGTAAAATCATATAATATATAAGTCTTAATGGTTTCCAGTTTTTACTTACAGTTTATTCATGAATCGTAGGGTTAAGTCCAATGGACAATTAAACGTATGAAATCGTTTTAAATCAACATATCCATTTGATTACCTTGTCGACATCCATTTACATTTCATGTTCTTACAATTAATTTTTATGAAAGTTAAACTTATCAAGAGTCACGAGGAAGTTATTGTAAAGAATGCATTGAAAATTTTACAAAAATCTCCACTAACTTTTGTCTAGTTCCCATTAATTGACACATTTGTTCTTACTTGTAAATCACTTTACCATTTTCAGGATATTGTTAAAAAGAACAGATTTCTTAAATCACAGTGGACCTCACAACAGAGACCCGTAATCATATCACGATGTATCTAATAATTCAATCGTTTGATATTATCATTTAATTCCGTCGATAAATATATTAAACATATATTGAAACAATTATGTTCATGTAAAGTATTATACCTCTAATACTTTGTTAACGTTTTCAATTAATGTAACTATATATCTATATATTATATATACATATCTACATACACATAAATGTTCGCGAATCGTCGAGCACAGTTAAAAGGTAATTGGTTACATGAATATAGTTCCAAGTTCTTGAGACTCAACATTACAGACTTTGCTTATCATGTCGAAATCATACAAAGATTAAGTTTAAATTTTTTGGAAATTTTTGGGTCGTCACAATATACGAACTCCAAAGGAGGATGAGACTCCTCATGTGGTACCTCCAAAACAAGTTCCTTATTCTCGACAATATCGACGACTCCACCACTTCGACCTCGGTAGTTGAAACCTCATCCTCATCATTATGATACCCAACAGTATAAATCGAACAGAACTCGGGTGTCTGTAAAAATTGTCTCAACCAGTTCGACCTCAGAAGTAAAATCCTTCTCAAGAGACGAATCTAAAAAGTCAACACTTGATATATCTTGAACGGTATGTTTTGAAAGCATTAAATCTTCGTCCCCTCCATACCATTTATAACTTATATTTGTTCGGGTGTTGGTCAAGGCTTCCCAAATATGTTCCAAGTCGCTTAAATCCGTCTTTTCGAAAATTACCTGGATCAAATAACTAAAAGTAATTTAACCTAACCTATAAATTAAACTAGAAAGCTATTATCAATAATGCAAGTAACCTATAAATTAAACTAACCCAGATCGAATAAAGCAAGTAACTTTTGAGGAAATTAAATTTTCACATCAGGATCGAATAACTAAAAGCACTGCTTCCCGGCATCGGTGCCAAAAAGTTAAGGTGTTAAATCTAACCCATAAATTAAACTAGAAAAACTATAATCAATTAACTCACAAATAGACAACTATCCTAATCATGCAGTTTTAGATTAATGGTAAATTCTGTTCGTTTCACAAGGACAGATGTAATCAAGAATTTAAAACTAATAATTATCCTAAGTGAATTGGGGTTTTTGAGATGAACTTGAATAAAATGAAAAGTAAATAAGAACAACAATCAATGAAGACGAAAGTATCCACTTTGAATCAATTTTCTAGGCTAGGATTACTTATTTAAACCCGTTATAATAACTGCTAATGTGGGGACACTGAAATAATTGTCAATTTTCAAAATTTCTTAACAAGTATCTAGCCTATATATCTGTCACTATCCTAGATACGAGTTAATTTACAACAATAATAACCTAGGCTGGTATCCCACACATAAATTACAAATGTTAATATAAAAGTGTAACCTAATTAAATTCTACCGTCGTAAAACTATAGTAACGCTTCTTTTTCGCACGTAATTAAGTACACAATAAATCAACTTCAACTACTCAAGATTATAATTTGATCTCTAGGTTAGTTCGGAGTCCTTATTTAACCTCACAACTACTTTAGCAAATCAATGGTTATTATACCTATCGTCAATTACACTGTTTCTCGCGTATAATTTAACGAATCCTAAATTATTTGTCAATAATCCAGCAAAATTCATTAATCAATTTAACTATTGTTAATTCAAACAACAAACTTGCGATAAACAAATTAATATGTATAGGTAACGATGGTTCTTCAATCAAACATAAACAAGAGCAAACTATCAATTATATAAATTCATAAAATTAACAATCCGTCACCTATGTTCAATCATCTAAGTAAATATAATAAAATAGCTGGACATAATTGTATTATAAACAATCAAACACAAAGATAAACAATTAAACCCATTATATTAAATTCTCGTCTAAATTTTACATTAACACTTTCTTGACCAAAAAATCTTCCTATCAATTATATTCTAACTCAAAAGTCTTTAAATATCATTCAAAGTAACAATGTAAAAAACTGATAACGCGTATAAAAATATATATAAATTGAGCGTATCATTCACACGACATTCACTATCAACACTAATAACTTTCCATCCCCTTACCAACGAAGCAGTGCTTCAACGGTACCCGTCCCTTTGAAGCCGGGGCCCCATGTTTGGAAGCTTCACTCAAACAGGGCGCAGGTTCGAGTCCCGGGGGGAGCAATTCCCTCGGAGTAAAACCTTCGGATTAGACTTGTGCTTGCCACTCATGGGGTATTCGGTGGAGGTGATTTACAGGCATCCGGCTATTACGGGGTTGGCTTGGTGGGTTGCCAAAAGCAACACAGGGTTAAGGTGTCCCTGCCAATCTACACTTTTTTCACTCAAACTTTCCATCCCCTTCAACAAACGCAAAGAGAAACATATAAAAAGACCCAATAAAATAGAAAAAGAAAAACAGAGAAACTCGCATCGCACGCACGAGGGACACAACTTTGGTACGTGATTATGTTTGGGTTTGGTTTTTTTGGTGTGATCGAATGAGTCAGTCCGCATGCTCTTTAACCTTTTACAGTTGACTTGCTGGTAAAAATATGGTTAAATACTTGCTTATCATAACAATATTTCAAAGTTAAAAAATTAACACACGACTAAAATATTCTTAAGTTAAATACGTATAGACGCTGCTCTGGCCGGAAGTTAGAATACGTTTCCTACATAAAAACATCACGACAATATATATATATATATATATGGGCCAATCACCAAAATACCCATTTTTTTGGACTTTTCTGAGCTGGAACCCAAAAAAAAAAAAACTTGACAAAATGCCCGCGCAAGGCGCAAGAGACCTTGCGACCTTGCGACTTGCGTCCTTGCGACTTGCGTCCTTGCGTCCATGTGTTAAAAATTTAGGTCAAATATAGATATCACACACCACATACACACACACACACCCCGACACTCATCTCTTGCGACCACTTTGCGACCGACGGCGATTACTAAGTACCTTGCACTTGCGTCCCCCTTGCGACCCGTCTACCCTTGCGACCTTTCTTCTGAGACTCACCACATCACCACCACCACCACCACCATCGCCAGCACCACCGCCATCAGTACATTTTCCCCACCGTTACCATCACCGCCTCCATTCGCATCACCGTCACCAACACGATTGAGAACAAGGAATAGAAAAAAAACCGACGAAAATGGTGATCAAGATGTCACAAGAACAGGTAAGTGTTTCCTTTCAACTATCTCCGTTCGATTACTCCATTTGTATGTCGAAAATGATATATAATTTTTGTTGCACACCAAGTGTTCGATGAAATGCTTCAACGAGCTTGGTGATGCAAAACTCACTTATAGTGTTGCTAGATTTGCTAAAGTTACAGTATTTGGAAGCTAACAATTTATAAAAACTAGAACACGATTGTTTTAGGCCTTAAAACTAGAATCTGGTATAGGCGCAAGGAAAGTCTTGCGTCCTTGCGTTCGTCCGTAGCAGCTGGCGCAAGGAATGTCTTGCGTCCTTGCGCCTGTGTGATAAACGAGACGCAAGGTGCTTCTTGCGTCCTTGCGCCTGTATTTTTTTCCTGAAAAACTGTCTGTTTCAGGGATATGTTGAGGCGAAGTTGACGATGAAGAATATGCTGAATGTTATACCTCAACTAAAGGCATCGATGACTGAGAATCAACAAAAAATTTTTAGGGGAACTTGTTTTGGTCCTTGGCTAGATCTTACTTACACCGGCAATGATCCGGGCCTTGTACATGCAATGCTCCAAAGAAAGAGTGAGCGACCGATAGGAATAGATGAAAAGTACCCTGCTGATGATGAGGAAATATGGTTTAGTTTCCGTCCGAATTTCAAAATTAGATTTAGTAGGCGGGAATTTTGTCTCATCACGGGGTTTAAGTTTAGTCGTCGCACGGACATGGCACATTACATTCCAAGAAGTTATGATGTAGAAACACCACCGATTAGACGACGTTGTTTCCCAAAGCGTAAAGATAATTCAAACATTACAATTACCGATATCCAAAAGCTTTTATATGATGGTGCTGATTTTGTGGTTAGTGATGATGATGTCGTGCGACTAGCCATTATTTTGATTGTGGAGAGAGCATTTATGGGTAAGCAAGGGATTCATGTGGTGAGCAAACAATACCTATGGCTAGTCGAAGATTTTGCTAAATTGAATGACTACCCGTGGGATAATCGTATTTGGGATGCCACTTACCCCGTAGTTAAAGATGGATTTCAAGCTCGGGAAAGTCAGTTAGAGGTGGGAAAGGGTTATACTTTGGTCGGTTTTATGTGGTCATTTAAGGTAATACCTCAACAAGTTTGGTAGATTTGGTTAATACCTCAACATTTGAATCGTATATTATTTTTTTATGCGTCCTTATTTATTTAATTAATTTTGCGTCCTTGCGCCCATTTTTTGAAACATACGCAAGGTTCATCTTGCGACCTTGCGCCACAACATTCTGATTATTCTTGTACCACTAGCTTGTGCATTCAATATTATAACATGTGAAGTAACACACGAAACCACATCATAAAATACTAATTAAAAAATATTACAACAACGGAATTCATCACACCTTAATTTGTTCCTGAAAATAAACGACTTATAGGAACTAATTACTACCTAAATTGTACGTTGGATAAAACTGAGATTGATAAGCTTGAGATGGTTCGACTTTCTCTTTCGCCTTTGAGGTTGTCTTTCTTGCCCGTTGAGAAGTTGATTCACCTGTTCGGTCATAAGCAGCTGGGCATGTTGATCGAGAATGACCTGGTTCTTTGCAACGACTACAAGTTCTTACTTTTTTTGAAGTTTCTTCACCTTTTGAAGGAATGCGTTTTTTACCTTTAGGACGTCCGGGTTGTCTTTTCTTTAGAACTGGGGGGTGTACAAGTTGCAAAATCCCGGGACCCGGATCCGACCATTCAGACCGATGGGGGAGAGGAAGAATGTGTTCGGAATACGTATTTATGTATGTTTGAGTGCTGAACCAATGCGATACATAACAACTAATATCCTCCACTCCGAAGTGTCGTGCTGATGCAATCACATGACCGCAGGGTATGCCTGATAATTGCCATTGACCACATGAACAAGTTCTATCTTGTAGATTAACCAACCCATTTTTTCGTCCATCATGTACCTCTATTAGATCATTTGTCGATGGAAATGCTCGCCATCTTCTTGATTTGTCCGTCCTCTTAGCTAGCTTACGTTCAACATATGGAGTAACCGGTGAAGTAAGACTAACTGATTTGTTGCGATGTTTGAAATACCAATCCTGTATTGAACAACGAAAAAATTCGAACAACATGCAAACGGGTAGTTTACGAGCATGTCTTGATAGAGAGTTTATAGACTCTACACTGTTGCTTGTAAGGTATGAATACCTAATATGAGTAGATTGACTTCTGGACCATCTATTGATACCATCCTCACATAGAACTTTATAAGACGCTTTCAATCTCCTTCGAAATACATCTAGATGATCATGAAAATCCGACGCACGGTACGCCTTAACCATTTTCCAAAAGTGCCATTCGAAGAATTTCATCTTGTTGGATTTAGTTTTGATGTTCATGAATAAATGACGTGCACAATGAGCGTGAAACGCTTCCGGAAACACGTTTGCAATGCCGTGTGCTATTGCAGGAGCACGATCAGAAATAAAAGTAATCTCTGACATACGATCAACCATACCACAACTCATTAAATGATCCCTTAGGTTACCAAAAAACCATGACCAAACACTGTTTGTCTCGCCTTCACCAATTCCATAAGCCAATGGCAAAATTCCATTGTTGCCATCCATCGCAACAGCAACTAAATTAGTACCCAGGTACCCACCCTTTAAATGTGCAGCATCGACGATGATTATCGGGCGGACATGTTGCACAAATGATCGAATCTGCATGAAATTTTAACAGTAAAATCAAATATTATTAATAAGACCTCATACACCATACGCAAGGCGCAAGGAATACTCTTATGTCTTGCGACATCGAAGCGAAAGTAAAGCCTTGCGACCTTGCGTCTTTAATGCCAGTCGCAAGGTTGTACTTGCGTCCTTGCGTATTCGTTGGCGCAAGGTGACACTTGCGCCTTGCGTATGGTGTACATTTTAAAAGGTGGTTTTTGCTAATATATATTTACTTACAACTACTCCAATGGACATGTAGCACATCACAAATTTATTTTCTTTATCGGTAACCAAATTGGTGATGGTCCCCGGGTTGTGGATCTTAAGGTTATGAAGGTAAATGGGAAGCATTCTAAAGGAGTCATCACTACTGCCACGTAACATCTCTATTGCTTGACACTTGGCCCTCCATGCTTGATTATATGATATGCTCACTCTAAACCGATTGGCTACATCATCACGTATATCTTTTGGTTTATACTCTCGATTAGCAGCCTTGAACGAATCCATAAGAATACTACCCAACACCTTTTTAGTAGCATGTTTATTGTTTCCCATAATTTGTGTGCGTGAGCAAGTGTGTACGTCATGCAACTTTTTAACCATAAAGTTTTCAGTGTGTCTTATTTTGTATGCACTACATTTCCACTCACAATTTGGCAACACACATTTAGCGGTGTACCGAGATTTGTCTGACTTTACAGGCTTTATTTGAAAGTTTTCTTCAAGGCATTTTGTAAATAGCTGGTTTACGAATTCTTCCTTGTTCGAAAACGTTTGACGAACTTTGACCAAATCAGATACCTGATACGTGGTTTGAATTGGGGTCGTAAATTCTGGGTTTTCTTCATCTTGCTGACTGAGTAGAGTTGGCATATTCCAGAATACATCTTGTTTTTCTTCATCTTCTTCATCTTCATCTTCCTCTTCACTTGCTTCATCCGATTCACTAGACCCAACAACAGGTATAAACGGGTTCTCTATTTTTTTAATTTTACACACGTTCTCGGCGCCATGGTTGAAGAAGTCAAATTCTTCTGTGTTTGGAGGTGGTATTTCAGCCTGTTTTTCTTCCAAATAGTGTGTTTCGAGGTTTGGTTCGGAATTGTGTATTTCATCCTGTTCTTTTTGCAGATGGTGAGTTTGTTTGTTTGGTTGAGACTCGAGAATCCGGAGGTTTTGTTGGAGATGGTGTGTTTGTGGATTTTGTTGGGGCTGGTGTGTTTGTGAACTTTGTCCGGGTTGAAGCATTCTAACTTTGTCGACAACATAAATATCAATAGGCTCGTATGTGACAGCGTGTTTTAAAAACTCAAAAAAATCTTCATGATCATCAGTAATATCAAAAATATGATTATTATCAATATATCTTAATGAAACAGGTGCATTAGGTGGCAATTCAATTTTTTTGAGAATTTTCCTTAACAATACTCTTCGATTTATTGGTTTTTGTGGAGCAAGTGGTAGTTTTAATCTGGTTCTAAAACAGTCAAGAGGCAGATACATTGGTATGTTGTTAACAAATTCAAAATTACCCCCACAACATATATGAACAACAAATGCTTCATCATTACTACAACTCATTAAGACACAAATTAGTGAAAAAATAGATAAAAGTTGGTACCTTAACGATGCTCTAATGACTTGATCTTTTTGAAATTGAAGTGAAATAAAATGATTAATCTGGAGTTCTAGCCTCATTAAATAGACAAGTACATAATCTTATCCGTAAAGGTACAAAGAATCCAAAAAATCTTATCCAGAAATTAGGAAAAATTCATTCTGATAAGACGCAAGGCGCAAGGACGCAAGGACGCAAGTCCTTATCCTTGCGCCTTGCGTTTACACGCAAAGGCGCAAGCCGCAAGGTCGCAAGGTATAAACATCCTTGCGCCTTGCGCGGGCAAATTCTCAAAAAAAAAAAAAAAGGCTCCAGCTCAGAAAAGGCCAAAAAAATGGGTATTTGGTGATTGATATATATATATATATAGGGGCAGGATCAATGGGGAAGTAACCAATCGGGGGGAAGCAAAATTTTTTTTTTTTCGTTTTTTTTTGGAATTTTTTTTTCCGGCATCAAGATCACACGAAAATATGAACATTTAGAAGAGACACTTCGTGATGAATGTTATTATTTAGACGGGAAAACGATCGACAAAAATAACATTCAAACTAATATTGTTCGTGAAGAATATGAACGATTTTTTTTTCATGTTTTGTGAAGTAAAATTTAGCCCGATTTAGAGTTTAGGGTTTAGAGTTTAGGGCTTAGGGTTTAGGGTTTGGTGTTTTGGGTTTATTCCATAAACCCAAAACATCAAACCCTAAACCCTAAGCCCTAAACCCTAAACCCTAAACTCTAAACCGTTCGTGTTAAAAACTCAATCTAAATCCTAAATCTAAACCCTAAATCTAAACCCTAAACCCTAAATTTCTAAACCCTAATATATAAACCCTATAAACCCTAATATCTAACCCTTATATCTAAACCCCAATAGCTAAAACCTCAACATACGCTCGAAAAACACGATAATTGTTATATATTACTTCTTCGAGCGTTTTCCCGCCAAAATAAAAACATTTATCACAAAGTGTCTCTACTAAATGTTCATATTTTCATCCCATCTATAATGTTTGTGAACAAAGTTTTTTCAAAAAACGAAAAAAAAAAGTTTTTGCTTCCCCCCGATTGGTTACTTCCCTTTTGATCCTACCACTATATATATATATATATATATATATATATATTTTTTTTTTTTTTTTTTACCATTTAGCAATCTTTTGTAACCCAAGAAATGTGACGTATTTATTCATGATAAACTAGTTGAAACTTTCATCATATAATGGGCCCACATCAAACTAAAGTTCGAAGACGTGTTATGAAACACCATGTTCACTTGGTGACGTGTGGAATTATTGTATCTGTAAATCAATTAAGTAATATTTTAATCAACCCCATTACTTAAATTAGGAATCTTAAATTTAATTTATTTAGATATGACAGTGATTACCATTGATTTATCACCTTAAGAAGTAAGCAACGAAGCATATGTCTAAACTTCATTGGCCTTAATCAATAGATAACTCTTTAGGCTTTGGTGTTACTACTTACTTATGTTGGAAGTAGTTTTTGGTCTCATTTGCATTTTATTTTATATTAAATTTAAATAAATTATACCTTATGTAGAATTCATCTAGATAACTGAACATGTCATCATTTTTCATTTACCTAAAATATCCTTAATTTCCTCATCAATTTTCTTTATTAAAGGATAATATTTCTCATAGGTAAAATGCTAAGGATTTAGTTCTTGGAAATGATCAAAAATATAATTATATTAAAAAATATATAAACTTTCAACATAGTAACAAGCCAAATGCACACACGTTATCAAAGAAACAATTAAATTACATATCGCATCAAAAAATCTGTTATCTTAAAAAAAAGAATCAAAAGACATGAGAAATGACGGTTTAGGACAACATGAATAGTAGTTTTCCTTTCTTCTAAGTGTAATACGGGTAAATAAAGAAAATAACGGGGTGTAACCAAGGCTCATGTAAACTAGCTTAATAGGTGAAGTCTTATTATCCTCGTAAAAGGTCAACATGTTTTTGTTTAACTAGCGATATCGATACATTTTGAGGTGGTCATAAAAAGGGTCTGAAACAATCAAAAGTAACCAGAAAGTATCATACATATCACATATGATTAGATATTTTCACCATCCTCAAATAAACTGAAGTGACAAACTTTAATCTTCCATTTACTAAAGCTCTTATAGTTCACATAATTAATGTCTTTCAAAATTAAGAATTTATTACTATCATTGGATTAGAGTATCAAAGAATCCAAAACATAAATGATTTGAAATTTAAATATATATTATTGAATTTCGAATGAACTGATATCCATCAGGTTTACAAGAGATGGAATGTAAATAAGATTAAGATTATGAATTATATGACACCAACAAAAAGTAAACATATAAGTGAAGGATAGTTTGATAAATTAGAAAGTTTGAAGGTGGGGTTAGTTTAGTAAAGTCATGCATATTAAGTGGATATGTAAGGAGTGATGGTCTTGAAAAGGACCCTAAAGACTTTGATCATGTTCTCGTAAGGGTTTTATGTTGGTATAAATATGTGCCTATTATAAGATATTTAAACACACGAATGTAGCAACACAAAAAATAAAATAGTAGTAAGCATACACACTTTTGCTTTAGATTAACCATATTATAAATGGAAGAGCAACTAGGGTTTTGGAGAAAGGGCCCATGGACCGCTGAAGAAGATCGATTGCTTATCGAACATGTTAAGTTGCATGGCGAAGGCCGATGGAACTCTGTGGCAAGACTTGCTGGTATACTATCATTTACAATCTAGAAATTATTTTCACTTAAACGTAAACAACTATTCGGATTATCCCGTAATCCTTTCTGACCTTTTTCCTTGACTTCGTCTCCTACAAGTGTTAACTATTAACTTTTCAAAGTATTCCTTGTTAAGTTTGAAATATTTAAAGAAAATTATATGAATGAAAACAAACTTAAAACTCAATTCATTCATATAATTTTCATCAAATATTATATAACACAAATAAAAATATATTTATAGTTAAAGTTGATCAATTTTTTTTGAAAAGTTAATAGTTAACAGTCCTAGGGAGTACTAGTGATATTTTAATCTGATCTTAGTTACTAGGCTAGTTTGACTAAACGTCATGCTAATTATGTATGCATGATTGTTAGTTCGATATATGTAATTCGAGTTAGTTTCATTGTATACAGGGCTAAAAAGGAATGCAAAAAGCTGTAGATTAAGGTGGGTGAACTATCTTCGGCCAGACTTAAAGAGAGGAAAAATTACGCCTCATGAAGAACGAATTATTCTTGATCTTCATGCTCGTTGGGGAAATAGGTTCGTCCCATTGCAATTCTAATCTTCAATATCTAATTAATGAAACAAGATCTATGTGTTGTGAATTTGATTTAAGACGTATGTTTGTAGGTGGTCGACTATTGCAAGAAGTTTACCTGGAAGAACTGATAACGAAATCAAGAACTATTGGAGAACTCATTTCAAGAATAAAGGAAAAACGACTTCAGAGGATCAAAGAAAGCTAAAAGCACGCTTATTAAAACGACAAAAGTTTCTACAAGAACAACAGAATCAACTTCAACTAGAAAAGAATGAAGAAGACATGAAAAAGCTAATGTTACTACTTGAGGAAAGTGAAAACAAAGTAGTTTGGAAGAACCAAGATATGGTTCATGAGGATCCACAAAGTGTGTTCTATCATCCTATGATGTTTAATGATCTTGATCAACATGTGACCGCTACCTCGCTGAACGAGGATTTTGTTTTGTGGGATGGGTTGTGGAACTTAGAGGATGTTGTTAATGTCGCAACCAAAGGTTGTGTGCAGAGTTTAAACATGCGTATGCCTTTGTTTTGATCATGAAAATGGCTAAAATAGCCACTAATAACTTGTACTACTACTTTATTACTATTTTAATTTTCTTGAGGCTAGTTTGAACTAATGACAGAAAATTAATTTGCTAAAGGTGTCTAAGACTATAATTGATTTATTGTTAATTTTGGTAACTTGTGTATCGTATTCTCGCAAGTGATACATTCTCAATAAAAGGTCATATATGTATGATTCAATCAAAAATAATGAGATGAGAAAAAGTGAAACAGTCCAAAAAAATTACGTTACGAGTAATATAGAATAGCAAAACTTCAATAAAAGTATTCTAACTATTGATTTAAAAAAGAAAAAAAAAATCATTGTAACAATTGCCAATTAACATGTTGATTTCTAATTATTGCCAAAAATATTGATAAGCTTTTTAAAAGATGAATATTGATGAAAAAGTTGTCAGCTGAAAGTTACATAAGCATCCATTTACTCCACATCATAACCATCCTTTTATACTCGTCAAATAAAATGTAGTAACAGTCGTGTAAGCATTTACCTCATCGAAGAGATTGCGATATGAGTGTTTAAAAGATTTGATGACTTAGACATGTAAGTTAGTGTTTATGTTACTTCAAGATGACAATAACAAGTGGCATGAAACTAAAAAACTGCGCTATGATGGACAAGACACTTGAAATCAGTGTCAGTCTCAAGAATTTTAGTACCTAGAACAAGGTGAAAAGAAAAGACCGTTAGGCCTTAACGAATTATATAAGCTATTTAGAAAGCCCTTTAGGCCATAACGAATAATATAAGCTTTATAAAAAAAAGACCCAAAAAAATGCCAGTGAACTTTAAGTTCTCTTTTTTCTGGGGCCTTTGAGTGTTGTTTTGGGCATATTGTGCTTCGCCTCCGCTGTTTTAGTTATGTTTCCCTAGTTTTTGGGTTTAACGACGCGAGCACGAGATGGTTTTGTCTTGTGAAACTTCGAGCGATACGAGCTATGTTTTCGAAGATGTAGGTTTGTTATGGTATCTCAGGAGGGTGTTTTTCTCTCGGGTTAGAGCGGTTGAATAACGGACAAGATGCATTAGGTTGAAAGTCGATAGTGGAAGTTATCGGGGAAGTTTGATTCTTGCGGTTTGGAAACGGGATGACCAATGGTGTTTGGTCAATATTGCAGGGTTTATGGAATATGCGGGCGGATTAGAGTTCCTAGTCACTAAGGAAATTGATTATCGAAGGGTGTCGGATAGAGCGCGTTCGACGGTTGCTAGGGTTTGGTTGATGTTTCAACAAAAGGAGCGGTTTTCTTCGAGGGTAATCAATTAGAAGTCTTTAGGTGATGGAAGAGGGGCGGATAATCTTGTAAGTCCCGGAACTTAAGCTTTCTAGGATCGTTGAGGGTGTCGGGAACTCGATGTGAGTTTGGTAACCGATGGAAGTTATCGAGCTAGTGGGAGTTAGTCAACTAGTAGAGTGGTGGAGATGATTATGCGACATTATTCTCCAATGTTCTCAAGATTAGTGCGATGATTCCGGGTAACACTAGGGCTTCGAGTACTTGTTTTACTCCCCGATGGCAATAAAAATTTCGGCTGACTGGTGGTACGAACTAAGTTTCTTCTCGAGTAGCTGCGCTTTATTTCTTACTCGTAAAGTGGAAGCGTGCTTAGGATGAGAAGATGGGTTTGTGAAATTCATAGCTATGAGGAGGTCAGTGAACCAGCGAGAAAGTAGAAAGTTGAAAAGTTAGTAGATTTCGAGGTTGTGACTGCGTTCTCACTCGAGCCTTGATGAAGAGTCTACGAGGACGTCTATTAGATTTTCTGATTGCCGGAAAGAAAATCATAGATAGACGGTGAAATCCTGTACGAGGGTGATCATTGAAATGTGTGTTTGGGATTGGACATGTCTAGAGTGATCGGTGAGACGGTGTAGTCTCATGAAGAATCCTATAATTGAAGACTCGCATACTTCAATTGGTCTTCTGATGTAAAAAGATGATCTTTGTGTTAGAAGATGGTGGCGATAGAAACCGAGATGGCCCAAGCTAGTAACTATGAGATTGGATTATCACTCAGCGGTGTTTTTGGGTGTCGAAAGACTTCACTTGCTTGTAAGCTAACGAGTGAAGTGAGGCGTGATTCGGGTGTCTCATCCGGCGGTATCAAAAGGAGTTGGTAATCGGCTAATCTAGAGTTATTGTGGGTTTGTTTAAACATAGTGACGGGTTGGCGAAGGTTGTTTAATGTCTTATTCGAATGGGAGATTGTTGGAGTGCGAAGTTTGAATTAAACAAGGTTTGCTGAATCTGTGAAATTAGTGACCGCGAGTTTAGAGTTATGGTCGCAAGAATTACATGTGTGCTGAGAAAACAAAACTCGCGACCACCAGAATTTCATTGCGGTCGCGAGAATGGTTCTGACGGGAGAAAATTCTAGAATTGAGTTTTCTTCTCGTTAAGTTGTTTCCTTGTTTAGATTTACCAATATAAATACCCTATGTAACCCATACAATGTGTGCACGAAATTTATAGTGAAAAATCCCTGGTTTGCGCCCGTGGAGTAAACCCTTCTCCGTGTTTTGGAGTTGGGATATAACCACGTTAAATCACGTGTCGTTTTATGCTTTTATTTATCATTATGCTTTAATTATGCATTTGTCGTTCGTGGATTTTTTTGTGATTGACGATACCACAATCACATGTTCTTGTTTGGGTCCTAAATCATAACATACATAAGTTGGGAAGACTCGTACCTGAAAGTTAGAACTAACGAAAACCAACTATAACATAGCTTTCACAAAAACCAACCCCATACATCGCACAACCTATCAATTAAACATAATAAACAGATTTAAAATACGAATAAACTAAAATACCTAAAGTCCGTAATACAAACTAAACAAAAGTAAAGGAAGTGAAAATACTAACTCGAATACCAAATCAACTTGATCGTCCCATAGGTCCCGCCTTTTTCAATGTGCAATCATATCTCTGCCCGATTTTCGATCTTATATGTCAGAACGTTTGAGGTCTAGTCTCCAACTAAAATGTCATCATTGTCTCTTAACAAAGAAGAACATGAACCGACATTCTCTTTACCTTTAGAAATCGAACCAATGCCAACGGAATTATCAATTAACATCTTGTTTTTCCTATTTAATTGATACCATTCGCTGCAAAAACAATCACATGCGGGATCGGCGCAATCACAATATTTTTTTCCGCCACGAACAATCTCAACATAAGTGAACCTGGTTGGACGTGATTGCACATGAGTTTCATGATGTTTTGAGTAAATCGTATAATGCTCTTACTAAATCAATTATATACTACTTTGTAATTTTCTATATAAAAATAGTATTACGAAATAGTATCACTATCGAAAGATCGCATCCGTTATGATATGATACATAAATATAAGAGTAACTAGTCTATATATAACTTGCGATTTCGAGAAATTGAAACAGTATTTAATACTAAATTAAAAAATTTTGTAAAAGATTTAAAAATGACTATAAATACATACAAAATTAAACTTAAACGCTAATCATATTTTCTTAAACAAAGATGGTTCTGATATCTAAAAGATTTGGTAAATCAGCTTCCTATGATGCACTTATATTAACATCACTTATCTTCGGGCTGCATGCTTTATTATCTACAAAAGTATGATCTACAAGAGTAGTAAGTTATAGTTCAGTTAAATATAAAACGGTAAATTATACAAATTAAAGACCTAATGAGTACAAATAATACTAGAGTTTCATTAGGTGGCATTTAAGAAGTGAACTTTTAGTGGTACTATAAGCCTTAGTGCGATGTATAACAACTTTATGAGAATATTTATAAGCGCAATATGGACAATGTTAGTTACCTTTGGAAAGCATCTGAAACAAGAGAAGAGATGAGAAACTGATCCACTGGTTAAGAGAAAATACTTGGATACAATCAGACATAGATATAGTATGACGCTTTCATAAATTTTTGCTTCAAAATCTGTTTTTTTATCAAATTTTTAGATTCATGTGAATTGTTAATTGTGAAATAGTCTATTTCTTCCCCCCCATATACTCAACAATGTCGTTGTTGCAGTGTTCCTGAGACGGTCGACGTACATGTGACAACCATGATGAATCATATTATTCCAGTCATCATAAATTTCTGATAAATGACAATGCTAGTTTGCTATCTAAATTGAAACAGATATCACGTGGAACGGTGGAAGTCCACCTTAGAGTTGCATAGAAAGTTCAAATAGATATAATAAACAAATAATGTGCTGTGCATATATATATATATATATATATATATATATATATATATATATATATATATATATATATATATATATATATATATATATATATATATGATAAGGTACAATATTTGTATTTGTGTTTATGATATTGATAATGATGTAACAGAAAGTTTATATGAATCTGTATGTATATAGTACTGTATCTATATGATAAAAGTGTATATGACGATGATAAGAACTTGATGATGATATGCTATGATTAAAACTGATAATAACAGTGTGTTACAATTGTATAAAGTGTTGGTTACAAGATGATCACAAGTGAGGTTGAGAGCAAAAGCTTGAGTGTGTGCCTTCGATGGTGTAGGTGATGGTGTGGAATGAAGGCTTAAGCTAAGTGAGGTATTATATCCCATCAATTACAAGTCAAATTGCATCTATTTTGCTAACAATCTCCTCTTAGATGTATTTTGATGTTTGTGAATCTCTTGTCTTTAAACTTTTAAAGAAGACTTGTTTGAAGACTTATTATGTTACTTTTGTCTTAAATGAAAATCGGGTTCTCTCGTGTATTCTTGTAGGTAGTTATTTATGACATATGAGAAAGACATATTGATCTTCTTGAAATCTTGAATTGATGAGAATTCTTCTTTTGAAATTCTCGTAAACTTTGAAGCTTTGAAGTTGAGAAGTTGTATAATTGAGGTGTTGATGAATTTGTGGACTTTTTCTTTTGGAAGTTGTCTTTGTTAACTTTATGTAGCTGATAATCGGTTGATGTTGAGACATGCTGAGACGCTGTTGAGAATCTTCTTCTTTTCGGAGAATTCTCTTGATATTTGTATACCTCTTAGTTGTCTTGAAATTTGTTGAATTGTGTTGTTGAGTAAGTGAGTTGACTTGATTTGTTGATGAAAGAGAGCTTTATTGACGGAGCTTAGTGTGAGATCTTTTCTTGCTCCCTCTTAATCATTGCTTTTTCTTGCTCCCCTTAATTGGACAATGATTTGTTTCCTGAATGTTGTTGTCGTGTTTTGTACTTCAGAGTGTTAGTGCGGAAGCTTGATTGGTAGGCATCATGATGTGTTTGTGTAAAGAAGACATCATGATCAAATTGTTCATACAATGGCGTGAACAGCAAAAGTAAGTAATCAGAACCAGTTGTATAGGAATGTGATATCCACAGCTAATCCTAGTGTAATAACCCTACTTTTTCCGTCACTTCCGTTAACTGTCTGTTAATTGTTTTAAAGGTGATTACTTGACTTTTTATGTGTTTAAGTTTATAAAATGCATACTTGATCCTTGGAGGGTTACGTGAATTAATATGGGTTAATATTAATTGATAAACTTATTTCGGTTAATGAAATACGATAAAAACCAAAGGGTTTGAATAACTGCAAAAACTACTTTTCGAGTAACGAAACGCTCGGGTTTATTTTAATAACTATTTTAATAATTATTAACTTTGAAAAATATTTAATTTATTTAGTGTTTTAATAAATTAAACGTATTGGTTGCGTTTTAACGATCGGTTTAGCGTTCTGGGGCTTCGGTACGTTTAAACGGCACTTGAAAAGGATCACGAGTACACGCAATTGAACAACACGAGCCCGGGAACCCTTCCCATGTGGGCCACGACTGACCCCTCCCCCATTCCCCTTGATGGACTTAATTGGACTACTACTTGCTCTTTAAGTGATACATTAAACTAAAACAGGCCTAACTAAAGCTAGTTAAAAGATCCCTGGAACAAAATATAATCACATAACCTAATTAAGAAAAGAAAAAGCACGCAGCTCTTCCCTCTCTTCTCCTCTTGCACGTTGATCACAACCACCACCATAACACCATCAATTTTTGACTTTAAGATTAAACCTTCAACACGAGAATTGTAATTCGCATCGATAGCTACGCGTTGGTATAACTAATTCGTTGATCTAAGGTATAATTTTATGAACCCTAATTGTTATAAATCTGATTTTGATGAAGTTTCATAATGTATGATGTCAACTGTTCAAGTCTATACGGGTACATGTAAATTGCTTGCGTTAATTTGTTAGTTTGATGTAATTAGGGTTAATCCTGAGTGATTACAGATACTTAACTTTGTTGAATGTTAAATATTATTATTTAGAATCCTCTCGAAAAATTAATAATTTTAGGCTTTGGAATTGCGTATCTTCGTTACCGTATGTGCAAGTTATGATTAAATGAAATTTTGTTGACGAATATGTGATTAATCCGAATTCTGGAAAAATAAGTAAGGAATTGAGTTATGAACTAATCACCATTGTGTAGAAAATTCAAAAAAATTCAATTTGGACTAGGATATCATGCTATTTGGAGTTGTAAAGCTCATGTTATGCCTAAATGAATGTTCTTGACAAAACTAGTTTGCTCGGTAGCCTAAAACAGATTTTAAAAACAATTTTAAATGAGATATTGATTCAAGTATTTACATTTCTGTAAAATTCATATGTTGTAGATAACTTTTCATCTAGGCCTTGTGTTATTTGGATTTGTATAGGTTGCGTAATGTGCGTGCAAAAACAATAACCTGAATTCTCTCCGAATCTGTTAAGTATGCATCTTGGGCTCTATAAGTTGAGTTGTGGGTAGTTTTAGAACTTGATCTTCTGAATATTTACACTTTATATGTTATTGAACAAAAGTATAGTTTATGTCAAACCTTGAAACTTGATACATTATGCACAATGAGGCTAAAGTTTTGATAACTACTGAATTGAGCTGAAACAGAAGGTCTGACTTTCCGGAATAAACTGTACCAATTGGCTAAAACAAATTATCTCATCTTTTGATATGTGTTAGCTTGACTTGTCCTTGAAATTTAGCCACCGACCTTGCTTGATTTTCATGCTCCGAACTATGGTTATGCCCAATATAAAACTGATGCGCAGATTAAAACTGATTTCGTGCAATGTGTATTGCGAATGCGAGTATGTGCTTCGTGCTAGGGACATAACTTTGAACTTGTGAATGGGTATAGGTTGACTACTAATCATATACATGTCATAAGTGTATATTGATTGTCATGTATTCATATGTATCTTAGTGCACACTACTTAACATGCGGTATGACAATGAATTCGGAAATCGACGAAACTTGAAACTGAAAGTGAATGTTATGAACCAAGTTTGACTAATTGACCAACATTAACATGACCTACTGATGTGTTCACTTTGGTTGACTACTTTGACCAAGTTTGACTTTTGTTTGACCTTGGTTGACTTTTGTTGACTTGCATGAACTAGTTGACTATGTGTTGACTTCTACTTTGTAACGCGTCGGTCTGAGCAATAGGAAAACTTACTCTATGAAACCACTACTGTATAAGATACAAATATTGACCAACCTAAATACGTATATCTATGTTGCATTACTCGGCAGTAAACTGTACAAGCTATTTTTGCTTACTTTTCAATCCGAGCTTTTCAAAGGTGAGTCTACACTCCCGTTTTTACATATTTTATGGGATGAGAATATACGCTATTTACATTTACATTATTACAATTTAGATGGACGGATCCGTTAGGCTAGACAAACCTCACCCTATTATAACTGTGGTGCATTTACTTTGAACTTTATGTGCACTCGAACAAGTGTATACGTTTTATGGGGTAAAGGATAAGTGTAGTGTATACTATACGCAGGTCTTTATGCTAGTATTCAAGTGCTCATGGATTATGTATATTTTGCAACGTTTGGGTTGTGCTTATTGAAATCTCGTGGTCAAATGCAAATGAATTATTTTTCTGAATACTGTTTATTAGATACTGTTTTTACATCACTTAAACCTCTAGATTCACCAACATTATTGTTGACCTATTTTTGCGTTTTTTGTTCTCTGGTCCATAAGAGGTACTAGCTTCCGCTGTTTGTTTGGTGCTTTGGTCTGGCTGTGGAGTCAGCATGGTTTTAAAGACATTATTTTGTTTACTTTCGCATTTAAACTTTTACACTGGTTAAATACTGTTGGCTTGTGGTTACGATCACAATAGTATTTCTTTTGGTTATTGACTTATGTTTAAAAGTCAACTGTTTTAATAAAATTAAATGTGAATGCTTTTGAAACGTCTCATATAGAGGGCGTAACTGTTACTATGGAACCTATGATTAACACACCGTCAGATGGGAATTTGGCGGAGGTGTTATACCTTATCTTTTAGGATATCGGCACGAAAATCAAATGTTCGAACATCGTCTATTCTTGTTTGGTAGAATAGGCATTTGAAAGGAAGTTCATGGATATAGTTCCATGTGACTCTAGGATAACGTGATATGTGTCATCTACAGCTCATCATGGTGTAATGACAAGCGATGATGCAAGGATTAAGCCCTAACAAACTCACTTTGGGTTAAAAGATGCAAGATGGGAAAGATACGAGAAGTTGTGTATAGCATATTGTGTCAACCACTGCATATCCCGGTACTAGACATCGACATTTGCCAATTATCTCACTCATAAACAACTTTCCTGGTGAAACGGAAAACAATGAGAAAGACAATTGTTAGCACACGAATTAAACTCATTTGACTTATAAAGACATAGGATTTTCCGCTCAAGTTATTGAAGTAACTATTTAGAGTTTTACTCTGAGCGTTTTGGAAATGTCTTGGTGACGTGGAAGCACTTGGGTAAAGTTGTCAAACGTATACACTATCCTTGTTAGGAGAAATAGTGAAGACCATCCTTTAAGCTTTTTGATCTTGCACATGGTTTGGTTCTGACCAAGCTATGCAATCACCGCATGATAACGGTTAAATATTCGATTTGATTCAGATGACCTACTTTTAAAATTTGAACAACATATGATCATAGAATTTTTGTTTATAATAAATGTTGAGACAATGTATTTTAGACTTGTTTAATACTAGGGTAAGGATTTCGGGCGCACAAATTATCCTTGTGAGGAGTAATAATGCAGACAACTCTAAGTGTGTTGGTTTAAGTCTTAGTTTGTCATCTAACTAAGATGTTAACAAACGATATTGGTTTTTCCCATTATTGAAAAAGCCAAGTCCTTCCAAGTTGAAATGCCCCGTTCATATTGCTTATAAACGTTCCATATTAATTGATTTCATTGCGAGGTTTTGACCTCTATATGAGACGTTTTTCAAAGACTGCATTCGTTTTTAAAACAAACCATAACCTTTATTTTATCGACAAGGTTAACAAGACACCACTTAGATTATCCAGAAATGATAATCTAACAAATATCACACTTACACACTACCAATACATATTGGTTTACAAATATTAATATGTTACAACAAAATAAATCTCGAATGCAGTTTTAAACAATATTATACAAGCATGCTGACACCAAATCTTGTCCATATAATAGCATGCAACAGCGGAAGCTCTTAATAATCACCTGAGAATAAACATGCTTTAAACGTCAATAAAAATGTTGGTGAGTTATAGGTTTAACCTATATTTATCAAATCGTAATAATAGACCACAAGATTTCATATTTCAATATACATCCCATACATAGAGATAAAAATCATTCATATGGTGAACACCTAGTAACCGACCTTAACAAGATGCATATAGAATATCCCCTATCATTCCGAGACTCCCTTCGGACATGATAAATTCGAAGTACTAAAGCATCCGGTACTTTGGATGGGGCTTGTTGGGCCCAATAGATCTATCTTTAGGATTCGCGTCAATTAGGGTGTCTGTTCCCTAATTCTTAGATTACCAGACTAAAAAGGGGCATATTCGGTTTACTAATCCAGCCATAGAATGTAGTTTCATTTACTTGTGTCTATTTTGTAAAACATTTATAAAACTACATGTATTCTCATCCCAAAATATTAAATTTTAAAAGTGGGACTATAACTCACTTTCACAGATTTTTTACTTCGCCGGGAAGTAAGACTTAGCCACTGGTCGATTCACGAACCTATTGTGACGACCCGGAAATTTCCGATCAAATTTAAACTTAATCTTTATATGATTTCGACAAGATAAGCAAAGTCTTTAATGTTGAATCTTAATCATTTTGAAGAGTTTCCATTGTGCAATTACCCCTTGACTATCCCCGACGATTCACGAATAATTATGTGTAAATAAATATGTAAATGTATATACATATAAATAAATATATAGACATGCATAAATTCTATACATAAGAAATATTAAAAATAAATAGTAAATAAATACTAAAGATTCAATATATTATATTATTAGTAAATATGATATAATTAATAATTTAGAACATATTAAATTTAATTATAAATTTTAAAGTGTAAATGCCATATTAATATTATTATCATTACTTTCATTATTAATGTAAATATTAATCTTAATATTTGTACAATATCATAGGTACATATGAAATTTGATACGTATAAGTTGTTGTATTATTATTATTATTATTATTATTATTATTAGTATTATTATTAATATTATTATTATCATTATTAATTCTGTTATTATTATTATTATTATTAGTTCATTATTATTAATAAAATTAATATTAAATATTAATGGTTACATATAATTAACATTATTATGTTCCTTTATATAAATAATATACAAAGTTATATATATTTATGCGTTATATACAGATATATATACATAAGGAAATTAGTAGTATTATTTATTATTATTATTATTAATATTATTATTTGAATTATTATTAATATTATTATAATTATTATTTATTAATAATATCTATAAAAAAATATATTATACGTAAAGATCATAAGAGTCAGAATCCATTTTACATCACGATCCAAACTGTGCTATTTTTTTGTTTCTGTCTACCACTTAGTATGATCAATTAGATATATACAAATTCAGTTAGGTATACCTATCTACTTTTATTTTTGTTGTTGTTTATTTCTGTCCTTTTTAAATCCGGCCGAATAATTACGATTGCCCACAAAATTTCTATATAACTCGATCCAAATCAGTGTTAAATGAAGCATACAAATTTTCTGTATCAATTATCACTTTCACTTACTAATTTGATTAATTTTTTCTTAAAAAAAAAAAGGGAAGAACAGGTACGTTCCCTGTTCTTGTGTCACTTTTAAAAAAACTTGAATTTGAAATTAATCTCAAAAAGTAGTAATGTAGTCTTGTTAGCAATACTCTAAACAATCGTTCTGCAAAATTTAAAGATTTAATTCTTCTTATCGAATCTTAATTTTGGAGTCAAAAATAATTTTAAAAAAGTCAACAATTGTGTTCATGAGGAAATTCGTAATCGTTTTGACGTTTTAGGTTCAATTGACGACCTATAAAGATTCTAGGAGGGATTTAGAACATATTTCATGAAGAAACTTGGATCTAAAACGTACTTAAAATCAAGTTTGATGTTTGGGTTTTCTTTCTCATTCGCGAATCAATTTTCAACTGTTTTATTTTTTTTTCTTTTGTTTTGATTCAGTTAATTTAAATTCACAACTACATATTATTATTATTTAAGTTTTAAAACCAAATCAAACATTGAATTGAATTTGGAAGGGATTACTGGTCGACAGATGAATCACGATGAGGAAGAAGAACATATTTTTTATATGTGTTATATTTATATGTTTTGGTTTAACTTCAGAAAAACTGAAATTGGTCGGGTGGTTATGGGGTGTTTGGTATAAACGAGAGGTCATGGGTTCCAATCCTGTCTGTGGCAAGTTTTTTTTTGGGAAGCTTTCAAAGGGTATATCTTTTAACTTTCATTTTTATTATTATTAATATTATTAATTATCATTATTATTATTATTATTATTGCTAGTATTATTATTAATTATTGATATTATGATGTTAAATAATGTTATCACTAATAATAATAACATAATAATAATTATTATTAATAAAAACTTATATTACTATCATTATTATTATTGGTATTATCATTAAAAATTATTAGTATTATCATTATTGTATTAATGTTATTATTAGTAAGGTGAATATGAACATGTTAATAACAGTGATATTTTGAATTTAACAATAAAAGTTGATATAGTAATATTTTGGAAAATGGTTATAATTATATGAAAATCTGTACAATATTGAATATGATTATGAAATTAAGATATAGGAACCACGGTTATAAGTCTAGAAATTTAACACGAAGTCTATGATAAATCTGATTATTATTATTATTAACACTATTATTATTACCATTATATTGTTAAAGTAAATTATCATTATTAATAATAGAATTGTTATTACTATAACTTCTATTAAAAGTATCATTATAATAAAAATTATCAAAAATATTATTTTTATTAAAACTATCAATTGCACTACTAGCAACATTATTATTATTACTATTATTACTATCATTATTAATGTCATTCTTATCATTATTAGTATTATTACAAATAGATATATTTTTTTTACAATAATAATTAATAATACATATCATTATATTTTATTATTAAAATGATAATAAATAAGTCATATGTAATATATATATATATATATATTAACATATAAATATATATTTTTATCATACATAAATCTTGATATAAATTTTTGTTATGATGAATGATAAATAATAGATATATAAGATATATAAGATATATATACATTAAGTATAATAAATTTATCTATATATTATATAATATAAAAAGTGTATTAGTAATAATATATATATATATATATATATATATATATATATATATATATATATATATATATATATATATATATATATATATATATATATATATATATATATATTTAAATATAAACTTGTTCGATTACAATTATGTATATTAATAAGTACCCAAATGATATAGGTTCATGAATCCGAGGCCAACCCTGCATTGTTCAATGTCGTCATATGTATTTTTACTACAAAATACAGTGTTGTGAGTTTCATTACTCCCTTTTAAATGATTTTGCAATATATATTTTTGGGACTGAGAATACATGCGAAATTTTTATAAATGTTTTACGAAATAGACACAAGTAATTGAAACTACATTATATGGGTGAATGATCGAAGCCGAATATGCCCCTTTTGCTTGGTAGCCTAAGAATTAGTAAACCAGTCTACTAATTGACGTGAATCCTAAAGATAGATCTATTGGGCCCAACAAACCCCATCCGTTGTAGCGGATGCTTTAGTACTTCGAGTTTTATATCATGTTCGATGGATGTCCCAGAATGATGGGGATATTCTTATATGCATCTTGTTAATGTCGGTTACCAGGTGTTCAATCCATATGAATGATATTTTTGTCTCTATGCATGGGACGTATATTTATGAGAAATGGAAATGAAAATCTTGTGGTCTATTAAAATGATAGAAATGAATATTTATGATAAACTAATGAACTCACCAACCTTTTGGTTGACACTTTAAAGCATGTTTATTCTCAGGTATGAAAGGAATCTTCCGCTGTGCATTTGCTCATATTAGAGATATTACTTGGAGTCATTCATTACATATTTCAAAAGACGTTGCATTTGAGTCGTCGAGTTCATCAAGATTATTATTAAGTCAATTATAGTTGGATATATTATGAAATGGTATGCATGCCATCAACTTTTGATGTGAAGAAAGTTTGTCTTTTAAAAACGATTGCAATGTTTGTAAAATGTATCATATAGAGGTCAAGTACCTCGCGATGTAACCAAATGTTATTGTATTCGTTCTTATGGATTAGGACGAGTCTTTACATGTGGTATCAGAGCGGTGGTCTTAGCGAACCAGGTCTTGCATTAGTGTGTCTAACTGATAGTTGTTTAGATGCATTAGTGAGTCTGGACTTCGACCGTGTCTGCATGTCAAAAGTTTTGCTTATCATTTCGTGTCAAAAATTTCCTGCTTATCATTCTTAGGGAATCACTTGCTTATCATCTTAAGTCTAGACACGTCTTACTGCATTTAGTGCATCGATAGTGTATAGACAAAATTCATATCTTAGCGTATATGTTACTATAGACTTTTTCTGACAGCTTCCATAGATTCCTCCGTAACTTATGGGATTTTAGTATTATATATACATATGTAAATTATGTATTGCAGGGTACTAATCTACATCATATAATCTATTTCTTATCGAAAATCCTTCATCTGATCGTACGAGATGAATCCCTCAACCAGTCCGAGTCCCTCAGATTTCGATAGCTATTTCGATAGTTATTCCGACAGCTATTCCGATATGGATTTCCATTCGAGCTCCGAAAGCAGTGTAACTGAAATGAATCAACCAATTAGCCATCATTTATTCTGGATGAATTGGAGATAGGTTCGTAGTCGACTTAATCAATGGAGATGCGAAGAAGGCGGTCTTTTCCACCAACCAAATTGCCCTCTTGACGAATAACCCGAAGCACTTACCGGTGAATCAATCCGAAACACCATTTCCACCCTCATTTCCCATGTAGCTTGACATGAATATATTTTATCCACAATTCTAAACCTTATTCATTCGCTCGTTCCTACCGACAATCATCCCGAAGTAATAAGTCAACGAGCTTCACGCCCGAGTTGTAGCTTTGGAAAATATGGTGCAAAACGTATCAGCTTCAACAACATTACCGGCACCAACAGTCCCACCAACATCAATACTAGTACCGCCAACAACCCAAGTTTCAACATCACATGCCTCAACATCGCAATCTATACCTCAAGCATAATCATCGTTCTACGAATCGTTCTACATAAACTATCTTCGTCCTTCATGGCGATTATGTAATCTCTAATGTTTTAGAGATTATGTACCCTAGTTCTAGCCGTAAATTTGATGAGTTTCACATTGACTCATTAAATCCATGATTACGTCTGAAGAAAATATATATGTATATATGTTTTCATAAATATTGTAATTAAAATTTTTATTGTACAAACTGTTAATGGTGAAAATATTTTAACGGGTAGGTAATACCCGAGGAGTATTTAGATTTTGCATTAATAAGTTACACTGTACATTCTTCGAATCTGATTCAACAGTCATTTACTATCCTACTTACATCTACCGATATACAAATCCGTTCACCACAGAATAACCATATTCATCCAATTTCATATTTGGATTTTGATTTATCAGAATCCAACAAGTGGCATAATGAAGAAAATATTTGACAAAATAAAATTTGTTAGAAACAAACAAATTAACTATGAGAAATTTTGTTAAGAATCCACGCTAACTGTTCCTGGCTAATTGTTCCTAGATAACTAATTACATTTTATTTATTGCAATTTAATTATCGCAATTTACATTCTCTCAATTTTATTTATCGTCATTTAATTTCTGTTATTTACTTTACGCACTTTATTTATCGTCATTTAATTTCTGTTATTTATTTTTACGCACTTTAAATATCGGGACACGTATACAACGTTTTGACATATCATATCGATGCATCTATATATATTATTTGGAATAACCATAGACACTCTATATGCTATAATGATCGAGTTCGTTATACAGGGTTGAGGTTGATTCTATAATAATATATATACTTTGAGTTGTGATCGAGTCTGAGACATGTACACGGGTCATGATACGTATTAATTAATTCGAATATTATAAATTAAACTATATATGAATTATTGGACTGTTAACTGTGGACTATCGACTGTGGACTAATAACGTTGGACAATTAAAATGAATTAAAATATTGATTATAACATATGAAACTAAACATTTCTTCAAGTTTGCCACTTGATTTCATCTTAAACCTCATTGGTATTTTGACGGTTATAATCTGCGTTCAAACCTTTCGTAATTCTTGAAAACACCTCAATCGAGAGGATGAACTAACCGCACTTCATCTACGTAAGAAGAGATTGATGCATATAGTTATGCACTTGAAAACTCTCGGAACCTGAGTTAACATTTAACACGTATCTGTGCTAATTCCTATAGTGTTATTATTACCTAAAATAACTTGGTAATTCCTTTCAAAGTAACAAATTTTGTCACAGCTCCAGCAAGTCAACTCCGACTTTTCATTCAGATAAAGTCTTATTATAACCTCGATATATAAGTTTGCCTTTGTCATCGTTACCAGGGAACCTTTTATATCCCACCATATTACCATCAGCGTTTAATCATCTAAAAACACAATTCTCTTAAAACAACCTCGGATTGATAACCGGTGATTCAGGTATGGTAGCATTAAATGCAGAGGAAACAAAAAAATTGTAGATGATCTAAACGGCCAAAAGTTTGATGATAAAGAAGGGAGTGTTAGAAACGCTCGATAGAAAATTTGGTACTGAAAAACAGATTTAAGCAAACCATAAAGGAGACCAAGGCCAAATACAAGGACCATACCATATATTCAAAGAATCCAGGTAATTCTAGAAACGAATATCTTGCTCCGTACTTATGTTAAAATCTTGCGAAAAATTTTTCTTCATCAACCTTCGAACTTGGAAATTCCAAAATATCATCATAAATATCATCGATATTTCTGAGGATATTTTCATAAATAATCTCGTCTGATATTAACTATCTCTCTGCTCTATCTGTGTTATATCATAAAAGAAATTGTTTTAGTTTCTAAAATTCTAAATAAATAAAAAAAATTCGAATTTGAATTATGAATGATTTTGAAGTAGTGTTGGAAATTGATGCATGAGTTAGTATAATATAATGACACTTGATCAACGTGATTATATTACAGTAAGTCATGCTGAGTTTCTAATGAAACATGATGATTCACATATCATAACGTCATCATGTGCCATGTTACACAACTCTTTCATTCTACTTATCTTCTGAACATATCAAGAAAGTATATTGTTGATAGTTATATTCTCAGTGATTCTGGTAATTTGACAAATCAAATCGTGCGATTACGTTCTTTCTTGTTTAGAACATTAGGTTCATTCGAAACTCCATACTTACGAATTCTGGACTGTTACTTGCTTTACTAGAGGTCGAGAAGATAATAAAAAGGCAAAGATCTCCAAAATATAAGAGAAATATAAAGCCCAATAACAACACGGAGGTTACAAACCGTGGATGTTAATACGAATAGCAATATAAAGACACGGTATAATTAAGAATAGTATCACCCTAGGATAATAGTAGAAGTAAACAGATTTTCTGGTGGAAGATTGAAAAGAAGGAATACAGAAATGATAATTAGGAAAAATATCAAGGACTAGAACTGGATTAAGCATTTTCTCAATATTTTGGATGTACGAACTAAGAAAGAAAGTATAGGAATGGTGAAAATTAATGGAACGAAAAAAGTGAATTTATAATGGGAATATCCGACAGAGCAATCGAGGCAGATCACCGTATTTAATTATAGAGATCTTAATTTCCTTATTCGCCGAAGAATCAAATATTTTAGATTTTGAAGATTTTCTTTGAATCCCTTGAATTCCGAAATTCAACCATGACTAGTCAAAAGTTATGATGAAACATGTCTTTCTCATTTCACTATTTAGTGATAGCTTCACTCGTACGCTTCGAATAAATCGAATTGTTTTATCTGTATTACTCAACGATGATGAAATTATATCTTATCAACTCATATTCGTCATGAAAATATTCTTATTGTTAGCCATGACCATCCCAATCAAATTTCGGGACGAAATTTCTTTAACGGGTAGGTACTGTGACGACCCAGAAATTTCCGATCAAATTTAAACTTAATCTTTATATGATTTCGACTAGATAAGCAAAGTCTGTAATGTTGAATCTTAAACATTTTGAAGAGTTTCCATTGTGCAATTACCCCTTAACTATCCCCGACGATTCATGAATAATTGTGTGTAAATAAATATGTAAATGTATTTTATATATAGACATGCATAAATTCTATACATAAGAAATATTAAAAATAAATAGTAAATAAATTCTAAAGATTCAATATATTATATTATTAGTAAATATGATATAATTAATAATTTAGAACATATTAAATTTAATTATAAATTTTAAAGTGTAAATGCCATATTAATATTATTATCATTACTTTCATTATTACTGTAAATATTAATCTTAATATTTGTACAATATCATAGGTACATATGAAATTTGATATGTATAAGTTGTTGTATTATTATTATTATTATTATTATTATTATTATTATTATTATTATTATTATTATTATTATTATTATTATTATTATTATTATTATTATTATTAATATTATTATCATTATTAATTCTGTTATTATTATTATTATTATTAGTTCATTATTATTAATAAAATTAATAATAATATTAATGGTTACATATAATTAACATTATTATGTTCCTTTATATAAATAATATACAAAGTTATATATATTTATGCGTTATATACAGATATATATACATAAGGAAATCAGTAGTATTATTTATTATTATTAATATTATTATTATTAATATTGTTATTTGAATTATTATTAATATTATTATAATTATTATTTATTAATAATATCTATAAAAAAAATATTATACGTAAAGATCATAAGAGTCGGAATCCGTTTTACATCACGATCCAAACTGTGCTATTTTTTTTTTCTGTCTAACACTTAGTACGATCAATCAGATATATACAAATTCAGTTAGGGATACCTATCTACTTTTATTTTTTTTTGTTTATTTCTGTCCTTTTTAAATCTGGTCGAATAATTACGATTGCCCACAAAATTTCTATATAACTCGATCCAAATCAGTGTTAAATGAAGCATACAAATTTTCTATATCAATTATCACTTTCACTTATTAATTTGATTAATTTTTTCTTAAAAAAAAAGGGAAGAACAGGTACGTTCCCTGCTCTTGTGTCATTTTTAAAAAAACTCGAATTTGAAATTAATCTCAAAAAGTAGTAATGTAGTCTTGTTAGCAATACTCTAAACAATCGTTCTGCAAAATTTAAAGATTTAATTCTTCTTATCGAATCTTAATTTTAGAGTCAAAAATAATTTTAAAAAAGTCAACAATTGTGTTCATGACGAAATTCGTAATCGTTTTGACATTTTAGGTTCAATTGACGACCTATAAAGATTCTAGGAGGGATTTAGAACATATTTCATGAAGAAACTTGGATCTAAAACGTACTTAAAATCAAGTTTGATGTTTGGATTTTCTTTCTCATTCGCGAATCAATTTTCAACTGTTTTATTTTTTTTTTCTTTTGTTTTGATTCAGTTAATTTAAATTCACAACTACATATTATTATTATTTAAGTTTTAAAACCAAATCAAACATTGAATTGAATTTGAAAGGGATTACTGGTCGACAGATGAATCACGATGAGGAAGAAGAACATATTTTTTATACGGGTTATATTTATATGTTTTGGTTTAACTTCAGAAAAATCGAAATTGGTCGGGTGGTTAAAGGGTGTTTGGTATAAACGAGAGGTCACGGGTTCGAATCCGATCTGTGGCAAGTTTTTTTTAGGGAAGCTTTCAAAGGGTATATCTTTTAACTTTTATTATTATTATTATTATTATTATTATTATTATTATTATTATTATTATTATTATTATTATTATTATTATTATTATTATTATTATTATTATTATTATTATTATTATTATTATTAATATTATTAATTATCATTATTATTATTATTATTATAATTGCTAGTATTATTATTAATTATTGATATTATGATGTTAAATAATGTTATCACTAATAATAATAACATAATAATTATTATTATTAATAAAAACTTATATTACTATCATTATTATTATTGGTATTATCATTAAAAATTATTAGTATTATCAATATTGTATTACTGTTATTATTAGTAAGGTGAATATGAACATGTTAATAACAGTGGTATTTTGAATTTAACAATAAAAGTTGATATAGTAAGATTTTGGAAAATGGTTATAATTATATGAAAATATGTACAATATTGAATATGATTATGAAAGTAAGATATAGGAACTACGGTTATAAGTCTAGAAATTTAACACGAAGTCTATGATAAATCTGATTATTATTATTATTAAAACTATTATTATTACCATTATATTATTAAAGTAAATTATAATTATTAATAATAGAATTGTTATTATTATCACTTCTATTAAAAGTATCATTATAACAAAAATTATCAATAATATTATTTTTATTAAAACTATCAATTGCACTACTAGCAACATTATTATTATTACTATTATTACTATTATTATTAATGTCATTCTGATCATTATTAGTATTATTACAAATAGATATTTTTTTTACAATAATAATTAATAATACATATCATTATATTTTATTATTAAAATGATAATAAATAAGTCATATGTAATAAATATAAATTAACATATAAATATATATTTTTATCATACATAAATCTTGATATAAATTTTTGTTATGATGAATGATAAATAATAGATATATAAGATATATATACATTAAGTATAATAAATTTGTCTATATATTATATAATATAAAAAGTGTATTATTAATAATATATATATATATATATATATATATATATATATATATATATATATATATATATATATATATATATATAACTTGTTCGATTACAATTATGTATATTAATAAGTACCCAAATGATATAGGTTCGTGAATCCGAGGCCAACCCAGCATTGTTCAATGTCGTCATATGTATTTTTACTACAAAATACAGTATTGTGAGTTTCATTACTCCCTTTTTAAATGCTTCTGCAATATATATTTTTGGAACTGAGAATACATGCGAAATTTTGATAAATGTTTTATGAAATAGACACAAGTAATTGAAACTACATTATATGGGTGAATGATCGAAGTCGAATATGCCCCTTTTGCTTGGTAGCCTAAGAATTAGTAAACCGGTCTACTAATTGACGCAAATTCTAAAGATAGATCTATTGGGCCCAACAAACCCCATCCGTTTTAGAGGATGCTTTAGTACTTCGAGTTTTATATCATGTCCGATGGATGTCCCAGAATGATGGGGATATTCTTATATGCATCTTATTAATGTCGGTTACCAGGTGTTCAATCCATATGAATGATATTTTTGTCTCTATGCATGGGACGTATATTTATGAGAAATGGAAATGAAAATCTTGTGGTCTATTAAAATGATGAAAATGAATATTTATGATAAACTAATGAACTTACCAACCTTTTGGTTGACACTTTAAAGCTTGTTAATTCTCCGGTATGAAAGGAATCTTCCGCTGTGCATTTGCTCATATTAGAGATATTACTTGGAGTCATTTATTACATATTTCAAAAGACGTTGCATTCGAGTCATTGAGTTCATTAAGATTATTATTAAGTCAATTATAGTTGGATATATTATGAAATGGTATGCATGCCGTCAACTTTTGATGTGAAGAAAGTTTGTCTCTTAAAAACGAATGCAATGTTTGTAAAATGTATCATATAGAGGTCAAGTACCTCGTGATGTAACCAAATGTTATTGTATTCGTTCTTATGGATTAGGACGGGTCTTTACACCTATAACAAATATGTACATATATATCAAAGTATGTTCAAAATATATTTATAACATTTTTAATACGTTTTGCTGTTTTAAGTTTATTAAGTTAGCTGTCCTCGCTAGTAACCTACAACTAGTTGTCCACAGTTAGATGTACAGAAAATAAAGCAATATATATTATCTTGAATCAATCCACGACCTCGTGTATACAAGCCTCAGGCTAGATCACAACTCAAAGTATATATAATATTTTGGAATCAACCTCAACCCTGTATAGCTAACTCCAACATTACTGCATATAGAGTGTCTATGGTTGTTCCTAAATATATATATAGATGGGTCGATATGATATGTCAAAACATTGTATTCGTGTCTATGGTATCCCAAGATTACGTAATATATTAGAATACATGTATAATACAATATGAGTTAGCTAGGATATGATTAATATAGATTTGTTACCAATTTTCACGTAGCTACAACAAGAAAAATTATCCAATCTTGTTTTACCCATAACTTCTTTGTTTTAAATCCGTTTTGAGTGTTTCAAGTTGCTATGGTTTCATATTGAACTTAAGTTTATGAATCTAAACAGAAAAATTATAAGTTTATAGTCAGAAATACAGGTTACAAGTCATTTTTGTAAAGGTAGTCATTTCAGTCGAAAAAACGACGTCTAGATGACCATTTTGGAAAACATACTTCCACTTTGAGTTTAACCATGATTTTTGGATATAGTTTCATGTTCATAAGAAAAATCATTTTCCCAAAAGAACAAATTTTAAATCAAAGTTTATCATAGTTTTTAATTAACTAATCCAAAACAGCCCGAGGTGTTACTACGACGGTGTATATCTGGCTTTACGGTGTTTTTCGTGTTTCCAGGTTTTAAATCATTAAGTTAGCATATCATATAGATTTAGAACATGTGTTTATTTGATTTTAAAAGTCAAGTTAGAAGGATTAACTTTATTTGCGAACAAGTTTAGAATTAACTAAACTATGTTCTAGTGATTACAAGTTTAAATCTTCGCATAAGATAGTTTTATATGTATGAATCGAATGATGTTATGAACATCATTACTACCTTAATTTTAGTAGGTAAACCTACTGGAAATTAGAAAAATAGATCTAGCTTCGAAGGATCCTTGGATGGCTTGAAAGTTCTTGAAGCAGAATCATGACACGAAAACAAGTTCAAGTAGGATTTTCACTCGAAATAAGATTGTTATAGTTATAGAAATTGAATCAAAGTTTGAATATGAGTATTACCTTGTATTAGAAAGATATATTACTATAAATAAGAAAGATTTCTTAAGGTTGGAAGATCACTTTACAAGATTGGAAGTAAGCTAGCAAACTTGGAAGTATTCTTGATTTTATGAAACTAGAACTTATAGAATTTATGAAGAACACTTAGAACTTGAAGATAGAACTTGAGAGAGATCAATTTGATGAAGAAAATTGAAGAATTAAAGTGTTTGTAGGTGTTTTTGGTCGTTGGTATATGGATTAGATATAAAGGATATGTAATTTTGTTTACTTGTAAATAAGTCATGAATGATTACTAATATTTTTGTAATTTTATGAGATATTTCATGCTAGTTGCCAAATGATGGTTCCCACATGTGTTAGGTGACTCACAAGGGCTGCTAAAAGCTGATCATTGGAGTGTATATACCAATAGTAAATACATTTAGAAGCTGGGTATTGTACGAGTACGAATACGAGTGCATACGAGCAGAATTGTTGATGAAAATGAATGAGGATGTAATTGTAAGCATTTTTGTTAAGTAGAAGTACTTTGATAAGTGTCTTGAAGTCTTTAAAAAGTGTATGAATACATATTAAAACACTACATGTATATACATTTTAACTGAGTCGTTAAGTCATCGTTAGTCGTTACATGTAAGTGTTGTTTTGAAACCTTTAGGTTAACGATCTTGTTAAATGTTGTTAACCCATTGTTTATTATATCTAAAGAGATGTTAAATTATTACATAATCATGATATTATGATGTATTAATATATCTTAATGTGATATATATACAATTAAATGTCGTTACAACGATAATCGTTACATATATGCCTCGTTTCGAAATCCTTAAGTTCGTAGTCTTGTTTTTACATATGTAGTTCATTGTTAATATACTTAATGATATGTTTACTTATGATAATACCATGTTAACTATATATATATATATATATATATATATATATATATATATATACATACACACACACACATATATATATATATATATATATATATATATATATATATATATATATATATATCCATATATATGACATCATATAGTTTTTACAAGTTTTAACGTTCGTGAATCACCGGTCAACTTGAGTGGTCAAATGTCTATATGAAACATATTTAAATTAATCAAGTCTTAACAAGTTTGATTGCTTAACATGTTGGAAACACTTAACCATGTAAATAACAATTTCATTTAATATATATAAACATGGAAAAGTTCGGGTCACTACAGTACCTACCCGTTAAATAAATTTCGTCCCGAAATTTTAAGCAGTTGGAGGTGTTGACGTATCTTCTGGAAATAAGTGCGGGTATTTCTTCTTCATCTGATCTTCTCATTTCCAGGTGAACTCGGGTCCTCTACGATGTAACACCCCAGGTAAAACGTTCCCCGTAGCATGATATTGTCCACTTTGCAGAGATAGGGACGTACCCTTGTCTCCCCCGTAGGTTGCTCACGGATTTTTCTTGGCGACCAAACACGACGAGCACTTTCCCAGGAGGTCACCCATCCTGGTAGTGCTCTCGCCTGAGCACGCTTAACTGCAGAGTTCTCATGGGATCTGCTGCGCTTGTGGTCCCAAAACGCGTCATGCTAGGAAAGGTCTCCACACCCTTATAAGGCATGCTTCGTTCCCCTCTCCAACCGATGTGGGACGGATGTAACACGGATGTTACAATCCTCCCCCCTAATGGGACACAGCGTCCTCGCTGTGCACGTTTGGTCCGGGGCCTGGCTCTGATACCATTCTGTAACACCCCAGGTAAAACGTTCCCCGTAGCATGATATTGTCCGCTTTGCAGAGATAGGGACGTACCCTTGTCTCCCCCGTAGGTTGCTCACGGATTTTCTTGGTGACCAAACACGACGAGCACTTTCCCAGGAGGTCACCCATCCTGGTAGTGCTCTCGCCTGAGCACGCTTAACTGCAGAGTTCTCATGGGATCTGCTGCGCTTGTGGTCCCAAAACGCGTCATGCTAGGAAAGGTTTCCACACCCTTATAAGGCATGCTTCGTTCCCCTCTCCAACCGATGTGGGACGGATGTAACACGGATGTTACATACGAGCATTCCATCGACCCTTAACAATTGGTATCTTGTTTTGCTTAAGTCTTTTAACCTCACGGTCCATTATTTCGACGGGTTCTTCGATGAATTGAAGTTTTTCGTTGATTTGGATTTCGTCTAACGGAATAGTGAGATCTTCTTTAGCAAAACATTTCTTCAAATTCGAGACGTGGAAAGTGTTATGTACAGTCGCGAGTTGTTGAGGTAACTCAAGTCGGTAAGCTACTGGTCCGACACGATCAATAATCTTGAATGGTCCAATATACCTTGGATTTAATTTCCCTCTTTTACCAAATCGAACAACGCCTTTCCAAGGTGCAACTTTAAGCATGACCATCTCTCCAATTTCAAATTCTATATCTTTTATTTTAATGTCGGCGTAGCTCTTTTGTCGACTTTGGGCGGTTTTCAACTGTTGTTGAATTTGGATGATCTTCTCAGTAGTTTCTTGTATTATCTCCTGACCTGTAATCTGTCTATCCCCCCACTTCACTCCAACAAATCGGAGACCTGCACTTTCTACCATAAAGTGCTTCAAACGGTGCCATCTCAATGCTTGAATGGTAGCTGTTGTTGTAGGTAAATTCTGCTAATGGTAGATGTCGATCCCAACTGTTTCCGAAATCAATAACACATGCTCGTAGCATGTCTTCAAGCGTTTGTATCGTCCTTTCGCTCTGCCCATCAGTTTGTGGATGATAGGCAGTACTCATGTCTAGACGAGTTCCTAATGCTTGCTGTAATGTCTTCCAGAATCTTGAAATAAATCTTCCATCCCTATCAGAGATAATAGAGATTGGTATTCCATGTCTGGAGACGACTTCCTTCAAATACAGTCGTGCTAACTTCTACATCTTGTCATCTTCTCTTATTGGCAGGAAGTGTGCTGATTTGGTGAGACGATCAACTATTACCCAAATAGTATGAAAACCACTTGCAGTCCTTGGCAATTTAGTGATGAAATCCATGGTAATGTTTTCCCATTTCCATTCCGGGATTTCAGGTTGTTGAAGTAGACCTGATGGTTTCTGATGCTCAGCTTTGACCTTAGAACACATCAAACATTCTCCTACATATTTAGCAACATCGGCTTTCATACCCGGCCACCAAAAATGTTTCTTGAGATCCTTGTACATCTTCCCCGTTCCAGGATGTATTGAGTATCTGGTTTTATGAGCTTCTCTAAGTACCATTTCTCTCATATCTCCAAATTTTGGTACCCAAATTCTTTCAACCCTATACCGGGTTCCGTCTTCCCGAATATTAAGGTGCTTCTTCGATCCTTTGGGTATTTCATCCTTTAAATTTCCTTCTTTTAAAACTCCTTATTGCGGCTCCTTTATTTGAGTAGTAAGGTTATTGTGAATCATTATATTCATAGCTTTTACTCGAATGGGTTCTCTGTCCTTTCTGCTCATGGCATCAGCTACCACATTTGCCTTCCCCAGGTGGTAACGAATCTCAAAGTCGTAATCATTCAATAATTCAATCCACCTACGCTGCCTCATGTTTAGTTGTTTCTGATTAAATATGTGTTGTAGACTTTTGTGGTCGGTATATATAATAATTTTGACCCCATATAAGTAGTGCCTCCTAGTCTTTAATGCAAAAACAACCGTGCCTAATTCCAAATCATGCGTCGTATAATTCTGCTCGTGAATCTTCAATTATCTAGACGCATAAGCAATTACTTTCGTTCGTTGCATTAATACACAACCGAGACCTTGCTTTGAGGCGTCACAATATATCACAAAATCATCAATCCCTTCAGGTAATGACAATATATGTGCCGTAGTTAACTTTTTCTTTAACAATTGAAATGCTTTTTCTTGTTCATCTTTCCATTCAAATTTCTTCCCTTTATGCGTTAATGCAGTCAAGGGTTTTGCTATTCTGGAAAAGTCTTGGATGAACCTTCTGTAGTAACCAGCCAGTCCTAAAAATTGGCGTATATGCTTCGGAGTTTTCGGGGTTTCTCACTTTTCAACGGTTTCAATCTTTGCTGGATCCACCTGAATACCTTCTTTGTTCACTATGTGACCGAGAAATTGAACTTCTTCCAACCAAAATGCACACTTTGAAAACTTAGCGTACAGTTTTTCCTTCCTTAACAACTCTAGCACTTTTCTTAAATGTTATTCATGCTCTTGGTCATTCTTTGAGTAAATAAGTATGTCATCGATGAAAACAATGACAAACTTGTCAAGGTATGGTCCACATACTCGGTTCATGAGGTCCATGAACACAGCTGGTGCGTTGGTCAACCCAAACGGCATAACCATAAACTCGTAATGACCGTAACGCGTCCTAAAAGCAGTCTTTGGAATATCATCCTCCTTCACCCGCATTTGATGATACCCAGCACGTAAATCAATCTTCGAATAAACCGACGAGCCTTGTAGTTGATCAAATAAGTCATCGATTCTCGGTAGTAGGTAGCGGTTCTTGATGGTAAGTTTGTTCAACTCTCAGTAGTCGATACACAACCTAAATGTACCATCCTTCTTCTTGACAAACAAAACAGGAGCTCCCCATGGTAATGTACTTGGTCGAATGAAACCACACTCTAAAAGTTCTTGTAACTGACTTTGTAATTCTTTCATTTCGCTGGGTGCGAGTCTGTATGGAGCACGAGTTATTGGTGCAGCTCCTGGTACAAGATCTATTTGAAATTCAACGGATCGATGTGGGGGTAATCCCGGTAATTCTTTCGGAAAAGAACATCACTGATGTTCTTTTCTTCAGGTTTAACTTCCTTGATGTGTGCTAGAATGACGTAACAACCTTTTCTTATTAGTTTTTGCACCTTCAAACTACTAATAAGATTTAATTTCGCATTGTTCTTTTCTACGTACACCATTAAAGGTTTTCCCTTTTCACGCATAATGCGAATCGCATTTTTGTAACAAACGACCTCTGCTCTCACCTTTTTCAACCAGTCCATGCCAATTATTACATCAAAACTCCCTAACTCGACTGGTATTAAATCAATTTTAAACGTTTCATCCCCCAGTTTAATTTCTCTATCCCGACATATATTATCTGCTGAAATTAATTTACCGTTTGCTAATTCGAGTAAAAATTTACTATCCAAAGGCGTCAATGGGCAACTTAATTTAGCACAAAAATCTCTACTCATATAGCTTCTATCCATACCCGAATCAAATAAAACATAAGCAGATGTATTGTCAATAAGAAACGTACCCGTAACAAGCTCCGGGTCTTCCTGCGCTTCTGCCGCATTAATATTGAAAACTCTTCTGCGGCCTTGCCCATTAGTATTCCCTTGGTTTGGTTAATTTCTAATAATGTGGCCCGGTTTTCCACATTTATAATAAACTACGTCGGCATTATTTGTTCCGACCTTATTTGTTTCTTTATTTTTGTTGTTCTTTGGTCCGTAAATCTCACATTTTGCCGCGCCATGACCACTTCTCTTACACTTGGTGCAAACTGTTGTGCAAAACACATTCGGATGGTACTCTGCACACCTGAAGCATGGTTGTTTCTGTTGTTTGTTGTTATTGAGGTTGTTGTTGGGATTGTTATTGTTGTTGAAACGGTTGTTGTAGTTGTTGTTGTTGTTGTTGGGACGTTTGTTGTAGTTATTGTTAGGATTGCGGTTATTGTTGCGATTGTTGTTGCGGTTGTGGTTGTAATTATTATTGTTGTTGTACTGGTGACTCTTGTCACCTTTTTCCTCCCACTTCCTCTTGAGTTGTTTCGTGTTGGCTTCTTCGGCCGCCTGTTCTTTAATTCTCCAGTCAATCTGATTTATGAGTTTATGAGCCATTCGAATTGCCTTCTGTATGGAAGCGAGCCCGTGTGAACTCACATCTTCTTGAATCCTTACTGGTAACCCTTTTACAAACGCGTCGATCTTCTCTTCTTCATCTTCGAACGCTCCCGGACATAATAGGCACAACTCTGTGAATCGTCGTTCATATGTGGTAATGTCGAATCCTTGTGTTCGTAACTCTCTAAGTTCTACCTTGAGATTATTGACTTCGTTTCTAGGACGGTACTGCTCGTTCATCAATTGCTTGAATGCCGACCACGATAGTGCGTAAGCAGCATTTTGTCCTACATGTTCAAGATAGGTGTTCCACCACGTTAACGCAGTACCTGTGAAGGTATGTGTAGCGTACTTAACTTTGTCCTCTTCAGTACACTTACTTATGGCAAACACCGATTCGACCTTCTCGGTCCACCATTTCAATCCAATTGGTCCTTCGGTTCCATCAAATTTCAAAGGTTTACAGGCAGTGAATTCTTTGTAGGAGCATCCTATACGATTTCTTGTGGAATTAGTTCCACTGCTAGATCCAGAGTTATTGTTATTTTGCATCGCAGCCTGTACTGCGGCTATGTTTGCTGCAAGGAAAACACGGAAGTCTTCCTCGCTCATGTTCAAATTCTGACGAGTCGCCGGTGCCATTTCCTTCAAAAATAGCCCAAAAGAATTGAGTTAATCATATAGAATTTAAGAGTAGTCAATAGTATTTCATAGCATAATATGAACTTATTTATAAAAGCTTTTTCTTCATATTAGCATTTTATAGTTTTAATTCGGGTAGTACCTACCCGTTAAATTCATACTTAGTAGCTATTATACAATTCAACTACTACGATTCTATATGAAAAACTTATTACAATAATATTTCGAGTTCAAACTTTTATATAATATTTTACAAACATACAATACCACTATTATACATATAGGATGAAATATAGCACATAATAACTTGCTACACGGCAGCTATAAAGGTAATTCTAATTAATACGCAAGTTGTTCAGTAAAGGCAATAAAGACACGTAATTCATAAGTCTAGAAACAGGTCATGCATTCTGGTTTTACTAAAACGACTTCCCATCCTTGATCTTGTGAAAAGTAACCGTTATGACCATTGGCTAGGCAGCATGTTGTAATGTCGTCAAAAGGACGAGGGTTTCGTAATGCCCAACAGCCTCATAGCAATCTAAAAACCTTGTTTCTTACCCCAACTACTGAGTCCGTCACTTGTGGGAATGTTTCATTTAATAGTTGTAATCCGATGTTCTTTTTCTCACTTTGGTGAGAAGCGAACATCACTAACCCGTAAGTATAACATGCTTCTTTATGTTGCATGTTAGAAACTCTTTCTAATTCATGAAATCCTATGTTGGGATATGTTGAGTCAAAATAGGTTCTTAACCCGTAGCAAAAAATTGCATTTGGGTTCCCCGCATTTAACGCTTTAAAGAAAACACGGCGTAACTTACGGTCTACCCAATGTGATATACCCCACCTATCAAAGGAAAGCCTTTTATAAACTAAGGCATTTCTGGAAAGTCTTTCAAATGTTTGACAAGTTAATTTTGCCATAACTAATTGTGCTGATGAATTCTGACCGACTCTAGACAAGATTTCATCAATCATATCCTCTGGTAGGTCTTCTAAAATATTCGGGTGTTTACCCTTAACGTCCATTTTGTGTTTTTATACTGTAAAAATAGACGAGGGTTAGATTCATAAAAGATAATTAACAAACAATACAAGCAATTTTACATTTATCAAAAAAGCACAAGCACACTATATTACATATATTACACAACATGATTACAACTCTTTAATCCAACTCACTCGTTTCTTCTTCTTCGAACTTGGTTCGTTTTGCTAATTTCCTAGGGATATATGATGCTCCCCTAATACGAGATGTCGTTTTCCATAATGGTTTAGAAAAACCTGGTGGTTTAGAGGTTCCCGGGTTATTGTTACATTTTAAGAAATACGGACATTGCCGATACATATAAAGTTTATCGGGGTTGGAATCAGGTTTCTCTATTTTTATACCTTTTCCCTTATTATTTTCTTTTGCTTTATTAAATTGGGTCGAGGTAATTTCTATAACATCATCGGAATCCTCATCGGGATCCGATTCATCGGAAAACTGGTAATCTTCCCAATATTTTGCTTCTTCGGCGGAAACACCATTGACCATTATTGACTTTGGTCCGTTGGTTGAGGATTTTCTTTTATTTAACCGATTTACTGTAGGTATCAATATTTCTTCCTCCGGAACCTCTTGTTCTTCCGGTTCTTCCTCTTCCGGTTCCTCCTCTTCCGATTCCTCTTCTTCCGGTTCCTCCTCTTCCGGTTCCTCTTCTTCCGGTTCCTCTTCGAGAATTTGTGAATCTTCCCAAAGTATATTCGACTCTTCATTATTATTAGGTGAGTCGATGGGATTTGTACTAGAGGTAGACATCTATCACACAATATCAAACACGTTAAGAGATTAATATATCACATAATATTTACATGTTAATAATATATAGTTTCCAACAAAAAAGTTAAGCAATCGTTTTTTGAAGAAAAACACGGTCGAAGTCCAGACTCACTAATGCATCCTAACAAACTCGGTAAGACACACTAATGCAAAAATTTTGGTTCTCTAAGACCAACGCTCGGATACCAACTGAAATACAGTTGGGGACAACCACCGTCCCACCCAGTGCCTTCCCAGCTAACCGCCTGGTGACCACTGAGTGTACCTCAGATACTGATTTTAGGGCCTGCCTCTCGGCTACTACCAACCCTCGTAAGGGATCGCAAGGAGTAAGAGCCAATGCTTCGTCACAGGTAACACTGTGAGAACCTCCTTTACGACTAACCCGCCACACATGGACGGTGTTATACCAGCTTTGATGCCAACTGAAATGTCCCGTTCATATTTATTATAAACGTTCCATATTAATTGATTTCGTTGCGAGGTTTTGACCTCTATATGAGACGTTTTTCAAAGACTGCATTCGTTTTTAAAACAAACCATAACCTTTATTTTATCGACAATGTTAACAAGACACCACTTAGATTATCCAGAAATGATAATCTAACAAATATCACACTTACACACTACCAATACATATTGGTTTACAAATATTAATATGTTACAACAAAATAAATCTTGAATGCAGTTTTAAACAATATTATACAAGCATGCTGACACCAAATCTTGTCCATATAATAGCATGCAACAGCGGAAGCTCTTAATAATCAACTGAGAATAAACATGCTTTAAAAGTCAACAAAAATGTTGGTGAGTTATAGGTTTAGCCTATATTTATCAAATCGTAATAATAGACCACAAGATTTCATATTTCAATATACATCCCATACATAGAGATAAAAATCATTCATATGGTGAACACCTGGTAACCGACCTTAACAAGATGCATATAGAATATCCCCTATCATTCCGGGACTCCCTTCAGACATGATAAATTCGAAGTACTAAAGCATCCGGTACTTTGGATGGGGCTTGTTGGGCCCAATAGATCTATCTTTAGGATTCGCGTCAATTAGGGTATCTGTTCCCTAATTCTTAGATTACCAGAATAAAAAGGGGCATATTCGGTTTACTAATCCAGCCATAGAATGTAGTTTCATTTAATTGTGTCTATTTTGTAAAACATTTATAAAACTGCATGTATTCTCATCCCAAAATGTTAGATTTTAAAAGTGGGACTATAACTCACTTTCACAGATTTTTACTTCGTCTGGAAGTAAGACTTGGCCCCTGGTCGATTCACGAACCTATAAGAAATATGTACATATATATCAAAGTATGTTCAAAATATATTTACAACATTTTTAATACGTTTTGCTGTTTTAAGTTTATTAAGTCAGATGTCCTCGTTAGTAACCTACAACTAGTTGTCCACAGTTAGATGTACAGAAAATAAAGCAATATATATTATCTTGAATCAATCCACGACCTCGTGTATACAAGCCTCAGGCTAGATCACAACTCAAAGTATATATAATATTTTGGAATCAACCTCAACCCTGTATAGCTAACTCCAACATTACTGCATATAGAGTGTCTATGGTTGTTCCGAAATATATATATAGATGGGTCGATATGATATGTCAAAACATTGTATTCGTGTCTATGGTATCCCAAGATTACATAATATATTAGAATACATGTATAATACAATATGAGTTAGCTAGGATATGATTAATATAGATTTGTTACCAATTTTCACGTAGCTACAACAAGAAAAATTATCCAATCTTGTTTTACCCATAACTTCTTTGTTTTAAATCCGTTTTGAGTGTTTCAAGTTGCTATGGTTTCATATTGAACTTAAGTTTATGAATCTAAACAGAAAAAGTATAAGTTTATAGTCGGAAGTACAGGTTACAAGTCATTTTTGTAAAGGTAGTCATTTCAGTCGAAAGAACGACGTCTAGATGACCATTTTGGAAAACATACTTCCACTTTGAGTTTAACCATGATTTTTGGATATAGTTTCATGTTCATAAGAAAAATCATTTTTCCAGAAGAAAAACTTTTAAATCAAAGTTTATCATAGTTTTTAATTAACTAACCCAAAACAGCCTGCGGTGTTACTACGACGGCGTATATTCGGTTTTACGGTGTTTTTCATGTTTCCAGGTTTTAAATTATTAAGTTAGCATATCATATAGATATAGAACATGTGTTTAGTTGATTTTAAAAGTCAAGTTAGAAGGATTAACTAAACTATGTTCTAGTGATTACAAGTTTAAATCTTCGAATAAGATAGTTTTATATGTATGAATCGAATGATGTTATGAACACCATTACTACCTTAATTTTAGTAGGTAAACCTACTGGAAATGAAAAAAATAGATCTAGCTTCAAAGGATCCTTGGATGGCTTGAAAGTTCTTGAAGCAGAATCATGACACGAAAACAAGTTCAAGTAAGATTTCCACTCGAAATAAGATTGTTATAGTTATAGAAATTGAATCAAAGTTTGAATATGAGTATTACCTTGTATTAGAAAGATATCTTACTGTAAATAAGAAAGATTTCTTGAGGTTGGATGATCACTTTACAAGATTGGAAGTAAGCTAGCAAACTTGGAAGTATTTTTGATTTTATGAAACTAGAACTTATAGAATTTATGAAGAACACTTAGAACTTGAAGATAGAACTTGAGAGAGATTAATTTGATGAAGAAAATTGTAGAATGAAAGTGTTTGTAGGTGTTTTTGATCGTTGGTATATGGATTAGATATAAAGGATGTGTAATTTTGTTTACTTGTAAATAAGTCATGAATGATTACTAATATTTTTGTAATTTTATGAAATATTTCATGCTAGTTGCCAATTGATGGTTCCCACTTATGTTAGGTGACTCACAAGGGCTGCTAAGGGCTGATCATTGGAGTGTATATACCAATAGTAAATACATTTAGAGGCTGGGTATTGTACGAGTACGAATACGAGTGCATACGAGTAGAATTGTTGATGAAAATGAATGAGGATGTAATTGTAAGCATTTTTGTTAAGTAGAAGTACTTTGATAAGTGTCTTGAAGTCTTTCAAAAGTGTATGAATATATATTAAAACACTACATGTATATACATTTTAAATGGGTCGTTAAGTCATCGTTAGTCGTTACATGTAAGTGTTGTTTTGAAACCTTTAGGTTAACGATCTTGTTAAATGTTGTTAACCCATTGTTTATTATATCTAAAGAGATGTTAAATTATTACATTATCATGATATTATGATGTATTAATATATCTTAATATGATATATATACAATTAAATGTCGTTACAACGATAATCATTACATATATGCCTCGTTTCGAAATCCTTAAGTTAGTAGTCTTATTTTTACATATGTAGTTTATTGTTAATATACTTAATGATATATTTACTTATCATAATACCATGTTAACTATATATATATATATATATATATATATATATATATATATATATATATATATATATATATATATATCCATATATATGACATCATATAGTTTTTACAAGTTTTAACGTTCGTGAATCACCGGTCAACTTGGGTGGTCAATTGTCTATATGAAACCTATTTCAATTAATCAAGTCTTAACAAGTTTGATTTCTTAACATGTTGGAAACACTTAACCATATAAATAACAATTTCATTTAATATATATATATATACATGGAAAAGTTCGGGTCACTACACAAGTATCATAATAGATCCATGAGTGTAATATCTTCAACATGTTCATCTCAATCTTGGTCAAAAGATTATAAATTCAGGGGAGCAGATAAATCGTGGTTATCATGGTGCCCCCTCCCCAATTTTTCTTGATGATTAATCTCATGATATTAAACATATTGATCTCAAGACTCCGTTTAACGTTGAAGCACAAGATGATCCCCAGCCGTTGCACCGGAAGACTTTACAAGATTTTTTGGGACCCTTCGGCTATTCTGGATAACAATTTCTGACCGAAGCCAGAGGGAAGCATTTTATCACTGAGACTTTACTTCCTTTTTAAGGTGAATATACACCTTTTTCTCTTGGTAAATATATACAACATTTAAAATATTAGAGATATAATATCAGTTGCAATGAGTCTGATGTCTCCCCTCGGATTACAGTTTGTATGTTCATTTTCACCAAACCTCGATGAATGATGATTAAATCATTAAGCCTGCAGAAAACCACTAAAGCACGAGTTTTGTATTGTTATATGTACAAAAGCCATTATGAGGATAACAATATATATATTTTTTGTTTATTTTGGTTAAGAAAGATAGCAACGTATTTTGGTTTTATATGATGTAAACAAAAATATATACAAAGAATTAATAGAATCATAAAATGAATAGATTAAAGATCATATTGATCTGGAGTTGGTTGAGTGTTTACCATTTCATGTTTGCCTTTTAGGAAATTGAATCTGGCTTCATTCAAAGGCTTTATTAAGAAATTGTCAAGTTGATCATTGATGGGAAAATAATATAAATCAATATTTCCTTTCTCCATGTAATCTTTGATGATATGGTATCGTACGTCGTGGTTTGTCTAGCTATGCTGAACAGGATTGCATGATATTGCGATTGTACTTATTGAATCGCAATAGATTGGTATTTTGTTGAATGCATGCCCATAACCTGTAAGCTGCGTCTTCATCTATAAGACATATGAGCAACATGCAGCAGCTACATATTCAGCTTTGGCGATAAAAGTAGAAATACGGAGTTGTTTCTTTAAAGACCAACCTACCAGCTTGTCTCCTAAAAACGGAACGTTTCCTGTTGTGCTTTTTCGATCAAGTTTGCATCCAGCATAACCAGTATAAGAGAAATCAAATAAATCTTGTACCCTGAGGATACCAAAGTCCTAAGGTACTCGTGCCCTTAAGATATAGGAAAATTCATTTAACCGCAAAGATGTGATTCCATCGAGTTTACTTGATACCTAGTATATAAACATGTAGCAAATAAAATATCTGGACGAGTTGTGGCTAGATACATGAGAGATCCAATCATACTCTAGAGTATTTTATCAATTGGTTTTCCATTTAAATAGGGATGGATATTAGTATGACATTCCATATTTTTGGCAATGCTTTGAATATTGACCATATCAAACTTAGTTAACATATCGGTTATGTATTGTGTTTGATGGATAAAAATACCATTGGATATTTGATGCACTTGTAAACCAAAGAAGAACTTAAGTTGACCTATCATACTCATTTTAAAATGTTTAACAATTAATTCAGAAAAATTATCGCAATATTTCTTATCGGTTGATCTAAAAGTAATGTCGTCATCATAAATTTGGTTAAGAATAATATGTTGTATCTGCTCTTTGATATATAGGATTGTGTCATTTGCTCCTTTGGAGAAACCGTTTTTTCGAGTAAGAATTGTTATAACATATCATACCATGCTCCAGGGCTTGTTTAAGTCCGTAAAGGGCTATGTCAAGTCGATAAACATAGTCAGAATGAATTTTAATTATAAAACCTTTAGGTTGGCTGACATAGACCTCCTCTTTGAGAATTCCGTTAAGAAAATCAGTTTTGACATCCATTTGAAAGACGACAAAATCCTTGTGAGCTGCATATGCGAGGAATATCCGAATAGCCTCCATGTGAGTAACTGGAGGAAACTTTCATCAAATTCGATGCCTTACTATTAATAATATCCTTTAGCTACAAGGCATGCCTTGTTGCACCAAATTACTCCTTTTTTTGTTGGAACACTTGCGAGTATAAACACGGTGAATATGAACGATAAACCACAAGAATGTAGAGTGAAATGATCAAATATTCAATATTCTATTCCACAACTCTCTTGAACTCATTGCATATCAGTGGCTATCACTAGCTTCTATGGAGTCCATAGGTCCTATATATATCCCTCATCTATATGACCTCTTAGGAACATGATTTACTAATTCTTTGAGTCCTAACAATCTCCCCTCATGAGGTAATCATGTTTCCAAACAAATACTCCATAGGAAATACATACAAAATTATATGAAAGAAACTTGTTATAACTAACTAGCTCCCCTCACGAATCTTGCATGCGGCATCGAAGTAGATCTCAAATCTTAATCTTTAATGGTCTTTGTAGATCACATCACTAACTTCATCACCGTCAATTGCTAGACAACAACCTCCCCTTTGACTTAGTTGTGATATGTCTTTAACTTCTATCTCCATTGATTGCTAGAAAATAATCTCCTCCTTAGATATATGTTGTGAATCTCTAGAATTTAATTATATTTGAGAGTTGTGTCGAAACTCTCGAAGCTCCCCTCATAAAGTACATGGGCTCACATCAAAGGCTCGAACGGTGGCTATTGGTTTTGTCTCCCTCGGTTAGTCACAACAATGTAAGGAACTCATTTGAGTCTCTAGCTCCCCTTCAAATAAGCAATTCTTTCTTGGAAGTTTGAGTTCTATACCATACATGTATAGAATTCGTTGTTGAATTATCATTCGACTTGAATTCGAAGCTCTGTTGATTTATAGAAACTCCCCTCTGAAAGTATATATCGGCTCAATATTTAATGCTCAAAGATTGTAGGGGGAGAATAAAACCAATCTTCATCTTTCTGTCCCCAAAAGATGTGGGCTTTTCTTTGAATTCTCCTTTGCTTCTCCTCGAATTAAACAATAACTCATACGAACATCAACCATATAACCATATCTCCCCTCACAATGATGCTTGTATGAAATAAAGCTTCATTGTATTTGTGGTTGATGTGATTGGCAATCCCCAAAAGTAGTGAAAATAATGAATTTGAGAAAATCCGAGAATTGCCAGAGAAAATAAATCATGTAACAATATCCCCAAATTAAAAAAAAAATTCGGTAACTAAGACAGTCAGTTGGTGTTTACCGAATTGCATACGTCGTCGTCACCGTATTCGAAGACACTATTCCCGAATATCTGTAGAAATCGGTGATAAAAGCATGAGGAAATCGGATGCTCCAAAATCGGCCAGTGAATATTGGACACTAAAAGCAGACGTCGAAAACCGGATGTCAAAATCGGTCACGAAAGCCAGACATGAAAATCGTACGCGAAACCGGTCATCTAAGTTGAAAATATCAACTTTTGAAAGTTTTTGAAAATTTTCAATGGCAGTCCTTGAAACCTTTTTGCATAATTAGTCCCTGACAGAAAACTTTTGCATGGGTAGTCTTTTTGTCAAAAACTTTGCAAGGTTAATCCCTATCCGTTTTTAGAGAAAGTGATCCAAAAACTAACTGGCCTTATGTTGCTGGGCTTGTAATAACTCGGTCAATCCAGTAATACAACTAAAATGGACAAGTTAACTTGGGCCAAACCAAAAAAAGGACGACCAATTATCAAAAGCGAACATGCCATAATGAGGCCCAAAAATGTACAATCTTTGAGCCTGTTTCAAAAACGGACATTATAGTCCATTAAGAGCAAAACCGGACGGGCCTGGGCCCAAACAAAAACTGGAGCTCAGTAATATGAAAATATCTCGCCCGTTTTGTTCAATATTCATCGACCTGCATCTCTCCGTTAACTTATATTGTCCGTTTCTTCATCTTATTCACAGTAACCGCCTTCATCTTCTTCGTATAAACAAATTCAGATCTTCATGAAAGATCAAATGGACACTTAAAGTTGATTGTATGATCCTTCAGTAGCAGCGACTTAGATTTTTTTCTGAGAATTAAAGGCCAAAAACAACATCAGACTGTATAAGCAATCGAAGAACAATAGCTTTGGGCATGAACTTCAAGTGCAAACTGATTTCACTAATTGATTGATATATACCTCGATTTCTTCATAAAACTTGCTTCAACTCAAGTGTAGAATCTTCGTAATTCATCTCCATAACCTAAAACATCAAACTGATTTCGAATTTGAACAATGAAAATTCTGTTGACTTTTTCTTCCAAGGTTTGACTCAAAAATTCGTTTTTAAATCTTCGAGA